>NC_134534.1:145606562-146856562 GCF_050624435.1 Tenrec ecaudatus
GGGGGGCCACCACAATGCCATGGGGGAGTTGACACCAGCTATTTTCTTGATCTAGACAGTGATCCTAGGCTACACGTGACGTGGTGCCCTGGGCTGGATCCTGGAACAGAGCTAAGGCAGCGGCAGGGAAACCTGGGAAATGCAAGCCAAGTTAGGCTCGCCATGATTGGCCAGGACCGGTATCCTCTGTGGCTTAGAGGTTTGCTCTGAGCCATTTCACTTTTACGAAAAGCCTGTATTAGCACCGTTTTCACTACCTCTTTTAAGGAATGAGGGGAAAGCAAAATTAGGGTGTGGTGTTTGTGTTATCCTAGCTCCAGTCCAGTGTAACCTCTTTTCTTTTTCCTCTTTTCGCCTCAATGCTACCACCTATAAAATAGACACACTAGCTTGATCTTGATAGTAAGTACATGTGTAAAAAGCCCACGGAGATGGATGCTTAAGTTTCAGGCAATTTCCTGTTTTGAATCGTACTCCAATAAGATGCCAAAGAAAGAGGGAGCAGAGCAGATGGGGGGGGGGGGGAATGAAGGTTTGTCTCTCTGACACATTATGAATCCAAGTTTGAAGACGGATGGAAGAAAATGAAGTTAAATGCAAAATCCAACTTTATAGAAATGACCATTTCTTGAGATATGCTAAAGCTCGGGCTGTCATGTATAGCTAGCTATAAGGACAGAGAAAGTCAAGCTTTCTGGATTTGTGTGTGTTTTTCAAATCCCCAAGTTTTCAGGAAAAGACAAAAAAAGCAGGGCATATAATAATAGTACTCTCACCTTCCAAGGTTATCGTGAGAATGACATCCACATAAGGAACTTGGCTCATAAGAGCTTAATCAACATCGGAAGGTATCATCACCGCTTTACTTCCAAGTGTTAATGGGCTGCGAAACTCGGCACTTGTTCATCAACCCCCTCAGATTCTTTGTGGAACAAGGCTGCCTGTGTGTGTTCAAAGTCGTGAGACCAGTCAGCCCATTACAACAGGACAAACAGTGTACCAGAAAGGGGCTGGGGGCAAATCAAGACGAAGAGGTCACCAAGTGGGGGAGAGTCGGAGAACGAAGATGAAGTGACATGGTTGACAAGAGTTCACTTGGGAGAAACAAAATCAGTGTGTGTGTCTCTCTGTGTGCGTCTGGGTGCATGTGTGTGTTGGGTAAACCACTGAGGGTGCTGATAAGCAGTTGATGTCCACCTATCTCTCACAGAGACACAATTTTGTTTTAAAATAAAGTCTGTAGGGCATGATTATTGTTATTGGCATTGTCTGGTTAGCGTGATCACTAACAGGCTGCCCGTCTCTACGGCACGCACTAAAAAGGTGACACTGGAAAACCTCTTCACTGCTGCTTTCTTCAGATTCCCGACCCTGCTGTGATCCAGCTCCTCATGGGGCTGTTCCCTCCTCGTCACTTACCGGCTGGGCACACCAAGGACAGGCTGCAGATATCCGATGGGTAGTAAGCTGCGTACACCCCAGCCACCTGGCCACCCATGGAGGTGCCTACCAGATGGAAGGGCTTTTTGTTCAGCTTGAGGGATTCTACAAACTAGGAAGGGAAATGAAAGGGAGGCTTGGTTACAGAGCTGTAGACAAGGGCGACTGCAAGATAGGAAACTCCTGAAGTTCCTATGGGGACCATTGAAAAGGACCCTGGTGGGGTAGTGGTCTATGGGTTGGGCAGTCCACCACAGGGTCAGTAGTTCAAACTCACCATCTGCTCCCCATGGGACAGGGATGGGGCAATATGCTTCAGCAAAGATTTTCCGCCTCAGGAATCCACAGGGGAAGTTCTACTCTGTCCTGATGGGTCACTAAGAGTTGGGATCGACTCAACAGTGAGTAGAGTGATTGATGAAAGAGGACCCAAAACTCAACTGGTTCTCTACTGGTATGACAGGGCTTCAAAAAGTCTCTGGGAAATTTCTCTTATCTCTTAATTCCATGTTTCCACGAGCTTTCTGAAGCTCCTTCCCATTTCTTTTCACCTGGCACAAGTTATTAAGGGATCATGTCTAACTAAGGAAGGGCTCTCCTAACTCACCCATCACTGAACAATGTTATCAAAGTTGAGAGAGTAAATGTATCCTACTTTGTACCCCACATCATCTCTGCTGTCCGCTGCTGTAACACAAAAGCAGCCAAGGACAATACATAGGTGAAGGACATGACTTCATCCCAGGTGAAGGTAGTTTACCAAGCTTGGCCCCGAGGCCATAGTTTGCTGACTTCTGCCCTAATTTAAGGTCCCTTCCACCCATCCACCTGCCCATTCACCCAACAGGCATTCAACCCTCTAGCTATTAAACTAATATTTATGTGTTAGCTGCTAGGTACCAGGGATTATGGCCATGTGCTGAGAATGTAGCAAACAGACAAAGAAACAATGTATCTCATTAGAATACATAGTTTGAGGGGAGGCAGACACTAAATACATATCCTTCGCTGGGAGAAAACCAACGACCTAATACCAATCTGAAACTTCTAGGCTAATAGATTCTGAAGCGCTCAGGAGTCCCTGTGACCTAGAATGCCCCGCAGGGGGGCAGGAGTAGATGCTAAAAACAGGACAGAATGCCGAACGCAACCTCCCCCCGCTCCCCAGCCAGGCAGAGAGGCTGCTGCAGCTTCTGCTCAGAGAAGGCTATGGGCTTGAGACATTCCAAACTTCCTTTTCAAAGAGCTGAGAAAACACTGATTGTATTCCTTTTTTTCCTTGTAAATAGTTTTATCAGCACATAGAGATTGTATTTCTTGAGAACCAACTACAACAAGCTTAGGGGAGGCCAGTCCCCAGCTGAACAGTGTTACTACCTGGTAGGATAGTTTGTCGGCAGACAGAATGCACTGGGGGTGCCCAGGAACCCTAATGCCTGCTCTCCAGAATTGGGCAGGGAATGGTGGGCAAGACCCAGTCTGGGCAGTGTTGGTGGTGCTTCCTCTCACCTGATGTATCCGCTTGACTTGCCCGTCGATGGACAAGTCATCCTGGGAGGAGCGGGTGGTCCCCTCGTGTCCTGGCATGTCCACACAGACCAAGTGCAGGTTCTGCGGAAGGAACTGAGGACACACAGATGCAGACAGTCAGTTTGTGGAGAGCAGAGCATGTCTGCTCTCGTTTCTAGGTGGCCTGACTGGCCTTCCCTGGAGGTGCATGATCCTGGGCCACTGGGTGTGTGGCCTCAGAACCAGGTAAGTGAAAGAGCTCTGCTGAGGCCCTCCTCCACCTCTTCCTCCTCTCTTCCTTTCTACACACACTCCACTCTCTCGGCTGCCCACTTGGAACTAGAAGGGTGGTCCTGATCTCCCAAAGCCCTGGCCAACTCCTTTGGGAGCCATGCCTGATCACCCTGATTCTGGTTTCTGGGACCTTCCCCTCTTTCTTTGCATTAGGGTCTAATACGGATGCTGATTCATGTCCTAAAATACCTCTCGCTGTCTTCCACTTACACACACAGCACTGTCAACTGGGCACTGAGACAAACCTGTTATCAACACCCAAACATCCTGTTAGAAGAAGGGGGCTTCTCTACACAGCCAGAGGCTCATGAACACATGGGGTGAAATGTGGAGGGAAAAAGAAAAGGTATAGGCAAGTAGAGGACATGAAGCCTTTTGCTCCTGGCAGAGATAATCATGTGGGGTCATCGTGGCAAGAGCCACTTGCCGGGAGTCTGGGCCAGTGAGGTCAATCCAAGACATTTCCAGTCCTGGCCTCACGCTACCAAGTGGCCACGCCCAAGTCAACCGGACAAAAAGTGACTTGGAAAACTGACCCAGCAATCTGCTGCCTCTCAACTCTTTCTGCAAGTGACTTAAGAAAAGTGAAAAAGAAGCAGCGGAAGTCGAAAAACGAGGGGAGGAACAAGAAAGAAAGGAGTTAATGGAAAGAAAGAGGAGAAACCTGGAATCTTAACAGATCAATTTTTAAATCGCCTGATCCTAATAGGCAGGGCAGTTCTGGGGTGAAAGGGGGTGTCAGAGCCCTCTCTAAGGAGAAGTGACTTTGAAACCACAGATCTTACAAGTAATGTTCCACTCAAAACATGCTTCTCTGACACACAGGTTTGAACAATGAATTAGTTTGTAAGGAAGATGACTTGACCCACAGTTCCAGAACTGTGGAACTCGCTATGATTTACTGAGGGACAGACACCCTCCTGGGAGAGAAGGGTCTGGAACCTCACCTTGACCACACTGAGCCACATATCCTTGTGCGCTGAGAATCCGTGGAGCATGAGGATGGTGGGCTTGTTCCCAGGTCTGCCACGGACGGAATAGCAGAACTGATAGTCTTCGTGGCGGGCATAGCGGACCTGCATGCCCAGAGTCCTCCGCCAGTACCTAGGAGGAAAACACTGGCCACTCAAAATCAGCAAGCTCTAGGAAAGTGGCTTCTGGAGGGGCCCCTGCTCCTCAGGGGAAGGGCAAGACACATCTCCCAGCCCTTGTCTTCCACGGGCGTCTCTGGAGTCACCCAGAGCTTAACCCCCAAGCTGCAGTAAACAAGACCATCTGGAACGCAGCTGACAGGAACTCTTCCACTCACGCTCACTAGGACCCTCGGAGGGGCTGTTTTCTTAAGAGGTAGGTACCTCTCATGTAATGCCTATGCCGAGAGAGTCCGAGAGTGACAGAGACCCGCTTGTTTCTTAAGAACTACCTGGGTTGGTCCTCTGGCTTTATTCCCGATTATGTCTGGACCCTGTTTGAAAGATTCTCTTGGTTACATAAGACTTGGCAGCGTTGGAGTTTAGCCCCAAATAGATTTTCAGTGTGAAATCACTGTCTAAACAAATAGATCTACATGAAGAATTCCTCCAAAGTGGGAGATGATAAGGAATTCAATCGGAGAGCCACTTTGTGGGGCGCGCTGCACCAAAGTGGTAGCCACGCCTTGCAAATGCAAAAGCCAGCGGTCAACAGGGCCAGGTTCCTCCTTTTGCATAAAGTAAGGGGAGGGAGGAAGACAAGGATCGTGCGTCATAATGACTCGTATCTGCACACGAAGAGCCCAGAAACACAGCCGGCACTATTGGGAGAAGTATCTGAAGAGGAGGTGGAGAACAAAGCTGAGGGGGAGGTGGATGGGGAACAGCAGTGGGAGGGAGGCTCTTCCGCACTTTAAGTATTTTTCAATGAATGCGTTGCCTATTCAAAACCCTAAAAATATAATAAGATGAACCGTCCAGGTTAACGCTGCTTCCATGACAAAGCCAGCAGAATTCAAAAGCCGTGACATATCATGATTTGTCTATTCAGTCGTTCCGATCCCTAACTCGTTCATTTACTAGCTAGATGACCTTGAACCTCATTCATGATACGGGAAAATGTTGGCTCCTACTAAGGTTATAACGGAGATTAAATGAGACCACCTATGTACGAAGTTTCCTTTCAGTGCCCAGCATGTGGCAACTAGCTAATAAATGGGAGTTATTTTTATATACATGTAATATATATATATATATATATATATATATATATATATATATATATATATATATATATATATATATATATATATATATATATATATATATCTGTTTTCAAAGAATACATCTTGCCCAAATCTGAAGGCAAATAATAAACTGGGAAAATATCTGCAATAAACATGACAGACATGAATTGATGTCCTTAATATGTAAACAGCTTTTACAAATGGATATGAGCCAGGCTTAAACCCAGCTCGACAATGGGCAAAATAAATGAAAAGATAACTCAGAGTAGAAGAGGCATTGATGATCAACACACATAGGAAAGATTGTTCAGCTTGACTATTAAAGAAATGAATAATAAATAAAGAGATGTCCTTTTTATGACCTTCCTAATTCTTTTCTTTTTTTCATTGTATGCTAAGCATCACCCTCAACCTTTCTAAGGAACAATCTGGCATGGAGCATCAGGAGTCTTTAAAAACCTCCCACCCTCTGACCCAGCGATCACACTTCCAGAAAACTCTCCAAAGGAAATAAAATTTGGGGGCAATATCTCTAGGCAGGACAGTTTTACTTAAATAGAATAGAGTAACAACAACAAACAATGCTACCCACACTGTCTACCAATAGAAAATTTGTTACATAAATTGTAATATATCCAGACAATGGGCTCCTTTGCTGCTATTAAAATGGACACTTTTGAATAATGGGGGGGTTGTTTTTTGTTTGTTAATATGAGAAAATATTTTGACATGATGTCCAGTGGAGAAAAGAACAGCACTCCAATTCTTCTTATACTACAGGTTCCAATCAGTTCTTTTTTAAAAATGTAAGTAAAAAATAAAAAAACTCCACCAGCAAGACAATTGGAGAGTCCACTCAAAAGGGCCACATGGAAGGGATGACAAATCCAGAGTGCGGTATGGCCCTGATGAACCACATAACTATCCTCTAGTTCTTTAATATTTCCTCCCCTTACTATTAAGGTCTATAATATGTGATATACCTCATTAATTATGTCGATTTGCAGATGTTCAAGATATTTAAGATTTCTCGGTACACGGTGTCAAGACAGATGAACCCTCAGAGACAGTAACAGGAGTAATGGTTCCCTGAGGGTGTGGGAAGCGGGGAGAGGGAGTGTTGATAGCATTGATTGCATAACCCCACCAGATGTGATTCGACAACAGAACTGTGGGGCAAGGGAAAGCATATGTTGGATGAATAAGATGTGGTAGTCACATAATCTGGCATAAATTTGAGACTATGAAGAGTTAAGGGGTGGAGTTTAGCCGGTCAATCAGGCCGCAGCTTGATGAGCTCATTTGGAGGCATTACAGAGATAAATAGCTCACTGGAGGCCACACTCAGACCATGGGCTTTGTCTTTCTGCTGACAAGACAATGGAGTGATGCTGATGGAACCAGAGCCCTGGAGCTGGAGGAGCCACATCAAGACCCATGCCAGCGCTGAGATGCTTATAATGTCACTGGATCTGCAAGACTTTCCACCCACTGGCCTGTGATCTTCCTGCATTTGGTGTCATTGTTTGTGTTGCATGAGTCTGAAGAGAAATTTATAAACTGGTTTTGGACATATGGGATAATATCAGACTTATGGACTTGATCTGGACCGAGCTCAGATGTGTTCTCAATATACAATTGCTCTTTTATATAAAGGTCCTTCTTATACACCTATGAGTGTCTCTGGATTTGTTTCTCTAGTCCACCCAGGATAACACATTATGGTACCTTGGGAGTGGGTACCAGAGGAACAGATCATAAAGATGGAGAGTAACCTCTGTCTCATGGTAGTTTCTCTTTGGCTGGCCAGAGGTCCGAGATGGCCATGCGGTTTACTGGGCTGTTTTCTGGAAGGAACATAGGAAGTTAAAGTTTTTATTGTTTTCTTTGGTTATTGTCTTTGATTATTCCTGTTTGAAACGGCAAAAATGAATGTGATTAATGTATATTTTGATCTCAGGGGCAAAATCGCCCCTTGAATTTCTCAGAGACCATGCTGTTTAGTGAAAATGGCTGACAGAAAGCCTGGGCCTGGCTTGATTCAGCCAAGAGGCCTAAAGCCATATTTTGTATCAACGGAATAGTTTACTGTAGATAAGCATTAAGATAGGATCGATAAAGATAGATTTTTATTATTATAAGATTGAGTTTAGGATCTGGCTCTACTAAGTTTATACTGCCTTTTTCTGCCTATTGTTATTGATATAATGATTGATAGAAATGATTATTGGGATGTATAAAAATAGAGAGCTTGTAATCCCACTTGCCTTTAGCCACTACTTTGATTATTTAAATAGGTTATAGGACATGTCTGCAAAGAAAGCTCTGAAAAGCTAAGCCCCACCTAGTGTCTAGAGTGCTCAGGACATTCGAAGGTGAAGAGGCTTGCCTATGGGGCTGTTGACCAACTGAAGAAAAAAGGAACTCTTTGTCTTTTTGAATTTTGAACTAGTGGTTCATGCTCACAGCCAGAAAACATCTGGAGCCCTGAGAAACACCTCTCAAAGACTGACTGGTAAAGGGAGCTGATGGGCAGGCTGACATGCTTGCTAGGTGACCACCTGGATCCACTTGTTGAGTGGAAGTGAGAGAGATGCAGCAATAAAGAGATGGGTTGAGTCTGGCCATTGACACCCATGGACCTGGTTCACAGGGACTAGAGGAGAAGATGAGAGGGTTTGACTGGTCTGAAGTTCATAAGAAGGCTAGGGCTGTTGAGAATTTGGAACAGTGCCCATAGTCTAAAGGCGAGGCGACCAATGGGCACCCAGGTGAGGTTACCTGAGGCAGCCCACATTGAGTTGACTAGAACCCAACCAGATGAAGAGAAGATATTCGAGCCTGTGAACTGGTGCATATTGCTGCTGACTGTATGGGTGGCCTGCCCTGATTTGACTTTGCTTATGGATGGCAGGCTCACAAGGTTCCAAATGGAATGAAGATTCTTCACATCAAAGAACATAATTGTCTCCTCAGAGCACTGGGTTGGTGTGAGTGGGCAGTGTAGAAATTAGATATCCAAAATATGGAGGATAAAGGCATGAAGTGGCTGGCTTACAAACTTTCCTAGGTGGGGGAATTTATTCACAGGATTATGGTGCAGGTGTTCATGTAAGTATAGATTATTTTTGTTTTGTTCGCTTATAGAATGCTATGAGTAAATGAGGGCGGCACAATTTTGAGTTGTGTGTGTGCCACTCGCGGTGAGGTGCTTTAGAGGAGCCAGGCAGTACAGTCAGGGTGAGGGGCACTCTCAGGACTTCCAGCAGCCCTTTGCATTGGCACCTGGATGGTTACAATCACAACCCCCTGCATCACAATGCCACCTGGCATGTGCCAAAAGGTTTCCCAGGATTTTCATCTTTCTTCTTAGCCTGCCTGCCCACGTTCTTAATATAAAGAGCAGTACATCTGTCGTCTGGTCACAACCGAGCCAGGCAACTGGCATGGGTGGGCCTGGGCATGCCATGAGTCTACAGTGCCAATTAATGAGGAATCCAACCAAGGCTTTGATCTGTGGGATTCCCTGTTTGCGGTGGGAGTATGCATGTGTTAATTATTTGCTATGCAGCATTATTCATGAAAGATAAAAAGTAGAAGCAAGATGAACGCCGGCCATCTGCCAGGTGAATGACTATCGGTGGCACAATAGTGAAGTGCTCAGCGACTACCTGGGAGGCTATGCCAGGAAAGAGACCTGGGCTCTGCTCCTGGCCACATGAAAGCTTAGAAAACCCTACAGGGCAGTCCTACAGTCTCACAGAGCTGCCACGGGTCAGAATCAGCTCGACGGCACCGAACAAGAACCAAGTATATCCAACAGTGCAATGTGACTCATCCACAAGTACGAACAACATCATGGGATCGGCTACCATATGGGCAAAGCTTGAAAACATCATGCTAAGCGAAAGCCAAATCAAATGAGCTGTTGTGGTCAGATCGACTCCTGCTCGGGAGGACCCAGTGGACTTCGGAGTAGAAAGCTGTGCTCCACAGAGGTTCCCTGGCCATATTTACAGAAGCGGGTCACCAGGCCTTTCTTCCACAGTGCCATTGGGCAGATTCAAAGTCCTCTTTTAGTCAGGATGCAATTCAGAGCAGACTGTGTGCACCACCCAAGACCTACATGCAAGCAGCCAATCCCAAGGGCTACTCATTGTTTGCGTCTACTTCTATGCAGTGTTCCGAAGGTCGATCAGAGGTACCTGGGCATGAGGGGCTAGCTGTTAGCAGTGTAGGTTTCCTTTGGGGCAAGATGGGAAAGCTCTGGCACTGGACAGTGGTGGTAGCAGCAGCACAACGCTGTGACTATACTGCAGAGCACTCTGAAAGGGCCAAGTTTATGCCACGTGACTTTGGACTCAATTAAAGAAATGGGGAATTCTTTGCTCCGGAGCTAGTCTTCTCTTTAAAAGTCGAATGTCAACATTATTCTGACAACATTATGCTGCAAACCTTCGCCTTGACAGCCCCAGAAGCAGGAGGCCGGGAGGCAGGGCAGCCGGAGGGCTGGTTTCTCTTGGAGGTGGGTGGACCCTACCGTAGCCACTTCTGTGTGCAGCCACATACACGTGTGCCGGCCACACGAAGGAGCGCCATTCTCGGTTCAGTTGGATTGTTTAACAAAAATGGTGTGTGTGTGAGGGAAGGTCCACAGTGCCTCTGCAGGAAATGGACTGGGGGGAGGGCCCAACACAGCTCTGTCTTCTCCATGAAAGGGGCCACATACCAGCCCAGCAGGAATTTATTGGGTAGCTAGAGTCTGGGCTGTGTCAATGCAGTGCTGGGGCCTGGGTGACCCCTGAAGGGGTCACCCCCCCCCAAAAAAGATGAAAGGCTCCCTTCGCTCCACTTAGCCTCATTTCAAGGATCAGAGCCTGGCTGGCAGGCGGAAAATTCCACACTCTAGTGAGACAAAAGGGAGCCAGAAAGGAGGGCAGATAAAGGGCACAAGCGCCAGGCAATCTGTTGATCTTTCCACGCACAGAAGACTTGGGGACATATGTACGGCAGTGCCAGGAACTGTGCCTGTGGGGGTATTTCCCAAGAGGAGGCTCCTACCCGGGAGTGTAGGAGGCGATTTTCCTTGGCAAATGGATGATGCTTGGGACACGGTACTGATACCCATCATGAGAAAGTCACTCTTTAATGATGAACCCTTTGATTAAATGTTCTAACAAAGATAAAGGAGACTCCAGGATTCTTTTGTAGGCAACAGTATCCAGGCTAACCTGGATTAACCTATTTAATGGGATTGTGTTTCTTTTTATATTCATTTATTGCTTATGGCAAGTATGTAGCCCCAGTGGTGCACTTGTTACCCAGGGGTACCCAAGGTCAGCACCAGCTGCTCCTAGGAAGAAAGACAAGGTTTTCTGCTCCCACAGAGAGTTACAGTTGGAGACCCACAGGGGCAGTTCTATCTGGTCTTACAGTCACTGTGACTCGATGGGAGTAAGCTTCCTTTGGGAGAGCTTTGGCCAGGATGGGAAAGTTTGCCTGGTAAAACAGAGAAAGAAAACTTCTTTCAAAAAAATGAATACACTAAAGGCTTAGAAGAAAAAGTGAGCGAGTCACATAAGAAGTAGGTGAAAAAAATAAAAGTATAAGTGGGATCAGAGCTGTGAAGATGGTATGGGAACGGTGGAAACCTCGGAAGTTTCTTTCTTCCACTTCACTATTCCCAGGAGTGAATTCATATTAGTCTTTATTATTATTTTAACAACAAGCCATTATGCGATATATCATACACTGCCCGTTGTATGCTACTACTCATATTTGAATATTATTTATTATTCAATACTTTCAGCATTTACATTAATGAATACTTTTTTCACATACTAAAGCCACACTGATCTGCCCTAACACCTGTTGTCTCAGTGGCCCTGGTGCCTCCTTAATTTATTTATTCTTCATAAATAATACTTTATTGTGCTTTTAGTGAAGGTGTAGGTTCCCATTCAACCACTTCTACACACGTTGTTTAGTGAGGTTAGTGAGCTGGTGATATTAGATAAATTCACTTCCTCTCTTCTGGCTCCTCTGTGTCCATTACACAAATTTCTCTGCCCCTGGCCAATGCTTTTTAAAAATGCATGGACCTTTTCAACTTTGACACAGAATTAAAAGTGACCGCGATAAAATGCTGAGTGACGAAGACCACACACAGCACAGGAAGAGCAGAGGAGATCACGGCCCCCCCCTGAACACGTCAACGAGAAGATGAATCAACAATAGGGCGCCGCCAATGAAATGACTTATGCAACCAAGTAAAAGAGGAATTGACTTACCAGTAGTAGATTCTTATCAGTGCTGAAGGCCACAGGAGAAATGAAGCAACAAAGGCCAAGATGGGGATGGCCAGGGTGCCACCCGCGATCACAAACATGTTCACCACATCCAGATCCATCCTGCTCTCGAGGCCGGTGAGCTCCTGGGGGCTGAAGAGAACACAAGCCCTGACATCTTGCCACCGGAGGGACGGGGGAGAGAAAGGGTAGAACCGGGATCAGGATGCGCTAAAGAGGGAAACGCACGTGCAAGCACAACATGGCAATGACTGTAGCAAAGGGTCCGTGAGTGGAGCTCAGCTCTGGGGGTGGGGCCGGGGAGGACCAACACAGAGGGAGATCTGAGCTAGGGCGGGGCATCAGATAATCCCATATCGTGATGCACTCCTGGACGGAATGGCAAAATGTTGCTTATGCAGAGGAATACCCTTGCTCTTACGAGATGCTTAAGGGCGTCTTTCGGAGTCGAGGGGGGTGCCTGCTCCTTACCTTCAAACTTCCAGATGGGAACAAATACTGCATGCGGAGGGGTGTGTGCATGCGTATGCACTAACATGTGTGTGTACATGTTAAACGGGGGCGGGAAAGGAGAGCGGCATAAAGCTAAGACCCACAGAGTGAAATGTGAACCGTTTGGGAGACCAGGTGAAGGCTCTATGGGTGCTTATTGTACTCCTCTTCCAACTTTTTGAAAATAACAAGTTTGAAAAATAAAAATCAGGGAGGACATGGGCCCCTAGAGAGAGAGGGAGAGATAAGCACACCCACAAAAAAATGTATGTATACACAAAAGCTCATGTCCACGGCCCCTGTGGGTTTCCACGACTGCCCATCTTTGCGGGGGCAGACAGCCCACTCGTCTTTTCCCTGCCGAGAAAGCGGCCAGGTCTACTGTGGGAAGGCCCTCTAGAAGTCAGCAGTTCCCATCTCCCCCAGCTGCTCAAACGGAGCTGCACCCATTCCCGCTGCTCCCTGGTGAGGAGGCCTTTCCGCATAGAAAAATGTGCCCTGCACGTTATGGTAAGTGACCTCACTAGGGAGCTCGTCATTGCTGACGAGGAGGAAAATGTCAGCAGCATCACACAGACCGTGGTTGTCCCGAGTCCCTTTGGTGATGTGGCTCCCTCTCTGTCCTGTGCTCCCCCAGGCCCCGAGGAAGGAGGACATATGTTGTAGCTGTCCTCAAGGTGCTCTGGGTCTAGAAAGGACAAATGGGCCAGAGGTGTGTGCTGGGAAGAGTGCTTGCAGGGCAGAGAGATGAGCGAGCAGTTGAGACAGAAACGAAGGCAGTGGTTACACCCGTGGGAAGGCTGTGTGTGTGTGTGTGTGTGTGTGTGTGTGTGTGTGTGTGTGTGTGTGTGTGTGACTGAGAAGACCCATCTCACCCACTTGTCTTGGCACCTGTTACCCTGCCCCCTTGGGATGATGAGGGGTTCATCTGGCCAAAGATATGGCTGGAGCAAACCATCTAAATGGACGCGTCACCTCTTTAACACCTTCAGTGGGGAACTTAGTCCTGATGAGTGGACGTACTTGACAGCAAAGAGACCAAGGAAGCAGATAGCCTTGGGCAAGTTACTTGGCCTCTCGGCACCTCCATTTTCTCAGCCTGTAGAATTAGTCGTTGGACTGGGCCGTTGTGCCGTATGTATTTAGGCTTGGCACCTTGTGGTCTTCTGCCTGGGTTTGGAAATAAACTGAGTAGTGATGACCAGGCCCCTGAAAGCCGGAAATGGTCAATATCTGGTCCTTTACAGAAAGAGTTGCCATCCCCAATGCTCTGGTGGTGTAAGACCACACTGTGCCCTCCTGCGTTCATGACCAACTCCAAATGTGTCTCCAGGACAGAAGGATATGGGAATGAGCATTCGTTTCACAGGGAAGGTAAGACAGCCATGAATTGGAGGCCTGGTCATCACAAAGAATCTCATTGCTCTCTCCGTGAGGGACGGAGGGCAAAGTCAATGCCACCCTTTTAACAGCTGACTAAAGGCTCCGGTAAGCGGCTTCTGTGGAGTCTGGCCAATGTACAGCCAGCCCTGCACACTGGCCCGGACAAGGTCAAGTCAAGCCAGCTTGAAGAAACTGCCATGTTGTCATCTGTGTTTTGTCTACAGATAAAACATGGGCAATTGCTCCAATCTTAGCAACATCCTTCCTTTACAACAGACGTACGGCTCCCCTGACCTGGTTTGAGGCAACAGAAGCCTTGTGAGCCAGGAACCACCATGTCCCCAACTCAGCGAAGGGGAACAACTGCTGGTTTGTGTCATGACCAGAATTATGCCCTGCCCCTCCCAATCATGACTGGAATCTGAACCCCTGTGCTGGTGGGTCATTTGGGAACCGGGCACTTTGTTAAGGTGAGGCTGTATCGGTGTCAGGTGTGTCCTGAATCTAATCACGTTTGATATAGAAAAAGCATAGATCAGGCGCAGAGACCAGCGGGAGTGGGAAAGGCAGATACCTCCTGGAGATGGCCAAGGAGTGAGGGATGCTGGGACTGCAGATGTTGACAACAATTATCTTCCTTGGAAGCAGCAGCGAACGTGAGGGTCTTTCCTGGGAGCTAGTCCCCTGAATCTGGACTTTTAGGCTCCCAAACTGTGAGATAAGAAATGGTCTTTAAACACCCACTTGTGGTCTTTCTGTCTCCACAAAGCTAGGAAACTAAGAGAGTCTGCAAGATGACTCTGGGGGGTTAGGCAAAGACCACATCCTGCCTCAGTGGGACCCAGCATTCGGCAATGCTGGCACCCAGATCGGAGAGCATGGCTCCCTTTCCAGCTCTGCGTAAGTCAAAGAGACACGCACAGCCTGAGCCTAAGCAGGAAAGCAGTCTCTAGCTAGTTACATCACTGCTCTCTCTTGGTTTTTATGGATCTTTTCTGTTTATGAAAGTGATACAAAGTAATTTTAAACAATTAAGACCAAGACAAATATTAAGGAAGTGATAGCAGCTCTGTCTAGTGAGCTGGATGTGCACAGGGCTCGACCAGCCCCAGCTGAGTAAGCCCTAGTTTCCTCGGCTAGCGTGAGAATCATCAGCCCAGCCATCTTTCTTGTCCTTTCCTCCCGGCTGACTTAGAAACCTTTCCAAAACGATGCCAGGCAACTCAGGAGTAAGATCCGCTTGCTCCCTGGGTATCTTGTTCCCTGTTACAGTTTTCCAGGACCTGAAACAGTGCTCAGCAACTCCGTGGTCCTGGGTCATGTGAAGAACCGCTGATCCCTTGCCTGAAGAAATCCAGCAATACAAACGTGCTCCTTTACTCTGTCCACCAAGCAAAGTGGAGCTACAGTGGTGTAATGCGGTGCAAGTTGGGCTGCTTAGCAAAGGTCGCCCACGGGGAAGAAATGGGGTCTCTGAATCGGAATGGACTCAGTGTCAGTGAGTTTGAGTTGTTATAGTGTAAAGTGAGGCACCCCAGCGTTAACAATGGTTCCAGGAAGCCGTGCAGCAAGCTGGGAAAATCAGTAATGTCCAGCACAGTGGGCCTTTGGGATACCCAGGAGGGCAACACTCTCAGATCCCAGACACCAGCTCAGTACTGGCCTCCTCTGCCACCTTCTATCACGGAAGCCTTTCTCTCTGAACTCATGAAAGACAGTGGAAGAGGGGACCAGTGGGACCCGATCAGCACTGCAGCAGAGAAACCTGAGCCCCTCCCAAGCTTACTGCCCACTGCTATTGAGTCCATTCCAACACAGACCCCTCCCACATGGTTTCCAAGACTGCAAGTCTTTACAGGAACAGCCAGGCTTCTCTTTTCCTAGTGGAGCTTCTGGTGGGAGCGAACCTTTTACCTGGCAGTTAGCAGCCTAGCTACCACATCCCAAGTTCACTGGGAGGTCTACTACTGACAAGGAGTCCTGATGCAATGGTTAAGTGCTTGGCTGTTAACAGGAAAGCTGGTGATTTGAACCCACCCAGGGGCTCTGTACGAGAAAGAGCTAGTGATTTGCCCCCATAAAGATTACAGTCAAAACCTTACTGAATATTTTGATCAAAGACTCCTTAGGAGAATCTTGATCCAAAGGGGAAAACACAGAACAGAATTTTAAATCTGAAGAAACTCTATACTTGCTAGACTCCTGCCTTTTGATCATCTTTAGACCTTAAACCAAAAATATCCCCAACCCTTCTTAAAACCAAACCACCCTTAAGCTTAACTAATGCAAAAAAACAGGAAGGTCTTAGCATTACGCTCCTTTAAGAACGATATAGGGTCAAAGTGACGACATCATTGAAAGTCTGGCTAGGAGCCTCATCCCTTCCACTGGTTTATGTTAATGGGGGAGGAACAACTCAGGAAAGGAGCGGGAGATGGCTGATCAAGGTCACTGACCATACACGGGGAACCATCCAATTGCTGCGTATACCGTCAACAACAGCGAGGCCACTGCAGCCAGGAAAGCTGTGGGGGCAGCTGCACTGTCACATGGGGTCACGATGAGGAAACCACCAACTTCATGGCACCCAACACCCACACCAACAGGTGACCCAGCCTCTCTCAATCGCCTCACTGATTTGAAAACCTGGGGATCCCGCGCTCTACCACCTTAGTCTTCAGGGTGTCAAGTAAGAACCCGAGAGCAAATCAAGTGTGTGCATCACAGTTTCAGAGAACCACGTCTTCCCCTGAACCTCTCACAAATCTAAAACGCCATGTCATCGTAGAGGCCCTGGGGACCGCGTCCTCCACTGCCACAGCCACAGGCCCAAGAGCGATGCGCTCGCTCCATCTACTGCGCAACATGCACCCTCTCATCTCACCCACTACGTCATCAGGTAGGAAGCGTCTCTCCCATTTGAAAGATTGAGGAAAAGCAGGCCTGATGAGTTTAAAAAACACCTCCCAGGCCACCCAGCTGATCAGCGGCATGACCTGAATTTCCATCTAATCTGCAGTCTCCATCTCATGGGAGCCCCGCCTCCTCTCAGCGCTCCCCATAGCCTAGTATTATCACACCCTGGTAAGTACAACCAGGTATGCACCTGGCAAAGGGCTCAGCATTCTGTAAGAATTGTGTTAAGAGGAGGTAACATGCCAACAACTTTATGGGCCTGGCATGTTTTAAAACCCATTGGAGGAGCTACATTACAGCATCTTTTTTTCTTCTTTGTGGTGGGGGTGGGGTGGGGGTGGTGACAGCATCTTTCTTTAATGCTCTAAAGGGAAAATGCTTTCCGCAATGGTTTCCACCTGAGAAACAGAACGTTCTTGACATCTGAGTGCCAACGCCCAGCAGCAGCGAAGCACGGTTGCAGCCAGCCGTCAGATGCTGATTCTGCCATCGGGTTCCGCAAACCCATCATGATGGATTAGTCACGGGAAGAGAGGCTAAGGAACGGTGTCTTCTCAGGAAGCGCCAGGATGGAAGAGACAGTGACCCAAGAAATGGGCAGCCCTGCCCCCGTCACACATGTCTTCTCCATCACAGAACAACACACTGAAGTTATCAAAGCAAGCAGTTAAGCCTGCCAAGTCCTCACCGCCAGTGTGGCCCAGCCCCCAGGCTGCCTGCCTCCCACACTCAGGCTGTCCTTGGCAGCTCCAGCAGCCTGATGTGAAAGCAAGTCATGGAGGTGAGCAGACCGAGCCTGGGTCCCACGATCCTCTCCTCACTTGCTCCTCTGAAGATTCCCATGATGCTTTCCCCTCTCTCTCACTGCCCCCCCCCCAAAAAAACCCCAGATAGTCCCATAATGCTCTTCTCACTCTCTCCCTTGGATAGTCCCATGATGCTCTCCGCATTCTCTCCATTCCCATATCACCCACCACTCACTCCTGCAGGGAACTTGAAAATTAACATTTCTTGTCAAGACCTCCTGCCAGACTTTTCCAGATGCCTGTCTGATCACCTCCATGATCCAAAAGTCTTGCCAGCTGACCAATTTCAGTGAAGAGCATTCCTGACTCCAAGGCACCTATCACACTTCCCACTCGCTCGCCACTCCTATAGTCCCACGGGAAGCAGGTGCTGCCACACCTATAGTCCCACAGGGAGCAGGTGCAACTCTGTCCCAGGTGACAGCATGCGGCTATTTAAATTTCAATTCATTAAAATTAAATGAAATTCAAAAAGCCTCCTGAAACCAATCCTGGAAGGCTGCTTGGTTCCATCTTGACTAGGAATGCTAGGTGGGACGGAAAATCCCCACTGGGCTCAGGCCCTTGTCAGACCACAGCTCCCTCAGGCATCACACTGTCCTAGTTGTCCTTGTCCCTAGTTCTGTAAAGACTCTTCTTTCCTGCCACAGGTTACCAGAATAATTCTCTTACTTCACACCAGGGATCAGGCTGTTCTGACCAAATAAATACTCATCAAGTAAAACGTGGACTCTATGCAGAGTCTCAATGCAACTTTCCGGTCTGACGCCCACGTCTTCAAGTACATTGCATACAGCTTTCTCTCTATGTGTCCCAGGTGAGCTCCAGGTGGCCCCACAGCTGGCTCTTTGCTCAGTTTTCATACTCTGGCTGCCTGCTCACCTCCTCTCTGGTCTGCACAGCCCATTTCAAATGCTACTGTCTGCAGGAGACCATCTGGTCCCAGAGACCCGTGCCTTCTACTCGCCTTTCAAATGCACAGCCCTGCTCTGGTACTGTCATGGAGGGTCTTGCTTGGGGTGCGGGGGGCAGGTGGTTAGCTGGGGTGCAGATGAGCTGCCCAGTTCCCACCCCCAGGCATACGACATCCAAGAAGTCACCCATCAGGTAGGCTGCAGAGGGGTTTTGAGGGAGCATGTGGAGGTGGCCCTCACCCCATGAAAGTACTGCTTTTTTTTGGGGGGGAGGGGTAATCTCCAGTATTAAAAATCAATACTCACCCTTCAAAGAGTACGCGTTCTTCCCCAGCTCTACTGGCTCAGGCAGAAGCTGCTAATGAGATTCTGGAGTCACAGGAAAGAAAATGACAGAGCACTCAGTCACCTTGGGGATAAGAAGGAGCTGTGGGCAGCAGGTCAGGTTGCCCACTCCCACAGAGGTGGAGCTCTCTCCCCAGAGGCAAAGGCAAAGTTCAAAACCCTGCAGCTTGAGCCTGCCCCTTGCTCAGATCATCTCCCCAGCTCAACACCCCATACTGGAGTGCACAAAGGGCAGGGCCGCTCAGTTAATGAGGCAGGCATTGGCGAGCTCAAAGGAAGCCAGTGACCTGAGGAGTGGGCACAGACTGGGCTCTGTGATACCCGCCTTTGGGGATGGGAAACCCAGTAAAGGAGAAACAGCCATGCTCAGGTGAAAGGTGCCTCTGGAAACGACACACCTAACAAAGAACCTTAAATAAGGACAGGAAACTCCCCCTTGCCCCCCAATCTTGGGCAGCCACCAATGGGCAAGTAAGAATAATATTTCTCCCATAGTAGTTAGGGGCAAGGGCCCACACTTCTCCAAAACTGGCTGGTCAGTCTCAAAGTCCTGATACATGGAATGGCCTGGATTGACCTGGGAAATAAGCCAGACCCCAATGGACAAATGCCCACGGACTCCACTTGAGCGACATTTCTAGAACAGACAGATGCCTACAGACAGAAGTTGAGTGGTGGCTACCAGGGGCCGGGTGGGGGAGGAACAGGAGTGCTTGCTGAAGGGGTACTGCATCTTCCTTTGGAGTGACATCCAATCTTTGGAAACAGATCATGGTCGTGTTGGCATAACATGGTGAACATAATTCAAGTCACTGACTTGTATGCTTAAAACTGGTGACAAACAAAAGCAGGGCCGAGCAGAAGCTGTGAGGTCCTGGTCAAGGCCCAGCAGCAAGAGAAGGAGATAGAGAGATACAGTAAAAGCCCCGAATGGCTTCTGATGGGTCAAAAAACCAATAACATGATACATTCTGCTTTAAAATATGGCCAAGGGCAAGTGTGTGTGCTATGAAACCCAGAGGTCATAAAGAAGAGATGAACATGCTGACTTACATGCAAGTGCTTACAGTGTTCACGCACACATTACACACGGGGGAAATGGCCACTACATCTCAGAGGCAACAGATTGTTTCTTTAAAGTAAAACAACAGAGGGCCTCCGTAAAGACACTAAGAACGACGACGGCGACAGAAACCAGTCGAAAAGCAGGCAAATGACACGAACGGATGATTTAACACAAAAGTCACACGAGACCTCTCGCCTATTAAAAGATGCTCCATCTCATTTGTGGTAAGAGCAAAGTAAAACAACACAGCAAATCCATCTTTATCACACTGGCAGAGAACAACACGCTGAACAGACCGCGTTGGCAGGATCTGGCCCGACTCTCTCGCGTTCCCTCAACAAACCCAGCGCATGCAGACGGCTTCTGCCCAGATCGGCGTCCACGTGAAAAGCACCTGATTCACCTGTGCCCTTTCTGGAAATCGCTCTATGGCAATACCAGAACAGGTGTGAACATCTTATAGATTACTCATCCCATCATTATTGATGATGCAAGATTGGAAAGGCCTTCCATTCTCACTGTGTGGCTGTGCAGCCACCCAGGGCCATTTATCCGCGACCCCTAAGTATCTGGTGAAAGCGCTCTGTGCAGGGGTACTAGGGACAGCCATTAGCAACACAGAGACAAACCTACTGTTACCGAGTTGGTTCTGTCTCAGAGCCACTCTGTAAGACAAAGCAGAACTGCCCCTGTGGGTTCTGAAACTGTAACTCTTCACAAGAGTAGAAAGCCTCACCTTTCTTCCAGGGAGAGGCTGGTGGTCTCAAACTGCTGACCTTACGGTTAGCAGCCCAATGCATGACCACTATACCACCACAGCTTCTAGAACTAACTGTAGTCCCTTAAAATGACAAGGAAGCTTCTCTGCCCTCTGAGGGAATGATCTCTAAGGGATGGTGTTGTCTCAAAAAGAAGCAGGGACCAAGAGCGGACAGAAGAAGTAGCACTTGTGGTGAGGGGGTCAGGGAGAACACAGTACTTGCACGTGAGGATGCTTCTAATGGCTACCCAAGAACCTGGCTCTGGGAAGGAAAGGTGGGACAGAGGGAGAAGGAGACTTTTCATGATATCCTTTTGTACCTTTTGAAGTGCTAACCATGTCGATGCATACAGTTTTTCCTACTGAGTTACACATTCTATACCAACTCTCAAATAAAAGAGAGAGGCCAGCAGTCACATGTGGCTGTTTAGATAGGGGGTGGGGAGAAGGGGAAGAGAGGGGGAACCGATCGCAGTGATCGACATCATAGCAGAACAGAAATGTGGGTGAAGGGAGACAGCGGATGCTGTAAGACATGAAAATAATAATAATTTATCCTTTATCTAGGGGTCACGGGGGAGGGGAAAAAAGAGGAGCTGATAACAAGGGCTCAAGTAGAAAGAAAATGTTTTGAGAATGATGATGGCAACCTATGTACAAATGTGCTTGATACAATGGATGGATGGATGCACGGATGGTGATAAGAGCTGTAAGAGCCCCCAATATAATGATTTATTTATATTGTTTAAAAAAAGAATTAAACAAAAATAAAATAAAGCAAATGGCATGCATTTCAAAGCTCAGTTCCGTGGCTGCACAGACACAGCCACATTTCAAGTGCTCGGTGGAGCTCACATGAGTGCCACATGGAAGCGCTAAGGCTGCTGCAGGGAACCCACCCCGCAGGCAGCTCGGAGGACCAAGCCCGGGGGCTGAGCCTAGGACGATGACCCAGACACTCCGTGGAGCGGCTCTTCTCAGTTGCATGGGGTTGCTAGGAGCCAAACACAACTCAATGGCACCTCACACGTGTGCTCAAAGCTGCTGTGGCTTGTGGGCATGTGCAATATTCTGAAGCCATTGCTTTCACTGAGGGGAGAGAGACTCAGTGGCTGTCATCAGGGCCATCTCTGCCCATCGGTCCCACACTCAAAGGCTGAGGAGACGGCCTACCCTGTGGAATGTCCCCACTCAAAGGTTAAACCAGGTAAAACTGCAGGAACTCAGCTTTCAAAGGTGAAAGTACAGCAGATAAGAATCTGCTGCTTTGGAATATGCTCCTGCCTCCCCTGAGGCTCTGAGGGAGGGACTGATAAGAGAGCTCACTCTATTCCACTTTGCCCACAGCCCTGGCAACAGGTTCTCCCCGGGATCTTGTTGGGGAACTAGCCCAGCTCCCAGCCCCGCTTTCTGTGTCTGGGGCAAAGACTACTGGGAAGCCAGGCTGGTTCTTTGGGTGGAGAACCAGAGAGAATGAAAAACTCCTGCGACACAGTTCCCTGGACAAGTGACACGGTCGGAGGAAGGCCAGGCCGGGGGCACTAGGCTCGGTGGGAAGGAGGTGGCTTGCAGGTCCAGTGAGACAGCTTCCCAGTGAGGCAAGGCAAGGAGACATTGCAGGCCATGGCCAAACATCAGCAGCCTCTTGGGGTCAAATGCAGCGTCCCACTAGGAACCCTGCTTACAACCAGAAGGGCTGCGGAAAACCCTCTAGCCAGTCTCCTGCTGGATGAAACAGGAGCCAAACCTTGGTCCTCGCCCGCAAGGTGCTCTGCGTCCTCGGTTGGGCATCCTTGCGAGCTGGGACTCTCGAGACCCCAGCTGTGCAGGGTAGAGCTGCTCCCAGGGGGTTCAAGGCTTCAGGCTTGCGGGAGCCCAGAACACGCTCTTAATGCAAACACGGGCGAGGAATGGGGGTGGAAACGAGCTGAGGTCACCCTCAGAGGTACCCTGCTGGAGAGCCTGCACAAGGAAAGTCGTTCTCCGTGTGCGCGCGCGCAGCCGCAGACGTCCTGAGCTAGAACCCCTGCGCCCCCAGCCCTGCTCCCTTTGCCGGAGCCCTCCTGTCTTAAGGGATAAGCCAGGAAATGCAAGAGGCTTTGGGGTGGGTTGCTTGTTTTAAGGGGGGAGCTGGGTCGCAGCATTTGATAACTGTAGGAACAAAGCCAGTGTTTAACAAAAGGCAGCTTCTCTGAAGAACTGGCAGGTTTACAGCAGGAGGAGTGAGCTGCCTGTGAGCTCTGGGTTCCCACCTGATTTCTGGCCAGCCCCTACTCCCACAGGAGAGCTCAGTAACCCAGGGAAACTGGCACCAGACAAAGGCCCATACGGTGAAGCTGCATGCACCATTCCCTGGTCGAGTGCAAACCAAAACTCAGCAACCTAAAGACAGACAAGCCAAGCAAAAGCACAAGCGGTCAAAGGACCTGCAGCCACATTTCTCCAGAGAAGAGATTCCCGTGACCAAGAAGCCCATGAACAGGTGATGAGCGCCGGGGGAGAAAGGCAAATTGAAACGGAAACGAGATGCCACTTCATCTCCATGGCGATGGCGATGAGCTGAAAAATGGAGGAACTGGAAGCTTAGGGCACTGCTGGTGGGAATTGCAAAATGGCGCAGCCGTGAAGGGTTGGGTGTTTCCTGAAGAAGTTAAATGCTTAAAAATAAATTAAATGCAGAGGTAGAATAATAAAAAAAACAACTCACTCACCGCCACCCTACAGGACAGGGTGGAACTGCCCCTGAGAGTTGCCAAGGCTCTAACTCTTTACAGAAATAGAAAGCCCCGCCTCGCCCAGAGCTACAGCATTGTTATGTTAGGTGCCCTAAGTCGGTTCCGCCCCAGAGTTCTGACCCATTGCACAGCAGAAGGCAACACTGCACAGTCCTGCGCCCTCCTCCACAATCATGGCCGGGCTGGAGCCCGTTGTTGCAGCCACTAGGTGGATCCACCTCGCTGAGGGCCTTCCTCCTTTGTGCTGCCCTCCACTTTACCAAGCCTGATGTCCTTCTCCAGCCACTGGCCTCGCCTGACAATATGTCCAAAGTACGTGAGACAAAGTCTTTGCTAAAAGGACGAATTTGTTTTGGAAGAAGTAGGGCCAGAGTGCTCCTTAGAGGCGAGGATGGTGAGAATCATGATACGACCAAGCATTCCTACTCCTGGATAAACCGGGGAAAGTCTGCTTCTGTTGGAACCATCTTGGCGGCACCTTAAAAGGAGGAGTTTGGTGGTATTGGGTTAGGTGCTTTGCTGCTAACCACAAGGTTGGACTTTCAAACCCACCAGCCACTCCTCGGGAGAAAGATGAGGCTGTCTGCTCCCATAAAGATTTATAATCTAAGGGGAGCTGAGATCAAAGAGTTCAAGAAGAAAGAAATGTTTTGAAACTGATGGTGGCAGCAATTGTACAAGTATGCTGGATGTAATTAAATTATGGATTGTTATAATATCTGGGAGAGCTCCCCATAAAATGATTAAAACAAAAGCAAATATTTATAGTCTTGGAAACTCTAAGAGGCAGGTCTACTCTGTCCTGTGGGGTCATTGTGAGTTGAAAGTGGCTGGATGGCAGAATTATGAAAAGGACATTTTTACAAAATTATCTGGCAATTTCACTGATTTATCCATGGCTTCTCAAATCTTTGATTTTCAAATCTACCCTCTGAAAGAGTCCTTTTCTTCTCTGCATTAAACTGTTAGCAGGCTTCACATGGGCAGACTCAAGCAGCAACCCAAGAGCACATGCTTTGATTTCATGACATCCTACCTGCTTTGTAAGAGTTACAATTTTCATCAGTGCTTGTCTCGTGTTTATAAATTATCCTCTGATCTGGGAGAGACTGGGGAGCAGAATGAAGATGCTTCAGGAGCCTGGCTGGACACTGGGGTTGAAAACAGGAAGAGACGACAGAACGGGACCTTAGACTGTCCACTGAAGAACACTGTCCTGTAAGGACTTACGCGTTCTCTCTACAGTCTGGAAAGGGCTGGTAATTGGTGATCAGATAGTCTGGTGATCTCACTCTCTCATGACTGAAACCTCAAAAAGCTCTCCTTTCCCCCACTCCTTCCACCTAGAAGAGCTTCCTCTCCCCACTCTTTCCTGTCAGAATCTTTCCAGAGCTAGGAGTGATGTCATTCGGTGAGCCGTCCCTGGCTCCCTGTTTGTTGGTCACCTCCACATTATCCTCCATGTGTGTTATGTGTGCACTGTGGCCCTCCCCCCCCACACACACACGAGTTAGCATGACTGGAAGCTAGTGCGAAAGGATGGACTGTGGTCCTTCGCCTCTCACTCACGGCCATCTAGATCATCCCAACTCCTGGTGACCTGTGAGCGTTTCAGAGACTGTAACTCTTCACATACCTCAAAGGCCTCACCTTTCTTCTGCTGAGTGGCTAGTGGTTTTGAACTGCTGATCCTTCATTTAGCAGTGCAACAAGTCAACAGAGCTCTTGTTATAATTGTACTTGGGAATGGGTTGACTTTGTTATGTTAACAAGTCCAGATCAGTTTAGGGTGTAGTTTTTTTTATAAATCATTCTATTGGGGCTCATACAGCTCTTATCACAATCCATACAAACATCCATTGTGTCAAGTACATCTGTACATTTGTTGTCATAATTCTCAAGACATTTGCTTTCTACTTGAGCCCTTGGTATCAGCTCCTCATTTATCCTCCCTCCCTCCCCCCGCCCCCCTCCCTCATGAACCCTGCATAATTCATAAATTATTATTATTTTAGGGTGTGTTTTCTGTAAATCCCTAACAACATACAAAAGGCGTGAAATAGGGAGGTAGTGATGGGGTAAATAGATGCCAAGACATACGGACAACCCAAGGAAGCAGCAAACACAAGCTCAAGAGCCCTTTTCCAGAGTTGACAAAACCAGAAAGCCTTCCCCTAGGCCAGAGGTTCTTAACCCGTAGGTCTTGACCCCTTTGGGGATCGAATGAGCCTTTCACAAGGACAGCAGCAAAACCAGTGATGAAGTAGCAACGAAAATAATCTTATGGTTGGAGGGGTCACCACAACATGAGGAGCTGTACTAAAGGGTTGCGCCATTAGGAAGGTTGAGAACCACTGTCCTAGGCTTAGAGTCTGCACTTGGAATTCAAGCTCCTAGCCCTTAACTGTGAAAGAACAAAGATCTGTTTGTTAAAACCATTTGCTTGTGGTATTTTTGTTATAGCTGCCACTACAAAACCAAAGCAATGTCTCCGGGCATTTGCACTTCTCTCTCCTGGTGCTTGTGAGTCATGCCTTGGGTCATGGTGCACACAAGAAGGCTGGTCATACTCTCCACCAGGCTGCAAGCTCCTCAGAGACACATCCGCACACATTGCTTGGGTCACCGAGTCTGGATCCAGCAGCTGGTGCCTGGATTTCAAACGTGTACACGAAAATTAACTCACACTCACAGTCTGAACAGGTGCTACTTCGAGGCACTAAGATGGGTAAAACATCTGTTTGAAATCATGGATTCTGCTAACATTAACACAACGAACATCAAATTTATGATGAAGCTTGAATGGAAGATGGGTGAAATCAATGATGCTCTACAAAGCTTATGGAGACAGTGCCCCAAAGAACACAGCAGTTTACAAATCACACATTGTAGGAAGGGCCAAGGACCCACAGCAGCAGAGCATCCATACCTAATTTCTTACGAAGCAGTGAATGTGGTTTTGGCTCTAATCAACAGAGGACCAACGATTAACAGCAGAAAAAAAAATAGCCAATACCACAGACATCTCGATGAGTCCAGCTTACACAATTCTGACTGAAAAATTAAAGTTGAGCAAACTCTGCCTAAACTGTTGTGCCCAGATCAGCTGCACACAGGCGGAGATGTGTCGACAGAAATTTTCAACAAGACGGATCAAGATCCTGAAGTGTCTCCCTGAAAATTCTATGGGAGATGAAACGTGGCTTTTCCAGGACGATTCTGGAGACAATGCACAAGCAAACCATTGGCTACCAAGAGGTGACGTGGTCCAGTCAATTCAAAAGCACGCGAGGGTGTGGCAACAGCTTTCTGGATGTTAACTTTCTGGAAGCCCAAGAATAATAATATTTACTTATAACCAAAGTGTTTTGAAAAAGCTTTTCCAAAAACTACCTAGGAACGCTTCCCCAGCAAGTTCTTCTCCACCATGACAAAGCTCCTGCCCACTGCTCTCAGCAATGAGGGCAAATCTGCAAGTCTCTCTGGGAAATCATCAGGCATTCACCTTATAGCCCTGATTTGGCTCTTTCTGAAGTCTTTGCTTCCTAATCTTAAACAAATCTTCAAAGGGCACCCATTTTTCTTCAGGAAAGACTGCACTGACATGCTTATATTCCCGGGACCCCCGTTCTTTAAGCTGGCTCCCAATGAACACATGCTGACTTGTGGCGACCCCAGAGGACAGGTAGAACTGCCCCTGTGGGTTTCTGAGACAGTACCTCTTTATGGGAGTAGAAAGCTGCTGGTTTCGAACTGCTGACTTGCAATTAGCAGCCCAATGAAAAATCACTGTATAACCCGGGCTCCTTCGGTTGTTTAGGGATCGACTAAATGGTAGTATCATCCCTCACAAAAGTGTCTTGAACTTAATGGAATTTATGTTGCGGAGTAGATCGTGTGTATGTATGTAAAATCTTGTAATTCCATGGACTTTTTGGAGACTTGACTCTGCGGTCTCGGGCAGGCCCTGCTGTTGCATGCCTCCTGATCTTGGCACATCCACCCCCAGCCCCCAGCACTGCTTTCCTCTCCCTTGTCTGGTGAGCTTCAGCTCATGCTACATGTCTTCGCTATTACATGAGTTCTGTAGATACTTCAAGTTTGCAGTTAGATGATTTGGGTCCAAAGCCAGCTCAGTCACTGAAGAGCTGGGTGGCCTTGGACAAGTCACTGAATCTCAGGTGTGGAGATAAAATGAGATGAAGCCATGTTGGCAGCCATGGCTGACAGATATTACAAGCCTTCTTGAGCACAGTTAAGACTTGCCAGGCAACCCAGGCGGTTAAGTAGCCCCCCATCTCCATTGCCCTGAATGTTACTGCGCATAGGTCTGCTCAGATGCTTGAGCAACCTGTCAACAAGGCCCGTGTGGCTGTCTTTATACATTTTGTCTAATCCATAGCTCAGTCCCAGTCTTCACCTATCACACATGAAGCTTAACCCCATTGGTTATATCACAAGGCAAACACCAAGCCAAATACAGCTTCTGGAAAACCGCCCAAAGTGCACACTGTGACTAAGTTAGGCAATTACTTAGAGGAAGAGAGTCCAACTTGTCTCAGCCCACATCTTCCCACATGGTGCCCTTTTCTCTTGAATCAGCAGTTGGCACAGTGCTGTACTCCAGTCTGCCACAGATACCCCAGGACGTGCCAACCATGGACAACAACACCCTACCTGGCTTCTGGGACCTGAAAGCCTAGAATATTATCGAGAGATCGACTTCAGGTCTTTCTTCCTTCAAATGTTGTGCTTAGTTACACAGTTACATACCACATATACTTGTGTAAAAGCCGAGTTTTCAGCACATTTTTAATGCAGTTTTTGTGCTAAAATTAGGTGCCTTGGCTGACATTCGGGTTGGCTTATATTCAAGTATATATGGTAGTTCTTATACCAAAATGAAAAAGCAAATTCACCAGTATTTTTCCCACCAGTATTTCTAGATATATTGCTCTAATTTTATTTGATACTTATGAAGCCACTGGCTATAATGTATGTAATATGCTATAAGATTTCTAAACAGAAGAAAAAAAAGATTTCTAAATGGATGTTTTCAGAGTTGAAAATAGTCATAGAAAAAACATATACTGCGAAGAAAGCTGATGGTGCCCGGCTAGCAAAAGAGATAGCATCTGGGGTCTTAAAGGCTTGAAGGTGAACAAGCGGCCATCTAGCTCAGAAGCAACAACGCCCATATGGAAGAAGCACACCAGCCTGTGCGATCACGAGGTGTGGAAGGGATCAGGTATAAGGCATCATCAAAAAAAAAAATCTTACCATAGTGAATGAAGGGGAAAGTGCAGAGTGGAGACCCAAAGCCCATTTGTCAGCCAATGGAGATCCCCTCCCAGAGGGATCTAGAGGAGGAGATGAGTCAGTCAGGGTGCGACATAGCACCGATGAAGAATACAGCTTTCCTCCAGTTCCTAAATGCTTCCTCCCCCCACCCCACCCCCCCGCCACTACCATGATCCGAATTCTATCTTGCAAGTCTGGATAGAGCAGAGGTTGTACACTGGTGCAGATAGGAGCTGGAGGTACAGGGAATCCAGGGTGGATGATACCTCCAGGACCAGGGGTGTGAGGGGCGATACTGGGAGGGTAGAGGGTGAGTAGTTTGGAAAGGGGGAACCGATTATAAGGATCTACATGTGACCTTGTCCTTGGGGGACGGACAACAGAAAAGGGGGTGAAGGGAGATGCCGGATCAGGCAAGATATGACAAAATAATAATTTATAAATTATCAAGGGCTCATGAGGGAAGGGGGAGCGGGGAGGGAGGGGAAAAAAGAGGACTTGATGCAAAGGGCATAAGTGGAGAGCAAATGCTTTGAGAATGATTGGGGCAGGGAATGTATGGATGTGCTTTATACAATTGATGTATGTATATGTATGGATTGTGGTAAGAGTTGTATGAGTCCCTAATAAAATGTTTAAAAAATAAAATTCAAAAACTATATACTAAAAAAAAAAAAAAGACCGAAAACCTCACAACTGGATCAATTATAATAAATAGAGGAAAGATTAATAAAAAAAACAGAAAAACATATACTAACTCAACAATTTCTCTGTGTGCAAGTTAGTGACATTGGTTATGTTCCTCCAGTTGTGTAACTGTTCTCATTCTCAATGTCCAGATGATTCCTCTTGCGCTGACCCCTGAGAACTTCCAGTTACTCTGGTCAAGTTGATCCCTTACACCCACCCTCCTCACACTTACTGGCATGGTGAGGTTCCAAAAGACTGGGTCTTTAGGTAAGAGTGAGCATTATGTGAAAATAGAGAATGACCGCATCAGATCACAAACTGGAGGATGAATACATCATTACAAGCCAAATGACATCATTATGTAACAAACACCCAGACCACTGAGAATCATAGGCAAGCTGATACATGATCTTAACCATCATAGCTATCATTTTTCTGGCCTTGTGCCCCAAGCTTGTTACTGCTAGATGCATGTCATTAATATGCAAAATACATCAATTTCTTACGACTGTTTTAGATGCAAAATATATGAGAAGTGGGTATAAAGAAGAGCACAATGCTCAAGGCAGACGTAAACGAACTTTTATTGTGATTTAGCACAGGGTTCACAGAGTAGGAATCTAGTCAGTAATTCATCTGTATTGCATTTCACTACATTGATTGCAGTCCCCTCAAGTACTAGCCTTCCTCCCATTTCCTGCCGGTGTTCCCCATTTCCACTCCTCCATTTCCCCGACCCCATCCTGCCTCGAGAGCTTTATTTCTGGGCAAATGCTGCCCTTTGGAACTACCTGTTTGAGACCTTGTGCTACCTGTCCATTGTTGCCATTAACCTAGAAGCCTACTTTTTGGCTGGAAGTTATGTCACAAAGAAGCCACTAATTGAGCTAACCTAACATTTGGGCTAAAGAAGACTTCAGGGGACATTTTTTGGTGTAAGGTCCAGATTCCATGAGCATTTGCTTAAGAGAATCCCGTGGCTGGGCACATCAAGACAATTCCAACTCATGTGACCCTGTGGGCGATAATGGAACAGCCCCATTGTTCTTCTTGGCTGTCATCTTTACGGTGCTCTGCTCATGGCCTCAAACCACCAACCTTTAGGTGAGCAGCAGAGTGCTTAGCCACTGTGCCACTGGGGCTCTCTGAGGGGTCATGAGTGTTGCAAATATGGCGTTCTGATGATGGTTCTCAATCAAGGCACTATTGATTCTGAGACCTGACCACTGCTGTGGGGGGCTGTCCTGGGCTCTCTAGGACATTTAGGCGTACCTCTCACCTCTATCCCCTAGATGCTAGCAGCTAACCCCATGGCCACCCCAACCCTAGCAAGTTGCAGAAACCAAATGTCTCTAGACTTTGGGTGGGGGTGGGGCGTACACGACAATGTTGCTCTTGCCCCACTTTGAGAATTCTTTCTAGAGGAAGCAAGCTCACCTAACTCCAACCGTTTACTTAGCAACACAGTGAATCAATGCAAGATTTTTTGCTACTCACCAAAATCTAACTAGAAAGGGTCTTCTAGAATGTTTTCTTCTTTTTTTAGCGTCACAGCCATGAAGGCAGCTGTCCTCCACTCTGACTGCACATTCCATAGGGAGCTTTACAAAACCCTCATGAGTCCCAGGTCCCACCCTAGAGACTGCGATTCAGTTGGTCTGGGACCGACAGTCAGCCAGGTGGGGCATTTCTTAAGCGATCCCTCAGTGGTTCTGCCGCCTTGCAACCAAGGCGGAGATGCACAACCCGAGACATTTCATGTCACTGCACCCTCTCAGCTCATCCTTCTCATCTGCCTGTGTTAAAAGCCAGCTAGTCAGCCAGCCAAAACGAGGCTGCGGGGACTCATTAACCATCCCAGTCCCTGCACTCTCTTAATTCCTGCTTGCAGATGACATGCCAGTAAGAACGGGACTTCATACCGTTGTCAGGCGACTTTGCCATGGCAGCTTATAGGACTTTATGCAAACATGGAAATGCTCTCCATCTGCTCTGTCCAATATATTGATGTGGCTGGTGGGTATGACTGCAGAACTGAGAGGTGAATTCTATTTCATTGTAATTTAAATAGTCACATATGGCTAGTGACATCCATGCTGGCACAAAAAACGCTTATGCGCCCCCCCACCCCCAAGGCCTTTGAGGCAATTCCAATTCACAGTGAGCTGAAAGGGGCCCTGGTGGCAGAGTGGGTTATGCCCTGGTGGCAGAATGGGTTATGCACAGGGCTGCTAACCGCAAGGTCTGGGGTTCTAAACCACCAGCTGATTTGTGGGAGAAAGATGAGGCTTTATGCTTCTGTAGAGATTTCCAGTCTTGGAGACCCACGGGGGACATTCTACTCTGTATTATAGGGTCACTATCATTCAGAATCTGCTCCACAGGAGTGGGTTTGTTTGTTGTTTAAGAAGAGAGAATGGAACTCCATGCTAGAGTTTCCAAGACTAGCTCTTCATAGAAACAGACAGCCACATCTTTAGGCCCCCCAGGACTCCAGAAATAAAGAAAATTCTTGTGGCCTGTTCAATTCCACAGAACTATGACGTTGGCAAAAAAAAAAAAAATCTTACTAGAAATCCCAAGTCAGTGGTCTTGTTAATTCAGACTCACAGAGACACTGTACTATAGCCATTTCCCTAGGGTGATGCCACCTCCTGGGGGGTGCTGAAACTATCCAGGGGGGCTGCAAAAGCAGGTACCTCCACTTTATCCTAGATTAAGGACTACAGTACAAAAGGTTTTAATTGCTGGGGGTTGGGGTGCTGAGCGATTTTTTTTAAGGAAAAATAAGTTTGGAAACCTATATGCAGCCCAAGGGTCGTACAAGGACCAAGAAATCAACACCAGCTAACATCACACATCTTACCAAGAGAAGTAGTTCCAGCCATGGCATGAGCGCTGAGTTCGTTAGATGTTTGAACAGGACGACCGTGAATGATGCTATAAATATCCAAATGGCCCTTGGCAGAGAAAGGTTCCCCACCCCTGCCCTATGGAAAGGACAACGTTAAACTGCTCACTCCCTCAGGTTTCCAAGGCTGTACAACTCTATGGGAGCAGATTACCTCCTCTAGCAGCCTTGGATCAGCTAGTGGGTTTGAACTGCTGACCCTACAGTTCGCAGCTCAATGCTTAACCCAAAGTCCCACCATGGCTCCTTTTCAAAACATGAACTGGTGATTGTTGAGTGCTTATCACACTTGATCTTAGCCAAAAGGCCGAGAAGCGATGTTGAGTGCTTATCATGAGCTGGGTGCTGGACTTTTTTTGACCCAAGTCTGATCACTGCTTTCTAAAACTATTATGAGAAACTGAGACTCAAGAGAGGCTGGGTAACTTGTTCATGATCACATAGCTAGCAGGGGGTCTCAGCAGGAAAGCTGGGGTCAGAAGAGTGTTCTGAAGGGGGGACCTGCGCTGTCCTAAAGGATACATGAGAGTTAGTCATTGGAGATTGCAGGAAAGGCAGTTCCAGAGGAAGGAAAACAGCCTTAGCAAAAAGCAGCCATGGGGAAGGGCCAGGGATGTGGTGTTCAGCAAAGGTGGGAGTGAGAAGGAGTGGCCAGGATACAGGAGAGGGGGGCCAGGGCCTCTGGGAGGGGCCTCTGCTTAGGGGCTTGGGACGGGAAGTAACTACTTGTTAGCTGCCTGGTTTGGATCAAGCCCCTCTCTCTAGGCCTAAGTATCATTGAGGAAGGTATACCAAACACCCCTTGCCAGTCCAAGAACGTAATTGAGAAAAACACCCCGTGGTGCTGGGAACATACGTTATGTTCCTTCTGATTTCTTATATTGTGAATTACAATTGTGCTGAAAGTGGGGCCTGTGGAGTCACCTTTCTTGGGAGGGAGGGGGACACCCCTGGAAGCTTCACAAGCTTCCTTGGAGAAATGATCCGAGAAGCATTAGCACACAGGCATGTTGGGAGGAGGATGGCAGGCTATGTTCTTGGAAGTGCTTAGCACACCAGCCTGGCGTCTACTGCTTGCATAGCACATCTCGGCTTCAATGGTTAACAAACGATTTTTAACCCCAAACTCTGGGGATCTCCGAGCTGGAGAGGGGTGAAGGCAAAATGCTGGCTTTCGAGTACCCTGCGAAAGGGGCTCAGAATGCATATTCCTGGGGCACAGTCTCTGCCTCTGTGGCATCCTTCACCACCACCCCTTTCCCTCCCCCGCGTCCTCCCTCTGTCAATGAGTCTCCCCCTCTGGTCTGCAGGTTCAGGGGCACGAGTCTCGCACGTGCTCTGCCCTGCAGCCTAGCATTACACAATCAGCAGTTGCCAGTGAGCAGCCTGGAAGCGCGGGCTGGCATAGGTGTAGGTGGGGATGCCCAGGTTGTGGGGCAGCACCAGCTGTCCGTGGTTGGGCCAGCATCCCGGCTCTGGGAGGGCAGAGAGGGGAGGGCACAGAACGCGGGGATAAGGGCAGGTTTGGGGACAGGGGCCCGAACGGCTGCCGGGGGCCGGGCAATGTAGACTCAGAGAGGTCTCAGGGTGTGTAGAGGTCTGGGATGGGATGGGGGCAGATGACCTGGAAAATGACGTCCGCTGGGAAAGCGAGGGGTAAGCCATCCCCCAGAAAGTGAGTGTGTGTGTAGTGGGAACAGAACCCCCAAACCGTGCTGGCACTGGGGGCGGGGAGCTAGTGCTGGCACTGCGTAAAGGACAGTAGGTGCAGGTCCCAGACCCATCCTCACCCTGCCCCCGGACCTAGGAAGTGGAAAGGAGCGCAAAGCCACCTACATCCATTCAGACTCCAGGAGAGAGAGAGCACGCCGGGTCTGGAGCCAAGCGGGGTGACGGAGTAGAAAGTGATGTGCGGGTCTCCGACCCACCTCATCCCCCCCACCCCACCCCCGCTGCTCCCGGGGTTGGGGTGCGGCAGCCCGGCCTCCCGAGGTCGTGGAGGGCGCGGGAGCGCGGGGCGGGGGGAGTAAGTCACGGGGCCATTGTGGGCGCCCCCGGATTTGGGCTCCCTAAGTGCACACCGCACGCCCGTCCGCGCTCACCTGAACGGACTCAGCCACCTGGATGTCCCGGAGCTCAGCGCCCAGTGCCCAGCTTGCAGCTCCCTTCCGGCCGCAGCGCTCCAGCCCGCCCCGCTCTCCACTAGAGCCCCGGCTCGACTCCGCGCCTTAAAGGCGCAGCTCGCACGATCGGCGTCCTCCGACGGAAATGCTGTCCCCGCCCCCACTACCCCCGCGTCCCCGCCGGTGCGCACCCGGCTCCGGCTCCGGCTCCGCAGCCGAGCTCCTCCGAGCCCCCTGCTCACCGCGCGAACCCACTCCGGGTCCTAGTAGCCGGCAGACCCTGATTCCCGCGGCCGGCGGCGAGGCGCCCCTCTCCGAGCGCGAGCACCTACAGTGCTGCTGCGGGTGCAGCGCCGGGCCCGTAGAACCACCTCCCGCGGCCCTGCGCCACCGAACTCGGCGGAGTGCGGGCGTCTGGCGGGGCTCGGGGAGTGGAACTCAGAGCCTCGGGGCTACCGCGCGAGGCCGGAAGTCATCGGGCCTGGCTTCCTTGACTGAGCACCTACTGTGTGCGTGGCTGGCATTGCTGATGGTTGCAGACCCCGAAGTCACCCAGACAGGATCTCTGCCCCCAAAGAGCTCGTAGGAGCGACACGGGTTCCTCCACCCGTAGACAGCTCCCTAACCAGCAGCGGCACGGCCTCACTGGACTGTGGCTCCCTTACTCCAAGAAGAAATACAGGCTGGGGAGGCCAGGGGCTTGCCTGGTACTCCGCCTCTGGGGTCAGAGTTGGACCGCCAAGCCAGGATGGACCCACACCAAAGCTCCAAACCATCGCTGGTCGGACAGTTCGTCAGACTGGTAGCTTGCATGTACGTTGCCGGCATCCTGGGAGCGAAGTCACTGCTATTTGAAATTGCTAGCAGGGTCACCGCGGTGGACAGGTTGCAACGGAGCTTTGAGTCTAAGATTGTGGGATATAAACAGACTTTTCCCCAGTTTTGTCTCCCCCAAAGATTAGCCAAACCGTAGAAGCTGTTGGCCAGCACATGGTGGGAGGTCAGATGCTTAGAGGTATTCTCCCTGAAGGCATTCAGCCATCAGACTACTCTCAGGTCCACTGTAGGCTCACACCCTACTAATAAGGATAGTAATTGTTTCCATGGAGAACCAGAGAAGTGGTCAAACCTGCTCAGTGACATCCAGAGTTAGGCTGCCTTCCTGAATCTAGGATCTGCCCATCTTGTCACATGTGTACCCCCAATCCCTCCCCTTCCTATTGCATGTATGCCTCTATATCGTCCCCCTCCCATTACTGTATTACCTATAGTACAACCCCTTCCTGTGATGTATGTTTTTACCAGTAATTAGGGTGATTACATGCCCTCCAAAGATATATAAGCCTTGATTAGAAGTAAAGAGCTCTCTCTCCTGGATCCCTCTCCCCCTGGCCTCCTTCCCCGCTCTCTTGCTCCTGAAATTCCCACCTTCCACATCCTCACTTGGACCATCAAGCAGTACATTTCATGCTACCATGAAATGTATCTGACTCCTTTATTTAACTCTCTCTCTCTTCTATCTCTCTGATTCTCTATGACTTTACTATAATCTTTACATATTACCACTGTACAGTTGTGCCTGCCGGGCCTGTGACGATTTGTTAGGGGCTGGCTCCCCTGACATGAGATAGACTCGGAAGGAGAACTGTATCGCCCACTTCCAAGGGAGTAGCCAACATCGTCGAATAACATAGTGCCAGCGATGAGCTCCTCCCGTTGGAAAGTATTCAACAGTTGACTGGAGAAGAAAAGCCTCGAACCGGAGTCCTTTTGTTTTGTGTTGAACCATCATTTTACTGGGGGCGCTTACAGTTCTTATGACATCCCATCCATCCATTGTATCAAGCATGCTTGTACATATATTGCCATCATAATTTTCTAAACACGTCCTTGCTATTTGAGCCCTTGGTATCAGCTTGGAGTCTGTTTTAATGATGGAGATGGAGCAAAACTTTGGGTCTTCCTCTGCTGAGGTGGCCAAAGTCAAAATGAGAAGAAACATCTGTAGGCATCCATTAGTAATCAGCACATGGGATGTACAAAATATGAATCTAGGAAAACCGCTATGAGTTGCTGTCAGTCAGAATTGACTCGATGGCAGTGAGAGGTATACCATATATACTCGAATATAAACCGACCGAGTATAAGCCAAGGTACCTAATTATTACCTGGGAAACCAGAAAAACTGATTGACTCGAGTATAAGCCTAGGGTGGGAAATGCGGAAGCTATTGGTGAGTTTCAATAATCAAAACAAATGAAAATAAAATTACTAAACATTGAGACATCAGTGGGGTAATGTACTTAAATATTTATTTTAAATAAAAACATAAATAAAAGGACAAGTCATTTAACATTAGTAAACCAGCACAGTAAATGGGAAATAGGTTCAACAAAAACAATAAGGTATCAACAATGATACCTTAAGAGTACTATTCCCTGAGCTCAATCAGCAACCAAGCTAAAATGTAGAGTTAAAGTCCTTCAAAACTGGATTCCTCATCATCATCCGTATCCCAATGCAGAGCTTCAGCTGGTGTGAGGTCATCATAGACGCTGTCCTCACTGAGATCACCATCATCACCATCACTGATGTCATTTTCATACAAAGCGCAGTCTTCACTGCTATCCACAGCATTACTAAATACTACATTTCTGGAAGGCATGTCACTCCATGTCTTCTGGAATGTCTTCCCATGCATCTCGAACCCACTTTGATATTAACTTTATGTCAGGTTTCATAAGATTTCCTCCTTTTGTTAGTTGGGCTTGACCAGATGACATCCATTCATGCCACATCCTTTGCACACGGTCTTTAAAAGGCTTATTCAAAGATACATCCAGAGGCTGCAGTACAAATGTAAGCCCACCTGGAATAACGGCTAAAGTAACTTTACTAGATTTTGTCAATTTTTTTATGTCATCTGATAGGTGGACTCTGAACATAACCCAAAAAAGTAACTATGGCTTTTTCTTTAAGGCTGCTCCTAGTCGTCAGTTCCAAATCTCTTCCAGCCATTTTTGTGTTCCGTCTTCATCCATCCAAACTTTAACATGTGCACGCACAGTAATTCTTGGTGGAAAATTGATCTTTTTAGGCAAGGTCTTTCTTTTTAAAAATAATGACAAGATGCAGCTTAGTTCCATTAGCCAAATATGATAGAACAACTGTAAAGTGGTTTTTTTTTCATTTCCTGTGTTTTTGAGAAAAATGTGGTTTTTTTCCCCCTAAACTTGCCACAGTTCTGTTGCTTGGAAGATCAAAACTCATGGCAGTTTCATCCATATTCCCAATATCTGCCAGGTCATAGTTATAAATCCTTCTTTTTTTATAATAAATGACTGGAATGTCATAATTTTTTCAAGGTCTTGTGGCAATTTCTGGGAATTCTTTGTCCTTTGTCTCAAACATAGTAGGCCAAACCTGTTCATGAAGCAGGTACACCATCCTGCTGATGCAGCAAATTTTTCAATGCCTGATGCTTTATATTTGTCATCCTTAGTCATTTGTAGAGAACGTATGCCGATTCCCATGCATGTTACGCAGTAACCATTTTGACGACACTCCATAACCCATTTATGCAATTCACTTTCTAGAGCCCCATAAAGAGACGTTAAACCATGACGAGCTTTTTTAGCTTTTGTAATCTGTTCCAAGTCAGTCTTCATTTTCTGCCACTCCCTCACTTGCTTTTTGTCAACACAGAATTCCCTACTTGCAATACTGTTATTGCTCTCTCCTGCTCTTGACACAACCTTCATTTTGAAACCAGCCTCATATGACTTGCGTTTTTGTTTTGGTTCAAGAGTATCCATTTCTAATAGGATAACAAAACAAGACTTTGAAAAAGAACTTTCATGGTAATGTCCCCCATCCCCCCGTGACGTGTTAGCCAGGAGGAGTGGGGGGGAGTCCATGTAGGCGGGGGATGCAGGACGTGAATTAACACAGAGACCAGAGGGGAGAGATGGAGCGCAGCCACAGACACATCCTTACCAGTTCAGCTGCTTGTGTAAGTGAATCACTATGGATGCTTCTGTGAATTGGAGCCGTCCATGTCATAGGACAGGTCTGATTGGTTAGATGTGAGTAAACAAACATTCAAAGCCCTGCAGTGTCAGTGGGGTTTTGAACGAACAGCGGAGGAACGGCAATCACCCAAGAGATAATGGGCGCTCATCCCATTACCTGCGGGCGGGGGGGGGGGACAGCGAGATGTTACACCTAACTGGGGTACCACTGACCCGTGTATAAGCCGAACCCCAGTTTTTCAGCACATTTTTTTGTGCTGAAAAACTCGGCTTATACACAAGTATATACAGTAATTAAAGCTTGGTGGCTCTGTGAGTTGCACATGGGACGGTAGCCAGGAGGTCTGAGGTTCAAACCCACCATCCTCTTCATGCACAAACGATAAAGCTGAATAATGCTCCTGTAAAGATTTACAGTTGCAGAAACCTTAGGTAGTATCATTTTGAGTTGGAATCAAGTCTATGTTAATGGTTTTTGGGGGGTTTTGTTTAGGGGAAAAAAGGGGGAGATGGCTGACAGGGTAAAAATGGTAGAACTGTATGAAATGATGGTCCCATTGAAATGGTCCCATGAAATGGTCCCATGAAATGGTCCCATTACTTCCGCTCATAGATATAGGTTCCAAAGGATTAAAACAAGCAACAGTAACAGATACATATACACCAACACTCATTGCAGCATGAGTCACAATAGCCAAAAGTGTCTATCAGCAGATAAACGGATAAACAAATTGTGGTGTGGTAGAATGGTATGGTACAGCGCATTCTGTTCATTTTGCTGCATTGTACTTTTCAGATGCATTTATTTTTCTGATTTGTTTTTAACTAATTAGAGGTTTGTGGCCACCCTGTATCAAACAAGTGTATTGGTACCATTTTGCCAACAGCATCAAATCCCTTGATATCTCTGTGGCACATTTTGGTAATTACCACAATTTTTCACAATGCTATTCCACATTTCACAAACTATAGTATAATATAAACATAACTTTTTCATGCACTGGGAAACCACAACATTCAAGCGACTTGCCTTTTGCGGTCCTTGTCTTATTGCGGAGGTTCTGCAATATCTTCAAGGTGTGCCCACATAGATTTTCTGGTATGGTGTTGTAACTCTCACCAAATGATTAAATAGGACTATGCAAATAAGGTGTTTTTTGCCCACCAAGAGGATTGGGTAGTGTGATACTAAGTTTTGTGTCAACATGGCAGGGCAAGGATTCGCAGTGGCTTGGCAGCTGAGACCTAGCAATCCCTCATGATGAGATCTCCCCAAAGGCATGGCCTGCTTCCAATATAAATAGGTACTGTGGACAATCTGGACTGCTGTCGGCTGGGTCCAGACTCATGAAGTTTCAGGAGCTGAGGAACCTAAGATCGGCCGGAAGATGACAGGTTGCTGAGGCAAATGAATCCAAACTCACCAGGTCAGACTGCAGGCTGCTGCTGACTCCCAGGACCAGTAGGCAATATAGCAGGTCCAAAGACCTGGAGGTCGATGAGCCAGATGCAGGCTCCAGACCCAGCAAAAAGCAAGTAAGTTTCCCCCACAGCATCCACGTATACTGGAAGCATGCCACATGAGGAAACTTCCTTTCAGTCGATTAGATCAGGACTGTGAGCCAAGTAAGGTATTGCATCCCACTCAAATCTTCTTCCAGCTGGCTGGGTACACTTCTAAGGACTTGGCTGCCCATTATGGAGGTGTCTATACTGCCAAACCACTGAGAATCCTGGCCCAGACACAAAACCTGTTACATCTGCCACTCGTGCACATAAGGTGGGAGTGAGACCACACGAATAAGATGTATGAAACTGTTAGGTAGCTTAGCCTAGGGAACTGGGAAGTCCATTACGCATGCCCGGGAGAGCCAGCAAAAGACAAAAGCTGGATTTTCCCGCCGGTGGGCTTGGATGGGCGTTACACCTGGAGCAGCCCACCTGGGCCGGGTGATTGCAATTCAGCCAATGGGATCGACCTGGGGTCGTTCACCACACCTCCCCTGGGAACCTTTAAAAGGCAGGGATCTGAAGGGAGAGGCCCTCTTGGGCTCTTGGGCTCTTGGCTTGTCTTGCTTGGTGGTCTGGTGGTCTTCGTGGGAGGAGAGAGATCCTAGCGTGACCCGGAGCAGTCTCTGCCAGGCCGCATGGTCAAAGGAATCCTATGGGTGCCGCGTAAAACCTGATGCTTCTTTGAACTTTCATTAAATTCACTTGGATCACGAGCCCGGCTTCGGCGTGAAATCTTTCTCGCGTGGAGCTAAGGACCGAGGCTGACATTTAGGCTGGAGAAAGAAACCTAACAAATCCTTAATGAGGGAAATGGGTCAGTTTTGCCATCCTAGTAGACTTAAAATGAGCCATCACAGAGGCGAACAGAGGGACTCCATCATGTCGGATAAGGAAGAGCTAGGGGTAGAGCTGTCCTGGGCTGAGAAGCCCGACTGAAGAGCTGGAACAAAAAAAAAAGAGCTGGAACAGTGGAGACAGTGAGAGATGCCCAGAGGCAGTGTTCGAGAAACGGCAGCAGCAGAGGCCACGGAATCAGGCGACAGTGTGGTGAGCAAGAAAGCTGAGTGCTTTGGGGTCAGTGGCTTGCTGGTGGAATGTGGTACTTCTAAGCTTTTTATAGTAAAACTCAAAAGCTTTTTAACACTTGCCCAAGACAAGCTCCTATCAGGACATTTAAGCAGACTGAGGTAGTCTGCCTTAACATCATAATGGAATGCAGGTTGTAAATGCCCTCAGAACAATTCTTGTTTAAACTACCCCCTCCCCTTATCAAGAGATGCTGTAAGTCTTTCTCTCAGGGACAGGAGTGTTCATTTCCCACCCCCAGCCCCCACTAGGAGGGTAAGCTAGAGAGGAAATCCAGGGACGGGCTCATAAAACAAGGCACCTGGAACTTTACCTAAATAGACTTTTGTTTTACTTCTGTCAATACCACTTAGTGATATATGAATTCTAACTTGCTTTTTCTTCTACTTTCTGTTTTCTACCCTCCCTGAATGATATGAGAAGCTTGGCCAAGGAAGGGGGGCTGTAGTCTGGAGAGAAAGTTCCCATTGAACCTTCCCACTGTAGCCGGGGGGCTAGCCTGACATAAAAAAATAAAGACTTCAATAATTCTAATTGGACATTGTAGTGGTCTTTTATCTGAACCCCAACAAGGGGCCTTCTGGCACATCTGCAAAGAGACTGCCCTGCTCAGAAAGCTGTGCCTTGAACCTTTCCTAGGAGCTTTGATAGTATCGTGGTTACAGATTGGGCAGCTAACTGCAAGGTTAGCGGTTCAAAACCACCAGCCACTCCTTAGGAGAATGACAGGACTTTCTCCTTCTGTTAGGAGTCACAGCCTCAGAAACCCACAGAAGCAGTTTTATCCTATCCTAGAGGGTCACTAGGAGTTGGCGTCAATTCAATGCCACTGAGTTTGGCATTTTTTTTTTAGATCGAATCATTCCTCCCCTTGAATTGTAGCCTGTTACTTCACTCATAAATCCCAGACCCATGAGTCTTGGGAGTTCTGCGTGGTCATTGCCGTGAATTATTGAGCCGAGAGGAGAGAGTGCTCACGGCTGGCGTCAGAACTGGTAAAAAGTTGACCAGCGCAGGCATGTCTGATCTCTGCCTCACAGGAATCAGCCTGGGGCTGCTGATCTCGATTTGCCCCTCTGAAGTTAGAGGTGGTCAGGGGGCATTTCTACAGTGGTCTGTCCACACAATGGATTACCACTCAGCCACGAAGAGATGTGACCCTTTAATGCATTCGATGGCAAGCAAAGCATGAACCTGGGAAATATGATGCTAGGTGAAGTAAGCCAGACAGCACAGGAACATGCTGCTTGGCCCAACTGCTATGACATCTCAGGGACCGACTCTGATACAGAGACAGGAAGCAGGGCGGTGGTTACCAGGAGCTGGGGAAGGAAGATAGATCTTAATAATTAATGGGTACAGGCTGTTACTTGAGGTGATTAAAAATTTTGGACGCAAATGGTGGTGATGGTCGTACGATAGATCATATAACAAATGTCACAGAATTGTACACTTCCAATTGATGAGTACAAGAATGAGGAAAATGTTCTCACACTGGTTGTGGCAATGATTGTACAACTTTTCCTGATATGACTTAACTATTGGATTGTCTGATGTATGAATTATATTCCAATAAAATGGTCGAAAATAGTTAAAAAACAAATCTTTATGTCATGTATATTTTGCCACAACAGTTAAAAATTTTAGAAAAGAGTAGCAGGGCTGGTGGAGGAGGAATAAAAACTATTGTCTGAAGTGGGTGCATAGCAAATGTGGTGAAGAGAGCGGGTGGTGCCTGGCTATAAAAAGTTATAGCGTCTGGGGTCTTACAAACTTGTTAACAAGGTTGAACAAGTGGCCATCTAGCAGGGAAGCAAATAAGCCCAATGGAAGAAGCACATCAGCCTGTGTGACTATAAGGTGTTGACAGGATCAGGTATGAAGTATCAAAAGATCCCAAACAAAAAACAATATCGATGCAAACGCCCATGTGTAAACAACTGAATATGCCCCCACAGAAGGGCTATAAGGAAGGGATGATTCAACCAAGGTGTAGTATAGCACCGATGAATCACCACACATCATTCCTCTAGTTCCTGAATGCTTCTTCCCCCCGCCCCCTCCCCACTACCATTACCCAGTTCTACCATACAAATTTGGCTAGACAGGAGAGCACACATTGGTACAGATAAGAACTCTCAATACATGGAATTCAGGTCAGATAAATCTCAGGAACAACAGTGGGAGTAGCAATATCATGAAGGGAGGGGATGGTCCAGGAGGGGGTAAGGTAGAAAGGGGGAACCCATCACAAGTTTGGCTATATAGCCCCCCCAAGGGGACAAATAACAGTAATGTGGGTGAAGGGAGACAAGGGACAGCATAAGATATGAAATAATAACAATATGAAACTGATCAAGGACTCAAGAAGGGGGGAGGGGAGGAGAGGTACAAAGAGAAGCTGATGCCAAGGGCGCAAGTAGAAAATGTTTTGGAAATGATGATGGCAACATATGCACAAATATGCTTGATATAATTGATGTATGGAATGTTATAAGAGGTATAAGAAACCCCAGTAAAATGATTTTTAAAAATAAATATATGAATTACAAAAAAAACCTAACCCTAAACTATTGTCTGTTCAGCTCAAATGAAAATTTCTGATTCGCTTAATTGCCACCCAAAGTCTTCAGCATCTGACCTTTGTCACGATGGCTTCATCCACCAGCACCTCCCTTCACCCCCCAAGACTGTCCAGGGAAACTCGCCCCTGGGCCTTTGTCTGCCCAGGCTGCTCTTGCTGGCAACAACGCTGCTCTCTGCCTTGACCTGCCATTCTGTGAGGTTCCATGCACCTCAGAAGTCATTTCCTCTTAGAATCAGTGAATGACTTCTTGGAAGGCATCAACCTTGAGATGGCCAAACTTTCCCCGGTCCATTTACAAAGAATTGTCTTTTAAAACACTGCTTAACATTTCGTTCCTTTGCCTTGTTTTTAAATGTTCTCTCTAAAGCCTTCCATCCCAAATCTATTGTCATCATGTTGATCCCCACTTACTGTTACCCACAGCGTTTCCAAGGCTGCCCCACCCCCACCCCATAGTCCATTCCAGTAACTGATGTTCGGGTCAACAGTTTTTGACCTCTACCCCATCACGGACCTTTCCAAAACCGTCACAATGGGTCTCCAAGGCTCTGGAGGTTCTATATACAGGGAAGTTATTATAATATATTTTTTAATCTAGGGAGTTTTCTATTTAGATGAACCATGCTAAGTCCAGGCTGGCAGACACATTCTCGGTGACTCTTCACAGCCTTGCTGACTGACAGAGAGAAACCTTAATGAGCCCCAGATTCACAGTGGCACCAAGAAGATAGGAGGAAGTGAAGGGATGCACCTTAAGTCCCATCCTGAGGCATCAGTTAGGGAAGAGCCCCAGGGAGCACCCATGTGCTTAATGGCACCTCAGTCATCTCAAATAGGAATGCCTTATCAATCAGCTGATGGGTCTCAGCCCAGCATTAGGAAAGAATTTGGAAACCTCTCCTCTGCCAAGTGGAGCGGCAGAACACCCCGGGCATGCTCCTGCCACACAGTCTGTGAACCTCGCCCAGGCTCACTGACTCATCAGCCAGAGCTGAGGGGGGCTGGCAGTCGCCACCACTTAATGAGCCCTTAGTACCTGTCAGGTACTGCATCGCCTTACTAAGTCTTCACCACCCCCTTGTGAGACACCAACCCACGTTAAAGGTGGGCACAGAGAGGGCTTAAGTGCCTCACTCTCTCAGGAGGGTGGGGCTGTCAGTCAATGATCTCGCGGCTTTCCCTGAGTCGATCATCAGACATATGGAAGCACCCACTACCAGCCAGAGCCTCTGAGTGACAAAGGCACTTCTTGCCCTCCAGGACGGAGAGTCTAATGAAAATAAGGAAATGCCAGGCAACGATTTCATCAGGAACTCACATGCAAAGGAAAATGGAATCATGAGTAATGTGAAATGCATGTGGAGAAGTATGTAGGAGAAGAATGAAGAACACATATGTGCAGAGGTGCCAGTGGGCCAGCATCTCTGACTTCCCAGCAATTTGCATGAGCCACATGTGTGGCAGCTCAGAGCCACCGACTGAGCTCTCTGTCCAATATGCAACTGAGATGCCACACCTCATATCAGCTACCCCAGGCAACATCCATTGCTCCCTCCCTCATTCACATCCCCCTAGCACATGATCCTGATAAAGATGCTCATGTAGGTGGCTCTTGAGCCCACTGAACTGCAAATGTCCTCTCACTTCCCTCTCTCCCAGGCCCCGGCAGGGGAGTGGCATTGGGCAGCAAACAGTTATTAGGCCCGTGTGTTGAACTTTTCCTAGTGCCTTGCCTGGTGCTCAGTGTTTGTATGCATGAAATCCTTGCAACCTCCCATGAGACCCACTTTACAGATGAGGAAATTGAGGCTCAGAGCCATTAAATAGCCTGCTAAATGTCACAATAAAGACCGTCTGTATGACTTAAGCTTAATGCAAAGAAAACATCACGATAAATGATTGAAATTGTCAAGGATTTCGTCTTGCCTGAACCCACAATCAATGCTCATGGAAGCAACAGTCAGTGATTAAACGACTCTTTGTATCGGGTAAATCTGCTGCACAAGATCTCATTAATGTTGAAAAACAAGGAGGTTCCTTTGCGGACTAAGGTGCACCTGACCAAGCCATGGTATTGTTTCCAACGGCCTCAGATGCATGTGAAAGTCGGACACTGTGTAAGGAAAACCAAAGAAGAATCCATGCCATTGAATTAGGGTCCTGGTGAAGAATACTGAAAGTACCGTGGACTGCCAAAAGAACAAATAAATCTGTCTTGGAAGAAGTACAGCCAGAATGCTCCTTAGATGCGAGGGCGGTGAGATTTCATGTACTTTGGTCAGGTTGTCTGGGGAGACAGACCAGTCCCTGGAAAAGGATGTCCTGCTTGGTAAAGAAGAAAAGGAGGGAAAAGGAGGAAGACCATCAAGGAGATAGATTGACACAGTGGCTCAACCATGGGCTCTAACCTACCAACTGCTCAGCCAGCACAGGGGCAGGTGATGTCTTGTTCTGTAGGTCGTTATGAGGTGGGACCACTTCGGTGGCATCTAACAACAAGGTCACACAGCTACTAGGTGATAGTGCCAAATGCAAAACAAGTTGAGTATATCAGAACACAACTTTTCTATCTCGTATGTTAAGGCCCCTCAGTGGCGCTGTGGTTTAGGTGCCGGGTTGCAAATCACAAGGTCAATGGTTCAAACCCATCAGTTACTCTGGGGGAGAATGATGAGGCTGTCTGGTTCTGTAAAGACTCACAATCTTAGAACTGTATTTAGAGTTGCTAGGAGCCCAAATCAGTAGCAGCGGGCTTGGTTTTGTGGTACCTACTACCTACTACACTATCTGCTGCCATAACCAGGAGTAGAATTAAAAGGTAAAATATTATAAGGGTTCACCTTAGAAGAGCTTGTATCCAGAAATACAATATGAAATATTAATACTTTTAGGCAGAAATATCTGCTTGTTAAATGACTTAAAATGCTTATTCCTTTATTTGTAAGTTAGATCTTTTTTGAGCACCTACTTACATCTAGGACCCAAGTGTAAAAGGTATGCTGTAACTCCTTCCTTCAAGGAGTGCAGTCTAAATTATAGCCCGATTTCTTGTTCTTTGATGCCTGATCCCTGATCCCTTTGACACCTCGTGATCACACAGGTTGGTGTGCTTCTTCCATGTGTGCTTTGTTGCTTCTGAGCCAGGTGTCAAAGGGATCAGGTATTGTTAGGCAGATAGGCAGGGATGAGATGTCCATTGACGCATGCCCGAGAGAGAGCCAAGCACGAAAACAAAGGGAAGCATACTGCACATGCTCAGAGGCCCAGGTTTCCCGCCAGTGGGCATGGATGGGCGCTAATCCTGGAACTGCCCACCTGGGCCAGGTGATTGCAGTTCAGCCAATGGGGCCGATCTGGGGTCATCCACCATGCCTCCCCCTGCAATCCTTGAAAAGGCAGGAGCCAGGGGCAGAGAGGAGAAACTGGGAGGAACTGGGGAGAGAACTTGAGAAAGAACTTGAGAGAGGTCCTTTTTGGAGGAAAATTTGGGAGAGAGATCTTTGCGTGACCCCCGAGCAGTCTCTGCCAGGCTGCATGGTTGAAAGGAATCCTGTGGGTGCCGCGTAAAACCTGAAGCTTCTTTTAACTCTCATTAAATTCACTTGGATCACGAGCCAGGCTTCAGCGTGAATTCTTTCTCGTGTGGAGCCAAGGACCAAGGTGTAACTCCAGTCCAGAGAGAGAGCTCTTACAGTATCAGGCATCAAAGAACAAAAACAAACAAACATATAATTGTGAATGGGGGGGAGTGCAGAGTGGAGCCCCAAAGCCCATCTGTAGGCATCTGGACATCTCCTTACAGAAGGGTTGAGGGGAGGAGACGAGTCAGTCAGGTGCAGTGTAGGAATAATGAAACATACAACTTTCCTCTACTTCCCACCCTCACTATCATGATCCCAATTCTACCTTACAAATCTGGCTAGACCAGATGTGTTAGTCTGGGTACATCAGAGAAACAAATCCACAAAAACTCATGTATAAGAGGGAGTTTTATATAATGGTTAAGTGCACATGAAGAAAACATTCCAACCCAGTGCCGCCCAAACCCACACGTCCAACATTAACCCATATGTCCGACACCAATCCAAAAAGTCCTCCTCCATATCATTAAAACACACACTATGACACCGACTGCAGGAGGAAATCCGAATCAGTAAACGTGTAAGCATCTCAGCACTGGCAGGAGTCTCCACACGGCTGCTACAGCACCCTGGGCTGCATTGGGGTAGGTCCATGCGGCTTCTCCTTGGGGATGTCTTGCAGGAAATGAACCTTGCCAGCTGAAGCAGGGGACTGGCTAAAGCAGCTGCACTCTGGTCTGACCATCACAAAGCAAGAAACCCGAGAACTTGAAAGGAAAGGCTTACTGAGTCATTTATCTCTCCGCCCTTCAATTAACCCTACATGTGTTTATCAGCCAGGTTGGCACTATAAACTAACTACCTCACCAGAGGATGTACACTGGTGTGGGAAACAAAGATTTCTTCCAAGTTGTCTCCCCCACATATATGCCAAACTTAGCTACTTGCTACACGTGGCAAATGACTACACTTGGAAGTCAACAGAAGTAGGTCAGGGGTTATTCTCCCTAAGGGTTATCAGCCATCCAGAGCAAGCAGACAACACTATTTTTCCCACAACAAGTAGGGACCACTCCCTTCTGATAAGGATAGTAGTAGATTATTTCCCTGTAGGAGAGCCCAGGGAAGTCAAGCCCACCCAGGGGGTGACCAAGGTTAGGCTGTCATATTGAGTCTAGGGTCCGCCCCTCTTGTCACATGTATGCCTCTAGTCCCTCCCCTTCTATCATGTGCACACCCCTAGCTCATCCCCTTCCTGTAGGCTTATGCCTATTGTACATCCCTTTCCTATGGTGTGTATGCTATTGTACTGCCCCTTCCTGTGGTGTGTGGTTACCTGTAATCACACCCCCCTAAGCCTTGGTTAACAATAAATGGGGTCTCTGCCCCACCTCGCCTTGTTCTCCTGCCCTCAGCCCATGCTGTGCTCGGACCTGGCTGGTAAGTTCATGGCCGTCCAGGAGGTAAGCATGCTACTATGAAATGTGCCTGACTCCATTATTTCAATCTCTCTTCTATCTCTCATGCTATGACTTTATTATAATCTTTATATATCTTAACTTTACAATTGTGCTTACTGAACCTGTGATTAGTTGAGGCCCCCCCCCCCCCACACACACACTGGTAGAGATAGGAACTGGAAACAGTTCCAGGACAGAGAAACCCCTCAGGACCAGTGGTGAGAGTGGTGATACCGGGAGCGTGGAGGAAAGGTGGGGGAGAAAAGGGGAACCAATTACAAAGATCTACATATAACCTCCTCCCTGGGGGATGGACAGTAGAAAAGTGGGTGAAGGGAGATGTTGGACAGTGTAAGATATGACAAAATAATAGTAATTTATAAATTATCAAGGGTTCATGAGGGAATGGGGAGGAAGGGAAAAAATGCACTGATACCAGGGTTCAAGTAGAAAGCAAATTGTTTTGAGAATGATGATGGCAACAAATGTACAAGTGTGCTTGACACGATGGATGGATATATGGATTGTGCAAGATATATCACTAGGCAATATGTCAATGTGTCAGGTAGCCAGGATAGGGATACAGGGGGGGGGGGTTGTCCCTCCCATGCCTGCACAGGCCCCCATATAGGAGGTTGTGAAGAAATCAGGCAAGCATTAGCCACCCATTAAAGACTTTAATTGTGCATGCTCTAATTCAGCCCCATCCCCCTCAAGCCAGATGGGCGTTACACCTGGGTGGCCCAAACTAGGTCCAGACCCACGAGCCCACCCAAGTGGGCTTAATTCAGCCAATGGGGTCCCAGCCAGAGCTTTAAAATACCCTGGTAGCCGGAGGGCCGGTCTCTGGGACTCCAGCTCTGGTCAGTGGCAGTTCAGAGAGGATTCTCTGCTCTCTTTTACCCTGCTCCTGTGCCCGCTCGGCCGTGCGCAGTCTCTCTCTGGCCTCAGTTCACCACGTGGGGGTGCGCAGTGCAGTGCCACGAGCTGCCCCTATTCAGTGGTGAGCCCCAGCGCAGCTTCCATGTGTACACTTTTGAGACTGTAAAACCTGAAATTTCTCTTGTCCTTTATAAAAATCCACTTGGATTACAAACCAGGCCTCGGCATGAATTCTTTCTCATGCGAAGCCAAACACGAGGTATTGTCGACTCAAAAAAACCTATCATTTGTGGTACCATGACTCGGAGATAACTTGTGGACCACACTAAGGTCAGCCAGGGAAGGGGCACAGAGTTCCCTGCCTCACGGACTTGTTAGGGTCTCCAGACTTTCAACTCACCACCCTTGAGAGACTGGGAAAATTGGGTGGCTCATAAACTGCAAAACTGCAAGACACCGGTTGCTGTTGGAGGGGAGATGGCACCTTTGGGCCCCAGACAGAGCTGTGGACCCCCTGGGACCATGCCCCCTGGGGCCACGCTAAGGCTTGGCAGGAGACCCTTTCCATCTCCCCGCCCCCCACCCGTGTGTCTGCCTTTCTGTCCTCCCTGTGTTTCCTGCTTCTATGTTGGGCTGTGTGTCTGCCTGTCTGCTCTTTTGGTGCCTCACGGGCTTCCCCGGCCTCGCCTCCTGGGGTGTGAGGGAAACACTGCAGCCTGCAGTTTCAGGGGTCGGCCCTGGGCTCCTGCCAGTAAGTCAACCCTGCGGGTCCCTGCAGGATCTGGGTTCCAGTTGCCTGCCCTCCACCGACTCCCCGCCTGGCCACATGGGGTAGCTACCATTTGCCTGGCAGGGTAGCCAACCACGGGGGTCTCCACTCCCCAACAAGATGGTGCCACCCAGGATCCCCGCCCCTGCCATTTTTGCTGTAGGACTGCTGAGCATGTGACCCTGGACAAGAAAGTGCCCAGTGCTCACCATGTGGTGGTGGTGGGGGTTCATAGTAGTAGGCTAGTCCCGCCCAGTCCCTTGGTGGTTGACCTGAATTTTCCTGCGGATACTCCCCCCACACACACCCTGTTTTCTCGTGTTTATAATGAACTGCTTGGTTCTGTTTGGGGTTTTGCTTTAGCTTTCTGCCCCTGTGCTGGTTCCGGTTTCCCCACTGGCTGGTTTTCCTTTGCCAAGTCTTGGCACAAGCATTTGGAAGTCAGGCCACCGAGAAACTGCTCACTCTGTTGTTTTCAACGGCTTTTCAACACCACATTCCTGGTACAGTTCTGCTGTGACAGTCTGTGGCCAGCCAAGGATCCCAATTTCCCATCGACGGGTCTCGCCTCCCCTTCAAACGTTGCAGAAAAGGTCGCTCATGCCAGTGGTCGCCTTTGAAGGTTCTTGGAAGGCAAGATCACAAGCAGTGATCCCACCTTCAGAGGCCTGGTGAATTACTCATGCCAGTCATTCCCTCCATCGGTACAGTCACCCGAGATGGTGACCCTTGCTTACTGTCTAGAAAACAGCCGGGGCACAGTTTGCCGGCAAAGACTGTGTCCCCAGACCCCTCCCTCAGGCAGGGGCACCTGCCGGAAGCCCCATTTCCAGGGCAGCTGGCAGTGCGTGCTGGAACTGCAGTTAAGACCCTGAGGCATCGGGCTCTCCTGACTTCTCCGTGGACTGTGTTTTCCAGATGGGTATCGGAGGATTCGGACCCAAAGGATCGGCACTACACTATCCTGTCTAATTGGGATAGATTTGACCTGCAGATACTGGAGAAACGGAAGTCAATCTCGTTCTGCAACATCATCTGGCCTCAGTGCATTCTAGGTGACAGGGACTCCTGGTCAAAGAACAGCACACTTTCCCTTCCCACCCTGATTCGGCTAGAATGCTTCTGTGGAAGGGGGAGGTGGGAGGAGTTCCCTTATGTTAGTGCCCTTTTCCTCTTGAGGAAGAGTAAAGGCCTCCATTCCCTGAAGCTCAAGGCTACTCTACCCCCAGCCTAGTCACAACACCCTCAAAACCTGAACCTCTAGAGGCTGGGGAAGCAGGTGACGCTGCCAAAGTTCTGCCCTTCATAGAGACAGCTGGGGAGTTTGGTTCCCAGGCAATTCAGAAGCCTTTTACCCTAATTGAACTCAGGCAGATTAAGAGGGAACTGGGCAGTTACTCAGACATTCCCTAACAGAACACAGTAAACTTTCAGCACCTCACCCTAGCCAATGACTTGACCTGGAAGGACGTAATGGTCATCCTGGCACCGACTATGACAGACTTTGAGAAAGAGCGAGTGCTAAAAGCTGCTAGGAAGTTTGCAGAAAGTCTACCTGGGATGCATGGTAAGGACCCAATAGGACAAACTGCTGTGCCTATTACTGACCCTGCTTGGGATTATAATGATCCCAAGGTGGGTGGCACGGGAACCTTTTCTGGTGTGTATCACAAGTGGACTGAAGCCAGGTGGACAAAAGGCCATTCATTATGCCAAAGTGACAGCTAGTCACCAGGGGCCTGATGGAAGCCCCGTAAGTTTCTTAGAGTGGCTGAGAGAAGCCGTGAGGAATCACACCACCTGTAGACATAGGCTCCCATGAAGGACAAGTCTCACGCAGGGACATAGTTCTCACACAGGCCGCACCAGACATTTGAAAAAAGCTCCAGAAGTTAGTGCAGGAGCCTGAAGGAGTGACCCTAGAAGAGATGGTCACTAGTGCTGATGCCACCTTTTATAATAGGGACAACGAATGGGAAGTCCAGGCTCAGGAGAAGCATTGGGCATGTGCAGGTACTGGCCGCCATTGCTAACCAACACCCATCGACTGGCTCCCAGGTTTCCCAGACCCCTGAGCGAGGAGGCATCAAGTGCGATGTGTGCCAGTGTCAAGGCCACTGGGCAAGGAATTGCCCTAACAGGAAGAGCCAACAAGCTGGCCACTGGGCAGCACTCTGTCCTGTGGGAAACAACCAGGAGGGGAGGCACCCATAGGCTAGTGGGCCATTGCTGAGGACTGGCCCAGGCCGGATGGCCAAGCAGCAGGAGATAGCTGTTACTGGTTTGGAGCTTCAGGTGAGCAATCAATGTGTCGGGTAGGTCAGTAAATTTCATGCTAGATACTAGAGCCACCTACTCTACCCCACTTAAAAAAATCATTTTATTGGGGGCTTGTACAGCTCTGATTACAATCCATACATCCATCCATGTGTCAAGCACATTAGTACTTATGTTGCCATCATCATTCTCCAAACATTTTCTTTCTACTTGAGCCCTTGGTATCAGCTCCTCATTCCCGCCCCCCCTTCCCTATCCTCCCTCCCTTATGAACCCTTGATAATTTATAAATTATTATTTTGTCACGTCTTACACCCACTTTTATTATTTTGTCATGTCTTCCTTCACCTACTTTTCTGTTGTCCATCCTCCAGGGAGGGGGCTATATGTAGATCATTGTGATCAGTGCCCCCTTTCTCTCCCCCACCTTCACCTTATCCTCCTGGTATCACTACTCTTATTATTGGTCCTGAAGGGTTTATTTGTCCTGGATTCCTTGTGTTTCCAGCTCTAATATGTACCTGTGCACATGCTCTGGTATAGCCGGATTTGTAAGTCAGAATTGGGATCATGATAGTGGAGTGGGGGGTGGGAAGCATTAATGAACTAGAGGAAAGTTGTATGTTTCATCGGTGCTATACTGCATCCTGACTGGCTCATCTCTTCCTTGTGACTCTTCTGTAAGGGGATGTCCAATTATCTACAGATGGGCTTTGGGTCTCCACTCCACACTCCCCCTTGATCACATTGATAGGACTTTTTGTTCTAGCTTTTTAATATCTGATGTCTGATCCCATCGACACTTCATGATCACACAGGCTGGTGTGTTTCTTCTAAGTGAGCTTTGTTGCTTCTCAGTTAAATGGCTACTTGTTTATCTTCAAGCCTTTAAGACCCTAGATGATATATATATATCTTTTGATAGCCGGGCACCATCAGCTTTAGCCTACTCTGTTCTTACCTCCTTCCCTGGTCCCCTGGCACTATTCACAGGTAAAACCATGAAAGACATCACAATCAGACCCCTCAGAAGCGGAGCACACAGACAAGTACTCCTATGAGCCATTGGATGGCCTTAAGATGGTGTTTCACCATCACCCGGGACAGATAAGTGCTACACAGATAACCCTACCTCAGACCCACCCCAGTCTTTAAGCTAGTAAATGCTTTCATGCAACTCCTGTGTTTAAAGTAAACTGGCACCCATGTCAGTCCTAAGATCTCTTTCCTCAACACACAGTGACACTAACCCTCACTTCCAAGGGCACTGAGATCTCACAGCTTTCCCCCTGCCTTACTAAACTGTTCCCCTGTTTTCTTTCTTCCAGAAGCCATCAGGTTACCAAGTGTGTCACCCCCAAGGTCACCAGCTCCTGGATGACCCCAACCTCATCCATCGTGGGTCCCTAAGTGGACAACCCCTTCCAACAGAGTAGGAAGGATATGGACTCCCAAACCCTCATTTCATGGGCCTTTTGTCAGCAGGAAGCAGCGAGAGACATCACTTCCCAGTACCCCAAGGATTTGGGTCCATAATTCTTCAGTGGGGAAATGTTAGGTAGCCAGGATAGGGATACAGGGGGGGTTGTCCCTCCCATGCCTGCACAGGCCCCCATAAAGGAGGTTGGAAAGAAATCAGGCAAGCATTAGCCACTCATAAAGACTTTAACTAAGCATGCTCTAATTCAGCCTCCCCCCACCCCAACCCCCAAGTCAGATGGGCGTTATACTTGGGTGGCCCAAACTAGACCCAGGCTCATGAGCCCACCCAAGTGGGCTTAATTCAGTCAATGGGGTCGATCAATACCTTCCACCAAGCCTTCCCAGTCAGAGGTTTAAAATATCCTGATACCCGGAGGGCGGGTCTCTGGGACTCCAACTCCAGTCAGTGGCAGTTCAGAGAGGATTCTCTGCTCTCTTTTACCCTGCTCCTGTGCCCGCTCGGCTGTGCCGCAGTCTCTCTCTGGCCTCAGTTCACCATGTGTGGGTGCGCAGTCTCACGAGGTTGTCCCTATTCAGTGGTGAGCCCCAGCGCGTCTTCCACACGGTTGGGCAAACTTCCCTGAAATAGCATGTACTCTTTTGAGACTGTGAAATCTGAAACTTCTCCCTTCCTTTATAAAAATCCACTTGGATTATAAACCAGGCTTTGGTGTGAATTCTTGTGTGAAGCTAAGAAACGAGATATTACCAACTTTAAAAACCTATCAAATGCATTTCTAAAAGTAATATTTGGCTGTAGTAATACTCAATAAAAAGACAATTCTAAAAATGTAATTGCTACTCTATTAGTTCATTTTTTGAAAATGCTGATTAGATGCAGGGCTAGTGAAAGAAGATCCTGAATTGCAAAGACTCTAAGAGAGCCGTGTGGCTGCACATGTGGTGCTCCTGTCACTCCAGATTCCCCACAAGCCTGGGTGATGGAAATTTCCAGAAAAGCAATCTGGACCTTTAAGAAGAGGCAAGGAAGACTAAAGCCAGAATGACAGAGATGAAAATGGTGAAGATGGAAAATGTCAATCCAGATTTGAATCAAGAAAATAAGTTTTAAGAGGAACTGAACATTTGCACTGTTATTAACAGGAAGGAACCCAGGTGGCGCTGTTGGACACATGTTAGACTGCTAATCACAAGGCCAGCAGTTGGAACCCACCAGGGGCTCTGTGACAGAAAGATGAGGCTGTCTGCTCCTGTAAAGATTAACAGCCTGAGAAACCCTGTCTAGGGTCATTATGAGTCAGAATTGACGCAATGGCGGTGGGGTTTAGTGTTCACAGGTAACAGAGGAAAGGAACACCACTAGCTTCCTGTTTTGCTCTGGGAAACAGCACGCATCAATTTAAATTAGTTCAAGCCACCAGAACAAGAGAAGTTAATGGTACCCAAAGGATGCTTCGATATGGTTTCAGAAACATAGTTAGTGGTCTTCAGGACATCATGCCAAAAGACTTTCCTGAGTGAGGGTCTCATTTCAAACAGGGGAGAGAGATCAACACACACAACTAGGAACCAATAGGTATGATTTTTATTTCTAGCAAAGTTATATATTAAAAACAGAAGAGGTGAACACTAGAAGCTCATCTAGGTGATCCATATCAAATGAAGTGTTTTTATAGTGTGTGGATAAATTGATTTGGAGACTCTTGTAGAAATTGTACACAGAACCTTGGTAGTAATGGGCTTTGAACACAGCATTTCCTGATGTTCATTGGCACCACGGACAATCTAGACTCTATCACATCACAATTCGGTGGATTTATATACATTTAAACAATAATGGCCCAACTATGATTAATCTGACAGCGAGGACTTTTCTAATGGAATGCTTCAATTCTCTGTCCTTGGCATTCAAAGAAAATAACTTAGATGAAAATAAATCCAGCATTCAGAAATTTAATTAAACAAAGCTGGGAAGAAAATCAAGATTCAGACTTGCTTGAATAATTTGGAATATGCCAGAAGCATTATTATGAAATTTAATTATGTTGCTTCGGGGCTTAAAAAATTAAATTGCATCTTAGCATATGGTGGATCAGATATTCTGAAGCACAATTATTTAAAAACATATATTAAATTTTTAAAATTCTATTCTAGATAAAATTAACTATCAGGTACTACTGGATCAAAATTGTGCCCAAATCAATGCAGTGGGTAGTGAGCAGCAATTCATGGGAAGGCAAGGTTGTCTTAAGAGAAAGTGCCTCAGCCAGCCCTAAAAACAATGCTGGGAGACGAAATTTTGCCAGCTGGATCCTGAACTTGAAAGCCCCTATTTAGCCAAGAGCATCAAATGGGTAATCGTGGAAATAATAGTCAATACAACTATTATTCTAATTTATAAACCAACTGTGAAAGATAATAGTGAAGAATTTTACCAACCTCTTCAGTCTAAAAGTGATCAAACATGCACTCAAGATGCATCAATAATTATTGGCCTTTGGAAACAAACAAATAGGACCACTAATTAAAAATACGGAAGGAAGGAAGTAGAAGATTGCATAGTAGAATATATATATAAATTGTTTTATTGGCGGTTCTTACAGTTCTTATAACAATCCATACATCAATTGTATTGAGCACGTTTGTGTATATGTTGCCATCATCATTTTCAAAACATTTTCTTTCTCTTTGAGGCTTTGGGATCAGCTCCTCTTTCTTCCCTCCCTCCCCCCATGCATGATAGAATTTCAACCAACCACTTCTCCATCACAAACTATCGTCTCTATTTTTCAACACAAAAGATGACTATACATGTGCACCTATCCAGGCAGAGTGCACAGAGGTCAACCTGACTACCTGTGAAGGAAGAACTAGTGGAGAAGCTCAATATCAGCTGTAAAAGGAGGCCAGGGATCAACTGTGGAACTGACCATTTCATGGGTACATCCAAGGTGAAGTTGAAGAAAATTAAAACAAGTCTACAAAAGGCAAAACATCACCTTGAACGCATCCCACCTGAGCTTTGAGGACATCTCAAGAAAAGATTTGATGCATTGAACACTAATGACAAAAACAAAGCTGTAGGATGACACAAAGAACATCAAATAGGAAGATAGCAAAAGGTTATGGAAGGACAAGGAAGAGAGAAAAGATGGGAGTGGATGTCAGAAGAGATCGGAAACTTGCATTTGGGTGTAGAGGAGCTAAAGAAAATGGACACTGGGCAACATCTCAGTGAATCCCCGGACATGCTTGTGCTGAGTCCTCCCAATGAGTGTTTGCCTTCTAGAACATTCTCCAGTTATGCCTCTGTGCACAATATGGCCCCTCCAGACTTCCTCAAAGCTATTGCTATGGACCACTCTATGCTTATAAAATTCTGCCTTCAGATGAGGTTCCCCAAATCTATGATCCTGGGGACAGATTCAATGAAGCTTCACTTACTAAATCCTGAAAGGTTGTCACCAGCAAATGTGTCCTTGCTGTGGATTCAGCTAAATTGAAGTTCTTCTCAAATGTGATTGTACCTTGGACTCTCTCTGCCTCAGGAGACGCAGAAGCACCTAGCCAATCTTCAACGAGGAATTGTAATCACTTGTGGTGACCGGTTTACCCACCCCTCCCCCAGGAGTGGCATATTGATAGGCTGCCTAATACTTGCTTAGACTCTGGACTCCCAAGCCCTATGACCACTATAGTGTGTTCTAAGAACTCTCAGACCACCTGGATATATGGGTGTGCCTTGTCTCTTTCTAGGCTTGGGAACTGTCCTGGAAAAGAACTGCCCTGCCCAGAAATCTGTAAACCCATTGCTTTCCATCTATCTCACCGCGTGGCAACCTCAGTGATCAAGACCCACCGTTTCAGAGTTTGACTTGGTGGTAATAATTAAGGAGGCCCATTCCCAAGTCTTTCTTTCATAATGCAGGAGGTGGATTCAAACGGCCAAACTTTAGCCTTCACAAAAATGTGAGCCAACATCGGATGATGGTCAGAATCTGAGACTCTCAATCCATCTGCACTTCTGAAGCGCTGACCCAGTCTTCTACCAGTGGACACAACTCCACCTTCTAATGAAATCCAAGCCTTTAACACAGTCCAATAGTTCTGACGTGGCCACCCTTTAACCCACCAACCAAGCAATTGTTCATGTAGAAACTGTACCTTTGAATTAATGAAGTCTGTTACTGTTTGGGGGTCAATGGGGGAAAAAAAAGAAAATGGAAAAAATAATGGAGTAAAAGGGCTGCGTAGAATAATATTTCAAAGGGCAGCTTGGGAAGACAAAGTAAAGTATTCCAATTGTTTGGGCCGGTCCGGACTAGGCAGCCCCCATCTCCTCTCAGGCCCCTCAGGTGGTTAGAATGTCCAGGCCCCCATTTCCAGCCTCTCAGGAAGATGAATGACCTATTGAAGTCTGCATCTTCTGCCCCAACATTCCAAGGAGCTTCTCTCTACAGACCAAGGTTGTACAGCCCCTGTCCCAGCACTCCAGGGAGCAGGTTGGCAAACAACAAAGGTACTTCCCAGGATTGCATCCTGACTCAAGGTCCTGCAGCTGCGAGCAAAACATCTCCCTTCTTGTTGTCAACGTCTACCTCCCTATGAGCCCTAGATATCTCTCACGGCCTCACCGACAAGCTGCGATTTCCCTGACCTAACTTGCTGGGTCTCGGGACCCACCGGGGGCTCAAGATGCCCCTATCCTTCTCTGCGCTCCCTTCCCTCCCAGGAGTTCTTTCCCTGCCTCAATAAAATGTTCCTCAACTTCACATTCCTGGCTAAATTCTATCTCTGTTCCGCATTTCCATCTCCAACCTCTCACCAATGAAATGTGCAAAGACTTGAAGTGAGAAAATCCAAAAAGAAGGAAGAAGTCCAAACTCTAAGGAGGCAATTAGCAAACACCAAGACTCCAGGCATTGTTCAAATACCACGCGAAATGCTTCAACAAGCTGATAAAACACTGGAAGCGTTCGCTTCTCTCTAAATGGTAGAATGTTGATCAGTTCTTTGTGATACAGTGACTGTGCACTCCTTCCATCTTTTTTTGAAGCTTCTTACATCATTCAGGACTTTGTCAATAGACTCATTCAATATTGCAACTCGAAGCTGGGTTGTTTTTTTTTCATTTCTTGTGGGATTATACAGAGACTTTTCCCCAGCTTTGTCTCCCCCAAAGACATGACAAACATTAGAGGCTTTTTGCCAGCATATGGTGAGAGGTCAGATGCTTACAGACATCCTCCCTGAAGGCAGGTGCCAGACTACTGTCTGGGTCCACTGCAGGTAGGGCCCCCACTCCCTGCTGTTAAGGACAATGGGCTACTTCTCCCTAAAGGCTTGGGACCATAAGGCTGGTCTCTGTGGGTGGGGTTTACACCTTACTGAAATGGTTTCTATGGAGACCCAGTGAACAAGTCAAACCTGCTCAGTGACATCCAAAGTTAGGCTGCCATCCTGAATCTAGAATCCGCCCATCTTGTCACATGTGTACCCCCAATCCCTCCTGGGTTAGCAAGAAAGAGTCCCTTGGCCTCTCTCCACTCCCCCTTTCTCTCCCCCAGTCCTCTCTCTCCCTGTTCCCTTTCCCCTTGTCCTATTTCCTCTCCCCCTCTCTCCTGCCCTCCAGTCTTGGTCTCCCTTCTCCACGTGGACCACCAAGCTGGGCTGAGGTGAGCACGCTACCATGAAATGGGTCTGACTCCATTATTTCAATCTCTCTTTTATCTCTCATGTTCTCTAGGACTTTACTATAATTTTTATATATCTCAACCATTCAATTGTGCCCACATGATTAGTTGTGGGGGGCTGGCCTTCCCCCCCCACAATTTATTTTAGCTTGAGATATGCTGAGCATTGTTCCTTTTTGAATCTGTAATTGTCAGTCTGTACATTTTATTATAATATTTTACTTTGTCTTCTTGAGCTGCCCTTTGGAATATTTTCTTCAGCTTTTTCACTTCATCGTTTCCTACGTTTGCTTTAAATGCTCCATGTTCGAGAGCAAAGTTCAGAGTTTCTTCCGATATCCACTTCGATCTTCTCTTTCTTTCCTGTCTTTTTCATGAATGATGTTCTTGATGTCCTCCCACAGCTCATCGAGTTTTCTGTCATTAGTGTTCAATGTAGCACATCTGTTCTTGAGATGTTCTAGAAATTCAGGTAGGATATACTCAAGGTTATATTTTGGCTTTTGTAGACCTGTTTAATTTTCTTTAATATCAACTTGAACTTACATATGAGCAATTGATGGTCTGTTCCACAGTCAGTCCCTGGCCTTCTGGAAACTAATAATGAGCTTTTCCATTGTTTCTTCCCAGAGATGTGGTCAATTTGATTTGATCTGGCAAAAGTCTATGTCTACAGTGGCCATGTATGCTGTTGAAAAAAGGTTTTGCCATGAAGAAGTTGTCAGTCTGCCAAATTCTATCATGCAAATCCCCTTTGTGTCCATCATCAAGGCCATATTTTCCAACTACTGTTCCTTCCTTTTTGTTTCCAAATTTTGAATTCCCATTGCCAGTAATTATCCCTGCTATTTGATTGCATGTTTGATCATTTTCAGACTAAAAATGTTGGTGTGATTATTCACTTTTTTCCATCACCAGCATTAATGGCTAGTGTGTAACTTTGAATAATGGTTGCGTTAACTGGTTTTCCTTGCACGAATATAATTATTATCCTATCACAGACAACATTGTACTTGAAAGAGCTTGAAAGTTCCTTTTTGAAGATGAGTGCAGCACCACGCCTCTTGAATCAGTCATTCCTGGCATAGCAAGCCATATCACTGGTACAAAATGACCAACACCAGTCCGCTTCAACTCTCCAATGCCTGGGATATTAATCTTTATGCATTTCATTTCACTTTTGTTGACTTCCAATCTTCCTAGATTTATACTTATCAAGTATCCCGTGTTCTAGCTATTAATACATGTTTGCATCTGTTTCTTCACATTTTGCGTCATGCCTCACTGGCAGTGAGGTCCTGAAAGCTTTATTATGACCCACATCATTATGGCCAACTCTGCTTTGAAGAGCCAGACCTTCCCCAGTTGTATTTTGCCCAGAGGAGCTCGTCTTCTGGCACCATATGTCACAATGCATTGATGCCATTCCTAAGGTTACCAGTGGCTAATCTCTCACTAGTAGACAGCCTGCTCCTTCTTCATAGACTGACTGTTCTTAGTCTGGAAGCTCTACTGAAATCTGTTCACCTTGGGTGACCCTGCTGGTACTTAAACACCAGTGACATCACATCCAGCATCACACCAACCCCACCGTATGACCAACTGACAGGTAAATTGTGGGAAACTCCTGGTTAGATTGCTGCTATGTGCGTACCAGACTGTATCTCTGTAGTGAGGGTAGGAGAAATGCATCCAGCCTCGCTGCTTGTGACCTCGCTGCTTGTGGCCTCACTACTTGTGCACAACATGACTAAGGCAAAAGAGTCTGAGTGACACGTTGGAAAGGACTGCTGTGCTGAAGTGTGTGTGGCCTTTTGGAACTTTAGCTAATGTCCCTGCCTAGTGAAGCTGCAGAATACCAAAAATTAAAAAAAAGACCTTAAAAGCAACTAGAGATAAAAAGAGACACATTATTCACAAAAGAAGGAATTAGACTTGCAGCAGATTTCTTAACAGCCACAACAGAACCCAAATGATAATGAGATTGTATCCTTATATCAGAGCCATGTTCATCACACCATGATTCAAAGTAGCCACAAGATGAAAACAACCTAAGTGCCCATCAACACAGGTTGGGTAAACAAACCACAGAGTGAGCCACACAGTGGAATACTGTGCTACATATGGGATAAGGATGAAGCCGCCAAACACCTTATACAGTGGATGAACTTGGGGAATTAAGTGACTGCCTTTTTCAAAAGCCAAGAAAAGGTTTATACTCTGAAAGAAACATTCTTTTTTAAAAAAATCAGTTTATCGGGGGCTCATACAACTCTTATCACAATCCATCCATTCATCCATTTTGTCAAACACATTTGTACATTTGTTGCCTTCATCATTCTCAAAACATTTGTTTTCTTCTTGAGCCCTTGGTATCAGCTCCTCATTTCCCCCCTCCTTCATGAATCCTTGATAATTTATAAATTATTATTATTTTGTCATGTCTTACACTGTCCAATGTCTCCCTTCACCCACTTTTCTGTTGTCCGTCCCCCTGGGAGGGGGATTATATGTAGATCCTTGTGATTGGTTCCCCCTTTCTACACCACCTTCTCTCCACCCTCCCAGTATTACCACTCTCACCACTGGTCCTGAGGGGTTCATCTCTCCTGGATTCCCTGTGTCTCCAGTTCTTATCTGTTCCAGTGTACATCCTCTGGTCTAGCTGGATTTCTAAGTTAGAATTGGGATCATAATACTGTGTGGGGAGGAAGCATTGAAGAACTAGAGAAAAGTTGTATGTCTCAACGTTGCTACACCGCACCCTGACTGGCTCATCTCCTCTCTGTGACCCTTCTGTAAGGGGATGTCCAGTTGCCTACAGAAGGGCTTTGGGTCTCCACACCACACTCCCCCTCATTCACAATGATATGATTTTTTTTTAATGAAAGAAACATTCTTTTTTTTAAACATTTTACTAGGGGCTCATATAATTCTTATCACAATCCATACATATACATACATCAATTGTATAAAGCACATCCATACATTCCCCGCCCCAATCATTCTCAAAGCATTTGCTCTCCACTTAAGCCCTTTGCATCAGGTCCTCTTTTTTTTTCCCCCTCCCTCCCCGCTCCCCTCTCCCAATGTGCCCTTGGTAATTTATACATCGTTGGAAAGAAACATTCTTTGAGAGTTACCAGGATCAAGAAGGAGGAGAGGGAAAAGAACTGACTAGAAAATATATATATTTATATATTAATTTGAGTTGAAGGGAAATGCACTATACAATAAGGAGGAGATGAGCACAACATGACTAAGGCAAAAGAAAACATTGAGAAATGCACAAGAATTACAGCAAACAAAGGTCAGCACTGAGATACACCCAATCCTGCAATATCAGTAGTCACCAACAATCATTTGTGAGTGGCTACATAGGTGGACATACAAGAGGAACAGGTATGGGTAGGCAAACGGGATCACACCCACACACATGCAGGTGTTTGACAGAGGATATGACTACACATGCGTATTTGCATATGCTATCAGTATATCCATGTAGATAGCAAGGTATATATGGGACAGAGTTGTGAAAACTTCTTAGCCATAACCAAACATCTTAAAGGAATGTGTTACTTGGGCTTTTAGAGATTTAGGACTATAGTCTGAGGGCGGGCAGCAAAGTCAACTGACATAATATTGTTCACAAACCTGATGTTCTACATGGTACTTGCGAGAGCAGCAGTTGGGGTCTTAAAAACTAGTCAGTGGCCATCTAAGATGCACCAACTGGTCTCTCCCTATCCGGAGGAAGAACATCAGAGACTCGGGGAAACAATTAGGCTAGTGGATCACTCACCCCATAGCCTCCAGACCCTGACACTAGAAGAACTAGATGGGGCCCCAGTCCCACTCCCGACCATCCTGGGAGCGATCACAACGGAAGGCCATGGACACAGGGAGAAAACAAAACCCCACATCATAAAAGAGGCCTGACCTCCTGTTCTGATAGAGGCTGGTGGGACCCCTGAGCCTACGGCCAGTAGACACTCCTCAAGGCCGGAACCAAGGCCCCCTCCCACTGATCACCTTGCAGCCGAACCACAGGGAAAGTGAACCAAAGCCCTGGTGAGGAGCCCACGTCTCTGAACATTTACCCAGACAAGACCAAGAGGGCAGCATTTGCTTGATACCAAGTTCACAGGGCAGGAAGGGGCAGGGAGAAGGGATGAATGGACATGGGAAACGCAGGGAGAAAGAATGCTGTGCTATTCAAGGGACAGCGACTGGTGTGAAACAAAACCCAGCTCCCTGCCAGCAAGCCAATCCCGACGCCTAGCAGCCCTGTAGGACAGGGTAGAATGGCCCCGTGGGTTCCCAACACCGTAACTCTTTGTAGGAGTAGAGATCCCAGGCGGCATAGGGGGTACAAATTGGACTGCAAACGGCAAGATCAGCAGTTCAAAACCACCAGCTGTTCTGCAGGAGAAAGATGAGGCTTTCTACTCTCCAAAAGAGTTACAGCCTCTGAAACCCCCAGAGACAGCTCTACCCTGCCCTATGGGGTCACTATGAGTCAGAATCAACTTGATGGCAGTGGGTTTGGGAATGCCAAAGCAAAGTGTGTCTCAATTGCTGGATGGAGAACTGATTTGCTCTGTACACTTTGATTCAAACCACAAAAAAGAGAGGGGGAGTGGGCGGAGGGGGGCGTATAGTCAATAAAGTACTGTGGTGTACATGCACGGAATACAATACAGCAATGGAATACAATAGAAGTCGCAGAAACGGCCCCACGCACACCACACCGGAAGACTGGGTTCTTGCCAGAGATGGCATTTTAGAACACGGGGAAAAGAAAGGACAATTGATTGACCCTAAGTTAATTTGTTGCTGGGGACCACTGAGTCAGTTTCAACTCGTGGCGACCCCATGTAGCGACCCCATGTGCAACAGAAGGAAAGCCAGCCGCACAGCTGTTCTGTTTGAGCTGTTGCTACCGCTGCTGTGTCCGCGCACCTGGTTGAGGGTCGTCTGTCCTCTTTAGCGATCTAAGGAACTAACCCCCAGGGGGCACGGATACAGTGTCAAATCAAGGTGGATTAAAGGTCGTGATGTTAAGGCAAAACTTAAAACTTTAAGGAAGCAATAGAGGAGGACCTCTTTAGGACCTTGGAATCATTCTCACCGACACTGGGCACAATCACCAGAGGAATCTAGTGAGTGTAAAAGGTTATCTCATTGGGAGCTCAAGCTTCATGTCCACGACTCAACTGTTGAAGTTGAACAACGTTTCATGTTTTCGTGCCTGTGAAATACTTGTTCACACCTTTCCTCATTTTCCCTTATCTTAATGATTTCTAGCGATACATGCTTTCATACCTTCTCCCAAGTTATGTCTTAGCTATCTTATGTTCTTCATGAGTATGGGACAAACAGATGTTAATTTTAATTCGGTCAAATTATCCTTTATGTTTAGTGCTTTTTATGTCTTATGAAATAATTTCCCACCTCACGTGAGTCACATGGATACTACCCCTAAGGAAATGACATGCATGCGTGCAGGTGACACACCTCGCTTGGTGAAAACCAAGAAGATTTGAAGCACTTACTGATGAAGATGGAGGAATACACCTTCGGTGTAAAGACAACTCAAGGAGCCAGAAAACCCAACACCAGACTAGCTGTTATCGAATCATCGAGTCAGTTAAGACCAGGGTAGCTGGTGACTTCGAACTGCTCCCCTTGCTGTTTGCAGCTCACTTTGCCGTCTATGCCGCCATCGGCGCCCTTCGCGGCTCGAGGTAAGAAAACCGAAAGACTGGTGCTGAATTGGGAGTCATGGCTGCGGAGCCAGTGGAAGACAACACTTGGCAGCGAGGAAACAAAAACCCAAAGCCACTGGAACACCTATCGGCTCCGGCTTCCTAACACCCAGTTCAGTCACACCCGAGCTGGATTCTCTGACTAGCGACACCACGATTCTTTACCCTGAAATCAGGATGGGAGTGCAGAATGGATGATGGTGCCGACCTCAGCGGACTGTTGAGAAAGTCGAGATGATTGATGTGCTTACAGGCTAGCCCTTCATCCAGCACAGAGACAAGTGTGCATACTGCTAGCTACTCACATCATCGTTCTTCACGCACCAAGCATTTACGGGGTTCGCTCAGGCCCGAGGGGGAAACTGTCTTTGAATAATCAAAGGCCGGTCATGGAAAAGTCATGGTGAAGACATCGATGCACATTTGAAATAAATGGGTGAAGATTATCTGTATGTGTGCACGCGTGTGTGCATTTGCATGCATTTGTGTGCGTGTGTGCATGTGTGTAACAGGGTTCTTTTTGCTAAGAAAACACACATTTCTCTGAGGCTTCTTGCTGGATGCCTCAGAGACTTCATTCTAGCATCTACATCACCCAACTCAGCCAGTGTATGGACACCTCCCCTCTCTGTGTCACTGCTTTCTCTCCTGGGTCCTTTAAGCATCCCATCGTAGCCATGTAAACATGAACATCTTATTGAAACTTTCAGATCATACCATTCAAATCATAGTGCTCCCTGACCTGTCTAATTTCTCAAAAAGATAATGTGTTTTCATTGGCTTCCATTTCGGCTCTTCTGAGCTGCTGAGGTTGTGTGGGGAACTGGGTCACAGATGTATGCATATGGATCACAATCTGTTCACCTTCAGGCTGGCTCTTGGGTTGGACCTTTGGGAACAAGGAGTACTGGTACTCAAAAGGGCAAAGGACAGGAGGAACCAACCTTGGTGACTTCTTGCCAATGGCACACAATTGGCTGGGAAGAGACCAAAAGGTCAGAAGTGGGATGGACATTGGTACAGAGCAGAGAGAGAGAGAGAAGGCAGGCATGGGTTAGGACAGTGGTTCTCAACCTTCCTAATGTCCTGACCCTTTCATACAATTCCTCATGTGGTGCTGACCCCCCAACCATAATATTATTTTCATTGCTACTTCATCACTGTCATTTTGCTACTGTTATGAATCAGGCGACCCCTGTGAAAGGATTGTTTGACCCCCAAAGGGGTTGTGACCCACAGGTTGAGAACCGCTGTTAAACAGATGAGGAAACTGAACAGGTAACTTGCCCAAGGTCAAGCAGTCAGCCACTGGTTTGAGAATAGATCTCTGAAATCCACGTTGTCAACCACTGTACCCCTCCATGAGCGCATACTAGGACTTCGGGCAAGAAGACTTACGTGTTGTAGGCTGTTGTGGAGGCTCCACTGAACTTTCAACTGGTGAAATAGGACCTGGAGACCCCCAGGGAATTTCTGCTGAGTGTCCCTTTCCTTAAGAAATGCACCCCGTTTTCATGCAGGAGGCTCCCCACACTGGTAGCTGCATCGGAGCACAGCCTGGTTGGAGACTAATGGGTCTCCATGGAAACACAGCTTCCAAGGACTCCTGCTTTCTGAAGAATAGGTTTCAATCTCCGAGAACTCAGTTCTAGTAAAATGCCGGGACTGTAGGGCACCACATCACACAGCAGAGTTCTAAGGCGGTGTGGCGTAGTGGTTGGGGTTTGCCGTCCGGCAGGCCTGCCTCTGCTGTTTACCAAAAGAACACTCTAACCAGCTGTTTACTCTGCATTCTGGGTTTTACATCTACAAAATAGAGGGATAACAGCCTTAATCTCTTAGGCTGGTTCTCAGAAGGAAATCCTTTAGCACAACCTAAGTGTTAGCAATTATGAGGATTATTCTACTTTCATCTCCCCAAGGAGGCCTGGTGGAGCGATAGTTAAGTGCTCAACTGCAATCTGAAAGGTGGGTGGTTCGAACCCACCAGCAACCCCATGGCAGCAATACATTGCCTTCTGCTTCTGTAAAGATTACAGCCGTTCTACTCTGTCCTAGGTGATCAACTCTATGGCAACAAGTTTCTCATCGCCCCATTGCCTTCCAGACGCCCTTGACCCTAACATTGGGGTCATCAACTCATCCTGGTTTGCCTGGGATGTTCCCTGTTATTAGTATTTAAGCTTCCATTTGTGACTGGCTGGCCGGCCTCACTCCCTGTGTCAGTCCAGGTTGACTACAGAAACAAATTCATTGACACACATAGGTGTTTAAGAAAGAGCTTTAGATCACAGAGAAATTGTAAACTGAGAAAACATCCCAGACCAGATCAAGTCCATAAGTCTGATAAGTCTGATATTAGCCCATATGTTTGATACTAGTCCATAAATTCCTCTTTAGACTTACACAGCATATGCAACAATGCTGGTGGATGGAAAGTCTTGTGAATCCTGGTGCAGGTCTCCTCATGGCTTTTCCAGCCCCAGGGCTCTTTAGGGGAGGTGGGGGAGCACGATCAGATGCTTACAGACATCCTCCATGAAGACAGTCAGTTACCAGGGAGTAGGCCCCAGCTTCTTGCTGTTAAGGAGAGTGGACAGGCCTGCAGTCATTGACTTGGTTCCTGTAGGTGGAGTTCACACCTACTGATAATGGTTCCTATGGAGATCCAGAGAACAGGTCAAAGCTAAGCTGCCATCCTAAATCTAGGATCCACCCTTCTTGTCACATGCATACCCCAATCCCTCCCCTTCCTATTGGGTGTATGTCCCTAGACCACCCCCTCTCGTTGCTGTATAACCTATAGTGCAACCCCTTCCTGCGATGTATGCTTTGACCTGTAATTAGTGGGCTTGCACGCCCCCAAAGGTATATAGGCCTGGGTTAGCGATAGAGAGACTCCTCTCTTTCTCTCTCTCTCTCTCTCTCTCTCTCTCTCTCTCTCTCTCTCTCTCTCTCTCTCTCTCTCTCTGCTCCTCCCTTGACCTCTCCTCAGCTCCCTCTCCTCCCCTCTTTCCCTTTCCCCTTGTCCTCTTCCCTTCCCCCTCTCTCCACATGGACCACCAAGTGGGGCTGAGGTGAGCATGCTACCATGGAATGAGTCTGACTCCATTATTTGGCTCTCTTCTATCTCTTATGCTCTCGATTACTTTAATATAATATTCATATATCTCAACTGTACAATTGTGCTTATTGAACCCATGATTAGTGTGGGGGGGGCTGGCCCTCCCAGCTCATACCACAGGCTCTGTTTGCCATCAGTGTGGCTCCATATGACTTGTCAACAGGAAGGTCAAGCAGAGAGAGAAAGAGAGAGTTCCCAGAATCCCCATGAGCAGGCCATGCCTATACGGAGGGATCAATCAGACGGTGACCTGATTGACAGGCTAGACTCCACCCCTGCATTCTTTTATCACGCTGACATGAAATTGTGTAACTGCCACACTCCCCAACACTGCCTCCCAGCAGAGATGTCGTAGCAGTCCAGACAAGATGGTGGTTTCAGGCGGAGGCATGTACTCAACCTAGAAGTGTGAGAGCTCTGTGCTCGGGGCGAATGCAGGAAGATGGATCAGAGACACAGAAGCTCAGTGACGCCAAAGGTGTCCCAATCAACTGTGTCAGCCCTCAGCGGCAGCACATTTCAGAGTCATGCTGCTCACAACCCTCAGCGTTTAGAAGAGGGCTGCATCAATAACGAGCCCCCAAACACCAACTACATTACAGTGTGGTCCCAAGCCCGGCCGGGAGCTGCTTGTTTCAAGCAATCTCTATGGCAACCACATAAATCAGTTGATTTCTTAAGGTCATGTGTGAAGAGCGAAGCTAAAAACAAAACAAACAAAGCTCACTGCCATCAAGTCCGCTGGTCTTGATTTAAATCAAGGTCTGGGATGGTTGAGGAGGTCCCCAGGGAATGCTGAAGGTGGACTTTGGGGCCAGAGCACGGTGCCCCAACAGACTGGACTGGAAAACACTCCTAAAGGCCAACAAACAATCCTTGAATTAACTACAAGCTTTTCTTTCTTGTTTTGTTTGTCATTGTTGTTTTGCTGTATATTGTTGCTTGGTTTTGTTCTGTCTTATTTTTGTGCATGTGTTTTTATCTCCGCAGGCCTGTCAAAATAAAATAGGCTGGATGAATGACCTGGAGGAGAAAACAACGGGACCGACAGTTCTGGGGGGACATGAGAGAGGAGGGGGGGTGGGGAGAAAGGTAGTGGTGTTAACAAGCCCAGGGACAAGGGAATAACAAGTGATCCAAATCTGTGGTGAGGAGGATGTGGAGGTCTGGTAGGGCATGATCAAGAGTAATGTAACCAAGAGGAATTGCTGAAACCCTGGTGAGGACTGAGCACGATAGTGGGACAGGAGGAAAGTCAAAGGAAATAGAGGAAAGAGCTGGGAGGCAAAGGGCATTTATAGAGGTCTAGATAAAGACATGTACATATTAAAATATATTTATATATAAGGATGGGGAAATTGATCTATGTACATATATTTATAGGTTTAGTATTAAGGTAGCAGAAGGACATTGGGCCTCCACTCAAGTACTCCCTCAATGCAAGAATACTTTCTTCTATTAAATTGGCATTCTATGATGCTCACCCGCCTGACACAACCACTGAAGACAAAACAGGTGAATAAGCAAATGTGGTGAAGAAAGCTGATGGTGCCTGGCTATCAAAAGATATAGCATCTTGGGTCTTAAAGGCTTGAAGGTAAACAAGCGGTCATCTAGCTCAGAAGCAATAAAGCCCACATGGAAGAAGCACACCAGCCTGTGTGATCACAAGGTGCCGAAGGGATCAGGTGTCAGTCATCATCACAACAAAAAATCTTACCATAGTGAATGAGGGGAGGGGGAGTGCAGAGTGGAGACCCAAAGCCCATTTGTAGGCCACTGGGTACCCCCTTACAGAAGGGTCTCGGGGAGGAGATGAGGCAGTCAGGGTGCAGTGTAGCAATGATGAAACATACAACTTTCCTCTAGTTCCTAAAGCTTCCTCCCCGCCACTATCATGATCCCAATTCTGCCTTGCAAGTCTGGCTAGACCAGAGGATGTACTCTGGTACAGATAGGAACTGGAAACACAGGGAATCCAGGACAGATGATCCTTTCAGGGCCAGTGGTGTGTGTCGCAAGAGGGTGGAGGGAGGGTGAATTGGAAAGGGGGACCTGATTACAAGGATCTACATGTGACCTCCTCCCTGGGGGACGGACAACAGAAAAGTGGGTGAAGGGAGACGTCAGACAGGGCAAGATATGACAAAATAATAATTTATAAATTATCAAGGATTCATGAGGAAGGGTGGAGTGGGGAGGGAGGGGAAAATGAGGACCTGCTGCCAGGGGCTTAAGTGGAGAGCAAATGTTTTGAGAATGATGAGGGTAATGAATGTACAAATGTGCTTTATACAATTATGTATGTATGGATTGTGATAAGAGTTGTATGAGGCCCTAATAAAAAATTTAAAATAAATAAATAAATCCATTTCTACATAAAAAGAAGAAACTCCATACAATTTCTCAAGACCAAGAGTGAGCAGTCTGAGGAAGCCCTCCAGTCCCTGTGTGTCACCTTCTGTCCAGGGTTAACCTAAAAAGCTAACTTCCTATTAACAGGCGGCTTTCCAATTTGCCACGGAAACTAGGTCACCACACGTGCACCCAGAGTTGTCCCAGGGTGAGTGGGAAGGGTGAGGACCAGAGACCTGCAATAGCATCCCTTGACCTGCCTGCAATCTTTAACCTAGATGCACACACAAAGGAAAGGTGAGAGATGAGGCTTGTTGTAGGAGCAGTGCTCAGTCCTGGCCAGCAGAAGGTGCTGTTTTCTGCCTGTCAGACCTAGAGCCACAGTGGCAGGCACGCTGTGCCCCCTCCAGGGTTCACAGCTCAGCAGATTCCCAGGCTGGGATTAGGGTGTGGAGAGTGAGCGGATTTAGGCAAGCACAGAGTCAGATCCTGTCTTTTCTGAAAATTCCCATAGTTTGTTCATCCTGTTTTTTTTGCACTAATTTTGAAAATATTGCATCAAAATGTCCTAGTTTGATCACAGAGGGTTTTTTTGTTGGGGGAGGGGTGTGTGTTATACCCCTTAAATGTTACTCCAAGGTAAGGGCTTCACACTCCTCATCCTTGTCCTGCATTGGCAAACCTACCCCATTCGTTGCACCATCACGGAGTCAGGATTTGAGTTGGTCAGATGAGGTGTCGAGTTCTCTGGGCTAGCCCTCGCTTGCCTGCAAAGAGAATTACCGGTCAATTACAGGTACAGCGGATTAATCCTGAGAACCCAAACCCCACAGCGAATGACTCAGGCCTGACTTTTTCATCTCTAAGCCTCAATTTCCTCATCTCTGAATCGACCAAGTCCCTCGAAGGGCCAGTCCCTGTGCTCCATCCATCCTTTAGTTACAATCCCGTTGAGGCTTCACAACAATCCTCCCTCAGAGCTAGCCTCAGTCAGGGTGAAGAAGCAGGCACAGAGATTTAGCTTTGTCCAGGTGGCCCAGGCGCTGGTTCCAGCTCATGGTGGCCCTACAGCACAGGGTAGAACTGCTCTGTAGAGTTTCCCAGATTGTAAATCTTCATGAGGGCCGACAGCCTCAGCTCTCGCCAAAGAATCACCTGGAGGGTTCAAACCAGGGACCTTAAGGTTAGCAGCCCAATGCTTTAGCCACTCTACCACTGGGGCTTCTTTGAAGAGCCTAAGGATGTTGCTAAATAACCTCGAATGCACAGGACAGACCTCACCCGCACACTCCAACCACCACAAAGAATTATTCCGCTCCAAATGGTAATAGTGGTAAGGCTGTGAAACCTTGCTGAAATCTACATTCCAAGGCTGGGCAATTAGAATTTCCAAGGGAGGAATTAGCACTTAGTGCTCCACAAATATTGGAGCCCTGGTAGTGTAGTGGTTACCTGTTGGGCTGCGATCAGCATGGTCAGCAGTTCTAAACCACCAGCAGCTCCTTGAGAGAAAGACTGGGCTTTCTACTCCCATAAATAGTTATTCGTCTCAGAAATCCTCAAGGGGTGGCATGCGTCAGCATTGATTGGGTGACAGCGAGCTTGTTTTGGTTTGCTCCCTCCACAAACAGTAGAGGTCGGGTGGTGAGAAGTGGCCACTATGGGACTTACTTGTGTCTCGATGGCGGAGATGTCCGTGGTTATCCAGGGAAGCCGCCTCCCCCAGGCTCAGCACCCTCCACAGCAGTGTGGAGCCTGAGCGTGGGAGCCCTGGAGAGCATGCAGGAATTCTTTACTGAGCATCTGGGAAGGGGAAGGCCTCACCCAGGCAGTGGGACACACACTGAGTCTGTCCAGAGGGGAGATGGAAATAACAAGCTCAGACATCATTCTGACCCAGGAGCCAGAGGACAGACCTCCATGGGGCGGGACGCCAGGACTCCTCTGAGGGACACGTAAGCTGAGGCCTGGTGTTGGAAGAGAGCAGGAGGGCTGCAGGTAGAGGGGACAGTTGTACAGAAGTCCTGAGGTGGCCCAGGAGAGCCAGGCTGTGCGTGGGGAGGCAGTGGCAGTGGTGGGAGGGGGCAGAGGCACATGGGTAGGCAGGGCTGGGTAAGCAATGACCTATATAATTATCTATTCATTAGCACACATTAGGTAGCATGCTCTTAACCTAAGCATCAGCACACACTAGGGAGCATTAGCACACATTGGGAGCAGCATTGCCATCAGAAAGTGACTTGTTTGGGGTCCCTGCCCAGTCCTGTGTGGGCGATGTCGTGTGAGAGGGCAGCCCGCATGGGAAGGCAGGTGTGTCACCATTACGTAGCCTCACACGAGGCACCCTCCACTGCCCAACCCCACGCTGGTTGTGAAAGATGGTGTCCCAGGTGATTTGACAGGTTCAGTCCTTGGTAGGCGGCATCAGTCATTGGGAAGCTGTAGCGGGGAGTTCCCCGCCCGCCTTCTTTCTGAATGTTGCTGCTGGCTGACTCAGCCTGTGATACTTTCACTCCCTCTGAATCCCCATCCTGCCTCTTGTCTAAGTGTTCTCTGTCCCGTGTAATGATGCTCATTGACAGCCTATCTTCTGGGAGGGCGTGGGGGGCGTGGTGATGAGTCAGGGCTGCTGCAGCTGGTCAGGGTGCGGTGGGAGTGGGGGCGAAATCCCTGAGTGGTGGCCAACACCCTAGGCCGCTACCTGAGAGGTTGTAGATTCAAGTCCACCTAGGGGGTACGCCGGAAAAGCAGCCATTGAAAACTCCATGGAGCTCAGCTCTCCCCGACCCACACAGGCTGACCATGGGTTAGAAATGACTCCACCATAACATTCGTGGGACTCTCGGGCAGAGACATGATGACAAGAAGAGCTCGAGGGTGCATTGGGGGCTGGGGATCTGCTTGTGATCAAGGACAGTGCTCCCACGCTCGGCTTTGCTAATACGTCACCCACTAGGACACCAGGGCTGCGTTGCTCAGATAATGCGATGCATTCTATGAAGCAACCGAGTCCATGGGTAATGAATTCAACACAGGTAAGCAGCCTTCCTTGAGTTAGGACTTTTCAGAGTATTTATTATGCTCATGTGCATCTAAGAGGAGCCCTGGTGGTTCCTCAAGGTCTGGAGTTCGAAACCATCAGCTGCTCCTCAGAAGAAAGATGAGGCTTTCTACTCTCATGAACAGTTACAGCCTAGGGAATTCACACGGGCAATTCTGTCCTGTTCTGTAGGGTTTCCAGGAGTCACCATCAACTCGATGGCAGTGGGTTTGGTGTGGGTTGGTGCATGGAAATCTCCACTGAGGAGAGAGACGAAATTATCTTCATTGTCCTTTGAAGAGCATCTCAAAAGCTAGTGTCTGAAGGCGCTTGCACCAGGAAACGTCACCCTAAAGCTAGCTCATAGCCAGACCCAGGAGGAGAGTTCAGCCTGGACCCACCGTGCCTTCACCCCGCTGCAGTCCTGTCAACACGAACTCAGGGACCCCACGCGTGACAGCGTAGAAGTGTGCTCCAGAGGCTCTCAATGGCTGTTTGAAAATTTTTAATTGAACTATATTTAAGATATTATACAATAGTTGAATAGTATCAAGAAGGGTTGTGCAACAATCTTCACCATCAACTTTGGATATTTCGCTTCCTTTTGGAACCCATGCATGGATGTGGATTCATTTCCCCCTTCCATGCCCCAAGAGAATCATTAACCTGGCTGCGGTCTTCATAAAGCCAGCCGTCCCCTATTCTTTACCCAGATAAACACATAAAACAAGAACCAAGAACAAGCAAAGAATAAGCACTGACTATATAAACAGGTAAATTCATGCCCCAAGAGAATCATTAACCTGGCTGCGGGCTTCATAAAGCCAGCCATCCCCGTTTCTTTACCCAGATAAAAACATAAAACAAGGACCAAGAACAAGCAAGGAATAAGCACTGACTATATAAACAGGTAAAGGCCTCAATACAAGAGGAAGCAGAGAATATTTAAAACGTAGAAGGAATTCACATGGGGTCCAGAAGGAGATCAAATGACAGATGCGACATTCCAGGCTAAGGGCAGCGACTAACATCCATGTCATGATGCTTCTCGTCTGGCACGGTCCTAGCTTAATGTGCATCGGGGATTCACCATGGACCCAAGTCACATAGGCACCTTGTAAATGGATTTTAGGTTAACGGTATCATCCATAGTTTTTCACAAACTAGGTGTTTAGAAAATAGGCAATGGCCCCATTCCCTCCTCCAGGTTGGAATCTTATTATTTACAATCCTTGGATCGCACATCTGGCCTGCTTCTTCCATGTGGACTTAGCCGACTTCTCTCTTAAATGGCTGCTTGTTTTGAGACAATCAATAGCTGACATGTTGAAAAGCAGAAAACCAGGCCCTTCTCCTAAGACTTTGAATTCCGCCCTTTGGTTATCAGTTGAATGCCCCCCCCCACCCCCGCCTCAAGATTCTAGACTACCTCCAAACTCGGACTCCGGCTGAAGATGCGCTGCTGGGTTTTTCCCTTCCCGGCCACCTGCCACAGCCGTGTTCTCTCCCAGTTCTCCCCATTCCCACTGGCCTCTGAGGCTGGCCCAGACCTTCCCATTGCTCATCTGCTCACAACACAGAAAATATGTCTGAAAGAGTGTGGTTTGCCCAGCTTGAAAGAATAAACGGCTTTCCATTTTCTTCTAAGTTAGGAAAAAATCTATGTTTTTATGAGTGTCTGAAGCACTCAGCTGCTAACTGAAAGATGGGTGGTTCAAACCCACTAGCTGCTTCACAAAAGGGAGATGAGGCAGTGCGCCTCCATAAAGATTGGCAGCTCTGTCCTTCAGGTTGCCTGAGGGTCTTATGAATCAGAGTGGGCTTGACGGCAATGGGGTGGGGGGGTATGTTTTTATTTCAAAACAACATTCAAGACTCGACGACAACCAGGAGACGTCCTCCTTCATCGTGTCCCCCTCCTTGTTGCTTTCCTTCTGGGAGGGAGTCAGAGTGACCAGGATGACACCTGCTCTGCCCTGGATTGTGTGTCCTTGGGCACAAGCCTCTGTAGCAAGATGGCAGCATCGCAGCGAGGGCACTGGGCGAGATGATGGCACAGGACCTGCACCTAGCTGGGTTCCATTTGAGCAAACACTCAAGATTTTCCTTCCAGACTCCAGGAGGGCTTGCTCTCTTCTTCTTGCTTACCTCCTCCTTTTCCTCCTCCTCTTCCTCCTCCTCCTCTCCCTCTACCTCCTCTTCCTCTTCCTCCTCCTCTTCTTCCTCTTCCTCCTCCTCCTCCTCTTCCTCCTTTCTTCTTCTTCTTCTTCTTCTTCTTCTTCTTCTTCTTCTTCTTCTTCTTCTTCTTCTTCTTCTTCTTCTTCTTCTTCTTTCTCTCTCTCTCCCTCTCGTATTGCTGCAGGAAATCGACACAACAAAGCAGACACCAGCTCATCCATTTCTCCACATGCAGTTCAGCGACACTGATGGCCTCCTTCAGTAGTGCCACGGGGCTCCCCCTCCCCCAGGACCATCAACTCACGAGTCAGCTCCAGGTGGTCAGGTGATCCCATGTTGATGGTTCATTCCAAGGGTGTGGAGCTCCAGGCAAGCATTCTTCACTAGTCATGCTAGCCTGCTGTTGAGTTTAACTACGGTCTCAAGGGCTGGGCCTGATGAGAGGCTGAAGGATTAGTGACCACCTTTGGGCAATTGTTACAGGGGTTCATCCAGCCGTCTAGGCTCCAGAAAACCTACGTTCCATGAGAATTTGAAATTCTGCCCTGTGTCCACCTCCACCCCAGCTGTAGTTGATCAAAGTTTATAAATTCCTTGATTAAAATGTTTGGCATTGGTAGCGGGGCACTATCCAGTTTTTCCAGTCTCGGGGCCAAGGAGTCAGGTGAGCATGGGGCAGTTAGTCATACATTCCACTTCATCTTCCTGTTACTGACTCTCGCCTGCTTCTTCCATTCCAGGTACAACCGACTGCTGAACATCAGATGACTCTTTGCAAATTTTAAGACCCCAGGCACTAAGCAATAAACTTGAAAACAGAGCAGAGGTCCTGAAATTTAGGCCAATGAACTGGGATTCCTTGTGAAACCATGATGTCCAAACCAACAAACCAAACCATGAGGTGCTCGATTGTACACAAGCAGCTTAGCTGTTGCTTTTAAAAATCTTTTTGTAAAAATTTATACCACGCAGCATTTGTCAGTTCTACTTTTTATAGGTGTGTAGCTTGTTGACATCAAGTTCATTAATTGGCTGGACAACTATTAACTTTAATCAATGCAGATTTTATACCATCGTAAACAGAGAACTAATGAGCTATAGGAAAAAATATAAAGGTATCTTGCCCCCTGACACTGTCTTGGCCATCAAGTCAGTTCTGACACATGATGACCCAAAACCATTAGTAAACATTGGTTTCCATGCATTTGCCTATTCCTGTCTTTTATTATAAATGACGTCATATGTCTGCCCTTCTGTGATTGTCAGGCACTTTTTAAAATGTCCAATGTCATGCAAAAGATCTGCTAGTTACCAAAATGGGCTAAGTCTCTTTGATTGATTGAAAACTTTCTGTTGATTGATGTGAAATTGTTTTTTAAGTCCTCAGGGGTAGTTTCTGTATATAGAAACCTCCATTCTGAGGTTTACTTTATTTTTCAAATTAATATCCAAAATGTCAAAGTTAAAATTTGATTAGTTGATGCTCTTTATCTTACAAACGAGTTCATCTTTAATGCTGGAAGCTAAAAACCTTCCTAGACTCTGATTATTACCTTAGTAAATGTCATGTTTTTAAGCACAGCTTACAGAAATTCTTTTTCTATTTATAAATCCAGGCAGGATTACCAGATAAAATGCAGGATGTCCAGTTAAATTGGAATGATCTGAAATTCAAATTGAACTAGTGGTTTGTATTTCTATTGGTTAAATATGGCAACCTTACGTCTAGCAGATGTACACCATGTCTTTTTGAGGAGTTAGTCCCATTTATAAACATTGAAAATGTCTTTAAAATATAAATTAAAAAATATATATATAAATTTAATAGGTTCATTTTCTCTGCCCCCAAACCATTTTATTGGTAGCTAATACAGATATCATATCATTCCATAGTTCAACCACATCAAGAATTCTTTTACTATTGCTACCATAAATCAGTTTCAAAACATTCTGTTCCTTCTTGAACTCCTTGACATCAGCTCCCTTTTATCCATCCCACCCCCTCCCCCAAATCATCTCCTCTTTCAAATCCTTCGAAAGTCTGAACTCACAAAAAAAAATCTTTGGGGTTTGAAAGAATCCTCCTAAGTCTCATAAAGCACTACTAACCCAAGATTATTATAAATATTTTAGAACTATATGTCAATTTAGGAGAATTTCAATGAAAAAAAATCACCAATTGAAATAAACTCCCCCAAACACACATTTCACATTCGAGTTACAAGACCAAGTTGACATATATGTTACAAGTTCATAAAATACCAAACATGGTCACATCCCTTCTTGAAACACACAAAACGCTTATCTCATGGCTCTGAGTCTCTGTAACATTTCAATAGTTCTTTCCAAAGATGTCCACTCACCAAAGAAGACAATTACCACCCAGTTAATCACTGGAGATCAAACCAGGCGTGAAGTTCGATCGACTTGCAGACAGCCAGGTAATTCATCTCACTGTGAACTCAGGAACCATCAAGTACTTCCATGTGATACTGAGGGCAATTACCTTAAAATACCTGGGAGTGGTTGGTCAGGCTGCTGACTGAATATCTGGGGACACCAATATCACACTTTCCTCTATTTATGGTGGCTCCGTCAACAACGCCATCAGATCCAAATGTCGGTGTTAACTCTCGTGACTTGACCTTTTCACAGAATTCTTCTTGCTGAACTCTACAGCTCTCACTTGGGTTTCACATTTCTTTGGCTTTCCTTTCCTGATCTACATGTCTTCCTTCCCCAATCTCTAAAATGCACGTTGCTTGCGCTGAAATTCTATAATTCATGCACCCACTTCCTTTCTCAGGGTCACCCAATGGCTACAAATATTAAAAAGAACCTTGGGTTAAATTGTCGGGGCTTCAGCTGTCCTCAAAATCCAAGGTCATAGGCTAGCGAACCAGCAATTGCTCTCCTTGTCAACACAGTGCTTTGTTAAGTCATGGACACTAAAACTAAAAAAAAAATAAATTATGTAATTCAACTAATGTGACACTCCCTTTACGCCCATCAGGGCAGTTAGAGAGTTGGTGTCTGGGTGTGGTGACCAGGGACAGCTGGCCTCCAAATCCCCGGGATGGAAGGAAACACAGGGGAATTTCCTGTAGCAGCAGAACCCCCTTGGCCCTGTCTCGCTGACCCCCAGCAGAAGGTCATTCACCCCACAAAGACTCTAGACCACTTCTGAGTTCATCGTAGGTCAGAGAAGCCACATGACAGGCCACCACAGCAGAGATGGACAGATACGGTACCAGAGGTGAGACTTTGGGAACTTTGTGCAGAGGAGGTGCCTCAATGAGGCTAAGCAATTTCCTCCTCATGGTGATAAAAGCAGGGGCTTCTGGAAGGCTCGTCCATTTCCTTGAGGAAAGGAACACATGCTCTTCAGTTCCTCCGAGAAGTGAAAGTGGCAGCCAAGAATCCAGTCATTCCTGTTATCTGCCCGGTTTATAAATCTGTGGAGCCGCAGAGGTGGCGCTCCACACCCGGCTGGCTGTCGTCTCAGGGAATTCTGAACCAAAGAAGGCCCGGGATGTCTCCGCTGCTGCCTCCCCTCCTGCTCCTCCTCCTTTCCACCCAGGACGCCCTGGCCCTGAGAATCTGCTCCTTCAATGTCAGGTCCTTTGGGGAAGCCAAGAAGGAAGACCGGAGCACCATGGATGTCATTGTGAAGGTGAGCCCCTTTGTCCTGTCAGCCCCTCAGACCCCCTCTAGGACTCCGGTCTTGAAGAGATTCTGGGGTTTTTTAATGCAAGTCACCTCTTAGAGGGGAAGGGAACAGCTGGCACGGGATTTGGACAATCACCACTCCACTTCTCGGTGCCTCGGCTGTGAATTGGCGACCCTAACAGTATCTGCTCCATCAGAGAATAGCCAGCCCGCTGGCCGCTGTGGAGTTGATTCTAGTCCACGGTGACGGTTATCAGTCAGCGTGGAACTTCCCAGCGGGCTTCCAAGGGCGGGAATGTTTACAGGAGGACACTGCCTCATCTTTCTCCCATGGAGAGGCTGGTGGGTTCGACTGCTGGACTGCTTGCTTTGGCTTCTCTTCCTTTTTCCTTTTCCTTGTCTCTGTCGCCCCAGTCTTTCCCTTCCCTTCACCAATGCTTTCCTTCAGGAGAGCGGGTCAATGTCTGGGGACTCTATTCACGGTAGAGTCACTTGACCGGATTATTCACTTTTGATACTGGAATCGGAAATCTCCCCCAGGCCCCTGACAGCGTGGTTGCTCCCTTAGAAAGCAGCACAGATCCTGAGGACAGCGGCTGGGGTCACGGGGCAGCCCAGTGTTTGCCTCCCACTTGCCAGCTGGGGTTGCCCCGGGAGCTCCCTCCCCTCTCTGAGACTCCAGAGAGGATTCCTGTCCCTTGCCAGGCACATGCTCTCTGTGGAACCTGTTGGCCGAGAGAACGCAAGGTGTGGAAGGACCCAGCAGGGCCCGACCAGGCAGGTGTTCATTGATGAGAGCCATGGTGGACATTGTTATTATTAGACGAATCAGCACAGTACATGCCAGTCCCATAATAATCATTATATGGGAGTGGCATGTGCAGTGATTACTTGGACAAGCCTCTCAGACCTAAGGGCCCTGCCCTTGGGATGGTGCCCAGGGCCTCTTAAACATGGTTGTTGAGCTGGGACCGTCGTGCCAAACCCGTGGGAATTGTGGCTCTGTGCCTCAACAGAGGAGTCGACAGGCAAATTCGTGGTTTTCCCTCCTTCCTCGTATGTGGACCTGTGGAACCTGTGTATCTGTTGATTTATCCTCATTTCCTTCACTCGCTCCATTCTGGGAGATGCCACTAGACTAAAGCACCGTGTCTTTGTTCGCAGGCAGTTCCACGGCGGGATGCCTACACTTGGCATCTCCCCTGGGCTTCTGTGCCCTGGAAGGTTGGCCAATGGACACCAGCCAGTTACATCTAGTCCTAAGTACGTCTAAAGTTTCTACCGAGATTAGAAAACCCGCCTGTAAACAGAGATCACCCCAAAATACTAGAGCAACTCAGTAGCACTGACAGCAGAGCCCAGATTCCAAGCCTGTAGAATAGTAGTGTTTGCAGGGTCCCTTGACTGTCTACTGTCAGCCAGATAGTTTATATCCTTACTTAATGCCAGGATGAGAGCCCTTGTGGTCCACAATGGGTAACAGTGCAAACCCAAGGATGGGAAGTTTGAATTCATGCAGAGGCACCTCTCAAGAAAGGTGAGACAGTCCAAGTTCCAAAAAAGCAACCACGGTGCGTTGTAACACAAGGTGTCTTTCAGCCCGCTTCCAAATGCACGTGGAAGTCAAGACGTTGCACCACCACCACCACCCCCCGCCCCCCCCCCCGTACTAAGCCCTCCAGCCCCAGAAACCCCCGAGTCTTCTTTGATGCAGACATCAGAGGGGAGCAGAGCAGGTTGGCTGAACTATCTTAGCACTCTCTAGAGATACTGTCCCTAAAACTGCAGAAAGTTTTCGTGCATTATGTACTGGAGAAAAAGGCATTGGATCCATAACTGGAAAACCACTCCATTTCAAAGGGTGCCTTTCCATTGAATTAAATATATGTATATATTAGAAGACTTAAAAAACTTTGGAAATACTTTTTTTAAATCTCAGAACTGGGAGATGGCCGTAGAGAAGTAAGAACACGCTTTAAGCTGTGAACCAGGTTCAGTGGCTGTTATTGAGAAAGCAGATAGATCCAAGCTACAACCTGTAGCTTTAAGCTGTGTGCTGAATATTGGACACTATCGATGACACGTCCTGTATACTAAAGATGGCAAGGACCGCTGACAGCTGTTGGGAGGCTCTTGAACTAGATTCGTCAGATACCAAGGACTATACCACAGAGCTGAAGCTTGATAAGGCTTAAAAGAATATGATCAAGCACCGGCTGAGCTCCAAGAAGCTCAGGAACTAGCACTCAAAGATAAAGCTCTCCAGGCAAACAAAACAGAAAGGCACCGAAAGATAAGGAGAAGGCAGCTTACGCCAAAAAAAAAAAAAAAGGTTGCTTAATAAAAAATGAATTTTGCTTCAATATAATGCATTGGTTGCATAAAGGCAATAAGAAGATTTAAGGGTGTTTGTCTAATTATCCATAGCCTGTTTCTTTTTATGCTTTAGTTTCCCATCGTTTACTGTTTAGGAATACTGATAAGGCTTTTCATAAAAGAATTTCTCTCTCTCTCTCTCCCTCTCTCTCTCACACACACACGCCCGCGCGCACACACACACACACCACACCATCCCTTGAAAAGCCTCTGGAACACAGTCCTTCTCCGACACAGATTGAGTTGCCATGAGTGGGAACTGTCTCAATAGATGGCTCAATACACATGGTAGCAGCCCCGTTTACCAAAGAAGAAAGTGAAGGCTCAGAGAGACAGGGTGACTGGTCCAGGTTTCCGTTACAACCGAAGGGAAGAGGTGGAACCAAACCCATCACATCAGTGACGATGCTGTTCCCCCTCTTCCACACAGGAGAGAATGCAGCGCTATCCAGTAATACTTACTTAAAAATCAGAAAACTGTGGACAACTTATTTGTAACTGGCTTGACTAGGGCATTTGTTTCTATTGCTCTTACTGTGTTAAAGTGGATATTTAAGTTTAGGAAGATATTTGTGCTTCGAGAACTTGGCTCAACTGACTTCAGTATGGTGGTCCATTCTTAATTCTCTCTCCTCTGTCTTTCACACATGTCAGATGATGTTAGGAATAAAAACAGGCCTATTATGTTATATGGGACACAGCAGCCCCTCGATAAAATATGTTAGATTGATGGACCAGAGGTTGAATGACAGATGGATGGATGGGGAAACCAACTGAAGTTGACTATTCTGAATAGGACCTTGATGCATTCTGAAATTGGATCTTGACCCATTGCTTACTGCAGTGCTGATCCTAATTAACAGGAAATAGTCCCAGATATTCCAAGGGAAGTGGAAAACATAACTGCTGAACTCATAGGAATGTTGCTCATGCAAGGAAAGGGGTGGCTGGGCTGTAAACAGGAAAACTGGGGTCTTAATCCCTCCACTCAGGAAAAGGACCATGGACCAGGGTCCATGCTTGCCCTGCACTGATCCAGGACCTAGGTCCCTGAGGAGGGGCAAATCAGGAGGATGTGCTCATCTGCTTGATCAGTGAGTATGGGGCTCAAGAAGGAGCTCTTTAGCTAGATCACCCAGATAAAAATCATCCTTTTTTCTTTTTTTGGTGAAGATTTACAGAGCAAATTGGGTTTCCATTTCACAATTTCACTCAAACTGTTCAGTGACATTAATGACATTTTCCACAAGTACCAGCATTCTCTTTCATTGTACGCTGGTTGTTCTGATCCCAGTATTCTAGTGTCCCTGCCTCCCTTATCTTCTCATCTTCACTTTGGAACAGTTGCTCATGTTTTGGTTTTATATAAATATATAACCCTGGTATATTTTCAAAGCTATGTATTTAATAATTTTTACAAAACAACCTGATCACATTCAAAGTACTCTCCATTACACTCAATATATTTGTCAAATCTACAGTTCTATTTTTGGAAACAGTTTTCAAACTCATCCGTTTGGATGGCTGACAGCACCTCCCTCATTTTTTCTTCACCTCTTCTACATTGTAATGTCGCTGTCTTTTCATGTCCCTCTGCATTTGAGGAAACCCAAAGAAGTCGCAAAGAGTGAGGTCAGGTGAGTAAGGTGCATGGGGCAAGAGAGGCATGCTGGGTTCTTTTTGCCAAAAACGGGTGCACTGGGATGGCTGCATAAGCAGATGCATTGTTATGGTGGCAAAACCAGTCCCCCACTCTACACAAATCAGGTTTATTGTCTCCAGCAGCAGGGAGCAAGGCCCACCCTGTAGTCTGGTGACTAACTGTCCTCAGGGAGGATGTCTGTAAGCATCTGACCTCCCTCCACACCATACTAATTGGTAATAGTCTTTATTTTGCATGTCAATCTGTTATTTCATGAAAAGATTATTTCAGTGGTCAAAGTTTAAAGATTATCTCAGGGCAAGAGTTCCAGGTAGTCTTCTAATCTCAATTGGTCTAATAAGTCTGAAGATGTTAAGAATTTGAGTTCTGCTTTACATTCCTCTCCCATCAGGGTCAATCTACTGTGGCCCTGATCAGATGTTTGGTGGTGGTAGCTGGGCACCATCTTGTTCTTCCGGTTTCAGGGTAGATGAGGCCATGACTTGTGCAAGCTTTTAGCCCTGTCGAATAGTTTCTCCTCTGCGATTTTGTTTTCCTTCTTTCTCTTTAGTTCCTGATGAGTAATTGCATTCTAGATGACTGCTATAGATCACTTGAATTTGAATCCCCATCTCAACATTCACTTCATGTTCAAAGCACTTAACTCAATTGAGTTTCAAAGTCCCAGAGTATATCATACTATAATAAGTGGACCCCATAATGCAAGGTTATTGTGAGAATTCAATGAGTGTATAATCAGATCTAACCAGTATAAAGCCCTCCCCGTGACTGCATTAGCTACTTTATGTAGGACAACTCAATGAACTTACATTAAGCACTTAGAACCTCGCCTGGTGTGTCTTGATGAATACTGGCCACCAGAACCTCTCCCCTCAATTCCTTCCTCATAAGCAGCTTTCTTAACTTTAACTTCCTAAAATTATACAGGAATTTGTGCTCGTTGTGAGCTATTCTGAAAATAACAGAACACCAAAAAAGAAGAAAAGAAAAACCAAACACCCATCCTCCTGTCATTCAAAGATAATAATTGTTGGCATTTAGAGGACTTTCCTACAGGCATTTTCCTGCGCAAAAATAAATACTCAGATCTGCACCTGCTTTGCAGCATAGAAGCTACCCTGCCCCATCAGCTTTGCACCGTGTTTGCTATTAGACAGACTCCCCGTGTTGTTCCTGTTAAAAACCATGCCTTGTAATGAACGCTATATAATGCCCTAGCCTATGTTGAAAACACACTTCATTCACACTTTCTTATTTGGGGATCCTTAAATCTTCCTATTTTATCTGTATACATCATCTTAAGAATGGTTATTGGGTGCTTCCACTAACAGTGACCATGACGGTGTACCCACTGTACCCTCTAGAACCCCTCAAGACAATGACCACCCACCAAACCAAATCCACCCCACGGCAAGTCTGCAGCAGAGAGTGGGACTGCAGAGGGTTCCCAAGGCCGTGCATCCGTCCAGGGCAGACTGCTACATCTTTCTCCCTTAGGGTGGAAGCCACCCATCTTTGGCTGGCAGTTGCGCACTTAGCCATGGCACCACCAGGGGTCCTTGACTGACCACCAACACCCCTAAGTAAACAGAGACACCGTGTAGCAGGGGGCATTTCCTCTCCATAAGCGGCACTTTTCATAGCGGAAAGACTAAACTAAAGCATAGTCGTACATGCATTGGAAGACCCTTGATACACACTCGCAAGTGTTTTCCAGAAGGCCTGGCAGTGGCAGATGACTGAGTCAGTAGGCTGGCATGGTGAACGCTGTGTGGCTGAAGCCAAAGATTCTGATGGAAGGATCCAAACACTGTCCCTCGGCAGATGGATCCCAGCCAAGGACAATCTCTTAAAGGCTGCGCTGGTGCTGGTGGCGCTTCCCTTTGCCCCACCCCCACCCTCAGCCCCCAGAGAAAGAACTCGAGCCCTTGTTGTGCAAGCAGAAAGCTGGTCACATAATCCCACTGCTCCGTGCCTTTGGTGACAAGGACAAAATGAACCTCGGGGATACTCTGTGGCATTGAGCCCACTGCATTCCCACAGACAGAAAAAGCCCAGGGGATCCAAGGATCGTGGGCTTGGTCTACTCCTCAGTCTCCAGGTGGATACTTACCTGGCGCAGCCCCTCCTGCGCTCCTTGTTCAATCATCACACCTCCTAGGAGCTCTTCAGATGCCGCCTGCACCTTAGAGCCCTTCTGGGCCGGCCCTCCCGGCAGGCACAATTCATTATTCCCCGACACTCACAAAGTTCATGGCTTTTAGCTGGCACTAAATTATTTCGTTTTGTCTCACATACAAGCTGGTTGTGTCCATTTATCTCTCACTCCACTAGGAGTCTATGAGGGTGGGGCTTCATGCAGTCCCAGGGTGCTGGGTTCGAGTCTGGCTCCACCACCTACTGGCTGTGTGACCTTAAGCGGGTCTTGGTTTTCTCCTTTGTTGAGTGAGCTAACCATCAGAGCATGGTAGTGAGGCTCCAGGGAGGCTTGCAATAATCGTTAATGCGTGTGTGTGTGTGTATTACTTGATTATATCACAAAAAAACTAGTTGCTGTTTCAACCAGCTTTCAGTGTCTAACTCAGTGGTATTGCTTCCATTTGGTGTGTGATGTAACCATTATCGCAGCCTATTGAAGACACACACACAAACATAGCACACAGAAACCTAGTGCCCCTTCAGTAAGAACTCCCCAGTCACCCTCTCCCCAAATGTTTGTCGGTTTAGCCCCTTGAGAAACATTTGTCTCAGAACAGCTCCTATTTGGGATATTTTGTTTTGCGTCGGACTTATTTCACTCAGCAGGGTGTTTTCAAGGTTCATTGAGAGCAAACCACGTTTCAGAATTTTATTTCAGTTCAAGGCTCAGCAACCGTCTGTTACTGAGTCCTGGCATGCCACAGTGAAGCCCTTGGCTGCCACCGGAAAGGCAGGCAGTTAGGAGCCCACCGGCTGCCCCACCGACGAAAGATCTGGAAGATGATGTGACACCCTGCTTCCACCGAAATTACTCCCGTGGCACCCTACGGGCCATTTTCACCTTGACAGATAGAGTCCCTGTGAGTCAGGATTGACTCACGTGGTGACAGGTTTGGTTTCAACAGTCCATCGTGTATTCCGCATTTTGTTGATTCGCTCATCGGTTGATAGACATTTGGTTTGTCCCCATCTTTCGGTCGTTGTGACTAATGCTGCTATGACCATGGGTGTATAGTATGTGCTTTGAGCCCTTGCTTTCAAGACTCTTGACTTGACGTGTGGAATGGCTGGGTCATATAGCAGTTCCATGTTGAACCTTGTCAGGAACTGCTAACACGACTTCCAAAGCAGCGTGACTGTTTCTCAATGCCATCAGCAACGGACAAGGGCCCCCACTTCTCTGCATCCTCGCCAATATTTGTTGCTTTTGGTTATTGTCATACCAGCCACCTAAGTGGGTGTGAAGTGGTATCTCCTTGTGGTTCAAGTGGCGTTTCTCTAATGACTAATGAAGTTGAGCATCTTTTTATGTGCTGGTTGGTCATTTGTATACTCTCTTTGAAAGCATGTCTACTATTAGTCAATAATAATCATTATTCTTATACCTGTTTACTTCTGAAGTATCAAGCCTGTAGCTTTTCACTTACTAAATTCTTTAAAAAGGTTCATGTTTATTATTAGTTATTCAAGCAAAGATAAGAGGTGGGATTGAAGGGGTCATGAGTGTAGTCTCAGGACTTGGCTTGCTTGGGTTCAAGTTCTTTCGTGGCCACTTTCTAGCTGAGGGATGCTGGGTCATTCACATAGCTTTCCTGAGCCGTAGGCTCCTCATCTTTAAAATGGGCATCAGAGAGCACCTACTTCTGGGAATCCATCATTTCTTTCAGGGGAAAAGGACTTATTTAATAAAGCCCCCCAATGTGAGACATAAAATAGAGTAGGTGCCCAATGAACGGTTCCGTGGTTATTAATAAATGGCCTCAAACACCTGGGGATCCTCTCTCCACAGATCATCAAGCGCTGCGACATCATGCTCCTGATGGAAATCAAGGACAGTAACAACATGATCTGCCCCATGCTGATGGAGAAACTGAATGGGTAAAGTTGAAGAGTTGGGAGGGGGGGTGGGATAGGGTGTGAGGGAGCGCTGTCCAGGCCCTCAGCAGGCTCAAGGTCAGAAATCCCCAGAGAAGTGAAACTAACATGGGAACCAGCACTCACCCTGACCACCGGGCCAGGTGGCCAGAGCTGCCCAGACTTCCCACTCTCTTAGCCATGGCCTCGAGACTGTGCATGTTTCTGGTTTTAACATGGTGGAGCAAAATAGGGGAAACAGGCGAGGAGTCAGGGCGAAAGAGAAGCAGAAGGAGCAAATGCAAAGCAGGGGCTGCGCAGTACTGAAAGCAGACCGAATCTAGAGTCATTCAAGAGCAGACAAAGGTGTCCCGTGCAGCTGGCTGAGATGCCCAAACGCATCTACATTTCACAATATAAATAGATATTTTGACAAACTCCATCAAAGGCGATGCCAGTCCGGAAAGATGGCCGCCACCTAGTAAAAAGCGCAAGATCAGGACTGTAGTTCATTTCAGCGATGAGGTCACCCGGGCAAGGCTGCGCTGGTGCTTTCGTAAGGAGCCTTGATGGTGTGGTGACCACGCGCTCAGCTGCTAATGAGAAAGGTCGGTGATTCAAACCTGCTGGCCACGCCAAGGGAGAAAGGCTGCAGATCTGCCTCCCTAAAGCGTTACAGACGTGCAGTCCTTTGCAGGGAGTTCCCGACTCTGTATGCCGCGTTGCTGATTCCAAAGGATTTCGGAGCAAGGGTAGAGCACAGAAGAAAGACGGGAAGGATGTGCTCCAACCTATTAACCGTGGTTACTTGTGATAGGAGAGTGAGGGGCAAGGGGGTATCACTGAAAAAATGGGGAACATTTTCCTTTTATTTTATTTATTTCCGTGTGATTTTAATGTTGTATAAGAAGTCTGGATTGATTTTTTAATTAAAAATGGACAAAGATAAAAAGCAATGCTCTCAAATAGCACTGGGTGAGACGTATTATTTCCATTCTTCCTCAAAGGATGGTCAGCAGACCCACCCACCCACCTAGACGTATGCAGAAGAGTCTGATGACAACGCATACTGGGGACCCCAGATCTAATGAAGGAGATCTGTTTGTGAGAACCAGGATTTTCACAAGCTTACAGGGTGATTCTGAGGCACTCTGATTTTTTAAAAAATTATCTCAAATATAATGTTTCTTTTGTAGCTGCACTTTAAGGTCAAGCAATACACTAGGCTGCACAATACTACATCCCGCACAGCTGAAGTGTGTGAAAGGGGGTCAAAGAAAACGTAACAAAATGCTGCCAGGGACTATCCTAGAGTACAAGTATGCCAGGGATTTAAGTGCAATCTCTTCTCTATGTATTTCCATGTTCCAAGTTCTCTGCAATGAGAACGCCCCACCTTCATTTTTCGTAGGAAATACTTTAAACCAAAGTCACTGCCATCAAACCAATGCAACCGATAGGACTGTAGTTCTTGGTGGGAGTAGAAAGCCTTGTCTTTCTCCTGAGGAGTGGCTGGTGGTTTCGAACTGTTGGCTTCCCAGTTAGCGGGCAACAGACATCCTTCAAAGCACAGAGACCATGTCACCTTCCCACTGGAATCCCTCTTCATTAGATTTAAATGGCCAATAAGCAAGGGGCAGGCAATGAAATAGACAACACTCCTCTAGTTCTTTAGCCATTCCTTGCCCCCTCGCTCCCTCTATTATGATCTCAGTCCAGTCTTGCTGTGTTAGTCCAGGTTGACGAGCCAAACAAATTCATAGACACTCATATGTGTATAAGAAAAAACTCTATATAACAGAGCAATTGAATATTGAGAAAACATCCCAGCCCAGTCCAGATCAAGTCCATAAATCCGATATTAGCCCACATGTCTGATACTAGTCCATAAATTCCTCTTTAGACTCATGCGGCACATGCAATGATGCCAAATGCAGGAAGATCACAGGCCAGTAGGGAGAAATCTTGTGGATCCAGTGGCAGTAGAATCATCTCAATGTTGGCATGGGTCTCCACATGTCTCCTCCAGCTCTCTGAGGATCTCCACAGCAGGAAAGGGAAGACATAGAGAAAGTGCATCTCACATCCAGGGAGCAATAAAAAGTTTCCAGAATCCTCAGGAGAAGGCCAGGCCCACGCAGAGGCATGAGTTGCTATGACTTGATTGACAGGCTAGACTCCACTCATTCACTCAAATTGACAGGCGATTATGTAACTGCCACACTCCCAATTCTCACTAGATTGGTGTACTGACAGTGGCACAGATACGAGCTTTCAATGTATGGAATTCAGGAAAGACAAACCCCCTCGGAAACAGTAATGGGAGCAGCAATTCCAGGAGGAGAGGGAAGGGAAGGAGAAGGAAGAGGGAATAGATAGCAGACTCACCCCCTCAGGGGAAGAATACCAGGATACTAGATAAAGAGATAGAATAAGCTATATAAGATATGTATAACTAATAATAATAATACATAATATAGTACGAGTTTGGGGGAGACTGGCAGGGTGGGGGTGGAGGGGACAAAAGAGGAGCTGATCTCAAAGGGCTCAAGAAGAAAGATTGTTTAGAAATTGTTGATGCCCAATAATTATACCTGTCCACCTGAGATACGGATGTATGGTTTGTTACCATATATGTAAAAGCCCATAATTAAATGATTTATTTAATGTTTTAAAAAAGCCCTTCCACATGATGCTAATGGAATTAAGGCTGTGGGTAGAGGGAAGAGAATGTACGCAGTGAGAGAATGTGCCCTTGTTAAGATGTAATGAGGAATCCTTCTGTTTTCTAGGAATTTACAGAGAGGCACAACATACAACTACGTGATTAGCTCTCGGCTGGGAAGAAATACATATAAAGAACAATATGCTTTTCTCTATAAGTAAGTATCATCCACGCCGCCCAGAACATGGCCCCTTTATAAACTAAGGCTGTGGATGGCTCGCCCTACCTATCTTATCCTCAAAACCTGGCTTTGATCTCTAGCTAGTTCTGTGTTCATCCAAAGAACTACTGTCAGAATTGGGATGGATGCAAAGTATTAACGCTTCAAAATAGAAAGTCAAGCAGCTTCCTGACAAAGCATCTGTTGGTTGGGTCAATGGTTACACAGAACAGGAGCTCTTTATTTTGTACAGACAAATTCTAGCGCAGCCCTGGAAACACAGCTGCCTAGCATGGCAGCCTTCTAATTTCTGCCTTCTTGTCTTTTCCCTGCTCGTGGTTTGTGTTATGTGTGAACATTGATTTTTGGGTGCCCCAGGGGAGGAGGATGGCTCAGGCCTCCAGTCCCCAAAGGGCTTTGGCCATTATTGAGAAGAATTGACTCAGCCTTGTTCTTGGGCAAAAGATGCCTTACAAGCAATGGCAAATTCTCATGGAATCCTGACTTCATGGAGCCATTGAAACTGGATGAACTCCTAACACTACTGCCCTGAGATGATCCTTGAACCTCAAACCAGAACGATCCTCTGAAATCTTCTTTGAACCAAACCATCCTAAACCCAAACACCAAATCCACTGCCACCCTGTCCGACAGGTTCGCTGAATTAGTACAGACTGCCGGCCCATCCCCCCCAGTATTGTGCTCTTTAAAAGAATAATCTATGGTTGGGGGTGGGGCAGCAGGTGGGGGGAGGGGCGGCAGCAAACCTTTGAGGCAGAAGAGCCAATTCTATCCCTCACAACAATTTAAAACTTAGTCCAGAGCCATAAATATATGTTTACCAGAAATGAAATCACCATGATCTAAATCTCATATAAATGAAACTCTGATAGTTTATTTTCATGTTCAATGTTACGTCTGAGCCACGTGCACGTGCTGAAAGGGCCACATACGGCTCTGGAGCCGCAGTTTGCCAACCCGGATGTGTGGGATCAGACTGAACCCCCGGACAGCAGCAGCTCAGACGGCAAAGGAAGGAAGGGAGAACCGTAGGCACTGTAGCGTAGCAACTGCTGAATGGGTGTGTGTTCTGAGGCAGAGGTTCTCAACATCAAAAAAGAAAATAAATTCATTTTAAAGCAAACAAAAGATCCCTCCCATGGGTATGAGCCCGCTCCGGAGGCTTCTGCAGCCTTGAAAGAAATAAAGCAAACACAGCAAGCTCTATCGCGGGGAACCTTCTCTCTCTTCCAGGGAGAAGCTGGTGTCCGTGAAGAGAAGCTACCTTTACCGAGACCATCAGGATGGCGATGAAGACGTATTCTCCAGGGAGCCCTTCGTGGTCTGGTTTCAGTCACCCCACACTGGTGAGCCCCCAGCCCTCTTGCGCATGTGCGCCCGACTGCCCAGAGACCCCACGCGTGGGGAGTAGCCGAGTGTGCCCTGCCACGCCACGGTCCACGTAGCATCTATAGGGAGCCATGGGGCGTTCGCCAGGAACATCTTTGAACACCTGCAGTTAGTTTGACCGCACCAGAATCACTTCTCAGAATATCAAGTCTCATGACCGCTCGGAACCCTCCGGAAGCCACCTCTGGCGTTAGCGGTCCCGCCACTCTTTTTGGAAGACTTAGGTCCCTACCAGGTCATCCCTCAGTGATGACCAGCGCAGATGCACCTCAGGCCCAGAGTCCTACCTGCCCTCCTGCCTCGGCATCACAGTTTCCTCCCCACACCGCCAGGGCATACAAGGAAATGCAGGTGGACTGAATCCTGACTTGAACCCCGCAGGTGCTTCTACTGCCAGTGGCTGCCCAGCGTGTCAGTGTCAGGCTGCACTCCGTGATGTCACACCCCACCTCCCCCACCCCAGAAGTGGATCATTAGGCTGGTCTTTCAAGGAACCACTGGGTGAACTTGAACTTTCACCCTTGCCATTAGCAGCCAATTGCATGGATGGTTTGTACCGCCTCTGGGTTCCTGGTACTTACCCTGTTCCTGCTTTCCTTGTTAGTTACTGTCCAGTCGATTTGCAGCACATGGTCCCCGTGCGACAGACTAGATCTGTCCCCCAGGTTTTCTAGGATGGCATCTTCATGGGAGCAAGGACAGGTCTTCCCCCAGGGAGTGTCTGTGGGAATTTAAGATGCCAATGTTTGGGTGCTTAACCATTGTGCCCCCCTTAAAGGACATGGTAGAACTGCTTCGGTGGATTTCTGCAACTGTAACTCTTTATAGGAGGAGAGAGGCTCATGTCCTTTGTCACACAGAGCATGTACCCCGATGCTAACAAGGTTCCTCTCTGCCCTGATGGAGTGCCTGCCTGTCTACAGGAAAGGCTTCCTATAATCCTTGCAGCCCTCCTACAAGACAGGAACTAGGATCATTTACATTTTACAGTTCAGGAGGCTGAGGCTTAGAGGATGAGGCTCCTTGTCCACGATGCTCAGCGATTGAAGTGGGAGCTCTGGGATTTTAACCCAGGCTTCCCCTCAGGAGCTCATTCCCGTGATGACTGTACTCACTCAGAGCAGGTCAAGAATGGAATTTCACTTTCAAAGTGGAACTAGGTACACACGCCACCACCCACTACCACTGAGCGGATTCCGACTCCCAGGCACCATACAGACGAGAGTGAAACTGCCCCATAGGCTTTCTGAGATTGTACATCTTTATGGGAGCAGACAGCTTCATCTCGCTCCCATGCGGTGGCTGGGGGGTTTGAACTGCTGACCTGGTAGTAAACAGCCCCACACTTAACTCATTGTGTCACCAGGGCTCCTTTGGAATGACATAGTATCAACTAGTGGGCCAACACTGACTATGTATCAGGCCCTGTTCTAGGCACTGGACAAAACAGACAAGGTTTGCGCAACCCCTCCTGAAGTTGGAGTGTAGTGGGAGAGACAGCGAATGACCTCATGAGCATGTGCAGGCCTGTAAGTAGCCGCACCCATGTTTATACTACACAAATATAAACATCCTGACCTGCCATGTTAGCTATTTGGGGCCAGAGTTAATTAGCTCACAGGGAGGATACTCTTTCAGGGAAGACAAACACGTGATAACCGGGGTGAAAGGAGACAAGAAGAAGGGGTGCTGTTGAGGACAAGACGTGCCCCGCAGAAAGCATGTGTGATTATCATTGTTGTGCACCCCATCCACATGTGTGCCCAGAGGACCTCCCTCAACATGAGTGCTTCCCAGTGAGTGGTCTGTGGACTACTAAACAAGCCTGTTTTCCCTGGGGGCCTCCTCCCTTCCTCCCCTGGGACACCTCCGCCCAAGTTCCCTCTCTCATATGCCCGTTCTCTCTGGGAGTTAGCTATGATTTTCTCTTCATTCAGCCCATCAGTCAACACACTTTGTAGAGGATGTCCAATGTGCTGTAAGCGAGAGGGGAACAAGACCAATAAGCCTGCCCTCAGACAGCTTCCATTTTATTGGACCCAACAAAGGAGCAAAGGTCACTCCAGAGCACAAAGAAAGGACACTGACTGCAAGGAAAAGCAGTCAGCTGGGAGGAGCAGGCAGAATGAACCCTGGGCACTAGAGCTCAGTAGGAGGGGAGAAGGTCCAGATGGACTTGCCAAGAGACAGATATCTGGAAGAGTGGAGGGTGGGTCCAGAGCTAGCCTGCCTGGGTCCAAGTCTCGGCTCTCCACGAGCAGCAGTTTGTCTGGAGCAGGGGCCACCTGCGGCCCCCACTCATGATGTACAAGTGGGTCATCCGGGAGCAGCGGGGACGCTCAGAAGGTGCCCTTCAAGGTGGGCTGACTCACATCCCCCCATTCAGGCTTTCACGACTCCATCCTGCCGGGGCAAGGACTGTCAGTACTCCAACAAGACAGTATTTAAAAATAACCCCATGTCACCCCCACCACCACCCACCGATTACAAAAGGAGAATAAATTGACAAACTGAAATTGTTTTTATAGCTATAGAAAGCATCATCTTTCCCCTGAGGAGCTTGTGCTGGTGGATTTGAACCGCTAACCCCAAGATTAGCAGCCCAAGGTGTAACCACTACACAACCAGGGCTCTTAAACTTCAGTTGTATTTTATTGGCAGTGGGGTGTGTGTGCTCATTGTTATTTTTAAATTTATTATTATTTTTGATCATTTTATCACAGTCCATACATACATATCACAATCCATACATACATCCACTGAGGGCTCATTTTTAAAAAGCAAAATAAAACAAAAGCAAAACAGATTTACAGCAAATGAGAAAATAAGTACACCCATGATATCAGCAAAGCACACTGTGCCACCGCCTTCTCTGTGCTCAGGACAGGCAAGTGGGAGAGAAGAGGTGTTTGTGGACTGAAAATAAGCAGCCTCATGACTCTAAGATCGAGCCCTCAGCCCCTGACTAGACCTTCAGGAAACGGGTGACCCAGGCACCAGGCAGCAGGGCTCCCGTGGCCTGGACCAGAGAAGTGTGTAATTCACCCCACCCCCCTTTTCCACAGTGGTCAAGGACTTTGTGATTATTCCCCTGCACACCACTCCGGAGACATCTGTGAAGGAGATTGACGAGCTGGTCGATGTCTATGTGGATGTGAAAAAACGTTGGAAAAGAGAGGTTCGTTGAAGTCCCACCTACGAGGTCAGAATCTTGTTCTCAGTGGAGTGAGCAGCTCTCAGGGTGGTTTGCGTGGGACACCGCAACTTCTAGTTAGGCTTCTCCTTGGCCCCAGATATCGCTCTTGCTAAACCTGCCCAAAAGAGTCTTGGGAATCTGCACCACCGGTAACAGGATCCTACATCTCCTGGGTGAAGAGCTTGTGTCAAGGCACTGTGGTGAGGCTCGAAGGGTACAGGTTTAGATAACACCCGTGAGGGAGGCACCCTGCCCATCCCCACTTTGTGAGTGAAAAGAAGGCACAGACAGAGCAGTCAGGAGTCTTTTGGTTACAAGTGTCAGAAGCTTAGATCAATCCGTTCATAAAAAGAGAAAGAGACTTATTGGCTCGTGTAAGTAAAATGTCCGGGAGTCGATCTGCCACAGCCAGATTGAGAGCCCAAACAAGGGAATCAGGACTTGGTCCATCCCTTGACTCCCCTCTCCCGGACCTCCCTACCTCTGGTGAGACTTCCTTCTCAGGCAGGCAAGATAACCACCAGCAGCTCCGTGTCCTCAGACTAAGTTCCATTGGCTCTGATTGGGTCACATGCTCATCTTTAAACCAATCAGGGGGCTGAGAGGTTCTGATTGGTTCCATCTGGGTCCATTCGTTCCACCCAAGGCTCCTGGATTGAGAAGGCAGGGTGATCTCCCAGGGAACCCAGCAGATGAAGAAGCACTCTGCTGTCCTGTAGGCCCTCAGGGTGGTGGAAGGGCCCAGAGGACTCTTCTTCCTCCCTCTCCATCCGTCTCTTGGGGTCGCCTCCAGTACTCCCCCTGTTTCGCTTCAATTTGTTGACTAAAGTATTAAATGTAGCAAGTGGAGTGTGGATACAGACGGTAATCAGAGCAGGGATACAGAGCACACACACACGTGTGTTTCACAGTTTATACACACACGTGTTTCACGGTTTATAGCCAGGCAGGAGGAAGACTGTGATACTGGAGAGAATGGGAGGAAATGTGGAGCAAAACTCAGAATCATACAAAAGGCGGGGCTTGCTGGCCTGACAGCAACCACGAGAACCTGCCAGACCGTGGCCTTTAGGCACCTTCCAGCCTGGAACGGAACTCAGCTGGGCTAACTCAGCTGGGCTTGAAGGTCAACAATCAGGAGAGTAATAACACCAGGGGTACTGTCAGCCACAGGGGACCTGAAGTGGCATTTGCCCAGGGGTAAGACGCAGAAGGCTGAATGGAAGTGATAAACGGGGGTGGGGAGTGCGGTGACATTCAAAGTGTGTCTGAGTTTGTGAATGGAAAATAATTTTGTTGTGTAATCATTCCCCAAATGACAATAAGATGTTTTAAAAATAAAGAGTTAAAAATCCCCAAGCTTGGAAATAACCTAACTGCTCAACAACCAGGGATTTTTCTCGTTCTCAGTACTGTGGTAAAGTCAATGGAATACCAGGCACCCATCTGAAATGAGGTAGGAGATGACCCAAGGACTCAGGGGGATGGACATGCTGAGCTGTTAGGAGGAGGGGAACCTGCAACACAGAATAATGACATTTTTGTTTTTAAAGTCAATGAAATCGAAATGATAACAATATTAATTTCTGACTGATAAGATTATTCTAAATTAAGGATGTAAGAGTAAATCATAGAAATTGAAAGTTAAAAGAAGAACTCAGCCCTGGTATGTGTCACTGAAGGCCACTCATAGGAAGAGTTTCCCCTTTTGTTCACTTTGTGGTGATGAGACCCCTCCAGTGCCTGGCACTTAACAGATGCTCAATAAATCCTTAATGAACGAAAGAAGGGTGAACAATTTAAGGGTGGAAGGAAGGAATAAGCCTTCCTCTTGCCTGGCTATAAGCCGTGACAGGGGAGAACTGCACCTGTGAGAGCCCGAGGTTGTTACCGTTTATGAGTGTAGAAACCCCCCTCTTTCTCTCGCAGATAGCTGGTGATCTCGAACTGCAAACCTTTCAGCTTGCAGTCCAATGCATAACCACGATGCTCTCCTCCACAGTTTTTTTTTTTTCACAGTTTCTTATAAATGATAAGTTCCTTAGACCTCAGGATTAATGATCCTTTCTACCGCCCGGTGTTATTGCTGTGAGATCTCATGAAACACTGAACACCAAGCTGTGGGCCAGAGAGAGTGCTCAGGAAAGCATGCCCGGGGGGAGTAGAGGAGGCACCACAGGGGTGAAGGCTGAGACAGCATCCTCACCCAGCCCCATCAATCTCAAGGGAAGCCATGGTCCCTGAGGTCAAAATAAGATGCAAAGAACATGCTAGAGTCAGCAACGTCCCAAACAATAGCACAAACCCGGAAATCCTGCACTTCCCCTGGCCTGAATGTGTCAAAATCCTATTCCGAGAACCCTGGGGCTTGGAAAAACCCTTCCAAGATAGAAAATATGTGTGGTGGCTTCCGAATGGGAGTGGACAGCTCACTGTCCGGCCCTTCCCTTTAAGGCCCATCCCTGTTGCCTCGATAAACAGAAAACCTGCCAGCAGAAGAGGGCCCAGCTTCCAAACAATGAGAAAGAGAGAGTGGCTAAAGAGCTGTCACACCGCACCCACGGTCACTCTTCCTGCTTGGACATGAAAGGTGTTGACTCATCTGTATGCTTATCCCCCTCAGTAGTTGGAACCAAACTCCGGAGACGGGTGGGGAATGTATGAGCCGGAGTCTCCCATCCACCACTGCATGGTGACTTGCCGAGAGGCATGGTGTTGGAAACCAGTAAGGACCGGTTACAGGAAGCATCCCTCCTGGTGCACACGCCCCTGTCCAGTGCCCGTCAGAGCGGTGGCTCTATCTTTAAACCACAGCCTCTACTTTGAGACAGCAGAATGGAATGAAGAGAGACCCCATTGTGTCTTTCAGAATTTCATTTTCATGGGTGACTTCAACGCTGGCTGCAGCTATGTCCGCAAGAAGGCCTGGAAGAACATCCGCCTGAGGAATGACTCCAGTTTCATTTGGCTGATCGGGGATGGAGAGGACACCACCGTCAGGGAGAGCACCCACTGTGCATATGACAGGTATGAGGCATCCAAGCCTCTCCTCTGGGCAGAGAAGGCATCACCAGAACACTCAGGAAGCAGAGCAATGGGTACATTTCAGCACCCTCCATCTGGACCAACCAGGGACAGTGTTTAAACTGCATGGCTCTTTGGTCCTAGTCAAGCAAAGTAGCACACACGGGGTAGATAAACCATCAGAGAGTCAATTGTCTAGTCTGGAGGCTAGAAGTCCCAAATCAAGGTATTGGCTTAGCCATGTTCTCCCTGAAGGCTCTAGGTGAGGATCTCTCCTTGCCTCTTCAACTATCAACTATCAACGCTTCCCAGCAATCGTTGGCATTCCTTGCCACATACACTCATCCCTCCAGACACCACCCCGATTATCATATGGTGTTTCTCTGTATCCTCCTCTCTGTTTCTTCTTCTCAAAGCACACTGGTCATTGGGTTACAGCCTACTCTGATCCAAATAGGACCTCACCTTAACTAAGGACATCTATAAAAACAATATATAGTCAACCTAGTATGATGACCATATAGGGTGGCCTTGTAACTTAGCTGTGGGAAGCACAAGCTTTGGAGACTGAGAGGCCTAAGTTCAAATTCTGGCTCTACCATTTGTTGCATCAGAGAACAAGAGGCCTGAGCTTTCTGTGTTTTCTCAGCGATAAATGGAAATTGTAGCAGAGCCTCGCTCAAGGACACGAAATGCAATGAGGTCACATTTAAGGAAGTGACCATGCTGCTGGTAGCATGAATGGGGTAAGAGAGTGACACCATTCTATAGGGAACTCTGGTGGCTTAGTGGGCCAAGTGATGGGCTGCTAACTGCAAGGTCGGCAGTTCAAAGCCAACAACTGGTGCGTGGGGAAAAGATGAGGCAGCAGTCTGCTCCCATAAAAAACTACAACCTTGGAAACAGTTAAACACCGCCCTATGGGTCACCCTGAGTCAAGATCTGCTCAATGGCAGTGGGTGGGAATCATTCCATCACAGACACCCCACAGTTATTCCTCCAGTTTCCTGACACTGGGATTTGCTGGCGTTTGCTATTAAATACCCTGCTGCAGTGAACCTTCCGTCCAGGTGTTCTATGCACATACTTACCATTTCCTCAGGACAAAACCACTCAAAAAGAGACCAGTGCGGGAGAGAGAGAGCATTCGCACATTCCTGAATGCAAATATTCCTTAGAGGCTCAAATGGCTGGGCTTTGTCTCCTGTCCTTCAGGCATGTTGTCAGGAGAGACCAGGCCCTGGGGAATGACAGCCTGCTTAGGGGCAGCAACAAAGAGGAAGACCTTCGACAAGATAGACTGACACAGTGGCTGCACTGATGGCCTCAAACACTGGTGGCCCAAGAGCAACTGTGAGGATGACGCGGGACCGGGCGGTGTTTTCTCTGTTGTATGTAGGGGTCACTGTGAGCCAGAACTAACTCGATGGCACCCCACAACAAAAATGCAAGTACATTCAAAGGATAGCATTCTCTTGCACTTGTACGAGGCATGGTGGCACAGTGGTTAAGCACTTGGCCGCTAACCCAAGGAGCGGAGGTTTGTGAGAGAAAGAAGAGGCAGTCTGCGTCCGTTAAGACCATCCCTTGGAAACCCCCATGGGCCACAGGCTTCATGGGGGAGGGTGGTGCTTAGTACTTTGAAGAACACTTGGGAAAGTTTTAAGCAAAGCTTTGAAAGCTTCTACCTATGTGCCTAAGGTGTGTGATCCACCCGCCCCAGCGGAGGCGGCTGACTGGGAAGCCCCTGGAGGCCTGGGTCCCATCTCTCAGCCTGCTGTGAGGAGGCCTTGCACAGTAGGGCACGGGTTCTCCTTTTCGTGAGTGTTGAAGTCTGGCTTTCGTTCCCACATGGCCTCCTTGTTCCTCTTGGGGCTGCGGCTTCCTCTGCAGAACCCACTGCTCCAGCTCTCAAAGTGGAAGTGGCCAGACACCAGGGACGCAGCGTCAAGGTGGGAAGTCGCCAGAGACTCTGCTCCCAGCCAGCCTGCCTCCCTGCTCCGCCTCCACCCCACCTTAGAAGCTAGAAGGGCCTCTGCTCTCTCTCACTCACCTGGGTGTGGCCTTGAGCAGGCTGGCCCTTCTCTGGCCTAGGAAGGGAGAGGGGCTGGGTACTCACAGAATGGTGCCACAGAAGTGCAGCTTGAGGAGCTAATCACAAGTTCAACCCACATCAGGTCAGGTGTGGAAACGGTTTTTAAGCAATAGTGCCTCTGAAGGGCCCTGGTTTGCGAAACGGGGATGCCAAAGGTCAGGAGCCCAGGTGGCGGAGTTGTTGCACGTGGGGATGCTCACTGCAAGGTCAGCTGTTTGAATCTGCCAGGTGCCCCAGCCCTGTAAAGAGCTATAGTCTCCAGAACCCACAGGGCCAGTCCTGTAAGGTGGCTGTGCATGGACATGGACTCGAGGGCAGTGAGTTTGTTTTCTGGTTTGTCCACACGGGTTTGGAGCAGTTGAAGGTTAACAGAAAGTCCAGAGAGTCCTCTAAGTGCCTACGAACTGGGCGCTAGAAGAACATCAAGAAGAGCAGATCCGCTCTCCACCTGTGAGAGAATGCCGGAACCCGGGTCCGGGGCTCAGCCACGACTTGAGCACGTCTCCATCCCAGTCTGAACAACGGCGGAGCCCTGGCGGCGTCATGGGTTGCACTTTGGTCTGCAAACCCCGCCCGAGGTCAGAAGTTCCAAACATCAGCAGCTCGGCTGCAGAAAGATGAGATTTACAGCCTTGGAAAGCCGCAGGGGCAGCTCTTCTGTACAGTCACTGTGCGTTGAGATGACTTGAAGGTTGGGAGTGTGAGTTTGGGCGAGGAACTTGCTTTTTGGTTGCGTTTACTGTTCATTCACCTCCAGAGAGTAGAGAGCAAACCGGGGCATCCAAAGCCCCAAGTCCCAAACCCAAACCTGTTGCCAGTGACTCAAGGCCACCCCCGAGGGGCCCTGTACCCAGAACAGCACTGCCCCCCAGCCAGTCTTCACTGAAGCCCTGCCATATCTGTCCCACCCCAGCTGTGGGGTGCCACAGCTGCCACCCCAGGGGGAGACAGCGGATGGTGTAAGATGTGAAAATAATAATTTATAATTTATCAGAAGTCACGAGAGTGGAGGGGATGAGGGAAGGAAAAACAAGAGCCAATACCAAGGGCTCAAACTGAAAGAAAATGTTTTGAAAAGGATGATGGCCACGTATATACAAATGTGTTTGATACGATTGATGTATGGATTGCTGTAAGAGCTGTAAGCGCCCCCAATAAAGTGATTGATTGATTAATTAATTCATTTTAAAAGACCCAGCCTGTCGTTGTCAAGTGCATTCGGCCTCACAGGGGCCCGTGTGTGGCAGAGCGGGCCTGCTCTGGAGAGGCTTCCTTGATTGTCGTCTTGACGGAAACCCATCTCTTCCTTCTGTGTAGCTTCAAACCACTGGCTTCAGTTAGTCACCAAGAACAAACCATTTGCCCCACCCAGGGGCATTGCAAGGGCCAGGACCAGAGTCTCAGCCACTTCCAGCTGCCAAACACGAGCTTGGTTCACCTTAGAATGTAACCGATGGGCTAACGCATCTGTCATCCCTGCCCTTGCTCCAGGATCGTGCTTAGAGGACCCGAGTTGATTGACGCGGTGGTCCCCGGCTCCAACGGCATCTTCAACTTCCAGAAGGCGTATAAGTTGACCGAAGAGGAGGTGAGGCCACCCTTTGTCTTTTGGTGATACCATCTTGGGGAGACGCCTTGGGGTCACCTTGTAAGGTCACCACTGAAGGCACACTACGGTCAGACCTTGCGGTTCAATGCCTGTGGTTCTGTGGTCTGAGCACCTGTCAAACCCAGGGGCACTGCTCAGCAGTGGGTGACTCTGAAAGACATTGGCGATCTCTTTCCTCTCTGTCCTTGAAGGTGCTCAGCAGGACCACGAGAGCCTTTGGCAATCAGTGACTTCCCCCTCGACGCTCCCTCATTCCCAATGTCGTCTCCCTTTTCCCCTTGCAGGCCTTGGCTGTCAGTGACCACTTTCCCGTTGAATTTAGACTCCGAACCTCAAGGGCCATCACCAGCAACAAAAAGTCAGTCACTCCCAAGAAGAAAAAGCCCCGCCGCTCCTAGAGTCCAGGGCGCTCCTTCCACTAAGCATTCTTGCCTCCGAACACAAGGCTTCAGCAAAGATGACCTGCTGCCTGCGCCCAGGACGCCAGACTGGTCCCTCAGCTTTCAACTCCCAACTCGATTTCAATCCCACTGGAGCCAGATGGGGAACAGAGCCCTCCTAGGCCCCGGGGCCCCCTGGGAATGGTCCAAAAGGAAACGACACGGCGACATTGAAGGCTGGTCTTCACCCCACCAGCCAGAGCCGGGAGGCTACCAGTGCAGCCGCCATGGCCACCACTCAGCCACCCCCCAGAGAAAGAAGCGCCCAGGGTCTCCCTCGTCAGAGAGACCCTGCTCCTCAGGGAGCAGCCAGCAACACCAGGGCTTGGGGCTCACTCACTGCGTGAGGGCTCTGCCCCTCCTGCCTGAGCTCACAGCCCTTCATGCCTTGTAGGATAACGAAAGGCCATTCCCAGTGGCCCCTGAATTGCCCCCCTTTCCCCCAGCCCACACCCCACTCAGCCAACCCAGGGCCGTCCTTTGAAATAGTCGCATCCCAGCATCCCACCGGTTGCCACCCGTGCTTCTGAGTCCCGCAGGGGCTCCCCTCCCTGCCTGGCCAGTCCAGGGTCTTTGGAGCCCCACAAAGGTGTCTGTTCCCAAGCATCTCGAGCCAGCCTCCCCTCCTGCCAGTCTGCCACCTTGCCCTTCAGGCCCCAGGCAGGCTTCCTCTCCTGCACACCCGTGCCGTGGCTCCCGAGGGCTCTCGCTCTGCCCCACATGCCCCGCGTGTCTGGGAGCCTGGGCGAGGCGCCCCTTGGCCCCACTTACACTGTCCCTCTATTGTACCACTCACCACACTGGGGCAGTACAGGCTCCTTGGGTTCCCCTGTGACTAAAGGCATTTGGCTGGCAGGCACTCAGGGGTTTTATTTGTTCTATTTCTGTAACCAAAGAGACTTGTGGGAAAACAGCACCATTTTACCTGTAGGCCAGGTGCCCACTTTGCTTGTTTTGCTTTGATTTCTCTCACGTGACTTCACGGGGTGAAACATGCAAGCAGTTGGCAGATGGGACCCCACCCTCCACCCCAGAGGCACCTCGGAAGAAAGGGCTGGCGGTCACAAGCCCTGGAAACCCCTGACTTCCTCTGCACACAGGGGTGTGTCCCGAGTCTGAGTTGGCCCCGAGGCAGCTGGTTTGGTTCTGATTCTTCCTACCAGCCCCCAAGCCCAGTCCCAGTGCCCCTTCTCAGAAGCAAGCCCTCTCCCCAGTGTGTGCGATTCTCCAGAGCGTGTGTGTGTGTGTGTCTCGGGCGGCATCATGTGTAACCTCAGCAAATAAAGGGCCTCCTCTGCAGAGTTCTGCTCGTGCATTTCTCTTGGCTTTTCACAGAAAACATGACTTCTGAGTCAAAGGTAGAGAGGCAATTCTCTCTCTAATTATGTCTAATTATGACGCCTGACTTCCCAGCTGAAGTCGGAGGAAAGCTTCTTGCCCAGGCCTCCGATTCAGCCCAGAGAGGGTGTCCAGGCTGCTGGGGGCCCTGTGACACCCTCTTTGAGGTCAGGGTCACTGGCTCAGGAAACCGCCAGTCTCCAAGGTCCAGAGAGGTCAAGCAAGCCATCTACAACCAACTTGTTGTGCGAGGAGCGGACGAAGGTTCCAGTGCATAAGAGAGCCGGCAGTGTGGCTGCCACAGGGTCTGCCGGGCTGCTGGGCCTGGGGTTGTGCTTGGTGGGGAGGCAGGGAGCTGAACCAGACATTAAATGAGCTGACCTGTGCCTCTGGCCTGCTTCTGCCCCCTGTGGCTTCCTGGGCATGAGCACATCCCTCTGTCCCCCACACAGGGGCAGGTAATAGAGGAGACGGGGACAGGTGTCTGTTAGCCCCTGATCAAGGCCAAGTCTCCCAGACCACGCAAACCAGGGCTGGGCTCCCGCTCACGGTTCTCTGGGCGGTGGAGCGGTAAACACCCTCTCGGGGCTCGGGATCACCCTAAAGCTGTGGACAGTGGGCTCCAGAGACACTTTGTCCAGAATTCCGGGGAACCAGTTGGCATGTAGCGAGACTTCCAGGCCCCAGGCCCCCAGAGGCGGCACCAGGAAGTTTGAAATGGAGACTTTCTTAACCAAGCCCTCCCACCCCAGGTGATTTCCACACCAGTGCCCGGAGTCCCACATTAAACCCGCTGATCCCTCCTTAGATACAGAGCCGGGCTGGATCCCCGCTCTGTGCTGCCTACTACTGCCAGACCATGAGCTCACCACTTCCCCTCAGTTTCCTAACGTGTAGAATGGGGCCAATCAGCAGTTCAACTCAAGGACCTGCGTGTGAAAGGCTGAGCACCTTGAGCACCTTGCGAGTGAGTGGGAGCTGCATTTGATCCGCAGGCCTTTCTTGGTCAAAGGGGAAGCCAGGTTAAGCCTTTGGGGACATGTTGTGCTCATTTAGAAAGGGTTTTGGTCAGACAAGTTTCCGTCTCACTCACCACAGCCGCTGTTTCAGCAAGTGAGACCTGAGATATGAAGCCACTTCTGCTTCCAGCGATTGTTATTTCTTCTCCGACGTCCCCACGTCTGCCTTGCCTCAAACACAGAAACTCTCCCGGGAGCACTTCACCCCGCCCCTGCCAGGGGTCGCAGGCCTGCTCTAATTCGCCACCCTGACTTAGCACTTGGCAGGGAGGGGGCAGAAAGATACACGTGGGAAGGGCAATTGCCCAACCAAGAAAGAGTAACACACTGAAATGAGCAAAGGCAAAGGACCAGTCTGACAACTGAGAGGGTCCCATGGAACCACTATGGACGGAAGTAGAGAGGCGGGCAGAGTGTAGGCTGCCCACCTCTTCCATGAAGCCAGGGAGGAGTGAGAGCGCACGAGAGAGAAAATGTACTCTCCAACAGGCTTATATAATCTTGGGGCGAGCAAGCCTCAGCAGCCACATACTAACAAGAGGGGCAGTCTCTCAACTGAGAGGGTCCCATGGAGCCACTAAGGACGGAAGTAGAGAGGCGGGCAGAGTGTAGGCTGCCCACCTCTTCCATGAAGCCAGGGAGGAGTGAGAGCGCACGAGAGAGAAAATGTACTCTCCAACAGGCTTATATAATCTTGGGGCGAGCAAGCCTCAGCAGCCACATACTAACAAGAGGGGCAGTCTCTCAACTGAGAGGGTCCCATGGAGCCACTAAGGACGGAAGTAGAGAGGCGGGCAGAGTGTAGGCTGCCCACCTCTTCCATGAAGCCAGGGAGAGTGAGAGCGCACGAGAGAGAAAATGTACTCTCCAACAGGCTTATATAATCTTGGGGCGAGCAAGCCTCAGCAGCCACATACTAACAAGAGGGGCAGTCTCTCAACTGAGAGGGTCCCATGGAACCACTATGGACGGAAGTAGAGAGGCGGGCAGAGTGTAGGCTGCCCACCTCTTCCATGAAGCCAGGGAGGAGTGAGAGCGCACGAGAGAGAAAATGTACTCTCCAACAGGCTTATATAATCTTGGGGCGAGCAAGCCTCAGCAGCCACATACTAACAAGAGGGGCAGTCTCTCAACTGAGAGGGTCCCATGGAACCACTATGGACGGAAGTAGAGAGGCGGGCAGAGTGTAGGCTGCCCACCTCTTCCATGAAGCCAGGGAGAGTGAGAGCGCACGAGAGAGAAAATGTACTCTCCAACAGGCTTATATAATCTTGGGGCGAGCAAGCCTCAGCAGCCACATACTAACAAGAGGGGCAGTCTCTCACCGAGATGCGCCTGGGCTCAATGGGAGCAGTGCTCCCAATACCAGTGCTGGGGCAGGCGGAGGGGCGTGGACCACCTCTGGAGCAGGGAGAACAGTGGAAACATGTCTGCTCCTGTAGATCAGGGCCCCGGGGCCGCGCAGTGAGCAGCCGCGTGCTTGTGAGAAATATTATAATACTAGCACTGTTGTTAGGGGTGGGGTGTTGTGGGGAACGATTTTTAATTAGGAGGATGTGACTAGGATCCATCTCCAACTCACACATGTGAAGGCCCTCCTCCACCAGTCTTGGCCTTCCAGAGGGTTAGTCCGCGTGTCCTCAGTTTCCCTCACTGGCCCCTGTCAGCGTGTGGCTGGCGGCAGAGGGGCTGCGAGGCTCGTGCCTGCACCCGCTGCCCAGTCTCGTAATCAGGGTCCCAAGTGGTCCTGAATGCAGCCAGAATGTCCGGGTCACGTAGGCACAGGTCATCTCTTGAAGGAGGAGTGGGTCACCCTTCCAGGAGAAAGTCGAGGGTCGCTCCTCGAATAGAGATTTGCAGTCTTGGAAGCCCATGGGGACCATTCTACTCGGTCCTGTAGGGTCACAACGAGTGGGCGGCCACGGCTCAGTGACTTGGAGTTCGGGTTTTGATCCCAAAGGAGTCTCCTCACTCACAGGCAGTGGCTTTTGCGGGTTCCAAGTTGGCAAGTAGGAGCCAACAGCGCCCTCTGGTGTGCAAACGTTTCCTAACGATTCGAAGGCTGTAAAACAGGGCCCAGAAGCTAGGCACACACATTGAAACCTTGCCAAAGAGGGGAACTACCGATCAGGATTTCATCTTCCCTCGGACTCCATGGAGGCTGAGCTGAAACGATTTCCCTGAGATCAGTCTTAAATCTTAAACCTAAACTATCCCCCTGGATCCTTAAAACCAAGCCATCATTTTGCTTATCTAGTAGAAAGTGTCTGCCTTGAGCATTAAACTCCTTTGAGACCTCTCTATGTGGGGTTCAAGTTGACAACAGCAACTTGAAGGAGCAGGTGGGAAGCTGAGGGGGTGCTGAGTTGATGCTCACGGGGAGGAACATCTCAGAAAAGGGATGGTGGTGAGACTATTTGAACAACTCAAAAAAAAAGTGATGCCTGTCGATGAACCGTCCACGTTTAATCATTGCACTGGTGTGTGTTTGAGGAGCCTCAGTGGTGGCGTGGGTTATGTATTGGGCTGCTGACAGCAAGATCAGCAGTTCAAAACTAACAGCAGCTCTTAGGGGGGGGAAATGAGACTTCCTATTCCTGTAAAGATTTGCAGTCTCAGAAACCCACGGGGGCAGAACGTGATGTCCTCTCCCCAGCGCGCCCCCTGACCCCACCCCCTCCAAGCATACTGTCCTCTCCTCTCAGCCCTAAAGCTCACACAAGCCTCAAAACTCGGTGCAAATATCCCCTAAAACGAATGCTTCCCCCTCCCTGTCATCCCTGTCTCTTACTCTCTCCCTCTTCTCTCCTCCCTCCCTCCCCCTCTTCACACCACCTGTCCCTTGTATCCCCCACCCCCCACCAACACCCGAACCACACTGCTCCCCCTCTCCAGCCCCTGTTCTGGCATCACAGGAATCCCTGAATGGCAGGAGGGAATGTGTGTCACTCATTTGTCAAAACTCCTTCAATCCCTCTGTTCTATGGGGGAAACTCTTCCCCCTGTCAGAAGCCTCGAAAGAAAGACTCCTTCCAAGGAGCAGCTCCTGGGTCGGGGCACACAGCCAACCTTCCAGCTGAGCAGCTGAGCGCTGCACTGTTGTGCCATCGGCTAATGTGGTGGGGGCGGGAAGTGACGCCGAACCTGGGTCTGACGGTCAGCGACCATATGTACACAGGACGAAACCGTGCCTGGGCCTCAGAATCAAGGCTACGCTTTACTGGTCCAGTGTCGCAACCCCCATGCAGTCTTCCTTCCCCGGGGGGACTGGTCGCTCCCCAGGACGAGTCAGAGTTCAGGAGCCCTAGTCTCTCCATCCTCCCTTTTAAGAAGTATTCCGACCACACTAACATATCCGTATACTTGGCTTTGTATCAAGGCACCTGTGACATAATTTCCCATCGTAACGTGGCCGTGGTGGAGTCAAGAATTCAAAGCCACCTTGGTCTGGCCTCACGATCCATGTTTTTACCACGTTCAAGCTTAGCCCCGTTTTATAGAAATGGAGGCTCCCAAACCACAAAGCAGTTAGGTGGCTGAGCCAGGCTAAGAATTCAGGGTTTCAGCGATGCAGCAAAGAACCTGGGCGGTGCAGGGGTTAAGCATGCAACCCACCCGTCGCTCGACCCACGAAAGACATGGCAGTCTGAGTGCGTGAAGATGACAGATTTGGGAACTCCACGGAGCAGGTCTGCTCTGTGGTCACACTAGACATCACAGGCAACGGGTCCCCTATTTTGGTCCTGGTCCTGCTGCCCCACCGCGCAGTCCGCTGGCCCCACCTGGTGGTTTTCCAGGGAACTTCGCTGTAGTCAAGGCGAAGCGATTGGTCAGCGTGCACTAGGCCAGTGGTTCTCAACCTCCCTAATGCCGCGACCCTTTCTTACAGTTCCTCATGTGGTGCTGACCCTCAACTATACAATGATCTTCATGGCTACTACATCACTGTAATGTTGCTACTGTTATGAATCAGGTGACCCCTGGGAAAGGGTCGTTCGAGCCTCAAAAGGGGTCGCAACCCACTGGTTGAGAACCTCTGGGCCATGCAATTCCCAGGAATCAGAAGCTGCCCTATGGCTCGGTTCATGGCCAGCAGTGAGAAAGCTAGGTCAGGGAACTGACCCCAACCCTCTCCCCGACACACATCCCAGGGCCAGCTGAGGCTACCAGGCCAATCCCCGGAGCCAACAGCTTCATATTGCTAAAGTGTACAAAGAAGATGTGAGTGAAATTCATTTCCATAATAGCTTCTATTTAATCAGGGGTCAGCATGTGGTCAAAGCTGGACAGTCAGACTGGCTGTCATTTACATCAATGAAGCTTATACAACTTTACAATGTAAACGAGTCCCATTAATGTATTTAATAATAAAGCTGGACAGACAGGCTGACAGTGGCCCGTCTGTTTCTGAATAGCCTGTAGCTGGTTGCCGCTTCAGTGGCAGACCTTCGCGTGGATGCCACCAAGCGGACTCTACTCTCCAGCAGTTTATTTACCAGCAACCCGTGGACTGACTCCTGATTAGACCCAATTTACCCAAATGTGGTCATTTTAATTTGCAATATCATTTTGAAAATTATCGATGAGATATTTTAGATTTGTTTTATATAGAGATATTTATATTTGTTACCATTCTAAGCCTTCACATTTTTAATAGCTAGATCGTAATGTTTTTATATAGCGCATGTCTGCATTTGGACAAGCCACATTTCCCATGTCCAGTGGCTCATGGTTACCAAACTGAACTGTGTAGGCTTAGCACAAGGCCTGACCTATATCAAATGTTGCTTGTTCATGAAATAAACAGGGGTTGGGTGGGACCAAACTCACTGGCATGGAGTCCCTGATGACGCCAGCGGCCCTACAGGGCAGGGTGGAAATCCCCCTGTGAGCGTCCGAGGCAGTAACTGTTTATGGGAGTAGAAAGCCCTGTCTTTCTCCCATGGAGTGGCTGGTGGTATTGAACTGCTGACCTATCGAGGAGCAGTCTAGCCCATAACCTACCATGCCACCAGGCTCTTTGTTCCTTCCATGCGTACATCAAATCATCCTTCCTCGGGCAGGCACAGAGAGCAGGCAGCCCTCACACGCTACCACACCCATTGTTTGTAATGCACCCGCTTCTTCCCCATGCACCACACCATGCGTAGGAGAACTGGGAAAACACCCACTCAGCTCATTTCCCACAGGGCTTCGTTTTGTTGCAAAAACCCGATCAAAAAAGGCTGCTGCCCCCGTCTTTGGCAAACCTGCTGCTGCTAGGAATAAAGAGGGAAAGAAAACTGTAAAAAATCGAACCAGTTGCCATGAGCAACTCCGAGTGACGCAGGGCTGCCAGCACAGACCGGTGCCAAGCAGGGCTCTGCGCGGCTAGTTGTCCTAAAGTGGCGATGTCTTTGGGTTTGTAGCTGAGCACTTTGTGCCAACCAGGGATGCCATGCTAGAGGCACGCATAAAAATAATAAAATTCACACGTAAGGGCCAGGCATGAGGTGGGGGCTTCTGTGTGTCCTGACAGAGATGGCCGTGTCTCTGCAGGAAGCCTACCCTGAGGTACCACGCGGGCTCATGTGCCCCTCTGAGCCTCAGAGGGTCCTCCTTTCCCCTTTGACCTGAGTTATGCTGCCTCAGGAGCCCACCCGAGGCCTGGCCCACAGGAGCCATTCCGGACATTCTTGCATCCAACCAGCTACAGTCAAAGAGCCCAGGCAAGTCCAGGGGCGTCTGGCATGGCGGGGATCAGACTCCGAAGGTATGCACAGAGCACCGTGGTGTGCGAGGCTGCAGTGCGGGCTCTGGAGGGTCCCGCTCACACATTTGTCCAGGCTTACCCTCCCTGCTTCCTGCTCTTTCTCATTCAAGGATGTCCCCCTAGGTTGATCAGGGAAACCCAAGCAAGCTGGTGCGACACAGCTCTTCAGTGGCCCCGCTCCTGGGGGGGTTCCAGGCACAGGGAAGAGCAGGAGTGAGCGGGAAGATTCTCCTCGGGGGACCCTGAAGAGAGTCGTTCTCCTTCACTGCCGTCAAGATGATGCCGACTCCCTGCGACCTGGAGGACAGGGTAGAACTGGGCTCCGGGGTCTCTGAGGCTGTGATTCTTGACAGGAGTAGGAAACGTTCCTCCCAAGGAGCAGCGGGTGGTTTTGAACTGCTTACCTTGCAGTAAGCAGCGCAATTAGTAACACCGGGCGCCTTTTCCAGCCGCCAGCGCAGCTCTTGTCACTGAGCCCCAGGCTCCTGCCGAAGCAGCGCAGTGGTGAGCACAGAGGCTTCAGAGAGCCATCTGCAGGCGACCTTGTGGGCTCTTGGCTTCTGTGTGCTGAGACATGTATATATGTGACAAGAAGGGAGGATCCTAGATTCAGGATGGCAGCCTAACTTTGGATGTCACTGAGCAGGTTTGACCTGTTCTCTGGCCCACTATAGAGACCATTATCAGTAGGGTGTAAACCCACCCACAGGGACCAGACTAATGGCCACAAGCCTTTCGGGAGAAGTAGCCCCTTGTCCTTAACAGCAGGGAGCGGGCCCTACCTGTGGTGGGCCCAGGCTACTGCCTGCCTTCAGGGAGGTAACTTGACAATCATTTACCATGAGCTGGAAGCAGTGTCCTAAGTCTAGCATATATTTGGGGGAGACAGCTTGGGAGAAATCTTTCTGTTTCCCACGTAGCTTTATCACAATCAAGAGAGCAAGGAAACATCAGCAAGCATGGGTCTGCTCTCTCCCTCCCCTGACTCCCGGCAGATGCAGGGACCTGCAGGTGCTCAGGGATGACAAAGCCACCAGGTGAGAAGAGCTTGGGTCCCCGAGTCAGCACGAGGAAGGCCACCCAAGACACCTCAGCCTGCACTTGTGGTTTAAGACAAAGTTTTTATTGAGGGAGGGGAGAAAGGGGAGCTGAAATCAGGGAGCTCAAGAAGACAGAAAATGTTTGGAAACTGACTGCGGTAGCAATTGCACAGTGCTGCTTGATGCGATTGAACTATGAGATGCTATGCTACCTGTGAGAGCTCCCAACAGCGTGATTAAAAAACAAACAAGCACAGGGGATCCTTTAAAAATAATAGTGACTTAAAACAAACGAGATTCCCGACTGTTGGCTAGCCCAGTGAGGCGGCGCCCCAGCGAACACAGTTTCTTGGAGTGAGAGATGCTGGAAGCAGAAAGGGAAACAATTTATTTCCTAAACTGTGCGGCTGGTCGGGGACAAGCAACCGTGCAAGGAATGCCTTCAACAGAATGTAGAGAAAGGAAGGGCAAGGAGCTACTGTCCCCACTTGCCCAGCGCCCCCACTAAGGATGCCCCGCCCCCAGTCTGCTGATAGAGCTCTGGAAGATGCCATCACCTTGGAGAGGAGCAGAGCACAGCGGCCCCTTGCTGTGCTGGTGGGGCATCTCCCTGCAGAGGTCCTTGGGAAACGCAAGGGCCAGCAAGGAGGGGTCCCCATAAATCCCAGAAGCGTACCTGCACGAGAGGCACACTCCTGCCAGCAGCCGAAGGCAGCACTGCAGGCAGGGGCTCAGCAGAGAGGGGCAGGGGTCCCGCCAGTCTCCGCTCTGAACGGCCCAGATGGACCACAGGTGCGGGAAGAGAGCAGCCGGAGGGCAACCACTTCCTTGGCCGCAGTCACATGAGCCGGTCTGTTTGCCGAGGGAAATGGAAGACTCCGTTTTTGAGGTAAAAGATCTTTGCGATGGGCCGACACTTGCCATAAATGGGAGCCTTGGTGCTCTTCATGGAATCTTCTGGAACACAGCAGAACCCCAGGTGAGCAGGGTCACCCTCCTGCATGCCACTCCTGCATGACCCATGGGGCTGAGGGCCAGCAGGGACACCTTGGACAGCGGCTCTGGAATAGCTGCCATCCCCAGGAGCCTCCACCCTTGCCACAGTGTCCCTGGGCGGGGCCTCCATTCAACAGCTATAGGATCATGCCAGACTCAGGGTGGGGGCCTTGACGCCCTGGCCAGGGTCTGCTCTGGTGGCAGGGTCTGCTCTGGTGGCAGGGTCTGCTCTGGTGGGTCCCCTCATACCATTCCAAATGTTATACATTTTGACCCTCCCTCGACCCCAAGGTCACCTAGCCCTAGCATTTCTCTACTCAGTTTCTAGGGATACTCCACCCCTTGTAGTGCCCCCCCCCAAGGTTAACCCAGCTCCCCGAATAGCCATACAGAAAACCCTGCCAACCCATACTTATCAATGGTCTCACTGAACATTAATGGATGAAATGCACCAGGAACGAGACAGAGTGTAGCAGCCTGGATAAGAACACAATATGCTACTTACACGAAACACACTTCAGATACAAAGGCAAAATCCAAGGGGAAAAAAATCAAAGTCTGGACAAAAGCATGTCGAGCAAATGCAACAATAAAAAAGAAGGCGTGGCAATATTAATCTCTGGGGGAAAAGACTTCAAGGCAAATATCATAATGAGAGTCAAGCATGGTCACTACAGAATGATTAAAGCAGGCGTCCTCAAACATGTGGCCCGCCGAGGACATTTATCCCGCCCGCTGAGTGATTTGCCCCATTTGTTTTTTTACGTCAAAATAAGGTATGTGCAGTGTACATAGGAATTTAGTCATAGTTTTTTTTTAAAAAACTATAGTCTGGCCCTCCATCAGGTCTGAGGGACAGTGAACTGGCCCCCTGTTTAAAACATCTGAGGACCCCTGGAATAAAGGAACAATCGCTAGAGAAGACATAACCATGATAAACGGATATGCATCCAATGCAAGACTCTCAACATACATCCATCTACTCCTTCCAGGATTGAAGTGAAAACAAGCAGCTCGACAATTATAATGGGAGATTTCAACACATCACTCACAAGGGCAGACAGATCATCAGGAAAGAAACTCAATAAAGACGCAAAAGAGCGAAACAACACAATCAACCAGACTTCCTAGACATATGCAGAACACTCCATCCAACAATAATACAGTAGAGGAGGGGTACCTGAAAGAAAACAAAACAGGACGGAATTGCGCTGGGCAGAGCAGAGTTTGCATAATACTCTTTATTTCCACTAGGCAAGCATCAAGCAACTCGCTCTGAGTTAGTGCACCCAGTGGTGTCACCTGGGGAGTTTCTCTCTGCTCAGAGTGAATTTTTTTTGTAAAAGTAGTTTTGCTTGAACCTCGTTTTTTGTGATGGCGGATTTTGTTTCCTGCTTGGGGGTGGGGTGGGAAATGGTATGGGAAAAACTCAAGTGTGGGAAAAACTCAAGTGTACAAGTGGTTTCCTTGTTTCAAAAGAGGTGAAATGTTGATTGCCGACAAACCTTGTTCTGGACATCCATCAACTTCCGGAGTGGATGAAAATGTCAACTCGCAGTGCATTTGGAGTTTGTACCACCAGGTCAGACTGTTAATCAAGCTTTCTATTTAGAGCTTCTGAAAAGATTGCATGACAGTGAGCAACCAAAAAGCCCTGATTTGTGGCAGATGGGAGATTTGTTTTGCCAACACAACAATGCACCTGCTCACGCAGCCATCTCCGTGTGCCAGTTTTTGGCAAAAAGCAGCATGCCTGAAAAAAGAGGAGCTGATGCCAAGGGCTTAAGTAGACAGCAACTGCTTTGAAAATGATGAGGGTAAAGAATGTACAGACGTGCTTTACACACTGATGTATGTATGGATTGTGGTAAGAGTTGTATGAGTCCCTAATAAAATGTTAAAAAATAAAAGCAAGCATTTGCTTGTCAAATAATTAAACAACACCAAAAAAAAACCCAGCATGCCTCTCTTGCTCCCCACATCTTACTCACTTGACCTCTCTCCGTGTGACTTCTTTTGTTTCCCCAAATGCAGGGGGACATGAAAGGACAGTGATTTAATGACTTAGAAGAGGTGAAGGCAAAACGAGGGAGGTGCTGTCAGCCATCCAAACAGATGAGTTTGAAAAATGTTTCCAAGAATGGAATCGCAGACTTGACAAATGTATTAAGTGTAAGGGAGAGCCCTTTGAAGGTGATAAGGTTGTTTTGCAAAAAAAAAAATTAAATATATAGCTTTGAAATTAAATTCCGTTTTTTGGGAGGGCCTACCCCCTCATCTGCTCCTCTCCAATGCACATGGAACATTCTCAATAGAAACTCTGCTGATTGAGCCAGTCATAACACTGATGATGATTCCCATCACTGTTTCCTGGGCACTTACTATAGACTCAGGACAAGACTGGTGCTTCCACAGGGTGAAAGTGCATTCTGGGCTGACTCCACTGAGCCACCGACAAGGCCCCGGACCCCACTGGGAGGATGGAAGACCTGTGGGTCACTGTGGTGGGGGAAGGCCAAAACTGGCCAGCAGTCTGAGTGTGGGGTGTGAGGTCATAAGTTTAAGGCTTCAGCATCTCCTCACTTCTGGGGGAGACCAGAGGCAGCTTCCCTGGCCTGGGCCTGGGCATAGATACACCAACAATCCGGTTGCTGAATTCAATACAGGATATCGAATTGCATTTGAATTTCTAATAAACAATGAATACTTTTTTTTGGATCCACGTCTAAACTATTGCATGGGATGTACTTCTTAATAAAAATTAAAAAAAATAAAAACTTGTTTATTGGGAAGTCAAACACAAATGGGCACTGTGTGTTTTCATTGGTTAAGCCTGGCCACCCTGTGCCCAGGGGAGCTTAGTGGGCAGGAGTCATGGAAGCCCTCTTTCCAGGAACCTGAGTGGAAGAGGAGGCTCATGGAAGATGGGAATGGGGCTGCTTACATGAGAGCGGGGTCCTTCTCAAAGGCAGGGTTTGGCCTAGATACCTCTTGGGGAGCTGCTCAAATGTCTTCTCCCTGACTGCCCTGCCTTTCTGCCTTCATGTGTGTTGTGGGGCCATCGGCTTAATGCTGAGCTCTGAACGTGACCTTGTGCAGAAATAGGGGTTTTGAAGAGGCTATTAGTGAGGAAGAGGGTGGGTCCTAATTCTTTATGACGGGTATCCTTATAAAAGGGGACAAGAGACACAGGAACAGAGAGCGAGGAAGAACAGCCACACAAAACTGCATCTACAAACCAAGCAATGCCAGGGGCGACAAAGCTGACACACACCAGGAAAGGTCTTACCCCTGGAGCCTTCGGAGGCAGTGTGGCTACCTCAAATTCAGACGTGAGCCTCTACAAATGAGAGAGCAAGTCCCCGTGATTGGAAACCACTTCCTTTGTGACACTTTGTCCCAGCTGCACTCTCCTCTTGACTGACGTGGCTCCTGAGAATACAGCATCCTGTCCCTGCAGCCCCCTCTCCCAGACCCTGCACCTACCAAAGCCCCCACAGCAGAGTGGGACCAGCAGGCCTATGCAGCCCATACCCCTGGCCAGCACTGCATTGGGCGTGTTCGCTTATCACCTGCCCTCTGTGAGACAGGGACCGTGTTTGATGGTCTTCTACCCCCAGGGACGTGAACACCGCCTGGCATGGAGTGGGTGCTCAATAAACGTTTGTTGAGTGAAGGAATGGTCCAGAATGAAGACAGACCCAAGACTCCCAGTTTCACAAGCACTGTTCCGTGCTTGCTCAGGCGACTCCAGGACACAGTTGGTCCCGATTGAAAGGGTCACATATGCGGTAAGGGATGTGTGTGCCCTACCAGCCTCGGGATCATTTCTGTCCCAGGGACTTTCTCTTTGCCACTGGACTGCCGCCACCACCACCTCCCCCAATTCTGTGACATAGGAAAGCACATGCTAGCTCATCTCCATTGTTCCGATGTGGAGACCGAGGTCTGAGGGCTGCAGATCCCTGCCCAAGAGCACTCAGCTGGGGAGTGGTAGAGCCAGGTCTTGAACTGAGACATCCTGTTGCCAAATTGAGGTCTCGAAGCCCAGCCCATGCTCATTCGTTCACTCGGTCATTCATTCGTTCCTTCATTCGGCAGTCATTGGGTACCAACCCCATGGGAGGGGATGGCAATGGAGGGTACTCATCAGGTTAGGAAGTCCTGGCCCCCAAAAGCTCTCCAGGCCAGGCACACCCTCAGGAAGTGGTGCAGTAGCCCAGATCTCCCACGTGTGGACACACAAAGGCAGATACAGCCAACTGCCCGGGGAACTCTCCAGAGGCTGCCCAGAGGAGGTGGCATTGGAAAGTTAGCCAGGCCAAGGGAGCGGCAGGAGAGAACCTTCCAGAAAGGAGGAGCAAGAAGAGTCAAGGCTGGTGTGCCGCTCCTGGTCTGCATGGGAGTCAGGAGGTGAGGCTGGTGAGGAGGAGGGTGGGAGGGAGAGGCTGGGCCCTCTGTCAAAGGTCTGGGCAGTGGCCCTTACCTATGTGCCAGCCGTACTCCCAGGACGAGACCATCGGATACTGGAACTTCTCCTGAGGCTTCTGCCGGTAGCGCTCCTGGAGGTACCTGGCTCGCCCTTGGTTGTCGTAGGAGATGCCCTGGAAGAGCAGCTGCAGGGTGCTGGGACTGGCCGGCCGCATTTCCAAGCCCTTCCATCCTGTCTTGCCCACTGAGGCCTGGGTTTCTCCAAGGGCCTCCCTGGCTCTGTCTCCCTTGGGTGGGGCATGCTGGTCACCCACTCTCCTGGACAACTGATTCTGGCCCCCTTTGGTCTCTGGCCATCCAGTCTGCACCTTGGTGCTGTGGGAGGCTTGGGTAGCAGGCCCCGGGGGCGCTCCTGTGGCTGAGCTGGATGGGGGCTTCTTCCTGGGCAAAGAGCCCTGCCTCAGGTACTTATGGCTGTAGTTGAGCTTCCAGGCCACACGGCTGGCGGCCTCCCGTTGGATGCGCTCCTTCCAGCCAGCCTGACTTTGGGCCGTGGCCAGGTCCCTCATGGTGCTAAGAGGCACAGGGAAAGGTTCTGCCCCCTACTCTGCCCACCTCTGTTTGGGTTGCTGGTGCCGTGTCTCCAAGGATACGTGCAGCCAATCAGAATCAGGTTGCCAAGGCCCTGACAGGGAGGAGGGGTTGGGCTGCCTGGGGGGTCACAGGCAGATGGACAAGCCAGGTTAGGAAAGGGGACAGAGTGACTACCACCCACCCAGGGTGACAGACAGGGGTCCCTATCCTGCCTCGGGGCCCAAGAGAGCCCCAGAGATAGGATGTGAGGCAGCCTCTTTTCTGATATGCACCTACTGTGTGCCAGATGCCAGAAGAGTCCAAAGAAAGGGTCAGTCTCTACCTCCACAAAACGCCACACACAGAGGATTTTGTCACGGCAACGCCTGGGTGTGAGGCTCAGACTCCTGATAGCTGTGCGGCCTCAGCAAGACGGGAGGCCTCTGAGCCTCAAGGAGCTCGTCTGCTCAGTGGGATGGTGAGTGGGAACTATCACTGGAAGGACGGCATGAGGTGAGTATATAAAACACCCAAGATAGTGCCCAAAGGGGACGGAGTCCTCCATAGAGGTCAGCTGCTGTGGACCAGCCTTCTCCTGGCTACCAGGCGCTGTACCAGGCTCTGCGTGCCTGAGACCACCCTCTCTGATTAGTAAGACCCTCATGGCCTCCTCCTCAGGTGAGAACACGGAGGCTTGGAGAACTGGTGTGACTGCCCAGGCAGGGAGCACTGCACTCACGGCCCTGGGCTGGGGAGTTTCCTTGTGTGTGTTCACTGAAGCCTCACAATGACTTGCAAACAAGCGCTCTTGTGGCACTTTTCCAGGTGAGAACACTGAGGCTCAGCAGCACGACATGGTTGCACTGGGCCTTGCTAGAACTAAAAATGCCATGCAATCAAGCATTCCTGCTCGTGGGCGCGCCCCTTAGAGAAATAAGAGCCGTGATCTCACGTTGCCATGCGCACAATCACGTTCACGTAGCATTTTTCACAAGAGCAAAAAGATGGATGTAGCCTTAATGCCCGGCAACAGATGAGTGAAAAGCGCATGCTGATGCCCGCGCACAACACAACCACACGATGGTCAAGAATAACATCGGAGCTGCAAGCATCTCACAACGGGGATGAAGTGGGGGAACGTTATGCGGAGTGAAGAAGTCAGTTGCTGGGGGACAAATGTTGTCTGAGAGGACTACAACGGCAACACACACACACACGCAAATAAAACAATAAACAAGAAACAGTTTGCACACTCGTGGGGAAACATAAAATCTCTGACCATTACTAGGGATGGGAGGAGGGGGGAGGGACGAGTACTACAGCTAGAAGACACGTGTTAAGAATGGCGAAGGGAAAGCAATGCCCCTTAGAGGGAGTCTGGAGTGAAACACAGGATAATAGGCAACTAGTGCGATGATCATTTGCATATGGATACATAATTAGATAGTAAGCTAAAGGGGGGGGAAGGGGGTACACAGACCTGGGGGGCACAGGTTTGGTTATGGATATTTCTACACATGGGGCTGAATGTGTATTAATTATTAATAAAGACAAACATGCACACAGGGACATAGTCATAGAACTTCTCAGCCCAACCAAACAACATGGGGCAGCGTTTCTAGGCTCCCAGGTGGGCCGCGGCCTCGGGGGACATCACGTCAAGTGGCATAGCATAGTTTATAGTGTCCTGCATCCTACTTTGGTGAGTAGTGCCAAGGGCCTTCAAAGCTTGCAAGTGTCCATCTAAGGTACAGCTGTTGGTTTCTTCCTATCCGGAGAAAAGGAGAGTGGAGAAGCCACAGCCTCGAGGGAGGAATTAGGGCAACATGACCCCGAGACCAATAGGAACGAGCTGGCACCCACCTAAGGCCACGACTGCTCTGACTGGGGTTACAACAGAGGGGGGGGGGGTGGGAAGAACTGCACAAGCGGTAGTTGAATTCACAAAAAGACCAGACTGACTGGTCTGACAGAGACTGGAGGCAGTCCTGAGATGATGGCCCTCAGATCCCCTTCTGAGCTGGAACGGAGCTCATTCTGTGACGCCACCTCTCAGCCAAACCACAGATAGGCCCATAATCCATAAGAACGGCTGAGAGGAACCTGATCCGTAGAACAACCAATTGGATGCGATCAAAAGCATAGCATTTGCCAGAAGCCAATAGGAGAAGGCAGGAGGAGGTAGGAAGTCAGGGTGAAAGGACACGAGGAGTTGTGAGGCAGGCAACGAAAGTCAGGGAGCCCCTGAGGCACAAAGTGGGGTAGGGATTTGCTCTGTAAACTCTCCTCTAACGCACAATGAAAAACAAGAGAGAGGAGACCAGGGCCGGGCCTCTGTCTTCCAGCGATAGCATGAGGGTTGTGGGGAGGATGAGATGGTGGAACTTTGAAGAGTGGGTCCAGTGGGACAGCTGAGGCCTGACTGATCTCCTTTGGAGCAGTCACAGGGGTCACTGACGAATTTTGCTGTCCTCTTACTGCAGGCTCCGGACCAGGCTGGAAGGGCTGTCAGTCTGTCTGTCACCCTTGGCTGCGGCCTCACCATTCCCTGGAGGAGTCCTCGCAACAATAAGCACTCAGGTGGGGATCAGAAGGTTGGCAGTTCAGAGTCATCCAGGAAGACCTGGTGGTCTGCTCCCCTACAGACGTCAGTCTAGAAACCATCCCTGTTGGCATCTCCCCCACCCTATCTCGCACTGTGTGCTAGAGCTGCTCTTGGTGCATGAGTTCATTGCCTCCCCCAGCAGCCCCCGCCAGGTGAGGGGCCTAGGCCAATATGGTGTGTGTGTGTTGGGGGGCTCCAAGGCCCCGAGCCCCAGGGAGAGCAGCCTGGAACGCTCTGGTGCATCAGACTCTGGACACCCCCCACCAGCCACGGGCCTCCTCCTCCTGGCTTGCTCTGAGTCCCTTCTCCCCATCCATCCCTGATGTCAGACTCGCCCTGGCTCTGTCCATGCGCCACTGTCTGAGGATCAGGTCTGAACTGGGTCCTCAAAGCAACCCTACTCCTGGACCATGAGCTTACTGTGCAGAAGTGTCTGGGTCAATTGACACCAATAATAGTTATTCCCTGGCCGTTCTCTGAAGGCCAACACTGTGCTCTTCCATGTTTTGTCAGTTATCCGCAGACGCGCCAAGGTAGGTCCTATTGCCCCATTTCATAGGAGGAAAAATGGAGGCTGACAAGATGGCTGACCTACCTACAATCATGGTAGGATTAACTGTGTTCCTGTAAACCACCTTTTCCCTCACTGGGGACCCCCGCCCCCTCCTGCCTCAGGGAGCTAAGTCTCCCCAACACTCAGACAGCCTACACCCAGCAGCTTGGGGAGAGGAGGGGGCAGTTTGCCCAGGTCAGTTGGGGAAGGGCTATACACACCAAAAACTTAACTCACTCACCTCAAGTCAATGCTGACTCACAGAGACCCTACAGGGCGGGAGCTTTAGGAGGCTCTCTACAGGAGTGGAAAGTCCTGTCTTTCTCCCTCTGAGGGCCTGGTGATTTCGAACTGTGGACTTTGCAGCTATCAGCTCAATGGGTAACCACCATGCCACCAGGGTCCCCAACATATATCTACTTGGGAGGGGAGAGTGGCATCTAAAGGTTAGTTTTAAGATGGGAAGCTTCTTGGAATTTCCTCACTGTACACAAGAGGGCCCTCAGGCACAAGCTGCCAGAGGTCCGTCTGCAGGGGTGGGGTGGGGGGTGGGGGGTGAGGGGACACATGCCAGCCAGGCCCTCTGTGTCTGCCTGCTGCTTCCTGAGAACATCTCACACGCTGGGTTATTCCGCCGCTGTAGTGCTGGCTGCTTATCGCGGGGCCTGCCAAGGTTTCCTTTGCTGAGCCAACTGCCCGAACTCAGTACCAGTTTTTGCCCTGAGAATTCCCCTGCCCAAGAAGGGAGGGCACTGGCCACAGGGAGCAGTGTCCTGGTGCAGAGGGAGAAATGTGGGAAGTGAAAGGTTCACAGATCTGTCTTTGGGAGATCCAGGAAACAGCAGGCTTGTGAACTCCCCATTGTCCCCCAGCTTGTGAGGACCCCTGGGGGTAAGGGGGTTGAGGGCCATGGGGCAGCCCCCTTAACTTCCAGGGACAGGAGCTGGTCCCTTGAGGCTCCCGGGCCCAGACAAAACGCCTGTATCACAAAGCCCTGAAGGGCCCCTTTGCTTGGAAAGATTTCTCCCACCACACATGTGGGGTGGGCTGCACCCACAGGCAAATCACCCCATCCTTGCCTGGAGCCCCTCCCTGGGCAAGTTTCACTCCTTCTTCAAGTTAGAAGGAGAACATTGTTGTTTAAACAAGAGGCCTTTCTGATTACAAAGCCCCTTTGCCCTGGGAAGTTAATGGAGACTTGGAAAGGGTCCGTTTGTGGTTTGGAGAGCCAGGCTGTGGTTCACGCACCTTAATATACACCCTTGGGGGCTGGCAAAATTCGAGCCTCATCTTGCCATTAACCTGTATTCTGCTGAATTTCTTTCAAGGCGGTGCTGTTTTCAAGGGGTAACTCATTTTGTACTGAACTCCTCAGACTGGCTTTCAAGGACCTTTTGAAATCGTAAAACCGGACTTGTGGTCCACTGCCCCCAGATTTATAAAAGACATGTTAGTAAGTGGGACTCGACAAAGTTCATGAGAGAAAAATGGAATCGAACGGTAAAGAGGTTCCCATGAACTTTTAGAGGCTTACTGCTCAGAAAGACTCCCTGAGGAGCAAAGGAAATTTGCTGGGGAAGAGGCTGGGCTTGCCAGGGGGCGGGGGCTGGATTTTCACCTCCCCCTATGCCCAGGTGGGAGGCAGGGCAGAGGAGGCCTGAGTCAGCGCCCTCACCTACCCTGTGTGTGTACCTTCAAGGTCCCTGACCTTACCCTGGGGTGCCACTCTCAACAATAGGCCTGACCCCAAGGAGGGAACCTTCAGGAATTCACTAGACAGAAAGACAGAGGAAGGTGGACAAGCAACAGCAAGGACAGGGAACAACTTACCTGCCTTGCATGCCCATCAGTTGGTGAAATAGGAAATGCATTTTGGGATCTCCAAGCAACAACAACAATAACAACATCTGTGCATCTCCTCCCTACTACGTCAAAGCACAATGGATTATAAATATATTTATAACAAATTTGTATCATTGGCAGAACACTCTGCTTAGCATGATTCCATTCCAGGAAAAATAAACTATCTTAACATGAGTGTTCGGTGGAATGGATGGTGAGGGACAATTTCGACTTCATGTGCCTTTGTAGCACAGAGGTTATGCATTGGGCTGCTAACCAACCAGGTCAGCTGTTCAAAACCACCAACTGCTCCTTGAGAGAAAGATGGATGGGACTTTCTTTGTCTGTAAAAAGTTACAAGCTTAGAAATTCACAGGAGCAGTTCTAACCACTCCTACAGGGTTGCTATGAGTTGTCATTATCACAATCCATACATACATCCATTGTGCCAAGCACAGATGTACATTTGTTGCCATCATCATTCTCAAAACATTTGCTTTCTACTTGAGCCCTTAATATCTGCTGCTCAATTTCCCCCTCCCTCCCCACTACCTCATGAACCTTTCATCATTCATAAAATATTATTTTGTCCTATGTTACACTGTCTGACGTCTCCCCCTCGTCTTTAGATTCTTGTAATCAGTTCCCCCTTTCTACCCCACATTATCTCCACCCTCCAGGCATCGCCACTCTCACCACTGGTCCTGAAGGAGTCATCTGTCCTGGATTCCCTGTGTTTCCAGTTCCTTTCTGTGCCAGTGTACATGCTCTGGTCTAGCCAGATTTGTAAGGTAGAATTGGGATCATGATAGTGAGGGGGAGGAAGCATTTAAGAACTAGAGGAAAGTTATATGTTTCATCGTTGCTACCCTGCACCCTGACTGGTTCATCTCCTCCCCGCAACCCTTCAGTAAGGGGTGTCCGGTTGGCTACCAATGGGCTTTGAGTCTCCACTTTGCACTCACCCACATTTTCAATGATATGATTTTTTGTTCTTTGATACTTGATACCTGATCCCTTTGATGCTTGATACCTGATCCAGCTCGTGGTCACACAGGTTGGTGTGTTTCTTCCATGTGGCTTTGTTGCTTCTGAGCTAGATGGCCACTTGTTAGTCTTCGAGCCTTTAAGACCCCAGACGCTAGATCTCTTCATAGCTGGGCACCATCAGCTTTCTTCACCACATTTGCTTATGCCCACATTTGTCTTCATTGATCGTATCAGGGAGGTGGGCACCCATTGATATGATTTTTAGTTCTTTCATGTCTAATAACTGGTCCCTTCTACACTTCGTGTCTGCCAAACTGGTGTGCTTCTTCCATATGGGCTTTGATGCTTCTCAGCTAGATGGCCGCTTGTTTATCTTCAAGACCCCAGATGCTATATCTTTTGATAGCCGGGCACCGTCAGCTTTCTTCACATTTGTTTATGCACACATTTTTTTCAGCAATCGTGTCATGAAGGTGTGCATCCTAGAATACCAATTTAATAGAACAAAGTGTTCTTGCATTGAGTAAGTGCTTGAGTGGAGGCCCAATGTCCATCTGCTTCCTTAATTCTAAACCTATAAATATATGCACATAGATCTGTTTCCCCACACTCATATAAATATATTTACATATGTGCATTCCAGTCTTTGGACCTCTATAAATATCCTTTGTCACATAGTTCTTTCCTCTATTTCCTTTTACTTTCCTCTTGTCCCACTATCATGCTCAGCCTTCATTTGGGTTTCAGTAATTTCTCTGTTACCAATAAACCATAATTTTTTTTAAAGAAATCATTTTATTGGGGCTCATACAACTCTCATCACAATCCATACATACATCAATTGAGTAAAGCACCCTTACACATTCATTGCCCTCATCATTAAACCATAATTCTAACTCAGTGGCTCTGCACAGATTTTCCGAGATTGTAAATCTTTATGGAATAGCCTCATCTTTCTTCCGTGGAGCAGCGGGTGGGTTTGAACCACCGACCTTGTGGTTAGCAGTCCAATATGTGTCCCTCAGTAAAAGAGAAGTATCAATGACACTAGATTCATAGGTAAAAATGGAGGGAAATTAACCCAACAAAAATTCTGCTACCTTCCACCTCAGTGACATTTCTAGGGGTGCAGGGGCATTGGCTGTGTGTAGATATTCCTTCTAAAGTGAAGGGTATGTTGTTACATCTGGCCCCTTCGATAACTGAAAAAGGAGTCCTAATGCCTGCTGGGCCTCTGGATGCAGACAATGAGTCTACATGGACACAATGGCCACACCTCTGGGCTCAAGCAGGACAATTGTGAGGATGGTGCAGGGCCAGGCCGGGTCTCATTCTGGTGTACATGAGGTGGCAGGACTGGCACCTTGCATGGGCAGCAACGAAGCCTTCGTTTGGGTGTGTTACTATGGCCTCCGTACCAAGTGAGCCGAGAAGCAGAAAGCTGGTAGCTGGAGTGAGGCCAGGACAAGAGAAGGCATGGCCACAGGCTGAGAGCCACGCAAGCTGCTCTGCCACGTGGACCATATGACCCACCGGTGCTTGTGGCGTCCGTGGCAGATAGCCTTTGGTGATCACAATGCAGACTCTTAGGATTTGAGAGCAAAGCTCTGTCATCCCTCCTTTTGAGAATCAGCCTTTGGGTTGTTCCTAGACCATAGTAGACTAAACACTTGCCCCCGCCCTCCGGGGCCATCAAGCCACTATGCAGTCTGAGTCGCCCATGATGGTGAGCTGGGTGGGTGTTGGCTGACGGAGCCATACGGCTGGCTGTGCAGAAAGCACTCCATCGGGACATGGAAGCAGTAGGGATGCGGCCAGGCTCAAGGAGGATCCGGAGGCACAAGTAAATTACATGAGGAAGCGGCTCAAATGTCCCGGGTCCCCACTCCTGGCACAGTCCCCCCCCCCTCCCAGTCTGCACCTATAGCCTCCTGAGTTGGTGGAGAAAGAGAGAACTCGTGGCTGGCTTCCAGGTGGTTCTGCACTATATGTAGGGCATCACTTGGACGTGGGCAGCAGTAGCACGACAGCCCCTTTCTGTGCCCTCCTCCCCCGAAGGAGCGTGGTGAAGGGAAATCCTTCCCAGGGGTGGAACTCTGAGCAGTTCACCTGGGCGTTCAGTTTGCTTGAAAGGACAGATGCTCAGATGTGCGCGTGCATGGATCCATCGGCTAGGAGTAATCGTTGGGCTGCATGGTCAGGGAGCTGGGAGGCACAGGATTAAAAAACTGGTGACAAGGAGGCATGGGGAGAGAATGCACCACAGGAGAGAAGATACTTGTGTTTCATGGGAATGCTCCCCAAACGGTGACCTTGGCAGAGGAGGCGTTTCCTAACCAGGTGGATAGGAGGACACCTTGTGTGGGCAGCTTTCAGCACTCTCCCCAGCCAGCCACTCCTGTCAACTGGCTCGTCAACAGCGAGACCATGGTGGCAGGAATGGAGCCACGGGTATCCACTCACCAAGGCTGGCTTGGTCACAGCCACCGTGCAGGGTCCAATCTGCCAGCAACCGAGGGCAACTCTCGGTGCCCGCTATGGTGCCATTCCTCGGAGCAATCAGGCCACATCCATCATGGAAAGGGCAGTGTTTTATTCGTACTGTGTACAGATCTGCCTCCCTGCATGCACTGCTTGTGCCAATACCACTACCCATGGCTTTGCGGAATGCCTGCTTCACTGGGCGGTTCCTCAGATAGCCTCAGGCCACAGCCAAGCTCACACTCCACAGCGTCCACTGCTGTCCCCCAGAGGCCGTGCATGTTCTGAGCAAGCCTCGGATGTATGGTGCTACATGCTCATAGCCAGGATTCACAGGCCCAGAATGGAAACAGAAGTGGCACCAAGTATTATTACGCCCTCGAGGCCCACTCAGAAAATTTCTGCTTCCTGTCCCTGTGACCCTATGTGCTAAGGGTCTGTAGCAGCAGTTCTCAACCTGTGGGTCGTGACCCCCTTGGGGGGTCAATGACCCTCTCACAGGGGTCGCCTGATTCATAACAGTAGCAAAATGACAGGGAGTAGCCACGAAAATAACTTTATGGTTGGGGGGCCAGCACATGAGGAATTGTAGTAAAGGGTCACAAAATTAGGAAGGTGGAGAACCATGGTCTAGAGATTATTCTCACCAAGGAGACAACACCGATTCTATCGAGCTGCAAATTAAGAACGTTACCTGGTCAGTTTGAGTTCTTCCTGCCTCTGGAACAGCAGCCAAAGAAGGGAGTTCCTGTATCGGCCTATTTATTGATCCTAGTTACCAAGGGGAATTTGGATGGACATTACTTATATCTGGAATCCAGGAGATTCCTTAGGTCGCCTCTCAGTATCACCATGTCCTATGATGAAAGTTGACAGAAAACTACAGCGACTCCACCCCGACATGCCCCCTAATGGCCCAGGCCCTCCAGGAATGGAGATTTGAGTCACCCACCGGGCAATGCACCACCAGCAGCGATGCCTGCTGAGCAACAGGAAGACAGAATGGGTGGCGGAGGAAGGATGTTCTAAATTCAGTTTGACTGTGTGGCCAGCTGCAGAAACAAAGGCTGTAACTGCTTTTAGCATTTCTCTGTTACATAGGCGTGCACACATGCACAGTCTTGAAAGCTTGTGGGAAAATAGAAAAGACAATGGAATTTCCCGACTTTTTGAGGCCCCCTTGTATTGTCTTTGTTATCTTCCCTCCCTCTTTCTATCACTTACAAAGCAGACGAGGGAAACAGGCCGAGTGCATGTTAGGTCAAGTAAGGTGCAAGATGGCTTTATAATGGTCACTGTTAGAGATCATGTCTGGTTTAAGGAGATACGCGCTGGTGCTAAGGCGACACGGGGAGGGCTGTGGATGGATAAGGTTGTGTCAACTTGGCTAGGTCACGATCTCAGTGGTTCAGCAGATATCATGATGTAATTCTTCCTCTCTGATCAGTTGAGAGGACTGTTGGGGGTGTCGCCTGTGTCTAACACATAGATGCTCCCGCATGGCTTGCCCTCCTTTGATCCTGGACCCAACTCGTCTTCCGACCTGTGGTTCTTAGGGTGTGAGCCAGCAGTCCGTTGTTGACCTGTAGTCTGTGGGATTCCTTAGTTCCTGCAGATCCATGAACCAGCAGTCTACCGTCTGACCAGCCAGTTATAGGTTTATCACCTCCTGCATGCAGCTGCATGAGACAGATGTCTGGTGCCTGACCCACAAATTTGGATCTTGCCAACCTCAACAACTGTATGAAGCATTTCCTTGAAACAAATGCCTGTACGTACTTATGCAGATGTAAATACATCTCTAGATGTCTGTAAAGACTCCTCTAGAGAACTCGGCCTCTGACTGCAGTCTCAAAGCTCACTTGGAGGCAGATGCTGGTCCCCATCCTTTCTACCTCCCTGGTCAGAGCACTGTGGGCAGGAGCGCCAGGGCAGTGACTCAGAGGGTCCTCAGGCAGGCTCCTGGCATGAACCCAGGCCTTGAGCTGTTGGTCAGGGTAGGGATTTGACTGACAAGAGGCGGTGGCAGAGGAGATCTGCCCCCTCTGGAGGGAGCACCCCTTTGGGTGCTGGATTCCTCCAGCCCGGGTCTGACCTGGGCCTGCCCCAGTACAGCACAGGGTGCAGCCAGGGATTCTCTGCACCTCCTCAACACCTGGCTAGTTTGTTTGGGGGAGGCAGCATTTGTAGATTCACAGCAGGGACTTCGGCATCTGCTAGCTTAGAGCATATACAGCTCTAATGTGTAGCCTTGGGGCCGTTACCTCACCTCTTGCAGCATGCCTCCCTCCCCTGGGGTGGCTGTGAGGATCAGGGGAAATCCCACTGAGAGCTCTAAGATGCCAGTGGGCATTCCCTGCCCACGTCTGGACCAACATCTCCCCAAGGTGATGCTCTACAAGGCTGAACGTCTGCATGGGGGTGATGCTTATGTTGGGTCAATTCCTCTCTTAAAGGCCAGTGCAGCCTTTCCAGGTGGAAATCTGAGCACCTCTCCTGGCCAATGGCTACAACCACAGGGCAGCATTTATCTGCACCTGGTGTGGCTGCTATGGGAATCAACTGCTGTTCGTAAAAACACCTTGGAGACTTTGAAACTTGACCTTGGAGAGGCCAGGTCCTTCCTTCCCAGGCTCCGCTGGTTGACTTTGCTCGCTTCCTATCAAGAGCTGGTGGGGCACTTACTCTTCAGTGGCTGACAGGGGAAGCAGACAGCAACTGCCAGCTCCCCTCAGAAGAGCCTGGGCATCATTTCTTGACTGTGGGCATCTGCACTCCTCTCCCCAAGCCCCTCCTGGCCCCTCTTGCTGCTGGTGGGGGAAACAGGGCAATCTGGGGTCTTACTGGCTGTGTGATGTTGGGCAAGTCCTGCACCCTCCCTGAGTTTGTTGTCTCATCTCTAAAAGGAAGCCAGGAGGTAGGTATTTGAGCAGTGCCAGGAGAGAACCTGAGTGAGAAGAGGGAAGAATGCCTAAGAGTAAAGAGCCCTGGAGACTCCACTGTGCACAAACCCGAAGCCGGCTGCTGGAACCCCCAGTTGCTCCGCAGGAGCAAAGCGTGGCAGTGGCTTCTGGGAGGATGGATAGACTTTGAGACCCTGAGGAGCTGCTCTAGCAGGTTGCTACAAGTCAGAAGTAACTCGATGGCAGTAGAATGATGGGTGACAGCTTGTCCTTGGGAAAAAAAATCCCATTTACTAGTGATACACTCCCCCTACTCCACAACTTGGGCAGATTTCTGACTATCTGGATCAAGAAAGCCCTGTTTGGGAGGTAATGCTGGTGCTGAAGGGCCCTTGTACCCCTCCACCTTTTGGGCTTGCCCTCAGCTGATGGTACACTCCCACTGTGGTGGAGGGGAGAAGCAGGGCTCCCTGCACCAAGAGGGGGACACTCAACAACAAATTAAGGTGCTTGTCTGCAGCCTGCAGCTGGTCAAGGCTCAAACCGCTTATTTGGGAAGGGTACCACCCAAGAACACAAAGGAACGCTTTATGGAGCAAACATTTTATTTAATAAGTTATGAGATAAAATTTACAATTCGGCATTTGATTCCAGTTTTGCATCCACACCCCCGTCCACAACACCTGCAATCATTTCACATTAGGCTCTGGGCTGTTCCAGTTTGGGGTTTGCTTGTTTATTTTTTTTGAGCGGGGAGGAGGGGTTGTCTTTGCCAATACACACCCCAGCTGCTACCCCTTGGTGAGATGAGGTTCCCACCAGGGCCCAGAGAGCGGCCAGTTCCTTTGGACTAGGCAGTGAGTGAGGAGGGTTTGCCTGCCCAGACGGTCCTACCAATCCTCAGTCTGCAGACGGGGCATCCCCACCCTAACACTGTGTTACTTTATCCCAAACCAGCCCTGCGCAGTGGGAAGGCATACACTCCACTTTTGGAATCTTGTACCTGCCTACTGCGCTCCCAAAAGCTTGGAAAGACACATCCACGGTCAGTGGCCAAACTTTCACTTTCTGCCAAATGGTAAAGTACTGCCAGGAGCTGCTGCCCTTCCTACCCCCCACCCCCACCCACAGCAACCCCCCGGCCAAAGAATGCCAGCAGCTTGGTTCTTTCCCATCTGTAATGCTTTTCCAGAAAGAGCGTCCCAGGGAGCTGAGTGGGGCGGCCGGGCTGCAGGGAGCGGGGACCTTCATGCTCGCCCCCGCTGGAGACAGACAGCTGCCATGGGTGTGGGGAGCAAGGGCTAGCGTGGGCCACGGGGGGGGGGATCTTTGGCACGTGAGGTGACGCTCGCCACTGCAGGACACCCCCCACCCCCTCCAGGCCGAGTGACTGGAAGGGACTGCACAAATGCCAAACTGGGCCGTTGAGGCCCACGCTTGTCATGACTTTGCGGACTCGGGAGGCGAGGTTCTGGAAGTTCGCTCCTGCAGTTTGATTCATGGAGGCGCTGCCATTGTGGAGATGGGAAAAGCCCCAGCGCATGGAGGGGGTCCCGTGGGGGCTGAGCAGTGTTAAGGCAACGGCAGCCACTCAACGGCCTTTCTTAGGTCACAGGGGCGCTGGGACTGAGGGAAGTGGTTTTCAACCCACCTCCTCCGCCACCAAGTGGCCCGTGTACGCATCCTTCCTTGCCCCCTGGTCCCCTGCCACCCCCCTTGTTTCCTAAATGCTGAAAAGTAAATCAGTAGCTTAGGCTAACCAATTTCATTTATATATATAAAAAAATCACCCACGTTCCTGTCCACATCCTGGGTCTGCCACCAAGAGGTCCGATTTGGATCACGGGCACACGGAATTGTCTTAAGACCATTTTGAGTTACGTGTCTTTGGGTTCTCCAAGATGCCCCCCCCCACCACAGAATCCAGTCTAGACCATCCGTCTTCCTGAAGGCACTTTAGAATGGTGATGTGAGAGAGGGGGTGTCAGACCCAAACACAGGCGGGGGGAACTCTGTCTGTATCCAACGAGTTACAAACAAGCAAAGAAGCAGCCTCCAGAGAGCCCCCTCCCCCCGGATTTGCGGGGGGGCATTTTATGGCACGGAGACATGGAAGGGGCTGCCTGGGATGTGCTCCTCCCCCCACTTCACGGCCAGCACGTAGTCGCCCTTCTCCTTGACCACATACGTGACGTTGTATTGCTGATTGCCTACGTGCTTCATGGAGACCTCTTCGCAGGGCGTGGTGGGCCCGTGGACCCCGATCAGCAGCATGTTGGAACCTGGCAGACAGGAAGGAGGTCATTCCACCATATGCACGTGGCTGGCAGAGGAAGAGGAGGGGCAACCTGGGGTCCAGGTACCAGAGACGGTTACGCACTGATGGTTACGGTGCCTTGTAAGAGGTGGGGCAGTGTGAACTTCTCTCCCCCACTTGTATGCTAGGACTGACGACAGGGATGGCCATTCTGAGCTTCCCCTTTTGTTCTCACAAGAACCTTCAGGAAGGACCGGTCACACCCACTTTAGAAGGCAGACCACCACCTCTTCCAGCCACATTCAGTGACTTGCCCGACAACAATGAGTCAGTGGTGGAGCCGGCTTCCAGCCAGGTGTGCTGGATGCCCAGACCTAGGCAATGAGTTACTGACACCTAAAATGAATACCCACCCAAACCCATTCCGACTCAGAACCACCCTACAGGACACTGGAGAACTGCCCCCACGGGGTCTCTGAGGCTGGAATCTCTATGGAGGCAGCAGATGGACTCATCTTTCTCCTGCAGAGCAGCCGGTGGGCCCAAAATGCCAACCTTGTGGTCAGCAGTCCAATGCTTAACCCAATGTGCCACTGGTGCTCCTTTCTTAATGAGGGGGGCTCAAAAAGTTCATGGAAAAATAGACAATGGAAAGTTCATGTCAAAAGACAATGGAAATTTCCCACAAACTCTTCAAGGCCCTCCCTAACACCCAAGTTCAAACCGCAATGAGGCAGTGAGGGGCAGAGAAGGGGTCAGAACTAGTCTGCCCGTCAGTGGTAACTGGGGGAACCCCACTTGAAAGAATCAAGAGGCAAAGGAAGGAAGTCATTCACTTAAAAACAAGTGCAGGAGGCTTGGAGAACAAGGGTATTTGCCAGTGGGCGGTACTGCAGGAGGTGCTCAGAGAGAAGGCAAAGAGAATGGGGGTGCTGTGCTCAGCCCACCCCGCCCACCCCACCTCGGGGAGCCAGGAGGCCTACCAGCTTGGCTGCAGTCCACCAGGAAGGAGCTCTTCTGGCCCACAAAGGCCTTCATGAGCCCTGCTCCCTTCGAGGTCACCTTGCTGGCGTCTGAAGAGGCTTTGGGGATGGCACTGTAGCAGGTCTCTGTGGAAGACCTGGTCACCGACTCCACCAGGATGGAAGAAGTCTCATTGGTCGATCCGGGGCTGACCAGACGTTGACCTACAGAGAGGGAGGCATGAGTGACCAGATCAAGAGGACAGGCAAGGGCCCCACACAGTGGCCACAGGAGAGTCGCATCCCCAACCCCTGGGTACTAAACCCTACACCCACCCACCTCACACCTGTAATATGGCCTAGAGCCGCTAGGTGCCTCCTCCATACCCCATAGGAATCTAGTGTTCTGGGAAAATGCCTGGGCTGACGGACAGCTCCCTAGAAATTCCTCCCACCTAAAAACACAGCACAATGTAGAATTCACCTACTGCCATTTTTATCGATTCAGAGTCCTTGTTTGGAAGACTACCTCACAAATGATCAAAAATGATCCTCTCTGCCAGGGGGTGGGGTGGGATGTCTTCTGTCTTTACTTGCTAACTTTTCTGTACTGCCCTGAGTTACTTTTGCAGCAGTGGATTCAAACGGACTACGCACAAAAGGTGCCCACCATCCTGCTGACTGGCCATCATGGGTACCGTGGGTAGTCAGTCAGGCGAGAGGCGATTTTATTTTTACCAGTGTTTGGTAGGAAGGCAACTTTTAAAGAAGTGGTAGTAAAGCTTTTCCGTGAGTTTGACAGTGAGGTTGGAAGAACGGAGATCTTCAGATCCCAATGGAATCTAACACGGAAGATCCCAGTGAGGCAAACATTCCTTTCTCTAACTCTTGGGGGCAGAAGACGATCCAGCACTTGTTCTTAATTGCCAGACGTCCACTCTGCCCACTTGCCACTTTTGCCCGTTTTGGACGTGTACTGACCGCAGACAACAAATACCATCTCTTTCCACTGAGATACAAAGCAGACCCAACAAGCCCACTGCCATCCCCAGCTCTGTCAGTGAGCCCCACGTTACCAGAGAGGACTAATTCCCCAGGGGGTCCGCCCTTACCTGTCACCTTGGCCTTGAAAGGGCTGCCCACAATGTGGTTAGGCCCGCCATATTTGACACCGATCAAGTAGCTGCCAGGAGCCATGGGAGTGTACATAACTTTGTACCCCTCTGGGGTCTCCTGGCAATCCATCTTGACCTTGGACGGGCCTTCAATGGTGACTGACAGTGTTCCTGGCCCCGCACGGGTAGTGTTGATGAAAAATTCAGACTGGATGCCTGGGAGAAAGGAAAGGGGATGTCATGTTGCTAATTGGGGTGCAGGCTCAAGAGAGCAGGGTCGCTTTTCCAGGGGTAGTGAGGCAGTGTTGGTAGGGGGCACACCCGGGGTTCCTCAGAGGGCACACATGGGAGGCCTTGGTGGCATGGGAACTCGCGGCTGAGCTCCTGGCACAGAGAACATCAGGCCTGAGGGGTCAAAGGGGAGAGGGGGCAGCATCTTCCTTCTCAGGCTGAGGCTGACATTTCGCCCACTCTGGGTCAGAGCCATTCCTGTGAGCCCAACGTGCTGTCTCAGCAGGGAGGACCCAGGCACGGGTACCACGGGGCTGCGGGAAGCGTGGGTCCCGCTGACCTTTCCCAGGCCGGGAGGCGTGGGCCCCACTGACCTTTCCTTTATCCTGCGGGTGGGCAGGAGAAGCCATGGAGGGCCAACCTCTCCTCCTCCGGCTCCTCACTGAGGTACCATGTTGAAGCCTGGGGCAGGCACTTTGCTGCGCCTGCCACCCTACCCTGTCCAGAACACCCAGAACAAGAACCGCTCCCACCTGGTGCTACTCAGAGCCCCATTCAGGCCCTGCCCAGCCCTGCTCTACCTATGTAGACACTGGGTGCCCTGCCATGGTATGGACACAGGGCTACACAACGAGAAAGCGGGGAGCCAAGATCTGAGCCACGTCTGCCTGGCTCTGTTGCTCGGGCCTCGCTCTTGACCATAGGGGTTGGGTGGACAATGGAGCAGCCCCAAAGCACCTATCCTTGGGTCCACACAGGGAGGGTCCAGGCACCCAGCCTGGAGATTAAGGGCAGCGGAACCTGAGGAGAACTCAGAGAGTGCTAACAGGAGACCACAGCTAGCTGTCCTGCCAGCAGCCACTGCCCCACAGGAGCCCCCTTCCAGTCCAGACACCAGCTCCTCTGCAGGCTGTCCCCAGCACAGCACCCCATGCGGGTGAGGGTGGGGGCCTGTTTTCTCCAGAGCGCTGGACGCCAACCCCAGCTGGGAACTATTTTGGTATAATTATAGTTCCGAGGCCAGAGAAAGAATGATTGTCCTGGTTATCAATAAAACAAAGGCACTGCTATCACGCATCCCCCACACAGAACCCGGCTGTTTCTGGGAGCTCCGCCCGCCCCCCAGGGCCTGCCCCGCTATCTCAGCCTGGAGCTGGGATCTAATCTATGAAGCGCCCGCACACAGCGCCTGCTGCACGTGGACGGGGGTGGGGTGGGGGCGCGAGGGGGCCATGTTCTCAGGAAGTCACTGCAAGACACTGATAAGGAGAGATATGTTTAATGTGGAATTGAAAAGAGCTGACTTCTTTGGAAAGAAGCGCCTTGCCCTTTGCACGAGACCCGTTCCTGAGAAAGGTTGATTCTGGGCAAGGCCTGTGAGAGAGTTGTAGGGGGCGCTGGGCAGTCCCGACTTAAGGATAACACCCTCAGGCCCTTTCACACGCTGAGAATCTGCCCTCATTTGGAAGGGAGCCCCCGAAACCAGTTCTTCATCATAATCACTTGCATTCGGGATGTCTCTTCTATCACTACTGTGGGCCTTGAGCCTTTGCTTGCACCAAAGCCTAGGATCCTGCACTTGGCTGATCACTGCAATCACCTGGGGACCTGGTCTGCTACAGCCCCCTGAAGCAGGGCTCTTCCCCCTGAAGATGCTGACCCATTAGGTCGTTGCAAAAACCCAGGGAAGTCCCTTGTGCAGCACAGCCACCTGGCCAGAGCTTGACATGTTACCTCCCTTAAAGAGTCAGAACAGGCCTGCCCAGCTTGACTGGGAAGACAGACAAGCAAGCAAGTCCAAAGGAGTCTTCCTCCCTTTCTCTGCCTACACTGTTACCCAAACCCACCCCAGGGTCCTGCTGAGCTGAAAGGCCTGACACCCAGCCCTGTCTCATGCATAACGGGGCACCTGGGCCATTTCATCATGGAAAAGAGGCCTGCAGTCGAGTCTGGTCTCCTCTCCCCTCTAGCACAGCCCCCCCCCCAAGTTCTTCCCACCCTCCTGTCTAGCAGTCCCCCCAATTTCTCTCCCTCTCCAACACAGTCCTCCCCCAGGTTCTCTCCTCTCCCCTCCAGGACAGTCCAACCCCAGAGCCCCCACACCCCAAATGCCACAATCGTCAGACTGGACCATTTAAGCTCTAGCCAACAGATAAGCAGGCCCACCCCTAACATGGCAGGGAAGCCCGCTTTGTTCCGAGGGCCCTGGGGTGGCCTGGCAGACACCTTTTTCATTGCACGCATGCAGCTGTGTAATCTTGGGGTAGCTATTTGGGGAAAACTCAGGAGCAGGAGGGCTAGAAAAACAAGACGCCTTCCCCTGCACAAGAGCAATATTGACACAGCGAGGGAGACAGGCGTGCCCTGTGCCTCTCCCCCCGGCTGGGGTCTCCCAGGAGACCAGCTCCTCCGCTCGCAGTCGCCAGCATGGACAAAGCGCCGTCTGAAACCCGAGCCCCGAGGAGGTGTGCAAACTGCCCAGAGGAAGTGGGAGAGGGGCCCAGGCATGGCTGTGGGGCCAGCAGGAGGGTGGCTGGCTCGGGTGGGTGTGGGACACCCCACAGCTGCCTGGCTAAGATCGGCCCCCACCTGAGCGCTGAACGGATCTGAGAAGATGGGGCCTGCACTCCAGGTGAAGCCCCTGCTCACGGGTGAGCCAGCCACTTTGAGAGCCTCAGGGGCTATCTCCTACCTGAGTGGGGCTGGGAGGTGACCACACCTCACTGCCTCGGTTTCCTCATCTGTAAAAGGCTCTCCTTTAGCCTCCCTGGGGCTCTGGGAGGGTGACCCAACATGGTCACTTCTATGAAGAGCACGTTCCTGGTGTGGAGTTTGGAGCCTGATTGCCATTGCCTGGAGAGACCGGTAACTCCCCCCCCCTCCCCCAACCCACCCCATCCCCTCACCCCAGCGGCTCTGCTGAGGGCACTTTTGGCTGGCATCTCGGGGTGGGCACACCAGCCTACCTGGCAGGGCCCTTTGGCCACACAGGAAACTTCCTCTCCTGGCCGGACAGCAGATAACCTTGGCCACTCACCCCCACAACGGCCATTGGGAGGGACGCAAGCACGCCATTCCTACTGCACACTAGGGCAGGAGGTTCAATAGGGGGTGGACGACATACAGGAGACACACTCCTTAGAGGGACCCCACGTGACGCTGCACGCCAATGGGCCCAGGTACCCCTGCAGAGGAGGGTGCCCTGGACATGGCCCCGAGGCCCAGGCTGGGTGCACCACAGTATGTGCAGTATGAGCAATGCAAAACGCTGTGTGGGCCCATCTCTCAGTGGACCACGAACCCACGGGAGAGCCACCTGGAAGGGAGGACTTGGGAGACTGGGGGGAGGGGATGCCCTGAGCTGCTCTCCAGGCTTGTCTCTGGACCAGAATCAGTAGAGGAAGAAGGACGGAGCTCGAACGGGTTTTTACTTCACACACGTCCTTGCCTTCCAGGAGCCTTGGTAGTACGGTGGCTAGCCGCTCAGCTGTGACCTACAGGGCCAGTGGTTTGGACCCACCAGCCTATGTAGAGAAAGACGTGGCCGCCTGTCTCCTTAAATAAAGACTCATCATTCTGCTGTGTTAACATGGTGGCAGAGATTCAAACCACACCAGGAGGTTCAGGTAGCTTCCGGTAGTTGGGCCATGTCAGCCTTCCCTCCACCTCCGTTCGGATCAGAGCACTAGGATGGAAGGACTGGGCTGTGATGAACCTGCCTGCCTCTTTTAGGTGCTTTCTTGGTTGTGTATGACCCACAGCCTTGGGTACCCGCAGCCTTGGGGACCCACGGGGCCAGGTCGACTCTGTCCTACGGGGGTCGCTGTGAGGTACACTGACTTGATCGAAGCAGATTGTCAGTGTAGGGGGTGGCTGAACTCAAATCTGTTTTGAGTTTTGTGAGGAGCAGATTAAGAAAGTGGCACGTAACCAGAGATGGAGGAGCTGGAGATGGCACAGACATGTGGCACAGATAGATGCCACAGCACATGAAGACCGCCAAGGGACAGAAGCAGAGGAAAGACCAGGACCTGAGAGAGAGAGAGAGAGAGAGAGAGAGAGAGAGACCCTTCCCCTAAAGCCAATGCCCTGGATTCACACTTCTTGCTCTGGAAAGACTGCTCTTTGTTCAACCCCCACCCCACCACCCCCCCGGTGCTTCTGTGGGAGCAGCACTGGAGAACTCAGTGTCTACCACACGGCTTCCTCGGGGCAGGCAGGGCTCCATCTGGCTGTGTCCCTGAAGACAAGAAGCAGAGAGGCCGCGTTACCTGTGGTGCCACCCTCGAGCCCAGCGCCGTAGGCAGACACCAGGGCGGGGTTCCCCGCTTGTCCAGGCTCCCCGACGCGCACTTTGAAGGGGCTTCCAACCACGTGGCTCCCGTTGAACTTGACGTCGATCGTGTGGATCCCATTCTCATGGGGGATGAAGCGAACGGCGTACTTGTCTGAAAATCAAGTGAAACCAAGGCTCACACTGGGCCCCTGGTGCTCTGAGTTCCGCGCAGATGAAGGACAGGTGGTCGAGCCCTCACCAGAGATGGGGGACCTTTAGATCGGAAGCGAGACAACAGCAGATCCTGCGGAAGCCCACCCAGCACCCAACACGCTGGATTTCAAAACCAATCCGGCCTACTTGGGTCTCCCCAGCCGGTGTAGACACGTCCAAATCTGAGTTTACTAATTTTTGGCAACCTGGGACAGCCGCGCACCCACGCCCTGCCTGGTAAGAACACTTCCTTCCTCGTGCAAAGCTCAGTGCTTGTGAGGCTCCTCTACTTGGCTACAAAAAGAGGGGGAAACGGTTCCAACTGGCAATCGTGTTCCCTTCATTGAGCTCAAAGCCAGCAGCTGCTCCCTGGGGGCTGTGACCGGCTAAAGCGTTTTGTCATGCATGTGGGTCACACATGAGGCAGGAGAAGCACACAGACTACTACCCGGAGCCCCTGAACCCACCACCAGACCAGCCCTTCCTCCCCAGGAGCCTTGCAGCTAAGCTGCTGTCTCCCCTTACCTGGCGGGTCATCCCCTCAGCTTCTCCGTGGCTCCCCGTCCCCTCCACCCCCTTCAGAATCTGCTTTCCTCAAAGCTCCATGCACAGGTTCATCAGGAAATCACTCCTCCCCGAGGTGGGGTCCATCAGCCCAAGGCCCTTCCTCAGCCACAGGAAGTAACTCCTAACCAGACCCCTGCCCTTGCTCCATGAGAATGGGAGGGAAGCTTGGTGGATATTTCCGGCAAGAGAGCATCTCAGAGTCCAGACAAAACCTCTTGAAAAGAGTCTGCCTTTTCTCTAGGGCATGGAGACGGAGGCTGGGAGCTGCTGCAGCCATCGTGTCCCCAAGAGGAGGGTCGGCCTCAGAACGAGACCCTCAAAGCTAAAGAACAGAGACACTGGGGCTCTCGAGTGGCTGAATCAAGCCAGCGTTGAAGCCTGCTGTGGACGGTCCTTATTTTTCTTAGTGGTCCTCCTTTGTTGCCTACATCTGCTGGAGTTAGGTGTACTGGGATTTGCTACATAGTGGTGACAGCCTGGGCGGCAAGGTTAGCAGTTCAAAACCACCAACCACCCCGTGGAAGAAAGACGGGACTTTCGACTCCCACACATTGTAACATTCTCAGAAACTCACAGGGCCGGTTCTACCCTGCCTGTCTCCTGGGGTCACTCTGAGCATCGACCTGATGGCAGTGGGTTGGGTTTGGGGAGTGATACTAGGTTATGCATTGGGCTGCTAACAGAGAGGTCAGCAGTTTGAAACCACCAGCAGCTCCGTGAGAGGAAGACGAGGGTGGGTTTCTACTCCGGTAAAGACGTGGTCTCCGAAACCCACAGGGAGCAATTCTACCCTGCACGATCAGCCGGCTGTGAGTCGCCAACAACCTATGATGGTGAGTAGGTGATCCTTGTACCTGGCTCTGGGGCTGAGGACAGTAAAGCTCGGTGGGTGCAGACCCCAATGCCACGGTGCTGCTGCATCAACATCCCTGCGTGGCTCTCTAGGAGGGACTCCAAACCTCAAAATAAAACAGGTGACTCTGCCCACCCTGGGCGAGCAGCATCCACCTCCCCAGTCTCAGCGCCGCTCCTAGCTCTGCGCAGGAAATGTTCTCTGACACCAAGCACAGTGGCTCTCTGGCCTCAGCCCCTCCTTGCCATTCCCCACCTGCCGTTTCCATCTGCTTTCTCTGCACGGCCCGGGTGTTCCCGCATCTTCTATGACAAGACGGACTGCATCGCAGCCCTCCACATGGGTCCCTCCTCAGGGTTCCCCTGCCTTTCCTGCCCAGTGGGAGAAAGAGACCTGCCGGGTAACTCGGGCTCAGATGTTGACTCACTGGACCCTCAGCACAGGTTCCACGAGGGCCATGACCACAGGGCTCCTCTCCAGGCACCAAGGCCCACCTAGATGCCACCTCCTCTGAGAAGTCCTCTTGACCTCACAGAGGCAGAAGCCAGGGCTTCTCCTCATCTGTGTGGCCATGGAGGTTGGCTCTCCATTCGCCAGGGCACTTGCTTACCACCTGGCGTCCTCACCAGGGCACTGCAGGCTTGGGGCCAGGTGTGCCATCGGACTTTAAGGGCAGGCAACATGCACTGACTTCCCGCCGAGCCTCTGGCCCTTAGTAAATGTCCATTGGCAAAAGGGTCTCTCTGAAGTCAGCTGAGTTTGGAGAAGTCCACACACCAAGCCCCAGGCAGGGCTGGCAGACGCCGACTTGCAGCAACCCTAGAAGATAGGGCAGAACTGGCCCTGTGGCTTTCCGAGACTGTCACTCTTCAGGGGAATAGGACACCTCACCTTTCTCCCAAGGAATGGCAGGTGGATTCGAACTGCTGACCTTAATGGTTAACCACCAGGTTCCTTTGAGGTTCAATCAAACAATACAAAATCTGTAAGGCTTTGCCCAACTAAGATGGAAAATCAAGATGCATGTCATGTGAAAAGAAATGGAAGACAGAAAATACAGCAATATTTGTGGGGGGAGGGGCAGGGTCTGCCCTTCAACGTTATACACTGATTTGTAAACGGCATTGAGTGGCAGCCAAGGGCAGTGGAAGCTGGCTGGCAGTGCTGACTCCGGGCCGTCTCTGCTGAGACGCACACTCGCTCGCTCGCAGAGACCCGCACACCGGGCCCTCGGGCTTACCTGGCTCCAGTTCAGACACGTGGCACTCCTCCACGGCTCCAGAGGGGCTGTGCACCTTGGCATCAATCTTGCCCTTTGCCCCATTCAACCTTATAGCAAAGGATGCTGGCTGGTTAACTTTTAATCCGGATTCCTGAGAATTTAATACATTGGATAGGTTATGGCCCTCAGTACTCTTGGTCGGTACTCATGACTCAGCCCAGAACTTGGGGTGACGGTTTGATGCACACAGACCTAGGAAGCCTTTCCACAAAACATCTGACACTGGAGGAGAGGCGGGCCATGGCCACGCTGCTAGCATGAAGCGCATTGTGTGGTCTTGTAACCAAGAAGGGGGCCTCAAGTTTAAAGACTTGACCCTGTGGTCAAACTGACTGTGGTCTCAGGTACCCAAACGAGCTCTGCAGAGGCTGGAAAACCCAGGAGGGCCCAATCACGCATTCACTCAGAGCCTTACACGGTTTGTCTCAAGATTAGGAGCGGGGAGAACTTGCCACACAATGCCCAAGGGTTACAGAGACAAAGGAGACGGCAAGGCAGCACAGTGGTTAAGAACAAACGGGACCTGGAGCGAGCCCAGCCAGGTGCTGACTTTCTCGTCTGCAAAGCAGGACAATAGCAGCCGCTCTCTCTAGGAGCGCCCGCTGTGAGTGCCTGGGGGACGGCTCACCACTCGCAGCCCAGCCCAGACTGGGCAGGCCTCAAGAATGCCCGCTTATCCTCAAACATCGATGTCCACTTGGAAGCGGTCGATGCCGACAGAAGCACCGGAAGAAGGGCCGCTGCTGCTCCCCACTGAATTGGTTTCACTCTTTACTCATTTCATTTTGGGATCGATATCGCCTTTGGGGAGTCGGGGTGAGGAGGAGAGCCGAAGTTTAGAGCGGGCAATCCTGAGTGACGAACTTTGATAAGTCAGCAATTTGGGGTTAAAGTGGAGGGAGGGACAGTCCTGATGTTCCCACAGCGACAGCACAGCTTGCCCCATAAAGTGCCAGCAAGCCCACTGGGGTTCTTGTTAGGATGCAGACTCTTAACTCACATGTGTAGGCAGGGTCCAGCAATGCACATTTTAGTCCATTTGCACACCGTGCCCAGTCTGCGAGCCCAAGCAAAACATCCCAGTAGCAAAGCCCTGAAGTGTAGTAACAGGGCAGTCGCGAGCCATATGTGGCTAAGTGTCTTAAAATTTAAGTGAATAAAATCCACAATGAAAAATTCAGTGCCTTAGTCACACGGGCCACACTTTAAGCAGCCACACCTGGCTATCAGGTACCACACAATGGGCAGCGGCGATATGGAACGCCGCCAACAGTCCAGAATGTTCTATCAGAAGCTATCGTCTGAGGAGGGAGAATAGAACACACAACATAGAATCAGTGTGTCTGTGGTTGGCAAATCACCCCTGTGTCTCCTCACCTCCCCAAAAAGTCCCAGATATTTCTAACTTTCTAAAAATTCCTAAGAGCAAGACAAAATGGCACTTGCTCCTAACTGGCACCCGATGTTGGCCGGGCAGGCCTCCCATGTATCTGAGAACTCATGTACCTATTGCTCCGCATCAGGGGCTCCAGGCAGCACCCAGGCGGTGCTGGCTCACGTCCCTCCGCTGTAGTGGCCCACGTCAGCGTTAACAACCAAATGGAGGAGAGGGCTGTCTCTCACAGGACGTAGTCTCGAGACGGTTTCTCCAAAACAGCAACTTTTTCGGACAAAATCACGAATCTTACCTGCATCGGCTTGTCCCTAAATCCTCAAGAGGGAGATAAACGCCTGGGAAGATTCGAAAGAGAATCTTCGAGACGCACAAGGGCCGCTCTGCCCTCAACAGTGCACGCCGGGTTTATCTCCCTCCCCAGGTTTTAGTTTGGTCGGCAAGCAGCAGAGACTTCTGTTAAGAAGCTTTTAAATGAAACACAAGAAACACATCTGCACCACAGCAACCAGTCAGCACCCCTGGAGGTCCCCAGGAGGCCTCTTCAATCTGGGGGCCATCATTCTGGCTTGGGGCTCTGGCTAGGGCCCCTGAACTACAGAGGGCTATGGAGAAGCTTTATCCAGTTCCCCTGGAGGAGGGCTGGAATTTCACATGCAAACCAAGTTCTTGGTCTACACTCCAGGCTGTTAATCTGTGAGACAAGACAGTGTTTAACCCACTCTTTTCAAGGACTGGGGGGCAGCTACAGGGGATTTTGTAAGAAGCCCCCCCCCCCCCCGTTAACCAGAAATCACATTTTGGGATTCCACTAGTGAATTTCTCTTCCAAATTTGGACCCCTTGTTGTTTTTCAGTGTCTCAGGCAAAGACTGAGACAATTCCCCAATTGTTTCCTAGTTACCAGGCAACGGCACTAAGAGGGCCTTGAGTTAAATGCCGTTTCGGATGGGAGAAAGGGGGCCTTTCCTCCAGTCCCTATACGCTGGACTATCCGACCATTTCCCAGTGTCTGGGTGGGGGATGGAGAGGCCGTATTAAAAGCAGATTCTACAGTCACAGAATCCTTGCTCGGGCTCATCTTTACAATGGGCTCTCGGGAGCTTGCTCAGCAGGCCGTGGTGAAGGTCGAAAGGGGCAACACTGATAAATGTTCTCGGCCCAGTGCTGGCCCAGTGACCACATATAAGTTGTCATCACAGAGGAAGAAGCAATTGGCTTCTGGGAGGCAGAAGGCACCCAGAGCAGCACACTCACCTCACCGGACTGTTAGTTTGTGTTGGTTTGGTTTTAAAAGCCCTCCCTATTCCATAACCAATTATTAACTAGCCTCATTTGTTTCCCTAAAATAGACATTTGGAAATAAACTTGTCCCCAAACACAGAGGCTCTGTTTCGGCTTGCCCCAACGGTCTTATGTGCCTGGGGAGTCGGCTGTGCTGGGACAAAGCCCTCCCATTACGGGCCGCCTCTGTGGTCATGCGTGCAGGGCCCTGGGCCCTGAAGTGAGATTGAAGTGGCCTCGGGGGTCCAGGGGGTCTGACTGGTCAGCCTGTGGTCAAGCAGGGGATGCTTCCTTGCGCCTCACCTGAAGGCTCATAACAGTGAGGCGGCGGGCGTCGTCGGAGGGTGCGATGATGGGCACCAGGTAAGGGCTCTCAGGAATGTGCTCATCGTTGAACTTGACAGACACCTCGTAGTTACCTGCGGGGACAGCAGCAAGCTCTCATTTCAGTGACTCCGGGAGGGTGCTTCCGTAGGACCGAGACGCTCTCCTAGATACCATGCCCCCCACCCTTACCCTCTGATAAGAATTGAATGGTATCCCCTAAATAGAGGTGCTGAATGCCTGGTCCTGGTGCCTATGGGCATGATCTGTCACACCAGTGTCAGGCGCATGCTAGCCCGAATCACGTCCGGGTTATGAATGATCAGAGCAGACGCTGAGAGACCCGGAGGAGGGAAGATTCCAGGGGAAGCTGGTCTCTGAGCCCACGGCGCCCAGGAGTTTCCAGGGAAGCCGAGGGCGGAGGTGACATGACTGAGACCCTGGTGGGGACCCTACCCTCCGGGACTGAGGAAACCAACCTCCACTTCACCCTCACCCACTGGGGGTGCTCGTGTCCCCGCGGGGCCAGGGAACTGAGACCGTGCACCTGGAGCCCCGCCCTGACTGAACTAACTGATTGCAGCCAGGCCACCATGTAGAGGCTGGGCCAGTTAGACCTCACTGGTGAAGTTCACACATCTTTCAATTGCCGAGTACTTGTGTCCAGAAGGGCAGTGTGTACCCCCGCGGGGTTCAGGAGGGGTAGAAACAGGGATCACAGGAGGAAGTGGAGGAGGGCAGTACATTGGGGGGCACTGCACTGAATGTGATCGATGAATGGGAACAGAGGGTCAGCTCCTACACCTTTCCCAACAAGTTGAGAAGAAAACAGAAATATATCTCCTTATTGGGGAAGACAGGGATTCTTAACCTGGGTCCCCCCACAGGGTCGATGTGTAGCATTCAAGGGCTCCATGGACTTGATTGAGGAAACATGACCTGTGTTCTTTCGCTCACCCCTAATGGAAAAGTAGCCTGACTCCCTGCCCCTTTTAGAACTGTCAAAACCACAGCACACTAGGCGTGTTTGTGACGTGGTGGCCAGGAAAAAGATCACAGATACTTTTCAATCATGTTACAGGTTTCTGACCTCTTGCCCAGTCACCTGTACCCATCATGACTTTGAAGTTAGGACAGGTCACAGCCTATCACTCAGTCTCACAGTCCAATGCGCTAGCGAGGGAATACATGCCCTGCAAAGATCACAGAATCTCCCCACAAACTTTCAGATGCGCTCTCATATTATATGACCTTTTCGTAGTTTGGTAACTATGTTGCGATGCCATTCCTTTCTTTTATAACCTGATGTACTTTCCCTCAGCACACCAATCTGAGCATGGTCCCCCCATAGGCGTCTCCAGAGGCCAGAAGTGTCTCTGGCACAGGAAAGGTCAGGGGCTGGCCATGGGAAGGGACACAGCAGCACCATGAAGACGGATAGAGAAAGACAAAGAGATACGAACAGGCCCCTTTGAGGTCTGGCTGGGTCCCCGATGATTCAACTTCCAGAGGGGTTCCCCATGCAGGCAGGCTATAGAGGCCCCACTTGCTCCCTGCACAAGGGAGACCGCCTGAGCAGGCTGTGGAGGGCATACCAGGCTCTTGGGCAATGTAAGACACGCCGCAGGATCCATTCTTGTGGTCGTCAAAGGTGATCTCGGCCTTGCTGGGGCCCTCCACGGCGATGGACAGGCCCCCCGCGCCGGCTTCCCGGGTCCAGATGCTGAACTCGGCTAAGAGCAAACACACACTCGGTCAGTGGCGAGCCCAATTAAACCTGCCTTCGTGTCCTCTTCCCCTAACTCTGAGGAGAAGTCGAGTCTTGGCCAGGATACCAAGTTCATGGCTAGCCGGGCTCTTCCCACCCTCGGTCCCCACTGGAAGGTCCCCGACCCTAGAACCTGGGCCCAGCAGGACGTTCTGGAAATCACTTTTCTACTCAGCTCCCGCTTAGAGACGCTCCACGCATGCTAATATGCCACAGCCTCTCAGAAAGTTCAACTCAGAAACCTGTCTGGCTTTGGGTAAGCTAAGCAACTCCCAAATATATTGAGCCACATAAAGCCTTTTTTTCCCCCCTCACAGAATGCCTCTGAATGCCAACTTCGGTGATTAATTTTATGTGTCCACTTGGTTAGGCCATGCGGGACGCCCGGCGGACAGCACATCCGCCTGTGGAGGACCTGATGCAATCAGCTGAGGTGTCTGAAAAGAGGAGGTTCTTCCTTGCGACCGTAACACAGATATCTTGCCATGGTTTCCAGCCTGCCTGGCCTGTGAACTTGGGCTTTGCCAGTCCCCATAACGTCATGAGTCGACTTCTTACAATAAATCTCCCATTTTCTCTGCGTGGCTCCCATCCCCACCCCCTCCCCCGCTGCACCTTGCTATATATGCACGGGAGTTTCAAGAATTCCTGGGAAAATCCATCTGCCACAAATGAGTCCAAGCCCCGCACAGTTCCGGAGAGCCTTGACCAGCACGCCACCCGTCAGAATCACACACTAAGACTCACCGGGCACTCCTGCTTCTCCTCGCTCCAGGCCGGGGCCTCCTGCCCGGACCTTGTGGGCACCCCCTTCACCGAGTGGCCCCACGGTGAACTGGAAGGGGCTGCCTGTGACGTGCTGGCCACGGTACTTGACGCTGACCGTGTGAACGCCCATCTCCTGGGGCACAAAGCGGACGCAGTGTGAGTTCTTCCCCACTGGCAGGATCTCTGCCTCGGTCACTCGGCCTGAGGGGCTGGTCACTTGGGCCGACATGTCGCTGCTGCTGATTTCTGCAAGGAAGCGGGGGGTGCGGGGAGGGAGAGAGGGGAGTCAGGGCGGTATCTCAGGGAAGGAAGCCATCAGTCCGCTGGGGGACACACAGGCACTGCTCAGTGGGTGCGAGCGCTCGGGGTCCCCCATCGGGCTGCTGCCTCCAGCACAGGGGGCATCCAGGGGCACCGACACCGCCTGTCCCACCGGAACTCTCCCTGCCACCATGGCTGGCGCAGAGCTCATGCCACACAGAAGCCTCCAACTCCAGCCAAGCCAAGTGCTCCCCACGGAAACAAACATCCCCACAGCACCACGGTGCCAGGCCAAGGCCCACCGGGCATCTGTCGGGCCCCCACGGGAGGTTGGGACTCGATATCGGGAGCTGTCGTGCCTCACTGCCAAGACGCTTTGGTGTTCCTTTGGGCATCGAGACAAAAGGCAATGAGGAAGGTGAGCACGCACCAGCTCCAACGGCAGAGAAACCATGTGTGAATAAAGCTTTCAGTTAACCGCAGGCCATAGGACGCATGCTCGAGGCAACCTGAAGCAGCCTCACCGGCTGCCTTGGAGGTGCACGCCATGCCGCTTGCCCACACTGAGTAGGTGCAGATAGGTGCGCGGCACGCCGGGTGATGGGGCACTAGGGTAACCTACAGCCAGTCTGACACAGCGCCCTCCAGCCCTACAGGTACGATTCTTCGTGTTGGCCCCTGAGGACAGAGGTAGGGAAGGAGGTTGAGGAGTGGGTCACCCTGCAGGGCCTGGGGCTCTGAGGACAGCTGGCAGCTGCTGAGCAATCCCCATTCTGCACGGGGCAGGCGGGGAGTGTTCCCTGGGTAATGAGGGAGGAAGTGGGTCTCAAGTCATCTGGATCCAGGAACTGAGGAGGACAATGAATGACTCAAGAGCCAGGAAGAGACTTGAGAGAAATGGGGTGGGGAGTGGGGTACATGTGTTAGTTGATGTCAAGTTGGTGCCAACTCACGGGGGGCCCAAGTACAACAGAATGAAGCCCTGCCCAGGTGCTAGATGGCTCAATGTTCTTTCTCCATCTGGGAGGTTTTCACTGGCTATGTTCAGTAGGAAATCACCAGCCCTTTCTCCTCAGCTGGTATTGGATGGGAAGCTCTGCTGAAACCATGTTCGCCACAGGTGAGCCTACTAGGTATTTGGACTTTGGTGGCAGGCTCACATCATGATGGCAGCAGGTAAGCCGCCACAGCACGTCAAAGCAGCCACCAGACCCCCAAGAAACTAGGCAAAAGGGACCCAAGTGACAGTCTGCACAATAGCACTGAGCAGGTAGAAGGTTCAGCCCGAGTCCTTAGTAGTCAGAGAGGTGCAGGGGATGCTGGAGGGTGTCCATCTCCCTCGGACTGGCCGACATGGGAACAAAAGCCCGGGCTGGGCTGGGGTGGTGGGGTACACAGAAGTGGACACTGACATGGTCTGGGGTCGTGTGTCAAGGCCTCTGAAATAGACCAGCCCCTTTCAGATCCAACAGCCACCCCCCAGAAAACCACAACACGGGTTTCATTTACAGATGAGATCCATGCCTCTTCTCCACGGGACCCGTGTAATTGTTTCTAGGCAGTGGGGCGTCCAGAGTGACCGACGCCCCTGTCCTTATGGGCAGGCAGCCTGTGGCCTGGGCAGTGAGCACCACGCTGTGCGGAGGGCCAGCCCGGGCCCTCCCAGCCTAGTAGCAGAGCTCTTGCTCCAATTTCAGGAAGGCGGGAGATGTATGGAACGATGGACGGCTGCCTCCAAGTTGCCACTTCTTTTCTACTGCCAGGGACGGACATCAGCTGGGCCAGTTCTCTCCCTGACATGACTGTACAACTGGCAGACAGTAAATCTGAAATCAAATAGCTATCTAATCCCCACGCCCACTCTGTGTCGGCCAGAAAGAGCTATTTTCATTTGGAAGAAGAAAGCCTTAGCGGATAAATAGGCTTTTTTTCCTGAAGTGGCCACGTGTGCACACGTGTGCACACAGCACTAATTGAAGGGCAATGATCAGACACGCACAGCTGACTTGGTATGTGTGGGTTATGTTCCCGACAGCACCCTCTGCGCTGACCCCTAGTGGCCCTGCCTGCCCTGGCCCATGAGACTCCTGCCCACCTGGGATTTTCAGGTTCAGGTCACAGATGCTGCCGACGGTGGCCACAGACGGGGCCCGGCTGGTGCGAGTGATGCTCTCCTTCACTCTCCCTTCCCCACTGATCTTCACGGTGAACGGACTCCCTGCAAGGAGCCAGAGGGCCCAGGTGAGACATGCAGCGGCCGTGACAGGTTGGTAACAGCGGGGAGGGGGACCCACACGTACCGGGCACGTGCTCATCAGCAAATTTGGTGGAGACGATGTAGACTCCTGGCACCGTGGGGAAGTAGGAGACCTTGCAGGTGCCGTCCTCCAGGTCCTCTGTCTGGATGTCCACCTTGCTGGGGCCTTCCACAGCCAGGGAGATGCCGCCGTAACCTGCAACACAGCTCCATGAATGCAGGAAGCGCAACCAGCCGCATGCAGCGGGGACAAAGGGTCTCCCGCTGGGAGAGTCCAGGGCGGAAGGCTCTGAGAAAAAAGCCTGCAAACCAGGCCTGCCGAACCTCCTCTCCAGGCGACCTGCACTAACCTCCTACCCTGAGAACCTCAAGAACATCCTCCCTCCCCCCTGCTTGGGGGCAGTCCTGCAGGTGGCCACAGACCGGTCATCTGAATTTTCACACAGCCTCCAGCGGGCTCGGGTGTGTGTCTGGAGGGCCCCCAATTTGGCTGATCAAAAGGAGCAACAACTTCAGGACCAACAGGAAGCACCTGCCCTTCCGTGGGGAGCAGCAAGTCTCCAGCCCTCTCCCCCAGAACGTGGAAATGTGCTTCTGCATGGAACTCGCTGTCGCAGCCACCACTCAAAAGACGGAGGATGAAGACAGTGGGCGAGGGCAGCCCGATTCAGACCAAGTCCCAGTGAGAACAGGAAGGAATTCCCCATTTCCGTGAAAGCACTGCCCAACTCGAAAGATCCCCGCCAGCCAGTCCAACATGCTCTGCTTTGGGATGAGTCCAGTGGCGGGAGGAAGCACAGATAATAAAACAGGCCTCTGGAAGTTACTCCCTAGAGCCCTGGTGGTGTAGTGCGTTGCATGTTGGGCTGCAACCCGAAAGGTCAGCAGTTCGAAACCACTAGCCACTCTGCGGAGAAAGTCAGGACTTTCCACTTCCATAAAGAGTTACCGTGTTGGAAACTTACAGGGGCAGTTCTCCCCTGTCCTATCGGGTTAGCTATGCGTCGGCATCGACTTTAATGACAGCAAGTTTGGTGTTGGCTTTTCTGGGAGCCACTGTGGCCAGGGGACCCGATACCAGACGCAGACGGACTGGTGACCCCCGTGTGACCCTGTTTATTCATCTACAGGACAAAAAGGCTATGTCTACTTCACAAATTGTCAGGAGGCACTAGGTGACCCTATCCAAGGATCTAGAACAGTGGTTCTCCACCTTCCTCATGCCGTGACCCTTTCATACAGTTCCTTGTGTGTGGTGACCCCCCCAACCATAAAATTGTTTTCATTGCTACTTCATCACTGTCATTTTGCTACTGTTATGAATCGGGCGAACCCTGTGAAAGGGTTGTTTGACCCCCAAAGGGGTTGCAACCCACAGGTTGAGATCCACTGATCTGGAGCTCGGGACTGCTCAGGACCCCAGGGGGCCAGGAGAACAAGGAAACCTAGCAGCAGGTGCAGGGGCAGCGGCTCCCTCTGGCCCTGGTCTTGCCTGAGACAGTGCTCACTGACCTGCATCCCTCGTGTCCACAATGAAGTCAGACATCTCGAAGGTGCGGCCTTCTGACAAGCCTCGGCCGTAGACTTTGGCCCTGCGGGCATCGCCGATCTCAGACTGGACCACCATGATGGACACGGGGCTGTTGGCCACGTGATTGCCGTTCTTCTTGATGCTGACCAGGTGCTCGCCCACTTCCCGGGGGATGAAGGAGATGCCTGGACAGAGCGGAGGGACCGTGTGTACAGGGAGAAGGCGGGGGAGACGTGGAAGGAAACAGGATTGCCTTGGTCACCTTCCAGCAACCCAGAGGGAGGCATGGGCCCTGCTCAGCACCGTGGTGCCCAAGGACCCTTGGACTTGACCACTCCTGTGACCAGTGGGCCTGTCCCAGCACACCCTCGTGAGCCGGCTCTTATCTCCAGCCTGCACCCACACTGCCTGGCCCCAGCCCGGAGGGCTTACCGATGTGGTTGTTGGGCAGCCTCTTGAGGAGGCAGGGCTCATCCCGGCCCGACGGGGCCTTGATGCTGGCCGTCAGGGTGCTGAGGTCGGTCTCACTGATGTCCAGCAGGAAGTCGGCCGCAGAGCCCAGCTTCACCTGCGAGCAGCGTCGGCTGTCGTCTGAGAAACACACCCCAACACAGCTCAGGTTACACAGGTCACCCCGCAGGTGAGATCCACTAACCCCAGGGGAAGGGAGCAAGTGCCCTGGATCTAACCAACCAGGAAAGACTTCCCTGCAAGCTGGAAGTAGGGAGGTGGGAGGAACTGGAGGCATGGCCCCCTGGGACGGACCCTGGTTAAAGGTTCTCCCACCTGCTGCTGGCCTCTGGGACATTTCTTGGTGAACGCTCAGCAGATGCCCCACCAAAGGCTGTGGGCTGCTTCTCAGACAGGCTCTAAGGCAGGGGCCTGAGCCACAACACAGCAAGGAGAATTGAACTCAGGACTATGGCCTCAGAGCAGCCGGCTCTGGATCCCAGGCTGACCGCCGGTGAAGGGGGCCCAGCGATGCCCTCTCTGAGCCTCAGTTCACCATCAGCTGTCTCTCAGAACTCTTGTGCTAGCACCTTTGACCTAACTGCCCCAGGTACTTCTGTATGAGGACACAGCATTTGAACACTTAGGTTCAAATAAAAATAGTACCAGTAGCAGTGGCCGACAGCGCAGACTCCCAGCAACCTCAAGGGTATCAGAGGGGACCATGCTCCTTGGGGCCTCCAAAGACTGCCATCTTACAGCAGGAGATCTTGGGGTCTGACTGCATACTCACTGCTGCATGGACTTGAACCACTGAACCCTTGGTTAGCCCCGAGAACAAACTGCCTGCCCACCCGGGGAGCCAGCACAATGTTTGGGCCCTCCAGATGACAGCTCTTGCTGGCCCCGGGACCAACTGAATGAAGGACACGGCCAGCCCAGCATAGGAACTGCACTCCAGCCCCAACCCGAGGAACCGCCCGGAACTGAAACCTCAGCCCCCACTCCCCCTAGCTCCCTGCTGCCTGCTGGCCCAGGTTGGGCAGGGAGAGGCTCTGCGTGCAGCCACCCCCACCCTGGAGGCCCCCAGGCACCCAACCTGTGATCTTGGCAGTGAAGGGGCTGCCGGGGATGTGCTTGTCATTGTACTTGACCAGGATGCTGTAGTCGCCCGGCAGAGTGGGCAGGTAGGTCACCGTGCACGTCCCATCTTTGTTGTCAATGCAGCTGATTTCGGCCTTCGAGGGACCCTCGATAGCCAGGTCCAGCCCCCCTGGAGGTGGAGGTGGGGAGGGAGGGGTTAGGGGGAGAGAGCGACCTCGTTTCCAACAGGGACAACAACTCATCTTCGGTATCCCGGAGGCCAGGGCTACGGACCGACACTCCACATGAGCTGTGGGCAAGGGGCTCGGGCCATCAGAACAAAGCAGTGAGCACGGGAAAAGCAAATGCCGACTGGGTGGCCGCGCCCACGGCCAGTGGCCCTGGCATCTTCGGATGTGTGGGTCGAGAATGGGGTGGAGCTGAGCATGCCAACCACAGGCAGGAGGGCGTCTCTCAATAAAGGGCAGTACTGACCAGCACCAGACGCTACCAGGGAAGTCCAGTTGGAAGCACACATGCTGAACTATCAGTAGCTGGGACGAGCCTGGAGTTGGACACGGGGATGGGTGTTAAGACAGCACAGGCCCAAGCCGGCATGGCACCTTCCAGGCCAGAGACAGAATATTTCACAACATGGAATGTGATTTCAGTTGGGGCACAAAAGGCTGCCAGTGTTTCAGTGTGGGGCAGGAGGATGCTACAGAAGTGGCAGGTTTCTACACGGTAAGCCAGGGTTAGACAGACCAGTCTTGTTTCTAGAAGCTGCACTAGAATCACATTCCCATGGCTCTCTAGCCCACACAAAAACACAGACACACGTCCTACCTTCTCCCGCGTCCTCGGTGACAATGGTGAAGGTGGCGGTTTTGTTGGCCACTCCGTACACCAGGCCGGGGCCGTAGGCAGACACGCTTCCACTGTTGGGGTAGTTCACGTAGAACTGGAGCGGGCTCTCTTGGGGTGCAAAGGACACAAACAAGATCCGTTACAAAGGGCGCACACGCCACGGACAGCTCGCCACAAGCACAGCCCCATCCCCAGGTCGGCTTGGCGTCTTCTGTGCAAAGGCAGAGGGTGAAAGCCCGAGAGGGCGAGGGAGTCCCCATCAGAGGCACCCAACGGGGTACCCCTCCTTCAATCATGACGCAGGAAAATCTACCCCGAGTCCACGCCAGGTGAGGGAGGTGGGGCAGAAGCAGGGGATTTGGCTCAAGTTGGCAAAGACGGAGTGAACCTCTGAGCTGCATGGAAGATGGAGTTCCACCATTGGCACTACATCCCTCTCATCCCTACGAGAGGGAGCGTGCTGGGAGAGGCCCTTTGGAGAGCCATTTGTCAGCACCTTTCGAACTGTGAGGCCCTATGTCTAGGAATCTATCCTCGGGGTGATTCCTACACAAGGGCTTTCATTTCCGTATGGTTCAGAGGCAAACGAGGAAAAGATCCCAGAGTCCAGTAACACCAGAACCAATCAGCCACGCAGCTTCCACCCAGCCAGCTGTACTCCCTGGCTTTCAGAGGTGGTGAATGCTTAGAGACAGACTGCCAGGCCTTCTTCTGAGGCATCCCTGGGTGGGTTGGACTGTGGTCCTTTTGTTCAGCAGCCAAGTTCTTAATCGTCTGTGCCACCCAGGCACGCCTCGTACAAAACACACTGGCCTGTTCGTGCAGCCCTTAAAAGAAGGGGGACGGGGTGTAGTACCTACATTGAGAGATGATCTGTAATGGGCTACATTAAAAAGAATCGTTTCTACACAGGACTTATATTGATACAGTATCTCAATTCGTTAAAAACAAACTGTGTGCATGTTTGTAGGAAGCACTGGAGAACACCTGGAGAGGCACCTATTATACTTGCCATGGAAATTGAAGGGAAACCAGGAATTCGCTTTTTTACATTCACGGTATCTCAATCTTTAGAATATTGACACAGGAGCAGATAACGCAATTTTACTTTAAGCAAACATCACACACGTTACGCTCAGGTGCACACTATTTACCCCGGTAGTATACACAGTCGCATTAACTAAAGCAAACGTCAGACCAGGTGATGTATCTGCAGGGCCTATCACCAAGGCCTAATCTTGCCGATATTCAAATTGCGCTGAGAAACCGATGTGAAAAATGGCCAACCACCAAACAAGGGGGGGTGAGTGGAAATCCAAAAAAATGAGCCTATGATATAATCACTCCGTGAAGAGACTGAGACGTCCCCGTTCAGGAGACGAACACAAACAGCGAGAGGGGAATCATGCTCTCCAACGCCAGCCTGGCAGAGGCCCACAAACTTGATCAACAGCACGCTCCACGGAAGCCCAGGTGCCCTCGGTGCTGCTGGTGGCTGGGCACTGGGAACGAGCTCTATGGGGGACAAGTGGGCACGAGGGGGCTGCACTACGGATGCCAGCACTCTGCTCCCGCCATTCCTACTCCTGAGGGAAGTGGTGTCCTCAAGGCTTAGGAGAAGCTGGGGACCCGTGTCCTCAGCAAGGGACATGGCTAGCTACAAAACGGTGCGTCCGCAGGGGGAAGACCACAGAGCAGCGTGCTCTGGGCATGGACGGCTCTGCTGGACACAGTGTTAGATTGAAGGAGCAGGGGCAGCACTGGGTGTAGAATTTAGAACAAAAACTAGCTGCTGCCACCGATGAATTTCCAACAGGGACTTTCTCACAAGCAGACTGCCAGGTCTTTCTTCTGAGGTGCTTCTGGGCGAATTGCAACCTCCAAGTCAGCAGCTGAGCCCACGGGCCACTTGCAGCACCCTGGGACTCAGCATGTAGGACTGGCTGCTGTTTATCTTTAAGAAAGGGTGAATGGGGAGGGGTTAAAAATCTGTATGCTGTTCCCTAGGGATTCCTCAAGATTCTCTGAAATGGAATAGAATGAACTGAAAACCAATACCAGTCAAGTTCAAAGAGCAGGCAGAGGAGCACAGGGGTGGGGCAGGTACTCTCACTGCATTGTTTTAACTTTCACAACCGAGAAAGGGGTTCCCTAACTCAGACCGTCGGAGTAGTAGCGAAGAGAGGTTTAAATAACTTAAACAAGAACACTGCGCTGGACAACTGGCTCACAGAAACGGAACTAAAGCTGGTTTTCCTTGTCCCGGGCTCCAAGACACCCAGGCACTGTGTCCTGGTCTCCCGAGCACCCTTCTGCACGCCTCGGGCCTCCTCGCAGGGTGCAGCCTGGCCTGGAAAGGCCCTCACGACGCTGCTCGTCTTCCTCCCAGCAGCTCACTCTCCAGGAGCGCTGCACAGCGACGCAGACACAGAGCCCCGGTCTCAGGGACCCGATCCACAGAGGGGCAGCAGCTCTCCTGGAAGCGCCAGCCGGCCCTCGGCCTTGCGAGACCTGCCACCGAGAGTCATCCAGTCAAGTTCCTGAGTCCTGCTGGGCCACCCCGGCCCGACTCACCGGGGATGTGGCTGCCCATGTATTTGATGTGCATCTCGTGGAGGCCGACCTCGGTGGGGGCGTACCGCACGGTGACCGTGCCGTCCTTGTTGTCCACAATCTCAGGGGTAGCCGTCTTCCCGGAAGGCATGTGGACCTCCCCTAAGATCGCAGGGAGACAGGACAATGAGGCCTTCAACAGCTTCCCCGGGAGAGGCTGCGCAGAGGCCTGGGGTGCCTTCGAAGTCAAGAACACTCGTCACTGCCCCAAGCGTCCAAGCCCCACAGCGGGAAGAGAGCCCGATTTGCTTGTAGACCCGCTCCCTCCGGATCCCACAAAACACAGCCGAGCTGGAAGCTCACACGGGGTTTGACCAAGGCCACGAGCACAGGAGGCTGAAGACAGCAGCAACTCAGAGAGCAGCCAGCCCGAAAGGAGGCTGGAGAGAGAGACAGCAAGTCCTGTGGAGGAGACGCCGGCGCCACGGCAGATGGGGGCAGGCTGGAGACAAGGAGAATGCAGGGCGACCTGGGGGACAGGATAGCCCCGGGAGGGGGGGTCTGGGCACAGCACCCTCAGGCCCCAAAGTATGGCAACTGGCCCGATTGCAGACATACACAAAGGCACACAGACCAGTCTGTCACCCCAGGGTCTCATGAGCCAATGCCCCAAGTCAAGAACTGAAGGTGCCTGGCTAAGGAGCCCTGGTCTGGTGGACGCAGGGAGCCACCTTCCTGTACTTTCCGGCACCATTCTGGAGAGCCGACAAGAGTGAGGGAGAGGGAGACAGCTTTGTCAGACGGCTTACCGGTGATCTCTCCTTTCCGGACTGCGAACGGGATGACCAAGTCGAAAGGCTTAAATCCCAGGCCGTTCATGTCACTCACTGGGACATAGGCCTCCTCAGTTACCTGAAACAGGGAGCAGGGGTCACCAGGTCAAGCGGACAGCAGAGTGGGCAGTGAAAACACCCAGGGGCTGAGCAGCTGGGGATTTTGCAAGCCCACGAGCTGGGATCGGGGGACATGGCTGCCCCGGGGGGCGTCCAGGCTTTGTGGATTGGCACCTGGGTTGCAGGGCAAAGCCTGAAGGGTTTAAGACATCAACGCACTGACCAATTACTAGAAAGCCCTTTGGCCGTGTGCTTGTAAAATCCCCAGCCTTGCCCACAACACCAAGGAAAGGTGAGAGAGCATTGTCCGGGCGTCCCAAGAGGCTCCACCTAGAAAGGTTTAGTTGCTTGTGGCCTGGAAGAGAAGGTGCATTTTAAGTGGTGGCAGCGCGTAAAGCAGCGGCTTCCCCTGAACAGAAACCCAGTGAGGCAGCGGGGGCGGTGAGAGCTAGTGGGCGGGAGACGGCTGTCCATCTTTCTTGTTACACACAGAGACATACCAGGCCTAGCGTGATCACAGACATGACATGACCGGGGGGTGGGGGGGCATTCATGGAGTGCGCACGATGACACCAGGGGGGGTGGCTTATCACAGAGAAAGCAGGGGCGCTGTGATGGGCTGATCGGAGGGGCAGAAATGAATGACCAGGACACCCAGAGGGTTGAAGCAGTCCCCAGAAGCAGGCCGCAGCTTTTCTGAAATGAACACAGAACAACAAAAAGGAAAGGGAGGCAAAAAAAAAGTGTACCCAGGGCCTGAATCCGGGGGGACATGCATTTACCACCGGCGCCTCCTCCACGGCCGTGACTTCCCCATCTGTGGCCTGGTTGGTGGCAAATGGAGATTAGTGGGGAATCACATTGCAGGGATATTGTTACCCAGAAGACACCTTGCCCTGAGCGGGGCAGTGGGCTTGGGTAGAGCATGCAGTGTCGATGTCCTCCCCTCCCACTTGCCTCCAACGCCAAATCCACTGCCCTTTGGGATGCACAAGCCCCACTTGGGAGATGGAGCCGACCTGAGGACACAGGCAGGGCGCAGGTCTGCGCTCCGGGGGAGGAGGCCTGCTGGTAACCAAGGAGGCAACTCCGACCCCCTCTGTCAGGGGCCCGTGGCATACAGGACTGGCAATCTGCACAGCGGGGCTGGTGAGGTCATTCCAAGTGCTGGGTTTTAGGGACCTGGGGCACACTGAGGTCCCCATGGGGTGCCGCTGTGTGCTCCCATGAATAAGACACAGGGAAGACAAACATCAGTCTTGTCGCTGCAACACGGGACTGGGGAAGGGGACTTTTTCCCTGCTAGGCGAGGGGTTAATGCTTCAATGCTTCAAATAAATAAATTTGTTAGTAAAAGGTAAAGCCTTAAATGTCCTCCAAACCCAACAGATCCACTAAGGGCCTGTCCCCCGTGCCCGTACCCCCTGGTGCCCTGCCTTGACAAGATCTCTGGGTCGCTGCTATGCAGGGGATGCGCCCATGCTCATCCTTTCCAGGTGTTTTGCCATCGCAGAAAGGGGTCTTTACTGAAACGTCTGGGCCCCCGCTCCTAGGGCCCTCTCAGATTCTCAGATTGAGAGAGGCTGACTGGTACCCTTTGACTCCAGCCCTCCCAAATGCCGAGTCACAGCTAAGCCAGTGGCTTCCCTTCTTGTGCCACGTGTGCCTGAGGCATCTGAGCCAGGCGACTGTGGTCTCTGTGAGACACTGGCTAGGAACAGTCTCGGGCAGCCACGGCCTTCGGGTCCCACTCCTGTAGGGGAGGCAGGGAGCCTGCCCAGCGTAAGTCAACGACCAGAAAGTCGGTCTGTGAGGGAAGGCTGGAAAGGGGGAGAATGCAGACCCAAGTCAAGTCGTTTCATGCCTTCAGCAGGAGTCAGAGGTCAATGTGCGCACACCCTGGGCTGCTGCTGGCCGTGGTAGCTGCAGTCCCTGACGGTCCACACCCTGGGAAAGCTCTGGTTCACAGGGACCCTTTGCTCTTCTCATTTTTATCTACAGGGGTTCGCTGGCTGAAAACAAGACTATTCTTCCTAGTCCGTCTGCTGAAATCTGAAGCCGCCGCTGACAGACAGGTGGGGGCTGTGTGTGAGGCGCACTGGCTGAACGGGAAATTGGGTCCTCCGCAATCAAACCACTCACTGCTGTCGAGTTGGTTCCTACTCACAGCGACCCAACAGGACAGGGTGGAAGTGCCCTGAGGGTTTCTGAGACTGTAACCCTTCATGGGAGTAGCAAGCCTCGTCTTTCTCCTGCAGAGCAGCTGGTGGTTTCAAACTGCTGACCTGCTGTTAGCAGCCCCATATGTAATCCACTAGGCCACCAGAACTCCAGGAAGGTGAGAATTCTACCACTGAACCCACTACTACCTGCAGGGACCATTTACAGGTCCGGGCTCTGGCCTGCCTGCTCAAACGGTCCTACACATCTGACACTGATTTTCACATGCAAACCCCCCCAACACGGCCTCCACCCAGAGGGTGCTCTTCCACCCTGCCCAGTTCTAACCAATCACACAGAGCCTGCCCCGGGCTGAAAACAGATGCTTCGAGTGGCATAGGGGATCCTGCTCTGTAAACAAGAAACACATAAGCATTCTAGCACCACTCCCCTGCAGGAGAAAAACCACTTCCCGAACATGGTCAAAAGATGACAAGTGTTTACATACTCGAGACATGAAAGAGCCTCCCAGATCTCAGGCAACATGTTTACAGATAAACAGATGTCTAGGAAAGGAGGGGAAAAAGCTATAACAGATTATAATCTGTTTGGAAGAAAGTCCTTCTGTTTAAACTGGAGTCTGCTTGCCCCTCCCCACGGCTGCAGAGTGAAGTAATTATAAGGCGGTTTGTAGGCTGTGCATGGGGTCGGGTCATTAGGGGCGAGGAGTGTTTGTGGTCAAGTGTGGCTGCGGAGAGGGAGATGGCGTGGCACTCGGCGCCTGGCCCTATTCAGACGACCCTGGAATCTCAGAATGCCCTCCCGGGTGAGTTGGTCAGCAGCGCTGAAGGACTACCTAGCTGGGACAGAAGAGATGACAGCCACTTGAAAGAGCAGATCAGAAACCGAGGAGCAGCGAGTTTATGTGACTTGGCTTCTAGGGAAAGAAGGGGGAGGAAGGTCATGCGACTTGAAGACTGTCCCCAGTGTCACCACGCGTAGAAGTCGCTGAGTGGACGTGTGCTCTGTGTATTCTCAGGAAGAACTGCAGCCAAACGTATGAGCGAAAGCCATCAACACACTCGTGGTGTTTGAGGGTCGAGTGAGAGAATGCACCTTGGGTTTCTAAGCCATGCTCTTGTGTGAAGAATTTTAAGAATTGGAAGAAGAGGTCAAAGTCACTCAGAACTTTCTAAAAATGTATTGTGGTAAGGATCATACAACTCTTCTTGACCTGATTGGACTATTAAATGGTGTGACATGTGGATTATGTCCCAATAAAACTGTTAAAAAAAAAAGTCTCTCAGAACTGAAAATTAAGGATCCTAGTCATTCCCTAGCTCAGACATTTGCATAATGGTTTCCTTTGCTCCAGATGTTCCTAGTTTCAAAAGACAAGGCATTTCCCCCTCCTTCCCCCAATAAGCAAAACACAATCAGAGGTCTTGGAGTCCTGGGGCATGAGAGCCAATTCCCCAGAGAAAGCAGCATCCTCTCTCAGCCAGCCAGAGCGGCTGGGAGATGGCGAAGCTAGCCTTTATAAAAATATTCTGTCCAAGTGGACGTCTCTGAACAGGGCTTAGGACAGATGCTGCCCATGTCCTGCCTTGGTGACCAGTAAAATTTCCTAAGGGTCCATTAAATCAAAGAGTCTCTGAGTCTCCAGAGATTACTCTAGAACTCCACAAAGTCAGGGCCGCCTTAAAAAAAGCAGGCGTGGCCCCAGCCTGGACGGAGTACATCTGGGCTCTTAGGTCCGTGCAGAGAGCGATCTGCTCTGGGGGAAGAGTCTGCCTTACCATGACAGTGAAGGGGCTGTTGGGAATATCCACGCCACCAAAGCGCACGTAGATCACGTAGGTGCCTGGCTTGGCAGCAGTGTAGAAGATGTCGTAGGTGCCATCCTTGTTCTCAATGACCTCGGCCTCCGCCTCGGTGCCGTCCGGAGTGAGAACCGTGCAGGTCACTTTCCCCTTCCCGGCAGTCTTGGCGTCAACCACGAAACCCACTTCCTCACCCGTTTTCACGGTGGAGGCGATTCCAGGGCCTGCGGAGAAACGCGGTCAGAAGAAGAGAAGGGGCGAGTCCGCGCCAGGCACTCACTTGCCCTGGAGGCTTCAGAACACATCCCACTCTTTCACATTGGGGGTGGGTGGGCACCCAGAGAACAGGTGGGGGTGGTGCTGCTGCAGGTGGGAGCATTTCATCAATCACTTATAAAATAAGGAAGACTGGCTTCTGAGCACCAACCAGATGTGACACCTGGGTCACCAGCGTTCAGGGGGTGGGGAAACAGGATCACCAAACATCCTTTAGTCACTTGCTAGGGACTGGGTACGTAGAAAAGTGAGCAAGACATAGCCCCGACTCTCAAGGAGTGTGCAGTCTAGTGGATGAAGACACCGAGAATGACAGGTCAACCAAAGGCAGAGAGTATGTTCCAGCACAGAGAACCTCTCGCTTTTCAGAGAATTGCCTGCTCTGAGAATTTCTATCACACAGTTGACACTCAGACAGAGGGCTCCCTGAAAAAAGGAAAAGTGGGGGGGGAATAGAAGGCTGCATTCTGGCAGGCACTCTTGGCTAGGGGAGAGTGAGAACATATTCCATCAATGACCAGTTGACTCTGTCTCTCTGATTTGTGGCACCCCTTAATGAAGGATTTACACGGTATCAGGGAAGACAGGAAATAGAAACTGAACAGAGTGCAGTGGAAGAGGAGCATGGAGCTGATCGACGGAGCATCTTGAAGGTGTAGTTCAGGGTTGTGTAGTTCAAGGCTGAGAAGAGGGTTCAACTGGGACAGAGTTGGAGGAAGGGGCAAGGAGGAAGTTCCCACCCAACATTAGCCCTCAGGGAAGCACAGACCATCCAGTTTATCACTGGCAACCAGACCGAGGAGGTGTGGCATTGACTTCAGTGCCTGCCGCTGTGGGTTTCCCAGGCTACAAATCCTTCTGGAAGAGGAAATGTCACCTTTCTCCCACACAGTGGCTGGTGAGGCTGAACTGCCAACCTTGCTGTTAACAACCCGGCACTTACTCCACCGTGTCACCACGGCTTCTGGTGGCACTGACCAGGAGTTCAACATTTCTTCTCCATTTGGGCCCTGAGTGAGTGGGGGAAAGGTTAAGCCGGGTGATTTACAACCTTGCCCCAAAGGCCAAAAAGATGGCCTCTGTGCAGAACTGATGGAGATGACACATCTTTTGTCCCCCACCCCCAACTTGAAGAAATCAAGTTTGCTTCCATTTCACAGATGGGAATTCATGTTTGGCAATCTGCCCGAGCAGCATCACAGATCCCCTGCCCTCAGGATGCTTTTCAAAAGGAAAGAAGTGTGCACTCAAAGAGCGGCCTACTGGAGATGTGAGAGATTGGGGTGCTCTTGGAGAAGTCATCAGGGACCTAGGAGTAATCCCCAAGGGCTGAGGGCGAGCCCGAGTTTGTTCAGGTGTTTCTCTAACACTGACCCGAGTTGCTCTCGGAGCCGCCTTACAGCAGAGATGTGCTGCTTTTCAGGAGACTCGCCACCCCAGTTTGGGGGCTCAGCAACCGTACCCAATTCAAAAGTGGTATTATTAATAGCTACCATGTGTCAGGGACTGGGTGAAGCAGTTGTCCTGCCTGACCTCACTCCATCTTTGCAATAACCCTGTGGAACACTCTCTGATCTTTTAGAGAGTTTCATGAATCTAAATTGGCCCCCCCAAAATAACCTTCAATGAAAACCTGACTGTAGCTCAGGGAGACTGAGAAACTCGCCCTGGCCCTAGGGCAGCTAAGTGGCAGCAAGCACCTGGCAAGCCCATGGCTTTCGGACTCCAAGGCCCCACCGCCGACCCCGATGGCACTCACCGGTGGCCAGGCACTTGCTAGCATCGCCTGTCTGCGTGGCCCGGATGCGGTAAGGAGAGAGCGGGATGTTGTCCCCGCCGTAGGTGACCCCGATGGAATAGCGCCCGGTCTTGTCAGGGATGTAGGTGACAGCATACGTGCCATCTTTGTTGTCCTGGACAACGGCTCGTTTCGGTTTTCCCTCTTGGTCCTGTGGGTCACAGAAAAACACTCCATGGGGTCAGCAAGATGAAGCAGCTTTTCGGGGAAAAGTTGGTGCTCAGTCATTAACCCCTCTAAGTGGGAGGGGCGGGGCTTGGTATAATCTTAAGGAGGGCAGGTGACGTTCACTCAAGTTCAACCCCTCCCCCTCAAACCCGGGGACGTAGAGGGAGATTAGTGCAGCGGAGGCTCCGGCTGGCAAGCCACCATTTCTGCTCTTGGTCCTCTTCAGTAACAGGCCCCGCCTCAACTCGGCAAATTCAACAGGAATACAAGGCCTGCGGTCCTTGTCATTAAGTGTGGCTGTGTGACTTTGACCAACTTTTGTCAACTGAGATGAAAAAGGAAGTCTTATTTTACGCGGGCCTGAGAGAGGGCTGCTTAAAGGCTTGGATACAGCTGGGAACGTCCTGTGACTCTGCTCCCTCCTCCTCCTGGCCTGCCAAGCATATAAGATGGCTGGAACATTGGCAGCCTTTGTTGGTCCAAGAGGACAACTTAAGGACAGACAATAACAGAGCTGGAGTCTGCTTCCATCATGAGCCTAGGAGTTGCCCAGGTGGCTTAGCCAGGTGGCAAGGATGACTTGTAGAGAAGGCTTCTTTCACGAGCTAAAGGACGGTAATTCCAGGTGTTTAAGCCGTTCTTATTTGAGGGTTTCCTACAATATATGCAAAATTTAGTCCTAACTGACCCAATGGAAAATTCACACATCTCAAAATAAAACCACAGAAAGATATGCTACAAAGCAAAATGCGGAAGATTCCCCCCAAACCCTCCCCTCGGTGAACGTGTTTATTCTTTTCTAGGTACCGACTCTTTGATGGGAAAAGCTAGCCAACATTTCCATCCAGTCAGGAATAGACGGTTCAAACCCATGTTCTTATCCCTGGCCCGGAAATGTTGTCCCATCACGAAAGTCTGACTCCAGAAAGCAACGCAGAGTTACCGCGATCTGCACAGCGAGCAGGCCTTCCCCGGCGTTTCTGGCATCGATGGCGAACTCCACGGGCAGACTGGCGGGCACGCCATATGAACTGAGGCCGGGGCCGCTGGCAGTCACTTTGCTGGCATCATATGTGGGAAGCACCTTGACCTTAAAGGGACTGACACACACACACATCCGGGTCAGGACACGCATCAGCCAACTTGAAGGGGAACGGCTACAACCAATGACAAGTTTCGTTTAAGAGCCTCAAGTCCAGCAGACATCTATAGTTCCGAGACAGTAACTCGTAAACCGGTTTTACCCTGAGCATGTTCTTGGCCAGTGGTTTTCAACCTTCCTAATGCCACGACCCTTTCATACAGTTCCTCATGTGGTGCTGAACCCCAACCATAACATTATTTTCGTTGCTACTTCATCACTGTCATTTTGCTACTGTTATGAATCAGGCGACCCCTGGGAAAGGGTCATTTGACCCCTAAAGGGGTTGAGACCCACAGGTTGAGAACTGCTGTTCTAGGGCATGTGATTTGGGGAAGAAGAGCTCCCAAATTTGCTCGGAAAACATGGGGTTCAATGCGTTTGACACACTTGTTGTGCTACTTTATCTTATCCTCTTATTTTCTACTCTGTTGATAAATGGTACACTTTATATAGCTAGAGATGTATGTCAGGAAGCTTTGGTGGCATAGTGATTATACGTTGGGCTGCCAACTATTGGGTCAGCAGTTTGAAACCACCAGCTGCCGTGCAGGAGAAAGATGGGGCTTTCTCCTCCCCTAACGTTATGGCCTTGAGGACCCGCAGGGGTAGCTCTAACCTGTCCTATAGGGGCGCTAAGAGTTGGAACTGACTTGATGACAGTTAGTCTGGAAAGTTTGGGAAAGCTTTATTTAAGGAGAGGAGCCCTATTGGCATCGTGGTTATGAGTTGGGCTGCTAACCACAACATTAATAGTTCAAATCCACCAGTCGTTCCTTGGAAGAAGATGGGACAATTCTGCTGCATCCTATAGAATCAAATCAATGGCAGCGAGTAAGGAGATACTCAATGAGCTGCTAACTGTAAGGTCAGCAGTTCAAACCCATCAGCCAGGCTTGGGGAGAGAGATGAGGCCACCTGATCCCTAAGATTTACAGCCTCAGAAAACCTACATAGTGCATAGGGTCGCTATGAGTTGGACTCATGGAGTGGGTTTTTGGTTTATCTTTTTTTTTTTTTTTTTTAGATCTACTGTATACTTCTATAGAAAGTGAAAATTTTATCTCAAGGAGGGTGGTCAGAATCATTTAGAGGCGGTTCCATGAGCAGGCAAGCGTAAGCAATGTTCCTCGTATCAATCAGAATGAGGAACTGGGTTTCTACCCATCATGGGCAGATGTGGTTGCTGTCAACCAGACCCTCGAGTAAAGATGCAAAACTTGTGGGACACTGCAGGCGCTGCCTTAAAGAGTTAGATGTAGAGACACATGTGGGCCAGCAATCCTACCCCCCAGCATCCATCCTACAGAGGGAAGTGGACATCTTTGCCCTAGTCAGAAAGCTACTTGCAGGGCTACTGATTTCTTCAAAGATTCCCAACTCCTTCATTCCAGCTTGCCTTTCAATTAAAGATGGCTGAAGGAACGGGGGGTGGGGGTGGGGTGGAGGTACCACGAGATCAGGGGCCACCAACACCCACGCTGTGTGGTAAGCCCATGGTGAACATACAGGTTCTTGGTGATGATGGATGGGTGGATGGGTGGGTGGGTGTATGGACAGGTCACCAGAGTAATGCTGGGCCCCTCTTGAGCCTGGTGTGGACACTCTCCTCTGGTGTCAGGCGCTCACCTGCGTGGGATTTCTTCATCAGCATACTTGACAGAGATCATGTAAGGTCCTTCCTGGGATGGAGTGTAGGTCACTGTATGTGTGCCGTCGCCGTTGTCCATCACAGTCACTGGTTCCACCAGGCCTGAGGACAGGGACATAAGGTCTGAGAACCGACCAGGCCTTCCCTCCCCCTGGGTCCAATTAGAACTGAGCTCATTCTGAGAGCTACCCGTTTCCACTGAAGAGCAACAAAAACAAGCAGCCCCTGATCACAGGTCTAAGGAATCACACAAGCGAGGATCCCCAATTCATGGTTGCAGAAACGACCCCAAGATGCACTAAGCCTGGTGCTGACGGAAGTACACTGGGTCTGCCCTAGAGTGTAATCACGGAGACTGTCTGCGCTTCCTTTTGCAGGAGTGCGGTGAAGGTGGGCGGGCAGACAGGGCACATCTTTGCAACTGGTTAGGCATGCTGGAGATTTGGCAGTTTTATGCTGGAGATTTGGCAGTTTTATTCTGGAGCTGAGAAAGGGCCCAAGCATCTAGAGCTCTACAGAGCAAAACTAAGCAAGGTCTGGCCAGTCTTGAGCAAAGATCACGATGGGCCAGCAGGCTGGGTACAGGTGCAGAGGAGGATGCCAATCTCATAGGGTGGGGCGGGGTGGGGTGAGCGACCGGCAATGTAACGCCACCTGTGGGGGCTGGTTAGAGACTGTGTCAAGGCATCACCAAGGCATGCACTGGGTTGTTAGAGGCCAGATCCAGTTCTGCACGGGAGAGTCCGGGACGGGCCACCTGCAGGCAGGCGCATCAGAGCATGGCACCCTCATTACGCAAAGCAGAGGAGGCAGGCAGCACAAGCCGATTTTGGAGGGGAGGCCAGCGCGAGGCGAGCGGGTTACATCAGTGAGCATCAGCCAACAGAAAAATGCAAACCTGTCTCCATAAAGTCACCCTTCGGGTCACCTTTAAAGAACTCAGAAATGGCTTTCAAGGGGCTGCTCCTGGACTGGGAATCCGTCTCATCAGCTAAAATTAGAAGGTTGTTACTTGAGGGGCGGTCCTCCAGGAGAGAGACTGGGCTTGGGGTGTCACTATTCTCGCTCTCCCTCTCTCTGATCTTAGAGCTTGGTGGTGGTGTGATCGTGGAATCAGATTCTGGCCCCATAACCTCACTTCCCACAAACCACGTCTGCCCCGAGCTTCAAAAGGCATGACCTCCTGCTGAACCCTATTAAGGAGAAGGTTCCTCTTCAAAGGAGGAAGCCCCCCACTTGCCACTGCCTCCTGTGGGAAACAAGGGCACATCGCTGGGAAAAATCGGATTCTTGAAGAAATTAGGAGCACGGCACATGTGAAATGTGGTCACTTGCCCAAAAAAGGGCGAGTTTCTTTGCTCTTCAGGCTTTGTCCCCAGGAGTGGCCTGCTAATCTTACCAAACCCTAACTCCAGGCTGGCAACTCGGGCAAGTCCAACCACCATTTTCCCCAGGGAGCTAGGATAATGACAGGGCGGCCCACAATGGGAGTCCAGTACCTGCCATTTCCAGAGATCCCAGATCTGTTCCACTGAGCACCTGGGCAGCTCCGAGAGAGCCAGTATCCCTGAGCACATCACCCACCCAGAGCCAGTCCAGCCCAGCCACTCCAGCACACAGGGCAACAATGAGAGCAGTATCAGAGGAGCCAGGCCATACCCCACCTGCTTCCCCTAGCCACTTAGAACATACATCAACTCAAAAAGAAACGTGGGGCTGCATTACTGGATGAGGTAGCACTTGGCTGCTAATCAAAAGGTCGGCAGTTCAAATCACACCAGTGGCTTGGCAGGAACAGTGACCTGGCGATTGATCTGCTCTGTAGAGAAGATGGCCTGGCAACCTATGGCCTATGGGCGCCTCTCCTGGGCCACATTGGGTCGGTAAGAGTCGGAATCCACTTGGGGACACACAGTGACCATATTATCACATGGGGAAAAGCACAGGCCATGGGAGGGACAGCAGGTCCGCCTACCTTCATGCAGGAATCTGTACTGTTTAGCTGAAATAGTGAACTGTAAAGTCATTTAGGAAAGTCAAGGTCACCACCAAAGTGCTCACATGGGCCAGAAAGATGGCAGCAGAAAACAGGACACATACTCACCTCGTGGGCCCATGACCCTCACTTCCAGCGGGGCCAGGCCAGCTTTGCTGGTGTCCACCGTGAAGGACTGCTGGATGTGGGCTCGGACACCGGAGCCCATCCCGGGATCGGCAATCTTGACCTTGCTGGGGTCCACGACGTCCTTCACAGGCACTCTGAAGGGGCTGCCTGGAAAAAGAGGTCACAGGACTCTGAGCACAGCCCACCAACAGCCCAGAGCCCACCTCACGCGTGCCCAGAAGCACGCCCTCGCTGCGGCCCGAGGTCTTGACTGTGCAAGCGTCCCTCCAAGCACCCCAGGCTCGGAACGGAAAGCAGCAGGCGGGCCATTATGAGAGAGGACATCCGTGTACTGTGGGTACAAGGCGTGTCCGGAGCACTAGGAGGCACCGACCTAGTCTTGGGAGCCAGAGACGCATCCCAGTAAGCTGAGACGTGCGAGTGGGCGGCGGGTTTTACCCGGGAAGCAGCTGGAATGGTGTCTCAAAGAGAGCTCAGCAGGGGCAGAGGCCTGGAGGTAGGGGAGAAGGGACTGAGAGAGGAAGCTGGGTGGAGGCGGGAGTAGAAAGGGCTGGAGAGAGGGCCCACTCCCACAAACGGAATCCCCTCTCTAGTGGAGTAGGCACCTCTGAGCACTCATGGGCGTTTAGGTCTCCTGGCCATCAGGAGGAGCTCTGCTCAGCCCCTCGGCAGGGCTGATCCCATGGGGGACCATGGGGGTGGCTGACCCTTTAAGGGTGCTGCTTTTAGGACTGAATGTAGGATGATCATTATTTGCAAGAGAAGCAGTAAACAGAGAACAAGGGTACAGCCAGAGAGCCTCATGGGATATGCCCCAGGAGGGGCACAAGAAGATGCTCCCAGAGGTGAGCCAGAGACAAGCATCCCGGTGTCCCAGCACCATCCTTGGGCTGCCAAGACCACCACCATGCAGCCGACTGTCCCTCATGAAGTGTGGCAAAGTTAAGGCGGACCAGGAAGAAAGGCCTGGCAATCTACTCCCCCAAATCAGTCAATGATACCTCTATGGCCTCTTGGAGGGGCACCAAGTGCTAGTCGAATAACAGTTCACAAAGACAACTTCCCACAGCCTGCTTTGGTGAGTAGCGACTGGGGTCTTTCAAGGCTCATGAGCAGCTGCTCTAAGGGGCAGTCATTGGTCCATCTCTGTGTGGCATGAAGAAGAGTGACAGAGATGGAAAGCCATATGAGAACAATTAGTCCGAGGCACTAGTGGATCGCACAAACATCAGTCTACATCCCTGAGACCAGCAGGACTAGATGGTGCTCGACTGCACTAACAACAGCTCTGGAAAGGATCGCACTGGAAGCTCCTGGATAGAGTGGGAGAAACATGTGGCCCACGACAAACCCATAAGGGATCAGACTTACTGAGTGAACACAGACTATGGCCTTAACCCTTTCGGAACCGAACTCCCCCCATGGTGGGGTAATCAACGATTCAAAGCAAGGGCAGCATTCACCCAAGGGTAGTGTCCAGCGGGTTGGGGAAGGAGCAGAGCAGACACAGAGAGGAAATAGGTACGTGGTGGTACATGGGGGATTCCAATCGACAAACTGACAGAAAACGTGTATGAACTGTTCAATATAAACCTGGTGATCGATCTGTAAACCCCCACCTAATGGCCCCATCTGTAATCAATGAAGAGGACAGGGCAGGGGGATGCCATGCGTTGGTGGCCAACACAAGGCAGCTACGAGCAACTGCCATGAACACTGAAGTGTCTCTGCTCCCTGTCACAGGAGGTTTCCACTCTGGGCTGGGGTGTCACAGAACCAAGGCCACACAAAGGAAGCCGAAGCCTGACTTTCTAACAAGAGCTGGGTTTCAGTGGGTCAGTGGCATCTAACCTTTCAGCTAAGTGAATGAAACGAACGGCTGGAACTGGAAACGGCGAGTACACGTGGGCCCTTTCTGTGGGTTAGTAAGACAAAAGGGAATTCTATCTACAGAGTGACAGCTGGGGATTCCAATGTAAATAGGTGACAACAGACCAACAGCCCACATACAAGTCAGAATCCCCTTTGAAGGGTGCCCACCTTAACACACGGGCAGCCAAGAACCAACAAGCAAAAGTAAACGCGTTTAGGTCTACGATGGTGAATTCAGAGCCTTATCTGCCACTAGCCCCACTCCATGCCCTCGCAGACATCATTAATCGATCACAGCAGCCCTTCTACCTGATGTGCTGAGTCCCAGGCTGTCCAGTGTTCTAGGTAGTACTACCAACAGACGACAGCTAACCTACCACAGGAAGCCAACATGTCATCCTTGGTAAAGCAGAATGCTTTGTGTAAAGGAACACCAGGTTTATGCCGGGTCAGGAGAAACTGGGCTAATATGAAATCACCCAGAATCCCCATGGAAGCAAACCAGAAGCTGTTGGATTACTAAATGCTCCACAGAAGCACCTCCCAAGTGAAGGCAACCAACAAATATTTTATTAAATACAACGGCCTGGGAAAGTTCTAGGGTCAGGACGGGCTGGCAGTCTTGTTGGAGAGACACCAGATTCTGAAGCCCAAAGGAGCTCTCCACAGCTGGTGGGAAAGCCCCAACGAGGCCTGTCTCTCTGTGTGTGAAGGCAGCCATGTGCCTCAAGTTCATGGGTCAGCCAAAAGGACTCAAGTCCTCAAGCCCTTCTGTAAGGGGAATTCCTAAGCTGGGAGCACCCAGCTGACTTTTCCCATCAAAACAGCTCTGTGGCCTCAACAACCTGAAGACGCCTGTCTCTGACACCCTCTGCCTGCTCGAGCTGCTGTATCTTCGAAGAACAGCCTTGTAATCTCCCTGGGTGTCCCACTCCCTCTCCGCCCAAGGGCTGCGGGGCTGCAACAGTGAAACAGGATGTCACTGGGCACTGGGCACCCATCAGCGCCGGTAACTCACGTCTTAATCCCACACGCACCCCAGCGAGCTCTCCCACGGGACGCCGTGCATCTGCCTTGTCCACCTTAGCCACTGAGCTGCTGCTAGCCACAAGGCCAGCAGTTCAAAGGCACCAGCTAGCTGGCTCCTTAGGAGAAAGACGTGGCTGTGTGTTCCCATAAAGATTTACAACCTTGGAAACCCTACACGAGGTCGCCATGAGTCCGAATCGCCTCATTGGCAATGGGTGTCTGAGTGCTTATAGAACAAACGTTAATGTATCTTGAATGAGCTACAAGGGCAAATTTGAGGGGAATCACAAAAAAAAAAAAAAAAAAAGGGCACTGCCGTTGAGTGAATGCCGTCTCATGGCAACCGTGGAAGACGGAATTGAACTGCCCCCGTGGGCTTCGGAGACTAAGAAAGCCCATGACTTTCTCCCTTGAAGCAGCCAGTGGTTTCAAACTGCTGACCCTGAGGATCGCAGCACAACATGGAACTACTGTGGTGGCACCAGTGTTTGCCCATGAGTGTGAAAGAAGAACGGGAGAGGGTACACACAGATGCACATTTGCACTTGGTAAAAGGAGCAGAGTGGACAGAAACAGAAAAGCATGTGGTCAGTGGGCACCTCAGCCCATCCAGACCCCCAGCAACAGGTCCCAGTCTGCTGCCCCTCTCAGCCTCCAAGTACAACGTGGACCCATCAACCTCTCCACCACCGCCCCCCCCTACCGTTTCAGAAGGTCTGTCGCTGTCCTGCCACACCTGAGACACAGTATCAGTGACGTACAACAGCCCTGGGGAGGGGGGGGGGTCCTCGGCTTGTGTTTGTGTTTGAATGGAACCATATACTCATTGGCCCTCTCAGCAAAGAGTTTCTGCTCCTGGAGGTTGAGAGTTGGGGGCCCTTCACGACTCCAGTCACAGTTTTTCATTGTTGGAATCCTTGACAGCCAGGCCTCTTGATCAGGCCAGGCTTTTTTCCCTCCAGGGACACCACTGAATTGTCAAGACCGGGAGGGAGGGTGCTCCCAGATCTCATGCACAGAGGCCAGAGACGCATGCACACTGCACAGGGCAATCCCAAACAAAGACTCTTCCAACCCAATGGCAGTGGTGCTGAAAGAGACCACCTCTACTTCACATTACACACACTCTGCTGTGCGATGGAAGAAAAGCGTAAAAACAAGCAGCCAAGTTCGTGTCTCTATCTGCTACCAGGGTTACCAGCAGAAGAAAGAAAACCCCACCAACAAGAAGCAAAGCCTACCTCCCTATTGGATGAGAACTGAGCACAAACCAAAGCAGAGTCGCCGGTCTTATAAAGAACCCAGCTTTCTACAGATAGGAATCAGAAACACAGGGAACCCAGGGAGGATGATCCCTTCAGAACCAGGGGTGTGAGTGGCGATACTGGGAGGGTAGAAGAAAGGTTGGTTGGAAAGGGGGACCCAATTACAAGGATCTACATGTGACCTCCTCCCTGGAGGACGGACAACAGAAAAGTGGGTGAAGGGAGATGTTGGACAGGGCTAGATATGACAAAATAATAATTTATAAGTTATCAAGGGTTCATGAGGAAGGGGGAATGTGGAGGTAGGGGAAAAATGAGGACCTGATGCCAGGGGCTCAAGTGGAGAGCAAATGTTTTGAGAATGATGAGGGCAATGAATGTACGAATGTGCTTTACACAATGGATGTATGTATGGATTGTGATAAGAATTGCATGAGCCCCTAATAAAACAATTAAAAAAAGACCCAGCTTTCCCTGAAATCAAGAACTAGGAGGTCGTTCAACACACACTGCACACACACGCGTGCACACACACGCCACATCTCCATTTCTAGTCAAAACTCTGAGCCATCACTTTTTTGCCATATTACAAAATAAAGTGCTATCTCTATTTTATGCTTCAGATGGTACTGGTCCTACTGGCAGAGTCCCTGGGGAAGACCAGCAAACTCAAACCTGCTCTCCTGCAGTAAGTAACAAAAGCTTACCAGGGATGTGGGCACCTCCATACGTGATATTAACGTCGTAATCTCCCGCAGCAAAGGGGATGTACTCCGCACTGCAGCTGCCGTCCTTGTTGTCCCTGCAGTTTATCTTCGACTCTGATGGTCCCTCCACAGTTATGCCAAGCCCACCAATGCCTGCTCCTCTGCAAAGCGTGGGAGAGGAAGCCAAGGGAAGCATGACCCAGGCGAGTTCATACAAGACTCACTTAACATGCCTGTATAAGGCACCCTGTCGAGCCAACCCAACTCAAGGACTGCGACCCCGTCCCTCAGACCTCTCTCTCACTGTTGCTGCCGCTGTGTGCTGGCGAGCCTGATTCCAACTCACGGTGACTTTATACGACAAGGGACAGCTGCACCGTAAGGTTTTCCTGGGCTGTTAACTTGAACCAGACGGTCAAGTTCAAACCCACCAGCCACCCTGAGTCAAGGCTGTGGCTTCTGTTAAGATTTATGACTTGGGAAACCCCAGTCCCACTCTGTCGAATGGGGCCATTATGAGTCAGAGCCGACGTGACGGTAGTGGCATCTTCCCTGGGACAGATCAGCGGAGGGTCAAGAGGTGTGGTTCAATATAAACAAAGAGAGCTTTGACCTCCCCCTTCCCATCATTTATCCTGCATTTGTTTTCCTATCTGAGCGCACTGGTCAGGAGCTACGAGTACAATGCAGGCATGTGTCTTGTGACCAGTTTTCGCAGGCATGTGTATAATGCCTCACCGAAGCACAAGACTGGCAATGTAACTCTGCATTGCCAAGTTAAGGAGCCTCTAACCAGTACTCGTTTGCGAAGCAGCTTTCTGACTACCATCAAAATCGATTAGTACCTTTGCGCCATTCCCGGTCATTCTCCGTAACATATATCTCTTCACAGAAAAGAAATCAATATCATGGAGGGGACGGGGGAACCACCCCCTTCCCAAAGTTTGGGACCTAAGCTCATGTGTGGAATACACCCAGAATAAAATATCTTGAACACACAGACCCCAGGGCCTGGCTTACCTGGTGACCACAGTGAAGACGTTGGGCTTGTGGGTAAAGGCCTCTTTCAGTCCAGGTCCTCGGGCCTGAACCCGGGATGGCTGGCAGCCCTCGGTTACAGCCACTTTGAAGGGACTGTTTGGGATGGGCACATCATCGTACGTCACCTCCACGATGTGCAGGCCTGTTTACAACAGACAATATACATTTTTCATGTGTGTCCCCTGCAGGTGGAAATGACACTCTACTCCGGGGAACGAGCTTACATGCAGGTCTGTGTATCATGTATGCTATGTTAACCGAATGAGCAGACTGAAAGGCAGTAATGAGAGTACTCTCAGATTAAATATAAATATCAACGCCTTGCGCTCTGTTTACTCGGTAGCCACCCAGCCATCCCTGTTGGCAGGGGGGCCCCCCCAAAGCAAATGCCACCCACTCAGTATTCAGGTCAGCTCATCTCAAACATACTATCCTGACTTCACCCAGCCATTAAGCAAGAGACAGAAGAGACACCCCGAAATAGAAGAGACCCAAATCCACGAAACACTGAAAATGTCTCCATTGAAAATGCATGGGAAACGGGGCCGTGTGAGGCTCTAAGGCAGTGGTTCTCAACCTTCCTAATGCCATGACCCTTTCATACAGTTCCTCATGTTGTGGTGACCCCCAACCATAAAATTACTCTCATTGCTACTTCACAACTGTCATTTTGCTACTATTATGAATCGAGTGACCCCTGTGAAAAGGTCGTTCGACCCCCAAAGGGATCTCGACCACAGATTGAGATTCACTGCTCTAAGGGTTTTTGCTTTATGCTGTTTTATCCAAATGTCTTGTTGCAATTCTTATGATTCAGGAATGAAATTAATATGTTTTAGGGTGCCAGCGCATCCCCCCATGCCCTGCTCAGTCAGTCTGAGGCGCTGTACACCCCGGCCATTTGCCATGCACGAGGGTCAGCCAGCCAAGCCTGGAGCGGCAGGGACCCTGCAGGAGAGAGAGCATCCGCATCGCCAGTCTCCCACAACGAGCCTCTGCTGAGTCAAGCTGCGTGGACAGGGCAGGTGTTGGCGCCAGCCATCGGGAGAAAACCGGCCAAGCTCAATCAGAAGGGGCACCAGGTCCCAGGAGAGGGCGGCTCACCTTTCTCAAAGGGCGTGTACTCCACCTGGTAGGTCCCGTCGGCATTGTCTGTGACGCAGCACTCGGTGGCAGCCCCTGAGGGGTTGACAATGTGGGCCGTGATGTGGTCCCCACCGACCTGGGTCAGGGTCCGCGAATCCACTGTGAAATCAGTGGTGGCTTCACGAAACACATCTGCAGAGCAGACAGACAGACGAGGATGTCACCATGTCACCAACACCGCTGACCCAGGAGCAACTTCCAGGTCCAAGGCTCTTGGCACTTCAGAATCCAAACTCGGAGCCCTGGAGTCAATGCCAACTCATAGCAACCCCGTGGGTTCCCAAGACTATAACTGTTCAGGTGAGTGGAAAGTCCCGTCTTTCTCCTGCGGAGCTGCTGGTGGTTTTGAACTGCCGACCATGCAGATGGCAGCCCAACGAGTAACCACTACACCACCAGGGCTCCTGTCGGCACTCTCCAACACCAATCCCACTGGCACCGAGCCCATCCTGACTCAGTGCAATCCTATACAGCCAGCCTCATTTTCCTCTCCTGAAGTGGCTGGTGGGCTTGAACCACTGAAGGAGGCTGATGTTCCATCCAGACCAGGGGCCCTGAACCATTCTGCATAATCCCAGCAAAGGCAGACAACTGATTTGTCTGGCTCTCAACATCAGAAACGTTACCCCAACCCTTCTTAAACCTGACCCCAATGCCTACCCCACACCCTCCCTCACCCTTCTACGGACCAGGTCGGGGCTAGGGCAGGTCAGAGAATGGGTGGGCATCTGCTCCGTGGCACTTGGCTTAGCCAGCATTGTTTTCAACTTTTTCAAGTAGGCATCAACAACTGAATACGCTGCCTTTCCACATACAAGCCAGGGTCTTTGGCTTCTGAAAAAGCGGCACCCGTGCTGACAGACAAGGCTGGGCCTGTCCCCTAACAGGAGCAGAAGTGGGAGTCAGGCAGCTGTCAGCATTTGGAAATGCACCAGGTTCACCCTTTGGCTCTGGTCTCCCTGTGCCCCTGACACAGGCGTCTCCCTGGGAACACTTCCCTACATCCCGCTGGGTCCTGCCAGCCCCTGAGTTTGCAGCCCTGCTTAGGGGGTGGGGGGGTGGTTTCTAGCAGTCCTTAGACCTCTCTCTTTTTCAAGCGGCTCACCTTTCCCTTCTATCCCTGGCCCAAAGGCCTTGACCCTGCTGGTGTCGATGGCAGGCTCGATCTTGACCCGGGCAGGGAAGTGTGGCACGGGCTCCCCACCGTACTTCATGGTCAGCGTGTACATGCCGGCGGTCAGAGGCACGTAGGTCACTGCGTAGGTGCCGTCTTTGTTGTTCTGGATACTGACTTCTGCTCTCGCTCCCGAGTCTGAGACAGCCTCCAGGCCCAGGGCCCCAGGCCCCGCTTCTGAACAGTCAACGCTAAGCAGCCCGGCCTCACCCACTTTTCCAGGCTCCAGACCTGGGCCGGACACCACCACCTTGGAGGGGTCGAAGGGCATCTCGATGTCGGCTTTGAAGGGAGAGCCAGGAATGTGAACGTCTTCAAAGAGGATGTTGACAAAGTACTCCCCGGGCTTGGTGGGGAGGTAGGAGACCGAGCAGGTCCCGTCGCCGTTGTCGGAGCACTCGATCTTGGCCTCGCACGGGCCCTCCACGGTGAGGCCCAAACCGCCCGTGCCAGCTCCTTTGGTGTCGATGGTGAACTCGGCAGGCTTGCCCACAAGGCCGCCTTGGAGGCCAGGCCCATGGGCCTTCACCTAAGTGGAGAGAGGGCAAAGGTCAGCGTCTCCCTGGCCAGGACACTCAGCCAGCACTGCTTCCCACATCTGCAATCCTGCACTTCACGGTGAGCGAGGGATCCTCCTCCACTGTCCAACTCATGTCTGCCTGCCTCTCTTTCTCCCACATCCACACGCGGACACACATTGAGGCAAAGGGTTGGGGACACGCGGGTGTGAGCTCAATCAAATGGCTTCCTGCTGAAGCGTTGAGCGGCCCTTAGGGGTCAGGCACTTCCATCACCCTTTCTCCTGCTGCTCCTGGCTATTGGCTGGAGACCCCACGTGAGCCACCTGCCTTAAGCACTCTCAGAAAGGCGTTCACAGCCCTCACTGTTGCTTTGGTTGCTGTACCTCGCTCAGCAACTTCTATGCAACAACCGAAAAAGATGAAAAAGCCGTTTTTAACGCAAGGGTTGTGATGAGGAACACTTCCCCACCCGGCTCACCCTCTGAGCGTACCCTTCACTAGTTGGCTTTGGATCGAGTACTGTAATTACTCAGACAGATGAGGGACTGTCACTCGGGATGGGAGGGTGAGAAGAGGGGCCGGGGCCCCTCCTTCCTACCCAGGGGACCGTGTTTTTACCCTACAAGCTGAATTACACAATAAAGAACTGCTGCCAGCCCCTGGGGGCTGCCGGTCATCACAGCCTGGCTTCTAAAGACAGGAGCAGACAGACACAGTGCTCTGTGAGGTATAAACCATAGAGGTAGTTAAAAACAGTGAAGCTATTGTTTCTCGGTGTATCCATCGAGGTCAGCACACTTCTGGGGCTGGTATTCCTGTCTCTCTGAACCCTTCCCCAGTGGAATCTGATGTCCTCTGACTTATACCAGGCCAACGTGGCAAATTCGACGTTCCCATCAGGATCCTTTGATATAAAAAACAGTCTGAAGAGGCAAGATCGGGGCTGGGAGTGAATGGGGCAAGGCTTCCCAATTCCCAGATTCGCAGAGGGCAGCCCTGGCTACGCTGGATAAAAAAAGTTCTCCGTGGAATTTCCTGGCCATTTCTCACCTACACAGTCTTTCATTTCCCCCTCAACATCTCCCTAATAAACCTCGGGGATGTGTCCCATGTCCTCAGAAAGTCTGTCAAGATTCCTCCTGTTTTGTCCCCAGGCCGAGCCGACCTCTCTGCCTGGAATTGACCTGGCCCCGCAGGGGCCCGGGAAAGCGCTGTGCTGGTCAGATCTTGTTTGGAAGGCACCTTTGAGAAACTAAGACAAGTGTGTTCCTGAGAGAACTCGCCTGCAGTCACCCTCGGAGCACAGACATGTGTAACCACGCTTGACCTGGAATACGCCTGTGCGTCTATGTGCTGGAACCCTGCGGCTGTGCCTCCTGACTTGAGAGAATGAGAAGCCATCTCACACACACACACACACACACACACACACACACACACACACACTTTCTGAGTCTGACCTTGCTGGGGTCTGGCGGCAGGGAGGCCTCCACCGTGTAAGGGCTCCCGGGCACGGGGTGTCCATCGTAGGTGACATCGACGGCATAGAGCCCCTCCTCCCGAGGGATGTACTTGGCTGTGCTGCTCTCCCGGCCGGCCACGGGTGCCACCAGGCATGGCACGACCTTCCGAGAAGGACTGAGGATGGTCACGTCCAGTTTCCCCTGGCCTCCGGCTCCCTTGGTGTCAACGGCGAACTCCTGGTCCTTCCCAACTTCCACTCCTGCGAAAGAAGAACAAGCCTAAGTGAGCAGCTGAGCCTTTCCTGAGCAGGAGGGAAAGAACAGGTGTGTCAGTCTCACTGGCCAGCACTGTCCTTCTCCAGTGGCCAGTCCAGTGGAAGGCCAGCGAGGCGAGGGACACTTGTGGTGAAATGGACAGACACAATGGCCTCAGAGACGGATGCAGTGAGCTCAGGGATGGCTTGGGACCCAGCGGCGTCAGGCTGTCGTGCGCATGAGGCCGCCATGAGGGGGTGCAGACACAACAGCATCCAACAAGTGCCGCGGGCGACGGCTGCAGCGGAGGCTAAGCAGCAACGAGTTCGGACAGTGGGCCCCTCAGCCTCACTGACACCCAGAGCGAGGCCGTCATTCACGGCGGTGAGAACAGCTGGCTTTGACTGAAGGTGTTTACACCCCATACGTCTTCCCTTCACTACCATCACTCCCCTGCAGCGTAATGATTATTAACCGTCAACGTAAACAGGGAAACTGAGGCTCAAGGGGCTTACAGAGCTTGTCCAGGGCTTCCTGTCCACCAAGCAGTCATGCTGGGAACGTAACCTACATTCACCTAACCTCCCAGATGACTTTGCTGACCGCCAGATGACAGCCTGACACGGTCTTCTTGGGTGTTGATTTTGCATCCAAACGGCCCATAAACCCTGTTTGGTTTACTTTTTCCTTCTGGGTAGCAAAGTCAGTCCTGTCACTCCCCACAGAGAAGGCGACAGTCAGAGAGCTGGCAAACACGGGGCACTGAAGTCAGCTGAGAGCTAGCTCACTGGGCCACAAGAACTTTGGCAGACCCCTACAAAGCGGCACTACGGGAGAGGTCATTCGACTTGATTACAGCGGTTGACTTGTTTGGAAGTACAACAAGGTGAGCGTAAAGCCCTACAGCCCAAAGGGCATGTGCTTTTCCCGCTCTCGTGCTGAAACCCCAAGTGTCTTAAAGAAAGGAATTAAAAGGTAAGAGGGCTGGAGAGAGATCACACACTCAGTGCTGGTGGCCCTCCAGGGAGGAAGCCTCATTGGAAGGTATATCCCTGGGCCTGTGTGAACCTGAGACCCCAAGGTGCATGGCCTCTGACCGGTCAGCAGCGGGGATCAATGTGGGACGCACACACTGAAATGATGGGACAGCCGGGCAACTTCAGTACACAATGCAACTGCCCACCGCTGCCACATGCCTTCTTGCTGTGAGATGCTGCTGAGTGGACTCTGAGGAAGCCCCCGTTTTCAGAGAGGACAGCTGCCTCGAGGGATTTTCAGGGCTGTAATCTATACATGGGGGTTCAGTCAGCAGGAGAAGCCCACACCATTTGACCACCAGCGCCTCTACAGGTTGCCGACTGGCCCCAAACTAGCCTATGCATTCTGTTCCGCAACGACGGCAGCCAGCCCCGCCAGCACCACGGGCTCTTCCTCCCCAATCTGGTTCCCACTCGCCCGCCCTTCTGTCCTGCCCTTTCCTTCCGTCTGCGCTCTGCTTCTGTGCTGGGTTTGAATTTGTTAATAGTTCTTCCTGTTGGACCTCCAGTAGTTTTACAAGCACTTGTCTCATTAATTACAGTGCCCTTGTGTTTTATTTATTTTATTTTTTTTGTTTTTACACTAAAAAAAAATGAAAGGGAAAAAAAAATCCAGAAACGAGCCTGTACTAATAAGAAACCTAACACACTAAGGAAATAGCAGGATGGGTGGGGCGCACTCTGGTCTCTGAGTGGCTTTTATGCCACTGTCAACCTTCATATGAATGACTTGGCCCAGGACAGTGGCATGGTGGAAAATAGCTCGCCAGGGAGCAATGGGCCCCAATTGCTCTTTGTAGTAATAGCTTCCCGCTCACAAAGCCGGCAGACTGACGACTCGCTGGATCCTGAACGCCTGATGGGTTCGTGTTGCAGTATCCCCTCGTCGGGTTTACTGACCACGCCCAGCCCCGTTTTACACGGGAGGAAACGGAGGGTGGTGAGGTTAAGTGGCAGGTAGTGCCACTGAGCGGTCCCACAGCAAGGCCCAAGTCTGGCTGTACAGTGCTCCAGACAGAATGGGCTTCCCTGCAGAGCTCGCCTTCTGCAGGCAATCTAACTGACCGCCCAGTTTGGGACTCTTCCACTACCTGTCTCTCCCCTCCATCCGCACACTTACGGTTTTCCAGCCCATTAATTTTTATCTTGCTCAGATCCAGCGGCGCAGCGATGCCCACGGTGAAAGGGCTCTTAGGAATGGGATCCCCGCCGTACGTCACCAGAACCTGCATGCTGCCCTGGAAGAAGAGGGAGAGCGGAGTTATGTGCAGTCAGTAAGTAGCACGCTTGCCTGCCATGGGCAGCTGCCCTGAGCGATCTCTCATTCTTCCCCAGAGATCCAGGGCTTCTTAACGCCAATGCATTTAGAAAGCACCCACGATGTCCAAGTGTTTGGCCACATGGCGAGAATGACAGAGAGCGTGGGGAGGAGCCACCAGTGAATCAGTCACTGTTAAGTCAACATCCACTCGCGGCGATCAACTTGCTGCACGTGTCAAACTGGAACTGTTTCCTGGGAGAGCTTTTCACTTGCTTGTTCTGGGGAAGTCAATCACCAGGCCTTTCTTCCACGTTGCCCCACCCCCCCTCCCCGGTGGACTTGAACCTCTAGCCTCCTGGTTGGCAGTCTAGTGCCTTCACTGTGTGCACCACCCAGGGACTCCTGACAAAATGAGCTCAGCACTTAACAGAACAACCTCAAGAAACGTTTACTATGTGTCAAGCACCGCCCTGGCTGCCTGTACGTGTTTCTCAAATCCGTCAGAAGAGGTAGCTCCATTGTTGACACATGTTCGAGGACACAGAACCACACTTGGGTGAGGTGAAGTCACTTGCCATTCATCACAGACCTGGTAAGTGCAAGCTCTGGGTGCTACACCCATGGCGCCCAACCTTGTGCTCCCAGCTGGTCCACTTCACAATCTCCTCACCCACATACACACACAGCCTGCCACGAGGAGGGGGGAGAGGAATGAAGAGGGCGGGGGCACTTCCATGAACAGAACTGGCTTTTCCACACCCATGAGACTGCAAAAGTGATTTGCAGGTTGACCTGAAATCATCTCTCTGGGTACCTGAAACGGCAAACATCTATCTCCCATGTCAGGGAAAGGAGGGGGGCGGCGTGCGGTGGGCCATGTGTGCTGCTGCTGTTCAGCCTGGCCAGTGCTGGCTCCGCTCCAGGCTGGCTTCCTCTCTCCACGCCCCGCTGACTACCCCCTGCAAACTCAGGCTCCATGAAAGCCCACGGCTGTCTCAGTCCATTAAGATCCCCCTCACTTCAAACTCTGAGACATAACTTGAGAGGACGTGGACGGGAAGGGGGAAAAGGGCCAGGACCCGACTCCCCCACCCCCGCCCCCCCAGAACCCAGTGGGCTTGCTGGAATCTGGCCCCTGCTGAAAAAAAAGAGGTGGCTAGCCAAATGTTAAAAGGCGTCGGGGATTTTTTTTTTCAGGGGGGCGGTCTCCATATATTTTCTCACTTAGAAGGGGAGGGGGCCGCTAAGCTGTGGGGGAGGATGGTTCTAACAATGGAGGAGGGAAGACGGCTTCCCGAGATTTATTAAACCGCACACCAAACTGACGCGCCCTGCATGCAGATGTAACGTTGCCCGTTTCCCGGAGGGCCTGCGTCTCTCTTGCAGGAGAGGCCTCCGCTGGGGAATCCTTGAAGGTGGGGACTTACTGCGGCCGTTTGGTAGGTCTTCAGAGGCTTCCTAACTTTCCAGGCCAGACCTTGAGGCTACCCATGCTTCCTGCAGAAATCTCCCACCCCTGAATCAGGCCAAGGGAGTTGGGGGTTCCTCCTCCAGTTAAGCCTACCGTCCCCATAAAGGCTAGTGTGTTCTCATTCTGCCCCCCCCCACCCAACTGCCAAGTCAGTTTCACTTCATTTGACACTATCAGGCAGTGCAGAACTGGCCCCCCCAGGGTTTCCATGACTACAAGTCTTCACGGAAGCAGACTGCCTCGTCTTTCCCTTGGGGAGCGGCCGGTGGGGTCAAACTGGCAACCTTTCAAGTTATCTAATGAGCAGCACTTAACCACCCTGCCACCAAGGCTCCTTTGTTCTCACTGCTAGTCGCGGGGTGAACTAGTCAAACCACTCTACTTTAAATACACCTAAATAAGTAACATCACTACACCTAAAAAACACCACTTTACCTGCACTGAAAGGAAGGGGAAAGAAAGATGCGCGGGAAGGCCCCCCACCGGAGGCAGTCTCTGAAGGCTGTGGAGTGCAGGGTGTCTGAGCTATGGTCACTATGGGGTTCAGGGACACTGCCCTGGCTGCCGGATCGCCTGAGTCTCCCTCCCACATGCTTCCGAGACCTTAATCTGCAAAACACATGCCCGTGAGACAGCACTCGGCAGCTCAGGGAAGAGGAGCCGTGAGAGAGAGAGCCCTTCCCTCCAGACTCCTCTGCGGCAGCATCGGGCACCAGTAGCATCTCCTGGGGAATCCGCCCCTAACCAAAAGATTGCCAGTGCAAGCCCAGTCTCGGAAAAAAGGTCTCTCTCTGCCTCTTAAAAGAGAACCAGCCAGTGAAGGCCCCCTGGCTCTGACACACTCGGCTGGCAGTGACTTTTGGAGGTCGTGGCTCCCTAATCAACATCTACACCCGTCTACTCAGGCAGGTTTCAGGGACCACCAGGTAGGCAGCCCTCCCCCTCCTGACACTACACAGAATCTGCATTCTGCTGGGACCCACTGGCGCATGCCCCGGAACACACAACAAGCAGGTGCATTTCTGGGGCATTTGAGCCTGTGAGCCCCTCAAACCCACCAAGAACGCTCCACCCCCTCCTAAGTGCGTGGTACTCCGGGTGGGCGACCCAGGCCTCCTAACCCCATCCAAGACAACAGGTCCCAGAAAGGCACGCTCGTTTAACACAATCTGGGAGGGGTTGGGGGTGGGGGGGGCGTGCCGGCAGCGGAGGGTCCTGTGATGCAGGGCGCTTCAGGCTCCTTCACTCGCTCAGCTACAAACCTAAACTCGGCCCGCTAGGCCCCTGGGCTGGGGCTGGAGAACCATATCCACCATCACAGCCCATCCTTGGGAACCCCCGATCCAAGGAGGGACCGCACCTGTCGCCTTGGCCCCAGAGAAGCACACAGAGCAGCCTGTCACTCACACGCAGCGACAAGAGCCAAAGCAGTCTTGGGCTAGCCCGATCCTCACTCCACAGGTGACCCCTGACAGAGTCCTCATGCTTATCGCAGCAGCGTTCTGACACCCGGCACGGAGCAGCCATCGAGAGCGCACCGACAGCCAAAAAGCCAGCTGCTGTCAGTTAACGGGGTCCACATGACCTCGGGGTGACTGACATGAGGAGCCTCCCACTGCAGCGTCCCTTCAAAGGTGGCGACGCAGGACCTGAGGCTGTCATGGGTACCTCCAGCGGCACCAATGGCTGCTGGGGACAGCCAGGAAAACAGTTCTGAAATCCTTGCTGAGGGTGCGAGTCGACGTCTGATCCTACCCTGAGGTCTCTAATGTGCTCTCTAGGGGTCCGGCCAAAATGCAAGCCGATTTATAGGGCTTCCTCCTTGCTTAGGGGATACTGGGCTCCTGGTTGAGATGATGGGAAGCGGGGGGAGCAGAGAATGGGGACTGGTGGCCAACAGGGTCAGCATAACGAGTGAGAGGTCACTGAAATGTGCGTGCAAGGAATATCGAAGCAGCAAGCATCACATTGTTTGTGCCCCAACAGGGTGGGGAGCAGCACCCAGAGACAGAATGAAGCCAATACTGCAAAGTGGGTTTCAGAAGCTTCTATGACCTTGTGATCCCAGCCAGTGTCCATGGCCCTGGATTTCTGGCATCTTAACCCAAGGAATGTGGAGGAATTGGCATTCGCACAAAAATGTCCGGTTGAGAGAATAGCAAGCCGGTGCCTCCGGTGGTAGCCGGGCTCCCACCTGGCTCAGAACAGGAGGATGGCAGCCACCACTCAGCCCGGCGCTGCCGAATGAGGCAAGGCTATCCTGGTGACAAGTGTCCTCGACTCAACATTACCAAGAATGAAAGACGGCAGTCTAATTCAAAGAGGAACCCTTTCCCCATTACTAATACTGAAGCCCTCATAAAGAGATAAAGAAAGGGGAAGAGGCCAGTCTGAAGATAAAAAGGCGCGTACCCATTGTGGCAAACAACCATCTTTTCTCAGAAAACCCACTGCCAGCTCCCTGCTCAGAGCCTGGGCTCCAAGCTATCTCCGACCCTCCCCAGTGTCTCCTCACTGTACCCCGCAATGGTCGCCTTTCTTGCTAGCTCTTCCCAGAGGGGATCCAGGCACGAGTGACAGCTCTCGGGTTATGTTTCTGCTGAAAGCCATCGCGTCCTCCCTACAGACGGACTCTCTCACACAGGGGCCTCTTCTCCTCAAGGAGCAACAAACTGCCCACGTTCGGCGAAGGCCGTTCGGAGAACTGCGCACACAGCGTAGAGCCCAGCCTATTCTGCTGGGATTTCTGCTCCCTGGACCCGAGAAGGATAAACACGGAGCAAAACAGAAGTTTAAACTAATAAACTTGGACAGAGAAGTAGTACTTCAGCCCGATTGCCAAAAGTAGTCAGAGCAGAGCAGACTGTGTCCTGCACTTCGTGAGGGCCAATCTGCTGCTTTGGTCCTCGGGGACGAAAGGCTGAACTGGCTCTTTGAGAAAAGTTCCCGCCACCACACCTTGTAAAAAGGTGAACGAGACTGGAGGGGCCTACAAGGACAAAGCGTTCTTTCTTCAGAAGGAAGAAATAGAACTCAGAGGTGGCTGGGAAGGCTGGAGGGGTAGGTGTGAGCGTGAGTGTGTGTGTGTATGTGTGTGTGTGTGTGTGTGTGAGCGTGAGTGTGTGCGTGTGTGTGTGCGCGCGCGCGCGCGCACGCGCATGCGCGCGCGCCCTTGGAGTGTTTTGGTACAGCGTGAATGTGAGAGAGACTATCTGTGTGTGTGAGTGGTTAGCGGGTGAATATATGTGAGAGCGAGTGTGTAAAAGAGCATGTGTGACGTGTGAAATTATATATGCATGTGAATGATTAGAGTGTGTGTGTGTATGTGTGAGAGGAAGAGAGACAGTGTGTGTGTGTGTGTGTGTGTGTGTGTATGTGAGAGAGAGAGAACATGTGTGTAGAGGTATGTCCTGAATTTCACGAATTTAGCATGTCTCCAATAACCGTCAAGTGGAGGCAGAGGACTGAGGCGGGGAGACTTGGTCCTGCTTGTTCTGTGGGACACGCCTGACCGCTTGTACCCTGCAGGGCCCTGATGTGACCACTGCGGCCTGGAGGCAGCAGTCCCAGGGGTTCAGGACAAGGCATGGACAGCCACTGGCAGAGCAGCCCTCATGGGAGGGACCTCTTACACGGCCTGGGCCGGGCGGAAGAGCACCTGGCTGCGAGGTCCAGGCTCAGGGCCCTACCTGCTGGGTGGGCGTGTACTTCACGGTGTGGGAGTAGTCGTAATTGTCGATGACATCCAAGTCCTTCACCGCGTCGCCGGGAAGGGGGCTGCTGAACTGCACGTTGAGCGGGGCCTTCCCGGCCCCTTTGGTGTAGACGGTGAAGTGGGTTGGCTTTCCGTTTTCCACACCTGGAAGGACAGACTGTGGAGTGAGGAGACAGGCGGGCCAGAGTGGTTTCACTTTTAAAACCAGTCTGACGGGTGCTAGCACGCCAGCTATCTGGCAGGCGGACACAGCTGATGGATGTCAGGAGCTGGTGGCCAACAGTGGACGCAGGCCGGCACATCATCAGAGCCTGCACGTGGGGGGAAACGGCCCACCGAAGCCCTGGGGCAGGGCTGCCCACCGTCACTGGCCCACCGATGGCCTCCCGCACACGCCGTCTCACCTGCTTTGCTGAGCCCGGGGCCTTCTGCCCTCACGTTGCTGGCATCGTGGGAAGGGTCAACTTTGACTCGGAAAGGGCTGGCGGGGATTTCCTGTGGGGGAGACACTGTCTCAGTGGAAAGCCCCGGAGCAGGTGCCAGGACTAAGCCTTGCGCCCAAACTCCAAGAAGGAAGCCTTCGCTTGACTCTTGCTTTAGGGAGTTGTGGGCAAACTTCTGTCATCACAGGCCAGGTCTTGCTGGTCTAACATCAGGCAAGGGTCATAGCCGGTCACTTACTAACACCTACCTTCCCCAAACCAAAGGCTCTGACCCGTTTTCTGAATAGGCTCAGGGAGGTTTTGCATAGGACATCTACAATCTCAGAACCACCAAGTGATGAGGAAGCAGAATTAAAATACAGCAAGAGTGAAGCAAACCCCTCCCCAAAGTGATGGAAGGGGAACAAAAGAAATGGCCTCCCGGGACCGCTAAGAGCTACGGTCTCAGGAAGGCGGACGACCCGCTGCAAAATGAAATGACCCATTCATCAAAGACAGGGCAGGGGTTGTACACTGTAATGAATGTCATCAACGTCCATGAATTAGATAGTAAAAAACTGAATTGGCAAGTCATGTTCTATTTATGTATATTGTGTAAATGTGTGTGTGGATACACACGCACACAAGGATATTGCAAAATAAGCAAGTAGAAGTATCAAAATGCAGGCAGAACAGATGAACTGGATTGAGTCAACTCAAGAAAATTCTCAGGTACAGAACCTTTTCCTGAGGTACCTATTTTTACATAAGGCTCATTTTAATCACCAGGATTCCATTTTTTCCTCCTATATTAAGATATTATTCTCCCTATCTACAGATCCTATGCGAAGAACACTACCTGAAACTGTAACCCTATAAAAAAAATTTTTTTTAACGTTTTATTAGGGGCTCATATAACTCTTATCACAATGCATACACACATCAATTGTGGAAAGCACATCTGTACATTCATTGCCCTCATCATTCCTATAAAAATTTAAGGTTGGGGGTGGTGGTGGTAAAGTCATTACTTCAGAGAGGCCAGAGTAGAACACACCTAGAAGTTAATTAGGTTTCAATAATAAAACTGGTAACATTTATAATAGACCAGGCTCTTCCCAGAGCCTTGCTTTTAACCACGAAACCTACTGCCTCATTGTTGTTAGAAAGTAGTAAGAATTGAGTTCTGGGGGCAGATGCCTCCTCTGTGGTTGAATCACCCCCAAAGAGAGAAAAAGCCAGACAGGACCCAGGCCTCCCCCTCCCCCTCCTCCCGGGCCCAAACACAAACCTGAGACGCAAAGAGAACTTTGATAGTGTATCGCCCGGCGGCGGGAGGCACGTATTTAACTGTGAACGTGTCATTGGCGTTGTGAATAATGTCAAAATCCACGTCTTGCTCATCCTCACTTAACACCCGAGCATCGCACTTAATGCCAACGCTGACATCACCTGGAACAGACCGGCTATTTAGCAGCAGTTTGCAAGAAGCAGCATGCCCCACGCGATCACTTCCAGCTCGGGTTAGCACACCAAAAAGCAACTGGGATGTTTCCAGTAATCAGGATGAGAAAGGCAGGTTGGGAGAGGAGATGGAGGATCAGCCAAAGAGCTGACAGACTCTCATTAGACTCTCGATAATTACTGTACCCAGGTGGACTACTTCCTGGTTCAACATTCATTGCCCGGGAAACATTACAAAAGACCTTTCTTCCCCCGAAGGGCAGTAACCACTGCTTCGGGTGGCATGCCTAGCTCACCTTCGCCGGCCTCGGTGCAGTCCACTGTGAAATGAGTAGGCTCGTTCGCCTTCAGGCCACTTCTCTCCACCCCTGGCCCAAACACTTTGACCTTCTGAGGATGGCTGCCTTGGCCAATGTTGACCTGGGTGAGGCGGGAGAGAGTGGTTATACATCGTTCTCCTCCACCTGGACCCACAGAGACACAGTTAGCTGGAGACCTTATGGACAGTGGGGAGTACTTTCTTTTCTTTCAGTTCACGCATCTTTCATGACCTACCAAGGAGGAGGTCCCCCAGGCCAGGATTCCACCCACAACCTACCCTGTAGGGGCTGTGTGGTATGTTCACGCCTCCCCAGACCACCGCGATGGTGTGCTTGATGGCCTTGAGCGGGGTGTACGCGCAGGCAAATGTGCCGTCCATCCGGCTCTTCATCTGGATGTCAATGGGCTGGCCTTCCCCATCCTGCAAGAGAGCCAGGACTAGGAACGGAGCCGGCCCTCACATGGCCTCCCCAGACAGCAAGCCGCCACTCCCTAAGCCGACCAGAAGGAACTGAGCGAGCGCCATGGGCCGTGTCCTCCGAACATAAAGGCAGGTGGCAACATTGCACATGCATTTACTTCCTCTGAATGTGATCATTAACTGCTTCATGAGGAGCGAATGCGGAACGCAGTGAACGTCGCACAAATGGCGTTGTGCACTTAGGAGTGATTAAAATGATATTTTTTGGTTAGGTACACATTTTACCACTCAACTTTCCTAAGTAGGAAAAAGGGGCTGGGTGGGGTGGGGTGAGTTGGGGATGATCCAAAAGAAATCATGACTACTCAGTGCTTCCTAATGTCAAGTCTGGCATTTACATTCTTTGGCCAAATTCAATGAAATAGGATAAGCAGATGATAAAAATAAAAGTGTCTTTCCACTCCTTCCCTCTACCCTGGCCGATGTAGCCTCAGATACACAGAGGGGCACTGCAGGGTAACCCGCAGCCGCCCGGCCTTGTGTCCATGAAATATTCATCGTGGCGATGGGAGCACCTGGTGCCTTACCTGACAGACTCCGATTTAACCTTCACATCACTCCGAGACAGAATGTTTATAGTGTCCATTATGTGGAGGAGGAAACGGACCCCCAGGGATGGGGCAAGTTTCTTGCCATTACATGGAGATATTTTGTCACTTGCTGATTGCCTGCATAGGTCACTTACCTGAGCAAATATCTTCAAGGGCGCTTTCCCAGCGTCTTTGGGATCCACAGTGAACTCGGCCAGGTTGTTGACGATGCACCCGGATTTCTCCAATCCCGGCCCATATGCTTGAACCTGGGGAAAAGGGCCAGTAATGACTGTCTTTCTGGGCAATGGCCCAACCAGACCCTGTCATGAAGAGTGGTAACCAGGAGGTGGGGGGAGGACACAGTAGCACCTGGCTTGACCGTCACTTTGAAACAGGATGGCTGTGAGAGGTAACCGGGACAGTAGGCTGGCACTTGAAAATAACAGCAGCAAGTGAGGGGAGGGTCTGTTTAGGAAGCGCCAAGGGTCTGTTTATGGTAACAGCAAACTAGGCCATGGAAACCGGCAGTGGCTGCACATGATTCATGTAAGTGTGTCATTACACTGAACATGCAAGCAAAGATCGAATTGGAAAACGTTATATCTATATTACAATAATAACTTTTCTTTTTTAGGGAAGTATCTTATTAACCTCTCCCGGGAGAGAAAATGATCTAAAATCAGGCCCCAAACCAGCCTGGAGCATCCTGTATGATTTTGAGCCAACACAAGGAACTTGTGCAACTGGGGAATGCACTTTGACTGTAGCCAATCTCACGGACTCCCACTTGTCTTCAGAGCATGAAGGGGCAGCAGTTGGCCAAAGGTTCTACCGGCCTGGAGCAAAAAAAGCCACGTGGACAAACCGCAGTGCACACCTGGGGGCCTGGAGAGTAACCGTCTCCTGTCAGCCCTCGGCCTGTGAACGGGTTTGAGATGAGGCCTCTCAGAGGTAAAGCAAACAGTGACGAGAGAAAGGTGGAGGCAGAGTGGGGCGGGGAGCTGGGGACAATCTGCCTTCTCACGGCACAAGATGAAACGACGACGACAGAAAGCAACGAGACCGAAACATGACGCTCTGAGTTGCGAGGGAAGAGCAGGGATGAAGACTACCGTCTTGGGTTTCCCCAGATGCCAAGAGACACCAAGTTAGGGAGGTAAATTGCTCGAGCAACATCATGCCCAATTGATACCAGCAGGCTTCAAATTCAGGACCACCTCTTCCTAAATTCTACCTGGCTCCTCTCTACCCTTTCTCGATCTTCAACCTATACAACTCTCCACACACCGGGGAGGGAGCCGGGACCCAAGAGACAGAGGACAAAACACAGCGGGAGGGAGTCACCAGGTCTGGGTTGTAGTCCCCCGTGGCTGGGTGGATGAAGGCCATGTATGGGCTGTCCTTGATGTCTTCGTCATCACACATGATGTGAACCGCATACTCGCCAGGCTCCTTGGGCCAGTACTTGACATCACACGACCCGTCGTTCTGGTCATCATACTCGATCTTCGCCTGAGAGGGGCCTTCGATAGCAAACCCTAGACATGCAATAGGAGGACGCCCAGGTTACAGCGTGTAAAGAACTCATTCCATGCCGCCACCAACTCAATCCCTCTGGCTCCCAGAAAAGCCCGCAGCTGCCAAAAGGTCCCTTCCCCACAAAACCAAACCAACTGAGCGGTCACCAGAGATGGAGGAAGAGTTGGAGTCTGTGCTGTTATGTAAGACCATCTAACTGGGCAAAAACGTTCTATTGGTAATATGGCAACATCTACCAGCAGTCTTGGAGCCACGCCTGCCCTTGGCCCCACCAGAGCCACTTTGGGGGCATTTATCTGAAGGAAATGGCCAAGGATCTGTGTAAACAGCTACACACATGAGTACGCATTCAGCATTGTTTTTATAGCAAAACTCTGGGAATAACTTAAGAACCTAACAATAGATCTATCCATACAATGGAATTCCAGGGAAGCCATAGACCATGAAGCATATCTTAAATTTAACCAGTGCAGAAAGACAGCAACTGAATATTTGTATGTGTATCTATAGAAGAAAGAACGAGTAAGAAGTCTGGAAGGATATACCCCACCAAAGACTGGATGTTATTTCTCCAGAAATAGGATATCTTATTTTCCCTTTTTGTTTGTTTCTATTGTGGCTCACCAGAGTACCGCCTGTGGGCCAAATCCAGCCCGCTGCCTTGCTTGCTAAATGGTTTTCCTGGCAGATAGTCACACCCAGTCATGTACTCGTCGAAGGTGGCTTCCCACTGTAATGGCGGAAAAGGCACCCTGACAGAGACCACAGAGCTCACAAGCTCAAAGTATTTGCTCCCTGGTCCTCAGTAGAGAAAGTTTTCTGACTCCAGATCTAAAATGCTCATGCATAGACTACGTACATATTAAAAATAAGAAAAACAAGCTTAGATAGAATCCAAGGAATGCAGTCACTCACCAAAATGTGAACACCAGCAAAATCCACTCACTGATTCATCCAAACTACAGCTCAGTCAGGTCGGTCCCCGATATTTGCTGAGTACCTACGTACTCTTTTAGGGACGGACGGATGGGGACACACACACACACACACACACACACACACACACACACACACACACACAACCCAAACCACTGCCCGAGAGTAGATTCTGACTTCTAGAGATCCTGCAGGGCACGGCAGGGCAGGAAATCATCCTGCAAGCAGAGTGCCACCTTTCTTCGGGTGGGCACAGCAACCAGTGCACCACCAGGCACAATACCCACGAAGGCCTGTGCACTCAGGGCCGAGGGGGATGAAGGAGAGCCAGTGCCAGAGACAGGGGAGTAGGAGGGGCTCAGGCAACCCCGAGGCAAGGCAGCTGCGGGCAGTGAGGCTGAGGAGAGACTTCTACCACCCATCCTCCCACCCAGGCCGAGCCAGGCCTCTAGGTGCCCTGGAACCCCACACCCCGCCGGGCACCCTGAAGCTAGTGCTCAGCTGTCTCCATTTACCTAGAGACCCCACTTCAGAGCCAATGGATTCCACCACGAAGTCCGCAGACCGCCCAACAAGCCCACCGTGCAGTCCGGGGCCCCATGCCCGGACTTTCTGCATGCCTGCTTCAGGACCAACTTGGACTTCAAAGGGGCTGAAATGAATGAAAGTGGCATTAAAGTCGTGCTGAGATGGAACGGAATGAAGATGGCCATCGGCTGCCGAGGGACATGCTGTCTACTTGCCTGATCCTTTTACCTGGAGTGCCAGTGTCCAGCCAAACCCTTCCTCCCACACAACCATTATTATGTCAACAATATAGTGTGATAGGGCTGCCTCCGGGAGCTCAGGTGGCCACTGGGAGGGCACTCAACACACCCGGCCTCTAATGAGCCTTTGTGTCATTAACCTAGACCTCTGTGTGCCCCAACACCACCACCACCCCACCACCCCGAAAACAGCTGCCTGCAGTCAGCTCCAGCTCTTGTCGGGCTCCCGTGCGACACAGGGGGATGGGTCGACACAGGGTTTACAGCCTCCTGGTTTGAAAGTCAAGTCGCCATCTCTTCCTTCCAAGCCCCCTCTGGAAGCACCAGCCTTGCTGTGAGCAGCTGGGCCTGTTACCCGTTTTGTGCGCAGGGGCTTTCCAAAGCTCAGAGAGTGTATTCTTCCCTTGATCTTGTGCTCCTACCGAGAAGACCAAGTGGGGTAGCTTTCTCTCTTTGCCCTGGGGAGTTGAAAATGTGTGCTGAGTCCCCTCCCCAAAAGCCCACTGCCTTCCAGTCGGTATGGACTCACAGAACTGCCTCTGGGGGTCCCCGAGGCTGTACAATCCTCACGGGAACAGCAGGCCTCGGCTTTCTGCTACCGAGCAGACTGGGTGGTTACCGACTGCCCACTGTGATTTCTCAAGGTTTATTCGGGGTTTCTAGCGGCCCCTCAGGAGCGCACGAGCAAGCACATGCACTCGGGGCATCTACGAACACGCCCACAGGCAGTGTAGCAAACGGGGGTGGGGGGGTTGGGGGGGAAGGTAGGGGGACGACACACGGCCGCCATCCCTAGTGGCGCTCGATCACACATGATTTCAATGTAAGCCGTAGCTGGCTTCACTCGCGCCGAATTCCTGAACAGAGGCATCCATTGAAAAAAAGAAAAGCTCAGTTTACACCACGGCGGACAGACATACAGCCTGTTTGCTCTCCATTACGGCTGCTTCGGGCCTCCCGTCTCCCACCAGCCCCAAACCACCAGCATTTGATTTAAAGCGGGGCAGCAGAAACCACAGCGACTCGCTCAAAAGCAAGCTGCTCTTGAGAACAGGCTGTGTGCTGCTGGAGGGGGAGGTGGGGAGACTCCAACAAAGCAGGCCACTTTCCCGCCTGCAGCCTGGGAAGCCACCAAAGCCAACAGCCTGCCCTGGCCAAGCACCCCATCCCACCCAGAGAAGGCCCTATCTCCAACGGAGCCTCACCTCTTTGGAATGTGGTGCCCCCCCCATGTGATGGCGATGCTGTATTTGCCGGGGGTGCTGGGGTAATACTCGAAGGCGTAGACCCCATCCAGAAAGCCTTTTTGCTTCACCAGTTCCTCCAGACCTTCTGTGGGAAAGAAGCAGACAGTCAGGACAGAGCTAGAGCCCAGAGGGCAAGCGCTACATTAACTAGACATCAGCAAGCGAGGAGGACTGAGTGGACAGCCTGGGGTGTCAGCCACTCTCCATAAAGCCAATTCTGACTCCAGGCCCCGTGAGTGTCAGAGAAGACCTGTGTTCCGTGAGGCTTTCAAGGGCAGGGTTGGGGGAAGCTGATTGCCTGGTCTTTCTTGCGAGGCTTCCGAAGATGCAATGTGGACCTGAACCGCCAACCTTCAGTTAGCCAAAGGGCACAGTAACCACATGTGCCGCCACAGGGACTCAACCTCGGAGCGTGGGGGTCACGAAACCCCTAGAGATTTACTGCAAAGCTGAAAGCAGCCGCCATCCTCTGCTGCAGGGATGGGCAAGAGGAAGAGTTCCCAGCTCGCTGGCCTCGGAAAGACAGAAAGAGCTCTTGGGGGTGAGGGCCCTGAGGTCCGAACCTCCTGGGTCTGTTTGACCATCCATCCAGTCACCCCTCAACCTCAACTCGGCTCTTCCCGACAGGAGTCGCCTCCCTCAGCCTCCACAAAAGGTGGGGGAAAGAAAGAACCTTTGAGTACTGGGCATGCGGTTCATGTGAGCGTCCCTGTGTTTTCAACTAATGCTGGATCATCAAAACCGGAAGGCTTTCTCCTCTACGTTACCCCCCAAACTCTATACCGAGCCATCAGGCAGGAACTTGTTTTATGTCAAGCCCGGAGGTTTGGCCAGGAAAGCTGTTGAGTCAAACAAGACTCCAAGGTCAGGGGAAAACAAAACAAAACACCTCCTTGGCTCCTGCTGCAACAAGCCTGGAGGAAGGGCAGCCCCAGAGCAGCCTGGACTGCAGGCCCCAGCGGTCTAGAACCTTGGCTGCTTAGGGCCACGGCCTGCTCCAAAGCTTTAGCACTCAGATTTAACCCTCTGCAGAACAGAACTCTCCCACCCCACGGCCCCTGGGGACCCACAGGATGAGAGCAGTCCCGGGGCAGAAAGCCCGAGTCCAGAGGCACAGGAGTGAAACAGCCAGGGGCAGCTACCGCCATGGGGTTGATCTGTCCCCGAGGAGCTCCTGAGGGTGGCGGGGCAGAGACCAGCCCTTTAACCTCTGTCCCCTTCCCAAAGGAGGAAGTAGGAAAGGTTTTTTCAGGGTACAGACTGGCCCTTCAAGAATTCTATTTATCTGCAAAGGAAACTTAATCTTAGGGAATTTGAAATTCCTTCTATAAGCACTTATCATAGTCATTAGCTGCCTGAGATAATTTCATAGTCTATGAACTTGGAACGTGCAGAGAGACAATCACAGGCTTTGCAGGGCAGGGCTGGAATGCCAGCTCCAGGGCTGAGAAGCTTGCGGGGCATTCCCCTCTGGATCGAGGTATCCTCAAATAAATGCCAGGTCACCCTGAATTGTTCCAAGGGAAACACTTCCCCAACTCTCCTACATCGTTGATAGAATGTGAGGTTACCCAGTCACCCGCTGTTCTCGCCTATATCCCGGTCAGACATTACCAATAGATCACTGCTCACCACCCCTCACCACCACCACCACCACCACCACCACCCCCAGAGAGCCCAGAGAGCTCCAAATCTTCAAGCTACCTCTCTGGGCAAATAAGTCAATGAGACTGGCTGGGGATGCAATGAAATCCATATGCCACGGCTGCAAAGTTAAGCCAAATCACCCCCAAGGTGGGAGAAGCAAAGGTGTACTTACTAGGACCTTTCACGGTTACACTGAGCTCCCCGCTTCCGGCAGCTTTGGTGTCAACCTTGAAGTCGGCAGTCTCTCGGATGCGGACGCCCTTGGGCTGCAGGCCTCGGCCACTGGCCCGGCAGGCATTTGGACTGCAGGCTGCAAGCAGAATTTCCACATCAATCCAACCTTTCATTCTCCCAGTCGGGAGTGGAACAAGCCAGGGTAAGTCAGAGCCAGCCGCCAAGAAAATGCTTGCTTTATACAAAGAACGGGCAGCACTTGCCCGAGACCAGGGTCCTGTCCAGGGAGCGCACCCGGCTAACCCTGCCCGGCCACACCACAGAGGATGGGGGAAGTTACTTTGGCAAGGAACACCGGAGAGTTCAGCAAACCACGCTGTGCTCCTGGTACCGGATGAAGTCCGGCTTTTATCTTCTCAGTGGTGGGGGTGCAAGGGGCAGACAGGAGTTAAGGAGGGGCACTGGACGACGCTCAAACCTCACTGCCATCCCTCGAGGGCCCAGGAAATTGGGAAGACTGGGCTTGTTCAAGTCTATTGGGAAGCATCTGACCAGATTCCAAACTCTGGGTCTGCCATTTCTAAGTCTAACCCATGCTGCTGTCTTCTGAGTCAACTGTCGGGCAAAAGCACGGCAGCCAATGGCTTCACGAGAGACCCGTTCAGGCTCCCGGTTGGCCAGGGCAGGCCAGCCTTGAGTGCTCTGTTACAGACTCTTGGAACAAAGTGGCTCCCGGTGCGGCATTCGCAGCAAACACCACCGTGGGTTTCTTTTCTGGATCTAGTTGGAAAACTCTGAAGTCTAAGCATTAAGGACACAGGTAGCGTCTCCTATTCTTTGCATGAGAAGCCCACAAAACGGCGACTCATGGTGTTAGTCAGAAAACATGCTTGTAGCCTATGAGTTGGGGGGGGGGGGCGCGCAGCGTGGGAGGTCTTCTCATGAGGTACAGAAATGGGAGAGGAGTGGGTGGAAAGTTGTGCTGCTCTGTACGTGGCTTTCCAAATCTGACACTGCATTTGACGACCCGATGCCCACTACAAGGTCACGGTCCCCGGTGGTCAGGAGAACCTTCTTCACGCCACAGAAGACAGGCACTCCTCTTCTGGCTCCTTCTCCCCAGAAGGAAAGGCCTCGGCTGGCTTGTGGCGAACCACGGCTTCCCAAAGAGCCTTACCCACAACCCTGGGGTGGAGTCAGAGGCAGTTTTAGGTGGTTCCTGGACGAGCACAGTTTGAAAGCTGAGAATTTATGGTGGCATCTAGACAAGTCACACTGGTTTTCCATACATGAAAATGGTATCTAGTGTCTTTTTAATATGAAATCATGTAAGTGCAGGGTGGAGGTTTAATAGCTGTAAATGAGCATTCTATTCACTAAACACCAAGTAAGAAAAGTGAAGACTAGATACGCCAGAAAGGAGGGGGCAGGGGAGCAAGCAGCCCGAGGTTGGGAAACACAACTAGACAGAGAAGAGCTGTCTTTCATTACGACAATAAAAAAAAAATAAGCAGTGTTTTTCATGAGTATGTAGGATTTTTTGGGGTTCTTTTTGTTTGTCTTTTGAAAGGTGAGAAAAGTTCAGCAGGATGACCAGACTTCTCTGTGTGCTTTTAGCAAGAAAAGGAAAGCTCATGGAAACTCTGAATGGGGACAAGTCTTCACTGCCAAAGTTCATGCCGATCCCACAGGAAGCCGAAGAGTTTGCAGGAAACCACCAGATTCTCCATTTTGTCAAACCCTAGGGAAGTTACAATGTAACTGGAGGGAGGGCTTTGGGGTCTGGCTGGACACGCTGCAATAAGGTCTGCACAGGAATGTCCTAAAACCATCACCATCATCTACTCAGCGGTCACTGGCAAGCAGCACAAAGAACGAGCAAAGAAGCCCCACGCGGCCAGCCCTTACCAAGCAAGTTGCTCTGGCCCCGGGCTATCAGTTAGGAAGTCAACAGCTTGATTCAGAAGAGGAAGCCAAGTCTGAAGGTGCAGATGCCGAGGACAGAGAAGGAAGGAAAGTATATGTTAGAAGAGGCAACCGAGTTGGAAAACATAAAAAGGCAACAAAATTAAGAGGCGAGAGGTTATTTCACCTTAGAGGAAAACTTCTCTTGGCTGCAGAGAGGGCTTAGCAGAGTGGTAAGGGCACGCTCTACGGAGAAAGAGGCTTAGGTTCTGTTCCCAGCCCTGGCACCTAGTACTAACTCACTGACTGGTGCCTTCTTGAAGCCTGAGTCCCTATCTGCATCCTGGGGATGATAATTATAGTACCTAAGAGCCAGAGGCTGGTGTGGTGACTAAATGAGTGCCTGGTAGTCAGCCAAGGTCAAGCAGGGGAGGCTACAGGGCAGCAGCACCACCTTCTCTGCTGCCAGCCTCGGCCACAGAGGCCAACTCCTCCAGCGGCCTCCTCGATCAGGGAGGATGGGCTCCGTGGCACAGACAGGCTAGGGAGGAGTCCCTAAAGCCGATGTGTGTGAAAGCACCAGCACCGCACGTGGGTCAAAAGGGGGGAACAGTTTTCCTGTCTTGAAAACAGAGGAAACTGCCTCCCACCCGAAGTCAGCCCTGGCAGAAAGAAAGAGGCATGTGCCAACTGAATGTTGGGCCATGGTCATTTCCTGGCCCTGGTGCCCAGCAACACAGGCCAGAGAGGCCCAAAAAGTACGTGGGAAAAGGCCACCATCATCTCTTCATCCCATCCTCCCACGTCCTTTGGAAACCCCCTCAGTAGCCCATCACCTTGAGACTCACCTTCTCCAACCTGCACAAGGAAGGGGCTCTTGGGAATAGTGTCGCCGGCAAAGGAGACCTTGACCACGTGGGGTCCGGGCTGCACGGGTTTGTACACGCAGCGGTACACCTGGTTCCCTTTGTCTTCCACAAGCAGCTCCACCGTGTTCTTCCCCTGGGGGTCCTCCACCTCAATACCAATGTCGCCCACGCCGGCGCCTGGGAGAGGGTAAGTCGCATGAGTCTGAGCTCTCTCTGCCGCGGGGACCCAAGCGGGGACAAATTGCAGAGACAAGCAGACGGATCGGCACTGGGGGGAGGTCTACATCAAAGCGTTAGTAACCATTTTCTTGGGGGGGTGTGCGGTTAGAGCTAAACGTTTCCCTTTATTACCATGTTCTCTACTATCCAAAACTTCCACAGGGTCAAGACAGTGTGTACGCAAAGGACTGTCCTACTCAGACCTTTCTCCCTCCGCACCTGACCCAGAACTCGGTCCAGTGACTGTCTCTCAAACTTAGTGCCTTCTCAACATTCATCCAGTCAAGTTTGAAATGTGCAGAACTTGATTCAGTTATCCAAAATCAAAACTCACACTTGGGCGTATGCACACCATTTTAAGGATGAAAAGCTGACTTTGAAAAATCTAGGGGTATCAGCAACATATCTGCAAAAAGCTACTTTAGTTGTCATTTGCTTGGTTTAAAAGACAGAAGCCAAAAGTATACCCCCAACCCTACCCCAGTCTTATTAGAGCAGCGGTTCTCAACCTGTGGGTCTCCACCCCTTTGGGGGTCTAATGACCCTTTCACAGGGGTCGCCTAAGACTATCAGAAAACACATATTTCCGATGGTCTTAGGAACAGAGACACCGCTCCTCTAGGCATTTCCAGGCGGGTCACCCACATGCCAGGACCTAGCATGAAGACTGCTACACCATGCTACACCATGCTTCAAGACAAATTGTCATTATTTTGTCATTAGAAATAAATATTTCACAATATAGAATGACATATTTTTTGATTCATCACTATGCTTTAATGATGTTCGATTTGTGACAATGAAAATACATCCTGCCTATCAGATATTTATATGACAATTCATAACAGTTGCAAAATGACAGTTATGAAGTAGCAAAGAAAATAATTTGATGTTGGGGGTCACCACCACACAAGAAAGGGTCGTGGCATGAGGAAGGTGGAGAGCCACTGTGCTGGAGTAAAGAATGTCTGCCTTGAACACCAGTCCTTGAAGATCTGGTAACATGAGATCTAACTTTTAGCCCCAAAGGTTGGCAAGAAGGTGAGGGCAGTGAGTTTATGTGAATGGGGGAAGGGGAGAAGGGTTAAGAAAGTATTTCATGTCACTGACTTATTGACATTGAGTGATATTTTTATAAATTCATCTTACATATGTAGGTACACACACACACACAAACACACACAGGAGGGGCTTCAAGAGGTCCAAGTAAAAAGGGAATTGAAATATCATGAAATCTTACCACAAGCGTTTTGAACCTCCTCCCAACCCCCACCCCACGCCCTGTATTTTTTAAAGTATAATTAACCAATAAAAGACAAAAGGTCAGCCTTCAGGTTCCTGAGGCTCCTCTCTCGGAGCCCCAGGGGAGGCATGTCACCTGCTGTGTAGATGTCGAAGTATGTAGGCTTGTTGGCGATGTTCCCTGCCATCTCCAAGCCCGGGCCTTTCGCAGTGACTTTGCTGGCATCTCCCTGGGCCTTGTCCACATTCACTTCAAATGGGCTCTTGGAGATGTGCTGTCCTGCAAAGAGGACTGTGACCTGTAGGTGACAGACAAGTTGAGATACCGTCACCGAAAAACTACACACCCTCCTTCCGTAGCCCACACAAAAGGGGCTCCACCCAGAATCCCTGGGGCCACAGTGGGCAGCCCTGGATGGGCCTCCACCTGGCCCCAGGAGTCACACCATTGGGCCTGGCACCATTTGCTTTCATTGTTGGTGTTTACGTGCCAAACAGATTCCAAACCACAGTGACTCCAAGTGGCAGGGCAGAACTGACCCAGAGGGTTTCCAAGCGGTAACCTTTACGGGAGCAGACTGCCAGATCTCCTGCCCTCTAAGTCACTGTGGTGGGGTGGGGTGTTGAACTGCCAACCTTGTGGCTGTAAATCAAACGCTGACTTGTTGAGTGGCCAAGGCTTCTTATCCCTAAATTAGGCTACTTTCAGACAACTGAAATTGCTTTAGTTAGCGCGCTTAGCCTCGCTAACAGGAAATTAAAAAGTCATCAAGACCCAGGCTCTGGACTTGGGGACCTTCACTGATGGGGGACGGTGGCAGAAGGGCCAACTCTCGCCTATATTAAATGCAACAAGTCCAGGAGTTCAAAGCTAGAGTCAAACATTTCTATGGGCCAAGCTCATTCTCAGATACACAGGTTTGAGACAAAGTGTTGACAATCCCCATCTGACCCTTGAGTCACAGTTCTCATGGTGGAACGTGTGCAGGGCCACTGGGTGGGGTTTTGTGTGAGCTCAAACTTCATTACAAGGAATCGACAGCATCGTAAATGCTTACCTCCAGATTTAGGAGACACTAACCTAAAGCCCTAAGCTCCTGATGAGTTTATTTAAACCCAAAATGGTGAGTATGCGGTCTCAGACTGTACTTGGAATTGACCTTCATGAGGGGACACCTCAGTCTTCTGTGAGAAAGCTCCCTTAGACCCCAAGCCCATAGGCCAACTAGATTCAATCTCAAACAGAGCTTCAAAGTGTGGCAGGGATAAAGGGCCAGGGGCCTCAGACATGAAGTCTGGCTGGGTCTCTGGAGCTCCACTATAGTCACTTGGCCCTCCCCACACCTGAGCCTCATGCTGACAGCTGCTCAGAACAGCCTGAGGGGGAGTACCTCAGGAAGCATTCAGGACAAAGAGCCCTGGCTTCACCACTATGGCACCTGCACTCCAGACAGGTCACTGCAACCAACAGTTACTCTGACGAAGAAGCTAGAAAGATCGAAGGATGCTGCCGAGAGCTGTCAGGGCAGATCAAGCAGTCAAGGTGTATTAGCTCACGTCTCAGGTCTGATTCATGAAGAATCCGTTCCAAACGGTCTACAGGAAGTGTGAATCATTCTATACCCAGGAAGAAAACGTCTTTCTCCGTTCACGTCTCTCAAAACCAGCCCAGAACAGTCCAGACACCCACCCTGATGCCCCATCTCACCTTGTGCAGCCCGGTGACCTTGGGCAAATACTCCACAGAGTACGTCTTGTTCTTGTCACTGTCTGGGGTCACTCGTGCCTAGGGGGGAAGAGGTGTGACTGTCAGAGAAGGGGCCGTGTAAGGGAGTGTGCTGAGTCAGCCCAGGTCCTGTGGCGAGCTGCTGGGGGCAATTTTGTGCTCCCCCAGACTGGCAGTTGTGAGTGGGGTACTGGAGAAACAAATCATTAAGATGGAAAGTAGATGTTTGTTTGACCTTTCCCTCCTGATAGTTGTTCTTTGTCTAGCCAGAGGTCAGATAAAGCCACACTTTACTCGGTTGTTTTCTGGGGAAAAATATGGGAAGTAGGAAAATAGAAGGTTTATAAGCCCGCTTGCTTTCAGCCATTAAAATTTGATCTTTAGATGGGTTTAGGCCACACCTGCAAAGAAAGCTTTGAAACTACATGCCCCAATCAGTGCTTTGGAGTACTTAGGAGCCAGTCGTTTTTGTCAGAAGCTGGAAAACATCTGGAACCATGAAGAACACTCCTCTCTCGGGCTGAATGTTCAAGGGAGCCTGTGAGCAGGTTGAGATGCTTGCTAGGTGACCACCTGGATCTACTTGTTGACTGGAAGTGGGAGAAATGCAGCAATAAAGAGACGGGTTGACCTGTGGACTTGGTTTACAAGAAAAAGGAGAAGACGAGAGCGGTTGACTGGTCTAAAGTTCATGACCTAGCACAAGGGGGCTAGGGTTGTTGAGTATTGGTGAAGAGTCCATGGTCTAAAGGCAAGGCAGCCAATGGGCACCCTGTGGAGGCTGAGTGAGGCAGCCCACATTGAGTTGACCAGAACCCAACCAGATGGAGATTTTTGAGCCTGTGAACTGGTGCATATTGTTCCTGACTTTATGGATGGCCTGTCCGGATTTGACTTTTCTTATGGATGCAGACTTCACAAGGTTCCAACTGGAATGAAGACTTTTCATGTCAAAAAATATGATTGCCTTCTCAGAGAACTGGGTTGATGTAAGTGGGCAGTATATAAATTGGATACTCAAAATTGGGGGAATAAAGGCATGAACTTGTTGGCTTATAAACTTTCATAGGTGGGGGAACATATTCACAGGATTATAGGATTAAGATGTAGGTGTTACTTAATTGCAATTGTGAAACTAAAGAATTATGTAAAGGTGCCAGGTTGGCAAGGGGTGACTTGAGGTAGCTAGTTTATTGTGCCAACCTGGCCGATAAACACATGTGGGATTAATTGAAGAGCGGAGAGGTAAATGGCTCAGTGAGCCTCGCCTTTCTTTGTCTCTTGCTCTTTGATCATTGGACCAGTGTGCAGCTGCCTTGCTTTTCTTTGCCTCAATTTGCAAGCTACACTACCTGTGGGACACCTAACTCGTGGACTGTGTCACTGTAATTTGAGGTTCCTTCAAGCCCTGCTTCGCCACACCATTGGAATTTATATCTCTTGAGCTGGGGACTGTCAGACCCTGTCATCTGGCTGACTGTGGGTTACCTGTCTTGCTGTTTGCTGCCTGTGCCTGGATAGCCTGAATTGCTCTACAGAGGACTACCCAGCAGCCCTCAAAACTTGAAGGACTGCCAGTGTCTCACAGTCTCGTGGGAGTGAGTTGCACTGAGCCATTTGCACTGCTTTATAATTTAATTAACTGTTTATTTCTTATGTTATAGATCTATCTGTATAAATATATATATAATTGTTAGCATTCTGGTTTTGTTTCTCTGGAGAACCCTGTCTAACACACCTATCCCATCCCTCCCCTCCCCACCCAACCCCACTTCTGTAGGGTACCCCAAGTGAGGAGTCACCTAAAGCCACAAAGAGCAAAAAGCCACACAGTGCCAACATGTGCCAAAGTCATGACTCGCCACTGTTTCAAGAGCTGGGGCTCTCTAGAGGAGAGAAAAGGTGGAGCAGAACAGAAACCTGTAACACTCAGTCATCATCGGGAGCTTACGAAATGCCAGGCACATTCTTAGGTATCATAACCAAAGAGTGAGCAACTTAAGCAGAGTCTCTACCAGACTGGGGTAAATAGGCACGATGCCAGTAAACTTAGGAGTTTCAGAAGGTGCTGAGTGCTAGGAATACAATCTGGGCAGACAGTGGGAATCGCATGTGCAAAGGGCCTGGGGGTGGAACCAAAGAAGGACCCGAATGGAAGGACAATACAGCAGAAACACCTTGATAATCCAGCCTTCAGCACCTAAACCCTAGCAACAAGGCCTTTGCCCTTGGATACCAGTTTATGTTATTTTCCAAGACACACCCCTTAGGCAAATGAGCTTCTCTAAGCCTCCAAGATGCTTTAGGTAAGAGGAGTTTTTGTCGAGCTTTCTTGAAGCAAATGGAAGGTCCAGTCCTTGCCATCTGCTATAACCAAAAAACCAAACTCATTGCCATCGAGTCAATTCCGACTCATGCGCCCCCAACAGGGCAGAATAAAATTGCCCTTGTGAGTTTCCAAGATTCACTTTTTTTTTTAAATCATTTTATTGGGGGCTCATACAATTCTTATCACAATCCATACATCCATCGTGTCATGAACATATGTACATTTGTTGCCATCATCATTCTCAAAACATCTGCCTTCTACTTGAGCCCTTAATATCTGCTGCTCATTTTCCCCCTCCCTCCCCACACCCCCACCCCGTGAACCCTTCATCATTCATATAGTATTATTATTTTGTCAAAGACTCACTCTTTATAGGAATAGAAAGCCTCATCTTTCTCCACTAGAGTGGCTGGTGGTTTCGAATTGCTAACCTTGCAATTAGCAATCCAATGTGTAACCACTAGGCCACCAGGGCTCCTCTCAAAACTCCATGGGAGCCAGGACAGAGGAAGGGGTGGCTTCTCTCACATACCTCTTCTTTGTTCCCTTCTGGGTCCTCAACAAACACCATCACCTCTCCTTGCCCGGCACTGATGGTGTCCACGGTGAACTTGGCTGGCTGCTTCACCATGTTTCCAGTGGACTCGATCCCTGTAGACATTTATAGAACACGTCAGGAGCAGGACACCTCCACCGTCACTCACTCACTGTCTCTGTGAGCAGACCGAGGGCGAGGATGACAGCACCCAGCCCTGCAGTTCCCCATGGGAGACAGGAGCAAGCTGCCATGGAAAGGCAAGACGAAGATAAGCAAACACACGGCACATCCTCTGTCCAAATCTCGATAAAACCCGACTCTGAAAATGTTCTGCACAATCCAAAGTCTGTGGAAAATGTTGTGGTAAGAACCAGGAGAGATACAATGGGAGAGGAGGAAGGAGGTGTAAGCAAGTATTGAAATTTATTAAAATTATATTCAAAGATTTTGAGGTTACACTTAATCATAAACACTAATCTAAGAACAATTAGTTCTTACAACGTGGCCCTGCTCAGTGCTTGCCCTCATGAAGTGATCACTAAAGATATGGGTGTGGTGAAGAAATCAGATGGTGTTCAGCTATCAGAAAGAACAGCCTGCCGTCTGGGGCCTTAAAGGTTTTTCTTAAAACAAGCAGCCATCTAAGTGAGGTATCCGCTGAATCGATATGGTAGGGGCACACGAGCCCATGTGAGTAAAGGATTGTAAATAATAAATCTAAGATCAGAGGAGGGAATTGTATCAGGGCTTCTGAGTTCTGAGTCCCGGGTTAGCACAGGGTGTGGTGTCAGTGAAGCCCAAAGACCATTTGCAGAGGCCCTACTCAGATGAAACCTCCACGGAATAGTCTTGCCCTCAGACAGAGCACATTGGAAAGTGGATTACTGCAGATATAATTAGGTTATGATTTAACATATGAACACTTGTTTTCCCTTTTGATCCATTTTCAATTTGTTCTGGTTTCTATTATCGTCTGCTTTCACTTGGATTGGGATTTTCCTATGCTTTGTTTTGTTGTCATTATTTGTATGAATTTTCTCTATATGAAATCCAGTTTAGCAAACCTACAGAGAGAAACCCTAGATTAATATTAGCAACAGAGAGCTAGTAATGATGTGTTTCAAGAATGAAGAAAATGTCCTAAAATTGATTGTGGTGAGGACTGCACACTCCTTTAAATATACTGAAACCACTGAATTGTGTGGGACATGAATTCTATGTAATAAAACTTATAAAAACTACATTCAATGTTCACATCTCTTAAAAATGAAACCTTTTGACATAAACACAGACTCACATGCGGTTGTAGGAAATAATACGCTTTGCTCGTTAATCCGTTCATCTCGGTTGAGTTTTGGCAGTTTGAGTCCGTTGCAGTTGCCCACAGTTTTGCTTGCTGCGTCTTCCCTGTTACTCCAGGAATCTCGTCCCAAGATTCTTTCTTTTCAGACAACTTCCTTCCTCTATCCTTTTAGGGTAGGTCAGCGAGTGACACATTCTCTTAGCTTGCCTTCATCTGAGACGATTTTGATGAATTGTTTCATTGACAAAAGGATATGTTCAACGGCTAAAAGATTTTGTGTTGACTTTTTCTTTCCACACCTGAACAATATTGTGTCATTTCCTTCTGGTCACCATGGATCTGACAAAAATATACACTATCATTGTTTTTCCCCCCTCTAGATAAAGTTTCCATTCTCTCTTGTTGTTTTCAAGTTCTATAGAAGTTTGTCTATGAAGTGTCTTGGGGTGTGGGGTGGGGTGGTGGTGGTGGTGTGTGCACGCGCATGCGCTGACCGGAATCAAAGCTCCAGCTCCCCACAATTTCCTGGGACTGGAAGAGGAGAAGTGCTCCCCCCTGCTCCTCCCATGGTCTCTGCCGCTATCCTGGGCGGTGGCCTCATTCCCGCTGGTCTGTGTATGCTGAAAGTCAAGGCTCCTCAGGTGGTCTTTCCTGGTGGAGGCAGTAGTAAGGGGCAGTGTTTTCTGCGGTTATCGCCTGTTTTCTGCCTTGCTAACGTGCCCTTTTCTTGGTCCACTGGCTGCAGCGAGCAGGCCTCCTGTGTTTGCACCTGTGGGCATTTCCAAGTTGCCAGCCTCTTAGCTCCAAGTCTAGGACACATAAAGCAACAAGAACATGCAAAGAGCTCCCGATATCCTAGTTGCTGCGATCCTGGCTGGTCTACTTTGTTCCTCCACCTTCCCGAGTCTTCTTAGGTCTGTTGCACATCATGTCCAAGATTTTAGTCACACTTCACGGAGCAAAACTATCTACTCCCCCTTCCGAGCAGCAGAAGTTCAAGGATTGCTTTAATAGCGACCCTTTTGATTACAGAGCACTTTGCATTTACACACAGGCGCGTTATAAAATGAATCCCCGTATGCCCATCATCCCATTTCATAAAGTCGTATTTCCGCCTGACTCACGCTTCTCCCCCTCCCTCGCGCACTGCTCTGACTCCAAGTGTGGAGAGCATCTTTCTCCAGGTCCACAGATTACAACTGGGTCAGTCTCTTCGGTGTCATCTACCCTCTCGATGCCCCTCGGTGCTCTTCTCCTTGGCCACTGATGGGGTCCTTTCCTCTACAATGCAGACCTGCCTTTGCCGTTGCTGTGTGCCGTCAGGTTGGTTCTCACTCATTGCAACCCCACGCACAACAACCCTGCCCGCTCGGTCCTCGCCATCCTCACAGGGCTAGAGCCATGCTGGCTGGCCAGGTTCTTCCTCTTTCTTGCCAACTCTCTACTTGACCAAAATGATGTGTTTTTCCAGGGTCCGGGCGCTCAGAAAATGTGTCTGAAGGATGTAAGATCTGTATTCCTTTCCAATAAATCCCTTAGGACCAAAAGGTGGTAGACTTTTAGTCTTACGTCCTTCGCCCACTGGTAGGAGAGAAAGCCACACTGGGGGAAAGGCAAGGGCGCTGAGCAGCCACATTCTGGAACAGTAGCAAGCGACCATTTGCTAGGACATGGCACCTTCGAAGGAAAAGGAAACGGGGAACTGGACGTCATCACAGATGAGTCTCCTGACACCTTTACTGGATTCCAACATAGGACCTGTTGGCCTGGCGCAGGATTTATTGGGCTGCTTATAGCACATCCTTTAACATCAGGGAGTCCTCATTCCACTACTACTGGGTCATGGCTTAGAAAGCCCTGCTCAGAGCAAGTGCTGAAGCGTCCACCATCAGGAGTGGACGATGAGAGGACGCCAAGTGTAGACCCCGGTCCCTTATATAGCACAAGCCATATCCTGACCCCCACTCATTGCCTGAAGGGACCTCAAATGGCAAAAGGGTCTGTTTCAGAACAATCAGGCTCTTTATTGATCGAAGTCATGATAGGTGCAGAGGGCACGGCCCCTGGGATTAGAAGAGCAGGGGGTGGCACACCTGCCACGGCTGCGTGTGGGTGAAATGCTAGAATAATGCCCGGCAGGGCAATGTCACATTAAGAGAGTCCGTGGGGCATCACTCAAGCGTCTTCGGAAAGTCAGTGTTAGTTCAACAAGGTGTGTGTGTGTGTGTGTGTGTGTGTAGGGGTTGGTGGTGGGGGGCATTCTTGATTAAGAGAGTCTGAGAAGAGATAGATAGCAAACAACTATAAGCAAATCTTAATCTGATCTTGGTTTGCATATAAAACAATAGCAATAATATTAAAAAGACAATCCCGGGGACAATTAACTCACTGCCATTGAGCTGATTCCAGCTCAGTTACCCTGCGGGGCAGGGTAGAGTCGCCCCTGTGGGTGCTCCTAGACTGTAAATCATTAGGGGGAGTAGAAAGCCTCCTCTTTCTCCCACTGGTGGTCAATAGGAATATTTACATTCAAAATGGTTATTAGGTAGCAGGGAATCGTTATTAATTTCCCTACGTGTGCTCATGAACACTGAGATTATGTTCAGAGGATACCCTATTCTTAAGAAAGGATTGCTATGTTGGAGTGAAGTTTACTATGTAACTTTTTTTCAAAGAATCACACACGAGAGAAAGCTATTAACGTGAACAGCTGTTGGTCCTAGGAGAGGATACACAGGCATTGCAGTGAGTCAATGTTATGCCCATTTTACTTAGGAAAATTAAGAAATCCAGTCCTTCTGAACCCCTCAGAGAAGGCGGCGGTTGACCCTGACATGCTCATCCTTCCTCTGCAGAAACGACACTGTGCCGACCGACATGCGACTGCTGTCCTTAAAAGGCTGGGGCGCTCCAAGTCGGAAGCCAACCAGAACACCAAGCGTCTGGAAAAGGCTTCAACGGCCAAAACGGAGCCGGGGCAGATTGGTGTCCTGCTGACTCCGAAGTCATAAACAGGATGTCTTAGCAAGGAAGCCCTGCTGTCCCGGTGGCCAGGGGTTAACAATAGCTCTCGGCCCATTTGGAAATCTTGAGGCAGAGTTATTAGCACAATGGAAGAGAAATGAACCAGCGACCAGAGGCATCGGCTCCTGACCCACTGGCATCGTGGGCTGAAAACCCTGGTGGGGCTGGCCTTGCATTTTGCATCTGAAAAAAATGGGAACAATCCCCCTTTCTTCCTTCCAGGGGCCTCCACAAAAGCCACATGGCGGTTCAGTCATCCTGCTCCCGGTGGGAGAGCAGCCGCCTTTCCTCAAATCTCAGAGTCACGCGGCAGAAAGGGATCTCTGGAGACAGACGAGCCTTTAGGTAAGAAAATGAAGTCAGGTGGTGACTCACAGCATCCACCTGAAAGGCAGAAAGGAGATCCAGCGACAGGGGGACGGCTATACAGACACTGACGTGTCAACAGTCATCAGTCTAAGAAGACTTGATGCTCTGATCCACGTCAGCGCCGGGGGAACCTTGAAAGCAGTGTGCTGGGGGGACAAGTCAGTCACAAAAGGGCAGGCATCGCCCGATCCCACGTACATGGAAATACCCTCATGGGCAAAGAAGTACGCGGAGACAATGTCGGGGAGTTTGTACCCAGTGACTGGGGGAGGTTGGGGAGTTGCTACTGAAGGAACCCCGGGTTTCTGGCGGGAGCAACCAAAAACATTTTAGAAACTGACGGTGCCCACATGGAGCACCTAAAATGGGTAAAAGGGCAAACTATGCTCTATGCGAACCAAACCAAACAAGTCCTCTGCCATGGGGCCAGGTGTGACTCACAGAGGCCCTGTAGGACCCAGTAGAACTGCCGCCTCCCTCGGTGTGTTTCTGAGACTGTCCCTCTCTGTGGGAGTGGAAAGCCTCATCTTTCTCCTGAGGAGTGGCTGGTGATTTTGAACTGCCGACTTGGTGGTTAACAGCCTAATGAGTAACCATGACATCACCAGGGCTCCTCGTTCTAGGTGAAGCAGCTTCCAAAAGACCATGGAAGAATTCATTACCAAACTATGAATGAAAACAAACAAGCCAAAAAGGGGGTTCCTGGGGGGCTGAGTGGGAGGTGGGAGGGGGGAAAGGGGAGCGGATATCAAGGAGTTCAAGAAGAAATAAAATGTTTTGAAACTGTGGTAGCAATTGTACAATCCTGCTTGACGTGACTGCACTAAGGAACCATGATATCCTTAAGCGCTCGCAGTAAGGGGGAGGGGTGGGATAAAGGGAGCTGAGATCAAGGAGTTCAAGAAGAAAATGTTTTGAAACTGATGGTGGTAGCAATTGTACAATAATGCCTGATGTGATTGAGCTATGGAATGTTATGAAATCTGTAAGAGCTCCTAATAAAATGATTAAAAAATAAAGAGCTCCCAATAAAATGAATTAAAAAGAAGAACAATTCACTACCTTCTAATTCCATTTTCCCACAAACGTTTTTGAGCCACCAATGAATAGATACAGATAAGGAAGCCTCTTGGCTCCTGATTCGGAGAGCATGTCTCCTGACGGGGAGCTAGCGGCAGAGGGGCAGAGGACACGCGCTTACCTCTGCCGTAGGCTCTGGCTTTCTTTGGGTTGAGTTTGGGTTTCAGAGGAGCCCCTGGTTTGAGCTTGGCCTTGGGAAACTGGGACAGGTACGTCATCACCGAGTGTTCGTCCACATCCGGGTGAATGATTTCTTCGGGAGTGATGACCTAGAGGAGCAGCAGATGGTGAGCGGCCACCCAGAGCACATCCTTTCCTCTGCTCTTAGATCAGATGCGGCAGACACTTGGGAGCGAGTCCGCTGCCCAGTGACATGACATGACACGAAACCTGCATGACAAGGAGGTTTCTGCTTTTGTTTTCTCTGTTTTTTAAAAATAAAGGTGCCTCTGTCCCATCCCCTGTTGACGAGCTTATGGAAATTGGAGCCCATCACCAGGAAAAAAAAAAAAAAGGACTTATACACCAAATTTGCACATGATTCTAGGGCCTTCACGGCCCTATTTTGCTTCCACACTCTCTACAAAAGTCTACTGACACCCTTGGACAAACTTTCCCAATTCCGAGGAAAAAGCAACACGTGTGCGCGGGTTTGTGTGGGTTAACAGTGCAGAGGTAAGTTGGGCCTTTTTTCTCCTCCTGGGCCTATTGTCTCTCTCTGATTCTACAGCCATTACTATAAAATCCAAAAGAGACGGCACAGTGACAGACATGTAGCTCAATGCATTAAGAGCCACTAGAAAAATGGGGAGGGGCGACTTTCTCCTGAGATTCAACCCAGGCGGGCCAGGTGATGTGGCATCCCACCTGGCCGAGCCTGAACAGCACACGCAGTCCTCGCCGCCCCCGCTGAGGGTGCGGGCAGGCAAGCCACACCTCTGTGGACGAACAGAAGGCTCTGTCTCGGGAACCAGGTTAACCAGATGCAGATAAACACCAGCTGTACTGAGCGCCTCTCCCCGCACACTGAAACCTTCTCATGATCTGCCTGCATGAAGAAAATAGCTGCTCAGGTTTATACAGCCGCCATCTGCACGTCCCACGGAGGTTGAATGTGCGTGGACTTGGCCCTTTGGGGCTGGCAGATCCCCGCAGCAACGTCCCAGTGCCAAGATCATGCGCATCAAAAAGAGACCACGGTAGGTTTCCGAGGAGATGAGGAACACACTACACCATTCCCTGAAGGGAGCGGAGCCAAGAAATGGGCCGTGTCGTGGAGGAGAAGTGACTCAAAACCCAAACCGAAGAAACACAGCAAGGTTTCCATCTTCCATAGGATCCTCTGACACAAAACTATGCTGAAGTTGGACCTAAACACCAACCTTAGAGGAGCCTAGAAGGAATGATGTCATCCAGACAGGGGCACCGGCTACCCACAGCGTCTGTTGATAGCTACTTTGAATACGGGAGTCATGGTGCTTAATTGTCAAATGGAATTTCTGGACAGAAAACACTGGTTTTTCTCTCTGCTATGGAGACTCAGCTAAGCAATGTGGCTACTGTAGAAGTTATCCAAGACTTATTTAATTTCCAAGTTCTCTGGTTACATCCCCAGAATAGCATTAGGGGCAATACAAATTCGACCACAATGTCCATTAATGATAGATTATCATGACTTTAAAAAAAATGCTTTAGGTCCTGTGACTTCCCTTAAAACGTTGGATTCAAACTACGTTGTTTAGGTCAAACCTAGTTAAATGTCAGCATTTTCTTATGAATCGAACTAGTCAGAAAGCTCCACATTTACACTCTGGGATTCCAGACTTTAAGACATTTGGAGCAGAAATAGTATCACATTTGCAGGACATTGATAAAGACGAGTGGTGTGTGGTACATATGAGGGGGAAATGAGAGAACGTCAAAGCAATGTTCCAGTCGCAGTCCTTGAAGACTGTGTGCGGACAAAGTCAGACTGCCTGCCCAGCCCAGACAAGGTCTCTCTAGAGTGCCAGAACGAGCCAGTGGGTAGAGAAGCCTCCCGGGGCCCAGGACGTTTGCAGGCCTACCTGTGGGACACCCAGCCAGTCATCTGCCTGCTGCATGGCTTCCCGAGCATTATCCACAGGCTTCCGAGGGTCCCAGGATTCCCAGTCCGGGCAGAGACCTGTTAGCAGAACATAAATGATGCTTGTGGCATTTACTCCTTCACTCGTTGCCATCAGGTCGATGCTGGCTCACGGCCACCCTATATCACTTGATTGATTAAAAGATATCGCATACCTAAACTAAATTAATCGCAGTGAATTATTTATTTTGTAGCCACATGCCACCCCCAAAAAATCCCAGACACGACTGTGCAGAGAGGGAAATCGTTCTGCATTAGCTTGAGACTTTTCCTTTAAGTTGTTCTCACCATGCACTGAAATAGGAATCAGGCTGTCCCCTTAAAGTTTGAGATGCGTGTATGTGGCCTATAAAACCATTCGGGCCTGGTGCCTTTTGCAGATATCTGGCTCATTCCTGGACACATCTGAGAAGACTGGATTAGCATTCTGTATGACTCAAACATCCATTTGCTCAAAGGCAAAAACCTACCATTGTCTTCAGTCTTTCTTAAGACTGTCGGACTGGAGTACAAAGAACTCAAACTGGAAAACACTGCCCTAAAACGGGTCTTTGAACGGGCGTAGGAAGAAAGCCCTGGGAGAGGAAATCATGCTCGATTTGGAGTTGTTCCTGGGTGCCAGCAGTTCATAAACTCTCTCTAGAAAGACCCTCCTTCCCTGCCAGCTAACACCAGTCAGTCCTGCTTTTGAGCATGATGAGAACCTCTACCGCGTAAGATGTTGATATGACTGGTGCACACACATGCACACCACTTAGTGTATGGAAAATGTGGTTATTGGAGGAGATTTTTCTAAATTAAATATGATCATTTTGGTGGCTATAAATACAGGCCCTAGAACAGCGGTTCTCAACCTGTGAGTCGTGACCCCTCTGGGGGTCGAACCACCCTTTCACAGGGGTCGCTCAATTCATAACAGTAGTAAAATCACAGTGATGAAGTAGCAACGAAAGTAATTTTATGGTTGGGGGTCACCACATGAGGACCTTCATGAAAGGGTCGCAGCCTGAGGAAGGTTGAGAACCACCGCCCCAGAGCATGTACGAGCATTACCCATCATGCAAACACTGCCGGGGGGAGAATTGCTCCCTTGATGTATATTCAACCCCTCAGGAACAAGAAGCCCATCAAGGGTGTTAAGGCTCCAACTGGAGCCTCATCCAGCACTATTTCACAGTGTTGTGGAAACGCAGAGAAAACCATAGAGCGTGGTTAATAAAAAATGGGGGGTACTTTCCGCTCCATGGAAGTTTTTAGATTTTCACGCCAAGCCATCCAATAGAACCACAAGTTTCTGCCAAAGCCAGCAGGAAGCCAGGCACCAGCTGTGGGAAGAGGCAGGCCTTCGGAGTCTGGAAGCTAAACCCCGGGCCTGCGCCTAGTCCCAAAGCCTTCATTTGGCCATGTAATTGGATTCAGTGCTCAAACTGGCCTGCGGACATACCGCTAAGGCCTGTCACCCGGAGGAAATGCAGCCGCTTTCAGTTCTGCTCGCTGTTTAGCGGTAGGTTAAATCCAGGAGAAATACACCAATCACAGCATGCCTGGCTTTTCCATCGAAAAACATCGAGGCCTGGAGCCGGGAGGCCAGCACCCCCACCCCACTCCACCCCACCCCACCAGGGTTCACCGGGGAGCTATGGGCACTTACCTGGAGCACAGCTGTCTACCAGGGCTCCCAGGGCTTTGCCATCTTGCCAGTTCTGGTTGAAGTTGGTGATGGGCAAGTAGGGGATCTTGTTCTGGATCCATCCCAGCAGTCTCTGCTTGGGCGTCTGCTTCTTGGCATCGTCGTCGCCTTCATCCTCCCATACCGGCATGGAGATGGAGTAGTGGAGGATCAGCGTCCATACCAGGCCCAGGATGAGCTTCAGGTTCCCATCCACTACGGCTTTGCTGTCTGCGGAGAGAGGCAGAGGCGTGTCACTCATCTGGCTGACCCAAGTGCTAATGGCGCTCTGTGCCACCCAGAGAACTGCGTCTTCAGGGGTTGTAGGCGCATACATTCACTACAGAGGTATTAAAGAATGTGCAGAGGCTAGGTTTGGAATTCCCTTCAAAATGCTTGCAGATGAGAACAAACGGCAAACCAGCACACAGCCATCCAGTCATTGTGATTCAGAGCAAGCCTACGGGGCAGGGCAGGATGCCCTGAGACTGTGACTCTTGACAGGAGTAAAAAGCTTGGTCTTTCTCCCGAGGAGCTGGCTGGGATTTTCAATGGCTGAGCTTGAGGTTAGCAGCCCAGTGCAGAACACTGCTCACCCCCAGGCGCCTGGAGACAAGAACAGGTCAACGGAATTGGCAGGCTGGGTGGTGTGCGCGTGAGGATGCACTGGGCTGCTCTGCATGGATGCGCGTTTAAGATCATCCATAATTTTAACAAGGCTTTAAAATAGTCAACACTTCATTATCAATACTAAAAAGAACCAGTTTCAAAAATGGGCAGAGGACTTGAACACACCAACAGCCATGAGCATGGGAAAGATGATCGACAACGGCGGTCACTCCCGCTGCCGCCGAGTCAACGCTGGCTCCTAGCAAGCCTGCACAGGGCTTCCAAGACCGTCCATCTGGCTCTCCCTACAAAGAGCCAGACGCAGAGCCATTCTCCCCCCAGGGAACGGGCGACGGTGCCAGGGTCACCGCCTCACACTCCAGAACGGCCAGTGCCAGATGGGGAGTAACTGGGCTCCCCCTCCTGTAGTCTCACTCCCAGGAAACCACCTGAATGTCTACAAAACACATGTCAAAGGAAACTGAATGAAACCCAACTGCAGCCGCACGAGAAAGCGCTCCCTGTGTGCTCAGGAAGATGTCGATGGAATGCCTCAGGAGAAAGAAAAGAGTGTTGAGGGTGGGGGGTGGGAGGGGGGGTAATCTTTCTTTTCTCTTTTCAATTACCCCGATTACTGTTATATCATATTCCCATAAAAGACCCTCTTAAAAGTGCACACCCTCGTCCACAGAAATCAAAGGCAATTTCATGGTTGCAAATGCAGACATAATAAAACTTGGATCCTCTAAAACTGGACAAATAAAGATAACCATCAACTGGCTGGGGAGAATAAACTAAATTCCAGCGATCCTCACTCCAGGTTTCAGTGCCCAAGAATTTCCTATGCAATGAGTTGTATAAATAAAAACTTTCCCGCAGAAACGGCTATATAACTTGTGGGGCCTGATTTTTTTTAAAAAATGAACATGCTCCTGGCTTAACGTATACTAAGAATTCCAAGACCTAAACAACAGCAGAGTCCTGAAGGGCTGGCTGGCCGTGACCACAGTCCTGATGGTCCTACGGTCAATAAAGCAGCAGCAGTCTGAATCACACACACCAGGCCCTGTACAGAGTGCAGACACCGGGCCATCCCACTGCCGGGCAGTTTCTCCAGCAGACAGATGTGCCATTGTAACTCCCTGAGCTACCACCTGCCAGTCCGTGTGCCATCCTGTGGGGCCACGCTGGCGTCCTGCTGCGAGGCGGGAAGCTATGCCACCTGTATTTCACACACCAGAGAGCATCACCCACAGTGGATGGTTTCAGAAGCCCTTTCAGGCTCACACAGACCAGGAAGAAAGGCCGGGCTATCTAGAACCAGTGGAAATCCTGTGCTCCTCTAGAAGGCTGTTTGAGATGTCTACGTGCTGGCTTTGGGCACATCCTCAAGAGGGGCCAACCATAAGTTTGGTAAAATTGATGTCTGTGAAAAGGAAGGAAACCCTGGGGGAGATGGACTGACACGGTGGACCCAAGGACGCCACACCCCACCCATCAGGAAGGTGGCCCAGGGCTGTGACAGAGGTTGACACAAGGTCAGTGAGGCAGAGCTGACTCACCGCCGGCAGTCACCGTCACCACCCAGTGATCTTATGCCCCAAGTCACATAGTTTGTTTCCTTCATTCTAAATAAAAAGGGGACAGGTAGTCTCACAAAGGATTGGCCCCAAAAAAGGGAAAAGACAAAATGTGCAGAGAGGCTTCAAAAGGTGCATGGCAAAAGGTAATGGGATATTTTTCCAAGAACTTTTTGAAGTCCCTCCGTTTGAGTGTGTGTGTGTGTGTGTGTGTGTGTGTGTGTGTGTGTGTGTGTGTGTGTGTGTGTAGGGCGGGGAAGGCAGAGTCCTCATAGGGCCCTGGCACATGAAGGTGTTTGGCTTATCAAGGGATGGGCTAAGAAGCCTCACCCAGCCATATACCAGCCAGCAAAGCTTTAACTTTCTTGAGGTGTATGTTAACTGCTTTTTTAAAAGGAAAACGCTCCGATTTGGTCCATAAATCAAATCGTGAAAGTACTTAGAGATCTATTTTCACATATGCTGGTCTATAAGAAAGGCCCAGGAGTCTTTAAAACAAAAATGGGGGGCACTCATTAACGTCTGCGCCAAATTTATGAAAAATGTAACGTCCAGACTTCTGTTTCCAATGAAGACAAGGTGGGTGTCCACGCGCCAAAGGCCCCCACCAGGGCCTGGTTGGAATAAATGGTCCCTTTGTCTTGCTACAGGAGGGCGAGCAATCTTCATTCTAAAAGCGACTTCGACACGTGAAGGTTCAAATGCTCAAACGGCCTCTTGGGCCGAGAAACAGATGGCAGCTTGCCCAGAAGGCTTCCCTGGTTCCATCCACATGAAACAGGAGACCCCTCTGGGTCTTGAGATCAAATTGCTATGCAGCGTCCCCGTATCTGTGAACACGATAGCAGGTTACAGCCTTTTCAGGCCCGGCTGCTCTGCAGTGCTTGTGCCAACCACATCCAGGGAGCAGAAGTGCAAGGGGCAGGGGAGGAGGGCAGGGGAGCTTCCAGCAGGGCTCTGCTTTGTTACGAGGCGCTGAGGACCCCTTTCAGGAATAAAGCAAACAGTCACCAGTCTGCCTGCCCACTCACCTAGAATCTGCTTAGACTGTGACAGGCTGGAATCTGGCCACCGGTGTCTCTTCCCTGGATCCAGTCAATGGTAACTCCCTGGCTCTGGATGACACTGTCCCTCAAGCCATGCACACGGTTTTTTAAACTACCATATATACTCGAATATAAGCCGACCCGAGTATAAGCCGAGGTACCTAATTATTACCTGGGAAACCAGAAAAACTGATTGACTCAAGTATAAGCCTAGGGTGGAAAATGCAGAAGCATTTTGATTATTGTGAGTTTCAACAATCAAAACAAATGAAAATAAAATGACTAAAAATTGAGACATCAGTGGAGTGATGTATTTAAATATTTATCTTAAATAAAAGGACAACAAGTCATTTAACATTAGTAAACCAGCACAGTAAGTGGAAAATGGGTTCATCAAGTGCTCCAAGAAGTGTCAGATTTAACATTCCGTGTGTCTGTCCCTTCACCAGGCATTGACTGAGTCTCTTGCTTGTCCACAACCCCTGTGAGATATATCCTAGGCTCCGGCCTTTGGGGGAGCAGTGTTGGGTAATGTGAAATGGAGGCGGGAGGGAGGAGGGGAGCAAACGTGTATTACATGTCTAATGTGCTCCAGGCACTGCGGGCAACTCTTCCCACACTTGCTCCCAGCTCCACGCTGCGGTCCGCTCTGTGACAGTGCCCGTGGTGAGCACTCCCACGGAGCAGATGCAGAAGAAACAAGGCGCAGGAAGGAGGGATGCTTTGTGTCAATTCATGGACCTGCTGCTGCTGCCCCATAGCCCCTCACTGGTAAACGGCACTGCTAGGCTGAGAGTGGTGGCACAGTTCAGAGGGCAGGCAGCAGAGGGTGTGGCGCGCTGCCATCAGGGCGGGTGTGATCCTGGGGATGGGTTCCCAGTACACTAGAAGCTGGTCTTCCGAATCCACTGCCTGTCCTCGAGTCCCGCCAAGCTGCTTGTTTGCTGCCTCTTGCCTCAGCCCGCCAGAGTGTGGCCACAGGGTGACCTGCTGTCTTTCGCAGGAGGGCGAGATTGCAGAATGGAGCCTCCCAGGCCTCGCCCTTACCAGGCCACTCACTGGTAACAGCTGCCCTGTTCCAAGGAGAAGCTCGCCACCACACGGGCAAAAGTCCTGGGTGCGATGTCTGTGCAGTGAGAGCCATCTACTGTGGGCAGGTTAGGACACAGGTCTGTAGCCTAGAATCACCTAGACACAAACAGGACTTCCTGAAAGGGCATATGGTACAAAGGCCAGTGCACAGGGGGCCCCGGTCTGGCCCCTCTGGGTTCCCCTGCTTCCAGCTCAACCTCAGTCCTTGGGCTTCAACACGCTGTGCCAGAGCCCTCTACCCACTCCCTCTGCTTCTCCACCCGATGCTGCAAAACCACAACAGGTGCTCGGTTAAACACCCCTCCACACTCCTCACTGTCCTCCAGCTCCACCCAGGAGCCACCAAGCAAACCAAACACCACACTCACTGCCACCAGGTCAATGCCTGCCCAAGAGTGGCCCTACAGGACACAGTAGGACTGCCCTTTTTCATTTCCCATACTGGGGCTGGCTCCTTACGGAGTGGAAAGCCCACGGGGCACTGGGTGGTTTCAAACTGCCGACCTTGAGGTTCGCAACCCAACTTGTAACCACAATGCAGCCCGAACTCCGCAGGAAGCAGTTTCAAGCCAATTATCATCTGTGTCGTGTCTGTCGGAAGTGTCGTCCAACAATGTCAGGAACACGGTTGCTTGTGCTCCCTGCTGGCCCCACTGCCTAGCACACCTGGCCATTTGGGGAAAAGCCTACCACAGGCCCCGATTCTGGCCCTGGCATCTCTACTGCCTGGGACAGGAAGTGGCAGTCACTACGGCGTGGCACACACGCGGCCTTCACAGGCAGAGTTGCAGTCATCTCTCGCAGGACGGCGGCTGGTTCCGGCACCGGTTCCGAGGGCTGGCTCTGCAGGTTACGAACACGGCCCTACCACTCAGTTTCTTCATCGGTGAACTGGGGTGGCGCTGGACCAAGATCACAGGACTGCCAGCCGGGCTAAATGGACAGGCACGGCGTGGGCACTGGGCATAGGCCCACAAGATGCTCGGTGGGGCAGGTGGGTTACTATGCCAGTACTACTACTACTGCTCTGGCCAGCACGGACTCAACATCCTCCATAAAGCCGAAAACAAAGCGGACAAGAGGAGGAACACAAAGGGAAAGTTTATCAGTTCAAGGTAGTGACCTCAGGCTTCCTGGTGAGCTGCCATCTCTGCGGTGAGCCTGCCTGCAGCAGGGGCTTCCCATGAAGGAATGCCCTCCAGGTAGACAAGCACAGCAGGGCTCACATTACCTGGGTCTAGATTGCTTGGGTCCATGGTCAATGTTCATGGAAGCAGCAGTCAAGAGATCGAAGGACGCACTGTGCTGCGTAAATCCGCTGCACAAGACCTCACTCAAAACGATGAAAGGCAAGGACTCGATCCACGGCGTCTTCCATCGCCTCAGTCGCATGTGAAAGTTGGACTTTCCATAAGGGAAACCAAAGAAGGATTATGTTTGAATCATGGTGTTGGCAAAGCATGTCGCAAGTACCATGGACTGCCAAAAGGCGAGAGCTGTCTTGGAAGATGCAAAGCTCCTTAGAGGCAAGGACGGCGAGACAGTGTCTCATGTGCTTTGGACACATTGTCGGGAGAGACCAGCCCATAAGGAAGGAGATGGATTGGCACAGTGGCTGCACCGATGAGCTCAATTGTGAGTGAGGAAGGCTCGGGATTGGGTGGTGTTTGTCTGCGGAACGTAGGGTCACTGGGAGGCAGAACCGACCCAACAGCACTTCACGACAACAGATCCCAGACAGCGAGGCCTGGTGCCCGCCTGCATCTCAGGCTTGATTTGCAGAACTTCGTGGCCAAACTGTGGGCCTCTGACGCCCAGATCAGGGGCCACCTGTACTAAACGGAGCCAGTCCCCACTTCCCTCATTTGTGTTATTGACAGCCCAGGCTGCCTTTCTTCCGAGACACCCCTGGGTGGACTAGACCCTTCCACCTTTTGGTTAGCAGCCAGCCATATCCACTATTTGTGCCACCCATGATAAAATAAGGGTGGGCTGGGACATCGAGGTCTGCTGGACCTTTTCCTTCCTGATATGAACTACTCAGGTATTACTAAAGAGCTGGGTGAGTCACCAAGTTTTATATGCAAATATGTCAGGGTTCAGATACAGAGTGTGCATACAGATAGCAGGCAGCCAGCAGTGGTGGTCGAATGAAATGGTCAGTGTTGGAAGGAGCATTCTGAGACCAGATCTCTACTGCTGGACGGACTGCCGTGATGGGGCCCGGGGAGCGGAGGCTCAGTGAGGAAGCTGATGGAGCAAGACTGGCGATGGCTGTCCTGGACGCCCAGGGAGGGCTGGTAGCCAGGGTTCCTTTATGAGAGAATTCCGTAAACATCCCCAAATTGCAGATTCCCTGTTCCTACCACAGTTCCGTAACATTCCTCATGCGTAAGCTCAGATTTCAATTTCCTTCCTCTGCCAACTTTTCTTTCTGTTCTCACTCACTGGCTGGACAACTGTTGCCTGGAATGCTTGGAACAATTCATTTAGCAAATACTGTAAACTTTTACTTTGGCACAGAGTCTGGGCGGGGGGGCACTTTCAGATGATAGATCTACAATGGTGTGATCGTGTTGTTGAGTCAATTCCACCTCATAGTGACCCACAACACTGCGTAGAACTGCCCTGTGAAAGGGTCGTTCAACCCCCAAAGGGGTCACGACCTACAGGTTGAGAACCGTTGCCATAAGGTTTCCTAAGCAGTGATATTTTGGGGGGGGGGGTGATTTTTCAGAAATGGATTGCCAAGCTTTTCTTCCTAGGTGCCTCTGGTTGGTGAGCCCTAGGTGGTAATCTTCATGGAAGCAGATCTCCAGGGCTTTCTTCCGCAGAGCCACTGGGTGGGTGTGAACTGCCAACTCTCCGGTTAGCAGCTGTCTGCTTAGCCCGACGTGCTGTGATGGACGTAGTACGCTGTAATTCATCCCCCTCACGTATCTGCTTTATGATTCAGAGGTATCGCTTTATTTGGAAGGTCTGTGTTCATCACCCACTGGGCTGCCTTTTCCATGCCACTTTTGACAAGTTTTATCATGAGGAGAGTTGCCTCATATCCAACAACAAAGCCACACTGGATTCAATGAGGTGTTGTAGTCAAGGGCCTGGGAGAGAGTAAGCGTCCCCCTGCTTGATCTTAGGAAATCCTTGCAAAGCGAGGTCCAAAGAAAAGAAGGCAGGACTCTCCACATGGTCAAAAAGCAGCCCCTTGTTAACAAGGTTTTGAGCCCAAGGTCACAGGTCCCTGCACAGACTCACTGGGCAGCCGCCACGCAGCTCTCCTGGGGCCTGACAGGTTCAGGACGCCCCAAGGGAGATGGGGGACCGCCACTACGAGGTATGGGAGGGGGAGCTCGTGGGTCCAGGAGGACTCAGCGCGGCTGGGCTGTCCCCTGGCTCACAGCCTCCAGTCACAACTACTGTGAGAACAGGTCCGGCTGAAATAATAAATGCTGGCTGGGAACAGAGGCCCTCGTGACCTCCAGACTGCAGCTTGGCCAAGAGTCTGTCCCATGCTATGGCCGCCACCATACCTGAAGCGCATTTCCCTCTCCCGAGGGGCCGAGACTAGGGTCTGAAGCGGTGCCTGTGCAGCCCAGGAGGTAGGAACAGAGTGAGGGCCAAGAGGGGACCCGCCTGGAGAAGACTCCTAACGGACAGTCCCCTCGGGTCAGCAGTACTGAGGGTAGGACAGTAGCCCTCTCTGAGGCCTGCCCTACCTCCCTTAGCCTTCACAGGTGAGAAAACACATCTCACAGGTGAGAAAACACAAAGTCCACAGAGGGGGAGCCACATCCGCTAACGTGGCCGAGTAGCAGAGCCTAAATTTCAAGGCAGTCTCTCGAGGCTAGACCGCAACTTCTCTGAAAGCATCAGCCCCCAGCAGCTTGATGGCGTGAGACCAGTTGCGGCTTTAGGACAGGTGGGGAAACTCAGTGCGTGCAAGTCACCCACCCAGGGTCACACAGCCAGCATGGAGCGGCGCTCTCTCCGCAGGGGACCTCCAGGCAGGTCTCTGAACAGTCCTGGACTGTCCGAATCGTCTCCACCATCCCTAGCGTCCAAGGATTAGAAAGAAAACATGGCGATGGACAGCACTGAGAAGAGCTGCAGGCGAGGCGTCAGAGCAAAGATCTAGTTCCCTTGTCTGAGTCACGACTACCTCAGCCTCTCCAAAACCCCATGACAGAGAAGAGTAAGATCCCTGTAGCCCCCCCACCCCCCTCACTGCCCAACCCGTGAGCATCACCTCCTCGGGGGAAGCCAGGGAAGTTGCTTTGTCCAACCAGAGCGCGTCATCTATGTTCTGTCTTCCCAGGAAAACAGAAAGCGGGGCCACGCGTACACTTGAATGCTCAGCTCGCTTTATTCACTCGGGAAATCTATCCTAAGTGCCAACTGAGTGGCGGGACCTGTGCTGAAGACAAAGTCTACTTCCAAATACAAAAATAAGTTCCATCAACTTAAAAGTTCTCCACGAGAGATGACAACATTATTAGACAAAAAACTTGTCATCTCTGTGGGGTGAGACTTTAAAGGTCTTTTAGTGGAGATAGGGTGCTTTCTGTTTCTCATATCAGGTTGTGTTTCCTGAGATTTTGCTCTTGCTATTGTTGTTTGGTATCTTTTTTATAATTAAGGAAGAAAAAACTTTTTTTTTTTCATGAAGAGAAGAGGTCAGGATCCTTCAAGTGCATGCCTAGAAAAGTTGGGACCATTTACACGGCCACATCAAGGAGGCTTCCTGAGTGTGAAAAGTGAGGGGCCAGTCTGCACTCCCACCCACCCCCGGCTTCTCTCCGTAGCTGCCCTCACGGTACAACTCCCATAAGCCTGGCTCAGAATGGCGGCCTGCCCTCATACTGTGAAGTCATCCAAACGAACCTCCCCTTCTAACGCACAGAAGAGGAACCAAGCCGAGGGAGGTCTTAAATCATTTATCACCGCTGCCTCCCGCCCTCCCCGCAGAAGGAGGCCGAAGTCCGCGGAGAGGGGCACGGCAGGCGCTCCTCTGGCTGCTCTGCTCACACGGACACTTTCCAGGTGGTACCTCCTCACGCCAGGTCTCCAGCTCCTGCTTGCAGGTGGAATCCCACACCACCAGGATCCAGGAGTCCAGAGCGTGGAGGAGAACAAGGGGTAGCTAGCTCACTGGCTGGGGTAATAAGTTTCACTTGAGATCAGTAGCCATGAGTCAGGGACACCTCATAGTCAGTGACATGGGGCAGTTAGACATGTAGAGGCACCGCTCCTGCCGAGGGTTCCAAAAGGCCTGGCTCGTCTTTTTGGAAGGCATGTGATTGAGGTCGCCCAGGTGGTACACTCGGTTAAGTGTTTGGCTGCCTCAGAAGAAAGGCCTGGTGATCCCACCCCAAGAGCAGGCAGTGAAACCCCTATGGGGCACCCGTAGGGGTCGCCATGAGTCAGAACCAACTCAATAGCAACGGCCTCCTCATCTGTGAAGCGAGAGCAGTAACAGTCACCCGTACCAAGCTGCTCTGAGGTCACGTCACAGCACAGGTAGCATCTCGCGTGGTGTGGCTCCTTATTTCCAGCAGGTACTGGGACAACAAGTATATTCCTATTAAAATGATGGGCCCGGTGGGCTAACAGTGTCCTCCTCTTGGCTCTGTGCCATCGGTTCTGGTTCAGGCCCGCTCAGTGTCGAATGCCCCAGACAAGCATTCCATCTGCTAAGGACCACAGCACTGGGCCCACAAGGGACTCGGGATTACGGCTGATAGAATCAAGATGTTCTTCTCCGCTCCGTGAGCTGCTGAATGAACTGGCAGTTTGCTAAAATCTGCAGGCCACGCGGCCTCCTGCAGCAGATTCCTGAGCAGTCTGCAAGGGGCCGGGCTGAGCCGCTGCTGACAGGAAAGTAAATGCAAGGTCAATAAACTCAATTTGAAGCACAGGGTATTCCAGAAAGTTCCCAAACATTTTTTGTTCTTTTTCTAATGGGGGTGGGGTGGAGAGAGAAGGCTGGGAAACAGACAACTTCTGGTACTGAAGTGATCTTCAAATATCAGTGCAGTTCCTTACAAAAATATAAAGAGAAGGTGGGGGGACGTGAAATAAACCATTAAATGAGCTTCATGACAAATCCATGCAAGAAGAGAACAAGCTGTATGTTCCAATGTTGCAGGCGGCCGTGATTTATGAAGGGAGCAGGCTGCAGCCCAGACGTATGTATCATGCAGTCCATGTTGCAAGAGGTGCAATTCTGCATCTGGACAGAGAAAGGGCCGGACGCCAAACTGCCCTCACTAGCTCTCTCTGGGTAGAAGACTGGGGGAGCAGCAGCGGAAGGCGGGCGTGTATTTTTGTTGTTGTTGCTGGTTATCTACGTGGGTGTTGTTCGATTTTTCTAGAATGTAAACTGAATCTATTGCTCTTGTGGTAACTTTTCACACACAAACCCCTGCCCCCTAAAACGAAAGAAGCCTAGTAACACCCGTGTCAGGAGACTGTTCGTTTTATCTGAGTGGTGTGCTTGTTCTTGTGGGCACACGGAGGCCACAGTGAAGTGAGTGGGCTCTGTCTAGCGACAAAAGCAACGTACACGGTGGGCTGCAGGCCCGCTGGTTCAGGAGCAGAATTCTCACTTTCCCCAAAGGAGACTGGGCTTCGAAGCCCCGTGATTTCCCCTCATGAGTGGCCACCATCCATCTGTCAGTGGGCGCTTGCCTGTTGTTTTGTGGCCAACCTGGTTTCAGTGGAACTTCCTAAGGCAGGGTCTACAGGAAGTAAGGGCTGGCAATCTGCTTCCGGAAACCAGCCAAGGAAGCCCTGGGGACCATGGCGGTCCTTGCACATCCATAGATTGTGGAGCCCAAGCAGGCTAGCACAGCCATTTAGTTTCCACTGTGCATGGATCCCCATGGCAACTAAGGACAACAGGTTCGCATGTGGGCAATTAGGTGGTTGGCCGCATTACGTCACGCTATTGGCATATAATCTCTCTAGGAAAGAGCAAAAACTTTCTTTAAAAATAAAGGCCAACCTGCCAACTCACAGTGCAGTGGCTTCTGGGTGGAGGAGCAGAGGTGGGGGGTGGGGGGGGAAGGAGGGAGGGAGAGGCCTTGCCCCTTTTAATCATGCGTGTGAGTCTCGCCATGTGCAGTGCTGCCTACACACAGCAAATACACGCAGGCTTCCAGGAGCGGCCCGGCGGCCGACTGTGTACCCTTCACCTTCTCTGAGTTTTCACACTGCCGGGATCCGAACACCCTCCTCCGACTCCATCCAGCCCAGCATCCGAACACCCTCCTCCGACTCCATCCAGCCCAGCACTGCCATTTCCAGGAGGAGTGGGAGGCACAGGCCATACGTGGCAGGCAGGCGGAGCCATCAGGCTGCCTTTGGGCATGGTTTCCAATCCACCACCCAAAACAAGAACCACCTGGCCGCCCACCTTGCTGCCCCCCTGTGACTGTGTGCCCTCCCCCGGCACCCGCAACTGGCCCTGGCCTTGCCCTTGCCAGGGCCACCCCCTCCGAGGTCCGGGGCACACATGAAGCGGGCTCTGGACCAGTCCTCACGGAGTCCCCGGGGTGCCATGGGTGGGCACGCTTTCCAGAGCGAAAGAAACGGTGAATGGTAAGTTAGGAGACTCATAAGCGGCAGTGCTGGGATCTGAACGCCAGCCCTCCGACTCCTGGGCCCGCCGTTGGCTGCTGGGGATGAGGGAAGGGGATGCTGTGAGTGGAGTGATAGGAAAAACGCTTTGACAACTGTCAAAACGGAGGCGGGACGGAGACTGAGGATTAGTACATCCCCTTCCTCCAAGAGATTTATCGCTGTGCTTCCGTGGCAGGAAGACGGATGGGTTGGCACCTCGCAGGTCAACTCCACCTCGAAAGAGCGGGCAGTCTAGCACTCCTGCAGCAGACTCCCCGAGTGTGGCACAAACGAGACAGGGGATAAATAACCAAGGCCTCGCCCCAACCACCAGCTGCCACCGTCAGCTCAGCACTCAGCAGGGCCAGAGCCCTTCCTTCATGACCAATCCTTCATCCACCGAGACCTCCTCGACTGGGAGTCAGAAGCTGCTTCCGGCTCTGCAGGAGCACCAGCCCCGGCAGCTAAATCTCACAGCAACTCTGCCACAACTGGGCTCCGCGAAGCCCACACTCACAATCCGGGCCCTATCTGCTTACTCCCAGAGCCATTTCCCTAGATCAACTCACTTTCCCCTGTTCACTCAGCCCAAGCAACCGCAGCTACAAAATCGCAGGTTTGATGCATGCTTTTAAATACGAAAGCACGCTTGTTATAGGAGGTTGTGTGGTCATACCTCGTCTTCTGCACTGCCATGCACTAGCTGGCCTCTATGAGTAAATGTTTCTGGGGGCATCGGAAGGCAGCTGGGCACACACGAGAAGGCACAGTTGACAAGCCTTGAGTCCACAAACGTATCCTGACGCTCTCCAAGAGAGAGCTAGGATCCCACGCACTGCCACCATTGCGTCTGCTCTCGCTCAGAGGCTTTCTGAGCTTATAAATCCTCACAGGAGCAGATCCAAACCAAACTCATTTCCAATGAAATCAATTCTCACTCACAGTGACCCCATAAAGCGGAACAGAACGGCAGGGGTGGGTTTCAGAAACCTTCCATCTTTCCCAAAGTAGGAAAGAGTCCTTTGTCTTTTTCCCACGGAGCACTTGGTTTTGAAATGCTGACCTTGCAGTGAGCAGTCCAATGCGTAATATACTGCACCGCCTCCCTCGGAGGGACTGGTGGGTTTGAACTGCTAACCTTGAGGTTAGCGGTCCAAGGGCACCCACCCAGGCCTCCCAATTTGGCGGGATAGACTTTGTTTCAGTGTGAGCACTGGCTCAAAGGACAAGGCTACCCACCAGAAGACCCTCTGGGTAATTAGTTCTCCCTCAGACTGACTTCCGGGTCCTCGGGAAATAGTCCACAGGCAGGAAATTACGTGTTTTGTTTTGTTTTTTAATATTTTTTATTTCGGTGGTGGTGGTGGAGTGGTGGTGGTGGTGGTGGTGGGTGGAAATTACGTTTTATAAAACTGCTAAGTTAGGGAAGGAAGAGATAAGAAGCTCAGAAGCAGGTAACGAAAAAAAAAAACAGACTTTCTCTAACCACTGTTTCTGTGACAGTGATTAAGAAACTAGAACCTTGATCCCTGCAGTCAACAAGTGTTGCTGATAAAGGAAGATAAAATACTCTGGAAATGCTGCTCCTGATTAAGGGCCAGCTTTTACAGGCCCCTTCACCACGGTGCTTATGAAATCCTGACTGCGGCTAACACACTCACAAGCCACACTAAAGAACAGACTGTTGTCCCGGTGCACACTGTGATTCCTGAAGCCAGGCAATGATTTAGCTGACGGCAAGCCAAACCCAGCACCTCTTTCCTTGGTTTGCTTTAGAGTTTCTGGTGCCAAAGTCCTTATCTGGAGACAACATATTGGCAAGTGGGGAAGGCGCAGGCACGGGACCTGGCCATGTGGGCAGATGCTCAGCCAGTAGAAGAGGGGGGTCACTGATGGGAGGGCGCGGAACACAACTGGAAGATCAGGCTTCGGGAACAGAGGAGCCAGCACTTCCGCCCAATTATCACTTCACTCTAAGCTTCCTATGTGGGGGATAGCAGGGAGTATACTAAAGATTAAGTAAAAATCTTTTTTTTTCTTTTCTCCATTTATGTAACATTTTATTGGGGGCTTGTACAACTTTAAAAAAATTATTTTATTGAGGGCTCTTACAGCTCTTATCATACTCCAAACATCCATCCGCTGTGTCAAGCACATTTGTACATTTATTGCCATCATCATTCTCAAAATATTTGCTTTCTACTTGAGTCCTTGGTATCAGCTCCTCGTTTTAGTGAAACTCATTTCTGTAACAACTTTCTAACAGCCTCCTTTGCACGCAGAAGCCAGGCCGCGGATGAAGCAGGACCAGAGACAGGGTACCTTTGCAATACGGTGCTGGCAAAGAACAGTCATATGCCACGGACTGCCAGAAGGGCAGACAAGTCCGCCTTGCAAGTCCACCCAGAATGCTCCTTGGAAGTGAGGGGGGAGAGGTTTCATGTCATGGACTTTGGGCACGTTGTGTGGAGAGTCCAGTGCCTGGAGGAGGACTTCATGCTCGGTAGAGGGGCAGTGAACAAAGAGGAAGACCCTCGACGAGATAGGCTGACATGTGCCGTTGACCTCGGAATAGAACACTGCAGGGACTGTGAGGGTGGCGCTGGGTCCGGCAGCGTTGTGTTCTGCTGTACATATGGTCACTTTGAGTTGGTACCGACAGGACAGCGCCTCAACAATAACTGATTAGTCACTAATAAACTTTTCAGAAGCATGGTAATACCAGCAGTGAGTCATGTGTTTGATTTGAGTGATTAAATCCACTCCCTAAACTTCTTTCTAGTATTCGATCCAAATCTAAGATTCCATCAACTACATGCTAATGGGGACAACTGTGCCCTGGCTCTGTCTTCAGCATCATTGTGATTCTAGTACTTAGTACGATGTCTGTAACACAGTAGAAAACAGAAAGGAGGATTAGAAAGACAAATGTAGTGGCTTACTCGTTGGGGTGCTAACCATACAGTCAGAAGTTTGAACCCACCATCTACCTTGTTGGGAGAAAGATGAAACTTTCCACTCCCATAAAGATTAACCTTCGGAAACCCAGAGAGGAGGTTCTACTCTGTCCTGTAAGGTCACCATGAGTCAGAACCATGGCACAGACTTTAGTGTGGGTTTGTTTGTTTGACTATCATCTACCACTCAAATAAGCTTCCTACAAACCTATCAATCAACCATTGGCCAACAACTAAACTGTCAATCAGCCAACCAATCATCCATCACTAACAACCACCCACCCACCCACCTACAAACAAATCAACAGCCAGGAAAGCACCCAACCAATAACCGATCAGCCAATCACCAATCCAAAATCAAGCAATCACCCTGAAATTATGATGCTAAACTCAAACTCACTGGCATTGAGTTGATGCCAACTCATAGCGACCCTATAGGGCAGGGTAGAACTGCCCCTGCAAGTTTCCAAGATTGTGACTCTCTATGGGAGTAGAAAGCCCCATCTTTCCCGTTTTGCCCTAAAGTAATTGTTAACACTTTAAAAATTATCCCTGGAAACCTGAAATCTTCTTAAAACCTACCCAAAAAGGTTCAATTAACCATGTAGCTTAATGAGTGAGAACGGCTGCCCCTCTGACACCGACAGGAGAGCAAAGCGGCCCTGCAGCTCCTGTCACTGAGCCGCGCATGTAGGAACTGAATTGTAATGCACTTTCGCTGTACAGAGTCTCAGCAATGAGAACAGCAAAAGGCAAAACCACCACTTGCCCAGTCCACCAGATGCCGCAACAAAGGTGAAAACCTGACCGGGCCTAGTCACTCTTCTTTCCTACCAAATCCATTCACTCTTCCAAACCTGCTGGCCACTTCCACGTTCCTGCCATGCCAGAGGGTCAGCAGCTAATGGCAGGCCTCTTTACTGACCACTCCATCTGAAAAAGCCCATTTCTACCAATTTTGGCTCACAGTGACCCTACAGGGCGGAGTAGAACTACCCTATGGCTACTACTGATGGGTTCAAACCATCAAATTTTCCAAACTCCCCCCAGGATGCCAGCAAGGCAGCCTTACAGCCTCCAGCATAGCACGTTCTCCGGCCTTCCCCTAACAATTCCAGACCCAGGGGCAGCCAGTGGGAAGACACTGAAATTAGTATTTAATTATATATCTGTGAAATACATAGTATTTTATCATTGCTAATTGCTAACTTTGTCTTTCCACGAATTTCATGTATTTGATGATCTGTAAGTTTTTCTCCTTGCCCCCAAGTTCCTAAGTATGCTTTATAATGGCTGAGAAATCATAGCTCATTGCCAATTAAATGATTTAGCCATACCAAGTTATAAAAGAAAACACAAAGATAAAGGGGGGGGGGACTATTTTAAAACCGTTTAAATTCTTTTATAGCGAGACATACAAGCTCTTTTTTTTCCTTAAGTGTGAGAGTTGAGTGTGTTTTATTGCATTTGATATGATATGATAGGTCGAAGGTCTTAAAATATCCCAGTATTCAAGACAAAGTACACTCTCCTCGGCAGGTCACAAGACTCATCATGGTGGGCCCTACCTGTGTCCTTCTTGTGCTGTTGTCCCCCACCTCCCACCTCCACATGCCACGCTGGCCCCCTCCAGCTCCTGGTCACACACCCAGCTGTACATCGCTCCTGGGCTTGGGATGTGCGCACCCTCTCTGTGGGACAGCTCCCCCCTGCACCTCTGACTCAGGCTGGTTCAAGAGAGGCTTGCCCGGTGCACACAGCCTCCCCTCCCCCCACCCCCTTGGGTAAAGCGCATTAGCATCATCTATAAAGACACCTTCACAAATGCACCTGAATGAAACTCCCTACAGAACAAACATCACACTAAGAATCCAGAGCAGGAAGAAAGACAAGCTCCCATTTGACACTGCAAACCATCTTTCCGAGTTGACGGTCTAGCCATGGCTGGAGTATGCCTATGAATTTGCGTAAGAAAACGTTGAGAAATTTATTTTCTTACTAACCCCTAGCTAAAATGTGTCCCGGAGTGGTGCCGTGAACACATTCAGCTACCAACCAAAAGGCTGCCAAGTTTGAGTCTACTCAAAAGAACCTCAGAAGGCAGGCCTGGGGATGTGTGCCTGAAAAGCCAGCCACTGAAAACGCCCCGACGCCCACATCTGTGATGACACACATGTGGAGTCAAACATGTCTGTAGCCAAGGACAACCGGTTCGGTTAACTAAAATTCAGCACTTCTTTTTCTCCATCGTGAAAATTGACCAGTTGACACTGATTGGGGGGGGGGGGGGCCTTCAAAAAGTTCATGGAAAGTAGGAAGAAAATGTTTTAGAAATTTTGATGGCAACATATGTTCAGGTGCGCATAATACAATTGAAAAGATGGATTGTCATAAGATTTGGAAGATCCCCCTCCCCCCCGCCAATAAAACGATTAGTTTTTTTTTAAGTTCATGGAAAAGCCCACTAACTTCCTACTCCATTGTTCCAAACTTTTTAAAACCCCTCATCTTAGCAGCAACAGTGGCTTTGTCTCAACATTCTTCCATCACACCGGTGTTGCAGATGCCACGGGCCGTTCGTGCTGCTCATCCCTGCTTCAGAACCCTGATAATGATCAGGCCCACCGCGCGACCGTGTCATGTAACATGTTAACACAGCTCTCCATCTCCAAAAACCTGTGTCCCAATACTGTATCAACAAGTGGTTCCCATTTGGAATCCCACATATATTATGCATTTCAAAAACTCTTCTGAGATAAAGGTCTACAATCTCCAGACAACCAGGCCTGATACACCGAAAAACGTTAAGAACACAGGCTCCAATTAATAAATGCTTAGAAGCGAAAAGAAAAGCACTTCCTTGAGGGGCATATCGTTCAATGGACCACAGGATAGGGGCCACCCTGCCAGAGCAAGGCCTCTCCTGGGAAGGCAAATGCATCTCCCATGACTCCAGACCCCCCACCGCCACCCACGGCAGCCTCCAGCCATGACCAGCCAGCCAGAGAGAGGATCTCCCACGTCAGCCTCCAGCCATGACCAGCCAGCCAGAGAGCCGAATGTGGGCGTGACCCCCAGCTTAAGCAACTCAGGGTCAGCAACAAAGCAAGGATTTTAGCCTTTGTGGCTCATGGACTCAGAACTACTTAATTTTGGCAATGCAGTAAGAAAACACCTACAGATAAATAAGCAAATGAGCATGACTGGGTTTTGATAAAACTTTATTTACAAAAACAGGCAGTGGGCCAACTTTGGCTTTGCCAAGGTTTGGCAACCATGAGCTACCTGCAACAGCACTGTCCAACCGGAATCTCTAGAATGATAGAACACAGTAGTCCCTAGCCATCCCTGGCTACTGAGGAGTTCAAAGTTTTTATCTTAATTTAAATTTCAACTTGCCACACGGGACTGATGGCGGTGCAGGTCTACAGAGTCTAACTCATAGCCTTTTACAACCTTTTCAAAGTCCTGTCCCACCTAGCCAACTTCACGGCTGATCACCACCAGCACCCCCTTCAGCTGCTCCCCAACACAGAGGAGGGCCTGGGCCAGCTGGGTTAGCGTCCACATTCCACCTGTCTTCCTCATCTGGAGGAGAATGCCAGGTGCGGAGTGGACACAAGGTCCCCAGGACACACCACCACCGAGACTGGGCAGCGACAGAAATATAGAAACACCACAGAGAACACACTGGGTTGAGTTCTGCCCCCCCCCCCCCAATCCATGTCTCCCCGGACCCTCGAACTGTGGTCTTATTTGAATAGAAGGTCTTTTGAGAGGCAAGCAGTTAGGGTAAGGTGATACTGGATGGGGAGTGGGGCAAACCCATGTTCTTAAACAATGGCCACATGGCGTCACCAATACCCACAGGGAAGAACACCATGGGGTGGCCCCGGAGTGGGGTGGTTCCCAGGAGCCACTAGAAGCCAGAACTGACCGGTCCCTGGAGCCCTCAGAGTGAGGACCATGATGCGAACAGCCCCTTGAGCTCAGACTTGTCGCCTCTGGAGCCGAGAGATGGCAGTTCTGCTGTCGTCGGCCACCCTGTAGCTGTGGGTGCGTACACCGTGGCCAAACCGGGCACAAGCCTGCAGTCTACCTCTAGCCTGGGCAGGGCCTGTGCTTTCTGTCACATAACCCAATGACCACCATTCAGGCAGGCAGGGCCTCACCCTGGGCTCTCGCCCAGAGCACAGACCAGCATGAGCTGTGAGCTCCCCACTCCTCAGACAACAACCCGTCTTCCACAGCAACACACAAACAACGTTTGGAAGCTTCTGGAACTTCTGCGAAGAGATAAGAAAATCTGGCCATTCGTCAAGCTGGTTTTCCTGACCGATGACCGACCGTTTCCCCTCTTACTCAGCTGTCTTAGTCATCGGGCGGGGTGCCCAGTGGCTATTGTTGACAGTCAGATCCACCTGCAGAGGGAGGGAGGGAGGCAGGCACCCTTCACCTGAAGGGCTCAAAAGAAAGGGCTGCAGCCATTTTACACCAAGTTACAAGAACGGGGGGGAGCCCCCCCCGCAGCCTTGTTGGAAGAAGTCCCTAATTTAAAGGAATTCTTGACCCCACATAGGTTACTGGGAGTCTCTGGGGGGCACAAAGGGCCCTACATGCACTCAACTGCAAGGCTGGTGGTTTGCAACACACACCCCCAGGTAACTCCGAAGAAAGGCCTGGCAATCAGCGTCTGGACAGTCGGCCACAGCAAATCCCGTCTCTGGATGCTCTATCCCGGTGCACACGATAACATCTGTCAGGCCAGACTCCGCCAGCAACTGTTTCTGCCTTCATGTATCAGTACCAACCGACATCAAACGCTTGGGTTTTTAACCCAACCAACACAGATGTTTCTGAATTAAACAAATTTCTCTCAACAAGTGACTACAATAATGTGAACCTGTGCCCCTCACCCCCTCCATCCAGGGCCTGCCCACCTGGCACATGCCCTCACGTTGCCTCAGGTTTTAACTCGTTCTGCTTTCTCCTCAAAGTCTTCATACTGTACTTGCGCACATACACCCAAAAATCTCTGGAGTTCACCCTGGCTACAGAGTGGAATTACCGTAGCTGAGAAGCTGAAAACAATAAAGAGACCACACCACAGCCATCCTGCCCAAAGAAGACAATTCACCAGGATCCCTTGGGGCCGGCGCCTGGGTGTCATTGTAAAAGCTCTCCAGGTGGCCCTTGGGCACAGTGAAGGTTCAGAGCCACTGGACTGTAACTAGACCTCACACACATCTCCTCACACCAGAACCACCACCAAAGAGGACACGCCCTTCTTCATGTGCACGGAGCCGCCCAGGCAGAGCCCAGGAGGGGAGCAGGACACCATGCCCATGCAGGGACTCCGCTCTCCGCCAAGACAGGACCACACATCACAAAACCACGCTCTGCCCTTAGAAGAGTCCACTGGTGGGAAGCAGAGGGGCTGGCAAAGCCGTCTTACACCCTGTATGCATGCCTCTCTTTTCAAGAAGATAACCGTTGATAATGCAGCTGTACACAGAGGAGCAGAAGGTCAGAGAAGCAGGGTGGGGTGCTATTCACTGGGGAGGCCTCGCCCTTGGCTCCTGGAGCTGCTCCGTCCTTGAGCACACACCCCCTCACCCCGCTAGTCAGCATGGAGGTGGTTCTGACTCATGGTGATCCTGTGTGTGTGTCACAGGAGAAAAAGGACACAAGCACATCACCAGGCCTTGCTTCCAATGTGCCGCTCGGTGAGCTGGGACCTGCACCGTTTCCACCAGTAGCCAAGCGCATGAACCCCATTTGCATCGTCACTGTAGGGAAAGGTCCGGGGGTTGGGGTAGGGGGGTCCAAATGATAAACAGCCAGACTAGGACAAGGCTTCTGCAAAAGGAAGTTCAGGCCCAACCCTTCCAGTGCCTCAGACTCCCTCTGGAATGTTCTTTACGTGGCCAGAGGCAGCCTCCATAACCTGAGCAGCCTGGCAGGTGACATCCCATTGTACAGAGGCTTGCAGAGGCCACAGTGGGAGGGATCTGTCTGCACCACCCATCCCATGAGCTAAGGAGACCCAGGCCAACGCTTCCACATTCTCGTCGGATAAAGATGGGAGGGAGGCCAGATCTGCAGAACCCCAGCTCAAGGCCTCCATTTACTTACGGGGGAGCCCTCACCTGCTAAGAGTGGAAGCAATTAGCACTTTCACGGGACACATACAGCCTAGGGTAATTGCTTAAGCAGAACCTCCACCAGGCCCAGAGAAACCTGAACTGCAAATGGACCCCGTCCAGGGTCAACCACCCCCACCCCCACACCGGAGGAGTCCACCTTTTCCCAGAATGTTTCATAGGAGATTCCAAATAAAATGCAGGTACCACACTCCACATTTAGATCAGGTCCCCTTTCAAACCTGACAGTCCACTCTTGCACAGCAAATAAATTACCCATTAACATGATCATTTTTAGAGCAAAAGCTATGTCTTCAGGCTCCCAAGGAAAACAAGGGGTTTGCAGGTGTCACAAAGAGCCCATTTTCCAGAACAACTCTACCAGCCTGGTGAACCATGTCCCCATCAGTCTCCTTCCCTCCTCGATCAATGAAGGGTCCAGTCGAGCTCTCTCAGAGCTGCCCCATAGTCTCAACACACCCCTCTGAGGCTCCTGGAGTGCACACACAGCCCCAGCCCTCTGTGCGGGGCATAGGGCCAGCTGTGTGATCACACACCACCCGCCATAGAAGCTTCTGGTTGCTCCTCAGAAACTTGGCTGGGGGCTGCGCACAGGCGGGAGGCTCCATCAGGCTTCCCGTCGTAATAAATTCCTCCACACCCCACCTGTGAAACTCCATTTCCATTTATTACCAAACCAGAGCGCCCTGGCTTTCCAGCTTTTTCCTGGGGCCTTGAAGCTGGCCTTTCCAGCTAATGACATAACTGACAAGCTTCTGACAATGGCTCCCAGGAGCCTAAACCTCTTGCTAATACCTAGCAAGGAGCACATTCCGCCTGGGTGAGGTCACGCTCAGCTAATTACTAATCTGGCCCCCACCCCAGCGCCCAAAGCCACAGCGGGACTGGACCAGCCAGCGGGCCAGCCCCATGTCTCTGGTCCCAAGACAGTCCCACACCTGTGGCCACCAGCCCCAGGGCAGGCTCCTCTGATCAACTAGTGGGGCCTTGGGTTGCCAGATTTTGCGAATTAAAATATTCAGGACTCTCAAGCTACACATGAATCTGGATAAACAAATAATTTTTTTAGTGTACGCATATCCCACGCAACGGCTTGTTAACGTATGAGAATTGCCTGTACCTTTTGGAATATACGTCCATTTTTTTTAATCAGCTGTTGTTTAACACACACACACACACACAAGCTGGAACCTGCGCAAGGTGGAAACAGGTTAGAAAAGATAAACTCAAATACTTCCCACTAAAATGAGCAGCAGAAAAGCAGGAAGATTGCCCCAGTTCAAGGCAGAAAACTCGGGAGACCTGCAGGGGTAGGCAGGCCCTGGGAGGGGTTCCGGCTCCCACAGGTTTCTTGGTATTTTCTCTAGAAACCTGGGTGGGATCACTGGGGCTCAGGCTCTGCATCAGAAGTCAGGATTTCCTCAACTGCCAAGTACTCATTTCAGATGCAGGCCACGCCCTGCCCAAAGAAAGCATACAATGCACATTTTATAAAAAGGGAAAATAAATTTTAGGAAAGACGGTGTCCTGTTTTGCAGGGGGGGAGGGGGTCTGTCTTTTTGTGAGGAGCCCCAGTAGTATCGTGGTGACCGATTTGGCTGTGATCCTCAGGGTCGGCAGTTCGAAAGCACCAGCAGCTCCTCGGGAGAAAGATGGGGCTTTCTAATCCTGTAGACAGTTCCAAATTGGTTTCTGTACTCACTGCTCCATGGTGAAGAGGCCGACCTTCAAAAGTCAAGGTAAACTCAGCCAGCTGGACGGGTAGCTGGTGGCTTTAAACTACCAATCTTGAAGTTAACCTAGCACCTAACCCATGTCAGCCCTATAATAGAAGCCCCCTCATATGTAACTCAAGACATTTGAAAATAGCTTAGCAGACCAAAATTTTATCTACAGAGTCTCTAACCACGCATGGACTAGCATCCATTTGTGGAATAAACAGTCAAATAAAATCAAGCACGTGTGTACTTGAAATCAGTTGGCAAATGAATGTGTAGCTATGTTTTAAGTTAAAATGGCTTAAGATATGTTTTTGTCTTTTGAAAACTATAGATTCAACCCAAGAACTAAGTTCAGAAGGTTCAGAAAGGAGCAAAAGAGGGAGAAATTTTCTTTAACTTTTTGTTATGAATTATGTGTGTGGGGGTTACATTTCAGACAACCAGTTTTGTATTCACGAACAAACTATTTGTCAAAATCCCCCAAAGTAGCTGGTAGCTGTCTCTGCCCCACTTAGATTTCTCTTCTATCTCATGTAGAATACTATCTTCCTCGTTACCTAAGTTAATGCCTGATGAGGGGGGATTGTTTGGTTTTAATTTCCTGGGGGGGTGTATTTTTTAAAGAATTTTTTTAAACTAGAAATCCAGCTAATCAATATTGTTCCTGAATCCACTGTGTTGTCTTTCTTTCTCGTAGTCACTGCATTTCATCCTTCCAACAACACCACATTATCATCCCATTTCCCAAAGAAACGGAGGCTCAGACACTTGCCCCGGGGCATATGTGGGTGAGAAACCAGGCTGGGATTCAGTCTAGTGTTTCTATCTTCTAGTCTGGAGGCCTGGACACTCTCTCCATACCAGCACACAAGAAGAGAGGTGATGAATGAGCTGCTCATGGTTTTAGACTAATTTATGACCATCAACCATGCCAAACCTCACAGGTAGAGAACAGCCTGGCTTATTTGGAACTCTCTTGTCTAGGGCTTTTAATAAAAAATTGGGGAAGAGGCTGGTCCTCACCCTCATAAAATGACCACTGAAGACGTGAATGTCAGAGCAAAGTGTGGTGAGGAAACCGCATGGTGCCCGGCTATGAGGTAAAATTGTGACTGGGGTCCTACTGGCTTGTCTCAAAATAAGCAGCCATCTAAGTGAAGAGTCAACTAAGTCCACATGGAAGCAGCACATTAGCCGGTGTGATCTAAGGATTTTAAGCAAGATCCAAATCTGGAAGAGGGAATGGTACCAGTGCCTAAATTCTAAACGCTTGGTTTGTGGAACGTTATGACAGTGGAAGCCCAAAATCCACGAGCAGGGTTCCTAAAACATGGGCTGAGTCTCCAGCGAATCTTCATTGTCCATAGGCTACGGAATGGGAACAACCCTAACACTAAACAAAGAGCATTGTGAAGTGGATTTTAGCAGCTATGCCTAGACTGGAACATGACATCTTATCATTAGATATCCCTTTGGACCTGTCTTCAATGTATCCTAAATTTTTAATAGTCTATGCTTTTTGATATAATGAAGTCTCTCCGTTTATATGATCATTACTGCTGGGTCCATTTTGCTGTTTCTTGCCCTTGTTGTCTATGTTTTTCTATATAAAGAAGCCAGTGTGGCGGATTAGTAATTACCAGGGGCACAGAAGGGGTGGGTCAGGAAATGGAGAGTCAATACCAACTGGTGAAAAGAGGGAGAAAATGTCCCCACGTTGACTATGACAATGACTGCGTAACCCTTCTTAACATGGCTGAACTACCGAATTGTATGACATATTAATGATGCCTCAATAAAACTAAGTTTGCTCAATTGAGGGAGGGTAAAGTAGGTGGTTACCCCACTCGCAAGCACCAGGTCCCCCTGAGACACCTGTCAGCGGTTCCCACCGAACAGTCCATTCTTGGCTACCCAACTTTTAATACAAGTTTAAAAGAAATAACGTGTAAAAAAAAACCACACTAACTTTTAATGTGCCTGCTCCAATTTAGAAGCATGAGTGTCAGAAATCTGTGGGATATTTGAGTCCAAATTATATCCTGGTAAGCTACCCCAAAACATTATTCTTAAAAGAAAAAATTTTTTCTAGTTGATTTTTTAAAAATCTGTCCTACTGTGCCTGCTTGTGGGCCGTAAGTACTTTTCCTGGGAATCATATAGAACGGGGTTGTAAAGCTTCAAATTTTGGGAGGCTGTAAAGGTCCATGTTTACAAGACAAACGGGAGTCAGTCGACCACTAGTTACATTTTCTAAATAAAAATCTCTCAGACAAACATGTTAACAACAGGTTATTATTATTTCAAGATGCTTTTTTTTCCCCAAAAAAAATTATTTAATGGGTGCAAACTGTTGGGCAACAGATCCCCAGTCTTGAGGATCACCCCACGTTACCTATTGATTACAAGGAGGGGAAAGGGTCATCTCAAGGGGGGAGCTGGGAAACGCCTCGCACCAGGGGATCACACGTGGCATCCCTCGTAACACGCAGAGCTGGTCTGATGAACTGGAGGCTTAACGTGAGTCTCATCAGGAGAAAACCTACCATGAATCTAGAGTAAGGGCAGCCTACAACCTCACTCACCCACGGCCCAGCCCGGGCATCACCAAAGCCTGCTAGAAACACAGCTCCAGCCCACCTGGCTTCCAGATCCAGAATGCGCCTTTCACCAAGGACTAGCTGCCCCTGCCACACACATGTAACACCTGTTCTAAAGCTTGGCTTCTTCCAAAATGTCAAGAATGGGTGCAGGGGGAATTAAGATAGGGAGACTGTTTTCAGTTAAAAGAAAGGCTGAAGTTCCTTTGAACCCAAATTCAATGGAATAATCTTTAACTGGTTCCTGGATCAAAAGCAAGGGAGCAGTCACAGGGCCCATCTGGGAGCATGTGGATATTCTTACTGTACCAGGAATACATCTCCTGGGAATGGCTGTGGCACCGCGGTTAAACAATGGCCTTTTTCTTAGACGTACATATAGACTGCACAGGGGTGAGGGCCATGATGTGTGTACCAGCACCCAGCCCCACGCCACGGAGGTGAGTCTGACTCAGGCCTTCTATAGGGTTTCTGAGACTGAAAATATTTCTAGGCATAGGCAGTCATGTTTCTCCCAAAGAGCAGCTGATGGGCTTGAACCGTCAACCAGCTAGCAGACCAACTCATCTCAGTGGCTCAGAAAGCATGTTATGTGTTGTATCCTCATAGGGAACATAGTAAAGCCAGTGTAGCACAGTGTTAGAGACTAAAAAAACAAAAACACAACTCACTGCCATCAAGAAATTCTGACTGTGTGACTTTATCGAACAAGGTAGATCTGCCCTTGTGGGTTTCCGAGGCTGAAACTCTGTACAGGAGTAGAAGCCTCGTCTTTCTTGGACACAGTGGCTTGCTGGTTTTGAACTGGGGCACATGTAACCCACTACATGTAAACCACTACACCACCAGAACTCCATGGACACTCTGGGTGAAGGTTCTCTGGGTGTTTGCTATATACTCCTCTCACTGTATTGGAAAAGGTTTGAACTTTTTCCGATAAAAACTGGATGAGAGGAGAGAAATGAAAATGCTTCCAAGTAAAAGTAAAAATTAAAATTAAGAATAAGTCGTGCATTTTTAAAATAAATAACCACCCCCAAAAGGATGGTTAAACTTCTGGCTCTCGCGCCTCTGTGTTCATCAGCATGCTTTGATTTGCTTGGCGACACAAGAGAGAACACACTTCCTTTAAGGGGGTCTACTTTTCTTACAGGTATCAAACATTTTAAAGCAGCAGCGACTTAGGAGCAGAGAGACTGCGCGGGTCGATAGTCGAGTCTCCAAACCCTAGATGGGCTTGGCTGGGGAAGGCGCACCAGGCAAGGGAAAAATACATCCTGACGAAAGCAGCAGCCTCAGCAGCCAGGGAGAATGGGGTGGGGGTGGGGGGAGGGACACGAGGACAGGGAGAGGCTGCTAAAGGGAGCCGGTTTCCTTTTAGGAGAGGAAAATGTTCTAAAATTAACCTGGATGGTCACACAACTCTGTGGATATGCTAAAAGCCAATGAATTGTGTATTTTTAAAGGGTGAATTTTATGGTGTGTGAATTATATCTCAATAAAGCTGTTAAAAATAAAATCCTATACATTCCTCCAGGCAGCAAGTTCTGCCTTAGTCTTCCAAGCAGGAGGGAGTCGAATACCTAATCCCTGTGACCTGGGAGACCCGGGTGGTAGCCCATCCACTAAAAACTCCCTCTGTTAAAAAAAAAAAAAAAAAACTCCCTCTGTGACCTAGAACTTGCCCTACCCCGACCCCAGCTTTTATCTTCCCATCTGTGGCCCCAGGGCTGGGCGAGACAGCAGCTCAACATTCCCCCAAGCACACATTGGAGAACCCACAAGTCCCACACGCGGCCTTGAAGCAGCAGTTACCGAACACCTGAGAATGAAAGATCATAAAACTTGAGCTCAGCCAAGATCACGTTTCAGGTTCACAGACTTCATCTAGCTATTTCCTACTCCTGAGCATTTCCACACAGTTCAAAGGACAGCAATGAAGATGGGGGAGAAAAGTTGTTTTCAACACTGATCGGCGAAGATTTCCCCCACAAGCTTTGAGGATCCCACTGAAGCCAGTAATGTTATCATCTCCCCACATGTCCACGCCGGAAGCAAAACCAGCCTCGGTCCACTGGGGTTTTTCACAGCAATTCAAGGTCAGGATGTTGAAGGGACATGGGAACAGGTGCCCAGCTTGTCCCTACAAGCTCATTTCTCATCCTCTGGGCAGCAGAAGCCAGACACTTCAGCCACGATGGCCAAAACTCTCTGCAGAGCCAACAGCAACAGGCTGGAAGTAATCCGTGCTGATTAGTGTGTGGGGAAATCCTTGGCCCGAGAGTACGGCTTGATTCAGATTTTCCAGTCACGGCCATCCCGAGTCATGCAGCTTTGGGCCTCGCAGGAGGAAATTCCCATTCAAGACTCTCAGCCAGAGCTGTGGCCTCAGCAGGAAGGATGGGCTGTCTCTCCAGCGAGAGGCAAGTTCATGGAGGTCCCAAGGTGCCCTTCCCTGCGGCACTGCCTCAGGGAAGAAGCAGCCTTCCCACAAACTGAGTAGGAGTTTACATGGGACATTTTCCCAGCCAGAATAATATTTATTATCAACACCTCCTCGAATGTACAGTATGCTTCCCAGCAGACAAGGAGCCACACCTACCTGTCCCTCCAGGGCATCAGCCCACATCACAAGCCCCCTGGAGAACAGGATCCACCTGTCTGGATTTGTCTTAGAGAGCCCAGACACGCACAACTTCCTCTGATCCACCAAGCTGTGCAGAAGCTATGAGTCAATGCTGACTCAGGAAACCCCCTGTGGGTTTCCAGGACTCTAACTGTTGACAGGAGTAGAAAGCCCAGTCTTCCTCCCGAAGAGCTGCTGGTGGTTTTGAACTGCTGGCCATGTGGATCACAACACAAATAACAACTACAGCACCAGGGCTTCTCCATTTCCTTTGTGGCTAGATGTCCAGAAGCATTCGTAGAACACCCTAAGCAAGGAATTGGCTGAAACTTAGAAGCGAGTGAGTGCGAGCATGTGTGCGTGTTATCCATGAGCCTTGGTGGAGCTTAAGCATCGGTCGTCGAAACCATCAGCTGCTCAGTGGTAGAAAAAGATGAGGCTTTCTACTCCAGTAAATGAGGTATAGTCCCAGAAACCAAAGGGGGCAAATTCTGCTCTGTCCTACAGAGAAGTCCTGAGTCAGAATCAATTTGATGGCAGTGAGAGCCCATTTTCTACAAATATATACATTCTATAAGAAAGAAAATGAGCCAATAAACTTTGTCTCAGCCATCAATGTAAAATACAGTTGCTCTCTCACATCAAAAATGGGCTTTCAGCAATCTGCTTTAAACAGACTCATATTTCGATTTTGATACTTCTTTTGTAATATGAAAACCCAAACTCAGTGCTGAGTCAATTCTGACTCATCATAACCTTATAGAACAGAGCTGCTCACTAGCGTTTCCAAGACTGTCCATCTTTATGAGAGCAGACGGCCTCATTTTCTTCCTCAGAGTAGCTGGTGGGCTCGAACTGCTGACCTGCTGATTAGTAGTCCAACACATACCACACGACGCCAATGTATTTTGTAAAAAAAATGTTATAAATGTGCAAATGAAACATCATAAGAGAAATGTAATGATCAGAAAACAAATACCATAAACCAAATTACTAGATTTTTAGAGCTTTCGTCTTCAGCCACTCTCTCTCATTTGCACCCTCGAAAGAGATTCTGGCAAATAATCTGGTTTGTTTACCATCCCGAAACCTTCAACACAAGTCTTCAAACAGTCCCCATGTTGCTGACAATCACTGTGTCCCACACGCATTATCAAGCAGTGTCGAGTCACAGACAATGGAAAAAAACTAAACTCCAGAGGAGTGGGTGAAGGGAGACGTTGGACAGTGCAAGACATGACAAAACAATAATATGTAAATTATCAAGGGTTCATGGGGTATGAGGGAGCGGGGAAGGAGGGGGAAATGAGGAGCTGATGCCAGGGACTTGGGTGGAGAGCAAGTGTTTTGAGAATGATGAGGACAATGAATGTACAGATGTGCTTTGCACAACTGATGTATGAGCCCCTAATAAAACAATTTTAAGAAAACAACTAAACTCACTTGATGCCTAAATGAAAAATTCCCACACCACATAGATATTTCTATTTCCAATATTTCTGGGCGTTTGCTAATTATTAGCTATGTCAGTGTTATATTAAATGTATGCTAGATTGCATCCAGGTGTGCAACACCTATTTTTAAATTAAAGTTATAACAAAAATACAGTATACAAGGGGGTACCCAACACATCGAGCAACTCACCCTGAGTTAGTTCACCTAGTGGCATCACCTGGGAAGGTTCTCTCTAGTCACATTGAAGTGTTTCATAAAAGCAGTTTTGTTCGAACCTCATTTTTTGTGATGGCCGACTTAAGAGGACAACATGCAGCTGTGACATTTGGATACTGCACGGGAAAAATGCCGCAGAAATGTGCTGTTGAATACATCTTACAAGGACAGCGCTAAGGGGAAAACAAGTCTAAGTTTTCTCATTTTAAAAAAGGTGAAAAGTCAACTGATGACAAACCTCATTCTGGACATCCATCAACTTCCCAACAACTTTCCAACAACTCATAGTGCATTTGGAGTTCACGCCACCAGGTCAGACTGTTAATCAAGCTTTCTATTCAGAGGTTCTGAAAAGATTGCATAACCGTGTATGACAAAATAGGCCTGATTTGTGGCAGATGCGGGACTGGTTTTGCCACCATGACAATGCACCTGCTCACGCAGCTCTCTCAGTGTGCCGGTTTTTGGTAAAATGCAGCATGACTCTCTGGCCCCAAGCACCTTACTTGCCTGCCCTCGCTCCCTGCCTGTGAGTTCTTTGTGTTTTATGTCTGTGAATGTAGAGGAACATGAGGAGACAGCTATTTGAAGAAGTAGAAGAGGTGATGCAAAAATAAGGGAGGTGCTGTCAGCCATCCAAACAGATGAGTTTGGAAAATGTTTCCAAGAATGGAATTGCAAAATTGACAAGTGTATTAAGTGTAATGGAGAGTACTTTGAAGGTGATAAGGTTGTTTTGTAAAAAAAAATGCAAATACATAGCGGAGGAGGGAAGCCTTCTCCCACAAAGATTTATCACCTCTGAAACCCTATGGAGCAGTTCTACCCTTCCCTCCATGCAGGGTCACTGTGAATTAGAATCAACTCAACAGCAGGGTGTGGTGTTTGGGGTTTAATGCCCAGAGATAGCAGCAGTCCTCCGCTGGAGCCTGAGACAAAAGAAGCAGCCCCAGGGAAGATGAAGACAGGTGACAAGTGCCGGTCTGTTGGAGCCTGGGGACCCAGCCATGCTCTCAGTTACCAGGCCACATGGCTCCCCCTTTGACTTCATGTAATTTCAATCAGGTTTCTACCACTTGCAATTTAAAAAATACTAACAGCAACAACTCGATAATAATCCTCCTTTTCCAAAAAAAAAGAAAAGAAAGATGCCATTATGGTAAGCAACCAAAATAATATATCCAGTCAACATAGCTCGTCTTCTGGTACATTTTCCTCCCAATCACCCAACCTTGAAGAGAAGTCAATCGAGGTTTCCCAATCCCTTCCAATCTGCCAAGCAAATTGATCAGGGGGGTAGTGGTGTCGAGTGATCTTGTTACCCACCTTCCAGTCAGTTCCCACAGAGGAACATGACACCCACATGCACCCTCAGCATAAAGTCACCAAGAGGGTTAGACACAGAGTATTGCTCTGTGTCATGAGAGGGGAGCAGGGCTAAGCCTAGAGACGCCAATGCCCCGGGAGATGGAAGGACGACCAAAGAGCAGAGGTGCTCCTCTCAGTGGAGCCAGTGCAAAGCTGGGGCCTGCCCCACAGGAAAAGGGCGGCCACGTCTGCTACAGCCTCACACCCAGGCCCTTGGGGGAGGCCAGGCTGGTTTGAATTAGCGGTCAGGGAGGATTCTAGAAGACGTGTTCCACCTGGGTTGCGAGAACCCACAGAAACCAAACACAGGCGGCATCACCCAGAACGCAAAACCAGCAGGACACGGAGGGGCAAAGGGGAGAACGGGGTCAACGGGGAGGCTGAAGAAATGAAGGGGTGTGCCAAACTGGCCACAAAAAGTATCTCAAGAATGCTAGAAATCGCTCAAGGCTTGAAAGTCTCAAAATGCTCAAAACAAGAAAGAAGGAAGGAGCTGAGCGTGCTCAGAGTGGGACAGCTGGATCAGAAGCCCTGGGACCACCCAGGCAGCCAGTCAAGTCCTACTGCAAAGCCCCCTAAGGGAGTTCACAAAGAAAAGCCAAACAGGGCTGGAGCAGGGACATCCCAGCGCCCTCCTAAGGCTCTTGCAAACACAAAGAGCTGCTGGTACACTAGGCTTTCCCCTCAGTTTGCTCAAAAGGGTGGGCGGGCGGGCATCTGCTGTTCACCCACCCCCACCCCCCACCCCCCACCCCGCACAGTACAGACTTTTGGCTCCAGGCACCCATGCCAGGCAGTGCTATTTTTCCTTCCTCCCCACCCCCTGCTTGAGGCTATCCAGGTAATGGGGGTTGGGGGGAGTGACTCCCCATTATTTGGAAACTAAATTGGCAGCGACCTGTCGGTTGGTGATGCTGTGGCAGCAATGATGCGAGAAGGCTGCACCCTCAGAATTTCAAACACTAGCAGGTATTGTGGTCGACAGGTTTCCACGGAGCCTAGGAAGAAGTCAGGAAAGGGCCCACCTATCACAACAGGGTCCTGTCTGATACAGCGCTGGAAGGTGGGTCCCAGAGGGTGGCAGGAACAGTGGGCCCGAGCAGAACCACGACATGGCGGAGGAGCAGGCAGCGTTTTGTTCGGTTGTAAGGAAAGGTGGGTCAGAGCCAACTTGCTGGCAACTAAGAACCACAAAGTTGGGAATGAGAAGCCTGGCCTAGAGCCCAGGAGCTTGCCCCCTGGAGTGGGCAGGGGCGGGGGCGCAGATTCAAGCAAGTCCTCCAGGGGAAGCCTCCTTTGACTAGGGGTGGGGGTGGGGGGTGTCATCTGGAGCTCAGGAGTATTCCATGAGATGGATACACAGCCTGATGATTCCTCTTTGAAAATCCCTGCTCCCATGCAGGTCTCCTTTCAGCTTTATAGACCAGTGGTTCTCAACCTGTGGGTCGTGACTCCTTTGGGGGTTGAACGACGTTTTCACAGGGATCCCCGGATTCATAACAGTAGCAAAACTACAGTGATGAAGTAGCAACGAAAATAATTTCATGGTTGTGGGGGTCACCACCACATGAGGAACTGTATGAAAGGGTCGCGGCATTGAGGAAGGTTGAGAACCACTGCTCTAGACCAAAAGAAGCCATGTGGGTTTCTCTCCTGGCAAATAAATACTCAGAGCTCACTGTAATAGACGGAAAATGACACCAAAAACAAAACCGAGCTGGTCCCGGGAGACGCTGCAGGCACCACCAGGGTGAAGGACTGGGGCCCAGAGTCCACCAGGCCTGGGTACAGGTCTAGACGCCGCCACTCAATGGCCAGTTGAGCAATCTTAATCAGAGCCCCGTTTCCTCATCTGTGAAATGGGAATGAACACCATGCCCCGGCCCTTGCGTAAGCACCACTGCACCGCAGCGCCCATCGAGAGCCCAGTGCATTCACATAGTGCGTACGCAAACACACTGCTAGCGGGCAAATCACACTCTAAGTTCCTACAGTGATCAAACCAGTCACGATCAGGCATGCATCTACTCTGAGACCTGAAACAATAACCAAAGAGGAGGGGGAAGATTGAGAACAAAACCACAGGTTACACTCAACTCCTCTCGAGGAACAGTGGGAAGGGTGAACAGGTTTTCAAGAAAACAGTCCTGGGGTCTCACGACACCAGCAAGCACAGGCCAGGAGGCTGGCTCCCCACATAACAAGAATGCCAACCGCTCCGTGAAAGTAAGACACAAGCGGGTATCATGTTGCTGGCCACAGACCCGCTCCACGGGGGCAGAATGTGACTGTTTACCCACACTCCTCCACAGTCTCAGTGGCTGGCCTATTTGCTTTGGCTCCCTGGGTCAGGGTGGCCTGTTACTCAGCAAACACGAGTCCTGCAGGAGAGACAAAGAGGTCAGCCGCTTCCGAGCTGAGCTGGGGGTGAGGGACATGCCATCGAAGCCTCCTCCCCACCCCCACCCCCCTCAGACCTGGCCTGCTCCTGCCCATCTCGCTCTCTCACCCAGCGCAATTTCCCATGGTCTCCTTGCTGGGAGCATCTAGCGAGGTTGGACAACTGAAGCCAAATTCTGCAATTCCCCACCCCACAGGAGATTCTGGACAAAAGAGAAGTACACGCAAATAAAGCAATTGGCTGCCTTCCAGAAGAAACTCAGCGTGCTTCAGAATTCTTCGGGAGGAAAAACACCCCCAAGGAAGCCCCCATGTCTGATCTCAAGAAGGCTGCTCTGCTCAGTCTAGTGGCTGTTCTGTGTCTGCGACTCAGCCACCAGAGACCATGCTAAGAAACACGCTCGGTGCGGAGGCGAGGTGTTGAGGTGGTGGTCTGGTTCTGCCCCACGCCAGCCTCGGGCCAGTGACACGGCTCGGGCATCTGTCTTCCTATCTGCGAGAGGAAATGTCGGTGGCACCAGGCCTTCCCTAGATGCCAGCTGCAAAGGGCAGGGCACCACGTCTGCCCTAAGGAGTTGCTCAAAGGCAGGCTCGCTTTTCTGTACTGGTGTTCTGTCTCACTCACCAGATCTCAATGTACAGAGCCCTGCCCCTGTGCTCTCTCCCACAGTGGAGGTGAGGGGACAGCCTGTAGCCTGCAGCCACTCGGGCTGAGAGAACCAACCTCTGGACAAGCTCCTGAAGACGGCTCTACCTGTGATGAGAGCGATGGAGCTAAGAGTACGGATGGAGGGTGAGTTTCACGTATGAACATCTTTGTGTAGTTTTGATTTCATACCATGAGCAGGCATTAAAAGTTCAAAAGTATATCGTGGTGGTGTTTGATTTTGTATTTTAAAGCCAGCTACAAAACCCAGGGTTGGTGAACATGGGAAGGAATTTGTATGAAGACAAAACCATCACCTACGGTTTTTCCAGGACCTGACTAGAGAGAAGTGTTAGGTGCAATCGAATTGATTTTTGACTCATAGCAACCCCGTGTGGCATAGGAGAAACAGACCGATGGATTTTCTAGGCTGGGATCATTTACAGGGGCAGGTCTTCTCTCCTGTGGAGCAGCTGGTGGGTTTGAACTACCAAACTTTCTGTTAGCAGCCACGTGCTTGGGCTCCACCACCAAGGCCCCTCCACTCCGGATGGCGCTGGTGTTAGGTACTGTCCAGTGAGGTCCGACTCATGCTGGCCCTGTGGACAACAGCCTGAGACCCAGCTTGATCGTGGTCCATCTTCACAACCGTCGTTAAGTCGGAGCCCACTGCTGCAAACACCGTGCCAGCCCATCTGGTTTTCTTCACGGACCTGCAGACTATATGCGACAATGTCTCACCAGCCTCACTTGCCAGGAGCATTCTGGCTGTACTACTCAGGGCCGCACCTTTCAAACAAAGTTAAGATGTCCAGGGAAGCCAGGAAAGCAGCATCAGTTCTGGGAGCTCCGGCCCCTTGCTGACCCACAGCCCCAGGGCAGGCAGCTGGGAGATGTTGTCAGCGAACACCCCCCCACCCGTGGAAAGCTTCCTGAGAGCCTGCATCTTAAGCCAGCAGAGCAGACCCCAGTCCTTCCCGGCAGTCAGAGGCAGGCAATGTCACCAAAGCCACATATGTTTGTTTGCCACTCAACGGCCCTCAACGGTCCTGTGGGTCCTTATGCAATTCTGACAGCAAACAAAGACACTGCCTCAGAGCTTACGATTACAGCATCAAGTGGTTTGACTACATCTAAGGAAATCCACACGTATGTCCTCCACATGCTGGGCCCCCAAGGAGACGCAGTGCACAATGGGGCCGGAGCAGATGGAACAGATGACAATGCAGCTGAGGTGGTTTCAGGACAGAGCTTTAAAATCTATCCATCACAAAGACGCCGATTCTGCCAAGAAGAGAATCAGCCTAGCTTTGGACTGGCCTTGGCGCCTCGCACATCCGGATCTCTTCTTAGCAATGAAGGGAGGCTCTGGGCTCAGAATCTTCAAGTTTCTGGGGAAGGCAGGGACACAGTTGTGTTCTCTGATTTTCTTTTGATCGTTCTCCATTCCTCATGAAGGGGCTCTGGTGCCATAAAGATGCAAAACGCTCACTTGCTGCTAATCTAAATGACACGCACACTCTCATCACCAGACTCGGTGTGCTGCCGAGTCTCACAGTGAGCTGTAAGGGTCTCCTACGCTGTAATCTGTAGTGGAGGCCTTGTTGGTGCAGTGGGTTATGCACTCATCTGCTAACTGCAGGGTCCGCAAGTCTAAACCACTTGTCCCTCTGAGAGAGAAAGATGAGGCTTTTCCCTCCCATGAAGAGTCACAGCCTGGGAAACCCGCAGGGGCAGTTTCACTGTTCTACAGGATCCCTACAAGCTGGCGTGGACTTGACCAACAGCAGTGAGCTTGGGTTTGTTCTCTAAATCTTTAGAAGAGCAGAGCCCCTCTTTTCTCCCAAAAAGCATCTGTGATCGTTAGGTTTATTGTGCCAACCTGGCCAGTAGGAACATGTGGGATTAATCAGGGTACAGTTTGATTGGAGGGCAAAGATAAATGGCTCTGCAAGGCCCTCCCCTGTCTCTCTTGCTCTCTAGTGATCAGAGCATGCTGAAGGGTTCGAACTGCTACTGTAGCCAAGTGCTCTGCCTCGTCCTGGGAGCTACAGCACCTGTGGGCCAGCCAGCCTGGGGATCGTGTCGCTAGAGCTTGAGGCTCCTTCAAGACCTGCTTCACCATGCTGCTGGTGTACATACCTCGTACACTGCACGTCGCTTGAGCTCAAGGCGGGTGGATTCTGTCCCCTTGCATCGCTTTCATCCCATCCTGGCCTGCTTTGCTCCGCACCAAGCTACTGACTGTTGGTGACCCGCCCTGCTGCTTGCTGCCTGTGGGCAGATTCTGCTTGCCTTGCCCCAGGAAGGATTCTGCTGTCTGCTTCCTTGACCTTGGACCTGGCAGCCCATGTGCATTGAAGGGCTTCCAGTAGATTAACTGTTCCACAGAAGTGAGTTGAACTGAGCTCTATGTACTGCTATGTGAACTAATGAGCTGTTATATTCTGTCTCACTGCATAAGCTTTTATATATCATCTTACATATAAACTTTTATATATTTATATGATCACGAGTGTCCTGGTCTTGTTTATCTAGAGAACCCTGCCTAACACAGCAGCTGATGGATTCAAACTGCTTGGTGAGGAGCCGAGCACCTGACCACTGCCACGAGGAATGAACTCGTGATGGGATGTAAGAAAGCCAAAGGGTTAAGAAGCCAACCAGGTGGAGGATCAGCGTGATACACCATACCATGGTCCTCTTACAAGGAATGTCATGTGTGGGTACCATGTTGTGGAAATGTAAGAGGCGAACAACTATTTCACTCTCTACATCGCCCCCACCCAGCCGTGTGTGTGTGTGTGTGTGTGTGTGTGTGTTCACAAGGGAAAAAGCGTCTGACCTGGGAGAAGTGAGCAGTCAAGTAGGAAAGGCCAGGGAGGTGTGAAGAACATCAGCACCCACTTACAGCTAGGGGTTCGGTAGCTGCTGTACACTGCAGCCACCACCAGCAGCCCACGGAAAAGAGCTCAATGCACAGGCTCGGTAGCAAAACAAAGGAACAAGCAACTGCGCTGTCATCAATTCAGACTCCTAGCAATGCTACATGACGGAGTGGAGCTGCCCCATCTGGTTTCCAAGGCTGTAATCTTTAGAGAAGTCCACTGCCTCCCTTTGCTCCTACAGAGGGGTCTGGTAGGTTCGAACTGCCAACCTTTCCATTAGCAGCTGGGTTCCTAAGCCACCACACCCTCAGGGCCCCTTGACAGTCTGTAAACATGAACAACTTCAGAGTGATTGATGGAGGCTGAAAGTGCCTGGTGTTTCACAGAATGGCAAATGGGTTTCATCCCAAAGACCAAACAGTTGTTTGGAGCACTCTGAGGAAAGGGATTCATTCAGCCACATCTGGACTCCGTGGAGGATACCACGATCAACCAGCTATGTCAGCCGTGGCAAGAGAAAGGTGCAGGCGCCAGGTGTGTGCTGACCCCGATTCTGCTTCAGTCCTCAGTGTTTACAGATGGGGAAACTAAGACCTGAGTTCACAGAGATGACAATGAACAAAGTCTGAGTAAGGGCCAACTAGCTTGAGTTGGAGTTCTCCTTCGGGATCTACATCATCTAAGCCACAAGCCTTTCAGTCCGTGGGTTTACTATAAAGAAAAGCCAATTTGCCCCAAGTCCCAAGTCAATTAATTAAGAAACTTGAATGTCTGAATCCAAAACAATTCAGCTTTGAAGTAAGGACTTTGGTGAGATCAGCAGTGAGAAAGGATGGTCTCATCTGACATTGCATCTCGGTAGAAAACAAATCCCAATAAAACTCTTTCCCATGCTGCCACCCCAGGCCGAGCAGGCGGTCCCGGGCCAGGCCTCCCACGTGGCCAACTTGTCTGTCCAGTGACTCGATGGCCTGTTCCAGCCTGGGCTGTGATAAAGGCCCACTCTCCAATGGTCCAACGAGAAATTCCCAAAGCTTCCCCTTCTCCTCTTCACGGGCTCTTCCAATCTGGACGATCACTCAGTATTGATTGAGGCCGCTGGCTTGTCAGAAGTCCAAGCCTTGTAACCACTGGCTTTTCTTAGTTCTTAATTGGGGAGAGTCACAGCAGTTGAGCTACATTTTCCTCACCAGCTGTACAGAGCCTGGAAGGCAGTCAAGAGGCCAAGTCCTCACACATCCATCCTCCCGTTCAACCCTTCCTGCCGAAACGAAGGGGAGAAGGGAATGCCTTCACTTGGTGGCTATTTTGCACCCTTGGTCAGACCGAGGGAGGATCACCTGGGAAATTACCTGTATTTTAAAAGGTGTGGAAATGATACCACTTAAATTTGAAGTCAGATTTTATTATTTTTAATCATTTTATTAGGGACTCATACAACTCTTCTCACAAGCCATACATACATCAATTGTATAAAGCATAATTTGTACATTCGTTACCCTCATCGTGCTCAAAACATTTGCTCTCCACGTAAGCCCCTGACATCGGGGATTTTATTTCATATCCCAGTCTAGGTAACACCTTTTAATTATATGGGCAGCTTAAAAGGAACCTCAAGCACTCTACAATTTACATGTATTTGTTTTGGGGGGTTTTGTTTGATCTGCCTGTGAGGTGAAAAGATAATCTCACTTCACAGGTGTGGACAGGGATGTGATTACCCTAAGTCACAGGCACCCGAGCTGCGTGAAATGAAGGTTTCCAAAGAACAAGTGGCGCCCCTCTATCATCAGCCCAGAGTGAGAAAACTCAAGTTCATTCTCCCACTCCCTTCAAGGGCCCTGGTTTCCCAAGGGGAGTAGAACAGGACACCTAGGTTAGATCCAATCCTGACAAGCCCCACCCCCGGCCAGTGATTGGCTGAGGAATGCACAGATGACCAGGCTGATCCAATCAAAGAGAGCCTCAGGATGTCCCTGAGCCGGCTTCCTCCCAAAGGTGTGGGTGTCCCTGTAAGGCTTGGAAGTGCTGCAATAGCCTAGAGACTAGCAGAGACAGCAAGGGCCACAGCAGCCCAGAACCCATCAGGTCGAACAGACTGAAGCTGTGCTACCTCCTAGCCCTGCAGAGTAGGCAGATTTCCAGGGGGGTTTGCGGCTTCCAACCAACCTGCACCCCACCTGATACATTTCCATCCACCTGTCTCTGCTGCTTCCTGGCTGTGCAGGGAAGTTCCTACAACCCTAAAACGAACATATACTATTTACCTGACAGCTATTAGTGAAACAGCAGGTGCTGTGAAGCACCAACTGGAGGTGGCCTCCAGCACAGAGCAGATGCGGGCCGAGAGCGCTGGGAAGGGTGGGTTTGGTTTTCAGGAGGCAGCCCCCCTCCACGGGTGAGCCAGGGGTTGATGCTGCGGACACTTTTTCCTAGAAGCACATCGGTTACAGAACCTGTAACCATGAGAACGAAGGCATCTTTTACGTGTTGAAGGACAGGGGAAGAAACAAAATGAGTGCAAAGTCAACACTGCTTTCCCTAACCAGCTTAAACAGTATCATGTTACACACACACACACACACACACACGCACGCGCGCGCGCACACACACACACCTTGTGGCGCGGATACAGAGAAATGGGAGCTCGCCTAAGCAGCCGGTCCAGCAGTAAAGTGCTTTCCCCTTTGGAAAGCAGTCGGGCAGTTTTCTCAAGAGCTAAATGGACAAATGCCCTGCGACCTGCTCATTTCCCTCGCACGTATGTACCCCAGGGGATAGGGAAGCGTAAGAGCACATGTAGACTTAGACAAGACGGTTTGTGGCCTGTTTGTGTTTGGACACCACCCAGATGTCACCGGCAGAAAACAATACAAATGATCTGTGGTACACCCACACAATGGAACACTGCTCGGCTGTCAGGAAGGACGGCACTGAGGCAGCATCACAAAGGGTGGAGCGCAGAGTCATCATGCTGTGTGACAGGAGCACGCAACAAAGAGTTCATACTACATTACCCGGGCCTGTAAACCAGCACGTCTCAACCTGTGGGCCGCGACCTCTTTGGGCGTCAAACGACCCTTTCACAGGGGTTGCCCGATTCATGACAGTTATGAGGTAGCAGAGAAAATACTTGTATGGTTGGGGGGGTCACCACAACATGGGGAACTGTATGAAAGGGCCGCAGCATGAGGAAGGTGGAGAACCCCTGCTGTAAACTACTCGACAGAGAAAGACCAAGGACTACTGAGGATGACGTGGGGGGAGGCGGGGAAGGGAAAGACAGCGGAGAGGCACAAGGAGACCGTGGGGGCTTCACAGCGTGTAGGTATATCGAGACTCATGTTGACTGTACCTCAATAAATAAATCCTTTAAAACAAGCTTAGAACTAATTTTCTCAGTTTGAAGAATGTGGGGGTTGTGAAGCAATCCAGTAGCCTGGCATGATATTGTTCATACAGGGTCTGTTCTAAGAGCTGCCATCCATGGTATAACAGCTGGTCTCCCTTGGACGCCAAAGAGGAAGAGAAAAACCCAAGGGTAAGAGAAAGCATCTGGACCACTGAAATAATGGCCTCCACGAACCCAGTGTTTTCTCTCCCATGAGACCAGAAGAACTGGACGGTGCCCAGCTACCATTCATGACCAATGTGTCCACTGGGAACAGCTCTGCACACACTGAGGCTGAGATACTCGTCAAACTTCAAAACATAACTATCCCTTGAAAGGTGTCTTCACACTGATCGTTTAGCTCAAAAAGTAAAGAATGACACCTGTAAGTGCTGCACTCTTAAAATATTATCTTTATATATAAATAAATATAAATATACATATATATATGGCTGATTGGTCAAATAGCCAACCATCAGGCCTGGTACTGAACTCACTCTGCCACCCTGTGGCTCCCATTTCAGCCAAACAGTAGACAGATCTATGAGAACAAGAAGCCCTAGTGGGGTGGAGGATGCAAGCTACAAGGTCAACAGTTCAAACTCACCACTTTAAAAGGAGAAAGATGAGGCTTTTTTATTTTCCTCCCGTATGCAATTACAGCCTTGGAACCTCAACAGGTCCGTTCTAATGTCTTCAGGTGGCTGTGAGTCAGAACTAAGGAGAACAATTAACATTAATGAGGGAGACACACCTTAGACTAATCAACTATTTGAGGTTAAAAGGGCAGCATTTCCTGAAAGACAACATTCAGAAGGGCTAAGAAGGAAGAATGAACCAGTGAGAAAGTGGGATGAGTGATATTACATGGTGAGGGAATTGCAATGAATGACATGAAGCAAAATGTGTATGGACTATTGAATGGAAAACTGATTTGCTCTCTAAAGCCTTGCTCAGTTCACAACAGAAAATTTTTTAATTTTTTATCTTTAAATTGCCCAACCGATTACCGCAATTGCCGTTACTAAGTTGTGCAACAATAAAAGTTGAATGGGCAGAAGTTGTATGAAAATGTATGCATATTTATGTCAACGACAAAGGTACTGAGACTGCTCTTGTGCAACCAAAGACCTCGTGGATTTTTTTGGTTCCTTGGTTTGGAGGCTTAGGGTCAGGGTTTCACAGGGCATCCCCATTAAAGTATCTAGTATGGTGAGTACTTCTGTTCTACCTCCTAATTCTCTGCATAGAAAATATGGTCTTAAATGTTTGCAGCCACCATCCAAGGCAACAACAGAGAAAGCAGGGAAACTTGGGAATAGGAGGAAGAAATGGAGTGTATCGCTCATTGCCTCCATAAATAACTGCCTCCTCTGCCATGAGACCAGAAGCACTAGATGGTGCCAGGCTACTACTACTGAGCATTTAAACCGGCGGTTCTCAACCTGTGGGTCAAGACCTCTCTGGGGGTCGAATGACCCTTGCACAGGGGTTGCCCGATTCATAACAGTAGCCAAATTACAGTGATGAAGTAGCAGCAAAAAGAATTTCATGGTTGGGGGCTACCACCACCGAAGGATTGCAGCATTAGGAAGGTTGAGAACCACTTAAATGTAGCCCAAAGATCGTGTAGCCCAAAGATCATGTAGCCCAAAGATCAAAGGGGAGAGAACACAGAAAGTCAGGTTCTCATGATTTCTCGAGACTATCTGGAACCATGGAAGCGACCGTCTGGAACTACTGCCCAGAGATAATCTTTCCACCTTAAACCAACAAATATCCCTTGAAGACTTCTTAAAACCAAATAAGACTTTAGCTTAAGTGGTAAGCACCGTCTGTCTGGAGCACCATGCTCTTCCTCTACAGAATCAAACTGAAAAAAGAACTAGGAAGCTTGGGTCGGAAGCTGAGGAGGCAGCAGAGAGCTGAGTTTAATGGGGGAGACACACTCCAAAAGGGAAGTGGTAGAGTGGGTGCACGGCCTCAAGACTGGCATCGGCGTCACTGACGGGGGCATGAGAAATGGCTGTGTTGGGGTGTGTGCTGCTGTGTGTATTCACAACAACCCAAACAAGTTATTCCGATGATCTGCATGAGACCCAATGGACAACAGTCCCGTTAGTGCACAGATGAGAAATTCCGGGCAGTGTGGGTTAATCAGAGCGAAAGGACTCAGGACAATGATGGCACAATGGGGAAGAAGCTAACCAATGCCACTGAGCAGTGTGTGGAGAAATCAATCAGAGCACGTTTGGATGTGCATACTTTTACCAAAAAGAACATTCCAAATGGGGATAGTGACTGGAGGAAAATACACACTTTGGAGGTCACAGGGGCAGGGATGTGGCACAGCAGCGGCCCCCTAGGTAAGAACCAGCCTGAATATAGTCACAATTCAATGATGCTCTTAGAAGGCAACTCCTGGCATTGATTCCACCTTGAGCCATCCCCAGGCTGGGCTTGAACCAGTGTTAGGAGCAGAACCTCAGCAACCTCTGCAGGGACTTCCTGAGAAACAGCGCCTCCACTGAGACAACAGCTCCAAGTGTATGAGACAACAGCTCCAACAGCCAACCCCGTTTCAGAAAAACAAAGAAAAAAACCTACTCAGCACCCCTTTTAGCCATGATAAACTCATATTAGCCAGGATAAAGTGTAGGTATCTGCTCTTACAGCCCCCCTTGGGCAGAGCTTTGGGAACAGCCGGCTGCTGTACTCACAAGCAATGGGAGGAGCCTGTTTTAAGCTTATAAGCTCAGCAGTCTCAACACTTATGTGGGGAATAGGGGTGGGGGTGCCCTAAGTGTGAATGTCTTATCAGCTCAACATCTTGAGGACAATCTATTTTCTTCCTTATACACAGAGTCCAGGCTTGTCTTCAAAAATAAACAAACATCATGAACATAAGGTGTGTCTCCCCCTCCCTTGGTCAAGCCTCCCTTGGTCAAGTCCAGTAGCGCATGCACCTTTATTAAACAACGTCCTTTCAAAGAATTGTTGTGCTGCCGTCAGGTGCCCGGTCACTTCCAACTCATAGCAACTCATGTGCGTGACAGATCAGAACTGCCCCAGAGGGGGGCTTCCTGGGCTGCCAGCTTTAAGGGCATGGATCACCAGGTCTGTCCCTAGGGAGGCACTGGGTTGATTTGAACCATCAACTTTGTGGCTAACCAGCTGAGTGCTTAACCACTGCACTACCAAAGCTCCGTTTTTATGATGAGCTTCAAAACTTCCACAGAAAATTCCATGATCGTTTAATTCCCCAAGAATATTCTAAAGCCCCTTCATAGAGCATTAAGATGGCACATGTCAAACATACCTTAAAAGAAGAATAATGTCATGTAGCCACTACACAATCAAAGAAACAAAAGGGGGGGGGAGGAAGCAAAAGGTCGCCAAGAGTCAAAGGCTCCGCCCATAGGGCAGGGGTGTGCACAGCCTTGTCATCAGACAGCATTGTAGAGAGGATCGAGGCAGATAGGTGAGGTTAAAATGTAGTATCATCTGAACTCCCTTTTGACCCATTTCAAGGTTGTTTCCGTTAAAAATCAAAGTGAACAAAGAGGGAAAACGTGGAGTAAGCCTGTGTGAATTCCCTCTGGCCGTAGACGGGGAAGTTGAAGAGCCTTGCTTTCAGCAGAGAGCATTGGAAAGTGGATTCTTGCAGATTTGGTCAGGTTACAATGTAACACCTTATCATTTGATCTCCCTTGGGACCCATTTTAAATTTGTTCTACTTCTCAGTATTTCTTTTCCATTGAAGTTTTTCTCCGTTTTGTTACTGCTGTTGATTTTGTTTGGCTTTTGTATGTTTCTCTGTATGTGAAATCCAGGATCGATCAATCTGGAGCGACAGTAAACTGGATGAGTGGCTCCTTGAGGGTCCGGCAGGGGAGTTTGGGGGAAGGAGAGCTAATAACGAGTACAAGAAAGAAGAAAATGTTCTAAAGTTGATTGTGGTGAGGATTGTACAACTCTAGATTCTTGATATGACTGAACTATGGGATTGCATGCTATGTGCCAACAAAACAGTTTTTTTTAAAAAGGGAGTCAAAAGCACCAGTCTATCCTTCACGGGCAGCATGCCCCCTTCTCCAACTCCAGCAACCACTATGCAAAGTCTGGCGCAGGCCATGCCAGGCACACATCTGTACTCAGAAGACGTGTGTGAAACTATACACACACTGTGTCAGAGCTTACGTATCCCTCTGCAGTTTGCTTCCTCCGCACACGACTGTTAGAACCATGGATCTGAGGTGATGCGGTGACAGATGTATTGGGAGATGTCTCTGGTGCCTGTGTCCATGCCCTTGGCCTCTTCTACCTGATGTCCCGGTGCATCTGTGGCCGGTGGTTCTGTGCCAGCTCAGATCACCCCACCCCTACCCCCCAGGACCACCTACCAACTCCAGGACCTGGCTTATTTTCCCCTTTTGGCCCAAAAGCCCTTCACCAAGGCAGAGCCCAGGCATGTCTCCAGGCCGAATGTCCCTGAGGTAGCCTTCCATCAAGGGGGAACGGGATCGGAGGAGCTAGGTCTCCTGTCCCCTGCGCACAGGCTCCCACAGAGCTGAGGCCTGGTGCCTGAAACAACCCCACTTTGAGCTTGTCTTCCTTCCCTGCTCTGCCATCTAGGACCCCCTTACAAAACCAAAACCTCCTTGCCTTGAGCTCAGAGTGCTGGTCTTTGTCCCGAGTTACATTTGGCTATGAGGCCCTGGGTGGCAGCAGCAGCAGCAGGTAAGCACCTGGCTTACCTTGGGAAAGGTACAGTATCATAGCATTTAGAGGTGCACTTGAGAAGACAGGCCTGGCCGCCTGCTCCTGGAAGCTCAGACACGATGGAGCAGGTGGAGCAGGGTCACCACCATTGTAACTGGCTTGATGGCAAGTGATGACCGGTGACTCCATCATTCATCACACAACTTCTCTGTCATTTAAATTTTTTTTCATTGTGAATGGGGCGAAAGTTTACAAAGCAAACCCCTTTGCCCTTCCAACAACTCAAGCACACAGCACCATTTATTCATACAAAGCAGACACAAGCCCCTCGTTCAGGAGATGGATGGGGAAACCAGACTCCGCATCCAAGCCAGCTGGCCCCAAGGAGCACCAGGCACTCCTGAAGGCTGACAACACAGCCAGCTGGTTTCAGTGACTACCCTGCCGTGCAAAAGCTGCCATGCATGATCATCTGCCCTACCCATGTCCCCAAAATAATGGGTATTGCAAAGACTGTAGCAGGGTTAGGATGGATTGTGATTTTAATACCATAAGAAACTCCATGAATTCTTTCAATGAGTCCCATGAATTCTCTTTCAATCAGTTGTTAAGAGTTCCCCTAGAATCTAGGACTCTAAATATATTAGACATTATACACACACACACACACACACACACACACACACACATGGAATTGGTTTTCTAAACAACTCACATGGCAGAACCTGGTCCTGTGGCTTTCTACCCCACCTCCTTGTAGCCTTCCACTTCATCTACACCCATCCTATCATACCCCATGAATGCCGCTCCCCATTAGCCTGTGTGCGCCCCAAGACCAGGCATCAAGTCCCAGCCCCCTCTCCACTCCTGGCTTTCCAGTACAGTACCAAGCCCACAGCAGGACTCCCCCACCGCCCACAAGTTGAGAGTTGGTGAAAAATACTACACAGTCCTGCCTGGGGCTATCGCTGACCCAATTCCATCCTTCCAGCAAGTCAAGGGAACAGCTCAGTGTGGTACTTGCCGACTCACACCCCTGGCTATCTCCTGCTAATTTCTTCTTTCAACCAAAAGAGAACAAACTTCAAGCGGAGTGCAGGCAACAGTGCCTGGTTGGGATCTAGTAACCCTGGCTTGGATTTATTTACAGTCACCATCGATTTACCTAGTGGCGCTGCATTTCTGTTAGGATAGTGACACATAGTCTCCTCTGCAAATACATTAGCTTTGAGAGTGAGTCAACAGTGAGGGAAAAATGTTACGTGAAAAATAAAATACGGGCAGCCCTGCGCTGCGCACAAACAGTCGAGGTGGTTCCAGAGTGAATGGCTGAAGGTTGGGAAGCACAGGCCTGGCTGGTTCTCCCGTTACAGGTGGGAAGAGAGGCTCTGAGAGCTGGCTGGGTCTTGCCAATGTTCCAGTGGTGGGAGGAGCAGGACCGGACTAAGACCCAGTCCCTGGGCCCTATAATCTGCCAGCTCTGTGCCCAGTGCTTCCCAGGAGCAGTAACAGGGCTCTGGAAAGGGAATGGGTTGGTGCCTGCTGACCTGGCTGAGAACACCTGGCTGAAGGTCAACATTCATGGCTGGAGCAACAAAAGACATTGTGCAAGCGAACACACTGTTGGCCTGTCACATGGAAACAGTAACCAGGCTGCCGGATTCCTTCCCCTTGTTAACATGTAAAGCTCTGCATTAGTCACTCGCTCAAATAAAACCCCCACAGATATGGACGGTCTACCTCGGGGAAGAGTTCTGAGTGTTCCACAAATCCCAACCTAAAAGCAGCCCTCTCCCAAGGTGCTGTCCATCAGAATCCTGGCTCAGCTGGGCAGCATTTGGCTTAAGGGGGACTCACAGGGGGCAGAAGCAAGTGGTTTACACAAGACACTAGCCAGTCCTTCAGCTGGCTGGGCAAAGCCCACATCCCCTGGAAAAAAAAAAACTGAGACTGTCCTTGCTGGTCTTGGGAGCCACAGAATTTGCCACTGCCAGCCACTTGCGGTCAGTCTGGCCCAGCAGCCTGGATGCTGTTTGTGCAGGGTGTCAGGCCCGGAGTCCTGGTTCCAAGCAGTACTGTAAAAATACCCTTGCCACCTCTGAGACTAAGGTTGGACAATGCTGGGGTTAACTGGTGGTGCCAGGTCCCCCACAGTAATCCCAGAGGTCAAGGACCTGAAGGGAAAGAAGAAGTGCCGGGGCCGAGGCAGAGGTGAGTGAAGCTCCTGGGGGGAGGGAGGGCATAAGAGCAGGGTCGGTGCACCCGCTGTGCTCCAGGTGGAAAGGGCAGTAGGCAGTCAGCCCAGACTCATGCCCAGCACAAACTGACTTGGAAAATGCCCGCTCTTCCTCCTCCACTCGACCTAAAAGTCGAAGCAGGAGCCACCCCGCGGCATTAACACGAGGACTCATTTTTTCCAAAGGAAAGCAGGGGGTGTGAGGGCCCTCTGAAGCCACACTGGTGGCAGCTGTGGTTTTTTGCACCAGGCACGGTGCTCAGGGCCGTTGGAGGCAGTCTCTTGGAACCCTGAGGGGCAGAGCCCTTCAGCACCAACACAGGACCCCCTAAGGGGAGGGGGGCGCGCGGAAGGAGCTGGCCTGCACCGAAAGGGCTATAGCACCCCTTCCACGAGATCATCTTTCCAGAGGGGGGGGTCTGGAAAAACCAAGGGAGAAATGGTAAGGAAAGGCATTCCAAGAGATTTTAAAAAAAGAAGAAAAGAGAGGCAAAAAATGATTTTATAAAAATAGCTCCATCAGCCAAGCAGGACAAAGTGAGGAAAGCCATCCAGAACACTTGACACCTGCGTTCTTCCCCTCAAAGAAACTTGGCCGGAAGAGCAGGAGCCCTGGTCACCTCCGCTTCCAAAGGCAACTCATTGGGTACCAGACATCTTTGACCAATTTCTGGGCCGAATTCTAACCACCTCTCCCTGTCCTCGATGATTAGGTCATTTCCTCCTCCAGTCTGGGGGGTGGGGGCACAACAAGATGAAGGGAGAGCAGGAATGGGGCGCAGGAGAGGAAGGCTGGGAGGGGGCAGGCGCCAACGAGAGCCCCTGGGTGAGATGGTGAAGGATCTGTGTCACCGTGGCTGGGCCGCGTCTCTCAGTGGTTCATAAGAGACTGTGAACGATCATCTTCCCTACTGTGATCTGACGTGAGTGGTCACTCAGTTGAAAGGGGAGTTTCCTTGGGGGTGCCGGCCATATCCAGGATGTGTTCCTCGCATACCATGTGCACTTCATTTTGCTTCACAGGTGCAACATATATATATATATAACTTGCAAAAATATATATATAAAATTTGCAAACATATATCTATATATATGTTTGCAAATTGAAGGTTTGCCGGGACCCTCCACCAAGCAAGCCCTGCTTACACCCGTTCCCCAACAGCCTGTGCTCATTGAGCCTTCCCCTGGGCCCTCTCTGGGTCACTCTCACAACGTATCAAACTTTTCCACGACACCACTGCACGCTGACATGACGGCAGCGTAGTGTGGCCGTGGCCGTGCAGCTACAAGTGCTTGTGTGGCTCGGTCATGGCACTCCCTGCCTGGGTGAGGTTGTCTGCAAGTGAGGCCCCCAAATCTTCGCAGGCCTGGGACTGGAGCCCTGGTGAAGCTCACTCTCCCGATCCTGCACCGGACTCTTTCTTCCCCCTCTGGGGATGGGGACCGGCACCCTGCCATCTGACATGCCAGTTTGGGGTTTCTCAGGCCTGTGACCACATGAGTCAGGAGAACTCTGGTCAGATCCATGGACTTGGTACTTCCAGCCTCCACAACTGTGTAAAGCCAGGTCCTTAAAATTAATCGAGCAAAAAGTTGATGGAAAAATTCCCCTCTCCCTTTTAATTAGTTTTTCCTTGAACGTGTTGAAACCCCTTCATGTGCGTGGGGACACCACACACGCACACACACGCACACACACACGCGCACACACACACACACGCGCACACACACACACACACACACACACACACACCGTCCTTCCTGGGGTGTGCTTCTCCAGAGAACTTGGTCTAAAACACAGGGACACTTGCCATCCATCATGGATGAGGTAAATGCTTAGCAGAAGTTGCCGTAGACTGTCTTCAACACCACCAGGGCGTTGGGCTGCAGAGGGGTCAATTAACTTTCCCCAAGTCCCCCCAATAGTCGGGGATGCCGTCTGCATCCCAACGTGGCTTCCAGGCCAGCTCCTTTGCCTCATAAAAGAAAGAATGACTACACGAGCCTGCAGTCCCGAGGGCTGCTGGGAAAACGGCTGCCTCCAAAAGAGCCAATGTCACCAAGACCTGTGGTCACATGTAATTTTCAGACTTCAAAAAGCTCTCAAGCGTTTAGCTTTCATGAGGCTTCTTTTAATTTAGTCTTTTGCTGGTAGTGTGGTGGTGATTGTGTTAGACAATCCATTGGACAAACCTGGTCCCACCAGCCCTGCCCACCCTGAACTTTCCAACTGCCTGAGACAGAAGAACTGGATTGTGCCTGCTACCACACTGGCTATTTTTACCGAAGCTCCAATCTTAGGGTCCGCAACCCAATTTTTTAACCATTTGCGATACCCAAGAGCTCCATGTCTGTATTTTACCACAGTTTTTAAGAGAAGTTAATGAGTTTCTGTGCTGAGCTGACCAGGAGGCAGTCACAACAGTTACCAAACATAACAACTATTATTAAGAGACCCTGGCAGTCCCAATAAAGTTGGTCCTTCAGACAGTTAAGAGACAGAAAGCAGCTGGAACACCCCAACTCTGTGGTTGGCCCAAACATATTTCTGGACCAAGAAAGACTTGCAAACCATAATGAGACGCAAATAAGGTCTCCAATTTTAACATTGGCCCAAAGCTGGGCAATGATTTCCCAAACCGGCCCCAGTCTCTTCCCCCCCCCCCCCCCAAGAAAAGGCATGTCCCTCAGCCCTATTCCAATCAAAGGGCAGCTGTGAGCAGACTTTCCTAAAAGCAAAAAAATATTCCTCAAGCAATTCTTTTACAGGGAGGTGCTTTTTTTTTTTTTTAGGTTGGTTTTAAATTGTATTTCTGTGTGTGTGAGACCTTGCCATTATTTGCAAAGCATAAGAACTACAAATGTAATCACTGAAATCTCAAAACAAGGCTGCCCATAGTCGAAGTGAATTTTGGAAGGGAATAACTCTTCTTTGGGGAAGAAGTAGAACAGGAGGATTCTAAACTGCAGGAAGTTTGAGTCACAATGTATCCCATACATAATGTCTTGGTTTCCTCCACATCTCCGCGTTGTAACAAAGTTTCACTTCACTTCATTAAAGAACGCTGATCACAATGTAGAGTGCTTAGGAAGTGCTCAACGTTTGTTCCTTATTATACAAATTATTACAGCAATTAAGGAGCCCTGGTGGCGAAGTGGTTACATGTTGGGCTGCTAATCACAAGGTCAGCAGTTGAAATTCACCAGCCGCTCTGTGGGAGAAAGATGGGGCTTTCAACTCCCGTGGAAAATTAGTCTCAGAAACTCACAGGAGCAGTGTCCACCCTGCCCAACAGGACCGCTGGAGTGAGTTATTATTATGATTAGCTGGACTCTCGGTGGCTGCCTGTCCTCTCCATATTTTGGACCTAAATGTCCACTTGGAAAAGTTGACAGTGAAACACACCACAGGTGCTCAGAGATAAGATACCAGATTTTAACATTGGTAAAAGGAGACACCAGCGGGACACCATTGATAAAACTCATATCCTGGCAAAATAGCCACATGGCAGCCGAAAGCCATATACCCTAGCTTGTCATGCATTCTTTCCAAAAAATCGGGACTTTTTAAAAACGCCGCAAGACATAGGAAAAATTGTTAAAAAGCTGGACGTCTGGTCACCTTATCAGAGAGTGAGCATGGAGCATCCTTACCGTACATATTTAGTATCGCCATTTGAAACCCAGAGTCGAGTCTGACTCCTAGCCATCCGATAAGGCAGAGCAGAAGCACCCCACAAAAAAACTCTAATTCCTTAGGGAAGCCGACTGCCCCCTCTCTCTCACACAGCAATTGATGGGTTCGAACTGCAGACCCTTCCGTGTAGAGCTAAGCACTTAACCACTGCCCCAATGGGATCCTCGCATAGTTCTAAACACAGACAAAGGTCTCCTGGGAGCCCAGAACCAGGTGTCCCCTTACTGACAATGCCTGTTTCACTACCATTTGCGAGGGACGATTATTTTGTCCTCAGTGAAAGCAAATACATTGCAAATGGGGTCAGGGACTCAGACTGAGGAGTTCAATGCCACAGAAGTAAACAGACACAGCCCAGTCCCTGGAGCACTCAAAACTCGTGGGAGGGAAGTAAGGCAGCAAAGTCAGGAGATACCATCATGTGTTGTACGGTGCCGTGACCTACGATCTGAGAAGACCAGGGGATGCCATGGGTACCTGGCCAGGGGCCTCCTGCCCTGCAACCTCAGGACCAAGTGAGGCAATTATGGTAGAAGCGTAAGGTGACACCTGGATCGCTTCCTGTAAGGGACTCCCTCACAAGAGAGGTACTCCCCCAGTGCCAGCTCCGTCCTTGAGTGAAGATAAGAAATGTGACATGTCACCACTGCCCTGTTGCTTTCCGCCTAGATCCACCAGGGCTCTTCAGCTCCGGAGACTCTCTTGGGCCCTGCCACCAATGGAGAGGCACTGCGCCCACCAAAGTGTCCCTTCAGATGAGAATTTTTGGAAACAGACCCCTGGATTGTAGGGCCTCAGCTCAAAGTCTTTAGCACGTGACGGGCAGAGCGAGCCAGGTTTGCCACCTCTGACCTGCCCCCTCCCCGCCCCCAGGCTGTGACTGGGTAGTCTTTGCTTCCTTGGGTGCGGGGAAATCAGAGCGTGTCACAAGGCCTCACAGCTCATCCTTCCAAGTGCTGTGGAGCTGGCACGCTGTGTTGGGGGGCGCTGTGCCCCATGGGGCTCTCAAGGGCTGGTTTCCCAGAAGTGCTTCCCAGGCCTCTCTTCTTCCGTGGCTCTTCTGACCTCTCGATTGGCAGCCGTCTGTGAACTGTTTATGCCACCCAGGGTTGGCATGGGGGGGGAACATGGGGCATGATGGGGAGAGAAAACAAGGAATCTAATTGCAAATCACCCGAATCCTTTCAGACAGTAACCCGCAGGGAGCCGAACCTCTCCCTCAGGTGCAAAGGGCAGGAGGCAGAAGGAACACCGATCCTGCGTGTCTGTCAGCCAGGAATGCTGACTGCTACTTGCCTTTTTTTTTCAAATCTTCAAATCTGAATTTATGGGCCATGGCAGATTTGCATAGTTCTTGCCACAACGCCCCACCCATTTCCCTATAGCTCGAAAGCCAAAATTCCACCCCCTGTTCCAAATAATTCCAACCTCTTTGGTTCCCTTTCTATTGGAGCGGAAATTCCAGGAGAGTCGGTCTGGCGTGGCAGAAGCTGACCGGGACCAGAAAGGTGATCCATTTAGTCAAAGGAGCTTTCAGATCTCCATGAGAAAAGGAATTCATGCCAGGATAAAGGACCTACACAGAGAGGAGAACAGGAGTGTTGTGTGGACGCCCAGACCTTGCAGTGAGCCAGCCCTGCACTTTCTGGGGAGGCCTCGCTGCCTCGCTGCAATCAGCCAGACAGACCGGCTTTCTCTTGCAGGAGAGCTGCAAGGGGCCCGAGGGACATACAAGTTCAGCCCTGGTGCTGGGGTGGAAACTAGCAGGAGGGCTGCCCATAAGACCCCTTGAAGATGGACTGAAAGCAGCTTGCTGGGGTTGGAAGCAGGCTGCCCCCACTTGTGCCAGGGTGGCCAGCTGATTTTTTTTTTTTTTAAATAAAAAAGGTCCAGTTGCTCAATTCAGCAAACACCACCAGTGCAAACTCCTGCCGGTTAATGTTTAAAGGGAGCAGCAGGAAGATGTGGCTGCGGACACTTCTGACAGAGCGCAGCTGTGCCAAATGGCTGTGGTCACCAAGGATCTCCCATGTTCCTCAGACACTGTCCCTACCCCCATGGGCACCAGAGTACACAGCCCACCCACAGCACACGGCTCCTTCTCTCCTCACCTCAGCCTGCAAGGTGACAAGGACAGCCCTGCCCTGAGTCCTGCCCCAAAAGCAACCTTTGACTGGTTCCTACCACCTGGGTCTATTGTGACTTCACTCTGCCCAGAAAACAAACAGAGGCAGGGAAGGCCTGAGAGGCTCATCCCAGAGAGGAGGCCCTGTTCAGAGCACCCTGCTACTGGGGACAGGGCGGTTCAAGAAGGCCAAAGGGCCAAGGAAAATGTTTACTCTGGTTGGTGTTTTTTTTTTGTACAGAACTTCCAATTTCACCTTAATCAAGCTCAAATGAGTTAAGAACAAAAGAGGAACAAAACTGAAGGGATAAAAAACTATCATACATCGTGTACAGCCTGTGAAAGCCAGAACCGTGTAATACAGAAGCCTGTCAGGGACGAAAACGCCAATGATTCTCCACTCCCAGGGAGCCACAGAAAGGTGCTGAGGCTAGAACTGATTGTGATCACACAACTCATTCTAAAGGGAACTTAATGGGGGCGCGGGGTATTCTAAAATTGATTGCAATAATGATTGTACAATTCTTCTGGACTTCATTGAACAACTGAACAATCGGATCGTATGACATGTGGATTAGGTGCCAATAAAAATATTTTTTTAAAAACTAAAGCGCTAAGACTGCACTCTGTCTGAGGCGGACAACTTTCAAGATCCGGAAAAACAAGGCGAGCCAGCCCTGGAGTTCTGATTCTCCCAGGCTTCCCCCTTCTCCATCTCACTTGCTGAGTGGAGCATCAGGCTTGGGCCTGGGTTTTGGAGCTTGGCAGATTTCCTCCTCTATAAAATAGCAATGAATATCAAGCCATCCACTTTATAAGGTAGGCCTGAAGGAATCAAAGGCAGGCCCTTACATCAGGTAAGCACTGCACATGAGAGATGTGCGTGTAAAGAAATGGTAGACATTGTATTAAAGGGTGCACCTCCACGGGCATGTGCACACCTTGACCTTAGGCACGCAATCGGCAGCGCACACACATACTCTTGATATGGAGAATGGCCAAGAAAGAGGCAGGTCCTATGTGCTCCTTGGCGAGCTTTCTAGCCGGGCTGCTTAGAGGAGCCAGGTTTTGCTGATGGGGGAAAGGATAAAGTCAGACACGTATTCGCAACCACTCCATCTAATAGCCAGTCTTGGTTAAGTCAAAAGCCACACTCCTCCATGACTGTAGAGTGAAAGATGTTGGCCCAGAACATTCTACTGCAAGAAATGTGTCAGCAGGGACCAGAGACGGACGGGCTGCTTATGGAAAAATTTTGTCAACAGTGAGTGAACTTAAATGAGAGTGCATCGAACTGCTCTGTTTTTTGTTTTAATCACTGAGCAGTTGTCAAAACTTTATAATGACTATTTACAATTTATTATCTCTGGTTGTAAGGCTCTCAGAAAGAACAGTCACTTCATATAACTTAGTGTTTTTCTTGTCAAAAACAAACAAGGCCAAAATGCCTTAATTCTAAGAGGGCATGGTTACAATACCCATGAGTCCCACCCTTGCTAACACATCATCAATTCTCACCTGGTGTGCTGTCGCCTTAAACACAGAAAGAAACCACTGATAAAGAAGTGTTTCTCCTAACACATGGGCTCAGTTTCCCCTAGCAAAGTGGGCTAGCCACCTTTCAAAAACACAAGGTCAACAAATGAAAAAAAAAACAACAAAAAAAAAGCACAAGGTTGCCTGACAACAGTGGTTTTCTCAACCTTCCTCATGCCTCGTCCCTTTCATGCAGTGCCTCAGGTGGTGGTGACCACCCCCAACCATGAATTATGTCGTTGCTACTTCATCACGTCATTTGGCTAGGGTTATGAATCGGGCGACCCCCCCAAGGGGTCGTGACCCCCAGGTTGAGAACTGCTACCTTACAAAGTCCTGCGGAAGACAGTCCTGTGGCTCAGTGAGTAGTAACCAGGGCCATCAGGTCATCACCAAGCATGCGCAGTGAACAATGACTGGACAACAGGCGCTCAACTGCTCCTGGGGAACTGGGTGGGAAGGAAAGCTCTTTGGGGCATGACCACAGCAGGAACCAGCCATTTGACTGACACATTTAATGAAAGCCATTGTTGGGGGCAGGGGTTCCAACTGCAGATCCAGTTCCTTGAGGAGGAAAACCAAAGAAAAAAACTAAATGTACAATACTAACAATATGTGGGGGACGCAGGGAGAAGGGTTGTAAAAAACTAAATGTAGAAACTCAGGTTCTCCAGGCTTCCGAAGCCAGGCAAGTGTAGCCCGCGGGTGCGTGCGAGAATCCACCAGCGCGCTGGGAAATGTTATCTAAAGAGAAAGTAAACTTGACTATGAATAGTTACTACACAGACTGACAGGGGTCTATGGAGATAACTTATAAATATATACACATGCATCGAGCAGGGACATATTCACGGTTACTATGTATGTTTTCACTGATATGAATGACTGGAGCGGAACACTTTCCCCAGGGCTAGATGATCTTTTCAGCCAGGTTCACCAGCCCTACCCACAAAGGGTGCTCAGAGGTCACCCAGCTGGCAGCCCCTGCCTACCTCTCCACTGCCCCTCAGACACCTGAACTAAGCTTACCTCCCCAGGGCTCCGTGGTGCTGGATCCTCCACCAGAAATGCTAGAGTACTCCTGCAGTCCTGCTCACATGGTTTACTCTTGATTAAACTCGGGCCTATGCTTAATAAAGGCCCCTTCCTCCAGGGAGCCCTCCAGAATATCCACCCCAGCCTGGGGTTAGGTGCTCCCCTCTGCAGGGGACCTCCCACAGCTGCGAGAGGTCTGGGCGCTGGCTGGAGATGCAGAGGCTCGGCCCTCCCCACAGACAGCCTGAATCAGGAGTTTGTGTGCACTGCCGGCTGCCTCTTTCCTCCCCATAGAGTTGTGTGGGGCAAGCAGGGACCACTGCCATCTTGTAACGTCTGTGTCCCCACCCCTACCCTGGCACCTAGTGTGGGGAATGATTCAGAGAGGCCCGGGCCATGTGCTTGTGGAATAAGGAGGAAAAGGGGGGAGGGGGGCATCTTCACCTGAGGTTCAGTGAGCGGAGGGGAGGGATAGCTAGCATGACAGAGGGCAGTCACTGGGCTTCACATACAAAGGCTCAGGTTCAAATGCACATGAATCTCAGTAATGAGTGCTCTCGCTACTTGAACCTGCTCACATAGAACGGTCTTAGCATCCAAGAAGCAGTAACTATTCGTGTCTTCCATTTTCCAGAGGGGCAGCTGAGGCTCCAAAAGCTTAAAGCAGATCAAGGCTGCACAGCACTCAGGGGGCAGCCTCGGAATTAGAACTCAGAAAGTCCAGCTTCCAGGTCCCTACCCTGAATGGAGAATCTAGAAGGACGGTTGGCAAGCCATCAGCAGCTCTCCCGGCATGTAACATTAGCTCTGAGATAACTGGAAAACTTTTAAAGGATAGTATCAGGTAACAGTGATTTCGTTCATTTGTCAAAATGGATGTATGGTTCTTGAATGATTTTCAAATGACTGGCTCTTCCATCTCAAAAGTTTGCAGACCTCTGGTCTTGGGCACATCTAGTCCAGCCTAGCATGTGAGGACTTGGGAGGTTGATGACAGGGTGCCCCCACCCCCAACCCTGAGGAGCTAAAGGAGGCAGGGCCACCAGGCTCTAGGCCCTGAGCAGCCGCAGCCCAGGAGCAAAGCAGCCCAGCAGCGGGTTCCCTGGCACCGCCTTGGCGCAGGACCTGCGGCGGGTGTGCCCGGGGGACAAAAGTTGGCTCCGAATCAAAGCCCTCCTTCAGAGGGCCCCTCCGTGCGCCCAGCACAGGCGGCTGCTGACTGGCACGCTGGCTCCGCGCTGCTGGCGGCGCGCCACCGAGGACCGGGCGCCATCTGGAAGTGATTTGGCCCAGAGATTCCTGAACGGGGTGGGAGGTTGGAATGACCAGGCGCCCGGAGCTCCCGTCCAGCTCGGAAACAAAGCTGGCGTGAAGGGCCGGGAGGCAGCCATCACAAAGCAGGGTCACCCACTTCCGGGCAGGCAGCACCCGCTGGACAGTCCACACCACATTACAACCAGTAGAGTCAACGTTTCCCAAACACACTGGTCTCCCCACAGCAGGGCTGATGCTTAATGCCCTTCCACCCCCACCCCCCACCCACTATGAATTTTGAGCATATTGTTGGACAGTGCCTTATTTATTTAGCAAACACTTACAAGGCACTTATTATGTGCTATGAGCACTAAGAAGTATTAACTTGTTCAGTCTTTGTAACAGTATTTTCAAAGAGGTTGTGATTGGGAGGCTAAGACACAGAAGTTTGTGATCAGCTAGTTAGCGGTGGGTGGGACTTGAACCAAGAAGCCTAACCACCAAATAAACCTCATCGCTCACAAACGTGCTACCTTGTTGCAACCGGCCCAGAAGCTTGTTAATCCTTACAAAGCACACTGCTTTGCTACTTTTTGCAACTGCTGTGGGTCTGGACTATGTTACCCAAAAGACACACTGGCATTTGCAGGGTAGTCAAGAAGGAAAAGATGGGCTCTGGAGTCAGCCAGAAGGACTGATGAACCCCCAAAACTACTGCCCCGAGATCATCTTTAAACCCTAAACCAAAAATATCCCCCTGACATCTTAAAACCAAACAATGGTTTTACTTAGCTGGTGAGGAATGTCTGGACTGAGCATGGTGCTCCTTTAAGAACTATCTACATGAGATCAGATTGACAACAGCCACTCCAAAGATAAGATAGGAGCCTCAGGGGGCAGCGAGTTTATGTTAACAGGGGAGGAACCATTGCACAACTCAAGAATGAAATCAACAGTACATCTAGAATCCCTGGGTGCGCTCCTGTGCATAGCACAACTTTTTTTTTTTAAGAAGAGGTAGGACACTGTAGGTTACTTAGGAGGAAGGAAAGGAGCTGGGCGAATCTCTCTACCTGGTGACCCCACATCCATCTGCTCTGCGGCAGTGGCCTGGTTCAAGTGACGTAAATATTAAGGTCAGACCGCAGCCTCCGAAAAGGAGAGACTGCTTTTCTTTCCAGGGCAGTTCCAAAACACACCACCCAAGCTTCTGGGCCACCTTGCTCCTCATTCCGAAGTTGGGAGACCCCTCTTTCTCCAAGTTGGCTGGGCTGCCCAGGGCCAGAAAGGCTTTCAGAAAAACAAGTAAATAACTCTGCCATTTCCTGGCAGACACCTAGAATTAAATATGCTGAGGCCTCACTGAGGACTGCCCGGGATTTAACGAGCCTCGTAAGAAAATCTGCAACTCATGGAGCCGAGGATGGGTCCACTTCACAAGCCACACAAATGGAGGAAGCAGCTAGGACTCCCTTGCAGTGAGGTCCCCCTTCTTGGGCAGCTAAGAGACCAGATCACATCTCCAAGCTGGGCAAGAGTGCACAGTACTAATGACACACTCTATCTTGAGAGTGCATCCACAGAATACAAACCCCATACTTTGAGGATGCTTTTTCTAATTATCCATCAGGTAGCAAAATCTCTTCCAACAAACAAACCCCCAGTGAAACCGGAGTCATCATGCCCAAAAGACACATCTCAACACAAGATATGAATGCACTTACCGTTCTCCCCTCACTTCCCAGCAGGGCACCCAACTCTGGGGCTCTTCATCACCAGGTCAAGGGCAAAGGCTTAAAGACCAGCCTCCAACCCAATAGCCTAAACTGTCGCACTCTTCTCTCAAGCTGGATAGACCTGGGGTCTAGTCACCATTTACTAGCTGGGTGGGCTCTGTGAGAGACTTCCTACCCGTGGAACCTCAGTTTCCCCATCTTTGAATAGGGATTTGAATACTAACAATAACAAGAGCAGCAACTTACTATATGGTGGGGGAGGGAGTAAGGGCAGGGAATGCTCTCCGTGATCCCTTGAGGACTCCACGGGGTCGTGAGCTCAAGCATGCTTCATGGTGAGCACAGCCCAGTATGACAGACAGCACACACTAACTGAAGCCCAAACCGGGGGTGGCTTCTTTTTGAAGGGCCCTTGGCAACAGCACCCAGAGGCCGAGAGCAGAGGCTGCTGGCATTATTACCCCTGCCTTGGGGTCTCCAAGAGCTGGAAAACCTGTTTGCTATGAGACAGTCTAGAGAGCAACTAGGAGGCCAGTGACAGGAATCAGACATGTAGTCACACCCTTGGACCCAGGAGTTGCCATTTTGCGGAATATGGTGGAAGAGTTTAAAAGGAAACAAACACACTCAATGTAACTTGTGGTGGGAAGGGGACCACAGCAAGGAGATGCCAGTAGCCCACAGCAGGGGGGGAAGAAGGGGATTGATGGGGGACCGGCCCTGGAATGTCAGGACAATAGGAAAAACTATGACCTTGGTGGGTTCAGGAATGAGAACCAAGAGGCCAAGCAGGAAAATGTAAGGCATCAAACAAAGTCAAGAATGAGAAAGCCCTACAAGCTCCAGGCACTGACTGCATGTAACAGCCAGGGAAAGCAGGCAGTCTCAGATTCTCCGGTGTCACTGGGAGTGGAAAGGCGCGCGCGCGCGTGTGTGTGTGCGTGTGTGTGTGTGTGTGTGTGTAAAATGAGAAATTTCAAGTCATGTTTGGATACTCCTGGTTTACTCGTAGTTTCTTTCTTCAGTTAATTAAATAAATACACAGTTTTTCAAACAAAGAAGAAAAGAACTAGGTTGAGCCTTGCCAGGCCTACAGACTCCTCGGAGTTTGTGTGTATGTGTGTAGGGGGGAGGGGCGGGGGTGCTCATGAAAAAAGGAGTAAATCCAAGAGGATTCTGGGGTTCTCCCTCCCCAAGAAAGGAGCTAGGCCCCCAAGAGGAAGACAATGCAGCTCCCCTCAGCAGAGCAGCCAGCCTGGGGGTGGAGAAGCCCTGCTGAGAGGCAGGCCAGCCAGGCAGGTGGCAGCCACCTGGGCCCTGGAAACAGGAAGCAGCCCTACCTGCCAGGACAGGTGTGGGGGAAGGCAAGGGCGTGGCCCAGTAGTTGCTCAGCCTAGAGGGAACCCCTTTTAGACTGGAGAAAGTCCCAAAAGCCACACCCAGCGCCTGGCTCTCTTCCTGTCACTGGAGGTAGCTTCCTCTGAAAGAGACCCCAGGCCCAGGCCCGGTGAGGGGGAGGGGCAGCCCCTCCCTGTACCATGACAGAGCATGGGCACACGCATTCTCTGCACACCCCAGCCATATTCGTACACATACTTGCACTTCGCACGCCTGGCTCCTGCCATCACAGCCTTGCCACCCTCCTGGGACCCACCTCTCTCCTCCCAATTCTCCCTTCACGGAGGAGAGGGAGCAGAACCCCTCTCCTCCCTGGAAGACCCTGGGGCTGGAGGGGAGGGGGCGAGGGAGGGACGGGGGCGGGGCAGAGGAATGAGAAACCTCCCTCCAATTGTCATCCACTTCCTTCAATTCTTAGCCCCATTCCTGCTGCGTCAGCGACCTTGGGCAAGTCAGTTAACGCCCCGGACCCCCTAAGGTGAGGACACTCCAGCCCGCACGACCTGCGGCGATGGAGATCATTTTAAAGGCCGGTGGCGCAGGATGGGAACTAGCTTGGGCTCGGAACCCCGCGACAGTTACTAAAATCACCTCCGTCTCTCAGTCTGGCGCGGGGCCTGAGCAGAGCGCACAGCACGGACACGCCCCCACGGCTCAGCACCCCTCCTCGGGGCCCACACCCATTCCGGGGACGCTGGGGAAGAGTACCAGGTCCCCGTCTCCACCCTGGCTGCGAAGCCCCGGGCGCAGAGAAGGCTTCCTCCACGCGTCGCCCAGCCTGGCCTCCGATCCGATCCGACACCCACTTCGCGGCCGCGGGGGGCACCCGCCTGGGCGCAGCGGGGCCAGCGCGCCGAGGTCCATATGCTCAGCGCCTGGCCCAGGAGTCGGCGGATGGCGCGCTTCAGGTCCCAGTCTGCTCCCTCCGTGCGCCCCCGAGGCTGAGCAAAACATTCCCGCCGCTCTCCTGGCCGCCCACCCCATGCCCTCACTAAACCACAGTCAGCCTGGGGCGCGCGGTCGGGGCGCACGGTGGGGAGCAAGCACACGTGCCTCTGTCCACGGGATGGTGCCGGGGAAGGGGCCTCGGGGCTGGAGACCCTCCCCGGGGGGCGACCCCCTCGCCTGCGCGCGCACACCCCGCCCGCGGCAGCTGTTGGGGGGGGCGCTCCGGGGAGCTCCAGGCTCCCGCAGGGGCGCACGCAGGGGGCCAGACGGTACACCCAGCGGAAGCTGGGTCCGGCCAGAGCACTCACCGATGGACACGAGCTTGATGCTCTCCCGGTCCAGGAACTCGAGCGCCACGGACACATTCTCGAGCTGCATCTGGCGGAAGGTGGGCCGCTGGTGGTACTTGCGGTACATGTGCTTCTGGCTGAGCACCTCCAGCAGCGCGATGAGCCGCAGCCCGTCGCTCAGATCGGTCTGCAGGTTCCCGATGCGTTTGTTCACGATCTTCAGGTGCTCGTTGCACCAGCGCGTGAACGTGTTCTGCTGGATCTTCTTCCACGGCGCGTCCTCCGCCAGGTCCTTCTCGGTTACCGGCATCCTGGCGGCGGGAGGCGGGTAGAGGGCGCGGAGAGCTGCAGGAGACTGATGTCCGGAGGCCCAGGGATCGAAAGAGCACGAACCAAAGCCGCAGCGGGAGCGGGGATCGAACTCACTGCTACCAGACCCGTGGTCAGAGCAACTCTGTGGCCGTGCGCCCGTCGACGCGCGAGGCGCCTGGCCCCGCGCCTGCGCGCTGCGCCGCCCCGCCCCCGAGACCCCGCCCCGTCCGACCTGCGGGCGGGAGTGCCCTGCCAGCGCTCGCCCCCTGCTGCCCTTCATGGGCAATGCACCTCATTCTGAGTCGTGGGACCCCTTCATTGGCCGAGAAGCAAAGGGGCATCAGACCCCTAAGGGTTAAAAGGAACCGGCCCTGGATTAGTAGGCAGCAAGGAGCTAGACAGAATGGGTGGAGACCCTGGTTTGGGTCAGCTGGAAGCTACCGGGGAAGAGGAGTTCGCTGCCCATCTATAGATTTAATAAGGTTCAATAAGAATTTGTATTGGGCTCTTGTGGGTGCCAAGTTAGGCACTGGAAGACATGGGGAAGGAAACAAGCATTTTGCTACCCTTTAACTATCATTATATGAATTAGAATATTATCAGGAGCATTTTTTGAAGGCCTACTGTGTGCAGCCTCATCTCCCAGACCCTATCAGCGGCAAATCAGACTCTGGTCCCTAACTTCCAGGTATTCGCTTATGAGAGAGAGAGAGAGAGCGAGAGAGAAATGAGTCAACACACACCACAACCACAGCTAGTAGTGATGGTGGCACTGTGCAGTCTTGATTGCCGGGGGTGTGACTTTCCTGTAGGTCCTTGACACGTTGCCACAGAGAGCGAATTAAACAGCACACACGCTCGTTTATTATTGCACAGTTCTTTGTGCTACAAGTCCCTCACAGGGCTGTGAGCGAAGGCAGGGTTGGCTGCACGTGTTTCTTCCAGGTGGCCATAGGCAAGAATCAGTTTCCTCATCCTTTCCGGCTTTTAGAGGTTACCGCATTCCTTCACGGGTGGGCTGGTCCTCCATCTTCAGAACCAGCTCCCTCAGCCCAGACCCTGCTCCCCGCTGCCTTCCCGCTGGGTCTCCGCGTGCACATAGTGCACTGGCACTGTTAGAAACACACAATCACCTGGCATCCGGGGGGGGGGGGGCAAGCAGTGACAGCAAACGGCTGAAGTTTCAAGTCCACCCAGAGGCACTGCTGAAGAGAGACCTAGCCGTGTCCTCTGGAAACTGAGCCATTGAAACCCCGTGGAGAGCACCAGTGGGACCAAATGGTTACTGGATATAATGACATTTTGCTTGACCAGATAATCCAGAATAATCTCCCCATCCGAAAGTCTGCTGGTTAACCAGTTTAATTCCTTTTGCCTTATAAGGTAACATACCAACAGGTTTCAGCATTAGGACAGGGACATTCCTTTACTGAGTGCTTTCTCTGTGCTCATCCCGGCTCTGAGCTCACCAGAATTCACTGCCTTTGAGTCAATTCTGACTCATAGTAACCCTATAGGATGGGGTTGGACGGCCCATGTAGGTTTCTGAGATTACAGATTTTTTAAAATCATTTTATTGGGGACTCATATAACTCTTATCATAATCTATACATACATCAATTGTGTAAAGCACATTTGTACATTCATTGCCCTCATCATTCTCAAAACATTTGCTCTCCATGTAAGCCCCTGGCATCAGCTCCTCATTTCCCCCACCCTCCCCCCTCATGAACCCTTGATAATTTTTAAATTATTATTTTATCATCTTTTTTAAATCGTTTTATTAGGGGCTCATACAACTCTTATCACAATCCATACATACATCAATTGTGTAAAGCACATTTGTACATTCATTGTCCTCATCAGTCTCAAAACGTTTGCTCTCCACTTAAGCCCCTGGCATCAGGCCTTCATTTTCCCCTCCCTTCCTGCTCCCCACTCCCTCAGGAACCCTTGATAATGTATAAACTATTATTTTTGTTATATCTTTCCCTGTTCGATGTCTCCCTTCACCCATTTATCTGTTGTCCTTCCCCCAGGGAGGAGGTCATATGTAGATCCCTGTAATGGGTTCCCCCTTTTCACACCCCTCCACAAAACTATGGATCTTTGCAGGATCAGACAGCCTCATCTTTCTCCCTGAAAGTGGCTGGTGGATAGGAACAGGTGGATTTCAACTGTGCCCACGATGCCACCAGAATGCCATGTGGCAATCTGCTTCTCTAAAGATCACAGCCTTGGGACCTCAGTCTGACAGGTCGCTGAGTTTAGCAATGGGTTTGGGTTTATTTAGGTCCCCTCACTAGAGATTAGCTGGCGGTCAGCGGGTTAAAGACCAGGCAAAACAGGATTTGAGCCTGGGCCTAACTCCACAGGCTGTACACTGCCTAAGAACCTCTGTGCTGCCCGCCACCCCCACTGCAGCCCAGGTCTTGCCTTCGTCTACAGTGTAGACTCTACACCGGTGGCTCACAACTTTCCTAAGGCCGCCATCCCAACCACAAAATTATTTTTGTTGCTACTTCATCACTGTCGTGTTGCTACTGTTATATATGGAGTGACCCCTGTGAAAGGGTTGTTCGACCCCAACAGGGTCGCGACCCACAGGTGGAGAACCACTGCTCCACACAATGGGCCAGCTCAGCAGTGGATTCACTAAAGGCAAAATGGGTAACTCTTGCCTTCTTGGTGTCCAAGGCTCCCAGGTCCCTGAATCTTTCCTCCACCCAAACCCATGATCAATTCATCAGCCAGAGCCTCCTTCCCTTGGGGCCCTCCTCCCTGCTAGGTGAGACCGGCACTCCTGGTACCAGCAGCTGCTAAGGGGCTAACTTTTCCCTTTCTGATAGTCCCTCTGCCCTTCAACATGCAGTACTAAGTCTACCCCACTCTGAGATGAGTCAGCCCGTCCTGGGAGGGATCAGGTGATTCTCATCAGACACTTGAAGGTGTCAGTTATCAGTTGCCCTCCTGTGGGCTCCGACTCATGGCGGCCTCCATGGCAGAGGACAGCTGTGCTCAGGAGGATTTGCCATGGCTGCTTTGTGGGAAGCACAGCACCAGGCCTTTCTTCCAACGTGCTTTTGGTTAGTAGTGGCGCCGGTTGGCCATCCCATCTGGGGCTCTCCAGTTCTCTGACAGTGACAAGAGGGTGGAGCAGAGTCCATGGCTTTAGAACTTGGGGAAGACGCAGACAAGATTTTCAGATGACTCTACCAAAAAATTGAAAAGAGATGGCGCCCCAACAGCTCAAAGTAGGCATATCAACAGGGAGCAGTTCAGACTCTGCTCTCTGAATTTTCACCTGAGTTCACAAATACCAAATCTCTGATTCATAGGTTTTCCTCGGCTCGCTCAGTAAGTCCCTGAGAGCAGAATTACACCGGAAGGGGAAGCATGGGCTCTGCTCTGAATCCCGGCTATCCTGACTTTGTCCAAGGACTCCCACGGTGCCATCCTAGCACTCGTTTTTTGAAGTTTAATTATTGTTTACTGAAAGGAGACAAGACTCTTTTGTCCCAATGGAGGACTTCGTCTGTCCCCTTGCAGGATCTGGCCTGGGGACTAAAATCTAGTAGAGCCTTTGCTGTTCCAGAGAAATATAAGGAGAGTCACACATGTCGTCTGAAGCATTCTTGCAGCTACATTAAAAGCAAGTAAAAAATAAATTGAATGTTTTTATTTTTAAACTAATTCCAATAATATCTTAAAACTCCCATTATGGGGGCCCACTGTGGACTGTGTTGTCTCCCCCACAAAAAATATGTTGGAGCCCTAAGCTCGATGAATACGATCTTATTTGGTAATAGACACTTTGCAGACCTCATCAACTGGAGGTCCTACTGGATTAGGGTGGATCTTGAATGCCATAACCGGTGTCCTTATAAGGTGAGAGGTCCTTGAAGAGACACCAAGAGACAGTAAAGATAGAGGCACAGATTGGAGCTGTGCTGCCACCAATGGAGGGATGCCTGGGACCACCAAACCAGGAAGAAGCCAAGGAGTGGTTCCTAGACCCTTCAGAAGGAGATGGCCCTGCCAACGTCTTGATCTCACACATCTCCAAAACAGCCCTGGTTAATGTCCCCGGCTGCCAGCCAGGATTCCACCTGCCACTCACTTCTCTGTGGGAAAGTATAGCGGTCTGCTTCCAAAAGGACTCACTGTGGGGGAGACCCTACAGGGCAGCTCCACTCTGCCCTATGTGAATTGGAGTCAAAAGCAATGGGTTTGGTTTGGTTTGGTTTGGTTTGGTTTGGTTCGGTGGTAGCCTCTAGAACTGTGAGAGAGCGGGTGTATGTTGTTTTAAGCCACCTGGTCTGGGGCACTTAGAGATGACAGCCACAAGAGATGACTCGGCCCACCATCTCAGTGCGCTGAGGACCAAAGGTTTTCCTGGGACACGAGCCTGTGACTACTGAAACCCTGAAAGTTCTGGAAACCAGAACAAGCTGATCATGCTACCCAATAGACTCCCCATTACCACTTCAACATGTACTCACTATAAAAGACAGTTTAATGTTTTTGAATCTCATTTTATGCTTGCAGCCCAATTCAGACAGGCCACATTTCAAGTGCTCATTAACCACCTCTGACAACTGAAAAAATCCCCCAATCCCATTGCTATTAAGTTGATCATGGCTCAGTGAGCCGACAGGAACAGAACAGAGCTGCCCCTTGGGATTTCCATGGCTATAGATCTTTACGGAAGCTGAGTGACTCATCTTTCTCCTGTGCTGAGTTTGAACCGATGACCTTTCGGTTAACACCAGAGTGCTTACCTTCTGCTGCACCAGAGCTTTTGTCCTATGAATAGCTGTCTTCTTAAGACGGGCAGATATGATTGCTAGATTGAATTAAACCTGGGAATAAGTTGAAGATGGTAAAAGGACATGGGCATGTCTTCTGACCTCTAACTCCACACACACACACACACACACGGAAGTGCGGCTCAATGAGAGGGGTCCAAGGTGGACTTGCTTTTATAGTTCTTCTGCATCCTGGAATTAACGATTACAGCAAAGTGTCTAACTATTCAAAGCAGGGTGCTGGGGGACGACCCCAGCCATCATTGTAGCAATAGCAATCATAGAAGTTTCCGTTTCCCAGAGTGCTGATGTCATCTAACTTAATCTTTACACCCACCCCAGGAGACTGTTGTTATGCCCATTTTGCAGATAAAGAAACTGAGGCTGAGAAGGGATGGTCAGAACTCAGAAACTGAGAAGGACTAGAAAAGCCATTGTCATGATTAAGAGCCAGGATCTGGTGCTGCCCCCGACTGTTTCCTCTTCTGTCACCTACATTAGGCGTCCCTTGTGGTGCAAACTTTTAACCAGCTCAGCTGCTAACAGAAGACTTGGGGGCTCCAGTCTACCCAGAGATGCCTCCCAAGGAAGGCCTGGTAATCGACTTCCAAAGCCAACAGCCATTGAAAACCCTGTCATTCACCTCGTGTGGGGTTGGCAGGAGCCAGCATCTCCTGGACAGCAGCTGCTGTTGTTGCCTTGACCTACATCAGCAATGAGAAGGTATGTGCCCGGCAAGGGAGACGCTACTGCTTTTATCACCACGACTATTATTACCCCTTTGCGAGCAAGCGTCCCAAGGCTGCAGTCGGAAAGTTCCAGGTTTCCAAGTCTGCTACCCAGAGAGAACTGCGAAGCTACACCAGGCTCCACAAAACAAACCTGGCCCTTCCCCAATTGCATCTTCCCCCAGGGCGGGGGCCTTCTTTACACCCCTGTCCACACCCTGCTGAAAAGAACAAGAAGCAAATATAAATGAGAATATGGGTTCTACCTCCACCCCCGGGCAGAGAAGAGCTGGTTCAGCAGCTCCCTAGAGAGGTGGGCAGGTCCCCTGCACCCCAGTGTAGCCTACAAAGGTTCTGAGGCCCCCTGGGTGGGGTGCTGGGAGTGCAGGCTTTCCCTGGGGGAGGTGACAAAGGGTGCTTTGAAGGCAGAGATCCCCACCATCGAAGCCCGCCCCCTGCAGTAAGGACAGGGGTGCCCAGCAGGCAGCTGCTGGAGGAAGGTATACACCTTGCCCCTCAGGCTCCCACTCATCCACTGGCTACAGTGGGCCCCATTGGGCAGCGCAGTGCTCGCAGACACACGGTTTTTTGTGTTTACACGATGGGGAGGAGTGATTTGAATCTATATTCTCTCCTCGGTTCCTTGTAGTATTTGCAAGGTCACTTCCTAATCCCAAATCCTGAGCTGAGTGCCTCAATGTGCATTATCTCTTTAAGTCTTCCCAAGAACACATGATTCCCATGTCACAGATGGGAAAACGGAGGCTGTAAAAAATCAAGTCACTTGCTCAAGGTCCCAGGGTGAGAGAGTCTGAATCGGAACTCTGCGCTAGCCAATTCCAGGGGCCGCCTCTGAAGTCTAAGCTCTCCCGAGGTCAGCACCCACAGCCCTGCCCTCCCAAGCCCGGCCTAGCTTGCCTAGCCACGGAGATGGAACGAAGGCAGGAGGGCAGTGGCCGCCACTCAGGGAAGTTGGTTGTGTGTGGCTGGTTCGGCCGGGTGGGGAGAGGGCCTGCTGAGGGCCTCGGCTTCCTCCCACAGGGCCTTCCCAGCCCAGGGTGGGACGCCCGTCACACCCCAGTCTGGTTGGAATCACACAAACACACAAAAATGTGTACATGACTGAGCCTTCTCTCTCCACCCTGTCTGTCTTTGGAATCTTTGGAAGGTTCAAGGGTGAGTCGGGTTTGTTTTTCAAAAAACTAGACAAATGTCTTAGAGTACCCTCTTTTTTTTTGGCTAAAGAAAAACCCAGTGTAGTCACTGCTCACCTGGTCGGCCCGTCTGTCTTCCAACTGGCCTTTTGTGGACGACTCCATAGCTGACAAGACCCTTTTCCACCCTGATCTCCCATGCTCCCTTGGTGCCTGGGCAAGCCATTCTTCAACTCCGAGCGCCCAGAGACAGGGGCTGTTTACCTGTTAGAGAGGCTCACAGAATGGAGGTGCTATGAAGACTCTGGGGGCTGCCCCAAAGGAGGGTGCAGAAAGCTTAAGCGGCTCACTTAAGGTCACGGGGGGAAGGGAGAACAGAATGCAGGATGCATCTATCTTCTGACTCCCAAAGCTTCAAGCCCACGGGGCTCTTCCGTGGATCACAGCCCGACGTTCCTCAGAGAGCCCCGGGGGGGTGGGACCAGGTGGGACCAGGTGCTGGCACACAGCAGGTGCTCGGTAAATATTTCACATTGGCTAAAGAACCAAACGCACGAAGCCTTGTCTCGGTGTCTTGTGCTGGGCCAGCCTTTGCTCCTGTCTCGTCGTCCGATGCTCACCTAGTTGTCCAACAAGCTTCTCTTTCCTCCGTGGTCGATAGAGAACAGGAACATCCGTGCTCCCTATGTCGCTGGCACAGGCTCAGGGAGCCGCAGGGTGATGTGGGACAGAGCCCCCTCTGCATCCTCCAGGAGCAGTAGTGTCAGGCAGGGGGCAGGCGCTGTGGGGTGCAGACCTGCATCAGAGAGCCCTGCCCTCCTGGCACCTACACCCTACTTGGGGAGACAGAGGCGGTGCCAAGAAATACCACCTGTTGGGGTGAGGGAGCCCCTGAGTGGTGCAAACAGTGGACGTGCTCAGCTGCTAACTGAAAGGCTAGAGGGCTAAGTCTCTTCAGAGAGGCCTCAGAGGAAAGGCCTGGTGATCGTGTCCTGAGAAGTTAGCCATTAAAAACCCTTGGGAGCACAGGGATTCCTTTTGTTCTGGCATTTGGTGTTTATTTTTAATTAGAGGAGTTGATTACGTGCATGAGAGCCCTGCTACCCCAAGCCCAGCTGCACTGGGTTCTGGAAACTTACTAGGAACTCGGAGCCCTCTGCATCCAAAGCTGCCATTTAACACGATCCCAGGTGACTCACACATTGAACTCGTAAAGTTTGATAGGGACCACATGACAGTACGCCCACCAGATGCACTGCCTTGGCACTTTGGAAAAGAATGTGAGGTGTGGTGGTGGAAAGATCTCCACATTTATTATGGATCAACATGATTCCGCATCATCCGATTCCCCGACACATGTTAAAAATCAAAATCCCCATCTATGCTCATCTGTACACAGAGATGCTAAGAGAAGCAGCTGCCCAGGTGCCAGCCTAGAAGGGAAGCCACACAGCACCAGCCTAGCTCAGGAGCTTCTTGCCAAGTTTCCACACAGGACAGACAGGGCATCGCCAGTGATCAGCGTTTGGAGTGCCCCCTGGAGGAAGCTGAAACAGGTCTCGCCAGTGCTCGGTGCCCCACCCCAGAGTCCAGCTACTGGCCCGTTCTCTCAGTCCTTGGTCATTGTCAACTTAGACCTTGATCAGGGTTACAAGCTGGCCCCAAGACCTAGTGATCTGTTAGTTGGCCTTCTGATCTATGCACTGTTTAACACATCCCCCAGGAATCTGACTGGGTTGGACAACTGCCATTCCAAAACAATTCCATATAGGCTCCAAGGTTAGCTTGCAGTCCATGCATAATCCATCTTTTTGCTTGAGAGGCAGAAGGAAGGCTATTTGTAAAAATAGCCTGTGTTGTGGTAGTTGAGAATATGCAGAACATAAAGCGACTCCATCATTTTCCTAAGTGAATTCAGTGGCAATGATCATAAGCCGCGTTCCCCTCTGAGCGGTTCCTCCCGCATCAACATAAACTCACGGCCCTCTAAGCTTCCTAAAGATTTGATCTTATGTCAACATCACTCACTCCCTGCCATCAAGTCGATGCCCACTCAGAGCGACCCTAGAGGACAGGGTGGAGCTGCCCGTGAGTGCCAAGACTGTCACTGCTGATGGCACTAGAAGGCCCTGCCTTTCTCCAGCAGAGTGGCTGGTGGTTTCGAACTGCTGACCTTTTGCATGGGTCTCAGCCCTAACCACTAGGCCACCAGGGCTCCCCCATGCAGGCAGTTCTTTACAAGAGCCCCCCCACACACACACACACCCAAGGCAGACATTTGTAACTAACTCTAAGCAAAACGATGGCTGGGTTTCATAACCAAGTATGGATGACATGGGGAAGAATGGGAACTCCAGGGCACTTCCTTGTGCTCCAGCAGAGCCTCAACGCCTATCAAGGAGTGTTCCCGTCCATAGAGCAAGCGAGTACTGCATGACATCAGCAAAGGTGTACTCAGGGCTCCATCCTTTCACTGCAGGTACTCTCTCGCTCTGCTAGCAAATCATCGGAAGCGCTGAACGACATGAACAAGAACACGGCCCGGGTATCGGAGGAAGGCTCACTGGGAACCTGCAAGATGCAGACGACACACACTCGCTTGCTCTGAATGAGAAGGACCCGAAGCACTTACTGAGGAAGAGCGAAGACAGCAGCCTTAGACGCAGACAAAAAGGACACACCTCAATATTAACAAAATTAAAATTCTCAAAACTGGACCAATAGGCAACAACATGATAAATGGACAAAAGATTGAAATCATCCAGAATTCCGTCCCACCTGGATCTGCCATCGATGCCCATGGAACCAACAGTCAAGAAACCAAGCCCCGTATTGCACTTGACAAATCTGCTGGGTGGGGGTGGGGGGATCTTTAGGAGAAAATATGTCACTAAGGACTAAGGCGTGCCTGACCCGAGCCATGACAGTTTCAATCACCTCGTGGGCATACAGACAGCACACAATGAGAAAGGAGACCAGAGACTCAGCGGTGCCTCCCAACAGAAGAATGGTCAGCGTACTGTGGGCTAGGATAGGAACAGACAAATCTGGGTTGGGCAAAGCCCAACCAGGATGCTCCTTAGAACCTAGGATGGCAAGATGGTGTTCCACATACTTTGGCCATGTTACCAGGAGGGACCAGTCTCTGGAGAAGGGCGTTATGCTTGGTAAAGTAGAAGGTCAGGTAAAGAAGAGGACCCTGCACAAGATGTGCTGCCGCCGTGCCTGCAGCAACGGAGAAGAAAGCAAAAGGAGTCCCAGAAGGTCGGGGCACTCACGGGGAGGTGCAATGATAACCGTTTTTCTTTTTTTTTAATTTTTATATTTTTTTCCATTTTTCTCTTTCAAGTTTAAACACTTTTTACCTAAAATCATCCCTCTCTGAAGGTTTTAAACCTTACACGCTGGTGAGGATGTTAAATGGTGCCAGCACTCTGGAAAACAGGCATTTTCTTACAGAGTTGGCTATACATTTACCATATGATCCAGCCATTGCAGAGCTAAATAGTCACCCAAGGGAAATAAAAGCTTGTGTTTATCCAAAGACTTGAACTTGAAAGTTCCGTCCCCACTTTATTTGCAGTTGCCTCAAATTGGAACCCACCCAAATGTCCATTAACAGGTGAAAGGATAAACAGCCATAGGATGAAGGCCATTTGGCGATTAAAGGAAACAGAGGGCTGACACCCCTCCGCTCCCATCATGAGCCTCAAACAACGCTGCCCAAATAAAAGAAGGAGACAAAAAGAGCACATTCCCTGTGATTCCATGTCTAGAACATTCCAGATGGGGACTGGTCTATGGGGACAGAAAGCTGTCAGTGGGGGAGGTAGGAGATTGATGGGGAGGAGCCACTGCCACAAAGTCAATGCTGACTCATAGTCACCCTATAGAACAGAGTAGAACTGCCCCTGTGGGTTTCTTTATAAAAGGGGAAAAAATCGGGATACCATACCCAGAGAGGCAGCCTTTGATGGTTACGAGGCTGGTTGAGGAGGTCGTAGCAAAACAAAACATCAATTAACGTCTGGAAAAAAGAACGTGAATACACTTTGGGGGGATGGATACTTCACTATTTTGTGATAAGGATCTGTTTACTATACGTTCATTATATTAGCTGGGTGTGTTTGTTAGAACTTATCAAATTCGAGGGAAGGAGGGTGGGGAAGGGAGGGGAAAACATGAGGAGCTGATACTGAGGACTCAAGTAGAAAATATTTTGAACATGACGATGGCAACATATACACAAAAGTGCTTGACACAATGGATATATGTATGGATTGTGATAAGAGCTGTGAGGGCCTCCAATAAAATGATTTTTAAAATATTTATCCAATTCTATATTTTAAAAATATGTCATTTATACCTCCAAAAATAAGATGTAAAGAATCCAAATCTATACTACACTATGAGCAGAAAAAGAACTAAAAATAAGCCCACATTCAAAGGCACATAAAAAGTATGCTCCCCCCACCACTCTGGCTTCTAAAGCTCCTAGTCTCCCCAACCCCAAGCGGCCCAGGGTCACGGTACCAAACGGGCTGCTCTCTTAGTCAACTTATTTCAAACTCTGCTCCTTTCTCTCCCCCCACCCCCACCAATAGGGAATGGAGTGGGATCCTGCTGAAAAGGAGTCAGATAAGGTTTTCCTGCTTCCCTCCCACCATGATGGCCCGGTCTCTCCCTGCGGAGCTCATTGGCTGCACGGAACGTGATGACGCCTGTACTTTGGAGGCAACTTTGGCCAGCAAATACACCCTCACCTGAGACCAGAACCAGCCCCTGATGGAGGATAAACCCTTGTGACCTAGCTAGACTCAGTCCTCTCTCACCTGCCCTGCCTCCCGCTTTTTTTTTAATTTTAAAGAATTTTAATACAAACTTAATATAAACTATTTCAGTCCCTCTTAACATATAAGACACTGACTCAAAATACTTTTATACTGTTTTTTTCCAAGTATTGCACAATATAGGTACAAAATTAATATTTACGATTACATTTTCTTCCATAATATATAGCAAAAATCTTTTAAACTTTTAACAGAAAATACACTTTTTGATAAAAGGAAATATTTGTACAATTTAATTCCACCACTAAAGGAATGCCTCCCGTTTTAACCGAGGCCAGCAAGTGTCCTCGGTTTCCCCAGAGCCCAGCCCGGAAGCTCATTAATCCGCAACAAGAGAACAGTTAGACCACGTCTCCAACTGGGAGCTTCTGATTGGTCGAGAACCCGCCATCCATCCTTGTTGGAGGGAGGGTGACCAGTCACATGGTCTCAAGTGGGTACGGACCAGAGGGAGGCCACTGGATCAAACAACTCTGTGGAAGGCAAAGCGTCACTCATCGGGACAATGATCCTCACCGCAACTGCCCCGTGTCCGGAGCGAGTCATGCCAAGAGGGCTGGATCCAAAGTCGAAGCTCTGAGCGGGGACTAAGTGGCCCCCAGGGCACCATGGGAATCGGGCATGGTGGGGATTCTGAGTCCAGACCCAGGTTCCAATTCCTGTTTTGCCAACATGGCTGCTGTGAAATGCTTATGAGCCCGTGTGGGCAAAACGAGGTGCTGGCTTGGCACACAGCAGGTAACTGAAAGCGACCACTGTCGTCCCCTTGTCCTGAAAGGTCTTCTTCGAAAGCAGTGGTCCTCAACCTTCCTCATGCCGCCACCCTTTCATACAGCTCCTCATGTGGTGCTGACCCCCAACCAGAACATCATGTCCGTTGCTACTTCATCACTGTCATTTTGCAAATGTGATGAATCATCACGTAACTATCTGATATGCAGGATGTATTTTCATTGCTAGGAACTGAACATCATGAAAGCATAGTGATTCATCACAAAACAATATGTCATTATATGTTGTGAAATATTTATTCTAATTACAAATCAATGACATGTTGTCTTGAAGCATGGTGTAGCATGGGTAACAGTCTTCACCCTGGGTACTCATAGGTGGGTGCATCTGCATTTAGGCGGATCCGCCTGGAGATGGATAGAGGAGCGGTGTTTTCCAATGGTCTGAGGCGACCCCTGTGAAAGGGTCGTTTGCCTCCTAAAGGGGTCGAGGACCACAGGTTGTGAACCACTGCTCTAAAGCCACTTCTACTTTGGTCTGGTTGAGTCAGTGTGGCAGATGTCCCCAAGGTGTCAACAAGTCCTCACCGTCTGTTGGGGTGAGGGAGCCCCGGGTTGTGCAAACGGGGAAGGTGCTCAGCTGCTGACTGGGAGGCCGTCCATACAGAGAGCCTCAGGGGAAAAGGCTGGCGATTGGCTTCTGGGAAGTCCAGCTCTGTCGGTCACGCTCATCCACTGTTGGCGAACCTGTAAATATGCACAGCCCTGGCGGAAAGGGACAGTGAGAACAGGAATTCCACACATACCAGCAATCCCTCTTCTGGGTGTAGCCTCCGAAGAGGAATTGTCGGGAGCGAGCAGACGTCTCCGCTCCGAGTTCATCGCAGCGCTGGTCACGATTCCAAGAAGTTGGAAACCACCAGACGGTTGGCTGAAGAATGGGTAAGAACCCTAGGTCCACTCACACGTGGCAGGACAGTAAGCATTGCTGGAAAACCATGAAGGATTCACAAGACATCCCATGACGTGGCTGGACCTGGACAACATTAGGCTGAGTGGCAGTCCAGCCCTCCTATAAGGATGAAAACCAAGATAAAGACTTGCCTACCCAGGGGAAGAGACTGTGGATGTTCCCAAGTGTGTTAGTTACATAATCTGGTGTCAATTTGTGAGGATTACGAGTGAAGGGGTGGAGTCTGGTCAATCAAGATATAACCATGGCATGGCCTTCTCCTGAGAATTCTGGGAACACCTGTATTTTCCTCCTTGGAGGTGAGAGACATTTCTCTCTCTCTGCTCACTCCCTGGTGGCTCTACTGACAAGACACATACATGGGAGATGAAGAAGCCACATGGACCTACCCTGATGCAACTAGACCTCTGAAGTCAGAGAAGCCACGTAGAGAGCCCTGCTAGCACTGGGATGTTTAAAATGCCACTGGATCCACAAGACTGCCAAGCCTGTGATCTTCCTGCATTGGCATCATTGCATGTATTTCGTGAGTGTGAAGAGGACTTATTGATTGTTATTGGGCATATGGGCTAATACTGGATCTATGGACTTAATCTGGACTGGGCTGGGACGTTCTCTCAGTGTTCAACTGCTCTTGTATATAAACCTCTTTCTTATACACATATGAGTGTCTATGGATTTGTTTCTCTGGTCTACCTGGACTAACACACCAAGGGAGGGAGGCCCAGGGGGGAAGATGAAGCCACAAACTAGAAGGCTGACAGGTGTTGACTTGGGAGGAGCGGGGCGGGAGGATGGAGGTCCTTAAAAGAGAGAAGAGAAGTCAGGGGAGCAGTGTTGGATGAAATGCAAATTCCCGCCACCACCCAATTAACAAGGAAAAATCCTCCACCACCACCCCCCCAAAAAAATTAGCCATTGAAAATGCCCTAGAGAACAGTTCTACTCTGCCAGGCACAGGGCTGCCAGGGGTTGGCGTTGCTGCCAATAGCAACCGGGGGCTCAGGAAGGAACTCTGACCTGCGCAACCCTTCATCAAGGGCGCACACTCTGCATTCAGGATCTCCTGTGATCCCATGGATCCACTCAGGCAGGGGCATGAAAACCATCATGAATTTTGCCTGTGAGTTTCTGCGTAGCCATTACAATGGATGTTAGAACCCGGGATCATGTCAAGGAGGTAAATTGTAGAACATTGATTAATAGAGCAAACTGACTTCCACATCCCCTTCTTTAGGGCCTAAGAGTAAGAGTGAGTCATTACAAGGCATCGATGCATCTAGACTTCAGAGGGCAGGAAAGCCAGGAAAAGATGTCCTGCCAAAGATGAGAACTGGCTGGGCAGGAGGAGGAGGAGGAAGAGGAAAAGGAAGAAGCAAAGGGGGACGTGGGAGGGAATTTCAAGTGCGGTGTGGTAGGCCCCAGGTGAACGGATCCCCTCTAACCGCAGTGTCTTTACCTGTGAGATGGGATTGAAAAGGCCACCTGGCCCATCCAGGAACCTCCTGGGCTATTCCTAGCCTCTGCCTCCTTTCCCATCTCTCCTCTCCAAAGGGAGCCTCATGGGAAAGTCTGGGTCAGGGAGAGGAATGGACAACAGAGATTCAGCCTCCTGGGCCAGGAGCACAACCAGCCTTGAGCTGAGGCCCATTCTTCTCTTGAAGGGGCCCAGCCCTGAACACCAGGCTGTGGAGGGGCCAGAGTGGAGAAGGTGCTTTCCCAGGTTAAACGAAGACTCCCCAGCAAGTCCCAATGGTCCCACAGGGCAGGGGCACTCACCCTGCAAGCAGCTACCCCAAACTTCAAGGGCTCTTCCAGCACCAGCACCAGGACCCCCAGTGCTGGCTGGGTGGTTCAGGACGTGTTCAGTTGGCACTGCCTTCATTTCCCAGGTCTGCTGTGAGAAACCACCACAGACCGGATGGGGTTGCTTAGGAGACATTCGCTGTCCCACAATTTCACAGGCACCAGCAGTGTGGGTTCCTTCTGCAGGCGCCGAGGGGGACTCTGTACCCTGGTCCTCACTTGGCGAGGGCTGGGCCCAGGCTTTCCTGGGCTTGCAGCTGCAGGATCACATGGTGTCAGATCTCTGGGCTCCTCCCCTTATTCTGCTGGACACCACTCAGACAGGATTAGAACCCACCCCACTGGCATATGAACGCCTGGTGGCTATCGGACAACATCTTCATCTATTCTATTTCCAAGCAAGGATGCCATCACAGACTTTGGGCCGGAGAGAGGGGCTTAGGGCGTCAACTTATCCTTAAGTTGGACAATTGAATGCATAACAGGCACGCATCAATCCACCAGGCCTCACCTGGTTGCCAGTGACAGGAATGACTCAAATCCTAAAGCGAAAAGTTAGAATTGACTGGCTCCCTAGAACCAGAGTCCTCAAGGGACAATTCAGGCAAGGCCGGCTCCCTCTGCCTGGTGACAACATCATGAGCGGTCCCCATCCGTCATGGGCTCTGCCTTCCCATTCCGCTGGCTTCCCCCTGGGGCAGGCAGGCCCTCTCTACGTGATGACAAAGTGCCTGTCAGCACCCCAAGCCAATCTCCTTCCCAGCAAAGACACAGGCTGATGCTCTTGGCCTTGGGCCATGCTAAGCCAATCTCAGAATCAGAGGTCATGGGGCTCTCTAGCCAGCCCGGGAGCATATGCTCATCCGGGCACGAGGTGTGCGGGCAGGCTATGGATGGGGGCAGGCAGGAAGAACAGGGTGACCTAATCCCTTCCTCTGTGCCAGACGCTGGTGATGAATCTGAATCTCGCAGAACCCTGTGAGGCAAGTCCTGCTCACAACCCACATCGGATAGAAGAAAAACGTGGGTCACAGACGAAATTACTTGCCCAAGTCCCACGACTGGGCTATAGCCAGGCTGGCCCTCATAGCTCCGGCACCACGCTCTGACCCACCACACACACCTTCCTCCTTCCGGTCAGGCTGCATCCCTCATTGCCTGCTTGTCTGAAGCCTGCACTTCCTCTCACCTTCCGACTTAAGTTATGCACTCAGTTCAGGGGACTTCCTTTTCTTTCCTCCGCCCTGACTCCGTCTCATCTTTCCAGCCACAGCCCCACCTGCTCTCTCTCAGGCCAGGGAGACCCTCTAGGTGGCCTCCCGGCCCTCAGATCTCCCCAATGCTGTGCTATCATCGCCCGAAACTGGATGGCAGGGAGCCAGCTTCATGATGCCCGCTTGTGGGGCGGACCTGTGCCTGCCGCTGCACTGGCTGTGGAGGGCAGGATCGGCCAGTCCATGGTCACTTCGCCTCTATAGCTGCTGTCATCAGTTGGCTCCGACTTAGTTGCTCAAATCAGCCCCGCTGTACTCTCACAGTCTCGGACGTCAGAAGTTGTCCTCCGTTTCACTGAGCGCAAGTTGGGGTTAGCAAGGTTGGTGGTGCCTTCTGGAAGCTTCAGGAGAGAACCCTTTTCTTACCTTTGCCAACCCCTAGAGGCTTCTGAGTTCCCTGGTCTTGGGGCCCTTCCCTACATTTTTAAAGCCAACCTTGTCCTAACTAACCAAATCCACCGCTATCAAGTCAATTCTAACTCCGAACAAGCCTGTACCGGGTTTCTGAGGCTACGCATCTTTATAGGAGCAGATAACTTTCTCTTCCGCCCATGGAGGGGCTGGCGGCTTTGAACCGCCAACCTTTCGGGTAGCCGTCTAACGCCTACCTGACACTCTGACTCCTTTAGCAGCTTCAGATCTCTTTGCCCCCTGCCTCGTCATCAGCCTTATTCTCTCTATGGCTCCTACTCCCTCAAACACCCTCTTAGGCTCCTGGCGACTACACAGAAGGCGCCCTGTGGGCGTGTAGGGTTAAGTGAGGGCTGCTAAGCAAAGGATCATCTGTTTTGAACCACCTGATATTCCATGAGAGAAAGATGTGGCAGTCAGCGTCCATAAAATCCATAAAGGGGAACTGATTACAAGGATCCACATGTGACCTCTTCCCTGGGAGAGGGACAGCAGAGAAGGGGGGAAGGGAGACTCCGGATAGGGCAAGATATGACAAAACAACGATGTATAAATTACCAAGGGCACATGAGGGAGGGGGGAATGGGGAGGGAGGGGAAAAAAAAAAGAGGACCTGATGCAAGGGGCTTAAGTGGAGAGCAAATGCCTTGAGAATGATTGGGGCAGGGAATGTATGGATGTGCTTTATACAATTGATGTATGTATATGTATGGATGGTGATAAGAGTTGTATGAGTCCCTAATAAAATGTAAAAAAAGAAAAGAGGAGAAAAAATGATTAGGGCAAAGACTGTACAGATGTGCTTTATACAATTGATGTATGTATATGTATGAACTGTGATAAGAATTGTATGAGCCCCAATAAATTGTTTTAAAAAAAAGAAATAAAAAAAGGTGGGCACCTGAATATGTAAGTGTGAAAAAAATTTTTAAATAAAGCAAAGCCTGTCTTTCAAAAAAAAATCCATAAAGATTTACAGCCTGGGAAACCCTTGGGGGCAGTTCTACTCTGAGTTGGAATTGGCTTAAGGGCCAGGGATTTGGTTTTTGGCTCAGCGACTACGTGCTGGGCCCACCTGGATAATCCAGCCTAAGGCCCTATCTCAGAACCTTTAACTAATTCCCCCATCCACAGGCCCTTCTGCTACATGTGGCCTCGGTCTCAGGTCCTGGGGGGCAGGATGTCGATATCACCGGGTGCTGCAATGCAGCTCACCACCTTGGTGGAGCACGCGGGTTTCAGGCCTGGCGGCCTGGGCTTGTGTCTGGGTCTGGGTGCTTCCTCTTCAAGCTGGCTTTGTGACCAAATGACTGAACCTCCTGGGCCCCAGCGGTCAGGAGGTGAGACAGTACAGCCGTTTGCAGAGCAGAGAGCAATTCAGAGCAGAGAACGGGCTCATGGGAGGAGGCCCTTGGCTTCATTTGTAGTTACCTTCCCTATATATTTGCTCATTAATTCTGATAACAACCCAAGCTGCGCTTGCCCAGCATCCTGGTGCCCTCCACGAGACACAGCATCTCCTAGGAGTGGGTCACAGCTGCCTGGTAACTTGTCAGACCTTCCTACAAAGTTCCTGATACAGATACTCTGTCTTGTTCACTTTTACTGCCAGCATAGCACATAACTCTAATGTAGTGGTTCTCAACCTGTGGGTTGCAACCCCTTTAGGGGTTGAACGACCCTTTCACAGGGTCGCCCAATTCATAACAGTAGCAAAATCACAGTTATGAAGTAGCAAAGAAAATAATTTTATGTCTGGGGGGGGGGTCACCACAACACGAGGAACTGTATGAAAGGAAGGTTGAGAACCATTGCTCTATTGAGAGAGAGGATCCCTGTTTCACAGACCAGCAAGCTGGGAACCAAGGGCTTTGGGGAGAGATAGTCCTGGTTCCCCATTGAATGGGGACCTATCCTACAGAGGCTAGTCTGCATCCTTCCGTTCCATCTGCAGGACTTGAGAGCACCTTCTGTGTATCCAGGCCTTAGGCTGGGCCCTGAGCAGAGACACACAAAGGCAGGTAAATGCTCAGCCTTGAATGAATGGTTGGATGGATGGATGGATGGATGGATGGACAGATAGATGAACAATCACCAACACTTCATCTTGAAGAGGACCCGTTAGTGCTAGGGGTGGGACAGCCACTCTGTGGCTTCATACATACCCAGTTTCCGCCTACAGAATCCATATCCTGTCCCCATTGTGGGTGTGGTGTTTGCTCTCTACTCTTTAGTGTTACAAAGCAATTAAATGCCAATATCTCACCCCAGGAAGACAGATTCCAGAAAGTCAAACGTCCCTCCCATCCCTGACCAGGAAAAGAGGCACAAGGTCTCGCCGCCCACATGTGATGTCTTAAGGAGTCTCGAGGTCATGTTCCCCAAAGCTGGAAACCTCATCTTCTCATGACCCAAATAGCAAAGCATGATAGAGCATTATAGCACACGCCTCCCCTCACTGATTCACAGCTTCCTGTGGCCCCTTCTGTGCCCACCCTCCTGAAAGACAACTTCCGGCCGACTGGAATCAGGATGGACTCTGCACTTGATCTGATTTCCCTGTAGCATCTGTCTCTTCTGTGATACCAGGTACCACTCATTGGTGTAACTGCTGATGGCTGTGGCCAGGCCCTTGCCACACGGTAATGTAGGTTACTTAACCATCTCCCTCCAGGTGGGACAATTGGGTTGCTTATTGGAGTTACACTAGTTCGAATAAGCCTGCAGCCAGGCTTTTGTGTAAAAAAAGGTGGCAGCAGGGATGTATGTTGTGTAAAAAAAAAGGTGGCAGCAGGGATGTATGTTGTGTAAAAAAAGGTGGCAGCAGGGATGTATGTTGTGTAAAAAAAGGTGGCAGCAGGGATGTATGTTGGCTTATGTGCATATACAATTCCTCTGGAACGGTTCACAGTAGGATGGTAATATCGCTACTCTGAGCTAAAGAGGCAGGGAGGGATTTTTACAGCGTGTCCTTTGGTAGATGACAGTTTTTGTTGGGCGCCATCAGGGCCATTTTCAACCCAGAGGGATCCTGTCGGAGAGAGTAGAACGGCCCCATAGGCGTTTCTAGGCTGTCATCCTTATGAGCTCCAGATTTCTCTGCTACGGAGTTCCTGGGTGGGCTCAAACCTCCAACCTTTTGGTTAGCAGCCAGGCACTGGATGTCTCCATCCTGCCACGCCACCAGAGCACCCACCGCCATCAAGTCAGACTCACAGAGGGATTCCAGTTTGTCGATCTTTCCAGAGCAGCAGCCTCACCTTTCCCAGGAGCAGCTCATGGTTTTGACCCACGGTGAGCAGCCCACAGTGCTCCCAGAGCTTCTCAAAGATATCGTGGGGAGAAGAAAACAGCCTGGCAGACACAACCTTAAGCAAGTGATGACCTTTCACAAGGATACAGAATGCTGTCCTGTATCCCTGAGGGGGTGTGAGGAGCAGGACCTGTCACTTCAGTCTACAAGCCACAACTGGGTCTAATCATGAGACAACCATCAGACAATCCCAGGCTGGGGGCCATGCTGCAGGCGAGCTGGCCTGCAAAGCACTGTTAAAGTCATAAAACAATAACTGCCATGGGCAGGAGAAGACGTGACCAGATGCAATCAGGAGCCTGGATGGGATCCTGGGACAGAAAGGCAGCACTAGTGGAAAGGAAGCGAATGCCAAGCTACGAGCAATGTCCCAATGCCTGTTCCTTAGTTTGGACAAAGGTACCAAGGCGATAGAAGATGCTGATCGTGAGAGAAACTGGATGAGGCGTATATGGGGCCAGTCTGTCCTTCCATTGCAATCACAGGGCAATGGATTTCTTTTTTTATATGGCCTTTCTGGTCATGGTCTCTTTTTTTTTTTTCCAGCCAGTTTGTTTTATTGATGCGCACCGCTCAGGCCTTGACTGCGTACTTGCGCAGTGGGTACAGCCGCTCCTTCCGTTGCTGCTTCCTGGTCTTCAGGCTCTCCTCGTGTCTGGTCATGGTCTCTTACTCCCATCAAATGATTTGGTGGGACCACACAAAGAAGGGATATGTGGCCCACTGAGGGACTGACTAGCTTTGCCATCCCACTGGGTTCAGAAAGAGCCCATCCACCCTTTAGGGGTGGGGGAGCCTTACTACCATCAAGATGAAGAACCAGGAGACCCTGTGCTGAGAACCGCCTATGCCCAAGAAGCAGCTAAAACACTGAGGTAGCCTAGGCAGAGGACTGGCAGACAACTGCAACGGGTTCAAGACCCCCAGAGCACGAGCTCTGAGTGTGTTTGGCCAGAAGGCTTCCTGGTGGAGTGGGTGTCCCCAGGCATTTATCAGACCAAAACTCTTGCCCAGCAGGACAGAAATCAAGAACCACCAGAAGAGGCTTGCCTGTGGACGTAGCCGAGAAGAAACTGTTCTCGTCAGAGAATGTTCTGGTTACGTCCAAGTTGTTCCCGATCCTAAACTGTATCCTGTTATCCAGGACTCCATTTTACATGGATCCACAGTCAATGCCCAGGGAAGTAGTCTGGAAACTGAATGACAAATAGCATTGGGCACCTAAAGAAAAAAAAAAATTTCTTTCAAGGATCACAAGAGAAAGACAGAAAGGTCCCTTTGAAGACTAAGATGTGCCTTCCCCAAGCCATGTTTTTTTTTTTTCCAATTGCATGCAAAAGCTGAGAGGAATAAGGGAGACAAAGAATCAATGTCTTTAGAGCATGGTGCTGGCCAAGCCAAACTCAAACGCACTGCCGCCAAGTCAATTCTGGCTCACAGCAACATTACAGGACAGAGGAGACTTGACCTTTTGTGTGTCCCAGCCTACTAATCTTTCTGGACGTAGACAGCCTCATCTTTCCTCTTGGAGCAGCGGGTAGATTCAAACTGCTGATCTTGGGGTGAATGGTCCAAGGAGTGACCCACCACGTTGTGCCACAGACTGCCAGACGAATGAGCAAATTCATGCTGGAAGAAGTGCAGCCAGAATGTTCTGCTCCTTGGACTCAAGGATGGTGAGGCATCACACCATGTCCTTTGGACATGTTCCTGGGAGGTCTCCGTTCCTGGAGTTCATCATGCTTGGAAAAAGAGAAGATCAGTGAAAGAGAAGAAGACCGTGTTTCTTCTTTAACAGTTTTATTGGCACTTCATCCACATATCATACAGTGCAATGTTCAACCATATCAAGAAGAGTAGTACCCCAAAGAGACAGCATCTGAGGTTTTAAAGGCTTGAAGATAAACTAGTGGCCACCTAGCTGAGAAGCAACAAAGTTCACGTGGAAGAAGCCAGCCTGTGTGATCATGAGGTATTGATGGGACTAGGTATCAGACATCAAAGATTCAGAACAAAAAAAATCATATCAATGCGAATGAGGGTGAGTGCAGAGTGGAGACCCAAAGCCCATCTGTAGGCAACTGGACATCCCCTCACAGAAGGGTCACAGGGAGGAGCCAGTCAGGGTGCAGTGTAGCAAGGATGAAACATATAACTTTCCTCTAGTTTTTTAATGCTCCCCGCCCCCCCCCCCCCCCCGACACACATTATCATGACCCCAATTCTACCTTACAAATCCGGCTAGACCAGAGCATGTACACAAGTACAGATAAGAGCTGGAAATCCAGGACAGATAAACCCCTCAGGACCAGTGGGGAGAGTAGAGATACCTGAGGGTGGGGTAGAAAGGGGGAATCAATTACAATGATGTACATATAACCTCCCCCCTGGGAGATGGACAACAGAAAATTAGGTGAAAGGAAACGTCAAACAGTGTAAGACATAACAATAATAATAATTTATAAATTATCAAGGGTCCATGAGGGAAGGGATGGCGGGGAGGGAGTGGGGGAAATGAGGAACTGATGCCAAGGGCTCAAGTAGAAAGCAAATGTTTTGAGAATGATGAGGGCAATAAATGTACAAATGTGCTTGACACAATGGATGCATGTATGGATTGTGATAAGCATTGTATGAGCCTCCAATAAAATGATTAAAAAAAACAAACAAGAATCTGTGAGTCATCAGCAGAGGGGGATTTACAGTCTTGAAAACCCTAAGGCGTGGTTCTACTTTGGTCTGTCTTACCTACACAGCAAGCCCACAGGGACTTGGTGGCAGTGGGTGGGTGCTGTTGAAGGAACTTTGCCCTTGACCTTCTGAAAGACAAAAAGAAAGAAAACGTCAGCAAAACTTTTCATTCTGGTGGCGGGAGTTGGATTTGGTTTTGGAGAGCGAGTGACTGTGCAAACTGGGTCCCACCTCGCTCCAGGCGGGTGGGGAGGAAGGACAGGGACATGTAGTGACTGTCCACTGCACCCTTTAGGTGTGCTCCCCCCAAGCCCCAACCCCACCAGAGGAGAATAACCCAATCAATAGGCTACAAGGGCCTCCACCCACTCTCTCTGCTCCTTGAGCGAACAGAGCCTGAGCAGGAAGCCCTTTTGTTTCTTTGGGTCTCCATATTCTGGGGGTATTGAGGGGCAGAGACAGAAGCTCCTATGGGAGAGCTCAAATCTCGAGAGTCCCTAAGAAAGGAAAACTGGACAACAGCGAAAGAGCTTCAGCCTTTAGCATGGGGTCTCGATTCCACTTGGAAGCTGGCCAGTCCCCTCACCTGCCCCTGACCTATTCCACCCTGCCAAACACTGCTTCCCACCCAGGCCCCACCCGCACCTCCCAGCCCCGCCTCAGCACCTTTGCTCTACAGGAAACTAAGCCCTCCCAAAGGTCCAAGACTAGCCCACCTCCTCGGGCCACTGTCTCTATTGTTTCCTGAGGGCTGATGCCCCCCCTCCTGCCATTCCCCTCAAAGCTCAGTGATGGCTCCTCAGTGCAATGTAGCCAATGGCTGAACGTGTGAGCTCTGGAGTGGAAGAAAAGACCCGAGTTCAAATCTTGACTCCACCCTGAATACTTGGCACTTCATGCCGCCTTCCTGAGCCTGCCTCTCTCAGGGCTTCCAGCCGATTCGTTCAGCTTGACCCCAGCTGAGCATGCGCCTTTCTGTCCTGGATACATGGAAACTGAATCCGAATCCAGGTGAGTCTTATTACACAACCCACTGAGGATCTGTTTACTGCATATTCTAACTAGATGTCCTGGGCAAACAGGTAACTTCTCAGCAGGGGTTCCAACGGGAATGAACTGACTTGCAGGCCTGGTTTCTCTACCTCTAAGGTGAAGATGGTGTCATGGCTTGGTTGAGAGAATGTATAAGTCAAACAACAAAAAACAAACTCACTGCGCTCTAGCCGATGCCAACTTACAGCAAGTCCAGAGAACAGGGTAGAACAGCCCCAGTGAGTTTTCAAGATTGTTTACATGAGTAGAAAGCCCCGCCTTGCTCCCTTGCAGGGGCTGGTGGTTTTGAAATGCAGTCCTTGTGGATCACAGCCCACCATATAACCACGACTCCACAAGGGCTCCAATGTACAAGTGAACGGAGCGGGTATTGTTGTTGGCACTGAGGACGGAGGAAGAGGATTCTGGCCAGGCATGTAAGTTAATCTGCGTGGTAACAGCCAACACGTGCACGGGCACTGTTCTCAGTAGAAGCCACATGGTGAAGCCCTCAAATCCTCATGGTCACCCTGGGAAGCTGGCATGCCCGTGAATCCCACAGAGGTGCACAATGATGATGAAGTGACGGGCCAGCATCACACAGTCGGGATGGGAACCCATGCTGTGGCACTGCCAGTCTCTCCTGTCCTGGTGGCGGGTCCCTCACTGCCTAAGAAAGAGGGAGTTGGTCTCTCAACGCTTTTGTGTCCCAGGTAACATACTTACTGTGCACAGAGAACAATGCAAAGGATTCAAGCGTCTCATGTGATCTTCAAAGCAACACTGCAAATTGATTCTGGAGTTGATTCTGACTCCTAGCCACCCTATGGGACAGAGCAGAACTGCTCCTGTGGGTTCCCAGGCTGCAGTTTTTAGGAAGCTGACTGCCACCCACCGCTTTCTCCACAGAGTGGCGGGGGGGAGCACTCGTTTTAGGGGCCACATTTCTACTCATTTCTCAGCTGGGGGCTGAGCTCAGTCAGCACAGTCGGACATGCAGAGCTGGGATTTGAACCCAGGTCCACGCTGCTCTTTTCCCCAACAGGGGGCTAGGTAGAGCCCTTTCTACTGAATGCTTAGGGCAATAGGATTGGGGAGGCTGGTACTGGTAGTGGGGTGACTCATTCCTTCCCAGACTCCATGCATGTGATGAGGTCAGGGCTAGCCACCCCCCCACCCCCCCAAGTCTGTTCTTCCTGTCATCCCCATTATACCCCAGGGCAAGAAGAGGCCCCTGCAGCCCTGAGGCTCCAGAAAGCCTGGGTTTCCTGGAAGGAATGAGGAGGAGGGAGCAGTTAAATTTCCAAAGAATACCTGGGGTGGATTGTCTGCCTAGAGCCAGGGCTGACTGAGCTGTCCTCATGGGACCTGCCCCTCAGGTTCTAGGACCCTAGGGACATGAGTGGTCTTATCCACCATGGGAGTCATATCCCAACAAAATGGAGAGCCAATCCTGCCCCCTCCCTTAGCTTTCAGGTGATGCATGACCACGGAGGCTTCCCAAAAATCCCAGGGACAATGTCATGATCTCTTCATCCCCTTAAGTCCCCTCACGTTGTGCTCACTCCAACCCCACTCCAAATTTTCCCAGACAGACTACTAACCAACTGTATTGTACAGACAATGTGCTTGCTTTTGTTCATTAAAATAGGCTATCTGCATTAGGACCATTTCAACCACACGCAATATTAGAGAAGGTGGCTGTGGGTTTCCTGACTCCCATCACTTACTCAGAGTCGGTAGTGCCTCCATCACCTCATCCATCCTTATTTTCTCCTTAAAATTTTTTTTCTCCTTTCTTTCATTTGTCTGTGTGTGTGCTGTGTAAACATATGGAATATTGTCAAGCAAGTCCCAGATTGTCATTGTACAGTACATTTGTATTTATCTCAATGAATGTGAGCATTTTCATTGATAACCTCACTTTGGTTAACTTATGGAACACAGTAAACGGGGTCTGAGAATACCCTCTTTCCCTGAACTGGTTTTTAAATGGTGACCCCATCTCCTTGTGACACAATCCCCTCACCTGCTCCATTTTCACCTTCTAACTTTACATAACCCCCATGTGCCATCAGTCTCAAGTTACCATGATGTTGGGGTGCCATGTTCCTGGCTTGCAGGGTCACTGGGAGTGGACAGGTTTCAGCACAGTGTGAAGAAAGGTCTGGCGATCTACTGAATCCTTTGCAGAGCAAAACAGACTACTGCCCCATAGATGGTGCTGGAAGATGAGCCCTGGATTGGAAGGCACTCAAAACAGACAAGAGCCACAAGGATGGCTCAAGCACCCCAGTGACCCTGAAGACAGGCTAGGACTGGGCAGCATTCACTCTGCCACGTCTAAGGCCATCCTGAATCAGAATCAGCTTGATGGCAAATAGCAACAGCAATAGACCACATTGCAGATTGATTACATGGATGATCTTTCATCTGCCCTCACTAGACTACAAATCCAACAAGGCCAGGACCTTTAATGTTTTATCCCTAGGCCTAGAGCAGTGCTTGGGTGTACTGGTTGCTAAAGACATATTTGCTGGACGAATGAATTTATGATTCATATAAGGAAGTCTGAATGCAATGTAAGATAATAAATCTAAAGTAAATGTGAAAAAGGAAGTTGTGGTGACGTGACATGACTGGGACTGGCTCTTCCATCCGTGTCTTTGTCACACCCACCACACGAGTGGCCTCTGCAAACAAGGCGTGGGAAGCACCAGTGGGTGGTGGGCCGGTGGGTCAAAAGATGGGGCATCTATCTCAGCAGCAGATAGAGAGAATTCCTGAGACCACCAGCGGAGCACATTGGAGATTCCTGCCTGCAGTGGGAGAGGCAGCAGTGGCCCTGCCACACTGAGACCAGAGGCTGAGGCCAGGAGACTGGGAGGCAGTGCAGAGGAGCAGCACCGAGATTACAAGGCTGGGAAGCAGGGCAGCAGATTGGCTTCCTTGCCCCATGGAGGCAGAGGCCAAGGGACCACGTGGCTGGGAACTTGAGGACCAGAGAGAGACTTGGCGGCTTATGACACTGACCTGAGGGAACCTCTTGACTTCTCCAATAAATCCCCATAATCATGAGTGTTGTCTGTGAGTTCTGTGTGGCTATTACAATGGATTATCAAACCCAGCAGAGAAGCAGAGTGTCGTGGGAGGAACTGTTGGTGGCAAAATAAAGTTAAAAAAAAAGAGTTCCTGGCAGGAAGGGGGAGCGAGGGAGGGGAAAAAGGGAGCTGATATCAAGGAGTCCAAGAAGTCAGGAGACGTTTTCAAACTGACGGTGGTAGTAATGGTATAATACTGCTTGATGTGATTGAACTATGGAATGTATGATCTCTGTAAGAGCTCCCAGTAAAATAAATAACTTTTAAAAAGTGGGGTGAAGGTGGAAGAAAGAATGGAGGCCCGGGTGACCTCTGCCTTGTGGCGATCTGCCTTGGGTTCCTGAGGACGTGGGTTCTCCTCCTGTGTGGAGCTGGAGGTCAGGGGGAGTCTCCACACCATTTTCTCACAAGTGGAATGGAAAATAAGGAAGAGGAGGCCAGGAATGAGGTTGGAAACGGAATATAACTACGAAGTCCATCATTTACGAGACATAGGCTCTGAGCTTCGTAAGGACAAAATCAAAGAAAAAAACCTTTGCCTATTTATTGGACACACAGTATTGGGTATGCAACAGGTGCCAGGTCCTGCACGAGGAAGGAAGGGATCCAGCAAAGACAAACTTTGCCTCTGTTCTCCTGGAGCTTAAATTTTAGTTGGAGGAAGAGCTACCGTAAACCCTGACCAAAGAAATAAATAATGGGAAATTTAGGAAGTGATCAGTGCAACAAAGAATATAAAGCGCTCACACAGAGTCCCTTGGGCCTGGGTAGCTGGGAGGATCACGTGTTAGGGTCATGCGCAAGGTGACATCTGAGACCTGTTGTGGATTAAAATACGACCTTCAAAAGAAATGCTCACTCCAAAGCTCAGAATGAATCGTATTTGCACTAAGGAGTTTTCCTGATAAAATGACGGGAAGCTTCTCCAGCGGAGATCATCCTGGCTCTGAACCCAGTGGTGAGTGTCCTTCTAAGAGACAGCGAGGGAGAAGACACAGAGACACGTGGAGAGGAAGGTGGTGTGGAGACAGAGGCAAAGCTGGAGTTAGAGAGACCCAGGCCAAGGAGCACCAAGGATTTGCAGCGGCCGTCGGAAGCTAGGAGGGAGGCATGAACCAGATGTTCTCTCGGAGGGCCAAGGGAACCACCCTTTTGCGAACTTCATCTTGGACTTCTGACCTTCAGAGCAGGGTGAGAATCAATGTCCGTGGAGCTAAGCCAGCGGTTCTCAACCTATGGGTCTTGACCCCATTGGGGATCTAACGACCCTTTCACGGGGTCTCCCAATTCATAACAGTAGCAAAATGACAGGAAGTAGCAACAGAAATAATTTTATGGTTGGGGGTCACCACAACATGAGGAACTAGATTAAAGGGTCGAGACATTAGGAAGGTTGAGAACCACTGCTCTAAGCTCATCACACTGGGAGTAATCTGTTTGCTCAGCTGTGTGAATCAGGGTTGACTAGAGAAACAAATCCAGAGACACTCAAATGTGTGTGAGAGAGGGCTTTATGTCAAAGAGCAATTGTATATTGAAAAATCTTCCCAGTACGGTTCAGATCAAGTCCATGATTCTAATATTGGCCCATATGTCAGATCCTAGTCCATAAAATCCTCTTTGGACTCACGCAGAGCATGCAATGCTGCAAATGCAGGAAGATCACAGGCTGATGGGTGGAAAGTCTTGTGGATCCAGTGGCGGTGGAAGCATCTCCAGGGCTCTGGCTGCCATCAGTGAAGCTCCATGTGGCTTGAGAGAGAGAAACCTGCCCCCAGGAAGGAAGAGAGGAAGTTCCCAGAATCCTCATGAGAAGGCCACACTCACAAGGAGGGATCATCAGGCTGTGACCTGATTGACAGGCTAGACTCCACCCCTTCATTCTTTTATCCCGCTGGCGTGAAATTGCGTGACCCCCACAGCAGCCCTAGGAAACAAATAGGAGAGGCCACTCACGAAGGATCTACTCACAGCCTCTCCTCGGTTGGAGGGACTAGCAGGTACTCTTCTGGAGGCGCGATGATTTCATCAGTGCCTTGCAGCCTGAGCACACACTGGCGTCCTCCGGGGCCCTTCAAAAACCAAAGCCAGATTCTCAGCTGTACCCTGGAAACAACCGAATCGGGACCTCTGGTGGTGGCGGCGCCCAAGCATCAGTGTTTTCAAAACTCCCCAAGACGATAACCCTTCATCAGTGTACAGCTGCATCCAGAGCGTACTTCCGAGGTCCACGCTTGCTTCCCAGTCTTCATCGGGGACGCCCAGTCCCTGAACACTTATATCCTGGAGTTCAATCTGACCCTGGAACTCCTGGGCAGTTTTCCCCAGACCCAAGACCCCCCTGCGCCCCCTTGTAGGCTGTCACACACCAGTGTACACCAGTGAAATAAACAAATGAATGTCAGGGGGTTCTGTAGCTCCTCCCATCCAGAGGTGGACTTTATTTCTCTCCTTGACAGCTAGGTTTGACCGTGTGGCTTCCTTTGGCCAATAAATCCTTTACAAAAGCAGCAGAAGCAGAAGCTTGACATGTATTTGCACCTCGGGTTGGTCCTCTTTTGCTGCTGAGACACTCAGACCACGAGAGCAAGCTGAGCCGGAAGCTTGGAGGATGCAGGATGGTAGTTCAAGAACCGCTTAACCAACAGAGTAAATCATGAGAGCTAATGAAATGAGTAATACACTTACCTTTGGTTCCCGCCACCCAGTGAAGATTGGGGACATTTGGACCATCAAAGTAAAGAGTTGATTCTCATTAGAAGAACGTAGCTACATAGCTACAAGTGTCATAAGGCCATTTTTTTCATTGTCCTGAATTGATGATGGCATTTATTAAAGAATACCGAGGGAGGGGCTCCAAATCCCAGAGCCTCCACCCCTGTGCCCTGAAAATCCTCATCCCCTCTCACCCTCAGCCTCCAAACCCTTGGTTCCGCCTTTTGTTTGTCTTCCTCGCCTCATGCCACTGAAACTTGATAATCATTACTTAAAAAAATTGTGGGTGAGGGAGGAGGTGAAAGTATCCACAACAAAGCATATACCCACTGGAGCATGTTTAGACGTGGGTCATTGGCCTCATACCTCCATTTCCCACGTCTCTGCCCAGGCTGCTTGACCATGGGAACCAGGGCTTATACTGCCTGGCTACTTCTGTAGCTGTGGGTTCAAGTCCCGGCTCAGCTGTTTACTCACATGTGATGTTGGCTCACCCTCCGACCCTCAGTTTTCTCTTCTGTAGAATGGGGCTGTTCATAGCAGTCTGGGAGAAATTCAGCGACAAGACCTGGGAGAGCAGCACTTGGGAATGGGGCCAGGCAGCTTATAGGTGCTGGTTAGGGTGGAAGATGCCTCGAGATCTTAAACCTCTCAGACCAGCCAAGCTGAAGAATGGAGCCCAGAGACAGTGCGATTTTCTTGGCAGATACCTGTTTACCTTCTCCGAGTCTCAGTTGCACTCTTAGTACACTGGGGAGAAGAGGAGGAGCTGCCTCATTGTCAGAGAACATGTGCAGATCCAAACCAACCAAAATCCCCAACTGCGTTGTCATGGGGCAGAGCAGACCTGCACCTGTGAGTTTCCAAGGCGGTAAGTCTTTTCCTTTGTTGTATTGTGGTTGTTTGGAGTGGGGCAGGGAGTGCTGTAAATCTTTACAGGAGCAGACAGCCTCTTCTTTCCCTCAGGGAGCAGCTGATGGTTTCGAACTGCTGACCTTTCAGTTAACAGCCCTAGTCTAACCGCTACATCAGCAGGGTTCCTCACACGTGTACAGCAGGTGCTTTGTCCCGGTCAGCTTTTGAGACGGCCCTGTTCAGGTCTCACACCAAGTGGCTGTCTTTCTTCTGAAAGGCAAACAAAAGCACGGAGGACGACCCGCAGTAGTAGCTGGAGAGTAAGCCTGAATGCCCCCACCCGAGCTGCTCCTTCAGGGGCCAGCGCTGGCTGAAGACCAGTGGGGAGAGGGAGGACTCCTGCCTCCAGAGTCCCCATCAGCGGCCACAACACCAGGGCTCCTATCGGAGCTGTGGGCCTGCAGACTCAGCCTCCTCTGTGTGGCCACCTGCCCTGCGATGGAGCCCCTGGTCTGGATTACAGGGGGAAGGCTTGCCCACAGATTCCTCAACCCAGAGAGAGTTGGCCCCTCGGGGGATATTGGGCAATTGTAGAGGCAATTGTGACTATCACAGGGAGGTGTGTGGAAGCTTGCAGCTGGCACCTACCTGGGTTAAGGCAGGAGTTCCTCAGGAGGCATAGGAGAGCCCCCTTCCACCCTACCCACACCTTGCCCCTAATAACAAAATATCAGTAGTGCTGAGGTTGAAAATATCTGACCTAAACCCAAAACACTGAATGGCTCCCTCCATGGGAGAACCTTCTAGCACCCTTGGTCTGGCTCAAATGGCCCAGAGGAGCTGGGTGGGAGCTAGCCCTTGGAGAGTTGGGTTTTGTGGCACACACTGCGGATTTTGCCTACCCCCACCACTTCCTTCCTCCTCTACTTCCCGGTGCAAACCCATTCTGCTTGGCGGTTGTGGGGACTGTCCTGGCCCCACAACACTATCCAATGAAAACCTCTTCCTCAGTCAATGGTGATTGGTTCAGGAATGGCATGTGACTCAAGGTAAGCCAATCAGAATTTTCTCTGAGACTTTTCTGCCAGATGCATACTAGAGGCACCAAGCTGGTAGGACATGAACATCCAGGGGACACTGAGGGAGGGGACACATGGGAAGAATGTCTGATTGACAATAATAGATGGCTCAGTGATATGAGCCAGAACCTTTTTCCTTTTATGGAATTGATTTTCTGTCCTGACTAATAGAGCCCTGTCTCTCCCACTGGGCTGGGAATTTCCTGTTCTTTTATCTCATCTGGAGGCATTGTGCCCCTCCCACTGCCATCTATCCCTTTCGGGAGTCTGGAAGAGGAGTCTGCCAGGCCTCAGGGCCACCCAGCTCCTCACTTAGAACAGCTCATCATCCTGAATTGATCGAAGTGGGATTTTGCGCACAGGAGCCTGCAGGGCCGAGTAGGACTGCTCCATTGGGTTTCCAAGGCTCTTGACAGAAGCAGACTGCCCCGTCTTCCTCCCAGGGGGAACCACCGAGCACAGTGGGCTAGCATTTAATGGCTACCCCATCCGGATCCTTGACCCGCGGTTACTCACCTAAGGATGACTCATGGAGGACCTCTGACCCAGAGCAGGCTGCCGAGGCCGGGAGAAAACCAGCTCCCAGGGAGACTCTGGGAGCAAGGACACTACTTCTTTGGGCTATTCTGAGACCTGATGTAAGCTATGGACACTTCCCCAGCCACGTCCACAGCTAAAGCCATGTCCCTGCCTGCACTAACACCGCTCTGTCCTGATTTTCAAGGGAGTTAGCCATGAATTTTGGCCCGAGTTTGAAATCTGTCCCTGCTGTTTCCTAGCTGAGTGGACATGAGCTGTAACGATTACGTGCTGGGCTGCTAACTGCCAAGTCTGCAGTTCAAAGCCACCAGCCGCTGCTCGGCAGAAAGATGGGGCTTTCTACTCCCGTAACGAGTTACGGTCTCAGAAACTCACAGGGGCAGTTCTAGCCTGTCCTGAGGGGTCACTATGAATTGGCACTGATTTGATGGCACCGAGTTTGGTTTTTGGTTTGGTCCCTCCAGTGTTCTGGTGGTACACAAGGTAACGCATTGGCCTGCTTATCACAAAGTCAGCAGCTCAAATCCACACATTTCTCCACAGGAAAAGATGCGGCTTTCTCCTCCCATAGTTGTAGCCTTGGAAACCCCAAGAGACCCCATTCTGTCCTCTAGGCTGTGAGTCAGAATTGACTCTCGACAGCAGTGAGTGGGCCCTGGTTCTCAGTGGGGCCTTATGCAAAACGGAGATAAACATGGCATTGCCCTCCCGCATTGTTGTTACTGGGGGGGGGGGGAGATTACGGGAGACCATATAAGCACAGACCTTAACCTAGAGCCTTCCATTTAGCAAGTCGTCAACACATTTTGGGGGAAAATATTAGGCCGGAAATGTTTTGCTTGAAAAACAAAGAAAGAAGAGACGCCCTGGGCCACACCTCCCATCTTAAACTCAGATGAGGAATCCAGGTCCCTGTGACCCATGGCCAGGAGGTGGGTGTGGAGGCCGGACATTCTCCCACCCGGCCAGCCTTGGGCTGGCCTGCTGGTGCTGGGCAGTGGGGCCCAGCATCAGCAGACTCCCTGGCACACCCAGCCGCCCATCCCGTGAGTCAGCCCTACTCCTTAACCCACTGCAAAACCGACCAGTCACTTCCTGGCGGCCCCAAACAAAGGCTTAGAACCTGCCGTCCAGGAACTGCACCCTTATCGCTCCCAAGGCCTGATAAAGAGGAGCAGGAGGCCTGAGTCAGCTAAGAGTCAGCTTTGGCACTCAGCATGGCCTCAGGCCTGCCCCCAGTCCAGCGACCAGAGCTCAGCCCTGCCTCCAGAAGACATTGTCTGAGATCTATCTCAGGGCGAAGCAGCAAGCCAACAAATGGGGTAACCCTTCGAGCTATGAGACAGCCAAGTCCACCAGGGCTCCAGGGAGTGAGCAGGGCCGGGAGCTGCGTGGGGGGGGGGGGGGGAAGAAAACAGGGCCACTCCCACCTGCTGGAGCCTGGCATGCAGTCTCCCCTCAGCCACGCTCTGATCTGACTGCCTCCTGTCTGAACCACAGACTTTGAAACTACATCCGCTGGTCCCCATCCAGCTCAGAACTCTGCCGCCACTCCCCATGGCCCATGGTGGCGTGGCCGCAGTTTGTTCGGATTCCCAACACCTCAGTTCTGCCGGGGAGCTACGATGAGTCCCTGGCAAGAGTCCAGCGGCAGACTCCCCTGCACCTCTGCTGCTCAGGCCCAGAAGAGGCTATTAGAATCCACTGGGTGTGCCGAGGGAGGCTTCCAGGAGGAGGTGGCATCTGTGCTGGAAAGAGGCAGGAGAGGAAAGGCAGGCGATGGCCAAGCCAACAATCCCAATCCGCCCAGCTCCCACCTGCCAGAGCCCCAGGCAAAGGGTCGGTCGCAGCCAAAAGAAAAGGAAGCTCAATGTTTACCAGCGGCATGACCTTGGACAAGTCTCTGTCCCTGTCTCTCTCTCTCTCTCAGCCTCAGTTTCTGCCTCTGTAAAATAGGTTGAGGCTACCTATTATCAGGGCTTCCGGGGAGAAGGAGCCAAGTTCAAAATATAGTAGGCACCTAACCCACTGGATATCGAGTAGGGTGTTCTTCATGACGTACTCTTGGCTTCTTCTCTGGTCCAGGTTAAAGGAAAGGGCCAGGGTTGGGGGCGGACAAGGCCAGCTAACCCGGATTTCCCCATTGTTCCCGGCCACCACGAGTTTGCTCCCTGAGGCTGGAAGGAGGAAATTCTCTGCACAAAGGCAGGAAGGCGGAGGTGCCCCTGGGGCGGCCGGTCTGCTCCCTGAGATCCCCAGCCAGCACCTGCAGAGCTGAGCCAGGAGCATCACCCTTGGGCTGTCATGGGGGTAAACTGAGGGCCAGGTCAGGAGCAGGCCTGTCCTAGGTCATCCTGGGGCCATATCAGGGCCTCCTTCATCCTGTTTTCAATTCCACAGCCACTGATTGAGCATGCGTTATAAAGTGTCTGCTAGTGTTAGTGCCACTCCGCTGATTTTCTTGCCTTTTTTGTTTTTAATCATTTTATTGGGGGCTCATACAACTCTTATCACAATCCATCCATCCATCCATTGTGTTTAGCACATTTGTACATTTGTTGCCATAATCATTTTCAGAGCATTTTCTTTCTACTTGAGCCCTTGGTATCAGCTTCTCATTTTTTCCCTCTCCCTCCCCTCCCCTCCCTCCTTCATGAACCCTTGATAATTTATAAATTATTATTATTTTTTCATCTCTTACACTGACCGATGTGTCCCTTCACCCACTTTTCTGTTGTCCATCTCCTTGAGAGGGATTATATCATTGTAATCAGTTCCTCCTTTCTCCCCCCACCTTCCCCTTACCCTCCTGGGATGGCTCTCTCAATATTGGTCCTGAGGGGTTTATCTGTCCTGGAATCTCTGTGTTTCCAGCTCTTATATGTATCCATGTACATGCTCTGGTCTAGCCAGATATGTAAGGTAGAGCTGGGGTCATGATAGTGGAGGTGGGGAAAAAGCATTAAAGAACTAGAGGAATGTTGTATGTTTCATTGTTGCTACACTGCATCCTGACTGGCTCATCTCCTCCCCACTACCCTTCTGTAAGGGGATGTCCAGTTGCCTACAGAGCTACAGAGGGGCTTTGGGTCTTCACTCCAAACTCCCCTACATTCACAATGATATGATTTTTTGTTCTGGGTCTTTAATGCCCGACTCCTGATCCCATCGACACCTCGTGATTGCACAGGCTGGTGTGATTCTTCCATGTAGGCTGCGTTGCTTCTCAGCTAGACGACTGCTTATTTGTCTTCAAGCCTTTAAGACCCCAAACGCTATATCTTTTGATAGCCAGGCACCATCAGCTTTCTTCACCACATTTGCTGATTCTCCCATTTTGTCTTCAGCGATCAATCATGTCAGGAAGGTGAGCATCATGGAATGCCAGGTTAATAGAAGAAAGTGTTCTTGCACTGAGGGAATACTTGAGTAGAAGCCCAATGTCCATCTGCTACCTTAATACCAAACTTATAAATATATGCACATAGATCTATTTCCCCATTGTCATATATAAATATATTTACATATTTACATGCCTGTAATTAGACCTCTATAAATGCCCTTTGCCTCTTAGTTCTTTCCTCTATTTCCTTTTACTTTCCTCTTGTCCCACTATCATGCTCAGCCTTCATTTGGGTTTCACTAATTCCTCTCGGTTACATTGCCCATGATCAAGCCCTACCACGCCTCCTACACCCTCCTCACTACCGGTTTTGGATCATACTCTTGTCCCTGGGTTTGTTAACACCCACTTCTGTTCCCCAGCCTCCCTCCTCTCCCATGTCCCCTGGGAAGCATACTGTTGGTCCAGTTGTTTTCTCCTCCAGATTGTTTATCCTAACTATTTTATCTAGATAGACATGCAGAGATAATAACATGCACAAAAACAAAGCAAAGGAAAACAAAGCAACAAAAGAAAACAAAACAATAACAACAAACCAATGACAAAAAAAAGAAAAGCCTGTAAATAGTTCAAGGTCTGTTTGTTGGCCTTTAGGAGTGTTTTCCAGTGGAGTCTGATGGGGTGCCAAACCCTGGTCCCAAAGTCTACTTTTGGTATTCTCTGGGGACTTTGTTGCTCTGTTCCCCTTGCTGTTCTGTTGCACGCCCTTAGTGTTTTGCCTCGGTGTGGTGGGATCAGATTGGGTGCAATTCCCACATTGTGTCTCCAATGTTGTCCCCTGTAGGGTTATGGGTCAGTGAGGAATATCTTGTCTCATATTCCTCTCTGTGCATTGTCTGCTCTGAACAGGAATATCCTCCTCAAGGCTTGGTGGGCCAGGATGTGATCCACTATCTCTTCCTCCCCCTTCATTTGCTCCCGTGTGCTCTGATCAGACATGTCCCTCTCCCTGCACTATAGCTGCAGTGCTGTCCTCTGAACTGAATTCTTCTGGGGGGTGAGGGGTGTTGTCCATCTAGTTGGGATTGAGGCTGGCACCTCCATTGAGTCGGTTTTCGACTTGTAGAACATGTGGCAGGATAGGGTTTTCTTGGTTGTCATCTTATCTGAGCAAGTCCCCGGGCCTTTCTGTTGTGAGCCAGGAAAGAGTTAGCCTCAGAATCTCATGGAGGCAGGTCTACCCTGTCCTATAGGGTCACTGTGAGTTGGCATCAGCTCAATGGCAGGGAGTTTGGTTTGCTGGCACAATGGTTAAATGCTTGGCACTGTAGGACTGCATAGATCTGCCCATTGAGTTTTAAGACATCAAATCTTTATAGGAAGCCTCATCTTTCCCTCAAGGAGCAACTGGTAGATTTGGACTTTAGACCTTGTGGTTAGCAGGTTAGCCCACTACGCTACCAAGACTCCTTTCCATGTACAATTAAGTGACACTGAATAATAATGACAATCACTTGCTTCCATTGCCAAACAGATACTCAGTGCTTCCTAAATGAGTTTTCCTTTCCCTTATCAAGCATCTCTTCTCCCCGACCACCCCTGCCACACCCCTGGTAACCACTAATCAAATCTGGTCTCTACAGATTTGCCTATTCTAATACTTCACATAACACACACACACACACACACACTTTAACAGCTTTATTGTCATATCACTTGCATGACATTATATTTGCCTCAGAGGCTATGAATGAATTCCAGTGAGCATATTTAATATTGCTGTTACGGTCACAAACCAGTTTTCATGACCTTTAAACTCCCAGTCAGTGACCCTGTTCCACCTTCAGCCCAGCCCCGCCTCTCAGCCCTCACAACCCCTAGCCTGCTTTCTTTCTTTCTTTTTTTAAATACTTTTGTTGGGGGCTCTTACATCTCTTATCACAATCCATCCATTCATCCAGTGATGATGACATTTGCACATATGCTGCCTTCATCATTTTCAAAGCATCCTCTTCCCACTTGAGCCCCTGATACCAGCTCCCCATTTCTTCCCCTTCCCTCCCTTCCTACCCTCCTTCCTGAACCCTTGAAAAGTTATAGATTATTATTTCCATATATTACATCGTCCTCCATCAACCCTCACCCACTTTTCCGTTATTTGTCTTCCTGGGAGAGGATTCTAGATTGATCCTTGTGATTAATTTCGCCCTCCACCATCCCCTAATCCTACTGGTATCTCTACTATCATTTTTGGCCCTGAGGGGTTTATCTATCATGGATTCCCTGCCTTGTGGGCTCTTATCTGTAGCAGTGTGCATGCTCTGCAAATGTGGTGAATAAAGCTGATGGTGCCCGGCTATCAAAAGATAAAGTGTCTGGGGTCTTAAAGACTTGAAAAATAAACAAGCAGCCATCTAGCTGAGAAGCAACAAAGTCCACATGGAAGAAGCACACCAGCCTGTGTGATCAAGAGGTGTCAATGGGATCAGGTATCAGGCATTTAAGACCCAGAACAAAGCCATACCCAATGTGAATGGGATGGGGGAGGTGGACAGGAAGGGCACGAAGTTGAGACCCAATGCCCATCTGTAGACAATTGGACATCCCCTCACAGAGAGGTCACAGGGAAGAGATGAATCGGTCAGGGTGCACTATAGCACCAATGAAACACACAACTTTCCTCTAGTTCTTTGGTGCTTCCTTCACCCCACCATCATGACCTGAATTCTACCTTACATATCGGATTAGACCTAGCCTGTTTTCTCTCAGTTTGCCTTTTCCAGAAAGCCATCCATCCCTTTTCTATTTAAATCCAAGAGGAGCCCCTGCTCATTCTGAGGCAGGGAAAGGAGAAGACTTGGGGGCAGGAAAGTGTGTCTCAGAAGGGCCCAGAGAGTGGGCCTGGCCCCTGCTGGCTCCCCTCTAAGAAGGCAAACAAACTCACCAAGGAGGCTTGAGTGAGGACATGCGCTGGCCCTACAGCCCTAGGCCTGCACTCTGCGGGTGATGATCAAAACAGCAGCAGTGACAGCACAGTCCCTCCCTGGCCCCGGCCTGGCCAGGCATCACTCGCTCCTCTCTCGACCACAGGCAGGGGAAGAGGAGGTCTGGGCAGATGGCAGGAGGCCCTAGCTTTCTAGTGGCCATTTTTGGAGGTGCTAGGCCTGGAGTTAGCTCAGTGTTCTCACCAGCCTGCTTGGCCAGGGAGCCCTGCTTTCTCCTGCCTGGTCACAGAAGTCGCTATTCCCCCCTTCTGCCTGTGGGCCCCCAAGGGCCCAGACGAGGTTACCTCGGGCAGGAGTGCTCAGAGCAAACAAGGGAAGGCTGCACTGATTTATGAGGTGGCCCCAGAACAGACGCCCTGAAGAGCTCGTTCCCAAAGGCGGCGAATTGGGAAGCCCCGCTTGGGTCTGGGCTGAGTTCCGCCTGGACTCACTGGTCAGGTGGACACTCGAGAGGCCTCCTGGTTGCTCACCAGGCACTGGTCTTGCAATGTTTTCTGGACACTGAACTATGACTGTCTTCTTTCTGGAACAGCCATGTCCAGGTGGGAAGGAGAACTTCCCAGTGTCTCCAGCAAGACAGCCCTTCCGACCCCAGAAGAGGAAAGGTAGGGAGAGTGGTGATTCGGACAATCATAGAGAGCCCGGCGAGGCATGGCTAGAATCTATCAGTCACTCCAGGAGCGAAAAGAGCTGGTGATGTCCCTGGTAAAATGACAGCCAGGGGGACGACTGTAGACACTTTGGTTTTGTCCAGTAGGGGTACCATTGTCAGAAGTGAGTCAACGGCACCCAATAGCAGGACAATAACAGGCTTGGCGATGATGACCAGGAAGGCTTAGTCAAAGCTTCTTACATGCTGTTCCAGGGGCCCTGATGGCACAGGAGGCAAGGCACTGATCTACTAACTCTCAGGTCAGTGGTTCAAAACTACCAGCTGCTCTATGGGAGAAAGATGAGGCTGTCTGCTCCCAGAAAGATTTCAAGTCTCAGAAATGCAAAGGGGCAGTTCTAATGAGTTGGAATCAATTCAGTGGCAATGAGTTTGGGCTTTTCTGGTTATGTGTTGTTCTACGGTTGCCTCATCGTGCCATAATCACCATTACCACTGTTGCCCCCACTTGACAGATGAAGAAACTGGGGCCCAGGAAGGAGTGGAAATCTCAGATGTCACACACAGCAGCAGTTGGAACTAAGCCCTGGCAGCTGGCTCAGAGCTTTCCCTTTATGTACAATGTGGTGCTGGTTCTGCCACGGACCTGCCTTGTCTTCTACTAAACTCTATTAATGCAGCCCAGAAGACCAGGGACTGGCCAGAGCGGACATTTCCTGCACCCCTAGCTGGCTTCATGAAGCCGGGGTCAGTGATGCTGAGCACGGAGAAATGGGCATGGCCAGGTAGGCAGGAGGTGCTCCGCACATTGTGACAGTGCTCCGCTCCGTGTTGACGTGGCGAGGCTGCGCTTCCCTTGGCTTGCCCGACCTCTGCAATCCTCGTCACTGTGCGCTCCGATCTGAACTAAAGGGGTCTCCTTTGAGGGGAGGCTCCCAAGTAGATAAATGCATGCTGGGGCACAGTGGACTCTCTCTCCCGACCCTGCCATCCTCTCAGTGTCTGCTCTCCCGTTCTTGGGGCATAAGCCAGCAGTGGCCTCCAGCCTGCCACCTGACCTGTAGATTGGGGGTTCCTCAGTACCTACAATCACGAGAGCAACAGAGGGTTTCAGCCCATCTTCTGGCTCATGGATTCAGAATTGCCAGTCCCTACAATTGCAGGAGCCATTTCCTTGGATAAAAGTATATATATATAGTAAGTGTGTATCTAATCACTAGTTTTACTCCTCTAGAGAATCCTCTGGAACTCCTCTAGAGAAGGCACTTCAGGCATGCAGTCAGGAGTGACCGTCCTTGGAGGACACTTGCTAAAGCAGTAAGGCAGCGAACAAGAGGAAGATTTTCGAACAGCTGAATGGACACAGCGCCTGCGCCCATGGCTCAGACATAAGAACAGTGGTGAGGCCGGTGCAGGGCCCAGCAGGGTTTCCTTCTGCAGGGCACAACGGGCCCTAGCCACCACCACCACCACCGAGACGCACCTTCCAGAACACACTCGCAGTTGCTAACTCATCCGCCAGCTCTCGACTCCAATGTCGCGTCTCCAGAGAGACCTTCCTGAGTCAGCCTTTCCACAATGGCCTCCCCTGGCTGGCTTTCTCGATGAGCTAATTCTTGTATCTCGTTATTTGTTTGTTTGCTCAGCGCCTCGTCTCACGGGAAGAGTCCTGGTCCGTGAAGGCAGAGGCGGTGTCTCTCGTTCTTCACCGCAGCTCCAGGGTCGAGATTCATGTTTGGCACAGAGGAGATGCTCCACATAAGTCTGTTGGTAAAAGAAGTGACTGAAGCAGGGGAGGCATTTTCTGACACATCTCTGGATTCAGTTTGGTTTGTTTTGAGAGGAGGGTTAAGGTAATATGAAACCAGTCCATGGAGTGAGAGCTTGGAGTTGAACACTTTTAGGAAAACATCAGGCCCAAATCTGCAAAGATCCCCCCTCACCGCGAGGCCCAGACAGCCCAGCAGACCTGTTTTCATGCTGAAAAGCTGAGGCCTTCACCCAGGGCCACCCACGGGGGCCGGACCCACCGATTGGGGCGGGGGGGCGGGGGAGGGCAAGAACTCCGAGCGTGAGTACTGAAGGCCTGCTTGTATGTGTTTGTCCAGGAAAAGTATCCAGATTTTACCAGGGAGCACAATGATTCCTATGTGTTGTTTTCAAGTTTGTAACTCAGCCTTTTCCAACAGGCTGCCTCGCTCGGGTCTAAGGCGGTGCCGCCCAGTATAACTTTCTACCACGGGCAGTGGTTCTCCACTCAGGTGGCTCAGGTGGCCCTCGAGCACTTGAAATGTGGCAAGTGTGACCAGGAAGCGACTTTTAAACTTCATTCACGGCTAATAAATTTATATTTGAAGGGTCACATCCGGCCAGCAGTGACCTCACTAGGCACAGCTTTCCAAACAAAGCATCAAATTCCCTGCCATCGAACCAATGCCAACTCAGAGCGACCCGGCAGGACAGGGTGGAATTGCCCCTGTGAGTTTCTGAGACTGCTACGCTTTACAAGATTAGAAAGTCTGTCTTTCTCTTGAGGAGAGGCTGGTGGCTTTGAACTGCTGACCTTGCAGTTAGCAGCCCACAGCTTAACCAGCACTGTTGTTATTATTCTTGGGCGCGATTGAGTCAGTTCCAACCCAGAGCCACCTTCTGCACCACAAGGGAAACTGTCCGGGCCAGCACCATCTTTGCAGTTGTTCCTCGGCCGGAGTCCACTGGGGCGGCCGCCGCTGTGTCAATCCACCTTCCTTTTACTCCCGGCCGTCCCTCCACTTTCCCAAGCACGAAGTCCTTCTCCAAGGACTGGTCTCTCCTGACAGTGTGTGCAAAGTACAAGCCACGAAGTCTCCCCATCCTTGCCTCTAAGGAAAACTTGCCCTTTTAGCCGTCCGTAGTACTTCCAACATTCTTCTCCAGTGCCCCCATTCACCCGAAATACCAGGGTGGGTCAGGCACTAGAGGAAGATACGTTTTATGGTCTTACGACTTACTGTGGATTCCGACCCGGCCAATTCTGAAAACGTTCGCTGTTAACTAAGCCAGACAATGCTAACGAACAGGATGCAGAGACGGTTTGTCTGGTAGGGACGCAAATGATTTCTGGTTAATAGAAGAGATAATTCCAAAGGCTGAGGCTGTATTGGCCCACGGGCCAGTTTGACTTTTGTAGCTGACTGAGCAATCTCATTCTGAGCTCCTCCCCGCCTACCCCCTTCCCATGAATACATATGAGGAGGTTTGTGGGAAGGTGGTAGAAAGAGGTCGTGGGATTTCCCCACCCCCTTTTTAACGTCTCTTGAGTCCCTTTCTCACACCATCTCTGGGACCAGTGCTGTGCTTGTCCCTCATGAGGCAGCGAAACGCTGCGCTGGCCTGTGACCACTATAGGCGTGCCAGAGAATCTTTTTGAAAATGACATTGGGTATAGCAGAGGCCCAGAGCTGCTACCTCAGCTCCCTCCACTCCGCTCTGGTCAGCCACACCCCACCCACCTTCCTGTCCCCCAGGCGGCTCATGGGACGGTGCCCACCTGTGGGCATCCATAGGACTGCACCACAGGCTTTTTCACAAGGACATCACCAGGCCTTGATTCCTCAGGCCAGACTCGAACCTCCAACTCTTTGGTTAGCAGCTGAGGACATGCACCATTGGCACCACCCCAGCGGGACTCCTCTCTGACCCCAGGCTGGGAGCACCTGGCAGCCCCGAGCCTGTGGGAGGTCAACAACCCTCTCCTTTGGTAGCAGCCGGGAGACATCAAGCTGAAGAGTGGGGGACCCCGGCCACACATTTGAGGAGCCAGTCAGAGGGACTGCTTGTGAACCTGGCAGGAGGGCCCGGGGTGGGGCCCATGACCCAAAGCAGTAGGCCAAACACCCCCCTGTGGACAGTGAGGTCATCGGAAGTCCACGCCCTCAGATTGGCAGGGAGCTGGGCGCTAGGAGGGCGTTGGCTCCCTAGAACCAGATGAATGTAGCGAGCCCAGGGTGGGCTGGGAGAGGGGAACGGTCAGGCCTTCAGCCCAGTGGCTGCGAAGCTTTGCCTCAGAAGCTGGGGTTCTAGATGGCCAGGCTGAGGTCTGTGGGAGATTTGGGAGGGGCAGGAAAGGAGGCTGGGCTCTAGTCTTCTCTCCCGCCTCCCTCCTTGACAGGCTGGGAGAACCTGGCCTCCAGTTTCCTTGTTTGGAACATAATTGCCTTTCCTGGAGTCCCCACGGGGCCCTGATAGACTGGCAACAAGGACACGCCTAGCACAGGGCCCAGCATGAAGCTGGCACACGAGTGAATGCCATCTCTGTTTTTCAACAACACTCCGTTTCCCTCCCCGGGCTCCCCACCTCCCCCCACCTTAGGAGTCCCTGGATAACACAAATGGATCACACACTGAAAGCCTAGCGGTTTGAGTCCACCCAGAGGCCCTTGGTAGAAAGGTCTGGTGATCTACTGAAACAATCAGCCATGGTCAACCCCATGCAGGGCAGTCCTCTGAGTTGGCATTGAATCAATGGCCACTGGTTGGTGTGGCCTGTTTTTGACAGAGAGAATCACTCTGAGGACAGGTGGGTGGGAAATGAAACTGAAGTAATCCCCACCCCCGAGAATGGAAAATTTGTTTAATTTTAAAAAAACCACCTGGCACCCCCATCACCTCGTGCTGACAGCAGGGCTGCGCTGACACCAGGCATCCAGGTGTAGGGAGTTGGCGTCTTTTGCCGCCTGTCCTTGGGGGGGGTGGAATTCCCACCCACCCTTTCCCATCCTCACCCCTCCTGCCCTACACATGCACACACACGGACCCTCCCCACCTATCGGGAGTCTTGAGGACCAGTTCACAGACAGAGTGAAGGCCACAGGCCTGCCCGGTGTTCTGAAAAAGGCCAGGTTGGCCCTAGGCTGGTATCTGGGAATTTAGGTATCGGAGGGCTCCCACCGATTTCGGAACTGATCACAGCAGCTCCCCTTGCCCACACTGTTTATATACACAATATGGTCTAGGCCGAACCCCTGATTTCCCTCTGGACATTAGCTAGGTGCCAGGCAGGAGTTGCCTATGTGACCAGCCCCCAGTTAAGCCCCTGGGCCTTGAGCCTCGAATGATCCTCTATTGGCAGACAGTGTGCGAGCTCAGCTCCTTGAGAACTGAGCACGGCCTGGGAGAGGGGCCTGGTTGTGCAGGGGTTACACGTTGGGCTGCAAACCAGTAGGTTGGCAGTTCAGAACTGCCAGTCTCCATGGAGAAAGATGAGGCATACTCACGGGGCAGTCCCCCGCCCCCTGCCCTGTAGGCTCCCGGTGAGTCAGGACAGACTGGGTGACAGGGAGTTTGGTGTTGGTATGTGACACCACCAGGAGCCCTGGGGCGTCATGGGGTAGTTACTGCTTGGGCTGCTCACCCCAGGCCCGGTTTCCTCGGGTTTTGTCCCAGGAACCTGCTCCCTTGGCTGACTGTGCTTTGTGCTCTTTCGCTGTATAGATTCATAACTCAGCATACAACTTAAAATGAAATGATGCCATGCCATTCACACCACCCCCTCCAGATTTTAACACTTGAAAACCCAGATGTGTCTTAGGAATGGGGGCTCTATCACAGTTTCGTTGGTGGGAGTTCTCCTTCCCGGGAGTCCCTGGTGGTGCAGATGGTTAAGCATTTGACTACCGCCCAAAGATGGACGGTTCAACCCCACCCATCGCCTCTAGGGAAGCAGGGCTGGGCAGCTGCTCCCATCAAGACAGCAGCTTTGAAAGTCCTCGGGACAGCTTTACTCTCACCTGGGCTCGCTATGTGTTAAAAACATGGCTACTGTCATACTAGCAACACCTTCCACTAAAGACTGGCTTTAAATGGGTTCACTGTATAAAGCTTAAACACAAAGAGGCCCCCACAAGCCCCACTCTCCCGTACCCCCACCCACCCCTCAAAAAAGGCCCGCCTTGCGGAATGCACGTGAGCATTTCTGTTTTCCTGCGCTTCGTTACCCAGCAACCCCTTCAGACCAGTCAGTCACCCTCGTCTCCTTCAGGCCGAGAGAGCTCACTGCAGATGGCGGCACAGACCCCGTGTGGAGCAGCGGGCCCCGTGCCCACCAGAAGGTGTGGGCCTGAGGAAGTCAGTGATTTAAGTCCTGGAACAAAACACATACACACGCTGTGCAGTTTGTGGTTTTACTACTGGCAAGTGACACCAACAGGGAAGGGCGGGGCCGGGCAAGGGACAGGGGTGGGTGGGTTTGGGGGTGGGGGGAGCCAGTGCCTGGTGCCAGGCAGGCTTTGAGAGGTGAGGTCGAATTGAGCACAGTCCCGGAGCGCGCGGTCCGTGCCCATCGGCCACCGCAGCACGCCCGGAGGAGCTGTGCCCTCTGCCCCAGGTGGCAGCTGCTTGGAGCGGTCAGGGCAGCATCCGGAACCCACCCGGCTCTTCCCGAGAGAAAGACGAGGCTCTCTGCCCGCTCCTGAGTCACAACCTCGGACTCCCACAGGGCCCCTTCCCCTCTGCCAGACAGGGTGGCCGGGAGTCCGGGCTGACTCCGTGGCACTGAGCTTGGTTTGGGTTGGAGGCGAACAGCAGGCCCTGCGTGAAGCCAACTGTGAACGTGCCTGCAGTCACCTAGCTTAGCCTGAGGAGCTCATCCTGTTTAAACTGCCTTTCCCCCCTGCTAGCTGTTAGCCCTTTCCCCGCTCCCCTCCCGGCTCCCCCAACAAGACCTTAACTCTGCCTGCCTAGACATTGCCAGGCTCTGCCTGCCCAGCCAGCGCGAACTGACACCATCTTGGGAGACCCTGAAGTAGGGCCTGCAGCTGTGCTGTTCCCCCAATGATGAAAATGTAACGCCTGAGCCCGCCCACTACTTTGAACTAGAAAACTCATGACCTTTCTCTGTTCTGGATGGAGAGGTTTCCAGATGCTAGCCTATTCTTGATCCAGCAATGTTATAAAGGCTTTAATTATTAATCTAGTGATGTGGTTGATCTTGCCCCCCCCCCCCCCCCAACATGCTCAATACTCGCTGGAAAGTCTTCTCCAAGGCATCTTGGAAAGCCTGACAATCCACTCCCTGAAAAGGCAGTCATTGAAAACCCTACGGAGCCTGGGGCCTTAAAAGCTTGTAAAACAAGCATAACACTGGGTCTGTATTTGCCCGGAGCCAGAGTCCAGATTAGGAGGCAGCTGCAGACTGTGTGGCTCATTGATGGCCTCCTCGGACACCAGGCGACCAGAAGAACCGGGTGGTGTACAACTACCATAACTGAGTGTCTTTGATCAAAGGTTACATAGGCCAACCCTGACCCAGAAGGGGGGGAATGCAGAAAGGAATGTCAAACTCCCCAGAGTCCAGACTTTCTGGAGCTACAGAGACGTGATTAAGCCACTGGAATGACCACCCTGAGATAATCTTTCAATCTTAAACTGAACAGATCCTGGAGTCTTCTTAAAACTAAAGAATAAGCAAAAGATAAAGCGTCTGGGGTCTTAAAGGCTTGAAGGGAAACAAGCGGCCATCTAGCTCAGAAGCAACAAAGCCCACTTGGAAGAAGCACACCAGCCTGTGTGATCGCGAGGTGTCGAAGGGGTCAGGTATCAGGCATCATCAGAACAAAAAATCTTATCATAGTGAATGAGGGGGCTAGTGCGGAGTGGAGACCCAAAGCCCATTTGTACTGGACATCCCCTCACAGAGGGGTCTTGGAGAGGAGATGAGCCAGTCAGGGTGCGATGTAGCAATGATGAAACATACAACTTTCCTCCAGTTCCTAAATACTTCCTCTCCCCGTCCACTATCATGATCCCAATTCTACCTTACAAATTTGGCTAGACCAGAGGATGTATACTGGTACAGATAGGAACTGGAAACACAGGGAATCCAGGGCAGATGATCCCTTCAGGACCACTGGTAAGAGTGGTGATACCAGGAGGATGGAGGGAAGGTAGGAGTAAAAAGGGGGAATTGATTACAAGGATCTACATGTAACCTCCTCCCTGGGGGTGGACAACAGAAAAGTGGGTGAAGGGAGACATCGGACAGGACAAGATATGACAAAACAATAATTTATCAATTACCAAGGGTTCATGAGAGAGGGGGAGTGGGGAGGGAGGGGAAAAATGAGGAGCTGATGCCAAGGGCTTAAGTGGAGAGCAAATGTTTTGAGAATGATGAGGGTAATGGATGTACAAATGTGCTTTACACAATGGATGTATTTAAGGATTGTGATAAGAGTTGTATGAACCCCTTATAAAACGATTAAAAAAAACACTAAAGAACACGAGCAACCGAAATGTACATAAATGGGTATACTGGACGGTGTAAGATGCAGCAAAAAAATAAATAAATAAAATCAGGGTTCCTGGCTGGGGTAGGAAGGGGATAAAGGGGAGGTGATATCCGGGAGGTCAAGAAGAAAGAAAATGTTTTGAAACTGACTGTGGTAGCAATTACACAATGCTGCTTGATGTGATTGAACTATGGAATGCTATGATATCGGTAAGAAAGAGCTCCCAATAAAATGATAAAAAAAAAAAATCCCCAAAATTCGTTTGGCTAACTAGTTTTAAAGTTGTCTGCATTGAGCACTGTGGTTTTACAAGCTCTCCCTCTGTGGGACTGAATGGGCAAGAGCTCCTGGAAAGCTACCGCAGGAACCTGGGGCAACGGGTGTACTGTGAGGTGGGCAGGACAACTCAGAAAACAGGGCCAGTGTGGTTGCACCAATCCAAGAAGGCCGACACGTTGCTACATTGTACACAGAGACACTGGTGCATGGACGTATGCTGTTGCTATGGAAAAGGAGTCCCGGGCGGCTTCATGGTTACGCATCCGGGCTGCTAACTGCAAGGTCAACATTGGGTTACTATGTATATTCTCAAAAACAGCAATAAATGATTTATTTTACAAATGAGAAAGCCACATGCAGTGTCGTTCTCCTCTCACAGACATGGGTCAGAATTGGCCCCAGGGCCACTGGTTCAGGGCTAAATGACCTGCCTGCGGGCCTTTGACTCCTGATCAGCAGAACCAGCAAGCCAACCCCAGGGCTTTCCCCACCATGCAGCTGTCCCTGGACTAGTGTCACACCAAGAGCCACACCCCGGGTGGCTTATGAAAATGGGAACAAGTTGTCTCCCAGCGGCCAGTGACTGCGTTCATGGTGTCGGCAGGCCAGGCTCCCTCTAAGCCTTAGAGTCTAAGGGCTACGCGGAGGATTCTTCCTGGTCAATCCCTGATTCCTGTGGTAGCTGATGATGCTCGGGTTTCCATGGTAGCATCTCTCTGATCCGATCTCTGCCTCTGTCTTCACGGGGGGCTTCTTTCCTGTGTTTCTCTCAATCTCCCTCTTCTACGTCCCTCCATCCTTGGTTAGAGACCCACCTTAGTCCAGGATGATCTCATTTGAATGCCATTCCTTCCTCTTCCTCTTTCCAAACATGGGCATGTCCACAGGTATTTGGAGGTAGGATTCCACTGTATCTTTTGAGGAGGCAAAATTCAGCCCATCCCTGCTCTTCCCCTACCACCAGCCCCCCGTCAGCTCTGAACAGACTCTCCTTCACCCCCAGTCTACTGGTGTGGGTCACAACTTCCTCAGATGACTGACGTGAGGGGCGGCGTGTGAGTGTGCCAGCCTGGGGCCCTCTGGCTCTGTGTGCCTGCCCTGTGTGTCTGGAATTCTGGAATTCCATATGAAAACAGTGGCCTTGAAGGAGGTGAAAAAGTTCCCCACAAGCCAGAACTCCACACACCCCTCTGCTTTATAAAGACCTGCTTTGTTTCAGACCAAGGGAAGGAGAAGCTGGGGCGACAGCCTGAGGCTTAGGGAATTCAGGTGTTTGGGCTGGTGTGCCAATGCCTAGGAGGAGAAAAGTCTGAAGCCCAACCTGAACCTGGGACTTTAGCCCGAATCATCTTCCGAACAGCTCGTGTGTGGGCGTCATGATTTGCAGTCTGCAAAAGGCCTTCCCAGGCATTTTCTCAGCAGAGTAAGAGCTTGCGGGACGGAAAAAGAGGCTCCGTCCCTGCCACCTGCTCCCTAGGATGGCCCTGGGGTGCAGGGGGCTATGCCCTGAGCTGCTGGCCGCAGGTCAGTGGCTCAAACTTTATCCGTTGCTCCACAGGAGAGTTACAGTCTCGGAAACTCACCGGGGACAAGTCTACCCTGTCCTCCAGGATAGCCAGGAATTGGCCTCTGCCTGGTGGCATGAGTTTGAGTAGACACAGTGTGCCAGGTCTTTATCCTGGCCCCAATCCTTAGAGGACCTGGCGTCCCCAGCACACCCCCTCCCCCAGCTTCAGGAGCTTAAATGACAATTGAGTTAATCAACCACTACACCACCTGTAAGGGGCAAGTGGTGTAGTGAGGATTAAGGGTCTGCCTAGGTGGACGGGGCCTGGATTAGGGCCACACGCAATTCACGGTGGCCGTTGGCTGCATGACTTGTGAGAAGCTAACGGTGGGAGGGGAGTGTGGTCTCATCTGGGAGCCTCTGGGCAGGCTGGTCACCTGTCAGTCCTGCTCAGAAGAATGGGGTTGAGGCGGGTGGAGTGAGGAGGCCAGCTTGGACCCAGCCCCTGGGGAGAGGGGCCTGTAGGGTTGGGGCAGGTTGGCAGAGTCCAGAAATCTGTGTTGCTTTTTATTTTAACTGTGATACACAGGCGCTGAGATCTAATGAGGGTCAGTTGAAATCCCTCCTCCCCTCCAACCTCCTCAGGAACCTCATTTCGATCTGAGGAAGAGCTCCTATCTTGTCAATGGCATTAAGGAGCCCACAGAGTGAGGAGCTACCACATCCCTGACCTCCACCTCTCCTACCATCCTCCTTGCTCACTCGGACCAGGCCATACCGGTCCCCTTGCTGGGCCTCAAATAGGTCATGTAGGCTCCTGCTTGTACGTGCTCCCTGAAGATCCTCACACAGACAATGCCCAAATGCCACCTCTCCAAAAAGCCATATTGGGGCCACTCTTTCGGGGTGAATTATGTGCCCCCCCTCCAAAGGCTCTGTTGAGGTCCCAACCCACATACCTTACATGCAAATAGGGTCTTTGAATATGTATTCAAGTAAACATAAGGTCATGTTCAATTAAGATGGGCCCTCATGCAATATCAAGGAACCCTGCGGCATACTGGGTTATGCATTGGGCTGCTCACTGCAAGGTCAGCAGTTCAAACCCACCAGCCGCTCTGAGGGAGAAAAATGAGGCTTTTTTGGGTGGTGTATTTTTTCACTCCTGTAAAGATTTCCAGCCTCTGAACCACACAGGGGTTCTACCTGTCCTTCAGGGTCACTGTGAGCTGGAATTGACTCCCCAGAAGCGAGTTGTCTGATGTGACTGTGGTCCTCATAAGACACAGTGACAAGCCCCGGGAGACATCACATGGTGGGAGATACCAGACCGGTGCAGCTGCAAGCCAAGGGATGCCGATGATTCTTGGCCAACACCTGGAGGCAGGAAAAAGAGGCCTGAGGCCAGTGCTCGCTCAGTGCCTGCAGAAGGCAGTCGTGTGGCCAGCACCATGATCTCGGCCTCCTGGCCTGTGAGCGAACCCAGTTCTGTGATTTCAAGTCCCCCAGCACGCAGTCCCAGGTCATGGGAGTCCTGGCCCTTGGGAGCATTGGTCCAATGTTTGACTCACTGGGTGGTGAGTCATGGGGTTTTCTAGGCTGTCTTATGGGCAAAGACATGTGACCAGGTCTTTCTCCTGCAGAGCTGCTGGGCCGGTTCAGACCACTGGACATGGTGCCACCAGGGCTCATGTAAAACAGCGGCCTGCTGAGGGGGGGTCTCCAGTCACGGACCGTGCAGGCCTGGCCTCCAGGGCACTTGCTGAGCCCAGACCTCGTTTGGAACACATCCCACATTCCCCTCCCTCTCCTCCTGAACGTCATCCCTGAGGCCAAAGGCTGCTGTCGGCTAACGGCCAGGACTCCCTCCGCACTAGGCCTGGCACGGAATGGGCACACAAATGTTGTGTGTTTTGAACACAGCAGCCACCAGTAAGAGGATGTGGGAAGAGGATGCTCCTTGCCTATGTCCGATGGATCTTGGCTGAAAACAGGGAATTCCAGAAAGATGTTTGTCTGTCTGTGGTTTCCTGACTCCGCTCTGCAGAGGATAGCAAACGATAGATTTGGGGAGGGGGCAATCCAGAGAGTGAGGATTCAGCACCCTGACTTCTGTGCATGCAGTACATAGACCAAGAAGCAACCACTCGAAACAACGGGGTGCCTTGTTAAACAGTTTACCATCAGGAAAGTGCCCTTCCGCCATCCTTTTCCATCTGAGCAGATGATTTGAGAAGGTGGACTGTCTCTGGGCTTAATGAGGAAGAGTCATGAACAGGCTGCAGACGACACAGCCCTGCCGGCTGAGAGGGAACAGGCTTGACTTGAAGAACTAAGTGACAAAGATAAACAAAACAAAAACAAGGCCAAGCCTTCAATATGAACCACATTTGAATATAAAACAGAACTCCTCACCACAGGACCAACTGCAGCAACGTGAGGAATGAAGAAGCAACTAATGTTGTCAGGATTTTATTTCACTGGGATCCACAGTCAGTGCCCATGGAAGCAGCAGCCGAGCTATCGGCAAATCGGCTGCACAGATTCTTCAATGTGTCCCAAGGCAGAGCTGTCACTTTGAGGACGAATGAGCATCTGACCCGAGCCGTGACCTCATGTCCGTGTGGGAGCTGAAGAAGCTTGCCCACGAAGGGATGCCTCTGAATAGGGTGTTGGCAAAACTCTTAGGAAACCACGGACTGCCAGAAGGACAAACAAATCTGTCTGGGCAGAAGAACAGCCAGGGGGTGCCTGGAAGAGAGGACAGGAAGACTTCCTCAGGAGGGCCCAGTCCCTGGAGAAGGACGACACGCTTGGAAGAGGTGAGAGAAAGAGAAGACGGTAACGACATGGGCTGACACGGTGGCTGTGACAATGCGAACCACTGTGAGCCCGTGCAGGGCGCGCAGAGCTGCCGGCATTCTACTGCGAGTCACCGGGAGGCAGAGTCTCACTGGCATGGCAGCACCTGGCAAGGCAGCTGGCAGACACACAGAGGCGTGGCCCAGCTCTGTCCCCAGAGAGGCACTGGAGTAAACCCTCCGCATGCCTCTGCTGAGTTAGCCAGGTGCTGTTGTTATCTATGACCGCACAGAGAGCAAACGGGGTCTCAAAGGCGTTAGGTGCCTTGCCCCCTGGTAAGGGCAGGGCTGGTAGCACTATGACCGGTTCTGACGGATCCCAGAACGTGGATCCGCCATTCCAGCCATACCCGGGGTCCGAAAGGAACGACAATGAAAGTACATTTTACTCCCCCTGCCACCCCCCAACAAACGCATGATTTTTTACACCGAGGAGAGGGAAAAAGATGTTCTCCCCGTCCGTCTGTCTGTGCGCCTGGCATCACCCAAACTGTGAGGCACCTGAGGAGGGCGTTTATCCACGCCTCTTCTGGGATCTCCAAGTTGAGCCTCTCTGGGAGTAGGCCAAGGGCAGCAGGAAGAGGTGGCATCCAGGCCTGCTGGGCGGAGCGAGGCCCTCAGCAGAGGCAGCAGGGACAAGCTTAAAGGGGCCCCTTCCGCCTAGCCTCCTGGAGTCTGGTGCTGGCTGGGTGCTGGGTCGGTCCCACCCCACTGAGACCCTCATGACCCCACAAGACTGTCCCCTAGGGTTTCTGGGCTGGGATCTTTAGGGAAGCGGGTCCCCAGGTCTTCCTCCCAAGGTACGTGGCTGGGTTAGCAGCCCAGTGCTTACTCAGCATGTCAGCGCTCCTGCCTGGTGCTGTAGCACAGGAGAAAGGTGTCACTGTGTAAACAAACACTGTGATAACCACTAGGCAACCCATTCCCTCCAGGTCCCAGAGACTTCCTCTCCCCCACTGCCATCAACTCCTCATTGGGGCCAAAGAACTAGGGCTTCCTGGCAAAGTTTTTGTTGTTTTGGTTTTTTTAATCGTTTTATTAGGGGTTCATACAACTCTTATCACAATCCATACATACATCAATTGTGTAAAGCACATTTATACATTCATTGCCCTCATCATTCTCAAAATATTTGCTCTCCACCTAAGCCCCTAGCATCAGTTCATTTTTCGCCTCCCTTCCCACTCCCCACTCCCTCATGAACCCTTGATAATTCATAAATTATTATTTTGTCATATCTTGCCCTGTCTGACGACTCCCTTCAACCACTTTTCTGTTGTCCGTCCCCCAGGGAGGAGGTCACATGTAGATCCTTGTAATTGGGTCCCCCTTTCCAACCCACCCTCCCTCCACCCTCCCAGTATCGCCACTCATACCACTGGTCCTGAAGGGATCATCCACCCTGGATTCCCTGTGTTTTCAGTTCCTATCTGTACCAGTGTGCATCCTTTGGTCTAGCAAGATTTGTAAAGTAGAAATTGGATCATGATAGTGGGGGGTGGGGTGGGGGGAGGAAGCATTTAGAAACTGGAGGAAAGTTGTATGTTTCATTGTTGCTACATGCACCCTGATTGGCTCAACTCCTCCCCCAGACCCTTCTGTAAGGGGATGTCCAGAGGCCTACAAATGGGCTTTGGGTCTCTACTCCGCACCCCACCCCCCATTCACAATGATATGATTTTTTGTTCTGATGATGCCTGATACCTGATCCCTTTGACACCTCGTGATCGCACAGGCTGGTGAGCTTTCTTACTTCTGAGCTAGATGGTTGTTTGTTTACCTTCAAACCTTTAAGACCCCAGATGCTATACCTTTTGATAGCCACGCACCATCAGCTTTCTTCGCCACATGTGCTTATGCACCCATTTGTCTTCAGCGATTGTGTCAGGGAGGTGAGCACACAATGATATGATTTTTTTGTTCTTTGATGCCTGATAACTGATCCCTTTGGCACCTCATGATCACGCAGGCTGGTGTGCTTCTTCCATGTGGGCTTTGTTGCTTCTGCTCAGCGAAGTTTAAAGAAGAACAAAAACCAAAAGGCGGCCTGTTCTTAGGAAAGTCACACAAAAATGGGGGGTTAATGGGAAGGAAGGGACATAAGATCTCCAAATTCTCAGTCAAGGAAACAATGTGCCTGTGCACATGTCTGTATGCTGCTGTTGTGGTGAGGGGCTAAGGTCAAGTCCGTTCTGATGCCTTTTGATCCTGGGTACACCAGAGTGGACGCTGCCCAGTGCCACCCCAGCCTCACCCACATTACGTCAGAGCTCATCGTGGCATCAGCTCCGTTTCCCTGACTCTTTCCTCTGCCAAGCAGGATGCCTTTCTTCGGAACCTGTCCCTCCTGACCCCATGTCCAGTGTACGTGTGCCGGAGTCCGACCAGCCTCACTTCTAAGGCACATTTGGTTGTGCTTTTTCCTATGAACTATTTCTTCATTCATCTGGCAGTTTGTGGCATATTTTTTATTTAGATGGATAGAGAAATAAATGGAGAAAATGTAAACATTTGGTGGATCTAGGTAAAGTTTAAGCAATCGTGAATTCTAATTCTACTCTTGCAACTTGTTTGTAAATTTGAAAATATATCAACTTTACAATAGTGAAATGTAAGGAAAAGTGTGTGTATGATGTGCGTGTGTGTGATTTGAAGGTGGTGTGTGTGATATGTGTGTGTGTGTGATATGTGGTGTATGTGTATATGATATGTGTGTGGTGGATATGTGTGGTGTTTATGGTGTGTGAGTGTATGAGGGTATGGGTGTGGTGTGATATGTGTGGTGTGTATCTGATGTCTGTCTAGTGTGTGTGGTGTGTGGCATGGTAATATGGGTATGGAATGTTGGGGGGGTGTACGGTATGTATGTGGTATGTATGTTGTATGTGCATCCACTGTGTAACTGACTCAAGTGCTCATTTTGGCACTCTAGCAGCAGCTGGGGAAGGGCCAGACCCCTTTTCTTGTGTTAAACCAACCCAGGAACTGGAGAAAATTGCAATCACTTCACTCTTCTTCCCTGACTCACTCAGGGGCCTCTAAGTTTCCTGGGATGGAAAACACCCTGCTTGGATTACAAAAATGTGATACCCAGAGCCTCTAATCTGCTCCTTGCTGGGGCCTGTGGGAGCTGACATGCAGGGGAGGCGTGGGTGTCTCCCAGAGCAGTCAGGGCTGGAGGGGCAGTGAACCCCAAGCGAGAAGTTGCCTACTCGTGGGGGTGTGGGGTGTGTGTCCTGGAGTGGACGGCGCTCTGTCCGAGGAGGGTCACAGAAACAGTCCTCCTGGGGCAGATAGCTGGAAGAGGCTGGTGCCTGGGAATATTCAAAAGAGATCGGGGCAGAGAAGACAGGCAAAACCAGAGACACCCGTTGGCAAGGCCTCGGATAAATTGCCTTCGGCTTAAGTCAGAGCTCAGGCTCCTCACCACCAAGATCTTGAGTGACCACCAGCAGCAGGCCCCCACATCCCTGGCATCTCCCTCACTGACCCCACGGGAAACCTCTCTTGTTTCCCAGGGTCCCTTGCAACACACCCTTCCGGACAGAGCACAACTGTGCTCCAAGGGTTTGCACCGATGGATTTGGGTAGATCGCCAAGCCTTTCTCCCAAGGCACTTCTGGATGGACTTGAACCCCCAGTCTTTTGGCTAGCAGCCAAGCTCATTAACTGTTGACACAACTCAGAGACCCTGCGGTCCTACTACATTCCTGGTAAGTCCAGGTCTTTCCTGCCTTTCAAGGCCCCGTCTCCAAAGAGCTCGGTTCTCAGATTGCTCCCTGCACAGCGGTTTGATCCGGAGCCACCGCCAGGATTGGGCCGTTAAAAATACTCAATACTCCCTTACTATACACAGACAGGAAGTCACTGGGAACTGACTGGTGTCACTTCAGCCCCCCCCAGCTCACATCCCTCTGGGACCCGTTTTTTGTTTCTATTTTAAATAAACATTTTTATTTTGAAATCGTTATAGCTGCTCAGAGAAGGGAGAAGATGTCACATCTGATATAATCGGTACCAGGTGCCAGTGGGTGGGACACCAACTTGGGGCAACTGCTCGCAAGTCAGAGTACATCTGTGCGCTGCAGGGTTAGCGGTCGCTGCGTTTTAGGGAAGTAAGTTGCCCGGCCTTTCTTTCAAGATGCCGCTGGGCTGACTCAAATGCCCCACAGTTCCATTAGCAACCGAAAACACTATTTAGACCATCCAGGTAACTCCCACAAAATTATTGTATATTAAAAAACAAAAGCAAACCCCTACCGCCCTTACGCTGATTTCAACTCCTGGAGACCCTATACACAGGGCTTCAAGACTTCCTAAGTCCATGGAGGAGCGGGCAGCATCGCACATAAAACAAAACCAGGAGACGCACCTCGGTCCAGTGCCATGGGACGACAGCGCGCGCGATCATTTGGTCACGTGGTGGATATGTGCGCCCGCCCCGCCATCCACCTGTAGGTCCATTTGGGCACAGCTGTCACCGCGTGCCCTCACCTTTCCTACCTAGCCCCTGGCAGCCGATGGAGCGGTTTCCTATGGCTTTCATTCTGTCACTACAGATATGAAACCCTTCCCTAGGTGGACATTGGAGATCGGCACCATTCCCGTGGGGCTTGTCCACCCTGAGTGTGCGCCACTCACCAGTCCCTTCCTGTGTGCCTGGAGGAGATAATAGCAGAGCGCATCCCTTAACCACGCACCTTTCAGCTTGCTGGGGACACATCCCCGGGAAAGCTGGACATGGGGGTTGTCATTTTAGTGTAGTTTGTTTGCATTCACACCAACAATGCAAAAGTGAACGAGTTTCTTTACATCCTGGCCGACCCTTCGACTGTTTTGTTGTTGCCGTTGTTGGTTGCCATAGAGGAGATCCCACGTGTGCAGGGTTGATTTCCGTTCTGGAAACCTCTGACAACCGCGCGCCTGCGCCAGAAGACACTCCGCCTGGAGGGCAGCCTCGTGGCGCGACCAGGCCGGTGTAGGGTCACGCTTAGGAGGGGTCCCTGCGGAGCTGGGTGGACTCCGGATGAGGACTTGAGAAGTTAGGAAATACCAGCGACCCCAATGCGAGGCACACCCCACGGAACACGACAAGACCGCCACAGCGAAGCACTCCTGATAGAATTGGATGCACAAGGAAGCGCCTGCTGTTGGGGACCCTTCCCACGATGCCCAAGCTCCATTCGTATCCTTTTAACTACCAGGAAACTGTAGGCATAGCACTTGCAGAGCTCAATGAAGTTCCAGAACCCTAGGAAGTAGTGGAAGGCCGCACATCAGAAGTTCAGAGGCACCCGGGACCTTGAAGTTCCAGCTGGTATCCTGAAGGGGTAAAGGGCACCTCTAATGGGTGGCCAGCTGGTCAGAAGTGAGGGTGTTGTGGGGGGGGGGGGGAAGGACACTGCCTCCTAAGTTTGCAGGGGCACTTGAGGCGCTAGGCAGATGTAGTGGTCTGGGGCATGGCACCCTTTCACTGGCGAGCTCTGACTGAGCCCCAGGTCAGGTGGGAGTTGTTCAGGAGAACCCAGGGGCACAAAATGACAATGATTTGACAGTTTGGGGTCAGAGAAGCGGAACTCTGACTTTCCCACACAGCACTGAAACTCATTTGACCAAAAAGTCTGACCTGACCTGCAGTGGGGTTGGTTCCTCATAGTCTTGGCTCAGTGCCCTCGGCGGAATCCTTGGTAGCGGCAGGGAAGAAGTTTTGCCTTCTAGTATGAGCCGCGGTTGCACATTCTTTAAGCGCTCTGCTGTTAACTGAAAGCCTACTTTCAACTCCCAAACCACATTTTGCTCCCAGGATCTCACACGAGAGGTTGTGGATCATCATCAAGGGCATCCTATGTTTCAGATAAAACCAAGCTCACGGTCACGGAGGCAATTCTGACCCACGAGACCCTGTACGGCGGAGTAGCAGTGCCCGTGGCTGTTTCCAAGACAAACTCTGGATAAAGTGGCGGGGCAGCGAAACCGGGGAAGACCCTTGACAGAGGTGGACTGGCACAGTGGCCGCAACAATGGGCTCAAACATAAATAACGGTGACTCCAGCACGGGACAGGTGTTTCCTTGTGTTGTCATTTCATTACAAGTTGGAACGGACTTGATGGCGTCTGACGCCGACGACGGAAGGTCCCATCATTCTCCTGAGGGGTGGTTGGGGGTTCCATCTGCGGACCTGGGCCCAGCAGCCCCAACTGGTGACCCACTCTGCCACCAGGGCGCCTTCGATGTTATAATGACCTTTCCTTCATGAAATCATGAGAATAAACAGTAGCTGTTGTGTGTGCCTTCATGTTGATGCTCTGTAAAATAAAAAGCTGGCCGCTCAGTGTCCTGTAGCATTTTATTGGTGTGTGGAGATTAACTCCAGCAAACGCCCCTCGGCGGAGAGTGGAGGTCGTGACCTACCATACAGGCTGGCCCTGGGTGCCCTTTGTCTCATATGGCGAGTCCTCCCGCTTTCATCTGGAGACAGACCATAAAAGTCCTGTTTCTCTTGAAAATGCAAAAGATCTCGGCTACCATCTGGATGGTTAACAACCATCTGGGGCGGAGGTCGGACCCTCCCCCTCCTCCCCCACCTCTCGACTTCCCCACCTCTGGGTCGGGAGACAGTGGCCCTAACCAAAGCCTCCCCAGCCACAGCTTTGAAGCACTGAATGAAAACTAGGTGGTAGCTGCTCTGGGAAAGGCCTGCCTAGAAATAGGCTGTAGTCCAATGTCCCGGAGGGCCAGACGGCCAAGGGCAAGGTGCCGCTGGGGCTCCTCAGCTGACATCAAAGAGCTCCTTTGATTCACAGGCACTCTGCAAGGCTGCCGTCCTGGGAGCTTTGGTCACAGCCCGCTTGCCATGGGGATCTCTGTCCACAAGGACGGTGGCATGCTGAGGGACAGCAGCTGTACCAAGATGGTGCAGTTTCAATGTCTGTCAAAGGTTCACTGCAAAGCAGAGGACTGGTTTTTGGCTCCTAGGCCTGTGCATGCCCACCAGGGCCAATGCCACGGTCAGAGAAGACTGTCGCCTTGCTGCCCGATGCACTGGGCACAATGAACAATGATGGGTACGAGAGCATGGAACATAGGGACACCTGTGCAAGGCTCACCAAACGAACTCATGTCAAATGTTGTTCCACGGGCATCTTTTAAAATACCAACCATTTGGGGGGCAGCAGGGAGCAGGGGGAAAAATGAGGAGCTGATGCCAGGGGCTTCAGTGGAGAGCAAATGTTTTGAGAATGATGAGGGCAATGAATGTACAAATGTGCTTCACACAATGGATGTATGTATGGATTGTCATAAGAGTTGTATGAGTCCCTGATAAAATGATTTAAAAAAAAACTAAGAAAAAAATTAAATTTCTAAGTGACACATGCAGAAAGTTATGCACCATATAGAAGAGTTTATAATAAAAGCAACTTGGCCTGCCCCCCCCAAAAAAAACAACAACATTCCTTTCAGTTAAAGCTGCTGTCCCTTCCCTGTTCTCTCTTCCTCTCTCCCTCCCTGCCCATCTCATGTCCCTCTACCCACTCCAGAGATGAGCGTAGCAGGATGGTGTTGATCCAGTCAATATTTAGACTTGCTCCTACATGGACAGCATAGAGTGCTTTTTGTTTGGTACTGTTGTTGGAGTTTATCCAAGTTGATACAGACTGCACTGGTGGATTCCCACACATTGGTGGCCCCATCTCGTAAGTGACAGAATGCTAAGGGCAAAGTTCAGAGCCTCCAGCCATTCCTTGGGAGAAAGATGAGGCTGGCTGCTTCTGTAGAGACCAACAGCCTTGGGAGCCCTCTGCAGGGTTGCTATGAGTCAGAATCCACACTTTGGCAGTAGGCTTGGTTTGGCGTTTACTGCCAAACACCTTGTCTCCTTCTCTCTGGATGGACACTGAGGCTGTTTCAGACTGTCCTTATTCCCTTCCCAAGACTGTTCCTGGGAAGACGGGTCCGTGTACACATTTCCTTGTATACAAGTATTATATATGTATTTCAATATATTATGTATTAGTCTATAGTATATATTTTAATCATTTTATCGAGGGTTCATACAACAATCCATCATCCATCCTGTCAAGCACATTTGTTGCCATCATCATTCTCACAACACTTGCTTTCTACCTGAGCTCTTGGTATCAGGTCATTTTTCTCCCATCTCCTCCCTCATGAACCCTTGATAACTTATAAATTATTATTTTGTCATGTCTTACACTGTCCGACATCTCCCTTTACCCACTTTTCTGTTGTCCCCCCAGGGAGGGGGTTATATGTAGATCCTTGTAATCAGTTCCCCCTTTCTACCCCACCTTCCCACTACCCTCCCAGTATTGCCACTCTCACCACTGGTACTGAGGGAATCATCTGTCCTGGATTCCCTGTGTTTCCAGTTCATATCTGTACCAGTGTATATCCTTTGGTCCGGCTGGATTTTTAAGGTAAAATTGGGATCATGATGGGGGCAGGGGTGATCAGGGGAGGAAGCATTTACAAGCTAGAGGAAAGTTGTGTTTCATTGCTGTTACACTGCAACATGACTGGCTCGTCTCCTCCGTGACCTTTCTTTAAGGGGACGTCCAGTTGTCTACAGATGGGCTTTGGGGACCCATAGTACACTCCCTCGCATTCTCAATAATTTGTTTTGTTCTTTGATGCCTGATACCTGATCCCTTTGACACCTTGTGATCACACAGGATGGTGTGCTTCTTCCATGTGGGCTTTGTTGCTTCTGAGCTAGATGACCGCTTATTTATTATCTTCAAGTCTTTAAGACCCCAGACACAATATCTTTTGATAGCCGGGCACCATCTGCTTTAATCACATTTGCATATTCACCTGCTTTGTCTTCAGTGATTGTGTCTGGAAGGTGAGCATCATGGAACGCCACTTGAGCGGAGGCCCAATGTCCATCTGCTACCTTAATACTACACCGATAAATATATGCACATAGATCTATTTCCCCATCCTCATATATCTTTATATGTCTGTAATTAGACCTCTATAAATGCCCTTTGCCTCCTAGTTCTTTCCTCTAGTCTCACTCTCATGCTCAGGCTTTATTTGGGTTTCAGTAATTCCTCTGGGTTACATTACCCTTGATCAAGCCCTACCAGGCCTCTTACACCCTTCTCGCCACTGATTTTGGATCACTTGTCCCTGGGTTTGTTAACACCACTTCCTTTCTCCCACTTCCCCGTCTCCTATGTCCCCCCAGAACCTTTGGTCCTGTTGTTTTCTCCTCCAGATTGTTTATTTTATATATATATATATTTCTCTTGCTAAATTTTGTCCAATTGCTCACTCAGGTGGTCATATCAAGTTACAGTCCTACCTGCAAAGAATGAAAATTGTTGTTTTTCTACATCATTGCAAACAGTTGGCATTGCCAGGTTTCCTAAGTTTGTTCAGGGTGGTAGGAGTGATATAATAACTCCCTGGTGGTTAGTTTGCATTTCTATGAATGAGCTCTTTCTATTTGCCTGGCTATCTGGATTCTTCTGAGAACTGCCAGTTTTCACCCTTTATTCACCAGGCTTCCTATGGATTTTTCCTACCAGATTGTAGTTATTATTTTGGAGAGGACTCTTTTGTGATAAACATCGCAAACATCACCTTTCTCAGTTCATCTGCTAACTTTTAAAGCACATTCCTTTGCATAGAAGTTTGCTTTTTCCCAATCTATGGCCCCAAACAAACCACCTCACTGCCTCTGAGTTGATTCTGACTCCGCAACTCCACAGGACGGAAAAGAACGGGCCTTTTGGGTTTCCCAGGATGCAAATCTTCCTGAGGAACAAAAAGCCTCATCTTTCTCCTGAGGAGCTCCTGGTGGGGGTTGAACTGCTGGTTTGCAGTTATTTGTTCAACATATAAGTTCCACACTCAATCTATATATGGTTTTAATGAGACAAAAACCTATATGGATCCTTTGCAATTTTTAATCAATAACTAGAAATACAACACTTGGCAAGAAGTTTTAACTTGTATCTCATATGTAAGACTACTGTTATTTCCTAATAAGTCAATCAGGTTGGAAAATCTTTTTTCTACTTTTCAGTACTAATTAATACTCTAATGACCTCTATTCATGGGGAAAAAAACTTATCTCAAGCATAGTACTTACCGACAATTTTATAATAAAGATTTTAATTTATAAATATATAATCAAAATGACCATTACCTCTAAAACCCTAAGCAATAATTACAATGTATTTGAGATTATTGTAAAGGGGCACAGTAAACCATGTCAAGGCATTCCTACAAATAGGTACTTTATTACAATATTTTAAATATATGTATTTTAAAATTTTTATGCATTTTTAACATCAATGTAGTTGAATTTATCTTTACCTTCATAAGTACGCCCAACCTCAAAATCATAAATGTATTTTGCTCTCCCCTTTCTCTTTTCCTTAAAAATCTTTTTTAAAAATAATTTTATTGGGGACTCTTATACCTGTAAAATCTTTAATCCAGTTGATTATTTATTTTTATGTAGGGCACAGCTTGGCTTTTGTTTTTTCCATATGGAAACCAATTGTCCTCAAACTGTTTATTGAATTATTCCCCCAATGATTTATAATGTGGGCTCTCTCCTAATGTACCCACACACCATAGGTGGTGGTTTCTGAGTTTTGTTCCACTGATGAATTTGTCTCCTTGCCATAATGCTATATTCTACATCATTACAGCTTCATTAGCCTTACATTTTCATGAATCAAGTCTGCGCTTTTTCTTTAGTAGAAGTCCTGGGCAATTTGTGAACCTTTAAAATTTACCATAAATTTATGTTTGTTAAATTCAAAGAAAAAATCCCATTGAATTATACTAAATTAAAAAAAGAATTATACTAGATTTATATCTTGATTTGGAGAATTGACATCGCTATCATACTGCCTTTCCCCCTTGCCGTACATAACGTTATCTCCCTGCTAATTCACGCCTTTGTGTTTTCCAGCAACTTTTGTGAGTCTTGGACATTTTTTAAAGCTTTCTTTTAGGTACTTCATAGGTTATGCTACCAAACATGGGATCTTTAAAAAATGTCTTTTATAATTACAGTTTGTGATGGCATACAGGGGCTTCTTAAAAATTTACATTTCTGGTTAGTTGTTACTAGCGTTTAGAAACACTAATGATGTTTGCAACTTGATCTTGTACTGAGAACCTTAAATCTTTGAAGATTGCTTTTCCTAAGGGAGACCTACTGATCATCAGCTTTTTAGTGTCCTCCTTTCCAGTCCCTGTACAAGGGGACTCCAAAAGTTCACAGGGAAACTCCACTATCTGTCATTTTTCCACCATGCTTTTGAAGCACCCCCGTTTCATTTCTTTTATGTTGTACTGAATTGGTACAATGTCAAGAGGGTGAGAATGAACAAGCTCTCGATCTAAATGAACACACTGTAAACATCACCCTATCAAGTATGATAGTTTTGATACTTTGTTGTACATGTGAGGGGAAGTCAAATGAGACATGTTTATTAAACAAAACAACAAAAGTGTGAAAGTACCTAATGTTCCACAACATACCCACCATCTCTAAAAGCGGTGTTCCATCTGATTTTTCCCCTAAGAATTCTGCACTTTTACTTATTACTTATTACTTTGGTAATCCAAGTAACCTCTATGACTGATAAACACTGGTCCCTATAAACTTGACCTTTCCTGTCTTTTTATATAGATGAGGTCATATGATATGTCTTTTTGATTGCCATATTTTGCTCAATGTCTTCAAGCTCAATCCATATTGTGGTACATATCAAGTCTCCATTTCTCTCACTAGCTCAAATGTACAAAGATTTTGTTAACCCATTTCTTTGTGGAGGGGCATTTAAGCTCTCTCCACTATTATGCCATTATGAATATGGTTTCCTAAGATATTCTCCAAGTCAGGAACTTGTCTTTTCCCTTTTGGGGGAAAAGTTCTCATGGGTCAAAGTTTTTAATTTTTATGAGGTCTTATTTTGTACCTTGCTTTGTTTGCCCTTTTATAAACTTGTTAAAACCTAGACCTGACAGGGCCAGCCTTGCTTTTCTTCTTAGGATTTTATGGCTTTAGTTTGCATATTTAGGTCATTTATTCTATTTGAATTTTTTTCTTATGGTGTGATACATGGATTCTTTTGAATTTTTCTGCATCTGGAAATTCAGTTTTCCTAGCACCAATTCATTGAAGAGATTCTTCCTCATTAAATGGACTTAGCACTCGTGTCAAAAACCTGTTGACCACAGTGGGCTTATTTCTGCTCTCAGTTCTAATCCACCGTATCTGCTGTGGTCTTAGCACCAGGCTGTTTTGATTACTAAGTTGTATTGTAGATTAAAAAAAAATTCTGCACTTTCCAGGATTGTCTTAGCTATTTAGGTCCTCTAGCTTTCATATAAAATTGAGGATTGGTTCTATTTCTGAAAGGAGGCTGTTGGAATTTATTATTATCCAGTTTGCATTGAATCTTTGAGGGGGGATTCAAGAAATTCATAGAAAAATTATCTTTCAATTCCAATTTTCCACCAACCTTTGAAAACCCTCTGTATAGGGTCACTTTGTGTAGGCATTGCGATGATACTGTCTTCCAATCCTTTAGCATGGAATGTCTTTTATTTTTGGTTTTATAGTCTTCATTGAGAAGTCCTTCATGTGTCTGGCTACATGTGTTCCCAGGTGCTGTTAGAAATGGAATTGTTTCTATTTGCTGATGGGACTTTGGTTTGCCGGTCTCTAGGGCAATAATGAATGGAAGTAGTGAGAAGTTGGCACCGCGTCTTGTTCCAGATTTCAAGGAGAAAGCTTTCTCCGTTCAGTATAATGTAGGCTGTTGGCTCTGCACATATGCCCTGGATCACAGAGAAATGTGCTTTCCAGTCCAATCTTCCTTAGGGCTTTTAATCAAAAAAGGGTATTGGATTTTATCAAATGTATCATACAGCTTATAAACATACACAAATTATTGTGGCTAATTGCACACATACCCTCCCCAACTCTGATTTACTTATTGCTGTTATGAGAAATAGTATTAATTTTCCTTCATCTACTTATAAGAACATTGAAAAGATACTCAGGAGTTCCCATGTACTTTAAAAAAGATTCTGGAGAGAAACCTCTACACAGTCTTTACACTTCTCAATAAATTATGATTAAGCTTATAGACACTGAATTTGGTAATGAAGCAGGATTTCATTTATTGAACATTTATAGCTGGCTTGATTTTGTATCCCTATTCATTTTCCTATCCCCCACCCCTCACCCCTGCACTTGCCTTTTCTATTTTTACCATTTTAAGTATTTAAAAGTGCAGGCTACCTTTACATCTTGAAAGAGACATTTGTATAAATAAATGCTCATTCAGAATAGTTTACTTGGTAATTAGTGAAAACTAGATCCTGAAGTTATCACTGTGATATTTAAGTTTATACTACAAGGTTGAAAAACTGTAAAACATATTAACAAAAACCCTCCAGGTTCCCTCATAGCTCACTGGCACACACTTTTATTCAGGACCAGAGGCACCACAGCACCCTATCAATCTGGTGACCACTAACCACCAGAAAGCAGTTCTGATCAAGTCCACTTCACACCTGCAGTATACATTCTGCACGGAGAACTCGGCAAGGGCTCAGCACGGAACTACGGTGTAGAGAGCAGACCGAAGGGAGCTTACACTGCAACAAGGAACCAGAGCGGGGCAGCAAGTACTATGGCGGGAAAGATAAATTGTGGGGAGCGGCACCTAGCTTATCGTCTAATAAAACAGAAGATGAAATGACACCATTTTAGGGGGAAAAAAAACGGAGACTGATACAACTTTCGAATGGGTAATTCACCACATAAAGCAATGCATTTCCAAAGTGCTTGCTGGTCTCAGACTTTCTACAGATAGCTTGTTTGGAGTTACTAATATCCCCGATGGAAGGGACGAGAGTGCTTTTCAGACGTCTCCCTTAGACTGCTCATATGGATACAAACCATTCCTAAATACCCAATGGGAAGTTAGCCAGTCTCCAAAACAGTCCCTGCTGCCTCTTGATAGACACCCTCTTTGGTAATCTCCTTCCATGTGGTTCCAAGGCCACTCTGGGTCATCAACAGAAAGCAGTAGGAAAGACAGCATGTCACTCCAGAGATTAGGCTATAAAAGAATGGTAGCATTTCAAATTCTCATGGAACTCAAGCTTTCTGGAGCCAGACAGGTTTGATGAACCCCTGAAACCACTGCCCTGTGATATAATCTCTAGAGCTTAAACCCAAAATACTGACAAGTTTTAAGACCAAACAACAGTGTAGCTTGACTAGGACAGAATGCCTGTGTCTTGAACAATGTGCTCTTTAAAAAGCAGCGATTATGTGGAATCAGAATAACAATAACTAAAAGATAAGAACCTTAGGGACTGAGTTTATGTTAATGTAGGAGGAACAATTTAGAGGAGGGGATCCCACAATGTGAAGGATGTCACTGAATTGCACAAGTACAAGTGATTACATGGGTGTGCATCCTCTCAGCAGCAGCAACAAAAAGAATGGTGGCTTCTTGGGTGGCTGTCACCTCCCGTGCTCTCACCTCCCCTTGGGGCACTAGCTACGGGGGAGCCAGCAGCTCTGCCTGAGGAGTCCTGGAGAGGCCGTCAGCTTCCAGTTTGAGAGTGCGTCCACCAGTCCAGCCGTTTCAGATGATGGCCACCTCACAAGACCCGAGTCGGACCACAAGCTAAAATAAATCTCTCCTGGATTCCCCACCCTGAGAATCCACGAGAGTAATTCCTGACTGCTGCCCCAAGCTCCTAAGTCTTGGTGCACAGTACTAGACAGTACAGGTTTTGAAGGGCTTATTCCCGGGGATACCAAGCTTCACCTATCTTCGGGGATAAAGAGGCTCTTCGTGGGCACAGCATACACACCACACAATTTTAGCTAAAAAAAATAACGCTCTTCCTCTTCAACTTTGCAGGACTGAAAACAATTCTTAATGGTTTTCTAAAACATGCTTTTATTAGCCCAGGAAGAACTAAACTTTAAAATGACACTAAATGTACTCGGTAGGAGAAAATGCGGCCAGGTCTTAGACACTAGCATCTTTAGAGGTGGTGGTGGTGGGGGAGAGGGGAGGTTGGCTAAAAATATCCCAAACCCAATCCAGGGCGGATGATCCCTTCAGGACCAGTGGTGTGAGTGGCAATACTGGGAGAGTGGAGTGGAAAGGGGGTACTGATTACAAGGATCTACATATTACCTCCTCCCTGCGGGACACACAACAGAGAAGTGGGTAAAGGGAGATGTCGGAAAGTGCAAGATATGACGAAATAATTTATAAATTATCTAGGGTTTATGAGGAAGGGGGAGCAGGGAGGAAGGGGAAAATAAGGAGCTGATGCCAGGGGCTTAAGTGGAGAGCAAATTTTTTGAGAAGGATGAGGACAATGAATGTCAAATGTGCTTTACACAATGGATGTACCTATGGGTTGTGATGAGTTGTATAAGCCCCTAATAAAATGATTTTTTAAAAAAAATCCCAAACCCATCAACTCTTAGGAGATTAGCTACGGAATACATGGAGCAGTGGAGGCAGTCAACATTATCTCACAGACTGTTTTCAACCCAAACCAGAATGGCAGAACTATGCAAAGATTTTATGGACAGTGAAGTCACTTGGGGCAGAAGGCTGGGCCCAAAGAGCTTTCGGGGCTCCCTGTTCCTCTGCAGGCATGAAGGACTCCAGTCTGAGGGGCAAGGATTCCTGCCAACTACAAAAAAAGAGTCTGTCCAAGCAGGTGGGCCTGCTTCAAATTCTGTGTAACCGGATAAGGAAATGTATAAAAACGTAGGAGAAGAAAAAATAATAACAATTTATAAATTGTCAAGGGTTCATGAGGGAGGGAGAAGAAGGGATAAATAAGCTGATACCAAGGGCTCCAGGAGAAAGAAAATGTTTTGAAAATGATGATGGCAACGAATGTACAAATGCGCTTGACATGGTGGATGCATGGATTGTGATGATCTAAGCAACAAAACAAAAGCAATTTAAAATGTAAGCTCATTGTCAGTCAGAATTGGCAATGAACTCGTATCTTTATTGGTTTTATGTCATGAGAACAATAGTTTGAATCACTGCTAAACAAAGTAAAAAACTCTGGAGTGAAGAGCCAGTCAGGGGGCAGTGTAGAACTGATGAAACATACAACAGTCCTCTAGTTCTTTACTGCTTCCTCTGCCCCTCCCCACTATCATGACCCGTTCTACCATACAAGTCCAGCTAGACCAGAGCATGCACACTGGTACAAGAGGTCCCGACAGAGACCAGGAGAGTTAACCCCCGCAGGAAGAATAGTTGGAGTAGTAATACCAAGAGGGTAGGGAGAAGGGAGACAGAAAAGGGGAACCATCCCAATGGTCGATGTATAACTCGCCACTCTCATCCCAGGGTGATGACCAATAGAAACAGGTGAAGGGAGGCAGTGGATGGTGTAAGATATGAAAATAATAATTTATAACTTATCAAGGATTTATGAGGGTGGGAGAGTGGAGGAGGGAGGAAAAAAATGAGGAGCTGATACCAAGGGCTCAAGTAGAATGCTTTGAAAAGGACGATGGCAACATATGTACAAATGTGCTTGATTTGTACAATAGATGTATGGATTGTTGTAAGAACTGCAAAGCCGGGGGGGGAGCGGGGAGGGAGGGGGAAAAAAAAGAGGACCTGATGCTGATGCGGAGGGCTTAAGTGGAGAGCAAATGCTTTGAGAGTGATTAGGGCAAAGAATGTGCTTTATACAATTGATGTATGTATATGTGTGGATTGTGATAAGAGTTGTATGAGCCCCTAATAAAATGTAAAAAAAAAAAAGAAAAAAGAAAATGATTAGGGAAAAGAATGTACAGATGTGCTTTATACAATTGATGTATGTATATATATGGATTGTGATGCGTTGTATGAGCCCCTAATAAAATGTTAAAAAAAAAAGAACTGCAAAGCCCCCGACAGACAAAATGATTATTAAAAACAAAACAAACAAGCAAAAAACTTCTCTTGAATAAGTAAAAAGATGAGATGGGACTGCTTAAAACTTCTTCCAGCATTGTCATTTTATATGGATAAAACATGTTTATTAATTATATAATTCATTTCTATGTAAATAAGCAGCCATCTAGCTCAGAAGCAACAAAGCCCACATGGAAGAAGCACACCAGCCTGTGCAATCAAGAGGTGTCGAAGGGATCAGGTATGAGGCATGGACAGAACAAAAAATCTTACAGTGAATGAAGGGGAGTGTGGGGTGGAGACCCAAAGCCCATCTGTAGGCAACTGTACACCCCCTTAGGGCAGGGTCGCGGGGAGATGAGCCAGTGGGGCAGTGTAGCAACTATGAAACATACAACTTTCCTCTAGTTCCTAAATGCTTCCTCCCCACCATCATGATCCCAATTCTAGCTTACAAATCTGGCTAGACCAGAGGATGGACACAGGTACAGACAGGAGCTGGAAACACAGGGCCAGTAGTGAAAGTGGCGATACCAGGAGGGTGGGAAGGAAAGGACCTCCATGTGGCCTCCTCCCTGGGGGACGGACAACAGAAAAGTGGGTGAAGGGAGACATCGGACAGGGTAAGATATGACAAAATAATAATTTATAAATTATCAAGGGTTCACGAGGGAGGGGGAGCAGGGAGAGAGGGGAAAAATGAGGAGCTGGTGCCAGGGGCTTAAGTGGAGAACAAATGTTTTGAGAATGATAAGGGCAATGAATGTACAAATGTGCTTTACACAATTGATCTTTGTATGGCTTGTGAAGAGAGTTGCACGAGCCCTAATAAAATGATTGAAAAAAAAAAAGGATTTCTAAACATGCACACCAGAACTTACTAGTTTAAATGAACATGAGCCCTCTGCATGTGGGTACTTTTGAGCCCTGACTTAGTCTCCCACAATGCCTTTGGCTCCGTGGTGGTTCAGTACCAGAACTCATGCCTTCCGAGCAGGGAACCCAGGGTAGAGTCCTGGGCAAGGGCGCTCAGCACAGGTACCACACGCCCATCCGTGCAGACCTGTGGGCTCCTGTGAGGCTCAGCGGGCTCCAGTGGAGCTTCCAGACTAAGAGGAATCACCAACACAGAACTAGCAATCTACTGCTGAGAATCAGCCCATGAAACCCCGTGGAACCCCAACCGTTTGGGCTGCAACCCCTTTGGGGACGGCTCAGGGCAGTGTTTCCTATCACTGTGCCTGGTGTCCACCAGGAGGCAAGGGCCAACTCCAGGGCAGCTGACATGACCATGGCAGGACCGATTCGAAATTCCGTAGAAAGCATGCTCTCCCCCCAGTTAGAGCCAAAGCAAATAACCCTTAAAATTTAGAAAAGCAACGTGTGCTGCTTGTTAGGTGCCATGCAGCCAGTCACAACTCAGCCACTCAACCAACGCACAGCGGGACGACACGGCTGTGTCCCGCGGCGGCGGGCCGTCAGTACTCTTGTGTTTGAGTCCACTGCTGCAGGCACTGCGCCAAACCATCTTTTTGAGGGCCTCTGTTGCTGTTCCTCTACTGAAAAGCAGCCAGGGATTACGAAGGGTTAAAGGAACTCACTGACCCGCATACTCAACCACAAACAAGCACAGTGTCTTCAAGTCCTGCTGGAAGTGAATTCTCTATCTCTACATTTCTTTTGTTATAAACCCAGGTTCATTCTGCACAGATAAGCCATCTCTTTCACTTAACATAGTAAGATTATCTTCCCAGATGCACGGCAAACACAGATATCTATCTGTAGGGGGGCAGTATCAACCCATTCCACCTATTTGGCATGTTACCAACAATGCCTCATTGGATGTCCTGGTAGGAAGATGTGCACAGAATTACCATATATACTCGAATATAGGCCGACCCGAGTATAAACCGAGGTACCTAATTATTACCTGGGAAACCAGAAAAACGGATTGACTCGAGTAGAAGCCTAGGGTGGGAAATGCAGGATGTGAATTAACACAGAGACCAGAGGGGAGAGACGAAGCGCAGCCACAGACACATCCTTACCAGTTCAGCTGCCAGCGTAAGTGAATCACTACGGGTGCTTCTGTGAATTGGAGTCATCCACGTCATAGGACGGCTCTGATTGGTTAGATGTGAGTAAACAAACAAAGCCCTGCAGTGTCAGCGAGGCTTTGAGAGAACAGCGGAGGAACGGCAATCACCACGAGATGTTACACCTTGCTGGGGTACCACTGACCCGTGTATAAGCCGAACCCCAGTTTGTCAACACATTTTTTGTGCTGGAAAAACTCGGCTTATACATGAGTATCTACGGTAGGTACGAGACTAAAATTCCAGAGGTGCTTTTTTGGAGACAGAGCAGCCCGATTTTAACATAGCTGATCCATATGCCATCTTTCGTCTCCAGTAGAATTCCCATCCCTTTGAAAGCAGATGTCCTCACTAGGAGCCCCCAGGAGCCCCTGGGAGTCGGGTCTGTTGATTAAAGGAGCGCCCAGGCTGGGCAATACTAACGTGGCTTGACAACCTCAGACTGTACTGCAGCGGGACTGGTCTTCGCAGCTGTGAAGGCAATTACAGCAGGACTTCCAGAACGGTTAGTGGCTCGTGACCAACATAAGCGTGAATCTTCACAGAGAGACAACGGTGAAGGGGACAGACACAAGTGGGCAGCTGTCACTCGATCATTCCTCTGCAGCCACAGCTCATCCCCATACACATCACAGACTCATCACAGTCGAGTCGGCCCATTTCAAATAGATCCAAGAGTTCACCCCAAAGTTTAATATTTGCAGTGTCTTTTTTCAGTAATAACCTTGCCACACATTCTTATTACTTGACTGGCACTTCACATACAACTTTTTAGTTTTCATACTATCACCCCAAATCCTGATATCCGACTCCCCATTTTACAAAACAAGAGGTGCAGACTCAGAAGTGGCATCCTTTTGCTCACAGCACAGGTTGGATCAGAACGACAAAACGGGTCTGTTTAGGCTCAAAGGCCACGTGCTTCTCATTGTTGGAGCCAGCCGTGCAGCACCTCTGACTGATTTCTTAAACATACCATCACAGGGCCCTTCCCTTCTTAACTGCTATGCTCAACATTTCTCAACGACGCTGTCGTTAACAACGAAAACTGGTTCTTTATGTAACCTGGAAGTGAACTGACCAGACTGGAGGGTGTTGCTTATGAATAGGCTCGTTTATATTCTTGAGGAAAACTGGCAGTAACTACAACCTCCCCTCCCCCACCAATTCGAATAAAGTAAATATTGATACTAGACCTCACATTTAAAGAGGTGTCTGGCAAGTGAGTCGTATTTAACAGTAACCATCATAAAAGGGGGGCATGTGGGAGGGAAGGGAGAGTAAAGCAGTAAGTGAAATAAAAGGGTAATAAAACCTGGAGGAAACAGTTGGGTGTTTTGTCCTATCCAGAAAAACACCATTTCAGGAAAAGACTGCTAACAATCCAATAGCAAAGCCAGCACTAGGAACGTCAATGATATCCAACTCAAACATACATAGGGAGAGTAAAGTTATTTTATTAAATCATGCACATCACGTGTGTTAGTGCAAATAGTTTAATCTGTACTCCAGAAATTCTATTGTACTTTATATCTTTACAAAATAGATTTAAAACAATTATTTACTTTAAAAAATGTAATTCTGAAGTTAAGCATTTCAGAACAAGATTTGCAATAACCTATATACAAGAGGTACTGGGTACCACTGGCCTAGTAGCATTCTGTGGGGGAGTGGCTTCCTGCCACAGAGCATGATGAAATGAACTATATGACAGTGTTGTCTACAAGCCATTTGTGACTAATTCCTCCACAAACCGAGTGATCCTCCCAACAGCAAATCCAAATAGCTTAAAATAAAACTTTAGCATCTGAACAATGACTGTCAACACACAAGGTAAATTATATCCTACACTCCTATTTCAGTATTTGGCTCTACCTGTGGATTACCACAGAACATTCAAGTTAGAACATTCCTCCTGTCTTCACTGACTGTCAAATTTCACCATGGGAAACTTTAGGATATTCTATGACCTAAATGAACTTTATTGACGTAACCGTGGTGCTGCACAAAACCATAGCAAAACTCCCGCTGCTGTGATGGAAAGTTTACAGTATCAGGCAGTGTGTCTGGTGCTACACTGTGCACAGAACAAGACCAATCGTGGGGACAGTGCTTCCCACAGACAGACCGACCCATGAACAGCAAAGAGAAAGAAATCACCATTTGCATCCACAAGGAGGGCATCTGCTGGCAGGTAGTAGGTAGATAAGTAAGTATCAACAGTTAATTTTGAACATTAATTAGCTCTGTCACATCAAAACCAAATTAAGTCAATAAAAGCTTTTCTAAGGAGATATTGAGTCCTTCTTCAATTTAAACATGCTTGGAGGAACAGATGAAAGAAATTAAAATAAAAGCATGCTTCCTACAATGCTGTATATGAGAAAGTAACTTGGCGTTTAAAGAAAATATTTCTTTAAATACATGAGGTTTAATAAATTACATTCCAATTGACTCAACAGTTTGGTTTACTGCACTGAAATTGTGTAATTACTATGTTTTGCTCCCAGAAATACTTCAGTTTGTTCAAGAAAATACGCAACTCTCATGGAAAGTTCTTCGAAGTTGATGTCCTCCACATCTTCAAGTCACATTAAGGCTGAGCAAGCGTGTACATATTCCTCAAATTATCCATATAACAGAGTATTTTCCAAATGTATTTTTCCTTAAAAAAAAAAAAGGTCCACACAAATAATTGTCTCTAAGTCTTGTTCCCAATAGCTCAGTGGTTTTATAATAAGTAAAAATGACGTTATGTAAAAAATATATATATATGTGTATATATTTCAAACTGATAGGCACTGAGCACACAGGGCCTCTCTCCCAGGTCGCAAAGGTTGTTTGGTTTGGGTAGTTATCGAATCAGAAAAACCAACTGTCTGTCAGAATAGAGTAAAATACCCATAAATTTCATGTTATAAATAATTTGGTGTACCAAGAAGCCTACTTTAGGCCACCCACCATAATATTTAGAATCTCAACATACTAATTTAAAAATTACATGAAAAATTGCAAGCAAATTATTGCTTACAGGAGAATAAAGTCACAATTTTATATCCTCTTTATAGACAGATACATTTTATGTCATTTAAAGCAATGATCCTACAGTTGCATTCTTGCACATCTGTTTTAAGAGGTAAAAAGGAAGAAAAAGGTTCTGTTTCATCCCCAGCATGAGTGTGATGGCAGCTTCTAGAGGGAGGACGGTGTGCGGACTCAAGAAACGCTCTCACGGAGAAGCTCTGGCCAGACCTGGCACGTACAGCACGATGGCTGTCACCGCCACCAGGGCCGCCAACATGGGCATCCAGGGCCAGGGTTTCTGTGTGGAAAGAAACCGAGAGTCAATATCACATTCTCCCCTCTATCACCATATATCCTAGCCCAGTGGATCCAGAGCCCTGGATATACGACAGACGTGGTGGGTGGGGGAGGGGTGATCCTATCTTTGCACCGGGAAGAATGGCTTCTAAAGAGAGAAGGAAAACAGGCAGGGAGGGCAGGTGTGAGTACTGCCACCATTCAGGAACCTTCTAGAGGATGCCGCGTGAAGCTTACACACCCAGGGAGTGCTAGGCTGTCTGCAATTCTGTGAAAGGGGAATCTAGTGGTGACTTAAGAAACCCTCTCAGCTCAGGCTTCCTTACTGGCTCCTCTACATTCTTCACTATAGCTGTCGTCCACAGACACGGGAACTGTTTTCTGTCTCAAACGCATATTTCTTGCTGAAAGCCCCAGGTTCACACGTTCAGAGGTTTATTTCCTCGGGGGGTAGATAAGGATAAGAAAGAACACCCTCTCATTGAAAACTGGTGGAGATCAAATCAGATGGGAAGCACCACAAGGGATGCTGCCTGTGTGACACTCTGGTGAAGCCAGTGGTCCACAGCCAGCCATCACCTCGCAGGCTGCACCAAGGCGAATGCCATGGACAGGCTGCTCCCTGGTAACTTTCCACAGGTCTTCAACGCTAATCTAACTGTTTTGGTTGACAGCCTTCATTTCACGTGTGTTCTGAGGGCCTGGCTGAGAAAGTTGGTTTCTCAAGAAAGATTCTGATACTGCACATAGATTTATGCTCTCACAGGTATGTGCACATAGGATTGAGACTGTGAGCCCTTGGCCCATTAAACCAGTCTCAACGTTTTTCATGTTCACGGCCACAGTGTAAAGAGAGGAACTCTACACTGTGGACAGGAAGAGGAAAGAAGGAAAAGTGGGGCGGGAAGCTGGCTAAAAAGTTCACAGATGCAAACTCTTCATTTCTCATCCAAATGCGATCAAACGTGTAACTGGGAGGAGTACACTAATACTGCAGCAGTTCATAGTACTCCGGTGGCTAGGGACAAAGACTCGGCGAAAGAAAACATTTTAACAACTGGTTAGGTTGGAATTAAGCCATGGTTAGCATTACTACAAAAGAAACAAGACAAAATGTTATGTGATTAGTCAGTTGTGTAGTTCACTGGGATGACACAATACATCGCATACTAAATGAAGGGTTTGCTTCAGGTAGCAAGATACCTGTGTGGTTTTGCCATGCACTACATTACACATATGGCACAAACAAGTGACGGGGACAAACAGACAAGGACTCAACAGCAGTGCTTGTACCTTTCTCTACCACAATGGACCGAAACACCAAAACAGGAAAGCCAGGAATAGGCCGATGAATACGGCTGGGACGGGTTGTAATATGCAAGGCTAAAGAAGGGAAGGGATATTAAAATCATTTTGTGCTATAAAAAAAATCATGTAAGATGATTTAGACCCCAGGAGGGCAGGAAGGAGGGGATGAAGGCTGAGATAACAGACATACTAGTACTCAGGTTTTGCACTGATTCAAATATTTTAGAGACATCTAACACAATCCAGAATGATGGACTCTGTGGTACGCAAGCCTAAGAGAAACCACTGGGGAACAGGCAGTGTGGGTGTTCCCAATACTCCAGTAACATGAAATAAAATCCCCAAATCAGAGGGCTATACAGTAAGAGAGAGCAGTAAGCTTTCACTATCTGAGGCTCTGCTTTGTGATACATTATGTTTTGCTCAATACCCCAATAACTAAGGATTATCCTAATATTCTCACAGTTTCTTTTTTTTGGTAAACCAAACTTGTTTGCCCAAGAGATAGATAGTGTTGTTTTCAAGTTAGCAAATAAACACTTGGTGGTGATCTACTTCCTATACCAAGCAAGAGACCTGACACAATGGATATATGTTTCATGTATGAAGACTGACAGCTGAATCTCAGCTTTCCATTGTATTATTGGAATGCAAAGAAATTTTAAAACTGGAAGGTAAGTAATTACTATAATGAGTAATCTTTTAGTACTTCATAAAATGAGGACATTTCTCTCACAGGTAAATTATTTCTAAATTATAAAATAATAATAGCAAGGCTACTTTTGAAAAGTTCCCAACAGTACAAGGGACCTATTCTGATTATGCTAGATGTCTTCATCATAATTTAGGAGGAATTAGGCTAAAATTCCAAAATCAGAGGGCTACAAATTAATGCACGAGAGAAGTAATCTAGCCATTCTGATGTGCTTTCAGAAGAGTTCTATCATCCACATTTTAAAAAATAATTATCATCCACTTTTGCTGAGCATAAAGCCTTCACACCAAATTTTGTCAACAAATAAAAGCCTTCTCCCTTGGCCACAAGTTTCTATTGTCTAGAAACAATGACTTTTTTCATTGAAGAACATTTGGATGCAACTCGTGAGCATTGAGTGAACAACAGTGTAACCGGATGGCCATGCAACATGATTCCTCTGTACTGTGCTGCACATTAAGCCGAGTGCCCGTCTCGAGGGAAGTGCGCAGCTCCCACTCCAAGTGCAGTGTCCAAGCCATGACGGGCCCAAATAAACCGAGCACAACCAACCACACTGAACATCATCGGTTAGCGCCCACGGGGCAATGGTCACCAAAACAAACAACACAACATTTATTTAGTAGAACATCTTCTTAAAGAACACCTGCCTTTCTTGAAATTGAAGGAAAAAAATTAAATCCATTTATACCAAAATGTTATTATTCTCTACACATGATCCCCTCATTCAAAAAAACCTTTAAGGAACTCACCAAATATTTTCTAACATTTTGAGGAGGCCAAAAAAAAAATCACTAAACTTTTTAGGAATGTGCCTTATTGTATATACATCAGTATAAAATGGAAAACACAGAACTAATGTCTTCATTTTTCTTTTCCATTTTTCAATAGTCAAGTGTAAGGAACCAACTCTTGTGGAGGGGCGTCTCTGGTGCTCCTGTCCCCAGCAGGGGAGAAACAGGAGTCAGGTGGTTCAGGAACAGAATTCTGAGGAAAGCTGAGAATTCTCAGATAAGCTGTTTTCTGTGTCAATAAGGCGCTTCCTCCAGGATTTCCTAGGGGTATAGGCTAAATGGGTAAATTCTTACTCTGGAATGTGGCTCCAGAGCAATTCTATCATGGAATTCCGTAAGGAAACGTTTTGTTCGTTTGAAGTACAGGCCCTTAGTTTCTCAAATCAAGTAATAAAGTTCTCTTGGGAAAAAAAAAGTTTCAGGGCCCTCACTTGCCTTTCAACCAAGGCTAAGCCACATTTGCAAAGACTTACATTATTTCCTTTCTCTCGGAGCAGCTTCAGGTTGTCTTTACACTGTTTGAGCTCATCTGTGATTGATTGCTTTTCCTGCTCAGTCATTTCATACTTCAACTTCAGTTCTGAGAGTACAGTCTGTGTCTTTTCATACTAAAGGCAAAGAAAAAGAGAGTGTGCAGGCTGAACTTAGAATGGATGGGAAGCTAAGGTTCTCGTCAGACGTGTATCCCAGGCCCTCCCTGCCTGTTTAGTCAGCTACATTACATTATATACAAACCTCTTTGTTGTAAGGAGGATATGAGTAATTTACACTCATACGGAGTATTTAAAGTTGACTTGCTTCAAAGTAATGTTTTTTAGTGCTGGAGTCCATTTAAAAAAACAAAACAACAACAACAAAAGAGAAGTCACCATTTTGTCATCTGTTTCTAATAAAAAGGGGTCATTTTTCCCATTAAGTGAGTTACAGGAGAAAAGGGAAGTTTCAAACTGAGCAGCAGGAAAGCAGGTAAAGAAAAACTTGACAGTCTGAGACAATGGCAGGGGTAGGAGGCTGGAATTATATCCCAGTAAACAGGCCAGTGAGGTTACTTTAGTCAGGACATCAAAAAGGGCTAACCCCAAATAGACCACCCTTTATCAAGCATCAGTGCTTACATTTTTCTGTTTTTTTTAAAAAAGGAAAACAAAGGAAATATATGTACTTACATTACCAACTACTATGATTGGGATGTTTCTTTTACCACTTAAGCACATTTTAAGTGAAAATGAAGCTAATTTACTAAATGTTTCTAACAGAATATTTTTTCTGCGGTGAAACAGCACAACCTCTTATTTTGGAAATAGTTCATAATTTAGATTTCATTAGGGCTAGCTCACCCTTCAGCACAGGTAAGGCCAATGTGAAACACCGTGTGGCATATCCTACTTTAAATGGTCCTGGGAAGCTGGAATTTTAGACTGGTTCAACTTCTAATAACTGCATCCTACAAATAAGGAAGATGGGGCCCCACGCAGAACAGAGGCTATTCTTCGGCTGGCTGTTGCTTTGTCTCGGCCTCCACTGCATACTCTACCATCTCTGAAGGTTTGAGAAGAAAGGCAGCCAGACAAGCACTGAACATGAATACTTATATAGCACAAGTGTTACATACCATCCCTAAAAACTTCCTCCGAGGTGTCCAGTCCCTGTCCACCTGTGTCCTACAAGTTCCCTTAAAATGGTGATTTAAAATATTGCAGTGATAAATTAGATAAACACGAAAGAGGAAGCAAACATATAACATTAGAAGAGATTGGAGCAGGAAGATTAGAGTCAGCACAGAGGTCACCAGAAAGTTAAAAAAAGAAAGAAAAAAGGATAAGGTACAGAGCGGGAGGTAAAACATGAAAGGAGCTTTTCCCCAGGAGCGGCCGCAGCAGGCTGCCACGGCATGGCCAGTGCACCTCCACTATTCTGACTCTTAGAATATGCCACCTCGCCACCATCCATGATGAGACTCTTAATAGTGACTAGTAAGGACCAAGTAAAAAGCGTTTTCTTGACCAAAATTTGTATTCCTTTACTCTTCCACCAGCTTTATGTCAAGTCTGTCCTTCACAGCAAAGCACTTAGTCACTTCCCCGTTCCAGGAGTTCTGCTCCAGAAAGGTCAGTCCAGAAGATCCCGCTGCTCAATTGCAGCCTGTGAGCAGGACGGGAGAGGCTCTGGTGCCAGGGCAACCTGGCAATGCCACACAACCTTCCAAAGTCAGTCAGTCCTTGCAGAGTGGACATTTGGTCAATATTTTATGAATTCTTATATCCCAGAGATCACTACTAAATTGAAATATCCAGGTAAGGTTCTAAAGCCAAATAGAAACATGTTATACTATTATTTTTCTGTGAATACCAGAAATCAAACTCAATGCCATCTAATTGATTCCGAGTCACAGCGACCCTACAGGACAGGGTAGAGAGCTGCCCTTGTGTGTTTCTGAGACTAAGCCTTATCTTTTACAGAAGAGGCTTTCTTAACACAGAAGATGAAAACTGATTTCTCTCCTGTATTTGTTCTTTGTTAAGTGTTCATATAAAAGCTGCCACAGATGTAAAATTTAGCTAGTGAAACAAAGGCCACCTTCTGTAGCCCGAGTTTCATATTTCATTTGGGTCATGTCTTGCTTTCTAACCCTGAGGTGAGAACTGAGCTCAGTTTTGAATAAGAGGGAAGTACCAAACAATATTATCAACACCTTTGGGTCTCCTTAATAAGAACAATCATAGCTGGGCTTGTTAGCTCGTAATTGTGTGACAGTGTTGAAGATACATAATAATCATTCTCTGGCGCACATTAACATGAATCTATGCGATCAGGAGAGCCCAGGGAGAAATGTTGAAAGGGAACTTAGCGATATGTTAATAAAAGGTAACAATTCATTTGCAGCGGTATACACAAATTATCTCATCAAAGAACATATTAATTAGTATCCAGCAGGGAGACATCAGGACAAACAGAAAGAGAAGCAATTACACATTACAGGAAACGTGTGATGGTTACAATCATTTCACAATGGAAAACACTGAACAAGAAAATAGAAAAGAAACATACTGACAAGATCAGACATCTTTTTCAAGGTGCTGCATTTAATGCAATCCAGAGACTAGCAACAATTCGGATGCTGTGACAACATGCCACTGCCAAGGTGGGAACAGTTTAAACATTTTGTACCGATGGATCCATCGCTCCCTGACCAAACAGCAACAAATAACGCAAGAAAACGGCGATGCATTCACAGTAACATACAACAGAGCGAGCTTCCAATCGCAGCATTCTTCCCACATTTTGAAAGAACTAGGACTGATCCATTGGAAGGACACACCAAAGTGCTTACAGTATTAAATAATAAGATATTTACTTTGGAACAAAATGTGTGTTCCATCCAAATAAACTGAGATTTCACTCAAAAGCATACCCTTAGCAAAAGATTAAAAAGAAAAAGAGAAAAAAAAACACGTTACAAGATTAGTATGTGTACATGTAAATAAAAATGTTACAGTGTTTCATTTTGTCTCCCACACATCCCTTTAAGGAACAAACACGAAGACAGAAGAACAATGATCATTTCCAATTTCAGGTTTCTACAAGGAGAGGAAAGTGCAAAGAAATGCACATTTACTGAAACAGCAATTCTGGGAAGATTAGGTATTTAAGACACAGAGCTGTCTTCAGTTTCCTTCAAATTTGTAATGACGCCATCATGTAAGGACAGTCTACAACGGGGGTGTGGTCCCTGCCCAGTGGATCAAACGGCATCAGCCTTCTCTATGGTCCAGGCTGGCCCAGTGCAGTCACGAAGTGTCCCCTTGGCAGCTCCCGGTCAACTTGAATCACAGCAAGGCCACGCGAGCGCACACGCGCGCACGCACACACACGCACACACTTAATTCACCCAAGACTAGGTTTTTGTGAACATGCAAATTTGTGGTGGGAAAAAGGGCGGTGGGGTAGGGTATGGGGACAGGGTCAGAGAACATGTGATTGGCTGGCTGACTAGGAGGTGAATTTTAAGTACCCTTTTCAGCCATTTTCGCCTGGGGGGTTTGGGAAGCCTTACAGTGTGGCCCTAGTTTGGGTTTCAAAAGCACTCTAGATTAAATATGATGTGTGTTGGAAGGAAAACAATGGGTCAAATGATCTGGTCCAAAGGATCTCTTGTAGGTTAACTAACTGGTAGATAACCATTAAGAGATAGCTATTTCGATTTTTGAAGTCAAAGCCTATGGATGAATTCTATGTGGACCAGGATTCGCAGCTAGAAAATCACCAAGCAGGGATGCTCCAGATTTCCACTCTGACAGGGAATGTGACGTTTGCTGCCCTTCATTTCAAACTAGCATGGATTTCTGACTTGCTTTTGGCTTTAAGTCCAACCAGAATTGGGCTCCTGTCTTTTCGCTTTACCTCTTTCTGTACATCCTTTGCTTGGTTTTCAGCCTTATTGAGAAGAGTTTTTAAATCAGCTGCATCGCGAAGATGCTGTTCCTTCAAGGATCCCACTTGATTCTCAAGCTCTTTTCTAGCCATCTGAAGGGTGCTGAGGTCACTGGTAAGCTCGAAGCTCTGCCTCTGAGAACTGCAACAGAAAAAGGCCAGTCAGGTTCATGACGCAATGGTCATTTCACAGGCGGGAAACGGACCCAGCAGGCAGTCCAATTTCTTCGGTTTCCCTAGGGAAGATGGAGTAAAATTTAGAGGTGAAAAGGAAAAAGAATGAGATGTTTCTAGTAATTGAAAAGCACAAAAACATTGAGGGGAAAAAAGGCAACTTAAAGCTGTGTCCTATTTCCAGATAATCAAATTCAGGCACACCTCATTTTATTGCACTTCACAGGCAATGCATTTTTGTACTTTTGTTTACAATTTCTAACAACTAAAGGTTGTGGCAACCCTGCATGGAGTTGAGTGAGTCTGCTGGTGGCACTGTTACAACAGAATGCGCTCACTTTGTGACCTAAAGTGTCACATTATAGTAATTCTGACATAACGTCAAACTCTTCATAATGCTACTACGTCCGCAATAGACAAGAGTATAGCGCAAACATAACTTTCATATGTTCGTGAAGACCGAAAAACTCGTATGACTAGCTTTCCCGTGGCCTTCACGTTATTGCAGCACTCCGGAGCAGAATCTGAACCATCTCCAAGGGATGCTCATATGCGCAAAGGATGTGACTTGGAGAAAGAAACAGGAGATAATTATTGTTTCTGTTTTATTACATTATGCCCTAAGAAGATTCACTGCAGGTCTTCTACAGGAAGAAAATAAGGCACTTATTTCAACCATTTCTTACAAGTTTAAGTACTAGCTAAACAGGGTAGGGTACAAAAACATAAAGCATAGGAGCCACTACCAACTCAAAGGTAATTCTGCTTAAATGAGAATGAACACCCAAGTTAGGAGGGAACGATGGGGCAATGAAGCAGGAAGGTGGGTTCTAGACCCTCGCTCTGTCACTACTCAGTTAGGGGATGTTGAGGTAAGTCACTACCTGGAGCAGAAGCATTCCTTGAGCAATTCTCTCCTGAACTCTTAGATCTATGTGTTACACAGACCAGGATGGCACAGAATCTTCGTGCCTTCCGCCGTCACACATGATGATGGAACTCAACAGTTTCAGAGGCTGTTTCCAGGTTAAATTATGGGATAATTTAAATAACTTAATATTTATACATCAGGAAAAGTGCTTGATATACATGAACAGAAATTCTTTTATTTCTTTTGCATCACAAGACAACAGGGAACAAGACTCGTAGTTAGTGGTCTTAGTTAATTTAGCTCTCACCTATGACAGAAATAGGAGCTGCAGGACTACTAACTGCATGATTCATGGTTCACATCTCCCAGCCAGTCTGCAGGAGAAACACAAGGCTCGCTACTCCCGTACAATTTACAGACGTGCGCACCTACATACAGTTGTTATGAGTTCGAATTAACTTGATGGCAGTGGATTTGTTTGTTGTTCTTGTTATGACAGTTTTATGCCCCTCAAGACAGCATGACAAGAATCAGACTCAGTACTGTAAATGTTACCCGTCGTGACAGCATGAAGAGGGCAGGCTGAAATGCTGTCAGGACAACAGTTACAAATTTAAGACTCTGTAAAAGAAGACTAGCTTCTAAATACTACTTAAATGCTACGTAAATTTAGTGACTTTCTAAGCTGGAAAAACTAAAGAAACAGAATTAGCCTGTTTCAAATAGTTTCTGTACATTAAGCAGATGACTTGACCAATGATTGAATAATCCTAGCTTTCTGAGACCTAGAATTTATAAACCATAGGCTTCTTCTTCTTCTTTTTTTTTTAGCTCTCTAAAGTGATATTTACTTGGAAACTGGGAAGACTCTTCCAGGAATCAATGTAAATCACAAGGTTCTAACTCATTTAGCATTTATAACCTTGCTTTCAAAAACAAACATTGAAGTAATTTTTAAATCTTTTTTTTTCCCCCAATAAAATCCTCTAACTTTAATGACCATTTGATGAGTCCCCCGAAAGGGTGCACCGTTCCTGGAAGTACTGCAATACCAGGTCGATGCGTGGAGTGGACAGAGCAAGCACCTATTCCAACTCCCTGCTCCAAAAATCCATTTAATATATTGTCCTCGGATAGAGGACGTATCAGATATTAAACTGATAAGAACAGATACTACACTTGATCTTAGCCAAAAGGCCGAGAAGCGATATATAAATCTTTAAAAGTAATTGTAAAAGTAAGAAAATGTCAATGTGATCAGCGGTGATAATTCAATGTCAGTATCGCTTCATAAAAATCCAAATAAAATAAACCCATTAAGATTTGGAAACTGATTGTGGTAGCAATTGTACAGTTCTGCTTGACATGATTGAACTATGGAATATTATATGTTTTAACTCCTAGTAATAATGAAAGATACTAATGCATTCCAAAATGGAGAGAGCTCAGGTGTCTACACTATATTATACAAATGATTTGTCTTAGTGTGCTGCGACACAGCAGTAAGTTGCTTCTCATAACTAATACATACATCCAGTGTGTGTAACAAAAAAAAAGTGTCACATACTCACAAACAGAAGGGGGGTGGGTATGCTTAAAAACTTCATAGAAACATCTTCAAACAAAACAAAAAATCAAACGCACTGCCATCAGGTCAACTCCAACGCATAGCGACTCGACAGGGCAGGGTAGGCGTGTCCTCTGTATTTCCAAGACTGACTCTTCTGGGAGTGGAAAGCCTCATCTGCCTTGGTGGTTAGAGCTGCTGACCTTGTGGTTAGCAACTGGGTAACCACTACGCCACCAGGGCTCCCAAATCATTTCAGTACCTGGTACTTCCATGTTCCCACAAACATTTTAAAGCCACCTTTTAAATATCTTTTTGGCCTTCGCTTTACTCATATTTTGGAAATGCTTTTACCACATATACTCGTGTATAAGTTGAGTTTTTCAGCACATTCTTAGTGCAATTTTTATGGTAAGATTAGGTGCCTCGGCTGATATTCAGGTCGGCTTATACTTAAGTATATACGCTGTATACATTTTTCATATGTGTCAAAAACATTTGTTTTATTCTTTATCTTTAATAGTCTCTATGCATTCACAAAGTAATAAAATCAAATGTATGCAAAGACTAAACAGTCATGACACTGAAAGTGTCTTATAGATATTTATATTGAGAACATAAGGCAGGCTTTTAGAACAAGATCAATATAGCTTGTTTTGTCAGTTCTTGGACCACAAGATCAGCGGTTCAAACCCAACAACCACTCAAGGGAAAAAGATGAGACTGCTTCTGTAAAGATTTTCAACGCCTTAGAAATTTCATCATTATGTATCAGAATCAATTTGACAGCAGATTTATGTTGTTCTGACTTAGTTTATCAGGTGGTTTATTATTTTTCCCTAAACTTTATTACAGAAACTGACCTTGATTACTGAATTTTCGCTAACCTTAATGATCTTCAAGAATGTAAACATACGTTTGAAAGAGAGTAATGACCTGATTCTGGTATACTGGATGAGGCAGGGTTAGTTAAGTATGATTTCAACAATAAACATGTACTACTTCCATCCTTTGGATTAGAATACAATAATTATATAAAAATATAAAATGAACCCAATTTTAAAACAAGAAATCAATTTTAAACAATGCAACAAATATTGGTGGGAAAACAGGCTCCCACTGAATTTGTGTAATAAAACAATCACATCTACTAGTTTGCCTGGAAAATATTGGCTATTAGAATCATTTCATTGGTTTTTGAAAATCCTTGGCCTCTATATTCTCTCTTTGAAATGTAGAAGGTAAAATTATGACAATCAATATTACAGATAGCTTATTATAGTCATCTTCTGGTTATCCTTCCTAACAGAAGCAATCACTGGTAGGGGAGAAAAACAAGCTTCTACTTAAAGTTCATTATCACTAGGTTACAGTGGAAGGTCAATGACTAGTTATGGATTATTGCAATTAATTTCTTTAGTTTTTTTGAGGGGGGAGGGTAATTCATGCGTCTAAATTTTGTGAGCACACAAAAAGAGAAGGATATGCGAAATGATGGTGGTGGCAGAAAAAAAAAAAGAAGCTAATTATTCATTAGCCCAACTGTCTGGCTAAACATTTTGTTCTAAAAAAGTATTTAAGTATCAAAATTTAACCCAAATGAAAACCCAAGATAAAGAAAGGTTTTGAAGCTGTAAGAGAATTCTTGCATACTTGTGCAACTCTTTTTCCTGCCGCTGCAGTTCTGATGAGAGCAAAACATTTTCTTTCTTTAGCGAACGGCATTCCGTTTCCAGTACCTTCCAATCTTTTCGCAGCTTCTCCAGTTCACCTAGAATCATCATCATCCAAAAAAAAAAAAGTTAATGTGGGGCTGTAACTGCCATAAAATTTAAGAAATTAAGAGAAATATTTCTGAGAAGAATCTTTTATTTCTTTTCCTTCAAAAATGTGTAGCTTGTGGCTCCTTGTTGACTCGTTACTCTCTGCAACTCTATCTCAAGAAAGCCCCATTTCCTTGACCTTGATTACGGTTGTCCCCCAACCCACTGCACTTTTATTAAGCTAACACATTTTAACATTCCTTAATTATTTTACAAGTTTTTAACTATTGTAGAACTTGCAGGCCCGAAAAATATCTTTCTAGGCCTAATATGAGAAACCTGGTTTTACATGGTCTATGCAATCAAACAGAAAAACCGGCTACCGTTTTTTGGGGTACAAATTAGAGGGCTACCATGGTAAGAGTTTCATGTAAAATTCATTTACTTACCTTGCAACTTTGTTGCTTCCTCTTTCTGCTGGTCCTCACACTGCTGACATCGAAGCTGAAAACTGTTTTGCAGACTCACAATTTCTTTCTCGTATTCATGGGCAGCTTTCCGCCACCGCTCGAGCTCCGCTCGTACCTTCTGAAGCTCTTCTTGTAAGGAAGCAATATCAGTGTCCCGCTCAGAGGCAGCTTTCTCTGCCGCTTGATGAAGAAGCAGAATTTCATCTCGGGCACTAAGTAATTCATCTCGAGTGCTTATGATTTCTTTGTCTTTCTCCTCCCGGAGATTCTCAATATCAATATGCAGCCTCTGCAGTTGGGCTAAAAAGGTATTATGCAATCATCAATAATTTGGCATAAATAACTAGTTTTTAGGGATAAAAGAATGGCTCACTTAGGATTGTAGCTACTGCTTAGGCCAGGCTAACAAAACCTTTGCCAACATTTTATTCAGTGGCATTAATCGTGTTCATCATGCTGTGTAACTCATCCATCACTAATATCCATTTCCATATTTTTTCTTCACACTTAATAGGAACTCAGTATCCCTCTAAGCAATCACTCCGTATCCCCCAGTTCCATGACCAAAGTGCTTAACGAGGCATGGGAGGGGGCTTCAAAAAGTTCATGGAAAAATTCTACTATAATTCTATTTTCTACGGAGTTTTTGAAGTCCTGTCATGTGCCCCTTTAACTACTAATAAACTTTGGTTATTAGGCATTGCTGATCCTATCATTCCATAAAGTGAGCATATACAGTATTTTTTCCTTCTGTGTCTGACTTATTTCACTCAGTATGATACCTTCAAAGGGGCTTTTGAAAAATTGAAACGATACAAGCAATCATATTTCATGCAGAAAACATCAAAATACAGCCATAAACCAAAACAAAACAATCAAGTGATCTTTATTTACTACACAGAGAAAACTATGTTTAACATTTTGCTATTTATTTCTCCAGATTTTTTCCCTATGCATACTAATTACACACATATAAATATATTAAAACATTAAAGACTGGATTTTTTTTTTTACCAACTTACCCAAGTGGCCAGGTATTTTTTTCAGTTGTTAGGGGTTTTTTTTGCATTAAACCATAAATGGGTTTACAGCTCACCAACTTTTTATATTTATTTATAGCTTTCAGTTTTTGAATATAAAACATTGTCTCACATGAAACATTTTTCAATGCATGTGGAACATTATTACTTTTATGAACTATAATCTTCATGAAATTATAAACTTCTTGTAAAAATAATCAACAATCCATATTACTTTGATAAAGTAAAAATACAGTATATGAAACAAAAAATACATTCTTTGTTCCCCAGTGTTCATTTGTTGAATGGTCCTTTGTTATACAATGTACTATTGTTACTCTACAACTACATTGAGAAACAAAGTGCGCAAATATCATCCCTGAAACACTGTGCAAAGACGACCTCCCAGCCCTTTGCTTTAATTAGTTGTGGAGACCTTATTCTAAATAGTCACAATTATTTCATATAGTGTAGTTACCATAGGACCAATATGTAAACAAAGGTTCCTAGTACTTTTTTAATGTATGGTACTACTCTGTATAACATTTTTCTCTGTGAAGCGGTACCTTACAAACTTTGCAAGTATACCTGGTTTCACTCCTTTTTCCATGGGCAGCGCAAACTCTACAGGCTCTGGTAGGTGATTTCTTTTTTCCATTGCTTGACATGAACACAGGTTCATGCTGCTTCACGCGTTATCTCGGGATCCGTCCGCAATATGTTAAGTAGGGAGGGACCACGATATGCATAGTTCATTCTAATCTACCAGAAACGAACATCTGCCTATACAAATTGTTACACGATTACATACTTGACCAATAACTTCCTATAGGCATTGTAGGCTGTTTGGTGTGATCCTGATCATTTTGCTGGAATCCTGGAGCAGTGCAAACAGTAAATACTCTTGGCTGATAAATGAAAAGTCTAAGACCACCCACAGGCACTTCAAAAGAAAGAGCTGGCAATCTACTTCTTCCAAATCACCACTGGGAAAACCCCAGGGAGTGCAGCTCTTCTCTGACACACACGGGTCACCATGAATCACAAGAGGCTGGAAGGCCACTGAAGGTGGTGGTTATTTTCGTAAGGTGAACTCTCAGACATAGAATTGCTGGGTCAGATGGCAAGCATCAGCAAAACATTTGATGTGCTTCCTTCCTTCTTCTGTTGAGAGATAGTAATTCCTTATAAAGGCTTTCCCTGATGACATATCTGAACAGCATTTTGTCGTTCTTTAGCCTTTAACTCCACATTATTTTCTTTCTAAACTCCCTCTGGGTGATCATCGCCTTATACATTTATGTGCTTGCTGCCATCTCCGCTAGACGGGAAACCTCATGCATTGCAGGGCCTTTGTTTTATTCTCTGCTCTATTGCCAATACCTAACAGAGTAAACTATCGAGAATGATTGAATGAATTACCCTATGACATGAGCTGAGTTTCAAATAATTTGGAAACAATTTGTACAAAATCACACTTGGTTCACTTCTGTCTACCATCATACAAGAAAGTTTAAGTAAAATAAAGTTTTAAAAGAGAGCAATTAAAATAATTAAGAGGATTTAGGGAGGAGAGGAAGCTGCTATATAAAATTTGCTTTTTAAGTTTGTAGGAAGGATTGAGGGCTGAACAGGCTCAACATCTGAAAAGGCACAAAGGCCATTGATGAGATGACAGCACTTGTTGGTCAAGTCCTGAAATACACAGGCTGACACGGGGGGGGGGTGGGGGCACTCGATAAGGTCTGGGCAAGCCGGCTTCAGAACAAAAGGCTACTAGTGGAACAGGGCCTATAGGGAAATTTGCATGTACCTAATACAAAATGGAAATAAAGATTCAACTACATCAGATTTAAATAAACTAGTGAATGGTGGCCTTAATCAACAGTAAGGTTAAAGAGTTTCTAATATGAAACGCACAATTTACCCCCTATACTTTAATTTGACCCAAACCCCAAAACTTAAAGAACACAAACATCCCAACTGAAAAATTAAAGAAAGATGTCAAAAAAAAACTCAGCTTTTCTCTCAGATATTTTAGGACAAATATTGCAGAGGTCTCCTACAATGGCTCCCCATCTTTTCTGAACTGTGATTACTTGCCTATTTCATTTCTCTTCACTCCATTTTTCAAATGAACATTAGTTCTTTCTTTGGCAATAAAGGCAAATTAAATTTCCTTTTAAAATTGTATAATGGCCAAGGGCTCAAGTAGAAAGAAATTGTTTTGGAAATGTTGATGGCAATATATACACAAGTTTGCTTCATACTACTGAATGATAGATTGTTACAAGATTTGTAAAAGGCCCCCCAAATAAAATTATTAATTAAAAAAATTATAAGGGAACGAAAGATCTCTTTGAGGCTTCTCACAATGACAGCTTCATAATACCAAAAGCTCCAACTGAAAGAAAACTCTTGACAGGTAACAAGGATCTTTCTGTAAAGAACCTGAGACAGAGCAGACTGTGAAGAGCAACCATCACCCACTGTTAGGGTAATTCGGGGATCATTATTCTACTCCACGTGGCATCTTTTTTGTTGCAACACAAGTGTTCTGAGCATGAAAAATAATGCTACCAGCAAGCTAATAGTACTGATGCAAAGAGCACTTTAAATAGATTTCTTGCTGAAAGCTTTCTCTGTAGTTGACTCCTTACGTAGCCAAGAAAGTGACAGGCTTGCCATATCTACATCCTTTACCCTTGCCCTACGGATCCCAAGAGTCTAATACTGGAGTGTTGGGAGCCTTTCTTTGTATCTTCTTAAATAATAATTAAAAAATCTCCACCAAGGCCATTTATAGACTTAGGTTCTAGGAAAACTGTAACAAATGAGGGCCCTCATTCTTAATTTCCATCCCTTTGTAGTTACTGAAAACAAGTAAGCAAATGGTAATAATCTCAAACCAACCTGGCCAATTCCTTACCTTGAAGAACCTGTATTTGTTTAGTGGATTCTTCAACTTGATTTCGAAAGGCTTTTCTTTCTTCTTCTAAAAGAGCTAAGAGGGAAAAGAGAGTATATTTAATTTTATCATTAAAAATATATTAAAATTTTTTATTAATTCAAATATTCAGAATTGACTGGAAATTTCTAAGCAATTTTTTTCCTGTAAGACTCTTGAAGGAAATAAAGGTTAGGTAGTAAGTATTATTAGCAGTTAGAAGATTTCAACAGCAGTGGAGTTTTGTATACCTTGTATCAACAAGATAACTAAAGTAACTTAAATTTTCAAAGCCGACTTAAAATCTTCATGTGTGCTACTAAGTGCACAGTAAACACTGCAAACTACTTGCTACTGCCACTTCAGGGTTGTACGCTGAATAAATTAGCTTGGACCTTCCAAAGATTTGAGTGAAAGTTTTTTCAAGGTAAAGACACAGAAGAAAGTAGTAACCGAAGTTCTTGGTTCTTCCTACAGTGGGAATCTGCTCTTGGTGAGAAAGGCTGTCTTAAATAGAACACAAGGACTCAAAGGCCAGTCGTTTCTTCCTTGTTCTAAGACTCTCTTACAGCACTAATCAGTTAGGTTCCACCAGGTAGTTACTGTGAATTAGGTGGGCACTGTGCTCTGGGGAGAAGACTTCACTGGCTACTACATAATCTCACTACAGTAAGTAAACAGCTGGGACAATTAGGAGACTCTAGACCTTAACTTTTCTGGTTCTTCCCATTTACTACTGACTATACTGTAAGATCACAGAGACCACATATCAATTTTACACTGAGTATCGAACATTCTGTATACCCCAAACTTGGGGCACTCATAGACATTTTCCCCTTTTGTTCGCTCAAAGTTTCATAAGTAAATATGATCCAGATCTTTCACTGGTACAGGCTACTTAATTTTCACATCAATGCTGTGAAGGAGGTAACTCTACTCATTTGATCTGAAACCTAGTTCAGAATGTTAATGTTAAGCGGATTCCCCAAGACCACAGATCTAATTAAGTTGTAGATTTGGAAAAGGATACACATACTATTCTTCTGGGATCCAAGTGTGGGGCTCTCCAGTTATATCAAGGTACCTCCACATATCCCCGAGAATCAAAGCAATCTTGGTCTCACCTTGAAGTTCAAAGCATTTTTGTTTACTTGCTCTAGCTAGCTCCTGGGCTTCAATCAATTCCTTGCGGAGATGCTGAATTTCTTGTTTTGTTTCAATTTCTGACTGTGCACCTTGCAATTCATCTGACAAAAACATGTTTATTTTAAAAGCCAGAGTTAGTATCACACTAAAATTTCTACAACCAAAGAGTAGGCAAGCATTGTTAAACAACAAAATATGAGTTAAATAAACTTACAAGCAATTTATAGTTAGCATTTTAGTCATTTTAACCATGATAAAGAACACAAATACAATCAAACATATTTAATAGCGTTGATATGTAATGGCAATGGTGCTCTAAATCACATTAGTAGATAAAGAATTATATATTTCATTTATCAAAAGATTATGCAAGCCTTGAAATGCGGTGATAATGACAAAAATTCACTTGCTACTTATGGGAAATGGAAAATTAAAACTAATCTTTTCTCCAAGAAAAGTCATTTTGCACAGATTTCCCAGTTTTTGAAAGCAAAATAAAAACTCCATCTGGACAGGGACTATGCCCATTTTGTCATCACTGTTTCCCTAACACCAAATATCTAACAAGCAAATAGTTGCTAAATGATTCTGTGATTTAACTTAAATGATCAAGATCCAGCATTACACAGGTCAGATATTCCCCCTCCCCTACAGGCCTTCTTTCCAGCTACTCTGCTCATCTTTCATTGTACTAAAACTGAACACTCCCTGGCAGAAAGGTATTAGCAAGGAGGGCATTGTCTTTTTATAGGGCAGCTGTTCTCAACCTGTGGGTTGCAATTCCTTTGGGAGTCGAACGACCCTTTCACAGGGGCCGCCTGATTCATAACGGTAGCAAAATGACAGTGATGAAATAGCCATGAAAATAATGTTATGGTTGGGGGGGGTCACCACAACATGAGGAACTGTATTAAAGGGTCACGGCTTTAGGAAGATTGAGAGGCACTGTTCTAGGGCATTTGAATGGACTATTACTTCAGCCATAACAACATTAACCCAACAAGAAAGAGTTAAAGAGTAACTTTTCACAAGACAATGACATTAGGTCTTGCATGTTACATACATGTATTTTTTAACAGTTAGATTATATCTTATTTTTCCAGGTAAAAAATTTTGATTCTGGGTAATCTTTTCTAGTCAACCTATCAGCTCCTTCTTCCAAAGGTCTCTTGGTCAGGGTGGGGGCATGTTGAGAAAGACATTTTCCAGCAGCAGGGACAGTCACAACTGCAAAACATCTTTCACAATCAGGGAGGGCCTTTGAACCAGTTCATTCTGGGGTTAAGGATGGCAAACCTCTGCTGTTAATTTGCATTGCTAACAAATTTCCAGGCAATGCTAAAAGTTTCACCCCAGTGTTCCGAAATCAGAATCAACATTTCTACAAGATCCAGAGGTACTTAAGTATAGTAAATTTTAAGTACTGCTGCTCTACTCTTGTGATTCTCAGAATTGGTTTTAGCATTACTGGAGAACTAGTTAGAAAGGCACATTTTCAGTAGAGGTTTGAACTGGAATGAACCAGTTGGAAGCTCTGTTCACAACTCTTATATTACTCCCTGCAATCTATAAAGGCCCTAATACCTCCCCATCTCTAGATCTGCCATTATATAGGAAACATCTACATAAAATCCTTGAATAGAAAGTATCCTAGCTCTATTTAGAATTTCTCAACCTTAGCATTATTGACATTTATGCTGGACAATACTTTGCTGTGGGGACTGTCCTGTGCAATATATCAAAATGTATTCAGACACTGCCAAATGTCCCCCAGGGGTGATGAAGGTTAAACTGTCCCATGTTGACAAGCACTACTATATGTTAATAATTTGGTTAATGCTGTATTTAGTTGCCACTAAGTATCTGGGAAGTGGAAGAAACAGGACTAGAACTCTCACTTCTAGATTCCCAGTTGTTGTTTGGTGTCTTAGAGTCAATTCCGACTCAGTGGTCCAAATACAATGGAAGGAATGCCGCCCGTGCGGTCGCAGCCACAGTGCCAATCCACTTCTTCCTTTTCACTGTCCTGCTTGACCAAGCATGCTGTCCTCCTCCAGGGACTGGTCTCTCCCGACCACATGTCCAAAGCATGCGAAACGAAGTCAAACAACCCCCCCACCCTCAGTTATAGGAATTAAGTAGCATGTTTTTTAAAAAAAAACAACCAATTATTTTTCTTCTCTAGGAACAAAAGGACTCCTATCATCATTTGCTTTTAGTGATACATGGAATACAATGCTTCAGATTATATTTCATACTAAGATGCTTACCGCAACACTAGCTACACAAAGTAGTCATTTAACTATCTGATTAATCTATAAATTAAAAATATGCATATAGAATGTATAGGTGAAGGATTAAAAAATAAACAATTAAGCCACTGAGCTGTACAAAAATACATAAATTAAACATATCAGAAGTGAGTTAACACAAAAACTAACGGAGTACTTTTTCATTTTGTTTTGTTTTAAGCAAAGGGGCCCTTTTATAGATTACAAGTCATATGTAAATACACCCCTTAATCAGTTATGTTGTGGACCAAACTATATTTCAAACTAAATACGAATGAAACAATGGCTAGACTAAATAATTATGTTTCAGGACACAGAATATGATCTCGGCAATGAGTTTTGCTATCACAGGGATCTACTATTTCCAAATTAGCTCTGTGGACCACATAATGAGAGAGGTCACTATTTCAATCTGAGTAAATGTCACTTATCAAGTAACATAAGGAAACGGCATAGTACCTGTTTGTTAAAGTACAGATCAACCATAAAGCTTATACAAATTAAGTTCAATACAGAAAACAAACAAAGGACTGTATTCCAATTAATCAAGCAGTTAGGTACATTTACTTTTCCCAGAAAACTGGGTGCCAAATTTTTACCAAAGACTAATGAGCAAATCTCTTTGTGCTAAGGTTGACCAAGGGCTCACTGTGTTTCATACGCTGATGTGGGAAAATGCATTACTAGTTTATTCTGTCATGGGTCCCTCTCACAGTATCCTCTGTTGTCCACGAAAGGGAGCTTTTGTATCAACCTACTTTTGTCCCAGAAAAGGCATTTTTTCAATCTACTTCAAAACCTTGGGAAAAATCCGATGCTGAAAAGTGGGCAGATGAAGGTAAATGAAGGCCTTAATGAGTTAAATCCTTTTCATTTAGATGTGCAGGTCACATGAAAAAAGATATTTTATACAACACACAGAGAGGGTAGGAAAAAAGACATAGACAGGTTCAGGGAAAACAGAAGGGGTTTTCCCTGAACCTGTAACCAAGGCTGAGCCATCCTTTTTCAGACCCCACTAGACCCACTAACTTAAAACATCTAAATTATATATATATATATATATATATATATATATATATATATATATATATATATATATATATATATATATAAATTTGGTGTCAAGCGAGATCTTGAGAAGCGTGACTGAAGAGTCTGTTTAAATTCCAACTTTTGCACAAAACACTATGAACCACTTGGTAAAGGATCAAATCAGTGCATTTCTTCCCAAATTCTATTTTGCATGTGTATGCTGACTGATCAACTGCCAGAAATGATCTGGTTGAAGTGTGCCAGCTTGGAGGGGGGCATCCTTTTCTACCATCCCCCATCCCTTCCGAGGAACCCTGGAGGCTCAGTGGTTATGCATTGTGCTGCTAACTTTAAGGTCAGGAGTTTGAAACCACCAGCCACTCCTCAGAAGAATGAGTTACAGTCTTGGAAACCCACAGGGGCAGTTCTACCCTGACCTATGGGGTCACTGAGTTAGCACTGACTTGACAGCAATGAGTCTTTGAGTTCTTTTCTTTAGAGGCCCTGGAAGTTGCAGGCGTTCGGCAAGAACTCCTCCATAGTGGGATAGTGCAGCCCTGTGAGATAGATGCAAGCAGGACAGCTTGCTGTTTTGAACTTTAAAAAACAAAAAACTCACTGCCATGAAGCCAATTCTGACTCGTAGAGATCCTACAGGACAGGTAGAACTGTTCCTGTGGGTTGTCAGACTGTAACTCTTTGCAGGAGGAGAAAGCCTTGTGTTTCTCCTGTGGAGCAGCTGGTGGTTTTCAACTCCTGACCTTGCAGTTAGCAGTCCAACAGGTCACACTCTACACTAGCAGGGACCCGTGTTTTAACTTTGGCAGTCTTTTGTCAAGTCTCACTCCAATGGCATTCATTCTGACTAGCCTAGTTTCTCTGTACAGTTAGATCATTTGCTGCTCCTGGTCCTCCCTGCTGTTCTTCCCTTTCTCTATCAAATCCTCTGCTCCCACCTTCTATCTCCACACTTTATGAATGCCTTCTGTCTCCTAAAGTCTTATCATTTCACCATATTTTCCCACATCGTCTGTATTTTACACATACTTCCTTCCTGCTCTGGATTGAATGGTGTCTCCCCCGAAATGTGTTGTAAATCCTAACTGCTATACTTGTACATGCAGCCATCGGGGAATATTTTTATATTATGTCAAAATGAATATCAGTGTAGCTTGTGGTATGTGTTAAGCCAATCACCTTTGAGATATAAACCAAGCCGATTAGAACAGAGATGGAAAGAAAACAGCTGCTAAGGTACACAAAGATCACCAAGGAGACGAGCAAGGGAAGACAAACCCCTTTCTCCAGAGCCAGTAGAGAAAGCATTCCCCTAGAGCTGGCACCGAGTTCAGACTTCTAGTGTTCTCTCAACAGTGAGCAAATACATTTTTATTTATTAAAGCCACCCACGTGTAGTATTTCTGATATAACAGCTCCTAGGAACTAAGACACCTCTTGATAAATATTATTTCTATTTCAAACAATCTTCCAAATTAGCATTATTTTAAAAGAAATATAATTCGCCCCCCTTTCCTTCTTAGCATATTCTCATTTCTTTTTCAATCACCTCTTTTAGGGATGCAATCCTGACGGATATATGGATTGTGATAAAAGTTGTATGAGCCCCCAATAAAATTTTTTTAAAAGTCTCTGAAATAATTGAAAAAAAAAATTTAGTCCTAATTTCTGAACTGCACTTCCAGTTCTATCTGCAGTTGCTAGAGTGACCAGATCACTGGGACACACCTGTGAGTGTGAATAGAGAGCTTTGACTAATTATGCAGGGATATAGAGTTGTAAAAAACCCAAAACCCATGTGTCAGTTTTTCTGATCAGCATGTGGCAAATGAGAACTCTCAATTTCCTCACCAGGACTCCTCCTCTTCCAGAAAGAAATGTTTCTATTAATAACCCCATCATTCTTTCCAGCCAGAGGTGCATGCCTGGATTCTATCTATTCCTAGTTCTCTTCCATATTTGGTTTTTCAAGTCTAGATGAAGTGAGTAATAGAAGATAAAAGCAAGAAAAAAAGGACCTTCATCTAGAGTCTGTTATTTCATTTACATTATCATAGCAATCATAGCCTATATTCCCAAGGATTAATGACACCTGCAAACTGATTTCCTTCCTTGTAGCCTCTACTTAACTCCAATTTATCAAAAAAAAACTTCCCCAAAATAGATTTGATCACATCTCTCAGAAATTAATAAATTCTGCAATAACAATTAATGCAGCTTACAAAAAAAACCACATTCAAATGATTAAGTGGACATATTTCATTCATACTTGTTAATCCCTGTTGTGGGTCTGTAAACTGGCTCAGGTCAGGGAATTGGAAGGACCATGATTGGAAAATTGGTGACAAGGAGGTGTGGGGAAGAGGTATGTGGATAGACCTCTCTGAATGGGCCAAGGAAGTAAAGTTAATCGTATCTCACGTGAACACTCACCAAAGGGTTACCTCTGAAGAGGAGGACTTTAACAATCAAGTGGATAAGATGACACGCGCTGTGGAGACTGGTCCTCCTCTTTCCTCTGCCACCCCTGTTATCGCCCAATGGGCACATGAACAAAGTGGACATGGTGGCAGGGATGGAGGTTATGCATGGGCACAGCAACGTGGACTTCCACTCACCAAGGCTGACTTGGCCACTGCCACTGCTGAGTGTCCCATTTGCCAGCAACTGAAACCAACATGAAGTCCAAGATTTGGGACAATTCCTCGGGGAGATCAACCAGCAACTTGGTGGCAGGTTGATTACATAGGACCACTTCCATCATGGAGGGGACTGCGTTTTGTTCTTACTGGAATAGACACCTTACTCTGGATATGAATTTGCCTTCCCTGCAGGCGATGCTTCTGCCAAAACTACTAATGCATGGACTTACAGAATGCCTCATCCACCGGCATGGCATCCACAAAGCATTGTTTCAGATCAAGGAACTCACTTTACAGCAAATACAGTGCAGCAATGGGCCCGTTCCCATGGAATCCACTGGTCGTATCATGTTCCTCATCATCCTGAAGCTGCCGGCTTGATAGAATGATAGAATGGGCTCCTAAAGACACAATTACAGCGCCAACTAGGTGGCAACAACTTGCGGGGCTGGGGCAATGTTCTCGAGGAAGCTGTATACGCTGTAAACCAGCGGCCAATATATGGTGCTGTGTCTCCAATAGCCAGAATTCATGGGTCCAGGAACCAAGGGGTGGAAGCTGGAGTGGCACCACTCACTATTAATCCTAGTGATCCCCTTGCAGCATTTTTGCTTCCTGTCCTAGCAACCCTGTGTTTCTCAGGCCTGGAGGTCCTGGTCCCGAAGCAAGGAACTCTTCCACCTGGAAACACAACTGAGAATGCCCCCTGGCCACTTTGGGCTTCTCATGCCTTTGGATCAACAGGTCAGGAAGGGTGTCACTGTACTAAGTGGGATATTTTACTATCTACATTTTTTTCTTATAAACATATACACAATGTCTAAAAGAAAGAACTAAAAGTGAATATACCAATTCATAAAAGATAGAACGCTACTGAGATATCAAAACAAAAGTAATTTACTAATATCAAGAATCCAATTAGAATTCATATTTTCCCACTGTTTCAAATTTCTTTTACCATTAAATTGTTTGAATGACAATCCAAACAAGGTCCATATATTACAGTTTAGTTAACACAACTCTTAAATCACTTTTAATCTATAGGGTTCTACATCCTCTTCAATGTAATTGCTGAAGAACCTACGCTGCTATGTGTCTAAAGTATCTTCCACAGTCTGATTGTGCTGACCGTGTCCGTACGCCAACATTTAGAATGTGCCCCTGGTGTTTACTTGTCTTCCAAGCCGGCAGTTGGATCTAGAGTCTTGCTCAGTTTGGGGTTAGTTTTCTGTCAGAAGCATGTCACATGTGGTATTACACACTTTCAGAGTCAACTCAAACAATACTTCTTCTACAAAGGACAAAAGTCAAATTGCTTTTCCTCCCTCTTATCTTCCAAATCAAAGAATCAAGCAAACAAACAACCTCCCCCCCAGCTCTTTCCTGCTTTTGACTTAGTGATTTCTTTTCACTTGCATCTTTCCTATCACCAATTTGACTAAAAATTAGCAACAATAAAACCTCTGACCTCTAGCAACTATAGAAGATAGAGTAGAACTACCTCAGTGGATTTTGGAGACTATTTTAACTTTAAGGGAGTAGAACCTTATCTTTCAAACTGCTGAACGGTGGTTAGCAGCTAACTCATAAACTACCCCTCCACAAAACAAAAAAACCCTTCATTTCCATTGAGTTAACGCTGACTCATAGCAACCCTATAGAACAGGATGAAACTGTTCCCAAGACTGTAGTGGCACAGAGTACAGAGCCCCGTCATTGCCCTCGCAGCAGCTGTGGGTTTCAAGCTGTTGACCTTGCAGTTGAGTAGCCCAACTTGTAACCACTATGCCACCAGAGCTCCTCAATTTGATTAAGAAACACCGAAACCACAAGGACAGTCTTAAAATACTTTAAAACCAATACAGTCTCTAGTACAGCTGCCTAAATAGAGTAAATACAAATCAGATAGCATCCAGGCTTAATTCTCTCTCTCTGCTCCTTTGGGAGTGGGGGTTGGTTTAAGTGCGTGGAAATCAGTTATTTGAGCTACATCTTTATTGCTCTTTCAAAAATGGCATGTTAGTAGAAAATACTCTTTCAGGGAGGAAAAAAGTCTAATTTTATTTATATCCACAGTCAACATTTAATCTACCTTATTTAATTATTATTTAATTTAGATGATTTTACTAATCCCTTATATGACTAATGTGAAGGGCAGTACATTATCATTCTAAGTCAAGATTAGTTGTTCATTCAAATGGAAAGAAACAAAAAAAACAAAAAACAGATCACAATGATAGGTGTATTAGCACCACCACCACCTTTCCAGAGGAACAAACAACCTGGGTGAAGGTGTGGACGGTGGACAGTGTAAGATATGAAAACAATAACAAGCCATCATCCATCAAGGGGTCACAGGGTGGGGGAAAGGAAAAGAGGAGCTGATACCAACAGCTCAAGTAGAAAGAAAATGTTTTTGAAATGATGGCAATGTGTATACAAATGTGTTTGATACAATTGATATACGGATTGTTGTAAGAGTCCCCAATAAAATTATTTATGAAAATTCTTACAATGGTTCAAGAAACCAGGCAGAATGTTAAATGTAGCTCCTTTGGTTCTAAAAGTTAACACTGGGGTCTGATAATTAAAACTTTTACTTTAAGAGGAAAATTCTGTCAGTCTACTGAAACTAATTATATAGATTACAAAGCATAACCAGGCATAACCCAAGTGTTTCTAATAAGCATCAGAGTATACATCAATTTAAAGAATTTTATAACTCTTACAAAAGAAAAACAATGGTTTAAAAAGCCAAACACTGCTATCAATTAAGGCGAGGTGATTGTTTTTGAAAACTCTAAAAACATGACTGCTCTCTAATGGGGTGATTTTCCCTTACACCCAGTCAGTGACTAAATTAATGTTATTAAAATCAAGGTACAAAATGTTTCAGTAATTGTTGAAGTTCTTACATACAGCTTTTTAACAAAAGGTGAAAATCATACAGCAGTGTGAGGAAGTTGTATGGAGGTGGGAACTTGTTTTGTTTTGTCACCTAACTTAAAAGCCAGGCTAGGAAACTTCCTACATAGTGGGCACTTTTACATAACTGTAAAGTTATGTGTAACTTTACAGTAGTTCTTATGGATTTTTTAAAAAAAATCAAACACCTGACAAATTAGCAAACAGAGAATAGTCGGCAAAAGTCATAACCTCTGTAAGGGTGGGCCCCTGTCCACGGAAAAAAGGAATGCACACGACGCAGGACGCTTAGTGAACAAGAGAAATATGATAGGATATGGATAGGGCAGAATAGGACAGGAAGGTGGGTGGTAAGCGCTCTGTCAAAAGCAGAAAAATTAAAAATTAAATTAAAAAACTTTTCAAATGCAAAATAACTTGTGAGACCCAGAAAAACAAAGCAGTCCCAGTGAGCTCTAGCTTGCACAGGTTCCACTGTAGATACCCCACAGGTAGTCTTCAACTTGAGAGGACATTATGATGACCCACACTTATGAACATTTTTGGTATGCATTTTTGTTAGTAATAAATAGTAGTTTAAGTTATTTTTAAGAGTCACTTATAGAAGTTTATTTTCACATTTATTGCTCAAACCCTGCTGGATTTAAAAGGATACTGATAATGATAATTAAAACCAAACGAAGTATTCGAATTCAATCAAAATGGACTTAGTACAGAATCTTCAGAATCCCCGTGGTAAATTGGGCGCAACCTGTACTAACTGCAAAACATCCTCATCAACTGCTTTTCTCCAAAAGATAAAAAATATTGGCACACAAAAACCAACAATCTTTTCAATTCATTTAGAAGCACTCAGGTATCTTCAAGAGATAGGTCTCTTTTTGTCAATCACTACCCTTTTCTCACCATTGGTGTCTTCAATATGCTGGTTAAAAGGTTGTATTCTGTATATTTCATTTAATCCTCACAATAGCCCTATGAAGTAGTTTCTGATGAAGAAAAGCACAGAGGAACTGAGTAATTTACCTCAGGGCATATCACAAGTAAGTAACAGAGGGAACTTGAACCCAGAGCTCTTTGAGTCTTTCTTAACTTCCAAGCTAGAGTGCTATTTGCTAATTTCTTATGACATTATAATTTTGATTTAAAGGGTCTACTATTAATTAATTTTTCAAGCAGCTCATTTTTACTAAATCCTTGGCATTGTGGTAGGCAGGGGAATTAAAAATCAAATCTAAAACAAGCTACACATAAAATCACTAATATAGCTGAGTATAATAAACACAAACACAAATGCTGGCTATATATCAAACAGAATTTTACTTCTGAAAAGATTTCTAAATTACAAAAGACTATGAAAATGGCTACTTTTGTGTTAAGAAGTTTCCATTACCCATTTACCTCTCCTCTTGTTTCTCTAGCCTCCTTCCAGGGTTTCTGAGGCTGTGCTTCTTTACCAGCAGAGCAGCTGGTGGGTTTGAACCATCAATCTTTCAACTAGCAGTCCAGTGCTTATTCTCTCTGTTCCCATAAAGGCTCAGTTGACAGTAACAATATTTTATACAATAACTATACTGCGTCCAAGATGAGATTTCCGGGCTGTGCAACCATTAACTTACATTTATTATTATGACACTAAAAAGCAAGCAAGCATGATCAACAACAGCACAGGTCACCTGAGAAGAATACAGATCAGCAGCGGTCCTGGAAATTATGCCATCACACTGAAGGACGGGGGGGGGGCTTTTCCTGCCTGGGTCAACAGGCCTCAAGGGCTCTCCTGGTTGTAGAATTAGGTCAAAGGTGGTTCAAAGAGCCATGTGATTGCCAACATCCATTGAGAAGAAAGGAGGAGATCAGGTTGCCCAGACAAAAGATTCCCGAGAGAATGTGGACAATCTCTTTGCTAACCACCCCAAACCTGTCAACTTTGTACACAGATAGGTCAGCTGCAGGGTCACCCTGGGTAAAACAAAGGCTACCAAACATAACTTCAAAGCTCAGGGTCTGGTCTTAAGAGACCAAACAGAAGCATGGGTCCGCTTCCGCATAAACACTTCGCAGGCTGTTCCTGCGGCTCGGATGCCAGAGAGTTGCCTTGGTGCCAGTCCACTACTGCCATCATGTGCAGGATGAGGAAGACCAGAAAGTGAGCACATTTACAGGTTTTACCATGTAATACCAGGGCAAGCAGGAGATCTTTCAAGAAAGTCAATATTTTCATCATTCTTAGCGTAGGTTAAACATGGTCATAAACAAAAAAGTTGTATTTCATATACCACCACTTACTACTTTACCCTTAGTAAAAAACTTATTTGTTCGAAAGCATTCTATGGTGTAAATATTTTTTATTTCAAATGTTTGGCACCAACATTAACACTTTAAATTTTAGTTCCTATTGCTTTATTACCTATTGCAATCCCTCAACTAAAAATTACACTACACATCAAACCGATTTTGCGATTCTGATGTCCTATGTAAAATATTATAAAAGGAGGTGAAAGTACCTTTTAATAGGGACACTTTAGCAATGGGCTCATTTAGGTCTTGATCATCCATCTGGGCGTCTACATGAGGGAAAAGAGATAATTACACACATACACAGATCTATCAGCAAACTAACATTATCAGAATAAACAATCCGAGTTCATATAGCTACTGTATTGATATCACTGGAAGTGGTTTAAACAAAACATCCCAAGATCCAAGAGAATGACTTGAGAAATGAAGCGGTGAGTTTCCAAACACAGACTTTAAAATTCCCAACTGTATCTCCCTGGACACGTAACCTGCTTGGTCGGTCACAGTAACATCTGCAGGTCTATAAACAATGAGGTTAAAACTCACCTGTAGTGTCGTCACTGCTTTTTTCCTTGCTTGGACTCAGAGTATCTGATAAATCTGATTCCTTAGCTCTTGCCTGGTTTTCTACCAAGAAAAAATAGAAAAGTAAACACTCATAATTAAACACTTTCTATCAATAAACCTCTGCTATCGGCTAGGAGTGCTCAAAATCTGCCGGCACGCAAAGTCCTGTTAGAAATAACGGAGGTCACTGAATCGCTTACTCCTGCACCATGCTGGCCCAAATGGAATGCCAGTTATTACACGCAGCTCATACGGAAATCTAATGTGCACCCTGTCTGTTGTACAGAGGCTTTGGCTTTTGTTCAAGGCCGTACACTTGCCAACTGGAAAACACAGATGAAGTGAGTTTTGCTAAAGTATTCAGAGAACTGCCCCATTATGGCAAATTTCTTTCTTTCTTTTTTTTTACCAGGGGAGAGCGCGAACGCAGTCCCCCACTACCACAAATTATGCAGTCGAGTTTCCCACATTTGGGGAAATCGCAGGGGTCAGCACATCCGGAGTGCAATGGATAAGCCTCGCCCTGGGAAAACCACCTTCGTGATCATGGTATCTCCCCTGCCAGGTAAGTATGGCAAAATTCTTAAGACAGCGTGAACCTGTATAAAGATGGCATAAGGAAACAGCTCTAATACAGAAAAAACAATAGCTACAATACTGCCTGAATAAGTATTTGTGTTCGAATAATTAAACGTTACAGCTCACTATTGTTCCACAATGCTATTTAAAGCAGATACAATTAAAATTAATTTCCAAAGGGGGAGAACCAAAAACTATGCTGAGCCACCATGAGAAGAGCTTACAACTAAGAAATGTTCTAAAACTAGTTGTATGTGACATCCTAACTCATTCAATGAAACGTTAAATTGTGTAGGTACCGTGTTCAACTAATTGTCCTAAAAAAACTCCAATTATAGATCCAACGATTTATTAAAGATGAGTGGCACTGAATTAAGCCCAGTTTCTTCATCTGTGACAACGCAGGTGTGTCTACTACGGCACACGTCGGGACAACATTCACAGACAACCGAGACAGGCATTTTTCTGACTAGATTCTCTAAGGACTGTACCACCCTCAAAAGGCTCCAGCCAAGCTTTGCACCCCACAGGTTAGCCATAATATAGATCCAGAATTAATTCCCACATGAGATCTGCCATCAGTCAGGCCGACCTTTTACAGGGCTGGTGCAGGGCCTGCAATTTTTCCTTGGGCTTGTTATTTCCCAAACCTCAACATTCATTTTCTCTTCTTGGTCTATTTATTCCACAAGATGTAGCTTGAGTGTCAGCACTTCTATGGAAGTTTTTATTTCTCGAGCATGCTGCTCATTTTCATTACATCTGTTCTGGGCCATAATATTTTTTGCATTAATTATGTTTTATATCATTCTCTGTGTGTATAAATATATTTCCTTTAACAGTAAGGGAATGATTAAAAACATATGTACTTGACTCTACTGTTTGTGGCAATGTGCATCTACATTTACAATGAGCATATCCACTTCCTGAAAGCAGTAACAGTATGCTCCTTGTAGTATTTGTCCATTACTAGAAAACAGTGAACTTGTTCACGTACACTCATTTGTGAAGATGACCCAACCTGGCTGCGGAAAGCAAAAATCTTCACAAGTGGACCAATTAATAACATCATGGCAAATGGAATTTGTCAGGGATTTCATTTGACTTGGTTCACAATCAATGCTCACGGAAGTAGCAGTCAAGAAGTCAAATGACATATTGCTGTGGAAAATCTGCTACGAAAAGCATGTTGAAGTATTAAAGATGTCATTTTGAGGACTAAGGTGAACCTGACAAGAGGCCATGATATTTCCAATCACCTTATATGCATGTGAAACCTGGACATGCAATAAGGACAACTGATGTGTTTGAATCACGGTGCTACTGAAGAATAGTGAAAGTACCGTAGACTGCAAGAACAAACCAATCTGTCTGGAAGAAGTACTAGAATGCTCCTTAGAAGTGAGGTGGATGAGACTTTGTTTCATGCACTTTATAAATGTTATAAGGAGAGACCACTCACTGGGAAAGGACATCATACTTGATAAATGGCTTACTCAAAACATCAAGTTGATTTTGATTCATAGCAACCCTGTATGGTAGGTAGAATTGCTCCTGTAACTCTTTATGGTAGTATATGTCCCATTTTTCTCCAGCGCAGCAGTTGGTGGTTTCCAACGGCTGATTTTGCACCAGAAGTTCAACACATAACCACTACCCGATCAGGGCTCCTCCAGTAAAGTACGGGGACAATGGAAAAAGACGACGACCATCAAGAAAATGGATTGACAATGAGGCTGCTACTATGGGCTAAACATAACAACAATTGTGAGGCTGGCACGGGAATAGCCAGTGTTTCAGTCTATTGTACATCGGGTTGCTGTGAGTTGGAATCTATTTGATATTACATAATGACAATAAGCTATAGTCTTTGCAATTTCCATCAAATCCCTAATGTTTATAGTTCACCAAGGGATTTGGATAACCTGATAATAATGCAAATAGGTATGTGGTAACAATGTGGCGCATGCCTCTGCAAATGAAGTATATGGAACTCTAACATGGGGACTGGTCATACATTTTAAAAAGAAGTAGAAGTGGGAATAGGGAGTGGGGGAGATGGAGAAGCTCACTATCATCAAGAAAGAAAAGTCAGGAGTGGGGTATATCTTTTGGAACCTGACATCCCTGCCCACTGAACCTCCTTAATACATGCGATAGAGAGCTCCTACCAAAGACAGAAGAGAAGTGGCAGAGAAACTGTAGCAGAAGTCTAGAATAACCTACGGTGGTTTCTGTAGGAGAGCACATAGAGGACATCACTTTTTAATGCCACATAATTTTGTATTATTGGAAAAATGTACAGTGAATATACATTGTTTTAGGATCAAATAAATCTATCTATATACATTTCCCATATTGAAAGAAATGAGAAACATATTTATAGTCATTATTGTCAAAATGTTTAACTACAAAGCTTACAAGTAGTCATCTAAGATACAAGGATTGGTCTCTACATGGCTGGAGCACAAGAGAAAGAAGGAAACCAAAGGCTTGAAGATGAAACTACTCCACAGGTCGAAGAGCCTACAATCCATGGTCTCTCCTACTCAAAGACCGCAAGAACTAAACGGTGCCCCATTATCAAACAATTCTGATCAGGGACACAAGAGATGGACCCTGATAGAATGGTACAAAAATGTAAAGCACAATTCAAATTCTTTACTACCTTTAAATTTGAACACCACTACTCTTGCAGGTTACATTTCAGCTGAAGAACAAAATGACTCATGAAAAACAAAAAAAAGGTGAAGGGAAAATACATGTGGATTGAACCTCCAGTGAACATAGACCAGGGATGTGAACAACCTTACTATCATATAGAGTGCAGTGGAAAGTAGATTATGTAATTAGGTTAAAATCATCATTTGATCTCCTTTTTGACACATTTTTAAGGGTTTTTTTTTTTGGTATATGAAATCGAGGATGGATGAATACAGAGATAGTAACTGGAATAATGGGATGGCAGGGCAGTTGGGGGTTATGGGGAACTGTTTAACAAGGAGTATGAAAAAAGAAGAAAATGTCCTAAAATTGATTGTGATAATGATTGTACAACTCTTCTTGATATGCCTGAACTATTAAATTGTATTATATTTTGATTATGTCTCAATGAAATTTTTCTTTATATATGAAACATTACCCCTGAGTATTATGTTCCCTTAAATTATCTCTAGGAAACCAAATAGTCAATATTTACTATGAGAAGATGAAGAGGGGAAGGAAGGATAAGGAAAGTATAAGTAAATGGTATAATCAAAACAGAAATAGTGCGAATATGGACAGTGCAAAATGTAACCTATACCACTGAATAATTTGTGTAAAAATTACTAAATATCAACTTATTTTGCTATGTAAAATTCCAACAAAACCACAAAAAATTATAAAGATATTTAATAATAGCTTGTTAAGGTTATTATATAAGAAACTTAAAATTTGTGGTTTTACTTTTGAAATGGGTGATGTATTTACAGGAAGTTTATAACATCTTCTGTCATTTGTAATTAAAGACAACTGCTGAGAGACAGGGAGCTCAGATTAGAAGTGAAGTCACTGACCAACAAGGCCCATGGGAAACCAATCTGAGCTTTGCTGTATTCACAGTGTGCTATAATCAGACATTTCTGAATGTTCTAATTTTGATCACAAAGTATCAGTCTCAGGTAAGAGTGGTACACATTTAATCTATATATGGAGAAAAGGGGAATTCTTTGGGGGACTAGAAAGGAAAACAAGAGAAATTACTCCCTTCAGATTTTAGCATTCTTGGCAATTTATGATTAAGATATTGAAGCACAGCAAGAGGGGTATGTGTGTGTGTGTGTGTGTGTGTGTGTATATAGTATTCTTTTAGCTTAGAGGGAGATTTTATTTTGTATTTAGTGTTCCAGCCTGGGAGATAAAATTGTCTTAAAGGTAGGTACAAATCTTACATTCAGCTCTCACTTGAATGTAAGATTTGTGAGAACAGGGGTTCGTGTTTGTTGTGTTAACTGTCATATGTCCAAAGAATACAACAATCTTTCTACTACATATTAGGTCCTCACAACAAAAACAAAAATCACATAGAACAAAGTTACTCGAAGGCATAAACCTTGCAAGCAGTTCACCGTCGCTCTATCCTGCTATTAGTTATTATACAGAGTCAAACCAAACATATACAGGAATGAAAAACAGAACTCAACAAAGGGTGGTATCTAATTCTTTCCAAAACATCTAGTCTTCAGTATGAAGCAGCACCCAACTTTCTAAAAGTCACTCCTGATTAATTTTCTCTACCGTACTTAATCAGCTATTGGTAGTTGCGTTTGAGGAGAATCGCTCCGGAGTTGCCGTGGCAGTAATTTGACTGTCAAGATTTTCTCCCCATGCATCACTGGGTGGGGTTCCAAGCGCCAACGTTCAGGTTAGCAGTAGAGCACATTTTGGACCACTCCAGGACATTAGCAAGCCCTTGTAGTTGTTAGTTATTTTCAAGTATACCTAAATGGAAGAATAGTTAGCAAGGCCAATACCCCAGCTGTTCCCAGAGTGGGAAGCCACAAAGGAACTGTATTTTCGTCTCCACATGGAAACAATTAGGAGTGCATGAAAGGTAGTGGTCTTACACCACTACTTGGGAAAAAGTGTAATGATCAAGAGGAGGAAAGAGACTAATATTTGTTGGAAACTAACATAGGGCTTCCTGTTTTACAACTCAGAGAATGAAAATAGTTGATCCAATCTCACAAATAAAAAAAATGAAGCTCGAGAGTATAAAGTCAGCTGGCTGAGGGCATACAGTGAGTGGTAAAATCTATTTTACCTAGTAGTATTCTTTAAACTACTACCTTCAAAGGTACCGTAGACAGGTTTCTCTAAAATAACATTTTGTTTTCAGTGAGGGGTAAGCAGCGACAGTGTAGATTCCCGTTCAACACTTTCTTCACTAGCAGTTCAGTTTAGTTACATTCTTCACAATCTCTGGTTGTTCCGGTTTTTAAAATAAATTATTATTAATCTGGCTTCCTTGCCTCCTTACACTTTCGTCTTTGATTGTAGGTAACTTTTGACTGTTGGGTATATAGACATTTAGTAACTACGAGTTGAGTGAGTACTTAAACAGCTCAAGAAAGAAATGCTAAAACTGGGGAGGAAGGGGCAAAAAATGAGGAGCTAATGCCAAAGGCTTAGAGAGCAAATGTTTTGAGAACGATGAGGGAAACGAACGTACAAATGTGCTTTTCACAATTGATGGATGGATTACAAGAGTTGTACGAGCCCCCAATAAAAATTTTTAAAAATTAAAATCCCACCAAAAAAATTCACCAATGAAAGCATCTTAAAGAGAATGAAATCAAACCCAAAATAAAATACTTGACAGTCAGCTACAACACAAAACCCAAAGGAAATCCACTGCCATGTAGCTCGATTCCAACTCACAGCAGCCCGACAGGGTTAACAAGACTGGTTCTTTATGGGCAAAGACCTCATCTTTCCCAGGAAGTGGCTAGTAAGTTTGAACTGCCTTTAGCGGCCCACTGCCTAATCCACAGTGACAACAGGGGTCCTTAATCGGATGCAAAGCATTATTTAGTCATCTAGCTTATTATGAGGAATAGTAATATATCATTATGTGCTGTGAGAAATAACATAAAAATGTTGGTTTCTGGGTATATATATTTTCAGTTTTTTCTATTATATAAAAAATTATTTTTAAAGCATGTGTTGTGCATATTGTTTTTTAAAAAAGTACATACATATATTGCTTTTAACTTCAATTTTTCACTCAACTTTTCTCCAGGTCATAAGCTTGCACCTGTATCATATCACTCTTAAAGATTGCATCCTATTCATCTGCAAGGGCTTGCTCTAATTTATTTAATGAATGCTCTTATTATTGGACAATTGTTTTCTTCTTTTTACTTTTAAACCCACACTGAAACAAGTGTTTTTGCATATTTGCTCAGGTTGTTTTCTTAGGAGAAAACGCTTAAGTGGGATTTCTGCATAAATAATATGCTCTGTAAAGCTTTCAATCCATATTTTATAGTCATGTTTCAAAAGGAAAGCCATTAAGACCGCATATAATTTCAAATTAAACAGAAGCACTAAGATGGCAAGGTACTTCAAGAGGGGATGATTCTCAAGCCCCCTCCCTCAGGTTCTGCTTCTACTTCAAAATGCTGGCTAGTCAGCGAACTAATGTGAATAGGTACTTAGGTGGTGATGTAAAGGCTATTTTAAAATCTGTTCTCATACCATTTTAATAAGATGAAATAAATTTCTACATATACTAAAAATAGTTTGCCATTCTGAGACTCAACACCTTGTTTGCCAGAACAATATCACTGATGCATATTCTACACATTCTTCCTCCAAATATAGAAGCTATCAGAAATCTGAAAGAACGTTATCTTTTTAGTATGTGCATGATTCTTTCTGCATGAAAGTAACCGAGAAAATTATGTTTTAAAACTTCCCTTTCTTATATAACATTGTAAAAAAAGTGAACAGAATAAACTATATTGAATAAACTACATTTATAATTATAGACAGAATATTTATTATAATGTATAAGCAGATTCTACAAATTACTTTAAAAAATCAAGATGTCAAACATTCAGGAGATATTAAATATAACCAGGAACTGTTCAACTTTTTCACCCATTAAGCTGTATTATAAAAGATTTACATTGTGTTTGATTAAAATTTTGAGATGGAAGCTGAAAGTGACAGAGATTATAGAAAATCTGTAATATGTAGAGAAACTAATCAAGCACAAACTTAAAAAAATGTACAGGCATACACCAATTTAAAATAAATTTTCTAATTAATAGATCCTTTTAAAAACCAGGTCCAACTATTTTGTATATCCCCTAGTATTGTCACTGGATTGCTATTTTAAGAGCTTCAAATAAAATACACTGATGGTTAAAACACAATGACCTTGAAAATGTACCCTAGTTTTCATTATTCAAAAACATTTTCAAAATCCACAGAAAAATCAGAGAACTAACCTTTTGAAAGCTTTGTTTCTCCCACCACTTTGGTTAGATGCCCCTCGACGATCAGCTTCTCTGCCAAAGAAAATAAATGTTACTCTCCAAGGCCAAACTGCGCAGCGTTTCCCCGAGCAGGGCAGTGTAGCACATTCCATGACCAAATTTAAAACTCTTACCATTACTCCTATTACCAGGCTTGCACCTAGGAGGGGAACTGAAAGAACTCTTGGACTTCAGTAGAAAAACCAGATTAATGTAGAACAACTTGGAAATAGAAGTTTTGCCTTTACTTTTGATTAATTTTTGCCTTATCAGAAGATCTGATGATTCAAAACCAACATTCTTTAAATCAAGGATATTAAAATTTGAAATAAAGGAATTCTGGAAGGTATTTTATTTAAATAAAGCATCAGAATTCTGTTATACCAATAGTTTACTTTTCCCTAATGATAAATTCATCAGATACCTTAATATTTCCACAAGAAAATAATTTTAGAATTAAATTTTAAAATTCCTTTGTGTTTTATGGGAGATTCTCTGTAAATGTATAATGCAACTTTAAAAATTAATTTAAATTCAGATTTTCATATTTTACATCTCCAAGAGCAGATAATGTATCCCTTTTCTTTTAATCCCCTAATTGTGCATGTCAGTCTCCTCCAATGTCTATTTTTGCACTATGAGATACAATTTTTTACTCTCGCATTCTTCAACAAACTGCAACTTGGTCCACACTAACTACTGAGTCAAAAGCACTTCAAAATCACCACAACCACCTCAGCCAAAGCCTATGGCTCCTTTTCATAAATTTTAATCCTATTCTATTTTATTGAACACACACACTATCACTAATACAAGGAACCTTGGTGGTAGAGTGGTTAAGCACTTGACTGCCAACCTTGAGGCGAGTGGTTTAAGCCCATCAGCAGCTCAGCAAGATAAAAAATTGGCAGTCTGCATCTATATGATTTACACCTTTAGAACTCCTATGGGGGCCTGGAAGCTTTTAGAATTTTTATCCATGGTGTTTTAAATTTCAGTGTATGTGATTTTTGTTTTATACTCAATTGAGATGTACGCACATCACAAAAATCAACCATTTTAAAGTGAACGGTGATTTAGTACATTCACAATGTTGTGCAACTACTGGCTCTATCTAGTTCCAAGACTTTCCATCACCCTAAAAGGAAACATGGACCATTAGCAGCCACTCCCCATTCCTTCCTCCCCACTGCCCCTGGCAACAACTTATCGGCTGTGTGTCTGGATGGATTTACCTATGCTGCATGTTTCTGAAGTGAAATCATACAATACAGGGATATTTTCATTCTGTTTTGCTTATTAGTGTGTGGTCTACAAAACGTGTTTGAGAAGGACTAGACAAATTTATAGAAAAATTTCACCATAATATTTTAATTCCATTTTTCCAGGAAGGTTTTTAATCCTTTTCTTTTAAAAAAATATTTTTATTAGGGGCTCATACAACTCTTATCACAATCCATACATACATCAATTATGTAAAGCACATCTGTACATTCTTTGCCCTCATCATTTTCAAAGCATTTGCTCTCCACTTAAACCCCTGGCATCAGGTCCTCTTTTTCCCCTTCCCTCCCCTGCTCCCCCCCTCACTCATGAACCCTTGATAATTTATAAATTATTATTTTGTCATATCTTGCCCTGTCTGACGTCTCCCTTCACCCACTTTTCTCTTGTCCGTCCCCTAGGGAGGCGGTCACATGTAGATTCTTGTAATTGGGTCCCCCTTTCCAAGCCACCCTCCCTCTACCCTCTTGTCCTGAGTGGTATTACCACTCACACCACTGGTCCTCAAGGGATCGTCTGTGCTGGATTCCCTGTGTTTCCAGTTCCTATCTGTACCAGTGTACATCCTCTAGTCTAGCCAGACTTGCAAGGTAGAATTGGGATCATGACAGTGGGGAGGGAGGAAGCATTTAGGAATTAGAGGAAAGTTGTATGTTTCCTCATTGCTACATCGTACCCTGACTGGCTCGTCTCCTCCCAGAGACTCTTCTGTAAGGGGATGTCCAGTAGCCTACAAATGGACTTTGGGTCTCTACTCCAAACTCCCCTCTCCCACCCCCCCCAATCCCCACCCCCCGCCATTCACTATAAGATTTTTTGTTCTGATGATGCATGATCGCACAGGCTGGTGTGCTTCTCCCATGTGGGCTTTGTTGCTTCTGAGTTAGATGGCTGCTTGTTTACCTTCAAGCCTTTAAGTCCCCAGATGCTATATCTTTTGATAGCTGGGCACCATCAGCTTTCTTCACCACACTTGCTTGTTCATCCTTTCCAAGAAGTTATTGAAGTCCCATTCATATATTGTGCTAAGCACTCGGTCCGGTCCATCCTTTCAGTTTAGAAGCACATTTCTGGGGAATTATCTTCTATTTTATTAATACATTCTTCTTTTCTTCCCTCAACCTTTTTCCTCTCTACCTTTTCTCTCCCTATTCCCCCCACCTCTGGAACTCTTATTATTCAGATGGTAGGTCTCAGAGATTCATCTAATTTTCTAACATTTCCCCTTACAAAAAACCAAGAAACTCATTTTTATTATATTTTCCATTAATATTTCCTCTAATAGTTTGATTTTAAAAAACTTTATATTGTGAATTGGGGAAAGATTTTCAGCAGATCATCAGTTTCACCTTCAACAATTCAAACACATTTTGTTTCATCTCACTCATTCTATTCCCCCCAATGGATCATCACTTAACACCCCTCCTCCTGGGTTTCCTGTTTCTATTGCTCTAGTGCAGTGGTTCTTCCTACTGCCACGACCCTTTCATGCAGTTCCTCATGTGGTGGTGACCCCCCAACCACAAAATTATTTTTGCTGCTACTTCATAACTGTCATTTTGCTACTGTTATGAATCATAATGTGAATATCAGATATGCAGGATGTATTTTCAGTTACAAAATGAACATAAAGCATAGTGATTAATCACAAAAATAATATGTAATTATATATTGTGAAATATTTATAATGACAAATGAAATTTTGTCTTGAAGCATGGTGTAGCATCAGTAACAGTCTTCACGTCAGGTACTCATCATGGGTGTTTATCTGCATGTGTGCAGACCCACCTGGAGAAGGATAAAGGAGCGGCAGCTCAGTTCCTAAGACCAGCGGAAATACGTTTTCCTATGGTCTTAGGTGACCCCTGTAAAGGGTCGTCATTCAACTCCCAAAGGGGTCGTGACCCACAGGTTGAGAACCACTGCTCTAAGGTGTGTGCACTTCACTAGAGTTGTCCTGCAGACTTAAAGGGTGACTAAGGGATATAGTTTCTGGGGTTTCACCTGTCTCTTAGAGAGCAGTACACAGAATTCCTTATGAATCTGGGATTGTTCCATATTTTTCTCACTCTCTCCAGTTTTCCAAAGTGATCCCTTTTGTAGTAGTTGTCTCAGGTCTGTGGAGACTGATGTTTGCATGGTTCATTAGTTCACTGGACTAATTGTTTCCAGTTGTCTTTGGTTTTTGTGACTTTCACAACACTCTTCTTTCCTCCAGACAGGGAGAGAACAACGGACACCTTAGATGGTGGCTCCTAGTTTTTAAAATTCCAGTAGCTACTCACCAAAGCTGGATGTAGAACATTATCTGTGGACTATGGTATGCTATCTCCCAAGACTATGGTCCTAGCCCCCAGGCCAGAGACACATTCCTCCAAGCTGTTTAGTAATGTCGAATAAGTTTCTGAACTTTATCTCCTATATGTTCCACCATGTTCATACATTTATTTGCAGCAAAGGAGAAGATTATCCATAAAAAATATCCCGTCAAACCTATATATTCTCCTATATTCATTTAGTCTATGTGTCTATCCATTCATCTACTCATAGTTCACAGTTAAAACTATAGGACTATGCATGTCACATCATTCACCCCTGTTGCCATCAATGACTGCTCTCATTCCAGTGCTGCCTCAATTGTTGTTTACTCATCTTCCTCTCATTGTATGTTGCCGGCCCTTTCACCGTCTACCCTCTAGCTGAGCCCTGGTAGCATGGCATACTGGGTTACCCATGGTCAGCAATTCAAATTCACTAGTCACTCCTTGGAAGAAAAATAAGATTTTCAAGATTTACAGTCTTAGAAACCCAGGGGGTAATTCCACTCTGTTCTAAAGGGTCACTATGAATTAAAATCAACTCCATGGTCCCGAAATTGATTTTGGTTTGGTTTCCTTATAGCCGGTCACTTCCCCGTTGTTCCCCTTCTAACTATGGTAACCAACAAAAATTGCTTTTGCTTTTTATGTGAAAATCTTTTCTTCCCTTTTTACAATAGTGGTCTTGTGATATTTATTCTATTAAGATTGCTCATCATATGGTCCTCCAAGTTTATCCACGTATGTGTTCTGCAGATTCCACATTATTTTTTTGTATTAAATAACTATATTTATTTTTTATTTAGCATTATTGTATCTTCTTTTTATTACAATTTATTACAATTCTTTTCACAATCCATATTCATTCATTGTATCAAGCACATCTGTACATATGTAGACATCATTTTCAAAGTATTTTTTTTACTTGAGCCCTTTATATCAGCTCATTTTTCTCCTCCCTCACCACCCTTCCTCCCTCATGAACCCTCGATAAATTATAAATTATTATTTTCATATCTTACATTGTCCACTGTCTCCCTTCACCCACTCTTCTGTTGTTTGTCACCCTGGGAGGGGGTTAGATGTTGATCATTGTGATCAGTTCCCCCTTTCTCCCCCCTCCCTCCCCCTATCATCTCTATTCTCATTATTGGTCCTGAGGGGTTTATCTGTCCTGGATTCACTGTGTTGCGGGCTCTTATCTGTAGCAGTGTACATGTTCTTGTCTAGTCAGATTTTTAAGGTAGAACTCGGGTCAAAACAGTGGATGGGTGGGTGGGGTGGGGGAGAGAAAGCATTAAAGAACTTGAGGAAAGTTGTATGTTTCATCGGTGCTAGACTGTACTTCATCATTATTTAATGTTGCTAATCCTACTTATTGCTTTCCTTTTTAGTACCTGTATCACATTACAAGTTTTCAGAAATTCTACTTGCATGCTATTCCTTTTTCTAGTTTCATCCATAAAATATCTAAGTTTCTGAAGAAATCAGCTGTACTTTCTTTGAAGTTTCCTTTTGCTTTTTGCAAGTTCCCCCTTCCCCCCACCATTTTCTCCCAAATCACATTTTCTGCTTTTGAAATCTCTAGATTTATATAGAGTTCTCTTCTCACACAGAAGTATTGTTACTCAGGGTTTTAAGCTGAGCCCACTGGAAAAACCTTGCATTTCAAAGAGGTAATTCAAAGACTCACAAAAAAGGAGCTGAAAGGAGCTGTCCTGTCACCAGCCGACATCCTACCAAGTTCTGTGAACATGCCGAGATGGAGGTGGTGCTTGTTCTTTATTTTCACCTCAGTATTTCTCCACCAAGAATATCCTCAAAACCTGATGCTCTTAGTTGTCTGTTCATCTTCCCGGATCAGACAATAATAAGCTGACGATCTGTTGGGTGGCACAGTGGTAGTCTGCTGGGTGATTTTCAAATGTCCCTATCAGTGTCTACTCTTGGTCTGATAGTTTACTGACGTGAAATCCTCTTATCTTCTTTTTAAGGAATGGAAACTTGGTGACCAACATTCTGGTTCCGTACACAGATTTTCACTGATTTTGGCCACCTTTTGCCAATAAGATGCTCAATTCTGCTGATGTATCCTAGACTAGAGATTCTCCAGAATGGGATCTCCCAATCTTTTTTATGGGAGGAAAGTAAGATTTCTCAGTATGAATTGAGGAAGGAAAAATGGGGTGGGTCAAACTATCCATTGTATCGATTTCTCACCTTTCTGCTCCCAGCACCACCCTGCTCCTCTGCCTGTCCTGCTTCAGAGGTACTAAGTATCTCAAATACTGGAGTCGTAGTTTTAACTTGACCTTTTTACTTCTTCCATACTTCTTAGAGAAAGTGAAAACCCACATCTGTTCTACACCTTCTGTAATTTTTAATGACATCTGTTATCTTCTGTAGCCCTTCTCCCATTACTGTTTACAACCTTGTTCTGTCGTTTCAGTTGAGTTTCACTCTTGGCAAAAAATCTGATGTCCCAACCATTATCATATGCTCAGGGGTCAGCAAACTACAGTCACATGGGGGCCTAATCTGGCCTTCTGTCTGTTTGGGGAATAAAGTTTTATGGGGACACATCCAAGACTACTCATTTATAGACGGTCTCTGGCTGCTTTTCACTACAATAGCAGAGTAGGATAGTTCTGTAACCCTATAGCCAACAAAGCATAAGATACTTTATCTGGCGCTTCAGAGAAAACAAGGCATTCTTTCTAAAGGCATTGGTTCTAAAAGCCCCTCCTCAGTCCACCTACATACATGTATACCTCATCCACCCATCTCAACTGAAGTGCCATCTCCCAAGGGGTTGAGAATCACACCTCTGCCATTTCCTGTCTCCTTATAGTCTTTCATTTTTCTTCAGTGTGTTTATCACTAGCTGATTTATTTTTAAAAATAAATTCAATCAATGTAAAAAGTGTTGAACAATACTGGTACTCTTTTTTTAAACTCCTTTTTTAGAAACACTTCAGGGAAGTAATTATTCATTTTCTCCTATTTTAAAGTTCTATTTACAGAGATAATAAATAACCCCAATAAGGGGGCATAAATATAAATGTACAGGTTAATAATTGTTCTTATAAAGCAAATGCCCAACCCAATTTAGAACTTTCCCCTAACGCCAAATCTCTTCAATATCCTTCTTCCTAACCCAAACACCTCCCCCCTCACACAAAGGCAGCGATCACTCTACCTTAATGCGATTTAATATCTTCCATTTCTTTATAGTCAGACCTCTAAATATGAACTAAATAGTCATACGTATTCTTTTGTTGCCAGGCTCTTTTCTTGAACACGCCTCTGTATGATCCCCCAATTTGACCAATGCCGGTCTTTTGTACTACTTCCAGTTGACCACAAGAGGTTCTTGGGAAAAAGATCCAGAGATTTACTCTGCAAAAGTCAGCCCCTGACAGCCTTCAGGGCAGTTACACTCTCAAATACAAAGCGTCACAATGAGTTGGGAGTTAACTCTACAGTGACTGGTTGTATACATGTCTAGGTATTTCCATAAGGATTCTACCAAGGAGTGGAACTGTATAAACAAACACATTTAATGATACTTGAAAACCATTATCTAAGCACTTTGTCTAGTCAGAAAACACAGGATGGAGTTGTACATACGACCAAAGCTTTCCAAAGACTGAAAAGGACATAACCACGTTTACTTCTTGACTGACAGAAATAAATAGTGCTCTACCCATATTACTGCATGGCACAATATAAAAATGTGATACTAATCCAACAGTGCATTCAAAAGAAGCTTAAAGGAAACAAAGGTACGCCAAGAATGGATTTAGGGTCTTAAAGTCAAGTCAAGGGGCTATTTTCCTCACATGACAGCTACAGCTCATTAACATGCTAAACCAGAAGCACTTTCAGATCCTGATGTCCGCTGCCTAGGGATCTTAAACAAACTGACAGACAGGCGGGTTGGGTTAATCTAAATGAGATTAGCTAAACTGCTGCTATAATTTCCAACCTTCCTTGCTCTCAAGTTTGGATTTCATTCAATCAATAATGTCAGGACTAGAACATCAAAATAACACAGATGAATCCAAACTTTAAAAGTGGCAGATATATTGGTAATTAATATGTACAGTAAGTTCTCAATTATCAGGGAAAAAAACAGAACTTAAAGGAATAATTGAGCTAGATCTACCAGTTTTCATTGCTTTGTTACAGGATAAAATGATAGGAAAAAAAGGTTGCTTCAGTAAGAAAGTTTCCATTAAAAACTCCTTGCAGGTTCTCAAATACTTTTCTATTTACTATCTATCACGTGGGCGAAAGACCAGGCTTTCTCCTCCCATAAGGAAGAGTTAGTCTTGGAAACACACCTGGGCAGTTCTACCCTGCCCTATGGGGTTGCAGTGAGTTTGGTTTTGGAGCTACCATTTATTTTATACTTTTATTACGTGCCTGGCATTCTTTTTAAAAATAATCCTATTAGGTAGATACTATTATCTCATTTTATAAATGAGGAAATCATGTTTATATAGACTCAATAATTTGCCTAGAATCACAAAGACTGGGAGAGACTGGGTGAGGATTCGCATCAAGATCTTTCTTACTCTATTACAGACCCAAAAGTAGAAATGAGCTGAAGTTGCCTAAAAGGACATTTAACACAGACACAGTGAAGAAACCAAGCCCAGATCACGTAGATTCAATATGCAACCACCGAAAAGGGTAACAATCAACCTGCAACATCCAGTTGTTTCTTTCCCTTGAGTGCGCTATGAGAAAAGAACCATGAACGTTTCTATGCTGGGCCATCAACAAACTGCTTTGGTGAGAGAAATAAGGCTTAAAAATGAAAATGAAAAAGCTGTTTCAATTAGAATATGTGATCAGAATAGTCCTGGAATTGTTCAGAAAGGCTGAACGCAGAGAGTGATGAAAAGTAAACAGTAAGTCTCAAGAGCCACACGAATTCAATGCAATCTTCCAAATTAGGCGATTTGTATTTGAGGGCATGGCCTCAGAGAAAGGAGGGGGGTATGGAAGAAGCAGACACCACTGATCCAAACAAAACTCCAAATTCAAGTGCTATTGAGTCAACTCTGACTCATGCATAGCAAGCCTGCGGGGCAGGACCGACCTGTCCTGTGGGTTTCTGAGACTGGGAAACTCTCTATGGGGACAGAATGGCTCATCTTTCTCCCGGCACACACTGATAATGACTTTAACTTCAAAATGGGGTTAGGAGGTGGGTTAAGGAGAAAAACACATCACAGGGGTGGGGGTGGGGTGTGTATTAAGACTGAAATATTAAGAAAATTAGATCTTCAGGTAAAAAACAGGCTCTAATTATCAATAAAGAACAAGTAAGTACATAGTATGGTGAGTCCTATGATTTAACAATAGAAAGGCACGAGGCCTATTTCTGGATATTTAACAACCATCAAGAGGGATGTGCCCTTGATGGTGAGGGGCTTCCCTTTAGGAATGTTTGTGTGGTACCCAGCTGTGCTGCCTCCCCCTCTCTAGTGGGGAGAGAACGCCTCCTGACAGGCAGCAGCACAGGCCACCAAGTGATGGCCTGAAGGGAGGTCTTTATACCCCTAGATCCTTCCTCCACCTTTTAGCCTTCATCTTTCACTCAGCATACAGGGTAGTCAAGTAGCAGAATGAAATATGTAGGAAACAAGTTTACAGGCAAACAATTTGTTAACTCAGAAAACATCCTTAGTGGCACACAGCAGTTTTAATGTATCCATTAAGTTTGTACAGTAAGCCTTGTGTAACTAAACGCCTCAGAAATAAGGAGAAAATTCATGTCTGAGGAAAATACTTGTAAAACTTGTAGTAGGTTTTAGTAAAGTTACTTGTTTCTTCTAGATTTTCAGTAGTGAAGCTCTTTTTATACAGAATTTTTTACTTCATAGTTCTAGAATAAGGCCAAAGGTTATATTTAAGTCTGCTCAAAGTCTGATTTCTTTGCCTGGGATTAAAAGTTTTTCTCCTAAAAGAGAAGTAAAAGAAACAAGAAGTCTGTTTTACCATAAAAGGAAAACACGCTGAAATGTGTGCCAATCCTTTATTTCCCTCAAAATCATCTTGTAAGTGAAGACAGCCAAGAACCAAGTCACCCTCTTGCAGATTCATGTGTATGACTGAAAACTATATCCCTTGAGAGAGCTACCTATGAAGAATCACATCAAAGTGAAAGATCTGATTGGTAAATTTTAAAACAGGGTGAATTTAGATTATATAATTATAATAAATAATGCAAACTGTGTACTAACATTTGCATTGTAAAACAGTGGTGAGAGAACTGCAATGGACAGCTCACTGCACACAAAATATCTGCTTAGTGACCAGGATCAGAATGCAGCTCAAGCCGATCAGTGAAAACAGTGGCAACAAACACTTGCCCATGAATAATCCAAAATTGTTTCAAATGTACTTGGGAAAAAACTTAGCTCAGTAAGATTTTTGCTTATCTTGTCTTACGTGTGATAAAACTTTTTAAACACAATATTTTCTAAGATAGGTGCTTGTCACAAAGTAACAAAATGCCCTTATCCTGACTGGCTATCCAGATCAAGTTACCTATATTTTGGACACTCAGGAGTTAATATTTTGAGCTCGGAGAAATAAAACAGAATTTATTTAAAATGATTTGCTTATCCTGACTGGCTGTCCAAACTTAAAGTAAGAAACTCGTCTCCTCACTCAGTCACGGAGCTCCTGCTAATTACTCATCAGGAGCCAACGGGACAGTCCAAACCTTCACTATTCGCACTCAAAATAAATGGATTACAATGCCAATAAATACGCCTATTTTCATTTTTCTGTTCTTTCCACACAGAATCATATTTATATTTTTACTCCACACATTGAACATTTCTCCATCTAACTACACAGTCCTGATAATCCTCACTTTTATTTTTATTAGCTATCTAATACTCCATGGAAAAGACTGAGGCTATCTATCTTATCTATGTCTGAATATTATTTAGTTCATATGTCCTCCTATACTGTAATAAAAATCTCCAGATACATTTCTCTCTATTTAAAACATACTGTTCTGCATTATAATTACAACTAAGATTTACATAAATTTTATAACAATATTTTAAATAAGATGTTCACTAAGTAACCAGTATATTTTTAAAACATTGAGAAGTAATGAGAAAGGATTTTGTGTGTGTGAAAAAGATTTTTTTGCAAATGGCAATTCAGTAAAACATTAAAAAAATAAATTCTGTTCTATTTCTTTGAGCTCAAAATATTAATTCTAAATGTTAAAGATATAGGTAACTTATCAAAGAAATCATCACATATAAAAAGTATATCCTTCCCAATAATTTTATTTTACATTATATATTTATTTATAGTTATTTAGGCAGACATCAATATCAATGATCTTGTCCCAAATCCCTATGCTAATTTTCTATAAAATAAATTTAATAATCAGAAGATATTTTAATAAAACATTGTTACATAAAATATATTTAAGTGGCAACATGCAATGTTTATTAAATAAATTGCCTTAACGCAATAATGAATTCAAATTCAACAGGATAATACCTAAAACTGACAAAAAACAGAAGCTCTTCTAAAACTGCTATTTGAAGACTCTGGAGGGAATGTCACATTTGGATTTCTGCCTGCTGTAATTACTAGATGTAAGCAAGGGTTGGCTATGTTCCTGAGGTTGTAGGGCTGAACACAGAACATATGTGAATATTCATAAAATAAGCAGATAAGCATAAAAACTTTGAAACCTCATTTCAAAAAGAAAGAGGGAAGAAAAAGAAAAATGCATGCTATACAGGAAAAAGCATAACCATTATCAACAAACCTTATTATATGTGGTGACGTCCAGATGTCACTTAAAAGAACAAAAGATATTTACGCCCTCATGGTTGCTGCTGATCGTAGCATGAAGTGATTACTATTCTCAGAATACAGTAGAGGACCTAATTATCTCAAAAGTTAGCCTACGTAGGTATCTTTAAAATATTCTTCAAGGCAGCCATAAATAACTCTCCAGGGTAGACAGTAGCACATGCCGGACTATAAGACAACATATTATTACAGGTATACCTCCGAAATATTCCAAGTTCAGTTCCAGACCACCACAATGAAATTACTCTGAGAACTACCACAATGTGACAGAGACACAAGGTGAGCGCATGCTGTTGAAAATGACACCAAAAGATTTGCTTGTTGTAGGGTTGCCACACACCTTTGATTCCAAACACAGTAGCTGCAAGGTGTAACAGAGTGAAGCACCATAAAACGAGGAACACATTCCCACGGAGCTCCTGCTATCCTGAGGGCCATTTTCAGAATTAAGTGCCAAACGAGATCATTCTTTTTATTTAAAACAAAAACGTAAACATCAAATTCAGAAAATGAAACAAATTATTACTATTACTCTTCATTGGGTATCCAAACAAAAAGTTTAGGAGTTAAACATCCCTGCACAGTAAACCATTTTTATAAGTAAGCTTATATTTCCTCTACCCACCCACCCCCATGCTAACATGAAATGCTCAGCTACACATGAAAGGAAATGCTATGGAAAAAATTGCATTTTTCTCCAAGAGAGACACAAAGAGAGGTTTGCTGCTATCTGAAGATGGCCCTTTCTGCCCCTCTTGCTTAGGCCAAAACAAGAAGACCCTCGTTTTCCCTCTCACTCTTCAGTTTTAGTCCCTGACTTTATTAAAATTGGTGTGAAAACACTCTGTACTCACTCTGGCACTGTATGAACTGATGAATAAAAGTGCAGTCCCCGCCACTCTTTGAAAGCAAGTACTCTAATAAAGAAAGAAACACCTTTAAGGACATAGTTTGATGCTGTCTTTGAAAACCAACCGCAAAGGTAGGAACTGTATTTACATAAGTAATTTTGGTAAGACTGATAGAAGTCAAGTATATCTTATTTAATACTAAAAGTAGATACATGTTAGAATGGAATAAAAGTTCATGACAAAAATTGTAATTAATTTGAAAATCATTCATTTGTACCCTAATGGTCAGCTTTTAAAGGTGCAGTTTTAATACAAAAAGCTCAAGAAAACCATATGTATGTGTGTATATATGTATAAATTCACATAATTTTTTTAAAAGTTTCACTTTTAAAATGTCTCTTTCTCCACAAAAGCTTAACACCTTTAATTACTTTTATAATTATTACTTGTTATTGCTGAATCAATTTTCAAATAAATGTTTTCTACTAGTCCTCTTCAATCCATTCACCTTAGTTAAGAGGTAAAAAGAAGTACCTTATGAGCACCATAAAGTAATGCCTTAAATAGATGGTTTTGTTCAGGTCAAAGGAATTTTAAATTTTTTAAATGGATGGGGACAATCAAAACTTTGTCCATTTTATTTAAATTTCAGCTTGTTCCTTAATTAACCATCTTTGTTTGCTGTGGTTCAAAGAATTAAATCTGGATCTAGATAATATCCTTCAATTACAGATCTGCATAACCTTTCCAATGGAAAGTCACCTTAGAAATATGAGAGTAATTCAAAAAATAATGCTACAAAATTACAGAACACTTTCTTAAAGTAAATTGTCAAGTTGTTTTTCAACATCTTCCCATTTAGGTTTATCCACTTCGGAAGGAGGTGTTTCCATTTCTCTAGCCATCCTTGAAGAATTCTGTGCTCTTCAATTTATGTGTCAAAATGGAAGTTGTGCTATCCTCAATGGACTCAACTTGTACTCCTTCCTATGATGAGTTTCGGGAACATAATGAAGTCCAGTGGGAAAAGGCCAGTGGATAGGGTAAGGTTTCCCAATAAAATTCTCCTATGCTAGCCCTTGCTACCCTTTGGAAGAATGAGCAAGAACCTGGTGTCGACAGAAGAAGAAGAAATTCTAGGTGCAACTTCCCTGACCTTTTCCTCACCATTGCAGTTCTCAATGTTAAAAAAGGTCTTCATAAAAAGCCCCCACGATCATCCTGTGTCCTTTGAGAAAATGTCAAGATTCCCATTTTGGAATTCCCCTCCAAAAGGTCTTCATTGCCTTCTGATCTGACTTCTATGTTTTGAATTTAACTGGCTAAGCAGATCCCCTGAGAAGCCACTGTTCGGATTTGACTTTGCTTTCTTGATCCAAAATGTCCCTGATTAAAAATTGTCCTATGAAGACAAAGCTTTCATCTGCCTTGCTTAAAAGACTGGTGGAAAAATAGGTTCTTTGAACTAGCTGATTTTCAAACTGCAGGGTTTTGGGCATCCATCCAGACGAAAGCTTGCTGAGATCATGATGTTCCCTTAAAATTGAAAATGCTAAACCACTGAAATCCCAACTTCAGTAGCCTCACATCAATGGTAATTCTACGGTTTTCATCCACCAGTTTCTGGACTTCAAACCAGAAATTATTTCACTCACATAAAGAGTTGATAGTCTTCCCTTTCTTGGCTCTTTGAATCATCCTGGTTTTCCTTAAAATATTTGAGCTACATAAAAACTTTTGTTTTAAGTGGGCAATATTCTCATAAACTTGTTGCAAAGCTTCAGTGATTTGGAAACACGTCCATTTGAATTCTATTAAAAAACTGAAATTAGCTTCAAAATAATTTTTTCCCATGGCACAAAATGCAACCTATTTCAGGAAGGCACACTAATGAGATTAAGACAAGGTGTATTACTTGTCTGCAGCCATCTACTAATCACAGAAACATGTTTGAACACATTTTGCTTGGAAACCTGTGCATGTATGAACCGTAACCCTAGAAACAACACTTTTTGATCATATATTCCAAGATGATGACTGAGTCAATTCTAACTTAGTGCAATCCTACAAGACAATGCAGAACTGCTCCATTGGGTTTTCAAGACTGTAAGGCGGTAAGTCTTTATGGGTGCAGAAAACCTCATGTCTCCCACTGGGAGGCTGGTGAACTTGAACTGCTGACCTTGTGGTTTGCAGACCAATGCTTAACCCTCTGTTCGACAATGGCTCTCGATAACTTAGAAGGTGCAAAAGTACAAAAACTTGGTAGAGAGGACACATGAATTAGCATCACTCTGATGAGAAAGCCTCTTTCTCTTCCCCATCTCATCAACCTTGCTCTTATTCACCTGTGCATAAACTTTACATGAGACAGCACTTGCTATTCTGATCACTCCTCAGCATCTCTTGGCCACCACCCGGTCAGCCTTCTTCTTTAACTCTAGTCACATCTACAGTTATCCTTTGCTTAGTTACATGAAGTATAGAGCCTCCAGTGAACAGCCACCACCAGTACAAGATAAAAACATGGGAGGGGGTGGAGTTTGGTAAAGCTCATGTTTGAGAGTCCAATGAATTACATACTTAGAATACTACAAAGAAATACAACACAGCCACAAAATAAGAAAGGTAAAATCTAAGGGTGACAAAAGTTAGGGAAAAAATTTAAATCTAATTAATAGAATTTGCCAATTGGAGTCAAGAAAACCAAAAGTCTCAGTAGGACATTACGTGATATAAATGTCATGTAAACCACATTTTCAGAATTCAAGTTATATATACATCATTGTTAAATAGGAAAGCTTATTTGAAAGCAAATTTTAACTTAACTATAAGGCATTATGAACCTTAACTGAAACAAAATTTTACCAAAGGACTTTAGATGACATTCACTAAAGCAGGACATCTCACTATCACCCAATAAGGAAAATCACTTTTTCTAGACTGATTTAAATATCCCAACATTACATTAAAATACTTACTACAATGACTTAGATAAGATCTAAAATCAGTATTAAGAAACCTATATCTCTTTCACACAAAGGCATTTCCTAAAAACCCGAGAGAAAAGTCTCTCAGCACAAGGGTAGCTTTTCAAAAGCTTGTGGGAAAATGGGATTAAAATATACTGAAAATTTTCTACACATTTTTGAAGCCATCTTGTATATGTAAAGGATTTGGATCATGACACTTTTAATACTTCATTATTTGAATTTAGGCCTTTGAGAATTCATTTTACTAAAAATATAAAAGTTAAGGGAATCAATCAGAGACTTATTGGAGAATGGGATCTATTAACATTAAATATGGTTGTAAGTATTAAGAAAAAAAGACCATGACAGAAACAAAAAATAATAAAGACGTACTCAAATATATTTTACTCTGACACATATGCTTTCTATGAATTTTTATTTTCTATATCTGATCTAACATTAGCCATATGTGGCTACTGATCTCTTTAAGGATGGCTAGTTCAAATTGGTATGTGCTGTAAGTAGAAAAAAGTACATATTCAATTGCAAAGCCATATGAAAAAAAAGTAAATCATTAATTTTTAAAATATCGATGGCATGTTAAAATAATATTTTACAAATAGTGGGTCAAATAAAAATATAATTGTTGGTTTTCATATTTTAACATGTGGCTACCAGAAAGATTCAAATTATATATGTTGGAAAGCACTGTTTTATTCTTCGTAAGATATTTTTAAATTGTGTTTAACAGACAAGATACAAAACAATCTTATAAAACAAAAACCTGGGCTATCCCAGGATACTTTAAATTAATTTCAAAAATAGGGTTCATTGAAGAAATAATATTAATTTGAGAGTTGGGTCATTATTATATCATAAGTGATTCAAAAGAAAACTATACTGTCCCAAAGCCCATTCTTTAACTAAATCTGGTATAAGAGATTGTGTATATCCAGAAATTTACTACTCATTTTCTTTAAAAACATCATTAGTCATTCTCTCACTACCTAATTTATGACTACCAAAAACCAAATATACTATCATAGGGATGGCTACATACCTAAGATACCATATTTCAACGTCAATCAAATTGCCATCTAGAACTGTTCTCATCTAAATCAATTGGAATTGGCAAATATTTACCGTAGTAATTTGACAGTTCTAACAGTAACAATGGTTGTACAAAAGAGGGTTCTCTAAGTGAGGACTATAAGGGTCCTACCTTGGATCAATATTCATTATTAATTAAATCATGCTCAAGTCTAGAGGAGGATGGATCTGAATAAAAAGGTGCATGCCAGAGGGAGAGAAATAAACATAAAATGACAATAGAAATTAAAAACTTTTACGGATAACTAGCTTTTTTTTTATAACTAGCTTTTAGAAGATAAATAATTCTACATGGGTTTACTTAATGAATAGCAATTAGTAATTATTGTATAATGATTATGAACTACACCTTAAAAACTTTATCAGATTTTAGCTGCCGTCTAAAGATGATAAAGCTATCCCAGATATCCCCCGATAGATGGAAAAAATAGGTTCTGGATATTGCCCTTGATGTCTTCCGCTACTATCTCTATCAGTTTCCCAAAGTGGGTGACATCCCCACTCAGAGGTGCTGGACTGACCCAAGGAGTGCAAAGTAGATACCTACACTTTCTCCTGGATTATGGGATAAAATATCAAAGTTTTTAATTGTCGGGGAGTGCTGAGTAAATTTTATTTTTTTACGTTTGGGAAGAAATATATGGTCTACATAAAAATTGAAACGAAAGCCTTACAATTTGTAAATATATACACAAAAAGTAGTTCTATTAATTCATTCCTCTAAGGATCTATCTAGTGTGGGCTCTGGCCACACAGTTAGTATTCAATTAGTGTTGGATGGATGGGGAGAAAAATGAATAGAAGTTGTAATGACAAAAGAAATATAGAAGGAATGGGGTAAAAAATACACTATGAGGTAGCCAATAGTAGGTGTAGGTTTTTGAGACAAGAGAAAACCCAAGTAACTCAGAAATAAAAGACATGGATCCAAAACTAATTAAGGATTTTTCATTGGCAGAAATGATAACTGTGTTCTGATTGTGATTGATGAAACAGATGAATATCTAAGATAGGGTTTATGATACATGCAAGGACTCAACGGACTGATAATTAAACTCCTAGTGAAGCTCCAAGAGGAGATGGCACTAACATTGGAAATGGGAATCAATTATTTCCAGGAGGTAGAGCTTGAAGAAACAAGATTTCTTTGAAATACTATTTATAGTGGGGAGGAGGGAGTAGAAGGTGGTGACAAAATTATTTAAATCAATGCTATTGCTGAAATTCATAAGTTTTTTACTACATAAGAGAAATTTCCATATAACAAAGGATATCGTCATAGCACTAGATCTTGCAAAATAAAGGCAAACACGATTTTAAGACAGGATTCAGTGGTCTGTGAATATCATGCTTTTCATTTCAAATACTTAAAGCCTTAAAAGTCCTGGTATCCCTATCTTGCTTAAATAGTAAAAGGATATTATGAAAGAAAAGTATGTAAGCTTTTTACACTACCTTTGTCTGTGCTCCCATTTATTTTAGGTAAGAAGTCATCGACTTGTATCCCTAGGATTAAGACAGTGCATCATTGCCTGATCAATCAAAGTGTTACTTTAAAACTGGTCTCAAGTAAAATCATGGCATTTGTATTCCTACTTACATTGACATTATGTAGAACAATTAAATTTTTTTTCTTTTTTTACAAAAAGGGTTCAATGCGTCAATTTCTATCACAGGAAAAACTTCAGTTGCATGGTAGCCTCCAATGAACCACAAAAAGAAAAAGGATCCTACTGTTCATGTATTTTTGTATTTAAATATCTCTAAGTAAAATGTGTCAGATGCAAAAAGGTCATTTATCTCAAGGACTAAGCAAGAGTGCCCACTGGTGGCAACTAAGCATATTAAAGAAAATAAACTTCCCCTAAAAGAGTATACTTTAAACCTAATAAAATAGCCCTTGCTCTTAAAAAAGGAGAAAAATCCAGTTTGAGATAGTAAACAAGGTCAAAAGTTTAATGCTAAGACTCAGCTATAAGTAAGGAATCCGGATGACACCTACCTAAGCTGCTGCATTCTTTAAGAGTTTTCTCCTGAAGATGCTCTAACCGTACTGTAAATAAAAGTCCAAGAAAAAGATATTTCACAGATAAAAAGAAAAAAAGAACCAAACCAAATCCACTTCTAAATGAGCTGACTTACCTTGTAAAGCTGTTAGTCTCTCATTGGTGAAGTCATTGTCAGCCTGCAAAGCTTCTATTTTTGCTTGGAGCTCCTGTTCTTTTTCTTCCATTTCATCTATTTTGTGTTGTAGTTCCTTTTTCTCAGCTTGTCCCTTCTGTTGGATTTCCTCTTGTTTCCCCTCTGCTACCTGTTGAAAATGATGAAGAAAGTTCAGTTATTAATAAAACCTGACCTTGGTTTTAAGAGACGCAAGCCAAGACAATCTTCATCATTTAAATCTCTTAGGAAGGTTATTTAATCCTATAGAACATATTTGTGATGCTTTTTTTTAAATTGGCAAAGAAGATAAAGTCAAAGGCTTGATGTAAAAAGTGATCAGCTTTGGAATCTCACTTACATACCACCGAAGAGAAGAAAAACATTAATGTTTTCCATGCAAGCAAGCTTGCTCAATGTGCATAGAAAAGATCAAAGTGAAAGATTCTACATTTGCAAATGGAAATAAGAATTTCCCCTCAAAATTACTATTATTTTCATTTGAATCAAAGTTACAAAGTGTTGTGTATTTTGAAATTTCAAACAAAATAAAAGAGAAGTGTGTTCTGTTCTCCTTTAACAACTGACTGTATCTTCTTGGCGCTCAATACATGGTTCAAATATAGGCAGATGCGCCCTCACAAACCCAGCTATAGTTTACAGGACTAATTACTCTATGGTCCAGTCTGTCTCAAATGCACCCTCAGCTTTTGTTCAGGGAATGCAGTGGAAGCAGTCATCACTCCATATTACTACACTTCAAACAGTGAGACCATTGGCTACGTGCCAGCACTGACGTATATGAGCTTTCCCTTTGGAGCTGTCTAAAAATGAGCCGTCTCAAGATTTAAAGCAACAATAGCAACAAAAATCCAGAATATCTTAGGTGTTGCTGATTATTACCTACTTCTGATTGCACACCAAAAGACACCTATTGCAGCATATTAACTACATTTTCATACAGAAGAAATATGCTATGGAGGGAGGGTGGGGTAGAAAGGGGAAACCGATTACAGGGATCTACACATAACCTCCTCCCTGCAGGACGGGCAACAGAAATGTGGGTGAAGGGAGAGGGACAGGGTAAGATATGACAAAACAGAAATTTATAAATTATCAAGAGTTCATGAGGAGGGGGGAGCAGGGAGGGAGGGGGAAAAATGAGGAACTGATGCCAGGGGCTTACATGGAGAGCAAAAGTTTTGAGAACGATGAGGGTAACGAATGTACAAATGTGCTTTATACAATTGATGTATGTATGGATTGTGATAAGCGTTGTATGAGCCACTAATAAAATGATTTAAAAAAAAGAAATATGCTAACTCTTATACACTTATAGTTATTTATGGCAATATGGGTTGGACTAAATAATACAAAAACATACCCACTGCCACTGAGTCAATTCTGACTCAAAGTCACCCTGTATAGGGTTTCCAAGACTTCATAAGTCTTTATGGAAGCAGGCAGCTTCCTCTTTCTCCTGTGGAGTGGCTGGTGGGTTTGAACCACTGACCTCGTGATTAGTAACCTAATGCATACTCAACAGCAACACCACCAGGGTCTCTTAAAATGGAATACAAGGACCTATAAATTTCAATTGTGACCAATATTTATATCAACACTTATCAGCAAGATCTAAATTTTTAAGCTATTAAGTTATATACCTCTAATTTATATATAACCTTAAAAAGACTTTTACTGGCACCTTATCATTTGATCTCCCTTATGATTTGTTTTAAGTTTGTTGTAGCTTTTAACATTTTCTGGTTTTTAATTGAGGCTTTTATTTTGTTATTACTGTTAGTTTTGTTTGTTTTTACAATGTTTTCTGTATATGGAATCCAAGATGGGTGAGTCTATAGAGACAGTGAATGAATTAATAGTTCCTTGGATGAATGGCAGGGAATGGGGAGCTGGGAGGGGAGGGTGATGTATTATGAAGATGTTCTAGAACTGACTGTGGTGATAATTGTACAACTCTTCTTGACGTGACTGAACTATTAATTTACACATACCTTTAACTTATCGGACAAATCTTTAATCTCATTAACTGCTCCATTGTATTTATTGGCTAATTCTCTTAATTCTTCCTGAGTCCGTTCATTCATTTCTTTCAAGTGGGTACATTCATCTTCAGTATTACTCAAACTTCGCTGCAATTCAAGTTTACAGGTGATTTATTTAGAATAAATGCACATTCTGAATTCAAATTATACAAAGTATAGCTAAAGGTTCTTCTAAATCACAATTTGCCCTGGTCTTCATATAAGCCTGAGTCAAATAATGTTAAGGATTTCCATATGCTCAATATACACACTGAAAGAGAATTATCAAACAAAAATTGGGGGGAATAGAGCAGGATAAGGATGAGATTATAACTATAATTAGCCTTTCTCAAGGCCAGCTGTAGTATGACTTTTATTCTATAAAACATTTTAAGCTTACCAATTGTTGAAATCTGAGTTAATAATGCATATTATCATTACAGTAATTAATTTAATAAGAAAAGCAGAAGAGAGCTATGGACTTTCCTTACATTTCAAATTAATGACATGACAGTGAGTCAGGCACTATGAGATGAAATTGTTAAAGAAAGTATTCCATTTAAAACTTTTAACACAAGTAGCTGTGGTGGCTTTTCAGTATTGGAATAGGTTGTATTCTGAATCAGGGGTTTTTTTGTTTTGAGGTACTTTTAAGCAATGATAATCACATTATGGCTATTCCTCAAAAAACCTAGAGCACCTCAGAGATAATTTCTCCCTTTGAACCTCCAAAATTATCCCTTCTAAAAAACATATGATATGGGTTTTTAGTCTACAATGACCATCCTTGGCTAAAAAAAGAAAAACTAAGTGATAGGTGATTAGCTCTACAGAATACATCATAGTTCACTGTACTGTGGCCGAATGCTAAACACAGTAAAAATAGTAAGACTTCTTGACTAGCTTTTTATTTCCTCAGTCACCAACAAGTGGGCATGGATCTAATACGCTTAAAATGAAGATACCTCGACTTCTGAAAGTTTTCTAACCACTTCAATTTTCTCCTGAAGGACCCGCCTCAGGGACTCTTTGGCTGTTGTCTCGTAGTTATGTTTATCCTCTTGTAACGCAATCAGCTCTTTCCGTAAACTATCTTCTGTTTGATTCTAGGATGAAAAGAAACGTGTGATTATAGCCCAAATATTTAACAAGAGCATTTACCATCTGAAAAAGCTAACAATATGATATTTAAAAATTTCTCATTAAGGTACCTATATATACAAATGATACTGGCCCACTATTAAGTAAAGTTTGCTTAAAAGTTGTATCAGTGAATTATGAATTCAAAAATCTATTAACTCATCCTTCCAACAGAAAAAAAAATGTTGAAAGCAGCTGAGAATTTTCTGAAGTACACAAAATGAATTACTCATATAATTTGTATCTTGACCGAAGCCACAGTATTTACAATCCTAGGCAAAAACAATCAGTTACTTTCAAAAGCATGGGAAGGTGAGCATCAAGGAATGCCAGGTTATTGGAACAAACAGAGTGTTCTTGTGTTGAGGGAGTACTTGAGTAGAGGCCCAATGTCCATACACGAACATCTTTTCCTGGTATGCCAGCGAGAAACTCCTAAAGCTTTCCACAGTTCTATCAAAAGGACTTAGGAACCAACCAGAAGGGGCTCCCAAGGGCCAAAGAGAGATCATTTTGAGTACCCAGTAAGAAAAATAAGACGGTAGATTAAAACACACTAAGGGGAAAATGTCTCAAATGTCATTCTTTAGTGGATGAAAATCTGCCTACGTACTCATTATTTTAAAATATAGTACAAAATGAGGAAAAAGCATTTATCCTTTTTCTCTATAAGAACATCAGAATAACCAAATACTTAATAAGGTAAAAATTTTTCTTTATAGAAGTAATGAATTTCATAAATGAAGGAATTAAAGAATTATAACATCATCATTTTTGCAATCTTTAATGAAATAATGGATCTATCAACGTTCATCAATAATTACAAACAGTTTTTAAAAGAGAAGTAACTAGACATTAGATTATGCACCTCTGAGGAGTGGACACACATCATTTATGACGTGCTCTAGGCTTACAAAGAAAATAAATCTAAGTCTGATCAAACTATTAACTCATGGGGAGGGAGAATTAAATTGCTTAGATAATAATCCAAATTGAGGGAAACTTAAAGGGTAAATCACCTCTAGTTTCTTCAACAATTATCAACTGTGATAGGAGGGACGTGTACTTATCATCCAATTCTTTACACTTACAAATGCGTTTGACAATTTCCACAATGACAAAATATGAAAAAGAATGGTAAAAATGTCCAGCATCTAGTAAAAATGACAGTCAAGTAAAGGAAGCTATATGAACACCCTGTACTTTTTTTTATGTACAAAGATTGATACCTACTTTGGAGCATGCTTGTAATTGGTTTCCCATAACTTCTAACCTTGATAAGAGTCTATCTTCATCTATTAAAGCCTGTTGAAGAAAAATTAAGTGTAAATCAAACCACAGAGTAACTAAATACTAAATATAAAGTTATCCATGCAAGATAATGTGTTCACTAAAAAATGCTAAATTTTCCACGTTTATTCATTGGGTAGGAAAAACCTTTGTCTTACCTATTGTAAGATTTTAGTTTGGGCTCATTTAATATCTAGGAAAGATTGAGCTATGTTTAAATGCTTCTTGAATATCAAGACCACTATGAATACCTGCCAACTGGTATCTGAAGCCTCTTGGGTGATGGCCAGTAATCGCTGCAGCGTGGCTAACTTCTGCTCCAACATCTGCTCCCGATGTAAGGCCTCCTAATATTAAAAACCCCAAGAGAATTAACCAATTTGTACCACAACGTGAAAGTACCTTGTTATACTTTACATAATTGTTAAGCATAGCATTTTAACCTCCAACATAATTTACTGGGCTTTAATTATTACAGCTAGGGGTATTCTCACTGTAATTTCCTTATAACATAGAAACCAAGGCACCTACCTCCCTACCCACCCTTTTTGTACTCACAATTTGTGGGAATTCTCTCTCTCTCTCTCTCTCTCTCTCTCTCTCACACACACACACACACACACACACACACACACACACACAGACCAGTGAAAGCTGTGTACCTGAGATTAATTTAGAACAAGAGAGATTGCTTTATTCTCCCAGGCTATTGCATTTTGAGATGTCCCGATTCTCTCCCTGATGACATACCAAGAGAAATTACTTAGCCGCAACAGAATATGCCAAAAATAAGTAAGAGCCCACCAAATGCCAGTTCAATGTAATTATAAAGGCCGAGGAATTATGAAACTTTTGAACTACTTGGAAGCTCCAAAGGAGCATTTTAAAGAGAAAGAGGTTGGCTAGCAAAGCTCGACAACTAAGTGACTCCTTAACATCTGACAGCAGTTAAGACAGTCTCCTTCACGGAACGCCAAGGTCAAACTGCTCACAGACCATGCAGCCATGGTTGGGGCACACCTTTCGACTCACTTCTGCTACTCCTGTCATCATCCAGAGAGCATTCAGCCTACTATAACACCTCGGAGCCGCCTCAGGAAAGAAGTCTATGCTTCAGACACAGCACACAGAGCTAATATATTAATTTATTGTGCTCCACAGCGTCAATAAATGATAAATAAAAACATACTCTAATTAGTTAGAAGTTCTTACACAAAAACCAAGCACAATAGATTTATAAATCTAATAAAAATTTTATCCCTAGTAAAATCTAATAAAAATTTTATCCTTCAGAACCCACATTAAAATACAGCCTTAATTTAAAGCCACTACTTCCCAAGGCTACTTTAAGCACCTAAAACATTCCTAGTATCTGAGATATTGTACTGGTGCTACAAGTTTTACTTAAAAACAAAACCACCAAATACGAATTCCTCAGAGTTTACTTCCACTAGATGGTGCAATTTCACCTTTTTAACTCAATTTTGTTTTGTTTCCTAACTCCATGAACATGAAAGAAATCTAAAACTTCGAGGAATGTTCTTTCAGTTCTGAAGCATGAAATCAAAAGGTTTACAACTTACATTTTCTTTCCCCTTTGAAAATAAAATAAACCTGTATCAATTAATGTGCCTCCCTAAAGAAATGGTAAAAAAAACCAAACCAGCTAACATTTGCATAGTACATACTATGTGCCAAACACAGTTTTCCATGTATTCAATTATTCACCATAATGCTGTGAGGAGGTACTATTACTATATTCTTCTCATACAGGAGGGAAATGGGGCACAAAAGAGAAAAATACAACATTCGTAGGAGGTGATAAGTTAATGCCAAGGATTAAACGCAGGGAATTCTGATTAGAGCAGAGGTTTTCAAATACAACTATACTCCAAGTATGCTTTCTAGGGACCCTGGCCGTCCTGAATGGCACAAAAGGCTCACGTGCTCAGCTACCAACTGTACCTGAGAAGACAGGCCTAATGATCTCCTTTGGAAAACCAGCCACTGAAAACTCTCGGAGCACAGTCTATTCTACACGTATTAGGCTGCCCAGTCAGAAAGGCTTGGCAGTAACAGGTAATTTATGGACCATTACTTTATGCCAGGTGGAGTTCCACGGTAGGCACTCGGGACTGGTTTATTAATCAACAGAAAACAAGCGAAGGCCTGCTGAGAGAACTGAGTAGTGCATCCCAGATAAAATCACAAATCTCTAACTTCTGGTCCAGGTTGTTGCTTAACCATACTCCCTCATCAAAGAATCATATCCAGCCCAGTTCTATGAAAACCAGAAAAAAATCTAACACCTGTTTCCTTTTTAGAGATTTACATTGCTGTTTAATTACATTGCTAACGTCTTTAGAAAGCTTTTCCAAGTATCATTCTAAAGATCCCAAAGCATAGTGGTTAAAAGCACAGACTTGGGGCTTTGCCTGATAAGTTCAAATCTCACCTCTACTACTAACTAGATACATGGTATATAAATTATTTAACCTCACTGTCCCTCAGTTACTTCTATGAAAATAGAAATAAAATATCTTATAGGACAATGGTGAGAATTAAGTAGATTAATAAAAGTAAAGTATTAGATGGTATATAATAGGTGTTATGTAATTATTAGTTGTTATTATGAAATAAACAAAATGTTTCCAGTTATAATTTTATTTAAAAATCATCTATGGATAAAGAACTACTTTGGAACAGCCTCCCCTCTTGTACAGAATCTTATTTCCTCTATACTTTCTAAGCTTTTGTGCTTTCTTCATATTTTAAATATTTCATTCTTATTATAAAGATTTATATTAGTATATCTAGTCAATAGTTCTTTTTCCATTTTTATAAGCTGACCAAATCAAATTTAGGTTGTTTGATTTTGCCCTTCAAAACAACGAATTCTCAAGATTCACTTTTACCTGTAGATACTGGGAAAGCTGGAAAAGTTCCTGAGAGTACATACTTGGAGTGTTAGCAGCAACCTAGAACAAAATGGCATTGTCTTCAGTCACACAGGGACTTTAATGTCTATCACAGATACAAAATGAAAGGGACTTTTCAAACTAACCAGGGTGGAACACAGCTACTGACACAAACATTCCCTGACAAATCAAACTACAAATTCATAGCATAAAGGTACTATAGCCTTCTCTAAATACTTCCTAATTAGTAGGTCTTTTTCTTTCCTTTAAAATTAATCTTTAAATTGTTTTTAATGTGTTGAAAACTCACAATTCATTTCAATGTAGATATTTTCAAGTATTTGTACATATGTGGCGGTGGTAGGATATGAAGTAAAATTTTGTCCAATGGACACAAGTCATGAAGATAGTTTTTTATCTTCTTTTTTAAAAAACTAAGTAGTAGCTGTTAGGGTTGAAATGTGTAAAATAATGGTGTTTAACTATTACAAACAGTCTAAGTGCTTAGAACTTAAGAGTATTAGCAAATGTGTCTTTTATAGGGAATTTTTCAAGATTGTGAACATAGAAGCATGGCATAATTTTTTTTTAAGCCTCTAAAGCAACGGTTCTCAATCTGTTGGTCGCAACCCCTTTGGGGGTTGAATGACCCTCTCACAGGGGTTGTCTGATGCATAACAGTAGCAGAATTACAGTGATGAAGTAGCAACAAAAATAACTTTATGGTTGGGGGTGGTGGTCACCATCACATGAGGAACTGCATGAAAGGGTCACAGCACTAGGAAGGTTGAGAACCACTGTGCTAATGGATTGTTGTAATTGTTGTAATGTTTATCTACATTTCAAAACTCCCAAACCCAGTGTTAAAACGATCGTGTCTCACTAAGATCAGAAATTATATATATATGTGTGTGTGTGTGTGTGTGTGTGAAATTATATATATATAAAGTATACATGTGTATGTTTGTATATATATTAATGCCTTATAGAAATGACAAAGTAGAGGCATTATTTTATTTTTAAGATTAGTCCTAAAGCAGCAACAAAATTAAATATTTCTAACATAATTCTTGCTTAAGTTGGAGTTAGTATTGCTATGGTGAAATTGACTTTTTATTTCTAAAAAAGTAATCTAACAGAGAACTTTAGTTTTAAGTAGGCTTTCATTCTTCTTCCAATGACTTAAAAATGTAGAATGTTTCCCAAAAGTGAAAAATAAAAATATACATAGTTTAGTTACAATACTAAGAAAATTCAGTATATCTCCATTAACGTCAAGGATGTTGAATAAAACAGACATTTTCTAAAAACAATTAATGCAAAGTTTCTAGACAAAATCAGGTTAAAACTGCTCTTCAAGAACAATAAAATAACTTCTGTAAGTCAGTATTTTCATGTCTGGGCGAATGTTGGAACTATTTGGGTAGATAGTTTTAATAAACTTTTCTAGACAGAACAATGTTTCAGAATAAAAACAAGTGGTTAACACTACTGAGTACCTCCAGGTAGACCCAAAGCAAGTATTCCTTGTCCGCAGGCAACAGATCACATGAAACAACAGTCGTTCCCTGCCCCTGCCCCCAATGCCAAACATATATAAAGTTTTCTAAATTATCTAGATATTAAATATCAGAAGACTGTATGACAATATAGCTATACATATTCTATATATTTTGCTATAAAAGAATTAATGTATGCTTCTAGGTAGAACATATTAGAAATAAACAAAAATACTTCCCAAAGCAATAAACCAATTTGAACACAATTGCGAGCAACTTACTTTGTCAACAGGACTTGGTAATGGGGCATGGATGACACTGAAAAGTAAAATTTAGAATTTTTATCTAATTTCCTGTCAGAGGAAACTGTTTGAGAGTACCCGAGTATCTTATGCCCCAAAGTTGTCACATTTACCTTCATGTAATTCTTAAGACTATGAATTATAGTACAATTCAACATAAGCATATAGAATTCTTAAGAAACAAAGTGATGAATTAGCTTTTATCAATGTATTTCTAAAAACAACTTCAAAATTAAACAATTATTAAATGCTTCCTGGGTACCCACTATTTAATAAGAGCAGCAGAGTATGCCTTGGTTATAAAATCTGTATGGAAAAGAAGCATTTGTAAAATTAATCCATTTTCTGTTCTGGAGTGTGTAAATTAAAGTTTTTTAAGCCCAAACATTCCCATAAAGACGATCTTTGAAAGCAACTTCCACTGGAAAGAACTGCATGGTTTGGAAACTTGTTCCGGTGGAGAACAACTTTAGCTAATCAAAGAGCAATAAGGCTCTTCTCCACCCAGCCATGTCACTCTAACAGGATGTATTAAAGTAAACACAGTGTATTGCTTTTAAAGATGACCTAAGCCATATTAATTGGTCCCAACTGCCTTCTTAGCCTTAACATTTTACTGACAAAGAGGGAGTATAGTAGCAAGTAAGTATGCATGTTAAATGCATACTGATCGGATCTAATTTCCATCTCAGCTCACCAGCTATGTAGTATCAAGCAAACTGCCTAAACACTATCAGTTTCACCCTCCGATCCATCAAGTAGATTTAAAAAAAAGATAAATTCAATAGGGTTATTATGAGAAGTAAATATATTTATATAAATAAGGAACAGAACAGCTAAGGAGGTCCAGATACCTACATCCTGGGCAGGTGCTGGGAGTGAGGAGAAGCAGCACAGAACAAGGATGCCACCCACAATCCCTACACGTTGTTTATAGCTCCACTCCCTACGGCAGTGGTTCTCAACCTGCAGTTCGCAACCCTTTTGAGGGTTGAATGACACTTTCACAGGGGTCACCTCATTCATAACAGTAACAAAATGACAGTTATGAAGTAGCAATAAAAATAATTTTACGGTTGTGGGGAATCACCACAACATGAGTTGTATTAAAGGGTCACGGCATTAGGAAGGTTGAGAACCACTACCCTCGAGGTTAGCGATGTTCAACTTAAAGAGTGGGTGAAATTAGTCCAAGAGTGGATAAAGATCCTAGCTTCACCTGCTCAATCATGTATAAGCTGCTGAGAAATGGATGTAGCACAACTGAAAAATCAGGGATCATCATTCAGATCCCACTCGAGTAACTGCAAACACTCTACAAGTTATTCCAAGTCAGTGAGTTCATGTACACAAAAATCTTGGGAAAACTGTAGTCCGAGGTACTAGTACCCACTTCCCTCCTGAGCACCAATTTATAACCTTCAGAGACTTCCAATGAGCCCATACTATACTACTTGGATTCTAAGTCTGTGTTCTCCTAGCTGGCTGAGACACACAGGGGGAGGAACTGCTACTAACAATTCTTCATCTCTAGACTCGAGCCTATTACAAGGCTCTAGCAAATTTACCTTTGTTAAGTGTTCAATGTAGGTTTTAAAATATTATTTACAATTTAAATATTTCTTCTCTACTACATAAAAATGAAATAAACATTTAAGACGTATCTGTTTCATTTTACTGGTTATACAAATTAAACATATTAAGGAAAATGTGAGGAAATAAAGGAAACAATGACCAGTGTCAGCATCCAGAGGGAACCGTTTTGAGGATATAGTCTCTCTGCAGATTTGCACATAGAAAGAGATGAAAAAGTCTAAATAGAAGCTGTTAGTACTAACAGATTAGTTAAAATCCATTTTTCTCAGTGACTCAAGTGCAAAATCTTTTGTTCTCATGAAAATATGGTTAATACCAAACTTGACCAATGGTTACCATGGATGACGGAGCTGTTGCTTACGGGGCAATGAGTTTAAGTTAATGTGGTGGAATGATTTGGAGAAAGATATCAATAATGGTTGTACTGTACAACATGAAGCATATCGTCAATAGCTCTGAAGTATACATGTAGAAGTTGTTGAATGGAAGAATGTTTTGTTGTGTACATTTTTGCCACAATTAGGGAAAATTATATGAATAACAATGAGTATAAGGAAGAAGAAATATTCTAGAATTGACTGTCATGATAATTGTATAACTCTTCTTGATATGACTGAATTATTGAATTGCATGACATGTGAACGAAGTGGTAAAACTATTAGAAAAAAAGAAGATATGGTTAACAAATGAAAAGGCTCAAAAGTTTAACAAATAATTTCATAAGTGATATATATTTGTATTTTGTAAATTAGCTTTATTTTAGATGGGTGTATTTTTTAAATTATGAAAGGGGGCATGCCCCCAAAGTCTAATAATATAAGAGAATTCAGAGGAAAAAAATAAACAGCTATGTAGAGTTAGGCCAAAGGATTATAGGTAATTTCTCTCTCATTAAACATTTTTTGTGTGTGCAACATAATAAAAATCTAGGAAGAAAAATGGCTTATTTTTTGAGAACTGCTCGTTGAGGATCTTTAAACACATTAAATTGAACAGAATCAGGAGCCAGGGCATGAGAGAGATAGGTGGACTTCCCAGCCCACAGTAGAAGTAAACTGAGTGCTTTGGGGCAGAAGACTAGCTTACAGAGTGATTTGCTGACCCAGAGTTGGAGCTGAGTGCCTCTGGGCGCTAAAGTTAGGGAACTTGGTTCAGAGACTCATAGAGCTGGAGCTATCTGAGTTACAGCAAACTGTGGGAATTTATTAGCAACCCTGAAAGAACTCTGAGACACACAGCCTGATGCACAACTATATCCTAAGCATTTCTTACCTGCATTATAACATGTAACTTCTATAATGAACCTTTGAATCGTGAAAAGATAAAATATTCTAAGCCTTTAAAAAAAGCACTAAATTCCACACACACAATGAATATTTAGCTACAAATGATTCTGGCACATCTCAAAGCACCTTAATTGCCATTACATATTACATTACAATAACAGAAACCGTGCACATTCATCACATGCTTATTATATGCCAGACACTGTGCCAGGCTCTTTACATGCACAATCCTATCTAATTCTCATAAAGCTCCTGTTCAATAGGCACCAAATTGTCTTCATTTCTCAAATGAGGAAAGTGAGGCTTGACCAAGTCACAGAATATGTGGAATCAGACTTTGAACCAGTTTCTCACCGCCCTCAAGTTGATAATGATTCACAGGGAGCACATAGGGCAGAGGAGATAGGCTTCCATGGATTTCAAAAGATGCAAACCTTTACAGGAGCAGAAAGCCCCAACTCTCTCCTGCAGAGCAGCTCATGGGTTCCAGCTACCCACTTTGCAATTAGCATACCAATGTATAAACCATTACCTCACAGGGGCTCCTTTATTTTTAAAATTAATTTATTTTTAATTATTTTATTGTGACTCATACAACTCTTATCACAATCCACACATACATCAATTGTGTAAAGCACACTCATTGCCTTCATCATTCTCAAAACTCTCGCTTTCCACTTGGGCTCCTGGAATCAGCTCCTCATTTTTCTTAGGCCCCCCTCCCTCATGAGCCCTTGATAATTTATAAATTATTAATTCATCATATCTTACAGGGCTCCTTTAAACCAAACACTTTCTCCTTCCCTTCTCCCCTCCCTCCCTCCCTTCCTCAATGCTATCCAGTGGAAAGACACAAAGTGGCCCCATAGGACAGAAGAGAACTGAACTGTCTCTGTGGATTTCCTAGACTGTAGTTATGAATTACACACCCCGAAAGACATTACTGATTTTCCTTCATCTTTACATAAGTGCCTATCCAAAAGTAACTTTCTGCCGAAAACAGCCGGATGATGTACAATGAAACTATAACATTTTCAATGACGCCAAGGTTCAGCCAAGGAAACTTGCTGATGCTGTCTAGTAAGTGTCAACCCAGGATTGGTAGTTCAAAACTACCAGTCGCTCATCCAGAGAAAGATAAGGCTGCCTGCTCCCAGAAAGATTTCCAGTCTCACTAGGATCACTATACGTCAAAAGAAAGTTGATGGAAGTGGCTTAAGTTCAGGCACATAGGAAAAAATAGCCAAAAAACAAACAACGATAAGTAAATGGACAAGGAAGAGTAATGTGGAAACAAGGGGATCAGGATATCTTTCACTGAAGCACACTAAAATAACTCACAAGCCATACTGGACAGTCTGAGAACACAAATGATGACGTATGTAACTGCTCAGGCCTTTTGAATCCCTGAAACAAAAATCTTATTAAGAAATACAAACATCGGGAGGGGGGGGGGGGAAGAGGACCTGATGCAAGGGGCTTAAGTGGAGAGCAAATGCCTTGAGAATGATTGGGGCAGGGAATGTATGGATGTGCTTTATACAATTGATGTATGTATATGTATGGATTGTGGTAAGAGTTGTATGAGTCCCTAATAAAATGTAAAAGAAGAAAAGAGAAAAAAATGATTAGGGCAAAGACTGTACAGATGTGCTTTATACAACTGATCTATGTATATGCATGAACTGTGAAAAGAATTGTATGAGCCCCAATAAATTGTTAAAATTTAAAAAAAAAAGAAAATGATTAGGGCAAAGAATGTACAGATGTGCTTTATACAATTGATGTATGTATATGTAAGGATTGTGATAAGAGTTGTATGAGCCCCTAATAAAACGTGTAAAAAAAAAAGAAAGAAATACAAACATCGGGGGTAGTGGGGAGGGAGGGGAAAAAAAAAAGAGGACCTGATGCAAAGGGCTTAAATGGAGAGCAAATGCTTTGACAATGACTGGGGCAGGGAATGTGCAGATGTGCTTTATACAATTGATGTATGTATATATATGGATTGTGATAAGAGTTGTATGAGCCCCTAATAAAATGTTTAAAAAAGAAATACAAACATCTAGATTTTCATTACAGCATTTGTTGACTCAGCTACATTTATGAGCATTTATAAAATCTTAACTTGACTCAGAAAAGTTACATGAAAGTTACTAAGGTTTGTTGCAATTTTTTGATTTTGCATTTGAGTCACAGAAAACAGATTTTAAGCATCTGTTAATACCAATTATCTCTATTTATGAAATTATATTTTTAAAAGTAAACAGATTAATATTTTAATTTTGAAATGTTTTACAATTTCTTTTTCTTCAGATATATTTAAGGCTGAAAAAAAATAATAGTTGCTTCTACATAAAACAGTGATGCTAAAGACAGAATAATAAAAAAAAAAAGCAGATCATCATAGTAATCGAAGGCCTTCTCTTTCCTTCCCTACTCACTACTCTATTCTGTCTTCAGCTTACGCTTCTCTCAACCTTTTGCCCTCAGGTTTTTGTCTCTGCTTAAGAAAGACAAGAGTGCATTGGCTATAGAAACTATCTTCAAGGTTTTCCCTTAAAAATAAAAAAAACATTGAATTTTAATAATCACTCAGCATCCCCCAACACTGCATAACAATTTGTTAAAGGTTCAAGATCGTTCTGACATTTATATTTATGAGCAATTTCCCCCTTTTAAGTTCTGTCTGCCTCTAAGTGGCCTCCCACTTATTTCATACAAAAAATTTGGGGGCAACCTCCAAATATTTCCAATTTAAAAAACTACTAACTAAATCCTCAAGAACCAATAAGACAGGAGACTGTCATTATCTTTCTAGACAAGCACAATTTTAAGAACGGTTTACATGAAATACAGAATAAAAAGTATTGAGTTCATTATTACTGACCAATAGTTTAAACAACCCCCATATATTTTAACAAACACATAATTTTCAAAATGTACACTGCAAAGTCAAACTTAGAAACAAGATAATCTCTGCCTCCTTATAGATGATTGCTTATTAGAATCACAACAAATGACACGCAGTTAAAGAGTGTATTAAATTCACAGTTTTCAACAATGTTAAAATATTCCTAAAGTATTACTAGTACCATCAAGAATATTTTTACCAAAAAAAGAAAAAGAATATTTTTAACAAGGCTATTAACCCCAAAACTTCCTATCATCGCACCAAATCATACTCACTCTGAGCGGAGGCGAGCTTCCATACCGTCTGGTAGAAAAAGTTTTATTGTGGAAACAATACACCCATGGGTTACTGGTAGAAACAAACAAAATAGATGAAAATAATTGTTTAAAAGTATTATGCTCCATACCTTTTATATCTAAACATATTTTATGCTTAAATGTAGTAAATTCCAAAAGAAAATCAATCTGGTGCCTTAATGACAACATTCATTACTCAGGAGAAATTCATCTCTGTCCAGAATGAGTCTACTCACATAGCAGGATACAGAAAGAACTGTTTTGAAAGGTGTGCAACCTTCAACTCTAGATTCAATAGAGAGCCAGTTGAATATATAAAAATTACCTATAACTGAGAGAGAAAGCATTTTCCCCACCTGTTAACTTCTGTTTCCCAATTTAAAATACAGCTCCTAGTCCTACTTCTCCTGTCCTGAACCTTTAATTCCTTTACATGCCTTCCAGAAAACTCTGAATATTTTGGAATATGTCAGTCAACCTCTATTTTATAGAAAATCAAAACCTCAGACAAATGAAACTGCCTCAATAACTTCTACTATTAGGTGTCTCAAATTCTCAGTTTAGTTTTTCAAATTTTTGTTTTCTTTGATGGTTGCTTCTCTACCAGGCACCCCAAACACCTTTGCATAATATTATACCAGATACTCTGTAGGCAATTTTTAAACTTTGCCTATTCTTCCTTGTCCTACTAAAGATTTAAAAAGACAAGAGAAGCCCTAGTGGAAAAGAGGTTAAGGCCTCAGCTGCTAACCTAAGATTCCCCTTCTGTCACGGATGCTCTTAACCGCGTGTCTGCACAATCAATCATTCTTTATCTTCCAGATGCAGCCATTCTGCTGCTTTCATCCAAGTTCATATCTGACCAGTATTCCCAGAGAACCCTGGACCTACTTCTTATTATAATGAGTACAGAGCATGGTGACTTTCACTTACATACTGTCTCTCGCCAGATAAAGTTAGCACTTGTACAAGGGGGCCAGCAAGGATTGGTTGCTTTTTAATTTTTAACATTAGCAAAGAATCAAATACTCAATACCAAGCTAATCAATCTTTACTATGAAAAAAATGTTAGTCTCTACAAAAGTTAAATAAAGACTTTTCATATGACTTAGGTATATACATTACCATATGACTTAGGGATATATTCCTAAAGAATTGAAAAAAAATGTTAAAAGACAAATGGATACCAACATTCGTGGCAATATTTATAATAGTCAAAAAGCGGAAACAACCTAAATGTCTATCAATAGATGAATGGATAAATAAATGCAGTACATACATACTATGGGACATTAATCAACCATAACCCGAAACAAAGTTCTGATGCATGCTATGACATAAACGAACACTGAAAACATCATGCTAAGTGAAGAAGGTCACAAAATGGCAAATGTGCTATGGGATCCCACTTACATGAGACAGCTAGAATAGGCAAATGCAGAGACCAATATTTACAAGTCATTGCCGGTGGAAGAGAAAGGGAAGGTATTAAAAGGCGCTGAATTGCTGTTACAGGTGGCAGAAAATTTGGAAACAAATGTGATAATGGTTGCACAAATTGGTGAATGTAGTTAGCATCACTGACTCAATACACAAAAAATTACTGAAATGGAAAATGCCCTGTTACATACAAGGGAGTGTCGCCTGAAAGAGAATGGGAAAAGCCCCACTGGGCAGAGCTTTCGAGTACACATTGTCGCCGCTGGGCGAGCATTTAGCAACTTGCTCAGTGCACCCAGTGGCTTCACCTTAGAAGGTTCTCGCTGGTCACACTGAATTTTATCCTGAAACCTGGTTTGCTCGAACCTTGTTTTTTGTGATGACTGATTTAAAAGAACAGAGTACAGCTGTGAAATTTTGTTTGCTGCTCTGGATAATTGCCACAGAAAATGTTGTGATGTTGAACACACCTTACAAGGACAGCGTTATGGGGAAAATCTCAATTGTACAAGTGGTTTTCCTTTCAAAAATGGTGAAATGTTGCTAGATGACAAACCTTGTTTGCTGACTTGTAGTGCATTTGGAGTTTGTTCCACAGGGTCAGACTGCTAATCAAACTTTCTATTTAGAGGTTCTGAAAAGATTGGGTAACCATGTGTGACAAAAAAAGCCTGCTTTGTGGCAGACAGGTGACTGGTTTTGCCACAACAATGCACCTGCTCACGCTGTGCACCCGTTTTTTGGCAAAAAATAGTACACCTCTCTTGCCCCACGCACCTTACTCACCTGACCTCACTCCATGGGACTTCTTTTTGTTTCCTCGAATGAAGAGGGACAAGAAAGGACAGCACTTTGATGACATAGAAGAGGTGAAGGGAAAAATGAGGGTGGTGCTATCAGCATTCAAACACATGAGTTTGAAAAATGTTTCCAAGAATGGAATCTCAGCTTTGACAAATGTATTTTAAGTGTAACAGAAAGTACTGTGAAGGTGATAAGGTTGTTATATAAAAAAGTTTAAATATATAGCTTTTGAGAAAAACAATTCCTTTTTTTTAAAGGGGGACAAGGGGGAACTTTTGTGTACTGTGTTTCCCCGAAAATAGGACAGTGTCTTATATTTATTTTTCCTCAAGAATACACACTATGGCTTATTTTCAGGGGATGTATTATAAGTATGGTAAAACAATCTACATTTATTCAAATATAGTTAAGTCATCTTCATGTTCTGGAGCCTGGATCCACGGTGCTGAGTAAAACAGCAGTCACAGCTTCCCTTCTCCCCCCCTGAGGACACACAATACCCAGAGCAGAGCGTCCTGCTCCTCGCTTCACTGAGGATAATTTACTTTCACTGCCTCTGTCTCCATCTATGCCTGTCCGTCTTCGTGACTGCTCTGCGCTGGTAACCTGCAGGGCCACGTCTATCAATATGCCGTATTTTGGGGTATGGCTTATATTGCACAAATGCTTAGAAATCTTGCTACGGTTTTATTTTATGGGATGTCTTATTTCCGTGTATGTCTTACGGGATATATATATATATATATATATATATATATATATATATATATATGATAACAAATTTAAAACAAAAATGCCTAGCTAATATTTTACAGCTTCCCTTACTGAGTAATAAAAATGTTGCTTACTTTAAGAACGATAAAGTTTGTCTCCACTGAAATATCTCAAAGCCCCCCACCTCCCTGGAAAACCAAAACACAACCCCATAACATTAAGTTGATTCCGCCTAATAATGACACAAGACAGAGTACAATCATCCCTTTGGTTTTGAACTGCTGGCATTGCGGTCAGCAGTCTAAAGCAGAATCCATTAAGCTACCAATATTCCAGAGAGCCAGGAAAGGGCAGATTAATTAATGATGGTAGCACTGTGATTAAGCACCCAGCAGCGAATCAAAAGGCTGACAGTATGAACCTCGCAGCTGCTGCACAGGAGAAAGATGCAACAGTCAGCTTCTGTAAAGACTGCCCTCTTGGAAACTCTATGGGGAAGTTCCATTCTGCTGTCCAGGGTCACTCACTGTAAGCTGGCAATGAGTTGTGGTGTTCCACAGAGATTTATTAAAAGCAGGTTACAATAAGTACAGAAGCACAATAAGAAGCTCCAGCAATGCTAACATTTTACCAATATACTTATATTGAATAAAGCTATCTTAAAAAGTGGAGCAAGTTACAGTATGAAACTGCAGTGACACAAGTTATAGCTTGTGGAGCAGTAAGTCAGAAATTCTTTTTTTGGTTTTTTGGAATCAGGAAGTTCTATTTACTGGTGGGCATAGGTGAGGCAGGGCACAGGGCAACTCAGGCCTTCATGAATGCAGGGACCACCACTTGTACAAGGGGTCTCAGATAGGGATGTATTTGACTCCACAGCCCTGTGCGATGAGCCAACTCAGATGAGTTATCTGCATTGAACTTGGTGAAGCCCCACTTCTTTTTTGAGATATGTATTCTTTGGCACCCAGGGAACTTGACCTTAGTTAGCCCTGAGTAAGGGCTCTATCATATGCTCTGATGATTTTGAAGCTTGATGTGGATGGACATGATGACCTGACCAATGTGGACCCTAGCCACCGTGCTTTTGGGTTTTTCTCAAAAGCACCTATCATCCCAGTTTGACGCCTAGGTTACGGGAACCTAAAATTAGCCAAAGTCATCAAAGGGCAGCAAATTGTTGTCTCCAAAATCCCTTAGGGCAGTCTATACACACTAGCCCCTAAAGGAAGAAGGGGCAGCTCAACTGGCTGCAGTAAGTCAAAAATTTTGCTGCTAAGATAGGTCACTTTCCCTCCTCCCGGGGGGACGGACAACAGAAAAGGGGGTGAAGGGAGACACCGGATAGGGCAAGATATGACAAAATAATAATTTATAAATTATCAAGGGTTCATGAGGGAGGGGGGAGCGGAGAGGGAGGGGAAAAGAGAGGACCTGATGCAAAGGGCTTAAGTGGAGAGCAAATGCTTCGAAAATTATTATGGCCATCTTGTAAAGATTGCCAGATGTACAGATGTGCTTTATACAATTGATGTATGGATTGTGATAAGAGTTGTATGAGCCCCTAAAAAAATGAACTACTCATAAAAATAAAAAAAAGATAGGTCACTTTCAAGTCCAACAAATCGAAGGATGTAAAAATCTGTAAGCTGAACCAAGGGCTAACTACCTTGGAAGTACAGGGTTGCTACACCGTTGAAAGGAGTCAGAGGTCACACCTGATGAAGCAGACAAGTCCAAAATATCTTGCCTTTACAAATATCCTCAAGACAACTAGATACATGGATGCATAGAGAGGTTATAGGTTTGACTTCCCATAAGCAAGTAGCTGAAATACAGGTGAGGAGCTGGCAAGAATGGAGCAGAATGAGAAGGAAAACTTGCTGCCATGAATCTAATTAAGCAAAGTTCTTAAAAGGCAGTTGTTCAGCAAAACCATGTGAGGCTTTAAAAAATAATGGGCATGTCCAGGTCCCATACTTAGTAATTTTCCTTCTTAGACTCTAGGCATCTGTAGGTTTACAGAGCTCTGTGGGCAATTTTGAACCACAGCCTGGGAGAGAACCCATTTTTAAATGAGCGAAAGAGACGTCCCTATCACTAAGAAGGTTTCCTCAGTCACTCGGTCAGTTTGGTACAGTCTGTACTGAATCAGCTTTGATGACTTGCAGGGTTTCAGGAATCAAAACAGTACTTGGCCCTGAGCCGAGCACTTTATGTACATTCTTTGGATGTTCCCACAACCATCCATGGACAGTGTTGATAGTGATTTCCATTTTTTAAGGTGAGGAAACTAAAGCTCAGACAGGTTATAGATAGCAGTCAAATAAAAAGGGTAGTGAGTAACAAAAAGGTTTTCAAGTTCCAATCATTATATTAAGTTCCTGGGGTTAGGAGAAGGCTCCTAAACTTTTGCTAGAATAAAGTGGTAGAAGATTTTTTTGTAAAATGGTGAATGAAGATTGACGGGGGATTTATAAGTTATTCAACCAGAGTACGGATTCTGCAATGAACAAGAGACACACACTGACTGCAACATTTACAGTTGAGTGACGTAAGTGACACACTTTTCCAAAGTAGGATGAGTGCAGGGTACAACCTTGGCATGAGCAAGTCATCTGGTCCAGTGTCAGAAGATGGAGAAAGGTATCCAGGCACAGGAAACCGTGCTTAGAGGCCAGGATTGGGGGTTTGATTTTGTTAGAGGAAATAAAACTAATTCATTGCAGATGGAGCCTGAAGCAGGAGGAAGATACCAAAGAACTTACTCATAATAGGTCTTGGGCTGATAGGGACAGATATCTGTGAAGCTGACCTGGAGTGATACAGAGCTCACAGGAGTTCTGGGCAAAGTTTATCCAATTAACTGGCCCCACTTTCACAGTGATATTTTATATCTATAAAAAATTAATTCACTGCCATCAGATTGATTCTGACTCATTGTGATACTAGAAGACAGGGTAGAACTGCACCTACCTACCTGTGCATTTCCAAGACTGTAACTATAAATATATTTTCCATATTTTTATAATTGAACAAATGTGTTTTGCTGTTTAGTTTTTTATCTGATTAATAATTTTAATTGCCTATTTTATTGGTTATATTTTAAACTTTTTTGTGTCAATCGGGTGAAGATTTAAAGAGCAAATCTATTTTCCATCTACCTATTCATACATTTTGTTTCACATCACTTATTGCAGTCCTCACAAAGTAAAAATATTCCTCCCACTTCTTCCTTGTGTTTCCCATTTCTATGCTTCCTTATTTCCTAACTGTTCCTGTCTCCTGACCTGGATCCAGAGGCAAATGTGTCCCTGTGATCTCCAATGGGTGGCTGATCTAAGGAGTACATATCTCCCTAGTGTAACTCTTCACTTTATAGACCTATCTATTATTTAGCTGAAAACTGAGTCACTTGGGCAAGTTTAGGGTCATAATCTTATTATGGACTTTGAACTCCTCAGTTCTCTATCCAGCCAGTAATCCTGGCCTTTTAAAAAATGATTCTGAGATTTTGTTCTATGTTTTTTTCTCTCAGCTTTTATAAGATCTTCTAATGTGATTCCTTTAAGAGCAGCCAGTAGTGACAACAATGTACTCTCTAGTTCTTCTGGTTTCAGGATTGTGCGGGCAGAGGTTTGTGTGATCAGTTATGCTATCAGATCGTTTCCATGTACCTTTCAATGTTGATCACTCTTCTTTACTTTGGTCTGGAAGAGATCAATAGTGGCACCTTAGATAGCCATTCATATGCTTTTAAGACTCAAGCTGCTGCTCACTAAAGTAGGATGCTAAACAGTTTCTTTGTGAACTATACTGTATTGCTTAACCTTGATGGCTACTGAGACTAAGGTTCGGAGCCCATAAAAGAAATGGTATTTGGGACTGTCTATCCCTCCTAGAACGTTTTGTTTCATTAACTACTACTTTTTATTTCTTCTCAGCGTCTTTGTTGTTTTCTTTGTTCTTTTTAAAAATTCTTACAATTGATGTATGTATATGTATAAGAGTTGTATGAGCCCCTAATAAAATGTTTTTTTTTTTAAAAATTCTTTTTCAAGAGTCAAATTCCTTCACTGTTTGCCTTTTAATAATGAATTTAAGATGATCTTTTTTTTGTGATTCATCACTATCCTTTAATTATGTTTAATTTGTAACAATGAAAATACATCCTTCATATCAGATATTTACCTTACAACTCATAACAGTAGCAAAATTACAGTTACGAAGTATTAATGAAAATAATTTTATGGTTGGAAGTCACCACAACATGAGGAAGTATATTAAAGGGCCTTGGCATTATGAACCACTAAGTGGCTTACAACCTCTGTTCTAGATAAATAGGAACTCTATCTAGGCCTTGCTGTCCCACCCACGAATAAGATGATCAATTTTTATCTGACTGAAAGATATGACTGTATTTGGGCATAAAAGCCTCCTATCCCTTTCAGCATAGTTTAAAATTTTTAGTTTCTTCTTTGATCCAAGAATTATTTTGCAGCGTTGTATAAGCTCAGCAAGATTTTCAAGTGGTACAAGCTTTCAAAGCGCTGTTGAGCACAGACCAAAGTCTATAGTTATTTCTGGCCTATACTGAAACAGATAGTACGCAAATTATGGCACTGCTGTACACCAAGAACCTATATGTAAGTCAATTCTTGAAATAACATTTTAAATGATAGAAAACATTTTCTTTACCTAATTTCCTTAAAGTGGGCATAAAAGATTAAATTTTCAAATAATCCTGTAGAAATCTAGGATTACAGAAATAATATTGTACAAGTAATGTTCCTGAATTTCAGTATCATCTTCTCTACATTTGTTAAATTGTTCATCAGCTAGATAGGAAAGGATGGAAAGGGGTTTGGAAAGGGTTGTCTTCCACACGTGCCAGTCTCTTGGAGGTTTGCACATGTGCTAACATAGTAAAAGCTCCGAGAAATCCTACTTAACTTTGGCTTATTTATCATCTCCTAAATGTATCTGGAACTCTGGTAGAGCAGAGGGTTCAAAACACTGCAGTTTGAACCCACTAGCTGCTCTGTGCGAGAAAGATGAGCTTTTGTTCACGTGCAGATTTATAGTCTAAAGGGCAGCTTTAGTGTGCTCTATAGGGTTTCTATGAGTCAGAATCAAATCAATGGTAGTGGGCTGTTTTTATCTCTAACACCTACTAGTTTCTCTTTGGAAAATGCACACCAAGATGACAGGCACTCCGAGGGAAAAAACACAGTGTAATTAAATTTTGTCTTCTTTGTGGGTTACTCAGAGCCATAGGAGGTGAGATATAACAACAGAAGAGGCAGAAATGTCCACTAAAGCAGTTCCATGTTTGACCACATCCAAAGCGAGTTCTTTCATAGGGGGTAGTCAAAATTTTGCATAAAAAATACAATCTTTCCTGTTTTACAATTGTACATGGAAATGTTCAGTTTTAGCCCTAATAAAATTCGAGTATCAAACACTAAACGAGGAGACCAAAAGTTCCAATAAAAACAATAAATTGGAGTTATAATACCAGTAAAAGGATATACCTAAATATACACATGCATACACAAACCAGCAGCACCACCACGACCCATCTCTATTGTGTAAAATGTCAGAGACTGATGGCATAGCTTATCATCATAGGCAGAGTGTGTTCAGAGAAACAAAAGGAGAAACTTGCCAAATAGTTTCACTGTTTACAATAAACTAATACAGTGGAACTGCATACTTTGGGTTCCTTTTCTTTAAATTTTCTGATTCAGCCATGTAAGTCCATAATCATAAAGCAAACTACGTAAAGCCAGGAAATCTCCAGAATGGTAAAAATGACCAGCCTACATTTATTTCGTAAGGAATTCCAGTTTCCAAAACCGAGGCAAAAAAATTGTACTTTATACTTGCAACAGAGACTCTCAGCTGCCCGTCTCTAGCCTTTTCTCATTCTTGTCCCCAGCCCATCCTCCTTGTCAGAGTTACTGGTGTGAGGAAAGTGAGGCCTGGCTGCAGCCATCAGGAACCCTAACGTTGTTGTCATGGAGCTAACTGGACCAACTCTGAACCTACCCACCTCCAGACTTCATGTTAACAATAGATATCCTCACGGTTCAGGCTCCTAATGATTGAGTATGCTGTCATTCAAGCCAACTGCCTCCTAATGTTTTCATAATGTGATTAGGGATATAAATTACTAACAGTTCAGAATTTAAAATTTTAGAAAATAGGGAAGGTAAGGGATTTCTAGCTTTTCACTGCACATAATGCTGTGTTTAATGCTGGTTTATAACATTAAGTACCAGAATTTTAAAAGTAAGCTTAAAAATACAAATAAAAGGAAAAAACAATCCATACCCATACCTTTCCGTGTGTTCTCCGTCACATCTACCCCAAACTGAATAATATCGCCAGAAAGAATTTCACATGGTGGACTTTCTTCAGAGCCTCGACTCAATCTCTGGCTATTTATAAAGGTACCATTACTACTTTTAGTGTCTTGGAGATAAAACTGCAAAAAGAAAAAAAAACTTTGAGCCAAAGATTAATAATTCCATACCTACTTAAAAATTTTAAATTAAACAAAAAGCACTATAACTTTACAAACAATTGCAGGTAAAGCACACAATTCAGCTAAGCTTCTCCTTCCAATTTGATGGCAATGGTTTCGCTCCCAGGTGATATGAAATAAGGTACATAAAATAGCACAGCAACTTTGGGAAAGTTTGTCAGTTTCTTAAATAGTTAAACATAGAATTACTATATGGCCGAGATTTCCAAATAACCAAAGAGAATGGGGGGAAATGTGTACATATGTGTTCATAGCAGCATTAGTCATAACAGTCAAAAAGTGAAAGATACCCAAATATCAAACAATTAATGAAATAACACATAAAATCTGATTGCTGTTGTTTTCAGGTGCCACTGACTTAACTTTAACTCACAGTGACCCTATATGACAGAGAAGAACTGTCCCATAGGCACAGTGGTTAAATGCTTGGTTGCTAACCAAAAAGTCAGCGGTTTGAACCCACCAACTAACTCAGCAATTCTCAACCTGTGGGTCACAATCCCTTTGGGGGGGTGGGGGTGGGGTTCAAACGACCCTTTCACAGGGGTCGCCTAAGACCATCGGAAAACACAGATTTCCGATTATCTCAGGAACCGAGACACTGCTCCTCTATCCATCTCCAGGTGAGTCCACCTACATGCAGATACGCCCACAAACAAGTACCTGGCATGAAGACTGTTACCCATACTACACCATGCTTCCAGACAAAATTTCATTTCTTTTTCATTAGAAATAAATATTTCAAAATATATAATTGCATATTGTTTGGGGGATTCATCACTAGCCTTAATTATGTTCAATTTGTAACAATGAAAATATATCCTGCATAATATAATATATTTATATTACAATTCACAACTAGCAAAATTACAGTTATGAAGCAGCAATGAAAATAATTTTATGGCTGGGGGTCACTACAACATGAGGAACTGTATTAAAGGGTTGCAAAATTAGGAAGGTTGAGAACCACTGAACTAACTGGTCCATTGGAAAAAGATGCTGTAGTCTGCTTTAAAGATTATAGCTGTGTAGACTCTATGGGGCAGTTCTACACTGTTAGCAGGACACTTTCGGTAGTTTATGGGAGGAGACCACAAGATCTTTTATCCTATGCTGTCTGCTGTGTGCATTTGAAGTGTCAACCTTTTGTTTAATCATTAATCACGTAGCCTTCCATTACAAAAGGAATAAAGCAATCGTCAATACATACACACTACAACATAGAAAACTGCAGATTTTATAAGGAATCAGTCACAAAAGACCGAATATTGTATGATCCCATTTATACAAAATGTCCAGAATAGACACATTCATAAACAAAAAGTACATTTACGGTTATGAGGGGCTGAGGGGAGGAAGGGACTGAGGAGTGAATGCTAATGGATACAACATTTCTTTTAGAAATGATGAAATGCTCTAAAATTAGGTATCAGTGATAGTTGGACAAACCTTTGAAGATTCTAAAAACCAATGAATTGTACACTGTAAAACAGGGATGTAAACTGGCAGCCTGTGGGCCACATACAGCTCCCCGAGGTAATTTTTTGTGGCCCATGATGCTCTGAAATAAAATGTAACGAGTGAATTGTGTGTATGGTATTGCCTAGATCTCCCCTAAGTGCCATTTTCTTCATGACAAATTTTTCTATTTTCTTTTTCTTGTTTTTTTTTTCATTTCATTTTTAAAAATCATTTTATTGGGAGCTCGTACAATTCTAATCACAATCCAAATATACATTCACTGTGTCAAGCACATTTGCGCATTTGTTGCCATCATTCTCAAAACATTTGCTTTCTACTTGAGTCCTTAATATCAGATCATTTTCCCCCCTCCTTCCCCTTTCCCTCACCCTCATACTTCATAAACTATTATTATTTTGTCATATCTTACACTATCCGACGTCTTCCTTCACCCACTTTTTTGTTGTCTATCCCCCAGGGAGGAGGTTATAGGTAGATCCTTGTAATCGGTTCCCCCTTACTCCACCACCTTCCTCTTCCCCGCCTGGTATCACTACTGTCATTAATAGTCCTGAGGGGTTTATCTGTCCTGGATTCTCTGTGTTTCCAGTTTTTATCTGTACCAATGTATATCCTCTGGTCTAGCCAGATGTATAAGGTAGAATTGGGATCATGATAGTCAGGGAAGGAAGCATTTAAGAACTAGAGGAAAGTTATACGTTTCATTGTTACTACCCTGCACCCTGACTGGCTCATCTCCTCCCCATGACCCTTCTGTAAGTGGGTGTCCAGTTGCCTACAGATGGGCTTTGGTTCTCCACTCTGCACTTACCCTCATTTACAATGATACGATTTTTTGTTCTGATGATGCCTGATACCTGATCCCTTTGACACCTCGTAGGCACACAGGCTGGTGTGCTTCTTCCATGTGGGCTTTGTTGCTTCTGAGCTAGATGGCCGCTTGTTTATCTTCAAGGCTTTAAGACCCCAGATGCTATATCTTTTGATAACTGGGCACCATCAACTTTCTTCACCAATTTGCTATGCACACATTTGTCTTCAGTGATCATATGGGGAAAGGTGGGTACCCACTGATATGATTTTTTTGTTCTTTGAAGTCTGCTACCTGGCTTCTTCTACACCTTGTGGGCTTTGATACTTGTGAACTAGATGGCTGCTTGTTTATCTGCAAGCCTTTAAGACCCCAGGCGCTATATCTTTTAATAGCCGGGCACCATAAGCTTTCACCACATTTGCTTATGCACACATTTGTCTTCAGCGATCTTGTCGGGAAGGTGTGCATCATAGAATGCCAATTTAATAGAACAATGCTTTCTTGCATTGAGTAGTGCTTGAGTGGACGTCCAATGTCCTTCTGCTGCCTTAATACTCAACCTATAAATATGTACACGTAGATCTATTTCCATACCACCCTATATAAATATATTTACATATGTATATGCCTGTATTTAGACCTCTATAAATGCCCTTTGTCTCCCAGGTTCTTCCTCTATTTCCTTTTACTCTCTTCTTGTCCCACTATCATGCTCAGCCTTCCTTTGAGTTTCAGTAATTTCTCTCAGATACCTTGCCCTTCCTGAATACGTACAAGAACTCTCATACCCTTCTTGCCACTAATTTTTGATCACTTGTTGTTCCCCTGTCCCTGGGTTGATCAAGACCACCTCCTTACCCCGCCTCCCCCCTTCCATGTCCCCCAGGAGCCATCGGTCCTGATGTTTTCTCCTCCAGACTGTTCACCCAGCCTATCCTATCCAGATAGATCTATAGAGATAATAATATGCACCAAAAAACAAGGCATAGCAAGACAGGGTGACGAATGAGAATACAGCGATGACAACAAGAAAAACAATGCCCCATAAAAGAATACATTAATTTAAAAAAAGAAAAACCTGTAAATAGTTCAAGGTCTGATTTTTGGACTCTAGGTGTGTTCTCCAGTCAAGTCCGATGGGGTGCCAAGCTCTGGCCCCAGAGTCTATCCTTTGTACTCCCTTGGGAGCTCACTGCTCTGCTCCCCACCCCCCTTGTTGCTTTGCCACACACCTTTAGTGTTTTGCCTCGGTGCCGTGGGTTCAGTCAGGCAAGTCCTAACACTGAGTCTCCAGTGTTTTCCCTCATAGGGCCATGGGTCAGTGATGGACGGTGTATCTCACAGTGGGATCAAACATATCACCCACTCTGTGCATTGGCTGTTCGGAGTAGGGATAACGTCCTCCAGGCCTGGTGGGCCTGGATTTGCTACATTCTCTCCTCCTCCCCATTCATTTGCTCCCGTTTACTCTGACCAGACATGTCCCTCTCCCCTAGCTACAGCTTCAGTGCCATCCTGTAAAGTAAATTCTTCTTGGGGAGAGAGTATTTTCTTTTAGAACATCGTGGGCCACAAAAATTTACCTCGGGGGCCACATGCAGCCCCCACAGGCCACCAGTTTGACAACCCTGCTTTAAAACATAAGTTGCCTATCACTGACTTAAAAAAATTTTTTTAATTAACTTAGTACCCTCCTCATCCCCGGCAATGAAAAACTTTTGTACTCTAAGCCATTACCCAGGATAGTGTAGATAACTGCTTTTTCAGCCCTCCTGGATCATTCCAGAGCTCCCAGCAGGGCAGTATCATCCACTCTGGGTAACTGTTTGAAAGAGTGATCTTTATGCTTTACAAATACTATCTCAAAAAACTTACATATTTTAACGCAAAAGAAAAATTAGAATAGGAAAAATTCTATTCTACCTTTTGACTCCACTATTGACTTTATAACTTTGTTCCTAGGATGTGTAGGCTAAATCAAAGAGAGTGTACTTTGTTCCAGACAAGTACAACTGGTTTTATGAAATATCTATGAATAATAGCTTAGTAATCAGTTAGCCAACATACTTGAAATAATGACAGACACACCTTCAGTAATATAATTCTTTATGATAAAAGGTATTTGAGGCACTAGAAACTAAAATATTATACTCAGTATTACTTCCTGGTCTCCCAAACATGCTTTATCGCACAGAGGTCATCCCCCCACTCACTGCTATTGGTCAATACTGATTCACAGGAACCCTATACGGCAAGGTAGAACTGTGAGTTCCTGAGAGGGTAAAAAGCTTCAACTTACTATTGTGGAGCTGCTGGTTGTTCTGAACAGTGGATTTCACAGGTAATAGTCCAACATGGAACTATACCACCAGCGCTCCTTATATCAGATGGGTAATGTCCCTTTTGAAAAAGGGATAGGGTAGAAGCACAGGAAACCTACCTAATTATTACCCACCAAAACATAAAAAACAAACAAACGGTATCATACACAGTACTAACTAGGAAAAGTCAATTAAAAACATTTTTAAATTGGAACAATACAGAGAAGATTAGCATGGCCCCCCCAGCAAGGATGATATGCAAATTTGTGAAGTGTTCTATAGTTTAAAAGAGAAAAAAATTGTTTTGCTTTCCTTTTGAATTTTTCTATGTTCTCTACCCTACTTGTTCTAGCAACGTAATTCCATTGAAGTCCTTCCTATGAAAGAAAAAATAAAAAGTCACCTAATATTTATTAAAATATATGCTACACCATCAAGCTCTCATTTACCCTTAACACTAAAATTAATATATTATTACTTTGATTTCTAATTGTGAAAAGTGAGGTGTAAGCATATTAAATAGTCTTCAAGAGCAGAGTTAGTGAGTGAAGGAGCAAAGATTCAAATTATAGACTAAAAAAATGCCTTTCTAGTTTTCATTGAAAAGACCTTATTTTTGCCTCACAATAACCTTTATGTCTTATTAACCCATCACTCATGCACAAACTCTTTTCCAAAATGAAATTCAGCTAAATAATAAGCAATTGTCAGAAAATAGAAAATGATATTTCTTTTCATTAATCCCTAGATGGCAATTTAAAAGTCATAGGCTGTCTATAAAGTGACTTACTCTGTTCACAATTGTGTTCATTGTACAAGTCCAGTTGAAATGCACAGGCCGTAAGATTTCACACCAGTGAAGAAAAGCACAGGAAGTGCTTTCAAGTAGGAACAGTCATCCTACAAATATTGTTCTATATTGAAACCTATTATAACCATGAAATAGGTAATAGGTTGGTTTGGGTTTTGTTTGTTTGTTTAATAAATTTATTCTTGGGATATATGGTGGTACCTGAACTTTGGTCTGGCCATTTTCACACGCTTTGTATTCCAGGCAAACTAAGTAAACGAAATAGATCTACTAAATCAATGTGGTAGGTTACAACTACCCTTAACCCGTCCACGCGCAGAAGAGATTAGAAATAGGAGTACATGAGAAATAAGGTTCAAAGCGATTTAGCAGAACTTAGTTTAGGAGGAGAAATACTAAACATGATTAGTATTTAGTGAGAGAGAGAAAAAGAAAGAGAGAGAGAGAGAGAGAATTCTAGTTGTGATATAAATATATTTATTTTTATTTTATAAGAAGTAGTTAGAAGGAAAAGAAAGAAAGCTACTGGCCAAGAAGGCAACCACTAAGATTTATTTTAGTTATAGTCAAATCAAATTCTATGATTCCAATGTCTTCCACAGACTCAAGATCGACTCCTAGAGAGTCCGCACACCTCTTCCCCATCACCATCTCATGTTATTTCAGTCCTTGCTGTCTTTCTTGAATGGCTCTAACACTCTAGACTTTGCAACAGGGGCTAAATACAGCCACAGAAGCAAAAACAACCAAGGAGCTTAAATGGTGTCCTCACTAAAGAGGCTGAGACTGCAGCAACGACAGGTCCCGTATATTACCGGTTAACCCGACTTAGAATCCCTGGGTGGTATAAATGGTTAATGAGCTCAGCCACTAACCAAAAGATGAGAGGTTGACCTGTCTATATAACTGTCCAAAAGAACACTACCTCAACACTGTAAAATACACATTGTCCTAGTTTCCAACCTGCCACTCGTTCTACCAATTCCAGATAAAAGAAGGCCAGAGTTTCCAGCCTATTGCCTGTCCTGCCCAAACTGCATGAGCCTCCACAACTACATGAGCCAATGCTATAAAATCAACTCACTCACTCTCATCATCTCTCTCTATACACACACAGAGACTCACAAACACAAGCGAACTCTTGACTAATATAGTGAGACATAAGGGTCATTACAAGCTCGGCTAGAAGTTCCCCCTGGTTGCCACTCTCAGCATAACCAGGAGTTAGAAGGGATGTGATATTCTGCATGCCCATCTCACTCCTATGGCTGTTTTCTCACTTTCTATCATAAAATTATGGTCAGGCATGGGACATCTTGGAAACCAACAGTATGCTGATGGGTCAAACATGATTCTAGAGCCTTGTTTGCTATGAAATCCAGTTCTCCTCCGTTAGGCAAGGGTAGCCAAGATAACAATGTATCTTTAAGATGTACTAGGGGCAGGTCCCAGTAGCTCCAGATGCTGGCAGAGCGGCCGCAGCCAAGATGCTCAAGAGGAAAAGTCAGATTGACCAGAGGAGATCCATGAGGTTTTGGCCAAAACCTGCACCTGAGAAAGTGAAGACTGGAGATGAACACAAAAAAGGGCACCAAAAAAGGATAACTCTCTAGACAAAAATATTGGAAGCAAAAGAGAAAAGAGAAGCAAAGGGAAACAAGCAGCAGTGGCTAACCATGAAGTTAACTGTGGTAGTTACATAATTGTCAATTTGAGAGGATTATGAGTGAAGGGGTGGAGTCTAGTCTGTCAGTCGGATCATAGCCAATGAGGCTTCTGTGTGGGCATGGCTTTCTCCTGAGAATTCGGGGAAATCTGGTATTTCCTCCTTGGAGGTAGGAGACACTCTGCTCACACCCCAGGAGACATAGCAGCTTGCAAGATACCTGGACCCACCCTGATACAGAGACCCCTGCCAGCGCTGAGATGTTTCCAATGCCACTGGATCCAAAGACTTTCTACCCACAGGCCTGTGATCTTCTACATTCGGCGTCATTGCATGTGTTTCGTGAGTCTGAAGAGGACTTTATAGATTGGTATCAGACGTATGGGCTAATATCGGACTTATGGACTTGTTCTGGACTGGGCTGGGATGTTTTCTCAATGCTCAATGACTCTTATATATAAATCTCTTTCTTACACATATATGTGTGTGTCCATGGATTTGTTTCTCTAGTCTACCCAGACTAACACACTAACAGATTTACCTGACGATAATGGAGAAAGGAAAACCAGGAGAGGCCAGCCTCAGATGAAGCAGGAGAAAAACCAGCCAGGTCTGATCAATGTTTACCTTCCGTGTGTTATCAGTGCACCCTACAGTATCTTCGTTCTGGTACAACCCAGAATATTTTATCAACTATTTTTAAAATCCAAGTTTTGAGAAGGAAATCCCACTTCATCCCAGTTTTTAAAGTAAATGCTTTTTTAAAGACATGAAATGTTAAGTTTCAAGCTCCTGGCCAAGAGGGGTGGTACACCTGGGTGGGCATTACACTTGGGATTGGCCCATCTAAGCCAGGTGAATTTGATTCTGCCAATTGGGTCGACCAGTATCATTGACCACGCCTCCAACAAAGGGGGCGGAGAGTGGGTGGCGTGAAAAGCCAGAAGTTGGCACTGGTGCCCTCTCTCCCAGTGTTGCCACACAGTGCAGCGAGGTCAGGCTCCAGTCCAAGGGCCACCGTCCACAACCATGATGCTGGCTCTGTCTGCCTTGTATTCCATTTACTGTAAAACCTGAAAATGTTTCTAACTCATAAAATTCACTGGGATCACAAACCAGACTTCGGCGTGAATTCATTCTCGCGTGAAGCCAAAGATCGAGATAAATCTCTCCCAGGAGAGATCTAAGAGTACTTGGTGGCAATGTAGAGTCATGGTCATGTATTTGTATGATTTGAACATTTTAAATGCTATTTCCATGATGTTTTTTATTAGACTTGTTTGAAAACCGTTCCCTTATCATGGCTTTCACAGAACTGTGTGTTCTGTAACACCTTTGGTCAGGATAGTACAGTTTTCCTGATAACTTGTGTAGTATGACGTGAAAGGTCAAAGAGTTGAGTGTGTATTGTGACATTAAATTGGGAAATAATAGAACTCATCATGTAACAATTTATCAACATTTGAATATATTGGTACTTGATGTTCTCTTAACAAAAATTTGCTTCCAAATTTAATGCTAGGAACTGAGTAATTTTCTTTTAAAAACCATGGCATTTTAGAATTTGGGGATGTGCTTTAAGAACTATATACAAAATGTTCATAATACCTCTGTACTGATCCTCAAAACAATAAAAAATATCAGTTATGGAAAGAAAAAGATGTAAGCGAAGGGCAGGGGTGATTCTATGGTACAATTCTCAAGTCCCATGTGGGAAACCAGGGTTTGATTCCTACTAAATACATCATTCAAGAGAGACTTGTATCTATGATGCTAAACAGGTTTCTGTGGGGCTTCACGAATAAGACATAGTAGGAAGACAGGTCTATTTATCCCAAAATTAAGCCAAAACCAACCCGATTAGTCATGTTTCACGTCACTGTACATGGGATAGCCATGAATGGGGTGCCCACTTGTCGGCAGTGAACATTATTGTCCAAAGCATATGTACCTCTGGTACCCAGTGCTCCAAGACATGAATGCAACCTACCAGCATGAAGCAAGGAACCAAGAGAGGTCTGCAGCACTATTCCAATCCCAACTACACGGACACATAGGCCACCCTCCCAGAAGAATGCACGTCAGAGGACAGCAATGAAGCTACAGCTCAGGGGAGGGACACCATCTAATCAGAGTACAGAGGAGCAAATGGAGAGGGAAGGAGAGAGAATAGAACGCATCCTGGCCCACCAAGCCCCAAGGATGATATTCCTGCTCAGAAGAGCCAACACACACAGAGGATCACAGGACTGCCACCCCCCCCACACGACAAAACATGCTCATTGCACTTTGGGGAACAACAGTGGAGACACAATGAGGGAATTGTGCCCAATCTGACCCCACCACACCAGGGCGAAACATTACGGGCATGTAACAGAGCAGCAAGGGGAGCAAAGCACTGAAGAACTGGGGAAAACCAAAAATAGACTTTGGGTTCAGGACATGGTACCCCATCAGACACAACTGGAGAACACTCCTAAAGGTCAACAAACAGACCAGGAATGATTTATAGAATTCTTTTTTTGTTTTGTTGTTGTTTTCTTTTGTTTGGCTTGGTCTTATTTCTGTACTTAATATTGTCTTTTCATGTCCATCTAGATGAGATAGGCTGGTAAACAACTGGAGAAGAAAACAGAACCAACAGTTCTGGCGGAGGGGGGGAATGGGACACACAGGATATGAGGAGGTGGGGGAAAGCAAGGGGTGTCAAAAAAACAGGGACAAGGGACAACAAATTATCTAAAATCAATGGCAAGGAGGACACAGGATTCCTGGTGGGGCTTGATCAAGGGCAATATACCGGAGAGGAATTAATGAAGGCCGAACATGATAGTGGGACAAGAGGAAAGTAAATACCAAGGAAAGAGAAGAAAGAACTAGGAGGCAAAGGGCATTTATAGAGATCTAGATACAGGCATATACATATAGGGATAGAGGTCTATGTACATATATTTATATGTTAAGTATTAAGGTAACAGATGGACACTGGGTCTCTATTCAAGTATTCCTTCAATGCAAGAATACTTTGTTCTATTAACCCGGCACTCCATGATGCTCACCTTCCCCACACAATCGCTGAAGACACAATGGGTGCATAAGCAAATATGGTGAAGAAAGCTGATGGTGCACAGCTATCAAAAGACATAGCGCCTAGGGTTTTAAAGGCTTGAAGATAAACAAGCGGCCATCTAGCTGAGAAGCAACAAAGCCCACCAAAGGAAGAAGCACAGCAGTTTGTGTGGCCATGGTGTGTCCATGGGATCAGGTATCAGGCATCAAAGACCCAGAACGAAAAAATCCTATCAATGTGAATGAGGGGGAGTGTGGAGTGGAGACCCAAAGCCCATCTTTAGACAAGTGGACATCCACTTACAGAAGGATCACAAGCAAGATATGAGCCAAAACATACAGCTTTCCTCTAGTTCTTTAATGCTACCAACCCACCACTGTCATGACCCCATTCTTCCTTACAAACCTAGCTAGACCAGAGCATGTACCCAGGTACAGAGAAGAGCTCACAACACAAGGAATCCAGGGCAGATAAACCCCTCAGGACCTAATTAAAGTAGCGATACCAGGAGGGGGAGGGGAAGGGGAAGGGGAAGGGGAAGGGGAAGGTGGGGGGAGAAAGGGCGAACCGATCACAATGGCCTACATATAACCCACTCCCAGGGGGATGGACAACAGAAAAGTGGGTGAAAGGAGACAGCAGTTGGTGTAGGCATGAAAAAAAATGTATAAATTATCAAAGGTTCATGAGGGAGGACGGGTGGGGGAGGGGAGAAAGGAGTTGATACCAAGGGCTCAAGTAGAAAGAAAATGTTTTGAAAATGATGATGGCAACAAATGCACAAATGTGCTTGACACAATAGATGGATATATGGATTGTAATAAGACCTGTATGAGCCCCCAATAAAATGATTTTTTTTAAAAAAGAAAAGTCAGCAGTGATGCTATCTAAGCCTAAAATTTTCTAAGGAAGCTTTTAATTATGCATTCAATTTCTTTAATAGGCTAGTTAGGTTTTCTATTTTCTTATACCATCTTAAAAATCTTTTATCACAATATGAGTTGATATATGTAGGATGACATAATATGGTATGGAAATACCAAAAAGTGTTACAAAACATTTTTAAGTGTAATACTAAACATGATTTATTTTTAATAAATTTAAGACCAGAAATATTGAGGTTTCTATTTGAAGTTCTATCTGAAGATCTTAATTTAAATTAAACACAAAGCTTAACAAATTATGTTTTCAGATTTTTTTCTCATAATTTAGATTTAGTATTTTTACATTTTTCCACTCCTAATACTATGTTTTCTATACTTTTGGAGGAAAATATAAAAAAATGCTCTTCATTAGAGATTTTTTTAAAAACTACATAAAAATGCTCCCAAATCAAACTTCTCTGAGCTTAGTAATGAGGCACAAATATAAGGAAGGTTTCCCCCAATACTATACAATGAGTAAATGAGAATCTGAGCAAGCTTCAGCTTTACCCCTTTTTAGGGCCTCACTGGAGTAAACTTTGGAGACTAAGTGATGAATGAGGTAGACACGTCCCTGACACCAGAAACAATCAAACCGCATCCTCATGTGATAAAGGGGTATGCACCCACATCCATAAAATCATACTCAGTACTGAGATTGAATTAAGAGTATGCATTAAATACCAAAATCCTGAGAGGCTAATGAGAAATGTGAGACACAATCAGCGGCTATGGAGACATTTATGTGTGAGGGTGACGAGTCAAATGAAAAGGCACGGGAGAGAAGAGGAGGAGGAAGTATGACAGTACATCTATACACTCTCAATGCCCAGTCCCGGAGGATAACAAAATCAAATACGAGAATAAGTGGGAGAAATGCAAGACAGAATCAAGCAATAGGAGAGACTCTTGAGCACTATACTAAAGAGCAGAGATTTCTGAAGAGTAAAGCCACTATTAAAGGATTTAATAGAAATGTTGTTTTAGGGAGATTATTCTAACAGTTCTGATGATCTAACAGCTGTGTGTAGGATGAATTGCAGTGGGTGACTCTAGAAATAAAGAAACCATGTCTTGTTCTCTTTTGCCACCAACTATTTAGTAATTTCTAACAGTACGCAAACCTAGTGCCATCAAGTCAATTCTGACTCCTAACAACCCTACATACAGGACAGAGTAGAACTGCTTCTTTGGGTTTCTGAGACTACATCTTCACTCAGCTTAGAAAGCCTCATTTTACTCCTGAGAAGTGGCTGCTAGTTTTGAACCACTGACCTTGTAGTTAGCAGTCGCATGTATAATCTACTATATCATAAAGGCTTTCTCTACAGATACACACACACACACACTTTCAGTATGAACTTATTTGTTCATACAAACTTCAAGGCAGAATTCTGGGCAAGCAAAGTACCACATTTCAAAGACCGAAAGCTTTAAACTGTGTCCCTTAAAGAGAGAAATGAAATGTTTTTTTGTTTGGTTTAGAAAATACTCACTGCCATCAAATCTATTCTGACCCATATCATCTCTATAGGTCAGAGTAGAACTGCCCCTGTGGATTTCCAAGATTATAAATCTTCACAGGAGTAGAAAGCCTACATTCCCATAGAATGGGCTGTGATGTCAAACTGCTGCATTGGTTGTTAGCAGTCCAACTTGTAATCACTATGCCACCAGGGCTCCTTTTTTGGTATAGAAAAGCATAGACTTAGCACCATGATATGGCATAACGCAGAGGCTACACCAGAAGGACTTAACAGAGGATGAACTGAACCCAGCCTCAAAGTTGCTTGCACCCTTGGACTGAGGAATGGGTACTTGGATGGGAGGAAGCAAAGACTGGACTCCCTCAACTGTGGAAGGGGCGGCCATTAGACCTTGGTGGGAAACCCCCCAACTTGGTGAATGTCCAAAGGAAAGGGACCCAGGGTCATCATATACGTAGGACCTCGATGCCCACTTTGCAGTGACACAAAAGGTTCTGATCTGTTGAGCAGGGATATGAACTTGGAAGAATTGATCCAGGAAGGTCCCCCTGACATCAATTCCCATACTTTGGGTCAACAGAGCCCAACTGAATGGGTGACTGAACTAAGTAGGGCAAAAACTTGTGGGTTTCAGCTCAAGGCATATTTGCATAGACTCATTCAGTCAGTATCTGGAGTGCTGGGTCACTGGGAAAATTGATGAGGATAAGACCACAATTGACTTCTACTCCAGGGGGGGCGGGGGTGAGTGACAATGTTGTACTGCTGTTTCTATGGATTTTTACTGTCCCGCTTATAGCTTGTTTTGGTTTTATTTTTGTGTATGTGTGTTCTGTTGTTTGCTGGTTGGCTTATGGCTGCTGTTGGTCTACCTGATCTTACAGTTTTAGTTTTGTCATATTAACAGCCAAATTAAATCTGAATTGTGCATACCCTTTGGCAAACAGATGAAGTGTGGACTCCCACATAACTCTAGCCCCCATCCAAGAATAGTTAGTTCTGAGAACAGGACCCTGCTTGAGACTCACCTTCATGAAATGATCACTCAAGATAAGGGTGCTACAGCAAAGTGTGGTAAAGCAAGTGGATAGTGCCCGGCTATTAATCAGAATAGTGTCTGGGGTCTTAAAGGCTTGTATTTAAACAAGCATCCATGTAAGTGAAGAGTCAATGAAGTCCACACAGAAGCAGCATTGCAATCTTGATTACACTGGATCGAACTCAACAGTTGGCTAGTTGACCTCCCTTATAGATCCAACCTAAACTTGGTCTAGGTGCAATTATCTCTTACTTATTCCATGACAAAAATTTCTTGTTTTTTTAAATGTTGATGGGAATCTTTTCTTTCTTACTCATTATTTATATTTTTATCTTTATATCATTATTATTAATTTATCCTTACCATTTATATTGATTTAGTATTTTGTTTCTGTTGGGTTTCCCAGTTTGTGAAGCACAGGAGTGGATACATAATGATAACTAATGCAAGGGTTTATGGAAGATGTAGGGGTAAAAGGTGGGTGTAAGGGAGGGTAAGGGGATTTGGGCAATAAATAAGGAAGTCCATATGGGGGAGGAAGCACTAGAACTGATTTTGGTAATGATTTTATAATTATTCTTGATATGATTGAATGATAGAACTATTAAATTATATGATTGTGGATTCGGTTCCAATAAAATTGCTAGAAAAATTAATTAATTTTTTAAAAGAAAGAAAAGCATAGAGATAAAATGTTTTCACCAAAATGAAATTCGAAATGTAAGCCAAACAACTTGCCAATCATATCACCTATAGGACTAACAAGTGTTACGTGCTTGCCAAGATTTTTTCCATTTTCCAAATGACATTGTAGACACATTCACTGCATGATATTTTTTTTGGGGGGGGGGAGCAAACACACATGAGAAAGATGAGGAGAAGAAAGCATTTGTCTCTCTCTACAGTGAGAAGATTAAGAAGGGCAGAAGTAGAAATGGTAAGAAGAAATTTTAATTTTTAAAAATCAAAACATTCTAAAGCAACTAAAATGATTACATCTTTCTTAAATATGTATCCAAATCATGACAACCCTTCACTAAGAATTTGGAACAGAATAAATTAATTATTAAATCCCAGCAAGATATAAAAGGAGGCAAACATCAAAAAGCAGGGAAAGGGAGGCAGTGGATGATGTAAGATAAAATAAAATGCCCAGGCTGCTATAAAATCACCACGGTCTTCAGCCATACAAACAGTCGTTTTGTGTGTTGGCTGCTCTACTGTCCTCTGTCAGCCTACAGGAGGAGAAGCAAGGCTCACAGATGGATGTTCCTTCAGACGAAAGCAGCACTAAAAGACCCTGAGTCGAGCTGAGTGGGAAGCCATTCTAATAAACCCATTTGGGATAAAAAAAAGAAAAGAAAATGATGATAGCAACATATATACAAATGTGCCTGACACAATATATGGATGTATGGATTATGATAAGAGCCCCCAATAAAATAAACATCAGAATTCTGAGAGCAGAGGCTACTGAGAGCCTATATTAAATGCTAATTTGGAGATTAACCTATTTTCAACATTTCAAAACTGATGAGTTGGCAAACAAATTCTGATTCATTTTTCCTTCTCATGTTATCTTAAGCATTCAACTTCATCTCTCAGGCTCATACTTCAATTACTGGTGTTAAAAAATAAATCATGATTCCAAATTCAGTCTTCTTAGACCCCAAGAGGCATCTCATTACCTCCTCAAAGAATATCAATATTTTAACTCCAATATTTAAATTATACTTGTACAAATACCATTTTATTTAGAAAATTAGGGATAGGACAAAGGGATATTTTGATATTTCAAATACAATATTCTGGCTATATTTTACAAGTCATACTTGCAAAACATTAGTTTAAGCCATCTTAAGATCAGCTGAAATAACAACAAAATATAATTACACCCCCCACTCTTTTTTTTTAACCTCCTCTAAAGAATAATAGCTTTGTTGGCCACAAAGGAAATCACTGTGATCACATTTGTGGAGAATGTATAACAAAGTCCCTATGTTTAAAGGTAGCCTTACTACATTAGTCTACAGGTGCTAAGAGGTAAGGGAGAGAAAGAAACTTACCAAACTCTGTTTTTCTGATAAAGATTGACCAAACAAAGAAATCTTTAAATCTATTTAAGGGGAGGAAATAATCACCCATATATAAAACAATGTATTTAGCAAATAAATTTAATAGGAATGCTGAAAGATACAAAGAGATGCCCAGAAAATTTATAGCCTTCCCCTTGCCCCATTCATAGTTTTAAAATATGGTTTTATAGAGTAATGAAAATGAAATCATGCTGTCCTTGTCCATTCCTTATCCACAACCAGTAAGGTTGGCATATAATTTTGATGTTTAAAAAACCCTAAGCCAAAGCACAGAAATGACAGAACACACAAAATTCCTCTAGTTCTTTAATGTTCCCTCCCCCCACTATCATGACCCTAGTTCTACCTTACAAAGCTGCCAAAACTGGAGCAATGTACACTGTTGTAGATAAGAGCTCTGGATACATGGGATCCAGGACAGATAACCCACTCAAAAACAGTAATGGGAGTATCAATACTATGTGGATAGGGGGAAGGTGGGTGGAGAAATGGGGAACCAATTACAATAATCAATGTATCACACACACACACCGTGGGGGAGGGCAAACAACAAACATGTGGTGAAGGGAGAGAAGGGACGGTGTCAGATATGAAAATAATAATTTGTATTTTATCAGGGGTCCATGAGGATGGGAGGGAGGGGAAAAAGAGGAGCTAACACTAAGGGCTCAAGCAGAAAGATGTTTTGAAAATGATAATGGCAACATATGTACATATGTGTTTGATACAATTGATGTATGAATTGTTAGAAGCACTGTAAGAGCCCCCAATAAAATGATTCATTAAATAAAAAAACTCTGAGCTTTACATGTCTCAATTTCAATAAGTTAATTCTTTAGAAGTTTCATTTCCCCAAAGCTTTGATAATTTACACCTACACAGATGAGTTATTGAAAAATAATATTGTTAATTTGAAAGAGAAATGGAACAATTAAAATCATGGAGGACTGAGGTGAATAAATAGAAATAATAATGCAAATTATGAAATAATCATTTTTACTAGCTGGAAAATAACGATTTGGATTAGAAAATAACTTCTTATGCGACTGAGTATCCTGCTATTGATTCTGTCAGACCAACCAGGTAAGAACAGAGCAGAACTGAAGCAGACTGCTACATCTCCCTCAGAGGCTGGTAAATTCAAACCCCCCATCTTGGTGAGCAGTTAAGAATCTAGTAGCTGTGTCATCGGGGCTCCTTAGTAAGAGCGCAGAGGCCCTCACGTTTCTGACTCACATGTTTAAACACAGTACACACCTAATCCAGGATGGATAGCTAATGGCCCTAGTTAAGAATCACTGATTCTTTTTTTTAATGTAATTTGATAATTTACTCAAATTCTACCTCCATTTATGAGGCCGTAAACATTTTTTTCCTAAAACAGTTTTGGAGCTCTTGTGGATGAAGTTATCAAGTTTTTGTAAAAGCAAGATAGGATTTATTTAACTACAATAAAAGGTAGCATCATTTATCCAAAAATCAGCTACATGTGGGCTTCCAAAAGTTGGTGCCAAAATTCCATTATCTTTTAATTGCATTTTTCCATAAATGTTTTAAAGCTCATTTGTACAGAAATGTTAACCACAGACAGTAAAGCCAAACAAGGAGTTGTTAATAATGGCACAAGGATACCACACAATTTACAGTAATCACCATCGGCATTTAAATGCTTACCATGTGCTTGGATAAACCTCTTTGCATGCATTTTTCCCCTTAATGTTTACACTAATCCTGTGAAGCAGATGCTATAATTATCCTCATCTTATAGATAGAGAAATTGGGGCTATGAAGGGTCAAGTTAACTTGTCCAAAAAGCCCTCCATGTAAGTGATACAGCAATATTATGTATTTTAAATTTTTTAAAAATCCCACCGAATTGAGTTTGTCTGGAATGCCTACATACTTTTGTCTCTAATGTTTCTCCCAACCACCCTGTACAACAGGAATGATGTTATTTATTTCGTAAACAGTAAATTGAGGGTGACACACAAGCCAAGTAACCTATCTATAGTCACAATGGTGGAAATAATAAAACCTCCTTTTCCTTCCCATTATTGTTACATCAATCCTGGTCCATAACCTTTGCCAAAAATGATGGCTGTTTCTACACTCTCCACCCTCAATGCTGATGCTAGAATTATCTCCCTCAAATACTAACTTTATCACTTAGGTTCCCCTCGAAAAAAGCTGTTAATGCTCTGCAGCCTTCAGAATCAAGTTCAAACATTGGGGTCGCTTTCAAGATCCCCCAATCACCCTGTCTCACTAGATCTTTTTCCACTCTCCCTAAACTTACCATCCAGAGGCTATCTAGCCTTCCTTAAAGAGTAGCAGTTCCCCCACACAAACCTCAGGCCTCTGTTGTATCTGTTTATGCTGTTTCCTAGACCTGAAAAACGCCTTGCTTCCAACCAGCTACCCTCTTTAACAATTAAAAGCCTCCTTTTCTGACACTCAGTTTAAACATCTGGAGAAAAAAAAACATCTCTCTCTCTTATTTAACACTTCTCACTAAGTGAATATCTTCCTTCAACTTAAATCAGAGACTCATGGCTTTATCTCAGGTTAATCAGATAATTTTCAAACCTTTATTTCAAATCCACATTCTATAAGTATTATGTCATTTCCCCGATCTATTAGCACTCATTCCCAGTTAGAAAGTTCCAATAGACACATATTACAAGTGATTTTTTTTTCACTTGGAACAAATAAACAAGAAATGAGGTTCTGAAGTTGTGATTTAACATAGGGCAGAAGATTCCCAGGCAATGCACCTCAAGTGAAGCCACCACTCAACTGTCACTGGGACTTGCATGTTGCTATGAAACGGAACAAGTTTCAGCAGAACTTCCAAATTAAAACAGACTAGGAAGAAAAGTTAGATGATCTACTTCTCAAGTCAGCCAATTAAAACCTACGGATCATGATGTTCGGATCTCATTTGCATGGGGTTGTCATGAGTCATTGGGGACTGACAACAGACGAAACTGTACAATAACTTAATACACACAGCATACATACATTAAAGGCTTGACTCCCAACTCTGTCACTACTAATTAACTGAGCCTCCCTGTAGTTAATATTTAAACTAGAATAATATCAGCACCTACCAAAGTGTTTGTTGTACAGGTTAAATGATGTGCATTTAGCATAGTCTTTATACATAGTAATAGAGGTTTTTATTATTATTAAACTTATAGATTATGTTTAAACACATAATCTCTTTGATTTTTCTCAGCCAGAAAATACATTCAAGACATTGCTTTATTGGTTAAGGTTCTTAAACACTAGAATTCTTTGCCAATTAATTACTAAACAGCGAACAGCTGATAGAGATATAAATAGATCTGAAACAGCTGAATCCTTACACATACAGGTGTTAAAAATAGTATGCCACTGCCCCCATTACAAGTGAGTATTATAATAAAAACCCCAACCTGTGCACAGAAGGAAGAGAGCAAAGTCTTTGTGTTACAGCAGGGCCTAAAACCCAATTATGAAAAATATGAAACACTGATGTGGAGCAGGGAACTCCTTAAAGTTCTATCAAAAGGAAATACTGCCTACCTTTCATGTACATGTAAATACACTTAGATCTTGCTAAATTTTAGTTTACTGATCTATGGCTCACTTAACAGTGTGAATCTGCTCATGGGAAGAGCCAACCAGGCATTAGACTCCAAAACTACCAAGTGACATAAAAAGTCAGAAAGATGGGCACTTGACAATGTAGTTAACATCAATTTGGCAATTTGGGGTAATAGGTTTCTTTTCATACATGGCCTTTTGGCCCTGGGTTGATTTATCAGGTTTAGATGCTTTCCTAGTCAATGCTGGATTACCCAATAAGCAAAGCAAGCACAGGGTCTACTAATCTGTAGTAAAATATTTCACATTTTATCACCTCATCAACGATTCTACTTCCAAGTATGGCTGCTGTACAGCCATCTTTCTACAAAATTCAAATTTGAAATTCAAATTTATACTCCTTAACAGATACAGAGAGCAAGGAAGCATGGTAAGGACTGCCTTACTTGTGCTTATTTACTAATCTTATATTGAGCAGTTTCATGTTTTTATTATACCAAAGATATGGTGAAACCTATATAAAATTGCTCACTACAAATTAGTTATCAAGCACATATAATCTTGTGCTTACCTGGTTTAGCACCCTATTCAGAAGCCACAATCTTAAGAAGGAAAAAATGCTGGGATTGGCTGGCTATTATGCAAACTAGGTGCTTATGGCCTACCTAGGAAATTGGTCAGGGACCTCACCATCAACAGTAGGAGCTTGGAACAGCACATGTCTTTTGCCTCCCGCACCCAGGAGAGAGAGGGCTGGAATACTGAAGGCAACACAAGTGGTTAGAACCACATCAACACAAACCAGCTGCACTGGGTTTTCCAGCTTGCATAATAAGTAAGTTGAGTATTTTAAGTCAGAAAGCTTCCTAGAAAAATAAGGTGTCACTAGGCACTTATTGAAAGCTAAAGCTAGGTAAAGGTAGGATCAAGCAAAAAGCCAACTGACAGTAAGCCTGAAGCAAAGAGTGCGCCAGTGGGCACAGGTAAGAAAGGACTTAATGCTGATTTGATTACAAAATCTACTCACTGAAGAACGATAGGCTGTCATCTGAGTTGTATTCTGTTACTAGTAGTCCCCAGAAATAACAAGATCCATTTACTACATCTTCAATAATTTGTAGGTAAACCATAACGGGTACATATGTTTCTTATTTAGGCTTACTTTAGTACAAGAAAAGAGCCCTGGTATTATAGCAGGCTTGCATTGAACTGCTAATCACAAGGTCAGTGGTTCACACACTTAAAAATCACTCTGCAAGAGAAAGATAAAGCTATCTGCTCCCATAAAGATTTAGAGTCTCAGAAACCCTAAGGGAAGTTCTATTCTGTTGTACAGGGTCCACATGAGTTAGCAAAAGAAAATAACCAAAGAATTTTCAATGACTTAAAAGCTGTATGTGCAGCAAGTGGACGTGATTATGAAGAAGAATTTGTGGCCGGCAAAGGTTGAATTGGGATTGGTTCCGTCATTTCAAAGTGAGGGATGATTTACCTAACACTGATGGCAAGTAGGAATTTTCTACATTGGATATTCATAACTGCCTGTATTTCCTAGTTAATCCTGGTCTTGTTCAATCTCTAATCCACCACTTGTTTGTCAGTTTGTCATACTGTGGTAGTTTGTGTGTGACTGCGATCCTAAAAGCGATGTTACTAGTATTTCAAATGCCAGCAGAGACCCCAAAGTTAACAAGTTTACCCAGAGCTTCCAGACTACAAACAGACTATGAAGAAACTCACCTGTCCATTGCAGAGGAAGAAGCCACTGTAAACCTTATGCAGAGCATCAAACAATTGCAAGACACTGAGGCCTAATGAATAGAAGCAGAATATTGTCAGAGACAGTGCCAGAAGATGAGGCTCTGTAGTCAGAAGGCACTCAAAACATGACTGAGGAAGAGCTGCCTTCACAAAGTAGAGGCAATCATAAGGATGTGACTAGAGTAAGGCCTTCAGGACCTTCATTTGCTGAAGAGGCACTACTCAAAAGGAGAGGGAAAAGCTGCAAAAATCTATTAGTAATTGGACCTTGAAATGTATAGAGTATGAAATTGGAAGTTGTCATAAATTAAATGGCACTACCCACAAAGATTGATGTCCTAGGCATTAAGTGAGCGGAAATGGACTGGTATCAGCCAATTTGAACCAGAAAGTCCTATCATTTACTATGCTAGCAGTGACACATCAAGAGACATGGCATTGCATTCATAGCCAATCTTGAAATACAATGCTGTCTGTGATAGCTATCCTAATCCAAAGAAATACGAACCTTACAACTATTATTCAAATTTATACATCAACCACTAAAGTTAGTGAGGAAGTTGAAGAATTCTACCATTGTCTTCAGTTTAAAATGATCAAACACACAATCAAGATGTACCAATAATTACTGGCATTTGGAAGGTAAAAGAAGGAATAACAGTTGGAAAAAATGTTCTTGGTTACAGAAATGACTTTGGAAAATGCATGATAAAATTTTGCAAGGGCCCCTCCCCCCAGAAGAATTCACTTCAGAAGACAGCCCTGAAGCTATAGCTCAGGGAGAGGGACATGTCTGATCAGAGCACACGGGAGCAAATGAAGGGGGAGGAAGAGAGAGTGGAGCACATCCTGGCCCACCAAGCCTTTAGTATGATATTCCTGCTCAGAGCAGCCAACGCACAGAGAGGACCACATGGATGGCCACACTACGAAACACAACATCCCTCACTGACCCATAGCCCAACGGGAGACATTACTGGAAACATAGTGTGGGAAATGTACCCAATATGACCCCACCACACAGAGGCAAAACACTAAGGGTGTGCAACAAAATAGCAAGGGGAGCAGAGCAAGGAGGACCCCGGGGAATACCAAAAAATAGACTTTGGGGTCAGGGCTTGCTTGGCACCCCATCAGACTCAACTGGAAAACCATCCTAAAGGTCATCTAACAGACCCTGAACTATTTACAAACTTTTCTCTTTTTTTGTCATTCATTTGTTATTGTTTTCCTTTCTTTTCTTTTGTTGCTTTGTTTTGCTCTGCCTTGGTTCTGTGCATATTATCTATGCAGGTCTATCTAGATAAGATAGGTGGGATAAACAATCTGCAGGAGAAAATGGGACTGATTTGGGGGGGGGACATGGGAGAGGGGGAGGTGGGAGTAAAGAACTGATGTTAACCCAAGGACAAAAGAACAAGTGATCCAGGGTGTGAGGAGCCTGGAAGGGCTTGATCGATTGCAATGTAACCAAGAGGAATTACTGAAACCCAAATGAAGGCTGAACATGATAGTGGGACAAGAGGAAAATAAAAGGAATTAGAGGAAAGAACTAGGAGACAAAGGACATTTACAGAGGTCTAAATATAGGCATGTACATATGTAAAGATATTTATATAGGATGATGGGGAAATAGATCTATGTGCATATATTTATAGGTTTAGTATTAAGGTTGCAGATAGACATTGGGCCTCTACTCAAGTACTACCTCAATGCAAGGACACTTTGTTCTATTAAACTGGCATTCCATGATGCTCACCGTCCCGACACAATCGCTGAAGACAAAACAGGTATATAAGCATATGTAGTGAAGAAAGATGATGGTACACAGCTATGAAAAGATATAGCGCCTGAGGCCTTAAAGACTTGAAGATAAACAAGTGGCCATCTACCTGAGAAGCAACAAAGCCCACATAGAAGAAACACACCAGCCTGTATGATCATGAGGTGTTGATGGGATCAGGTATCAGGTATCAAAGAAGAGAAATCATATCATTGTGAATGAAGGGCAGTGCAGAGTGCAAACCCAAAGCCCATCTGTAGGCAATACAGAAGGATTGTGGGGAGGAGATGAGCCAGCCACAGTGCAGGGTCGCAACAATGAAACATACAACTTTCCTCTAGTTCTTTAATGCTTCCTTTCCTCCATTATCATGATCCCAATTCTATTTTTAAAATCTGGCTTGACCAGAAGATGTACATGGATACAGATAAGAGCTGGAAACACAGGGAATCCAGGATAGATGAAGTCCTCAGGACCAGTGGTGAGAGTAGTGATACCAGGAGGGTAGAGGAATGGTGGGGTAGAAAGGGGGAACCAATCACAAGGATCTACATAAAACCCCCTTCCCTGGGTGACAGATAACAGAAAAGTGGGTGAAGGGAGACGTCGGACAGTATAAGCCATGACAAATTTACAATAATTTATAAATTACCAAGGGTGTCTGATTCGGACGGGAAAAAAATTAGGAGCTGATACCAAGGGCGCAAGTAGAAAGAAAATGTTTTGAGAATGATGAGAGCAACAAATGTACAAATGTGCTTGACACAGGGATGGATGTATGGATTGTGATAAGAGTTGTAAGAGCCCCCAATAAAATGATTAAAAAAATTTTTTTTTTGCAAAAGCAATGACTTGTTCAAAGCAAATACTTTTTTCAACAAATGGCAACTACACTTGTAGACTTCTCCGGGTGGGATACAGAAACCAATAGGCTACATGCCTTAGAGACAACGGAGAAGCTCAATACCAGCAGCTAACTCAGGGCAGGGGCTGCCTGTAAAACAAACAATTGCTCATATGTAAATTCAGGTTGAAGCTCAAGAAAATTAAACTGTGTCCACAAAATACCATCTGAGCATATCCTATTTGAATTTCAAGAGCATCTCAAGAAGAGATTTGATTCATTAAACAGTAATGAAAGAAGATCTGATGGGCTGTGAAAGACAGGAAAGTTATGGTCTACATGGATGCCAGAAAAGACTCGCACTTGATCTTGTTTGAAGATTCACTAAGGCAAATGAAAGAAATGATGAAGTCAAAGAAATGAACAGAAAATTTTAAAGGACAGAAAGCTCAAGAAGACACACAAAAATAATAAAATATGCAAAACCTAGTTAGAAAATCAGAAAGGAATAATGTTAGGTAGCTAGAGGCAGAACTAATGTTTGTCCCTCTACATGCCAAAGCCTCCTTCTCCCCTTACAGGTAGTAGGCAGCTGCTTAAGGCTAGAAGGCATGCTCACATTCAGGTCTTTGAGACAGCAAGCCAGTACACCTAGGTGGGCCCCAATTTGAGCCAGGTGAGCTTAATTCAGGCAATGGGGTCAACCAGTACCATAGACCACACCTCCTAGCGGAGGACCCTGAAAAGCCAGATTCCAGGAGCCCACAGGTCTCTTTTCTTCCAACTGCTTTGGTCTCTCTAGCCTCAAGTTTCTACTTGTGGGTGCAAAGTGCCCTGAAGGTGCCTGCGCAAAACCTGAAACTCCTTCTATCCTTTATAAAAACTCGCTTGAAATACAAACCAGGCTTCGGCCTGAATTCTTTCTCGTGGGAAGTCAAGGACTCAGATATTTCTAACCCGAGAAACCTAAAAAGAACACAGTCAATATATCTTTAAATGAGAGAACTCAAGGGAAAAAAAAATCAAGCCTTGAGTGGCAATATTGAAAGATTATTTGGAATTGGGCGGGCAAAGAGCTGATAGCAAGGGCTCAAGTAGAAAGTAAATTATCTAGAAAACAATGATGACAACATATATACAAATATGCTTGACACGATTGATATATGGATTGTTACAAAAGCTGTAAGAGTCCCCAATTTAAAAAGAAAGATTATATGGGCAAAATAATGAACGATGCCGGAATCAACAAAAGATGGAAAGACTATACAGTGTCACTATGCCAAAAAGAACTAGTCAACATTCAACCATTTCAAAAGGCAGCATATGAACAAGAACCGACAGTACTGAAGGAAGAAGTTCAAGCTACACTGAAAACATGTGCCAAAAACAAGGGCGCAGAACTTTTCGAGAAAACCAATTGAAATGTTTAAACAAATTGAAGCATTGGAAGCACTCACTCATCTAAGCCAGAAAATGTGGAAAACGACTACATGGCCAACTTACTCAAAGAGATCCATATTTTTAACCATTCCAGAGAATGGTGACTCAACAGTCACCTACAAAAACCATTCACATCACATGCAACTACAATTCTGCTGAAGATCATCCAACAGCAGTTGCAGCTCCACTACACTGACAGCTGCCAGATTCAGGCAGCTATAGCAGAAGAGGATATGGAACAAGAGATATGACTGCTGATGTAAGATGGATCTTGTTTGAGAGCAGAGAACACCAGGCAGATGTTTCAGTTTTTATTGACTATGCTAGGCATTTGACTGTGCTGATCTTAACAAACTATGGATAACCTTTGTGGGAAACAGAACCAGGAAGAGAGTGTATGGGACAAATTCTCTACACCCATATATATTTTAAGGAGTCTGGGAAGACTAGACTCTATAGCAGTGGTTCTCAACCTTCCTAATGTCACAACCTTTTAACACAGTTCCTCATGTTGTGGTGACCTCCCCCCCCAAAGGTGGGACACAGACGGATTTCTCCCAAGCTGTCTCCCCCAAATACATGCCAAGCAGCTGCTTGCGAATGACCATACACTTGGAGGTCATCAGAAGTAGGTCAGGGGTTATTCTCCCTGAGAGCTATCAACCATCTAGACCAAGCAGTCACCACTGCTTATCTCACAAATGGGGCACATTCCCTTCTGATAAGGATAGTAGTTGTCTGTTTCCTTGTAGGAGACCCCAGAGAGGTCAAACCCGCCCAAGGATGACTAAGGCTAGGCTGTCATCTTGAATCTAGGATCCGCCCATCTTGTCACATGTATACCCCCAATCCCTACTCTTCCTATTGCATGTATGTCCCTAGACCACCCCCTCTCATTACTGTATTACCTACAGCACAACCCCTTCCTGTGATGTATGTCCTCACCTGTAATGAGGGGGCTTGCATGTCCCCAGAGAATATAAAAAGCCTGGGCTAGTATTAAACTCTCTCTCCCCCTCCATGTGGACCACCAAGCGGGGCTGAGGTGAGCATGCTACCATGAATCGTGTCTGACACCATTTACTTCAATACTTCACTTCTATCTCTCATGCTATCTATAGCTTTACTATGATCTTTACTTATTATCGCTGTACAATTGCAACTACAGGACCCGTAATGATGTGTTAGGGGCTGGCTTCCCCTGTCACCCAACCATAAAATTATTTTCGTTGCTACTTCATACCTGTAATTTTGCTACTGTTATAAATCGGGCCACCCTGTGAAAGGGTTGTTTGACCCCCAAAGGGGTTGTGACCCACAGGTTGAGAAACACTGCTCTGGAGAGAGGCTTTCCCGCTTGTGAGTTGGAGATGCATTCCAGTCACATTCTCCTAAGTGAAAGTTCTTCCCCACAATGTCCCCTGTAATAATACCAATTTCAAGGTGCTACTTGCAAGCACAAGGTGACTACTACACACTTGAAGGTTATCTGCTTGAAGACTGTCTGCCATCAAGAACAATCAGACCACCCCACCCTAACAATGGCCCACTTCCTGTTGATAGGAATCTTAGATTGTTCCCTTGAAGAAGAGCTCAGCAAGGGATATGGAAGGTCAGGTCAGCTCAGGGACAGCCAAGGTTAGGGCACCATCTTAACTCTAGAACCCACCCATCTTGTTACCTATGTACTTTCCTGTCAGGAGCATGCCCCTGGTACACACGTCCCCTTCCTATTACATGTCTGATGGCTCTAGTACAACCCCTTCCTGTTACTTAGCTGTATGATGTGGCTTGCTTGCCCAAGATTATCTAAGCATGTTAAGAGAACACATTGCCTCACTTTTTAGTTCCAATCTACATGGAAGAAGTGGGGTTTGCATGTCTTGGCTGATGATTCTTTAATTTACCCTTCAATTACACAATCACCCCCTAGGACCAATTCGGTTGTGGAATTTGGTCCCCCCACAAACCTTAAGAATGCAAATTCCACAACACTTCATTGTACTCATGTGGAAACTATACATGGATAAGAGGCAGTTGCAGGAACAGAACAAGAGAATACTACATGATTGAAAATCAAAAAAGATCTGTGGCAGGGTTGTATCCTCTACCATATTTGGGTCAATCTGTATACTAAATAAATCATCAGAGAAAATGCATTATATGAAAAGAACATAGTATCAGGATTGGAGGAAAGCTTATTAACAACCTTTGACATGCAAATGACACAACCTTGTTTGCTGAAAAATGAGGACTTGAGGCACGTGCTCGTGAAGATCATAGATTAAGACCCTTCAGTATGAATTACCACTCAATGTAAAGACCAAAATCCTCACAATCCTGGACCAATAAGTAACATCACAATAAATGGAGAAAAGGTCGAAGCGATCAAGGATATTGACACAGTGGCTTCAACAATGGGCTTGAAAATAAGAACCATTATAAGATGATACAGGCCAGGGAAGTGTTTTGCTCCCTTCTACAAGGGTCACTATGAGTCCAAATGAACTTGGTGGCACCTAATAAAAACAGCATGGCCCTAATAAACCCCATAATCATGAATTATGATCTATGAGTTCGGTGAGTCATTGCAACAAATTATTGAACCCAGCAGAGGGAGGGACAACTGATGTCAGAACAGGTAAAAAAAACTTGCGGAGAGCAGGTATATGGGACCTCCTGCTCATAAACTTGAGATATCAGCCCTCCATCTCTCCCATCTCTCCCCATGAAGGTAGGCAAGGCATCCCTCGGAGCACATGGAGTAAATGATGGTACATTAAGGGCACTGAAATGGATGAGATGTAACAAAATTGTGTTGTTGAATGTAAAATAATGGTTTGGCCTGCTCTGTAAACTTTTACCTAAATCACAGTAAAAAGTTTAAAATAAAACTAAATATGTTTAAATCATGGACCATTAAGAAAAATAAAGTAAAACCTAACAAAAAGTGAAGGAGAATGGAGAGGTAATTTTACATTCAACAATTTATACCCATGTTCTAAGTGCTGTCCTCTTGGTGAAATGAGGCTGATAGATAAGTAAGATCAGGAATAAGAACTGACCGCTGGAAATAACAACCTGGAAGTCACTGGTGGACCTTGGTAAGAATAGCATAAATGTAGTAGAAAATGAAAGCCTAACTGAAATAATTCAAAAGAAACTGGAAGAAGAATGAGAAGTCACCATATAGATAAATCTTTGAAGGAGTTGTGCTTTGAAGAGATGAGCAGTGGCTAAAAGGGAAAATAGGGTCAAAAAACCTTGTTCAAGAAAAATTAGTTTTATATCTAACAAGAATGATGCAATAGATAAGAAGGGCACTCGGCCCCACCCTGAGGATTCAGTCTTCTGGAAGGAGCGGTCCCATGCAGAGGTCATGAAGGCTAAGTATATATGGGCCTGGGTAAGTGAAGAGAGGTTTGGAACAGCATGTGCATGTGGAGGGGAAATGGAAGGCTAAAGAGGGGGGTTGGCTGGCAAGACTAAAAATAACAAATGAAGTTAGAAAGGTAAGCTGACTCCTTCCTACATCTATCAAACAATACAACCCTTCGCAGAGATGTTAGGGGACTTACCACTCTAGGGCTTATGTAGCCAAAGTACTGAAATCAAACTTATACTTTACTCAGCAAGAGATAGGCTTGAGGGGTACTAAACGAGAAAAAGGAAAACCAGTTATGAAACTGTTAAAATAAATAAATAATAAAGTTCTGAATTAGGACAATGTCAGCATAGTGAAGGGAACTTAATGACATGAAGGCAGCCTAAGCCTCTAAGCAGATAATGCCATTACTTGTACTTAGATGTATGGAAGGATTAGTGAATGTTTACATTCCCCAGGTGGCACAAATATTTTACATTCAGCTACTAACCAAAATTGGTGGTTCAAATCTGCCCAGCAGTGCCACAGAAGAAAGGCCTGGTGAACTACTTCTATAAAACTTTTTTTAAAAAGCAAACAAACAGCGCTTGGAGGCACCTTGGACCTGGGGCAGTTTTACAGAACATGGCTATCTGTGAACTCTAACATGGACCTCATTTAAAGAAACTCACAGACCTTCAAAGGACAAAAATATGAATCAGTTTGTATTGTGGCATTCAAATCATAACACTTCGGGAGAGCATCAAGTATCAAGTTTTTGAAGACCATGGCGTCCCCTCCTTACGCATTCAAGATTTGAGTTTGAATAATCTCATCAGGACTCAGATCCTCCTCCGAAGCTTCGAGTTTCATCTGCACTGAAGCTCCCCATTGAGCCCTCCTGCAAAAGCGAACACCTAAAGGGACCAGAGCCCACGAATGCAGTTCCTATGGACCGCTCATCTGCTTTCCCTCTCCTTGGCCTTTGGGTCATACTGCTTTTGTTCTTTTAGACTAGAGTCAAAGAAACAGTGCTTTCCCCCCCCACCCCACCCCCCAAAAAAAGCAAACAAACAAACCTAACTGCTCCACAGGCTCCTGTGGGTTTCTAAGACTATTAACTCTTTACATGAATAGAAAGCCCCATCTTCCTCCTGAGGAGTGGCTGGTGGTTTTGAACTACTAATCTTGAGGTTAGTGGTCCAAAGTGTAACCACTACTTATAGCCAGTGAAAACCCTATGGAAAAAAAAAGAAGAAATTCCTATGGAAGACAGTTCTACTGTGACACATAGTAAGGTTACCATGAGCTGGAAGTGACACAGTGCCAGGGGGTTTGTGGTTGTCAGTGATTAATGTCTGCTTGGAGTATGTTGCTTTTAGGATTCTTGAGTGTATCGCCTCCTCAGAAGTAATGTTGGAGAGACTTGGTTTCACGTACTTTGGACCAGCCTCAAGAGAAGGACATCACGCTTGGTAAAGGGTCAACCAACATGACTGCAACAGCAGTCTCAAACATAATGATGTAAGGACGGTGCGGGACCGGACTGTATTTTGTTGTCACACACAGGGTTGCTATGAGTGAGAAGTGAGAACCAACTCAATAGCATATAACCGCATAGGGTTCAACACATAGCTTGTTTGGGTTTGTTTTTATAGGCGAGGAGAGTAAAATGTAGGCAGGCAGTTGGGGAGAAAATACTTATCTCAGGCTTCAAGCTATGTATCTGAAAGGCATTAGAAGCATTTGGATTGGTCTGTGAAACTGAAGTACTGAGATGATCCCAACGTGCCACAAGGGAAAGAAGGTTTGAACTTTTAGGGGCATTCAAAGAGAAATTAGTAGAAAATATGCTTGAAGGAATTTCAGGTCGAAGAGTCAGAAAGGTGAAAGAAAATTAGCAAACAGGACGCAAGGGAAATAGCCAAGGGCTAATACCTAAAATGAGGGTTAAAAGAGAAGCTGTACGGACTTGCTGTTGTTCCGTGCCATAGAGTTGATCCTACTCATGATAACTGGGTGTTTAACAGAATGAAATGTTACCGAAGCCTGTACCATCTTCATAACTATTGCTGTGTTTAAATCCATTGTTATGAACTGCATGTCAATCCATCTCACTGAGGGTTTCTTTTGCTTAGCTGGCCCTTTACCACACACGATGACTTTCTCTAGGATTCGTATCTCGTAATGACACTCCTGAAAGTCGGTGAGTCAAAATCTCAAACAATATTCTGTAGCCCATTGGATTTTCACTAGAAAATTTTCAGAAGCAGACCATCAGGCTTTTCTTCCAAGCCTTTTCTGATCCAAAAGATCTACTGAAACCTGTCTACCCTGGGTGATGCTGCTGGCAGGTAAACTGTCAGCGGCATAGTTTCCAGCGTCGTAGCAATAGGCACAGTATAGCAAACTGACAGACACTACATAAAAGATTATTTACAGTTGCTCTCTATATGAAGGAATGGGGCAATATATTCTAAAATAAATTTAAAATTGTCACCAAGCATAATAAAACAAATAGGAAACTATTATCAGTTCTGAATTGCTGATTATTATGTTATATTTTATCCATGCCTTCAAATAAGGCATATCCTACTAGGAATACAAAATGCTAACAATCCAATACAGCATCCTTATGGTAGATGCAAGCTAAAGATACTCCTGGAACTAATAATTAAACAAAAATATTAAATCAACAGAGCAAAAATGCATTTCCACTCCTTTTAGCTGTTTTATTACTTAGTTTTTAGCAAACAACTTGTCAAACAAAAATCACTTACTCGTGATGACTGTACTGTACTAAGTGGTGTGACTCACAAGTGTTTTGGACCCACCCATACAGAACTCCACAAGAACTTCAGAAAAGTCAACAGAAAGCATATTTTCAGATGAGCACCTAGAACAGATCAGTAAAAAGGATGGCATAGAATCATTCACTTTACATGTCAGAGTTAACAGTATATTCTTGGGGTACAGGAAGGGGTGTGCTCAAAGTATTAGATTAAAAAACAGGACCCAGGCTTTAGCCAAAGCTGGAAAAGCAGGATTAAGACCATACCAAAGCAAACCAGCATCGCATTCTCAGGGCCAGAAAGAAGAGAGCTGTGCTGAGTCTGGGCGAGTCAGAAACAAGCGTGGAGAGGAAGCCACCACCACACTCGACTTCAGCACATGGGAAGTCTGCATCTGCTTTCTCTTCTCTTGACTCACTCTCTCTTTGACTAATTTACTATAAGCATTTTAATTACATTCAAGGAAACGAAAATGAGTTTTTCAGAATCTTGCTACTCCAAGGATCTGAACAGGAATTGTCCTGTTGCTTGCTTATGGACTACAACATACAAAGCTAATGTCAGTATCAAACCCTTTCTAGTACTGGGTACTTTCAATTTTGCTAATTTAGCCTAACTCCCAGTTAAGAAAAATCATTTCTTTGAAACTGATTGTGGTAGCAACTATACAATACTACTTAAGTGTGACTGAACTATGGAATGATATATGCTATTAACTCCCAATAAAATGGTTTAGGAAAAAAAGTTTTAGAAGCAAAAAAGTTATTTCTGTGGTCAAGGTAAAAATGAATGTCTATTTATTATATATATTCATTTAAAATGAATTGGCCACTTGATACTTTGGCTTGTTAAGCTATCATAATCTTGATGCTTTCTATTCTACTGGAAAGGGTACTGGATCTGCTGTATTTACTCTTTTTCCTGTTATAATAAATGCAAATAATGTCCTATTTCCCTTTTTGTCAATGCTTTGCATTATCTTGATTTTAGGCTCAGTAGTTGTTCATCTACCAATAAATCCTGATATAGTTCCATTATTCCTTAGCTGTGCTCTATGCCTTAAAACTTGTTGTCTATGCTCATCATTCCACTTTAACCTTATGCACCATTTACGTATACGTTTTCCCTGAAGTGTACCATCTACTCTTTAAGAGTAATGATAAACTTTTCAAAGTTCCATTCCAATTCCACTCATAGGTTCTTAGAAGTGTACCCAAAAGAAAGACAAAAAGACATGAACATAAATGCCCACAGCATTGTAATTCATAACCAAAAACTGGAAGCAAGTCAAATGTCCACCAGCCACTGACTGGAATAACAAAGTATATCAGTTATAAATATGAATAAACTACTGACACATTTCAAGTGAAAGAAGTTTGTCCAAAAAAAACCTACATATAATATGATTTTCACTATTCACTAAAATTTCTAAAAAATACAAATCTAGAGAGACAAAGAACAGGTCTGTGGTTGCCTGAGGTTAGGGTGGGGAGTAGAAATTAACTGCAAATGAGCACCAGGAAATTTGGGTTGGTGCTGAGAGGGCTTACTGCTGGATTATGGTGATAGTTGCAAACGGCACCAACTTACTAAAAAAATTACGGTCTAAAGAAAAAACTTTAACTTTAAATGAACAGTTTATACTTACAATCAGTGAATCTATGGGATATAAATTACACAATAAGGTAATTTTTAAGTCAATAAACAGAGTAGAAAAAAACACTATATAAACATAGAGAAACACATAACCTTGGCATATGAAGCTTTAAATATTTTGTTACTGAAAAATTAGCATAAAGTATTTTAAGAATAAATGTTTAGTGCTTGCAAGGGTGTTTTAAGAAAAAAAATTCACATACTGGTGTTAGGCATCAGAATTGGTAGATCCTATTTAAAGAACAGATTGGCAAGGTGATCCACAGTATTTTTTAAGAGCACCCTTTGATGCACTTCCAAGAATCCAGCCACAGCAAGGAATCAGAAATATGAATATTTCTAAAGATTTTCAGCACAATTGATAGTGTTTAAAATAAACACCATGTACACATTCAACAGGATGATTACAAAAATTACAGTCCACCTATAAATATCACACAGCCTTATAAATTGTTTGGGCCCTCTCTCTCCATGTATTACAGCACCACATAAAGACATAAGTGTGCCTGGAGTCATGACTACAGCTCATGATTATTGCTCAAAAGCCAGCTAGTAGAATGCTGGTAACATCTTGTAACTTTGCAGATGCTACATTTGAAATTCGAAACGTGATCTTCAGCCAATGGTGCTCAGCAGGGAGGACGGGTGCAAACACTGCAGGAGGATGCAGACTGTGTCCCTTGCCCTAATGGAATGAATGGCAGATCAACTGTACAAACAGAAAATGATCCATGACTTCAGTCACATGTGCTCAAGAAGTTGTTGAGAGCAGTCTAACTCCTGTGGATCATTACATCATGGCCTAGTGGTCTTATGGCTAGTTTTGCTTATGAACTTTCTGTTCCAAAAATTCTTACACAGCTTATCACAGGACATGAACAAGTTGTAATAAAGAATAGAGGCGTATGTATGCCAAAAACTGCTATGGAAGCAAAGGCATTGTCATAACTAACTTGTCCCTGGGAAGCTGGTACTGGCTGCTCTGGCCTGTAAATATAATAGAAATAAGTTTTTTTTTAAAGGTGGCTTTATATAATTATGGCACTGCGAGCCAGGGTCTGACAGTCGAAGTTTACTATGGCGACTTTGTGGAAATTAGCTTATATTTTCAGTTGTTAGACTGCTATGGAATGGGAACATGTTGAGAGCAGCAACCAGCACTGAGTATAAGAGAGGCAACTTTATTACTGGACTAAGGCTAGATCGACTGGAGGCTGTGTGTGTCCAGGAAGCACCAAAATTTGTAGCTGTCATCTGTAGCTCTAGAAAGGGGTTCATACTGATTGAGCTATTTACCAATAGCAGGAAGGAACATAGATTCTGGAGTCAATTATCATACCCAAGAAGAAATTGAAACTACATTGACCACATTTAAGTGACCATACTATGCTTCTCAGAGACAGACTGTTCTTGTTAGGTGCCGTCAAATTTGCTGCCATTCATAGCAGCTTTATGTTCAACACTGCTCAGTCCTAAGACATCCTCACAAGTTTTAGGCTGGGGTCCATTGCTGAAGTCACTTGTCAACCCATTTCCTTGACAATCTTCCTCTTTTTGATGAACCTAAACTTTACCAAGTATGATGTAATCATACCAAGTAGGCTCCCTACTAATTACATATTCAAAATATGTGGAAAGTTGGCTCACCATCCAGTTTCTAAAGAACATTCTAGTTGTATTCTTTCAAGACATATTTGGTTTTTTCTTCTAACACTCTATAATAGTTCCAATATTCTTCCCCAGCACCATAAATCAAATGCATCAATTATGCTGTCTTCTATATGCATTGTCCAGCTTTCACATGCACATACGGTTGAAAAGATCGGAGCTGGGGTCAGTCATATTATAGTCCTCAAAGTAACATCTTTGCTCTTTAATATTTTAATCATCTCTTGTACAGCAAATTTTGCCAATGCAACATCATTTCATTTAACTATTTTCACAGGGTTCATAAGAACACTGGGGCATAGTGGGTTACACGTTGGGCTGTTAATTGTAACGTCAGCAGTTTAAAGCCACCAGCTGTTCCACTGGGAGAAAGACAAAGCTTTCTACTCCCATGAAATGTTACAGTCTTGGAAACCCACAAAGGCAGTTCTCCACAGTCCTTCAGAAGTCACCATGTGTAAGTCAGAATCAATGATATGAAAGCAAGTTTGGTTTTGGCTTCCATGATCATTGACTGGATTCAAGGGAAATAAAATCCTTGACCACTTTCATCTTTTCTCTTTTTATCATGTTGTCTATTGCTCCAATTGTAAGGGTTTTTGTTTTATTTATAATCCATACTTAAGTCTGTAGTCAGTTATCTTCATCAGCCAGAGCTTCAAATCTTCCTTGCTTTCAGGAAGCAAGGCTGTGTTATCTGCTTATAAAGATTGGTAATTTACCATCCTCTAATCCTAAATCCTCGGTCTTCTACATATAGTCCCGATTCTTGGATTATTTGCTCAGCAGTAAGACTGAATGAGTACAGCAGAGGATACAATTCAGACACACACTTTTCCTGATGTTAAACATAGTATACCCATGTACTGTTCTAAAGTCTGCCTTTTGGTCTATGTATAAATTGTACACGAACACAATTATGTGTTCTGAATTCCCATTCTTCATAATATCATGAGAATGTAAACAACCATCTTGCCAGTGTTGAAGAAGGAAAGGAAACTGATGCGGATGTGAGAAGAAATTGAACATGTGGCCTAGTCTGCTACAATTGATCCTGAACCACCTTTAAGAATTAGGACACCACATCTACTATGATGATCTAAATCTTGAAGTTCTTGGTATAAAATCAGTCAACCAAGTTTAGGTTGATCGTTTAGAGAAAACTATTAAAAACTAAAGAAAATTATAAATGTGTTAATAAAGCTGTCTTATGTTGTCAGTGGTAGATGGCTTTAAGAAACAGAAATTTATTTCCTGGCAGTTTATGAAAGCTATAAAGTATAAATTCAGGTTGCCAACTCTAGGGGAGGCTCTCTCAGTCCACTCCCTGGAAAAATTCTTGTCTAGTGTTCTTGGAGTTCGTTGGAGATCTAGCTCTACATGGCATCTGATCTTTCCCCCATATGTCTGGCTTTTTTCCCGTTCCTAATCTGCACTTCTATTTCTTCTCAAAGTGACACCCCTGCACTGGTATGACCTCATTAACAGGAGGAGCAGGGAACTATTCCCAAAAGGGATTACACCCACATGTAGAGGTTAGGATTCCCATATATTATTTTTTAAAACTCAATGCCACTGAGTTGATTCCTCCTGATAGTGACCCTACTAAACCAAAAACCAAACTTACTGCCATTGAGTGAAATCCATCTTATATGTCAATGTTAGTTTCCAAGACTATAACTCTTTACACGAGTAGAAAACTGTCTTACTCCTGAAAAGCGGCTGGTGGTTTCAAACTGCTGACTTTGCAGTTAGCAGACCAACTCTAAACCACTAACTACATCACTAGGGCTCCTAGCTTTGATAAGGAGGTCTCAATCCCATTTAAAAAAAAAACAAAAACAATAAAGTGACTGAGTTTATGCTATGCTAGAAACTCATCAGTGGAAAAGGCTAAGGAAAAAATGTTTAAAAATTCCAAAGGTTCAATAAAACAAAAGGAAAAGTACACCTACTTCGCAGTGTTCCAAAACTACTCAATTCCCCTCAGCTGAAGCAAGCGTGTCACCTATCTCATATACGAGGCTTCCAAAACTCATAGAAAATTTCCATTAACTTTTCATTCCACTTTTACTCCAAATTGTGAAGCCCCTTAAAATGAAAGTAGAGTTCTTTAATCAAAATTAACATTAAAAAAACTTCAAGATGTTTAAAGGAAATTTTCAACTAAATTCATACATTAAAAACTAAATTGTGGGGAAAATTAGAAGTACTATAGTTCAACATTATTGTGTGTACAACTAAATGACATGAATGGTTTAAAAAAGAAGCAGCACTATGGGCCCAAGTAGCAGAAGATACAAAGTCCACACATGGGGAATTTGAAGGCATGCAGTTAAATCCCTGGAAAACAGAATAAAATACCTGATATGTACTGCTGTAATTCTCTCACATCTATATTTACACAAACAACTCATAAAATAAAAATCTAATTCCTAAAAGCAAGTAAAGTTCTTTTCTCCCTTGTCAGTGCTATCACAATGCTATCTTGAGTTTTAGCTGTCAGGTCAGACAACACCACCACTTCTCTCTCTCTTTTTTTTTACTTCTCTCTCTTTTGTTTGGGCAGTTAGCTAAGTATATTTTATGAGTATATAAATTTCTGTAATGGGATGGGAATATCTTTTAATATCGTTATAAGTAACCTATCAAATCCCTTAACTGTGACACTCAAACTCTTTGTCTTGTCCTTCTTGGCAATAATGTTCAGGTAATTATTTTCTAATATAAAAGTAATGTAATGACCCCTATATTGGGCTGCTTGCTATCTACACAATGTGGAGGACAGAACTTCTGATGATTTAAAAATAAATGTAAGAATGCACATTTTTAATTCTTAACATAAGAAAAAATATCATCATTGTCACTGTGACTGCCACTACAAACAGATGTACCAATGACTTGCTCACAGATATGATATCCAAAAGAATTGTAATATCTGAGTTATAAGCAGCAGATTTAATTACGTTGCTCATATAGTCGATGAAAGATAATGATATATGATAAAATGCATCTATATGTGGTTTTTGTACTCATCCACTGCCATCCGGTCAATTCCAACACATAGCAACCTTGTAGGAGAGGCTAGATCTGCCCCCACAGGGTTCCCAAAGTTGTCATCTTTGGGGAAGCAGACTGCCACATCCTTCTGCCAAGGAGTGACTGATAGATTCAAACCACCAATCTTTTGGTTAGCAGCTGAAAGCTTAACCAAAGTTCCAAAAATGAACTGCAATATGCTTGTCAATTTTAGAAGAGATTTTCACATACTCAGATTTATCTCTTAACAACATTGAATACAAGTTTTTTTCTGGGATTAAATTAAATAACATTAAGGGTTAACTGAAGGAGCCTTGACAGCGCTGTTTGTTAGACACTGAACTGCTAACTGAAAGAGCGATAGTTCAAACCAACTGGTCACCCCAAGAGAGAAAAATGAGTCTGTCTGCTCCCATAAAGATTGTCTGGGAAACCATGCATATGGTCACCATAAGTCTGGATCAACTAACTGGGCAGTAGGTTTGGTTTTGAATGCTTTACCTGAAGTTACACGACCTTTTTAGAGCTGAGTTTGTGTTGTACTTAGCTTTTCCTAGAATAATCTACTCAATTAAGCTACACTATTCCCTTGGGACTTATGCATCCTTTACTCTGAACATTTTAAATGAAACACCAGATGAAGAAAACTGGGCATGCTATGTAATTATAGATAAATTAAGATCACATACATTTGCTTCAGAACAGAGTAAAAAAAGATTTAAGGGAGAAAAAAATATTTTAGTGCAAAGAACGGTCTACAAAATACCCTCATTTCTGCAAACAAGACATGTATTCAAACCTGGGTGGAGGTGAGGAGGGGAATCCTCAAAGAGTCTACTTCATAAAACAATAGCTTCCATGATCTAGGAAACATCTAATCAGTAAATTAGTTACACTTTCAAAGAACAAGCAAATTTAAGAACCACCCCGTTGACTAAAAACTGTTAATAAATGATTACATTAGAAAATACCTTACATACCAGTAAAAATAGTTAACATTTTTTTAATCCCTAGTGTGTGCCAGGTCCTATATTAAGACCTTTAACATATTAGCTTCTTTGCTCTCCTAACCATCCTGTGAGTTATCATTATAATCTATTTTATTATCAAAGAAATTAAGGCATAAGAATGTTAAATAACTTGCCAAAAGTCACTTCACTAAGAGTGAGAGCCCTGCTGGATATGAACCTGAGCAGCCATCACCAGAGCAGAGCATCTAGCTCCTCACTCGTGGCCTCCCAGCTCCTAACCGTTCTCCTAGTCTGCCATTACATCATCATAGATGAACAACTGCATCCCCCCCCCAAGGAAGAGAGTAATTTTACCCAAGGTTCATAACTTTTATACAGCAGAACATATATTAAGAATCATGCTCCCTAATCACTTTGGGGCATTTTTCTCCCAAGTGATCATTTCTTAAAAGTAATGTAAAATTTAAAAGAACAAAAACAAAGAATTGCTTCTGAATATAAAATATATACTTACAGTTAAACTCTTCAAAGTAGATTAAAGTATAGATGAAAATTCCAATCCCCACTCCCAGCTTACAAGGACAACCACTGGCAATAATTGAAAATTTCTTTAATGCATTACAAGGCCAACATTCCATTCCACATATTTGGAACATACTTTATATATAGTTGTATTTGACTTTTTAAATTATATCATCAGCATTTTCTCATGGGATTAAATATTTTGATAATGAGCATAATAGCTATATATTTCATAAATATTATTTAACTGTAGCTCTACTGAATAACATAATTCTTCATTAATCTGTGGTGAAACTGTTATATATACATCTTTCTGTAGCAACTCTGATTATATATTTAATGCCTCGAAATAGGATTACTGAGTTAAAAAGATTATTCCATTTACATGGTGCTTACTATTGCCAAAATTGTTCTAACAGCTTCACAGGCAACTAGGCTGTTTAAACTTGGCAACACACTATGAAGATGGAAATAAAGGCCCAGAGAGAACACATGACCTTCCCAAGGTCATACAGTTAGGAAATGACAGCCAGGATTCACTACCAGGTGTTTGAGTACAGGATCTAAGCTACTGATCATTATGTTAGACTACTATAATGTCACATTCTTTAAACCCCACAATGCCAAGTCTCCTAGAAGATGAGTACAAAAATCATCTACACTTGTGCACATGCACATGTAGAAAAGAGAGAAAAAAAAAGAAAAGAGAGGAAATATATAGTTGGATGAAGCTATTTCTTTTTCTCCATACATTAAGGTATTTTTCCAATTCTCACAATAAAGACATGAACATAAAGAGATCATATGGGAAAGTTTTTTAAAAGGAGGCACAATTATCACTAAAGTGCTATCTCCTTTTCCAAACAACAAAAGTTGCTCAACATTATTATGTCCTCAGTTACTCAGTATACGTTTTTGCTGTCCTTGTTAGCTACTGGAGGAAAGCAAAGTGACCTGCCCCTCCCCCCAGAAGAATTGACTTGAGAGGACAGCACTGAAGCTGCAGCTGGGGGAGAGGGGCATGTTCCATCAGAGCAAAAGTGACCTAACGATGGTCTGTAGGAGGATAACCTGAAGCGCTTGTCCAACCAACGGAAGCCCAGAACCAATGTGCATGTGCTGCTTTGACGTTCTTTCTGACTTTGTGACATGTGTTAACCTGCCAAGCATCGTTTTGCTTTTGTAAGGAGTGCTACTGAATATGGGCAGCCCTTCTAGCTCCGCAGTCAGTATCTAATCATCTAAGTTTTGAAGTTGTGCAAGTTAACAATTCATGTATCAGAGCCAAATAAAATGCCCTATACATGTATTAAAATCCTTTGCCCAATAACAAAAATAATAGTTTGTGGTCCCACACACAACAAATCCTGGTCTGAGGGAGAACAGTATTTCAGTAAGCATCTTGAGAGATTTTAAAGTCTGAGAACTACCTTGCTGATTTCTAAAGAGTGGAATATTTAATGGAGACCATGGTAGTATAGTGGTTATGTACTAAATTGCTTACTGCAAGGTCAGCAGTTCAAAACCCCAGACACTCTGCAGGAGAAAGACAAGACTTTCTGTTCCCGTAAAGAAGTATAGCGTCAGAAACCCACAGGGCCGTTCTACCTTGTCCTATAGGATTTCTGTGAATCAGAAACAACCAATGGCAGTGAGTTTGGTTTTCTGGGTGGGCTTTTTTTCAGAGCATTTAATAAACCCTTACCATAAAACTTTTGATAGTTAATACTGGTGGATATTTTCAGTATGATGAACAAGCCAATTAAGAGAGTACTAAAAAAATGGCTAAAATAAACTCATGCCCTTAGATTAGGCAATAGCTTCTAGGAGAGGACACCCACAGCACAAACAATGAAAAATAACACCTTGCTGCCTGGGGGCACGTACCAAGCATACACAACTTGATTGTGTTGTACATTGCGTAATTGTGTTAATAAATTGCCTTCACCTTTTACACTGTCGGTATAATGAAAACACTGAGTCCAGATACTTCTCAAGAGTTCACTATTGCTTCTTTTTTTAAAACTCATTTTACTGGGGGCTCCTACAGCTCTTATCACAATCCATACATCCATCGTGTCAAGCACATTTGTACATCACCATTTTCAAAATATTTTCTTTTTACTTGAGCCCTTGGTATCAGCTCAGCTCATTCCCCACTTTACCCAAGAGTTCACTATTTCAATGATAATAAAAACACATCAGAAGCCATCATGATTAAGTTATGGAACACACACTGTAAACAAAAAAAGTTCTCTATGAAAGAAGATACAATTTAAGTAAAATATAATAGGCAAGTCAACATCTAAGAGTCAAAAAGAAAAAACAAAAGTTAATCTTTTCAATGTTAACTAAAGAACAATTAATACTAAAGTAAGACAAAGTTCTCCACCTTAAAGAAATTCAGCCTAATAAAATACACACACACACACACACACACACAACAGTGACACATATATCAAGGATAAATACAATCCGTAACATGACTGATTCTGAAATTTACTTGTAACAAATTGTAAGTTTATCTGTAGGGGGAAAGGCACTGGTTTTACTTAAAAAGCATTAGTGTAGGTATAAAAATTTTCTAGATTTGTCATATAAATAGTAAAATTGGTAACAGGAAAACAAAAGGTGTTTTACATTAAAGTATCACTAAGAAAGTTCTATTTAAATATTTAACACAGGGAGGGAGGGGAAAAAAGAGGACTTGATGCAAAGGGCTTAAGTGGAGAGCAAATGCTTTGAAAATGATTAGGGCAAAGAATGTACAGATGTGCTTTATACAATTGATGAAATGTATATGTATGGACTGTGATAAGAGTTGTATGAGCCCCTAATAAAATGTTAAAAAAAAACATTTAACACAAGTACGACACCCTTTTCTTCTTTAAATCAAAGTTCTCTATCCGTAGGTAGCACAATGGCAAATATCACTACTTAATTCACTTCATCTTACTTTGTTTTCTTTTTCAAAGGATCCCTGGTGGCACAGTGGCCAAAACACTCAGCTATGAACCAAAAAGGTTTGAGCCTATCAGTTGTTCCCCAGGTGACTGACGCGGCAGTTGGCTTCTGTAAAAAATTACAACTGTGAAAATCCTATGGGGCAGTTTACTCTGTCATATAGGGTAACACTGAATCAGAATAGATTTGATGACAGTGAGTTTCTTTTTAAGCAAGATACCTGTAGGCAGCAGACATATTTTAAAAAAGCTCCAGCTCAAAATCAGACAATTCCCTTTGAACAAAGTAAAATAACCCACTAAAACTGTATTTCTCCCATCTAAATACTGTTTTTGAGTTACTTCTATGACAACTTTATTGTACCCAAAATATCAAACAAAATCAGATGAAATGCCACTGTTTCTATTAGTGATGGATATGTAATGTTTCTATTAGTAATGGATATATAAAGAATTTTTATATTATCATTATGTGAAACAATTTCAAACTTCAAAGTTTATTAAAGCATGTAACTGTTTGTACTTGATCTGAGTCAACTTATATGCTGTGCCAAAAACAAAGTAATTTCCAGAGTTTTCTGTTGATACAGATAGATGAGTTCATTTGATAGGGTTTTTCTTCTTTTTTTATTAATATATATAACATATCATTCCACAGTTCAATCACATCAAGCAGAATTGTACAATTGCTACCACAATCATTTTCCAAACTTTATTTTTCTACATGTCTCCCCTTCACCCCTCTCTCCACCACTGGAAATCCCTCCCCGAAAAAACATTTGATAGTTTTTTTTTAAAGTTTATACTTAGAACATTTTTTAAAAGCATAAACGAACATACCTTAAAAATTTTTTCATACTTGAACTTTTTTTTTTTTTCATTTTCAAACAAACTGCTCTTCCAGACTCTGTTCTCAGGCTTATTAATCTTGGTAGCGGAGCTGGAGTTACATGTGCAGGAAGTGACAGTGCAGATTCTAGGTTTTGACATACGTGCCTTACTATAGAAAGCATTGTGCAAGGTAAAGAAGGAGTACTGAGGTTCAGAACTATAACATATACTACGTAAAACAATACTTTCTTTTTCAGACTGTTCCTATCTTTTGGGGAACAAAACTCCTAAATAGTTTTTCCTCTAATTTCCTTCTTGCCTTCACTCCCTTATTCCCTGTTCAAAATAAGCTTTTCCATCCCAGAACTCACAAAAAGTATTTAAAACACATAGGGTGGGGGAGGGAAATGATAAAGAGGAGCTGATATAAAAGAGTTCAAGAAGAAAATGTTTTGAAATTAATGGTGGCAGCAACTGTACAATTAGCTTGATCTAATTGAATCATGGATTGTTATATCTGTAAGAGCTCACAATAAAATGATTAATTTCTAAAGTACTTAAAATACGTTTTAGGACATCTCTATTATCTTTATATTCAATAATCTAATTCTTAAAAAAACCTAATTTTGAAGTTGAAAGTATTTTTATTTGACCTCTTTGCACTAAAGTAATAAGTATGTTTCCCTATTAAATTTATATTGACTTTTAATACTACTCCTGAACTTCAAAGCTAATTACTTAAAAAATAAAAAGTTAATTATTTAATTTAAAACTACCTAGCTTAAAAAGCATTTCCCTATACATAACACATCCCCCTTTAATATTATATAAATTAGAGGGAATTATTAGTCTCATATACTTAATCAAAAAATTGTTTGAGATCTTCATTTTTACTTAATGTAGAAAGTACACAGCTCACTCCCTGAGAGACATTGCATCTGAAAAGCCACATGGATATGGGCAGCCAGAGCCTCAGAGCTGGAGAAGCCACGTAGAGGCCCCTGCCAGCGCGGAGATGTTTACACCGCCACTGGATCCATAAGACCTTCCATCCACTGGCCTGTGATGGTCCTGCATTCGACATCATTGCATCTGTTTTGTGAGTCTGAAGAGGACTCTATAGATTGTTATTGGACATATGGGATTGATCTGGACTGAGCTGGGATGTTTTCTCAATATCCAACTGCTCTTATAGAGAGCTGTTTTTCATACACACACCAAAAAAATAAAAATAGTCACATACTCAGCACCTATTTTAAAAAAATCAAGAATATAATACTGGGTAACTATAATAGAATTACACAAATAGAAAATAAGTGACCAAATAAGCCTTAAATAATAGAATTTTATCATTAATAATACATACTTTTCACTGCAAAAGAGATTATTTTACCAGTGTTTACTTTTTTTTAACCTGTTTCCTTTTTAAATACTTTTATTGGGGGCTCTTACATCTCATCACAATCCATACATTGATCCACTATGTCAAGCAGATTTGGACATATGTCACCACAATCATTTTCAAAGCATTCTCTTCCCACTTGAGCCCCTGATATCAGTTACCCATTTCTTCCCCCTCCCTCACTCATGAGCCCTTGATAAGTTATAGATTATAATTTCCAAATCTTACATTATCCTCCATTGCCCCTCACCCACTTTCCTGTTATTTGTCCCCCAGGGAGGGGGTTCTAAGTTGATCCTTGTGATTAATTCACCCTTTATTCTCACACCCTCCCCTAATTCTCCTGGTATCTCTACTCTCATTGTTGGCCCTGCGGGGCTTATCTATCCTGATTCCCTGCATTACTGGTCTCTTATCTGTAGCAGTGTGCATGATCTGGTCTAATCCAATTTGTAAGGTAGAATTGCAGTCATGATAGTGGGGGAAGGAAGCACCACAAAACTAGAGGAGAGTTGTGTGTTTGATTGGTGCTGTACTGCACCCTGACTGGCTTTCAACCTCGGTGTCTATCTTCCTATCAACTCTATAAGGTAGGTGTTTATCAGACTGGATACTAAAACATTTAAGCTTTTTTAAAAATTCATTTATTGGGAGCTCTTACAGATATTATAACAATCAATAATTCAGTTAGATAAAGCATAATTTTACAATTGCTACCACCATCGCTTTCAAAACATTTTCTTTCTTCTTGAATTCCTTTAAATCAGCTCACATTTATCCCTTCCTTCCCCCACACTCCCCCCACCAGGGACCCTTATTTTATCCATTCATTCATTCATTCATTCATTCATTTATTCAATTATTTATTTATTTATGCGCGCACATATATGCACATACATCACATATATAGGCTATATATTACACCATCCAATGTATTCGTTCACCTGAAATTCTGTTTCTATACAATCATCATTTCTATCAGATCCCCCTTCCCCTCAAAGTCTTTAAGTTTTGAGTGGTATAAGATTAATGAATTTTTTAAATTTTGGCCAAATATAGAATAACAATCAGTCGCCCCAGATTAAAGAGCCCTCAGACAGCCCCTCATCCTCTCATCCATATGCTTTGAACATAGGCTGTACATGTGCACATATTTCGTATAGAATACTTATTCTATACAGAATGCAAATAGAATGCTAAACAGAATGAAAAGATGAATTGCCAAGTTTGGGGGGTTGGGGGCATCACACCACCAAAGAAGTATTAGAAAACATCCTCCATGGCTACTGAATTTATAATTTGGGCTGAATTATTGTTTCAAAGTTCCTGTAAATTTTTGAAATTTATGATTCATGCCCATTTGCATAAATTATATTTAACTGAAGATTTCACTTTACATTTGACAGTCTACTGAGTAATTAATCTGAGTGTGGACCGCTGACCTGTATGGCTTTTCTCATGCCACATTTTCCCCATATTCATATGGAGAACCATAATAGGCTCCTTCAGAACAGCAACTACTGAAAGGTGGGGAGGGTGAGGGGGTAACAAATGATCATCACTTAACTATGCCAACACTTACATATCTCTTATGAAAGTTTTCTTGAGTTACTCACATGCAAACACTTACTGCCTTCTCAACCCACTGCCAAACAACTCCCATTCCAATTACCCTATTGAACAGCCTTCAAGACAATGAAGAGACCAGAAACCCTACCTGTCAAAAACAACATGTCAGTCCTCATAAGGTAGCTATGCGTGCTTTTGCTAACATTTCCCTTCTCAAAAAGTCTCCCCTCCCTTGTACCCCTTAAATCAAACTTTTCTGGATCGATTACTGCTTGGGTTTTTCTTCCAAGTCTGTTTTTTTTTTTTCTCTGCCAGCTGCTTGGATGATTATCCCCAGAGTTCTTCCCTAGCCACTCCCTTTCTAGAGGTGTACATTTAGAATTTCCTGGGAGTGTACTTCTTGAAACCTTCAGTACACTATTTGATAAGCCTCCGGAAAGAATCTTCCTAAATCCAGATGACCATGTTGCACTGGTCAATCAAGGACTGATTTCTGTCTTTCTGACTAAGCCCTCTGATGGTGCAGTTGGAGATTTGAACACACCTACTTCTCTGAGGGAGAATGATGAGGCAGTCTGCTTCTGGGAAAATGTACTTTTGGAAACCCTATGGAGCACAGTTCTACTTAATCCATTATGAGTTGGAATGTATTCAAAGGCAGGTTTGATTTTTTTATTTGATCCTTCCCCAAATCACTATGCCTGGTGTCCTTGGCTCTAACCCAGGAGTTCTCAACCTTCCTAATACCGTGACCCTTTAATACAGTTCCTCGTGTTTTAGTAACCCCTCAACCATAAAAATTATTTTTGTTGCTACTTCATAACTGTAATTTTGCTACTGTTATGAACTGGGTGACCCCTATGAAAGGAATCGTTCGACACCCCCCTCCCCAAAGGGGTCACGACCCACAGGTTGAGAACCACTGCTCTGGGCACAATTCTAATGTCTTCCACATTACCACCAAGACAGCTGTTCTAAAAATACAACTACGCAATTGTACACTTTAAAATCTTTTGGAATGTCTCAAATGTCACCTCTTAAGAAGACATTCTAATCCCTCCTTGGTCACCATTTAACCAATGGTCATTTCAACCTCAAGGTTTCAACACTGGTGTGTTAAGTCTAGTAGACCAGAGAAACAAATTCATAGACATTCATATGTGTATAAGAAAGCGCTTTATACACAAGAGCAATTGAATATTGAGAAAATATTCTAGCCCAGTCCAGATCAGGTCCTTAAGTCCATATGTCCAATACAAATCTATAAATTCCTCTTCAGACTCACAGAACACATGCAATGATGCGATCACAGACAAGTGGGTGGAAAGTCTTGTGGATTCAGTGGCTATAAAGGTATCTCAGGGCTGGCACAGGTCTCCACGTGGATTCTTCAGTTCCAGGGTTCTAGTGGAGTTCCATGTGTCTTGTCAGCTGCAATGTCTCCCAGGAAATGAGCCTGCATTCTGCCTCTAGCAAGCTATTTATCTCCTTAGTGCCTCCAAATGAGGTATCAAGCTGCGACCTGATTGACAGGCTAAACTCCACGCCTTCACTCTTAATCCTCTCAAATTGGCAACAGCTTATATAACTACCACAACTGGAATGCCCAATAAGATATTATATAATTTATGCCACTCACTATTTTAAATCCTATTAGAGGTTGACCTTGTGAATTAATACATTCAAAAGTTTGGGGTTTGAAAATATGATTGATAGTCAATCACCCCCACAAGCTTAATCACTTTTAAAATGTTATGTAATCACCATCAGTTCTAGAGAGCGCTCCCACCCCCTCTCACATACACTATTTGCTCTATAATCAGTAATTTTAAAATGGGAATCTGAAGCCACTAGCATTAGGGTAAAAAAGGCATCATCCTAAGTGCATTACTTCAATATGGGATACAACTAGGCCATTAAGGAAAACTTAAATCCTTTATTTTATTTTAAAAGACAGGAAAATGTGCAACCACTTAGGTTCCATCCAAAATTGATCTGGGTGCAAAAGGGGCAAATTTTCAACTCACCAGAAAAGCCTATTTTCTGAAAAACAGTTCATTCCCAAAGGGTGTTAGGAACTATGCCACTATTTTGACTGGTATAATTCCTGACTCGTTACAATATATTTGAATTTTATATATGTCGATTAGTGGAAGCACTTAAAATTCTCTAAATCCAAGTAAATGAATACTGTTTATTAAACCCTGCTAAGCATTTTTCTCATAATTGGAGTAGTCCATTGAGTTGGATCCAACTCACAGTGACCCTATAAATGGCTTACAGGACTAAATCTTTATAAGAACAAGCAGTCTCAATTTTTTCTTACACCGAGTGTGGGTTTAAACTGCCGACTTAGAGGTTAGCAGTCTAATGCCTAACCCAGTACCATCAGGTTGCCTCTTAACTGCAGTACATTTATAAAATCGCTTAACTAGCTACTTTAATATTAATCTAATGCCACAAAGAGGGTCTTAATCTATGTGATTTTTTCCTAAACATGTGTATTATTTTTATCCTAAAGCATCTAAAACTTTATCAACACACAAATTTGAGTTACTCACTAATTCTTACAAATATAATTCACTATACTAGCATCTGTTAAGAGCATTTTACACACATCACTAACCAAAGGTTACAATAACAAAACTATGTTTTATTTTTTAAATAATATTCTAATAAGGTGATATTGCTTGCATTTTTCACTGTCATTCCCATTCATTCCATTCTGATTGTACCTTTTCCAATATTAAAAATTAGCCCCCTTACCATCTTTCAAGTAATTCTTATCTTATAAGAGGCACTCTGTATTTATCTAAAAGATGCCTTCAGTTTAAGGTTTAAAGAATATCTCAGGGTGATAGTCAGGAAATCCTCTGGTCTCAACTTGTCTAATAATTCTGCACACATTATAAGAATGTGAGTTGCAGTCCACATTTTCTCCAGTTTTATCAGGACGAATGTGGTCCTGATAAGAATGGTTGATAAATAGAGCCAGGTACCAACTACTTCTCATATCTATGTAGAGGAGGTTGGTTCACATAGACCATCAGCCCTACAGATTATTTTCTTCTTTAAGTATTTAGTTTCCTTCTTTCCCTTTTATTCTAAACAGGTGGAGACTAATCGTTGTATTATATGGCCACTAGCAGGCTTTTAAGGCCTCAAGAACGATAACTTTCTAAAAAAATTTTAAAGGAGCTTTTCTCTTTTATTTTAGTGCATGTACCAGCAATTTAATTAAGTATAAAATGCCTGACAAAAGTTGTCACATTATTCCACTCAATGCAAAAATGTGTGGATAGTACAACAAACTATAATCACTGTTCTAAATTCTATCAAAATAATACTCATGCCACCAATATGATTGCCCTAGTGATTAACAATGAACAGATTTTTAAGTCAGAATCTCTGGGGTGGGTCCCAAACATCAACATCATTGTTTTTGTTTTACAAAGTTCCCCAGATGATTTTAAAATGCAGTCAACATTAAGGTAGTACGGTCTACATCATATTTCCGTCAACATTCCAATAAGGGTTAACTATAAAAGATTTTTTTCTTTCAATTTAATTCTAGAACATTTGTTAAGTGGCTTTAACCATTTCTTTAAAATAGCAGAATTATATTATTAATCTCTATCTTCTGCAACTTTGGATTTAGGAAGTAATTTTTTTCTTTTTTTTAAAATCATTTTATTAGGGGCTCATACGACTCTTTTTTTTCATTCTTAATTCCTATTTTATTTTTTTAATCATTTTATTAGGGGCTCATACAACTCCTATCACAATCCAGACATACATCAATTGTGTAAAGCACATCTGTACATTCATTGCCCTCATCATTCTCAAAATATTTGCTCTCCACCCAAGTCCCTGGCATCAGCTCCTCATTTTTTCTTCTCCTTACCCCCTCCCCCCTCCCTCATGAACCCTTAATTTATAAATTATTATTTTGTCATATCTTGCTCTGTCCCACGTCTCCCTTCACCCATTTTTCTGCTGTATGTCCCCCAGGGAGGAGGTCACAGGTAGATCCTTGAAATCGGTTCCCCCTTTCCAACCCACCCTTCCTATGCCCTCCCAGTATCACCACTCACACCTCTGGTCCTGAGGGTTTCATCCGCCCTGGCTTCCCAGTGTTTCCAGTTCCCACCTGTACCAGTGTACATCCTCTGGTCTAGTTAGACTGGGAAAGGTAGGATTCGGATCATGACAGTGGGAGGGGGGAGAGGAAGCATTTAGGAACTAGAGGAAAGTTGTATTCTTCATCGTTGCTACATCACACCCTGTCTCCTCTCCTCTCCAAGACCCTTCTATAAGGGGATGTCCAGTGGTCTACAAATGGGCTTTGGGTCTCCACTTCGCAATCCCCCGCTCATTCAGTATGGTAAGATTTTTTGTTCTGATGATGCCTGATGCCTAGGAAGTAATTTTTAATGTGTGCAAAATGTGTCTTAAAAAAAAACAAAATATAAAAGAAACTTTAAGTCACTTATACACTAACTTTTCTTATTTTAGTTATATGTCAGAAATTTCAAAATCATACCAATGTGCTTTTTAAATTGTACAACTGTTTAAATATTAGGTTTTATTATTAACATTAAGTACTAGAAAATCAGAATTTTAGATTTAGAAAATCCATAGAATATATTTCAAGTTCTAGAACAAAGTTCACCTACTCCAACTTCCTATGTGATCCTTTGCTTTCTACCTGCTCTTGCCTCTAGCAAAAACAGCTCTTCCCATTACAAGGAAAATTCTGTCTACAAATACACAATACACACAAAGTCAAATCCATCAAAAATGGAACTGGAAAAGTAACAAAAGAGGGTGATCTTCTTGAAAGATTTTCGGAATTTAACTGAAAAAAAATCCTCACTGAATATAAGTCCTTATTATTGGTATTATTATTCCGAGAAGTTCTCAATTTCTATTTCAAGAGATTATAAAACCGATTTGCTTAAAAATGGAAATGCCTTATTGCCAACTAAGTGGCATCCCAGACAAAAAGGGCATAAAATAAACTTTCTTTTAAAACTGATTGTTTATTCAGAAGATGATTCTGTTTGCAAGGTTCAAAAAGAACTGGAAAGATATACAGCAGTCTCCCTGCCACCCATATCTCACAGCAGCCCAGTCTTTATGCCCAACCCTGCTCCCAGGTAACCAAGGTCACTAATGTTTTCAGAGTTCTTTGATGCATAAACAAGCAAATAAAAATGATTTCTATTTTCCTTTCCTTTGCACAAAAGGTAGAATATTATAGACACTGTGCTATCTAGTTTGTTAACTGCTTTGTTTTACCTAACAATATACATTCCTTTTCAGTTGACTTCACTTCCTAATGAAATATTTCATACATATAAAAATATAAACATGCCCACAGACAGGACAACACGGCTGGCCCCACTATGAGACATGATGCCCCTCAGTGACCAATGGCGCTACAGGGGACAGCACCGGAGACACTGTGCGAATTGCACCTGACCTGATCCCACCACACCGAGGCAAAGCACTGGGGGAGTGCAGCGGAACAGCAAGGGAATGGAGCGGCAAAGTCCTCAGGGAATGCTGAAAGTGGACTTTGGGACCAGGGCGTGGTGTCCCAACAGAGTGGACTGGAAAACACTCCTAAAGGCCAACAAACAATCCTTGAACTAACTACAAGCTTTTCTTTCTTGAAAAAAAAAAATATATATATATAAACGTAAGTAAAACAAAAGAATAATAAACAAGTACCATGTATCCAACATCCAGCATGAGAAACACCCTAGCTCCTCTTCAAGTAGCTCAACTTAGTGGGTAAGTGCATGGACCCTGGAGGAAGACTGCTTGGCTATGGTTGCTAGCTAGCTCCACTAGTTACTAGCAATGTGACTTTGGGAAGTTAAGCTTCTTCTGCACCTCAGTTCTAAAAGTATTATTAATAGCTGCTTCATAGCAGGTGCTCATTTAATTATGAGAATTTAACTAAATAGAAATCTGTGCGTTAATGTATTTAAAATACTGTCCAGCATATAACAGCATGCAATTTTAGCTACTTTTGTATTAACTACCTGCTTTCCCCAAAAGAAAATATGTTTATGATCCTAATACTAAACCAAACTCATTAAGTCAATTCCAACTCAAAGTGGTCCTATAAGGATAGAGCCTAACTGCCCCTGTGGGTTTCTGAGGTTATAAAAACACCTTTACAAGAACAGAAAGCCTCACCTTTCTCCTGCAGAGCTGTGGCTAACAGCCCAGCTCATAACTCACTAGGCCAACCAGGCTCCTTCTATTAATATATATGTAGTAAAAACAGACATATACACTGCATTGCTTTAATTGGCACCACAATATATGCATTCCTTTGCTTTTTTCATTCAACATTTCTGAGATTTATCTACATTGATATATATAGTTGTTCATTCATGTTTATGCCTGTGCATTATTCCATGGTATATATAGAAATGCTAACATATTCCTGGTAGGGAGCATTTAGATTCCTTCCAGTGTTTTGCTTTTATGAAAAACAGTACTACAAACATACTTGGACATATCTCCTGGTGCATATACGTGTTTTGCTAGAATGGGGTTACTGTGTCATTAGGTATATCAAAGTTTAGCATTATAATGTCAAATGTTTTTCAAAATGGTGTCCTAACACTGCACACCTATGAAAATGGCTTGGGGTGACATCTTATCTCCTCGGACTTCAAAATAAAGGAGAAGGAGAATCACCTGCATCACCTGCATCACCTGCATCACTGGCCCAAGGATGATTCCTGAGCGTAGAGTTTGACAATGCCACCACATATTTTTTTAACAATATCACACCAATTACCCCTCGTCCTACAGCACTCTCTGTTTCTCTGCTGAATTTGATTGTCTATTGCAATGTCCACAAAAAAAACTCGCAGAAAATACTCATAATAGGGTTCATCATGGAATCAAGAGGTTACAATTCAGGATCAAGAAAGCTCAGGATAGTTTCACTAGGGCAATCTCTTCTCAGCAGTGTGCACTGGCACACCCAGGCCCTCAGCCTTTCTCGGCCTTCTGGCCTCTCCCCTGAACAAATTAGTGTGACAATGATCTTTTAGTCCTACCAATAGTGTCCTGTACTTTGTCAGTTAATTCAGCCTAAGCTCAAGCTTCTAGGGTAGACAAATTTAACTCCCTCTACTCAAGTCAGCAAGCTTCCTGCCCAAAGGCACTCATCTCCTCACACTGTAGGTCAAGGGAGCCACCATGCCATCTCCTGCCAGCATCCTAGCATCCTGTTGCCACCACCACTTCTCTGCCGCTGCTTCTCGCAGTCTCTGCCTCCAGTGCCACAGCTAATGGCTGTCTCCTGGATCAAGGAGGTTCAGTACATGGATCTTGAGTCCAAAGGACACTCCATTGCTGTATCTCCTTTCTTGATGGCAAGCTGAACCTCTCTGTCCATCTCTGGGATGGCTCCTTTGAAGCTTAGCAGAATGGCAAAACTAAACAAACCTCACATTAGGATTTCATACACCTTTTTGCTCTGTCCTACCCCCACAAAGGGGTCAGCACCTTATTTACATAATAACAAGTTATCCAGATCCCCTGGGTGAGCTGCAAGCACCTGTTTGCATAGTTGTACTCAGTTATTTGGTAGAAGTTACAAAACTTATGATTAGAAAGCAATAAAGTAATAATTCACTGCAACACATTTTATTAGCAAAGAAAACACAAAAGTATTGTAAAAAAAAAGAAAAGCCTTAAGTTAATGGTGTAAACATCTACCTTAAAAAGATAAAAAATCTACAAGGATGACAGAATCAAGTGATACTGCTACAGAGTCAAGAGATATTAAGGAATAACACTTTGAATAATTTTAAGCCAATAAATGCAGCAACCTAGGTAACAAAATTTCTTAAAAGACATAAATTACTAAGGTTAGTTTAAAAAATAAGTTGAAAAACCTTATATTTACAAAATAAGCTCAGCAGCTAATAGTTAAAAGCCTTTCCACAAAAGCAAAATAAAGTACAAACAAATGACTTCACTGGTGGATTTGACCAAGCACTTAAGACTAATCTTTCAGAAATAGAGATATAAAAATTCATAACAAATATAAGCAAATCAAATCCAACATAAAAGGGGTAATATATCACAACCAAGTGGCATTTATCCCCAAAATGCAAGGTTGGTTTAACATTTAAAAATTGTCACTCACAATATCAAAAGCAGGATATGACAGTTCTATGACTTCAACTACACTTTCCTCCCCTATCAGCAAGTATTAAATTTGAAAAGTAAAGGTACTTATCACCGCACCAAGTGAATTAGAAAAAAAAGTGAGCTTTACTACTACATCTTTAAGGGAGAGGGGAACCACATTTTTATACAAAAAAATCAAAGACTAACACCCTTACATCCAAAATACCATTTTACTATTATGCCATGAATTCACATGGAATACGGTAGGTTCCAGCAGCTCAGGCTGTTTTCAACTGGTTCTTTCTGGGTGAGCAGGAATAAGGAAATGGAATGTGCACCTAAGAGTCTTCATAAACACCCGATTCCTTTGCTAAGAGACCAGAAGAACTGGATGATGCCATCTACTTCAATTCAACATTTTGATTAGAGAAGAATCCTGATCAAAGGAGGTAAAGTATAAAGAAATTCAAATTCTCAAGGAATCCACAAGAGAGCAGCGATTCTCAACCTGTGAGTCACGACCCCTCTGGGGGCCTGATTCCTAAGTTTATGTAGCAAAATCAGTTATGAAATAGCAACGAAAATAATTTTATGGCTGGGGGGGGTCACCACAATATGAGGAACTGTATTAAAGTGTCATGGCATTAGGAAGGTTGAGAACCACTGTTCAAGAGTCATGGAAGGTGGGTGAATCCTGAAATTGTATTGTATTGTACCCTTTGAGCCTCTAACTTTAATAGCCTTGAGCATTATGCTCTTTTAAGATTTATCTAACCACAATAAAAGATTTGATAGGAACCTGAGGGACAGTGAGTGTAGCAGTTACATAATCTCCTGTAAACTTGTGTAGGGGTGGAGTCTAGCCTGTCAAGGAGGTACAAAGGAGATAAATAACTCACTGGAGGCCAGATACATGCTTGCTGAGACATTCCTGATGACAAGCCTGATGGAGCTATGCTGGTGTAGCCAGAGCCCTGCAGCTAGAGAAGCCACGTGGAACCTACACCAGCACTGAGATGCTTCCACCAACACTGGATCCACAAGACTTTCCACCTGGCCTGTAATCATCCAGCATTTGGCGTCATTGAATGTAATGCTTGAGTCTGAAAAGGAATTTATAGATTGGTGGTATCAGACTGATGGACTTGATCTGGACTGGGCTGGGATGTTTTCTTAATATACAATTACTCTTTGATAAAAAGCTCTTTATTATGCACATATAAGTCTCCCTAGATTTCTTTAGTCTATCCAGACTAACGCAGTGAGTTTAGGTAAAAGAAGGAAGTACAACTCACAAAACCAAGGTGTGAATGGTTGCACAATGGAAGAAAGTAATCAATGTCACTGAAATTTACACATAGAAACTCAATTGGGGTATGAATTTATATATATATATATATAGATAGATAGATAGATATATCAAAGACTAGTTTGTGGTTTCAATTTTTAATATGCTTTTTAGCACATACTGTTTTTCAATCTAAGTATTAATCCATTGTTATTGTTGTTAATGGTCCTTAAATTGGTTCCACCGCACTGTGATATCTGTGAGCAAAGTAGAACTGTGCTGCATATAGTATTTAGGGCTGAGACCTTTTGGAAGCAGACAACCAAGCTTGTCTTCTGAAGTGCTGCTGAGTGGGTTCCAAATGAAAATCTTTTGCTAGGAGTGGAGTACATACCCATTTGCACATACTGTATATACTCAAATATAAGCCAACCCGAGTATAAGCCGAGGTACCAAATTATTACCTGGGAAACCAGAAAAACTGATTGACTCGAGTAGAAGCCTAGGGTGGGAAATGCAGCATGTGAATTAACACAGAGACCAGAGGGGAGAGACGGAGCGCAGCCACAGACACATCCTTACCGGTTCAGCTGCTGGCGTATGTGAATCACTACGGGTGCTTCTGCGAATTGGAGCCATCCACGTCATAGGACGGCTCTGATTGGTTAGAGGTGAGTAAACAAACATTCAAAGACCTGCAGTGTCAGCGGGGCTTTGAATGAACAGTGGAGAAACGGCAGTCACCCGTGAGATGTTACATCTCGCTGGGGTACCACTGACCCATGTATAAGCCGAACCCCAGTTTTTCAGCACATTTTTGTTGTGCTGAAAAACTCGGCTTATACACGAGTATATATGGTACTTCTGGCAATATCAGCCAAGGCACTTGAATGAGTTAATTTCAGGATTTAAAGTGACTGATGAAAATTAAATATGCCCCCAGAAGAATTGATTTCAGAGGACAACACTGAATCTGCAGCTCAGGGAGAGGAACATGTCTGATCAGAGCCCATGGGAGCAAATGAAGAGGGAGGAAGAGAGAGTGGAGCAAATTCTGGCCCACCAACCCTTGAGGACAAAATTCCCACTCAGAGCAGCAAATTCACAGAGAAGATGACATGGCCGGCCCCACTATAAGACATCCCTCACTGACCCACAGCCCTATAGGAGATAACACTGGAGACACAGTGTGGTGATCCTACCACACCGAGGCAAAACATTAAGGGCTTGCAACAGAACAGCAAGGGGAACAGAACAACGAAGTTCCCAGGGAATACCAAAATTAGACTTTGGGGTCAGGGCTTGGCACCCCAACAGACTCGACTGGAAAACACGCCTAAAGGCCAACAAACAGTCCTTGAACTAACTACAACCTTTACTTTCTTGTTGTGTTTCGTTTTATTGTTTGTCATTGGCTTGTTGTTTCATTTTATTTTGTTGCTTGGTTTTGCTCTGTCTTGTTATTGTGCGTGTTATTATCTCCACAGGTCGGTGTAAATAAAATAGGCTGGATGAACAATCTGGAGGAGAAAACAACGGGACTGATAGTTCCGGGTGACATGAAAGAGGGGGAGCTGGGAGGAAAGGATATTGAGGTAACAAACCCAGGGACAAGGGAACAAGTGATCCAAATTAGTGGTGAGGAGGGTGTTTAAGAGGCCTGGTAGGTCATGACCAAAGGTAAAGTAACCAAGAGGAATTACTGTAGCCCAAATGAAGGCTGAGCATGATAGTGGGACAAGAGGAAAGTAAAAGGAAATAGAGGAAAGAGCTAGGAGGTAAAGGGCATTTATAGAGGTCTAAATATAGGCATGTACATATGTAAATATACTTATATATGATGATGGGGAAATAGATCTATGTGCATATATTTATAATTTTAGTATTAAGGTAGCAGATGGGCATTGGGCCTCCACTCAAATACTCCCTCAATGCAAGAATACTTTGTTCTATTAAACTGGCATTCCATGATGCTCACCTTCCCGACACAATCACTGAAGACAAAGCAGGTGCTTAAGCAAATGTGGTGAAGAAAGCTGATGGTGCCTGTCTGTCAAAAGATATGGAGTCTGGGGTCGTAAAGGCTTGGAGGTAAACAAGCAGCCATCTAGCTCGGAAGCAACAAAGCCCACATAGAAGAAGCACACCAGCCTGTGTGATCACGAGGTGTCGAAGGGATCAGACATCATCAGAACTAAAAACCATATCCTGTGAATGGAGGGGAAGTGCAGGGTGGAGACCCAAAGCCCATCTGTAGACAACTGTACATCCCCTTATGGAAGGGTCGCTGGGAAGAGATGAGCCAGTCAGGGTGTGATGTAGCAACATGAAACACACAACTTTCCTCTAGATCCTAAATGCTTGCTTTCCCCTCCAACTATCATTATCTCAATTCTACCTTACAAATCTGGCTATACCAGAAGATGTACACTAGTACAGATAGGAACTAGAAACACAGGGAATTCCAGACGGATGATCCCTTCAGGACCAGTGGGTGAGTGTGGCAATACAGGGAGTGGAGAAGGATGGTGGGATGGAAAGGAGGAACCGATTACAAGGATCTACATATAACCTCTTCCCTGGGGGACAGACAACAGAAAAGTGGGTGAAGGGAGATGTTGGACAGGGCAAGATATGACAAAATAATAATTTATAAATTATCAAGGGTTCATGAGGGAGGGGACAGTAGAGAGGGAGGGGAAAAATGAGGAGCTGATGCCAGGGGCTTAAGTGGAGAGCAAATGTTTTGAGAATGATGAGGGCAATGAATGTACAAATGTGTTTTACACAATTGATATATGTATGGATTTTGATATGAGTTGTATGAACCCCTAATAAAATTATTTTTTAAAAGAAAATTAAAAATGTACCTTAAAATGATACACACAAATTAAAAATTTCAATAGGCAAAAAAACCCCTCAAAAATAGCTGCAGTGTCATGAATTACTATGTCCCTTCTACTCAAGTCCTTGTGGCTCCCATAGAATAATTGGGTAGAACTATGAAAATAAGGTGCATTTAGCTCACCAAGGGGATGGAATACCTTGCTGCTAATTAAATAAGGTTTATAGAACCCTTATGGGTATAGGTCTGTGCAAATAATGTCTATGGGACCCCAACAAGTGGTTTGGTTAGTTTTACCTTGCCACTAGGATTAAAGGGAGATATTGAGAAAGGAACGAGCAATAACGTGGAAGTCAGAAACTGCAGCACCCAGAAACACGAGCTATCACAGCGCAAGCCACCTGCAATGGGGCATGCTGTCTCATGAAGATCAGGGCCTTCTGCTTGAGAAGGCCCAGAGCAGGACCCTGCAGGGAAGAGCAAGAAGACGCTGTCCTGAATTGTTCTTGTTACTTCTGAGGTGGTCCTGATCCCAAGTTATACCTTGTTAGTACTCCCTCAATAAACTACATAATTATCCATGTGAGGGGGCCTCAGAAAGTTCTTAGGAAAAAAATGGAATCACAAGACAATGAAATGTTTCCATGAACTTTTTAAAGTCACTTTAAACAATTCATCAATTCTGTGAAACACTGCAGCAAATTATGAAGCCCAAAGACTGAAGGGAGGAGGAGTGGCGATTAGACGATGGAGTGGTACAGCAGTACGAAACTGCCCATCTCTAAGCTCTAACCTTGCCTCACAAGGAGCAGCTTTGTGGTGAGCCTTATAAAAAACATTTTTTAAAATAAAAATTTTAATTAAGTCATTCAGAGTCTTCAAAATCATGTCTACTCACTAAGACTCTAATTTTCATCATTTTCCCATCATCCTAATATGATGTCAGTATACTAAAGCAGACAAGTGTTTCAAAACCCACTCTAGGACATGAAAGTTTGGCTCTCAGGGTTATCTGGCTAGAGTAAGGGGAGGCATGGGCTCCCTCAAAATTATAGTTCCAAGAGCCTGACCCTCAAGACTTGTGTCTTGGTTCCCTGAAGAGGTTTCTGCCCTTGTTCATTGTCTGACCCTTGTTTCTCTACAGCAGGCGTCCTCAAACTAGAGCCCGCTGAGGACATTTATCCAACCCGCTGGGTGCTTTTGCCCCATTTGTTTTTTTACTTCAAAATAAGATATGTGCAGTGTGCATAGGAATTTGTTCATGGTTTGATTTTGTTTAAAACTATAGCCCAGCCCTCCAACAGGTCTGAGGGACAGTAAACTGGCCCCCTGTTTAAAAAGTTTGAGGACCCCTGATCTACAGCCTTTCTAAAATAGAAACTGACTCAAGTTCACCTGTCATTTTGTAGAAACTCTGGTCAACGTAGCAGTATAGTTCCCTAATACACAGATTCTGTTCGGAAAGAACAGTTACCATTCTCCTGGTTGCCACCACCTGTGCCTCCCTCCCTACCATGACTGCATAATTGCTGGCTTTTGAGCTTCTCCGTGGAATCCTACAGGTTAAGCATCAGGCTGCTCATCAAAAGGTTAGTGGTTGGAACCTAAGAGGCAGTCTGCGTCAGTACGGATTTACAATCCTGGAAAGCCTACAGAACAGTTCTCCTCTGTCTTAACGGGGCACTCTAAGTTGGAATCTACTCAAGGGCAACAGATTTATTGGCTGTGTCACCTAGTCTATGCTCAGCCAATCAATTACTAGCCTCAGGCTTCACATCAGCAGTTAGTGACACAATGAAACGTGGTGGGAGAGGATTACTCTGGTGGAGGAAAAGAAGCATCAACACCTAGTGTCCAAAGGCAGTACTGGCAACAGGACCAGAGGCATCAGATAGTATTCAATGTCAGTAATACAAGCTGAGGTATCCAATGCTGAAGCAATGTGGCAGCCATGTCGGCACCAGACCACAACTGTGGCATGATTGTCCACAGCTCTGACTCCACAGCTGAGTCTCCAATTCTGCTTCTTCAGCCTTTCAAGAATTCTGTGAACTATCCAATTCCCTTTCAAAAGAACTTTGAAATCAACTATCTTTAATGTCTATGATTTACAACTAAAAACCCTAAGGAGTATACGGCTCTTCTAAATTCAAATGACGATACCACTGGGCTCATCCCTTCGCATAGCTACAGATACCCCAATGGCACCCCTTTGTCTTTACCCATATCTTCAGGGTACATACAGTTCCTCTTCCTAGACAAACAAACCTTCCCTACCTTTATTCCATTTAGAATTTAATTCTCCCCTGATTATCTCATGGGAGTTAGCTTTAGCTGAGCAATTAAACTACAAGTTCATTGAAGACTGAAATAATATCATAATGCCTCCATTATGCCCCTTTTCAAGCTGGTCTTAAACACACACTGTTCCCTCTGTCTGAAATATCCAGCTATCTCTCATTTTTAACTATTCATCTACAAAAGCCTTACCCAATCTTCAAACAGCAGCTTAAAAACAACTTTCTCCATGAAACCCTTTTCATTCATTCCATATTCTCTGTGCCCCCAACCCTGGGGATGTAATATGCCACTCATTTATCTCTGTGAAAACAATGATACAAAGATACTCCCATTGTTGCACTTACTTGTAGTTATGTTTTTACAGTGTCACCTAACTGGGCACTATCCTACAATGCATGCATTAGATACTCAAATACAGGTTAAAGACTAGCGATGTACAATGTTTCCAGTTTAAGTTCAACTATAATATAAATTAATATTTTCTTTTAGTCAGGACAGCATCATTTATTCTAACAATATCTTATGACTAGCAGAAGGAGGCGTGGTAGCATAGTGGGTTATATACTGAGCTGCCAACTGCAAGGTCAGGCTCAGGGAAAGAAAGAAAAGAGATGAGGTGTCTGCTCTCCTAAAGATTTAAAGTCTCAGAAATCTTCAGGAGCAGTTCTATTTTGTAAGAAGAGTTGTTATGAGTCAAAATAGATCCGCTGGCCGTAGGCTTTGAGATGTGCCATCATACATACGAAAGATTCATTGGTGAGGAAAACAAGCAATCTGAGAGGCGTGTCTCCAGAAAATAGCTACTACAGCAACATGGAACTTCCACCCCGTCCACATATCTGACAACCTTCTTTCGGATAACTCTGCCATATGACAGCTCAAAAATATGAGTCAAGCTCAGTAATCTTTTACGTAGCACATTAGGGCACTATAAGAAGGTTACAACTGCACCTTCCTTGCTTTCACTGATCAAAACCAGCCTATGGTGTGCTCAGAGTCATTTTTCCCATTTCCTCTCTTTCTGCATTCAGAGAAAGATCACACATTCTGCCTTGACCCAGAGAGGTTCTCAAATATGAAAACATTAGTTGTATCTTGATGACTGATCTCACAATGGCATATGTAATGGCTGAAACTACTTAGTCGTGCCCCCTGAAGGGGCCAACCAGGGCAGGTGCCGATGTGCCAACTTTAGCTATGTTCTGCTCTTAATTTTCCCCAGGTAGGTTTTTAACTCTACCTTGCCCCTGGATGGCACTCACAGCTAGCGCTCAACTAGAGCTAAACCACTAGGGCAGTGCTTTTCAACCTTCCTAATGCCTCGACCCTTTAATACAGTTCCTCGTGTTATGGTGACCCCCCGCCAACCATTAAATTATTTTCATTGCTACTTCATCACTGTCATTTTGCTACTGTTATGAATCAGGCGACCCCTGTGAAAGGGTCGTTCAACCCCCGAAGGGGTCGCGACCAACAGGTTGAGAACCGCTGCATTAGGGAGATGTGCCCACAAAGAGGCACCATGGGAGGCAGGCCTGGCAATCTGCTTCTGAAAAGGTCACAGACTTTGAAAACCCTGCGAGTATAGTTCTAGTCCGCACATGCAGGACAGCGGCCAGTCTGACTCAACTCCACAGCAACAAACAATAACAACAAACTAGCTTAACCTCTCTACCATCACGGCGAGTCCAGCACATTGAGACCCCATAGGCTAGAGTAGAATTGCTCCCTGGTAAACCCAAGTTGTAATGTAATCTCTGTGGGAGCTAACAGCCTCGTCTTTTCCTCAAGGCGCGGATAGTGGGTTAAAACTGCTAACTTTTTGGTTAGCCACCCACCATAGAGCCCACTATGCCACCAGAACTCCTAACTATATCTTACTTAACTCCCCTATCATTGTTCAACTCCCACAGTAAAACTCTGGCATTATAACTTCTCAGTGCAAAAATCTGTGCCCATTAACAAATATTTCAAAATTAGAAACATTCACACTGAGGCAGAAGACAAAAAGCAAACGACATTGTACTTCAAATGCTGCTCTGGTAATCCTACCCACTCTTGACTTCTCACTCTACTCTCTTCCACTTCCTACATTTCAATCTACTTTCATTAAGCTAGTACTCTAATATTCCATTCTTTTATAGCAGTCTTGTTGAGATATAATTATAACCAACTTTATAACATTTTCATCACCTGAAAAAAGTTCTGTACCCATGACTAAACAGGATCCATTCACCCACAACCACCCCACCCCCAAACCTTCCCTCTAGGCCTGGTAATCTACTTTCTGTCTCTATGATAAATTTGCCACTCTGTACACTACAGAAGCAGAATCATACAATATGGGGCCTTTTGTAACTGCCTTCTTTACATGCCAAGTAAATATGTGATATGTGCTAGTGATGTATGCTACCACATTGTGGCATATAGCAGAACATCATTCCTTTTCAATGCCAATTAATATAACAGTGTGTGACAATAACGCACTTTATGCATCTGTTGTATCGGTTGTTGGGTAGTGGAGTTGTTTCCTCTCGGGGCTATCATGAAGAATGCTGCTATGAACATTTATGTACAAGTCTTTGTGAAGGCTTTTTTTTATTGTCTCTTGGGTAATAGGAGTGGAATTTTTGGATCACCAGAGAATTCCACAACATTCTTTTTCACAAAGCAAATTTTTCAAAAAGTTTCAAAACTACAAAGTATGTTTATGCTACAAACCTACCTACTATCGCTAAGCTGATAATATACAGCATGATCTTATTTTAACAATGCCTGAATTTTATAAATAAATCTTGTTAAAACAAATGCTATATCCTTTCTATGGGTTAAGAATCAAATCTAGTCATGTTTCTAAACTAGAGGGCTCATTTATTGGATAGATATAAATATGTAATTCTAAACCTACAACACAAACCTCCAAAGACATTAACCTTAGAATTTATGCAATGTAAGGGAAGTTTATTTATTTATAAGTTTATCATAGTATCTGAACACTGATACACCAAAACTGTTTACATGTAAAGAGTTGTTTTTACTCATCTTGTTAGCTTATTTAAGTGATAAATATTGATTGAGGAACAAGTCTTCAACTGAAATTCTGAACTGATCAAACTTGAGCATTTAAGAATTACCAATATGGGATCAAATCAACAGCAGCAGCAACCAAAAGATGCCACAGGAGGCGGAGAGCAGTGAGTTCATGTTCCCGGAAGGAGCAAGTCAGAAAGGAGGTGAACGTGGCTGCACAAGTCCAAGGATGTAACCAACGTACAGTCACATTCAGTGTATCTGCAGAAACCGATGAACTGGTGTATGTTTTTAAGTGTACATTTTCAATACCCACCAAATAAATAAAGCCTACAAAGTAAAATTCTACACTGATCCTCCCAAATATCTAAGAATTAGTGGAAAACGGTTCTTTCAGTGTTTTCTTTCATTTCATCTATCATTCACTAAAGGATTGATGATAAAACTACTGATGATTAACGGTAGTCAAGAGTGTGACTGGCATTTAAATCATGCCTCCACCACTAACTACGTGTATAAACCTGAAAAAATTCCTTCACCCCTCTGTGCCTAAGCTTTCTCGCCTGTTAAAGGGGAGATAGTAACAGCACCTAGTTCTAAAGTTTGTTCTGAAAATTAAATGAAGACAGCACCCGGTGAGCACTCACTGACTAGTAGCCGTGGTTTCACAACAGTCTGAACTCTGGTCAAACCTTGAGAGCACATAGAGACATGTCTAGTAAGGCTGGCACTTCCAAATGAGATCATCTCATAGCTAAAAAGCACATTTTAAATTATGATCCAAATGTGTATGGGAAAAAGGAACAATAACAACAATAAAACCATGCTTCCTTATCTACACAAAGACAGAAATAGTTCTGAAAATTACATATCCAATTAATAACAACAGTTCCTTCTGGAATAGGAAAAAATTGCTGGCTATGTATGCACATGGGAGCATTCATCTTTTACTCTATACAGTTCTTTATTGTAAATTTTAACTTTTATGAAACTGTTCCTATTGTTTATTACTAAATCAATGCGTATATATATATGTACACACACACATATATATATAAGCTTGATATCTATGTTAAAAATCCATTCCTGGTTGACTCAGAAAAATCAGTAGTTATAAATGTAAGTAAAACTACAAGTATAAAAGCAATGATAAAGTCTTATTGCACAAAGTTCTTTATATCCTTAAATTTAAAATCTAATCCATATTGTAATATTTGGCAAAGGATTCAATATTAATCATCAAAAAAGTCTACATTTTCAAATGCCTACATAAACTTTACTCTTTTTCTTTACATCTGCCAGCTATTCTTTTTTTTTTAATCATCTAATAGGGGCTCAAACAACTCTTATCAAAATCCACACATACATCAATTGTGTAAAGCACATTTGTACACTCATTGCCCTCATCATTCTCAAAATATTTGCTCTCCACCTAAGCCCCTGGCGTCAGCTCCTCATTTTTCCCCCCCCTCCCAGCTATTCTCTTTAAAGAACAAAAAATTTACATGACCCAACAAATTTTTCCAAAACTCTTCCATTTGTTTGCATAAAGCCCCAAATCCAAATCCACTGTGTGAATGCGAGCTAAGAAAGAGTATTTTTATTGCTAGGAGTAGTACAGGTAACTTCTCAAAATGCTAGCTGACTCAGAGAAATAATTAACTCAGGTTTTTTCAGTCTTTGGAGTCTGTCAAATAGCAGCATTTTAGCAATGCTCAAAAACAATAGCTTAGATTACCTTTCCAGAGAGCAAAAGAAAGTATTTTTTCATAACAATTGTTTTAAAAAAAAAAAACTGCGTTCGTGTGCTCTCCCCTGGTTAAAAAAAACAAACACTATAGTTCATAATATGATGGCTCAGAATAAGTATCTAGCAGTTGGCTTTTACTTCTGGGGAAGGAAGATCTAGATGCTAACATATAATTACTACTAGACGACCTTATACAAATAACCTCTATACATCAAACTCTTCCTGGATAAAGGAGAATCAGCCACAACTGATAAAATGAAATTTTAAAGCACTGTAAATAGTATAAACCCTTTTTAAAATATATTATTTTGCAATACATATATAATTTTTTGCTATATCTAGTAGCTCAAAATTAGTTATTAGATTAGTTATTAGATTGCTTGTGACTCCACAATGTTAAGTTTTCAATAGAAAACATTGATAATTGAGTTCATGATCATAAATTGATTACTACCTAGAATGACCTTCTGCCCTTTGACTGTTCTATTGTTCTCATTTTACCATTCAAACATTTATACAGTGCCTATCCCCTTGTTCTCTAGAGCTCCTATCTGGTCCAGTGAGAGTACAACTGCATCATAGTTATTTCGTGTCTATGTCCCATAATGGAATTATGTGTACAGTTCTATGGGAGTACAGAGTAAGAAGTTAAGAGTTAAGCTTCTCAGTGGAACTGAGCCTCAAGGGATGAAGGGGAAAGGTCATTCTGGAAGGCAAAACAGCAGAAAGGGCACTTGTTCCAGAAACAGTAAGCACTGTCACATAGCGAGTGCACAGAGATTGACGCAAAGGAAAAGAGTAGTAGAAGATAAAACTGGGGTACAAATGAGGCACTTTAAAAGGACTTCATCATGCTAAAAACCAGCAGGACAACAGCAAAGGTTTTTGAACAAATATCAACTACTTCTAATAACAGTAAGTACAAAAAAGAATTAAAATGTTCTCAAACTGATTATGGTGATGATTGTACAACTCTTTTTAAATTGTATTATACATGAATTATATGCCAATAAAACTTTTTTTAAAAAGTATGAACTGTCTCATTAATCTAGTATATGTGAGAGAAGCTTGGGCAGGAGAGTTAGTCTTTATTTAGAACAGTGGTTCTCAACCTGTGGGCCGAGACCCCTTTGGGTAGCAATGAAAATAATCTTATGGTTGGGGGTCACAACATGAGGAACTGTATGAAAGGGTCGCGGCATTAGAAAGGCTGAGAACCACTGCTTTAGAACATTTCAGCAGCTAACAAATATGATTTTTCTTGATTTAAAACATACATTTTAAACCAATCTCACCATCTTTTCACTGAAACTCTAGCACTCTATCAAACAAAATAGACAGCCCACTTTAGTATGAATTCCACTGAAGATAACCAAATAGGAGCCTGCATAGATAAAAAGTAAATTTAACCGCAACTAACACCAACTAATGGAGGTTAGACACTAACTGGATGCACTTCCCACAGTTAGCAGCTTGAGATAATAGATACAGCTCGCCAGTCCTTACCCATTACTCTGAAAAGGAGCAGAGAAGAGAATGAATGTGGAGTCATCTGTGGGGATAAATAGCCTGACCTTAGGAACATGTACCTTTTACACTGTTCGTGTTGTTGCTGGTCGGCTTGGCTTACAGTAACTCCAGGTGAGCAGAGCACCACTGCTCTGTAGGATTTTCCAGAGTGAGACCTTTCTAAAGCAAATTGCCAAGCCTATCTTCCAAGGTGCCTTGGAGTATTTTTTGAACCATCAGTTTTTCAGCTTATTCACTTGCCTCACCCAGAGACATTTACAGAAGTCAAATAAATTACTTTCTTACAAAAACCAGCACCTCCTAATGACCTTTCTAATGTCTGCCAACAAGAAAAAACTAAGTATCTGTTCAGACAAACCCACAAACAGAATCAGTGGATGCTGTTCTCGGGAACACCGGAGACAGGATCTTTGTGGTCATGGTAAGATATGTGAAGAAATAGGAAAGAAATGGTCTCGGTTGCTGAGTTTTGGAGATTCTTTCTTTGCAATGACTGCTTTGCCATGTCCTTGGAGCATGCCATATCAGTCCTGTCTCTGTGCCCGCCCTTGTGCTATTCTTTCCACTCCAAGTTCTTTTCCGGACTGACTCTACATTCTGTCCTTTTTCAAAGTCCTAAATTGCATCTCATCCATAAAACTTTCCCTAAATCTTAGCCCATAAAGAATTGCTCTCTTGGTGACGTCTCAATGGACAAATTAGCACACTTGTCTCTTTTTCCCTTCACTTTCTGACATTTTTATTTTCACTCCTCCTGCCAATCTGGGCTATGCCCCTACTAAAACCACATCACATCTACACTATGATAGCACCTTGGCATAGCAGAGTGACTGTGAGGTTAGAAGCCCTGGTGGCATACTGGTTACTATACTTTACACTGCTAACCCTAAGGTCAGCAGTTCAAAACCTCCCACTATTCCTTGGGGGGAAAGATAAGACTTTTTACTCCTGTAAAGAGTTAGTCGTGGAAAGCCACAGGCAGTTCTACTTTGCCCTACAAGGGTGCTATGAGTTTTAGCCTGCAAAGCAGTGTTTCCCAAAATGGGTAATACCACTCTCCAGGGGGAGCTGCAAAAGCAGCTATCTACACTTTATCCAGTTTATGGTCTACGTACAGAAGTTTGTAATGCCAGGAGGCACTAAGCAATGCCTACCTTACCTCACCCCAACTCTTTCCCCAGCTCCTGCCCCAGAAAAGGGGGCAGTAGGCCAAGTAAGTTCGGAAACCTATGCTCTAGTCTAGAGTCAAGAATCAGAACTATCTGAATTCAAATCACAGCTATGACATTTATAAACTGCGTGAACTTTAGCAAATTAACTTAATCTCACTTTGTCCCAACTGCCTCATAAATTATGGCAAATATGGGCATAACAGGCACCTACTTCAAACAGTTATTTGAAAATTAAGTAAATTAACACACAAAGCACTTAGGATGGAGCATAGTACATAAGTTATCTGTTAGCCACTTTTCCTTGCTCCCGGCCACTCCACACACCATTGTGGTATCACTCTGTCACCTACTCAGGACTCTCGAGACATGGCCTTCACTAGCCCACAGGTCCATGTCCTTAAGCTTGGTAGTCAGGCACTGCATGATCTACTCGCTTACCCACTCACCATCTATTTCATACAAGAGTGGGGAACAGACACATCGGCAGAGTCCTCCTCCTCCAAGGTTGACAATTAATTACAAAGACAAGACATAACCATACAATCATCTCACAGAATGGAAGTTCACCTACAGCTATTTTCCAGAAGAAACCAACAAATTCAGTTTCAGCATCATTTGAAAGATGCCAAACTCATTCAAAATAATCTGCTTTCACCAGTGTTATTTCACTCTCCTTCCCAGAGAAGGAAGACTTAAACCTCACCTTTCCTTAACTTTTATCTATTTACCTATATTTTAAAGTCCAATTCAAACACTAGCAGTTTAGTACTTAAGCTTACATCATAATCAAGTGTTCTCAAGGTCAGGTTTCCTTCGCTAGCTAAAATATAAAGTCCTTGAAGGAAACAACAGTTTCTTGTCAGTTCTTCCCCTACCAACACGAGGCCCTCCACTAAGATGATCCTGATAGACCAGGTCCTCCAAAATAGTTTGTTACAAGAAAAAAAAATGAGATTGGAAGTAGACTACTGTTCAACTACTAACTTGTCACTTATCCCCTAAACTTCAAGTCAAACAATGTCATCCACATCACAAGGAGGCAGTTCACTCACTGGCCTTCTATGTAACCACTCTACCTCAAGTCAATAGAAGGACTAATACTCAGTCTATTTTCTACCACCAGTTGTAAAGTGCTTGGTCGCCAAAGTGGAGTGAAAGATAACAGGCAGGACACTGACAAACTACTATCTCTGAAATGGCATCTTGGGTTAAACATTGGACTGCTAACCACAAAACTGGAGGTTCAAATCTACCAGCCACTCTGCTTGTGTAAACACGTACAGTCTCAGAAACCCTAAGGAGGAGTTCTACTCTGTACTGTAAGGTCCCTGTGAGTTAGAATTGGCTCAATGGATTTGCTTGTTTGTTTTGGTTATATCTGAGTCATCATTTTGAGGATTAGGTGTACCTGCCCCAAGCCCTGGTATTTTCAATGGCCTCCTATGTATGTGAAAGCTGGACAATAAAGGAAGGCAGCAGAAGAACTGTCCCATTTGAATTACAGTGTTAGAGAAGAATAATGACTATATTATGAACTGTCAAAAGAACAAACAAATCTGTTTGGAAAGAAATAAACTCCACATGCTCCTTAAAGGTGAGGATGGCAAGACTTCATCTCACACAAGTTAGGCCTGTTATCTGTCTCTGGAGGACACCATGCTTGGTAAAGTAGAGTCAGTAAAAATATAAAGACCCTCTGTGAGATGGATCAACACAGTGGCTGCAACAACGGGTTCAAAGATAGTAGCAATTTTGAGGATGGTGCAGGATTGGCATGGTTTCCTTCTGTTGTACACCCGGCTACGGTAAGTCAGAACCAACTCAGCAGCACCTAAACACATTAACAACATACCCCTGAAAAGATGATTTGGGGAAGATTATTCAATTTTGTTTATGGCAAACCTGTAATCCTCCGATATACAGGCTTAAACATAGTAACACATTTCATTAATTTAGCATTAAAAAGTGTCATCTAAAATGAGGAGCTGATACCAAGGGCTCAAGTAGAAAGTAAATGTTTTGAGAATGATAACAGCAAAAGATGTACAAATGTGCTGGACACAATGAATATATGTGGATTGTGACAAGAGTTGTACAATGATTTTTTTAAAAAGAGAAATCTGGTAGTAAAAAATTTCCCAACATCAAAAAAAAAAGTATCACCTAAATTTTCACCTGGTTCATTAGATTTTACCACTTTTCTACAATGAACATTACCTGTTTATTTCTCCTAGCTTTTAATAAACTCCCATGACCAATGCGCAATGCAATCGTCACTCACAAATGAAAGTCAACCAGCTCATTACTAACTTTCCACTTCCCAGCTTTCTACTTTCCATTGACCTAAAGTGCCAATCTAGACAAAGTTCTCAATTTCATGTGCTTACACTAAAAAATTATTTCTATATATGCCATCACACACATATACACACAGACACACACAAATTAATTTCTCATTGCCTTCCTAGAATTTAAAAGCCTGCAACAAACTGTGAAGAGCAGTTTGGAAGCATTTCCCTCTCCCCAAGTACTGAGTCTTAAGAAAGGGTGTAACTTCAATGATTATCTCAATCTTACAAGAACAGTACATACTACTCTCACCTGATAAAAAACCAAGGCTTAAAAATGTCAATTAAAAAAAGAGGGGGGGGGGGAAAGTCCGTGATTACTTTGTTATAAACAGAAATTTTCCGGAATTTACAGTAGGCCAAGGGGTTTTCAATAGTCCCTGTAGCTACGAGCTAACTGCAGTAGATATTTGGTCAATTGTCTTCTTTGGGATTGTGTACAGTGTCTAGCATATACACTTGATGCTCCATAAACAGATACTGGGTGATCAAACTTAAATTTTGAGTTTGATATCTAATTCTCAAAAGAACCCTTTTCCAAAAAAAAAAAAAAAAAGAACCCTTTTCCTTGGCAGGAACTGACTGGTCATTTGCTTTTGTTACATTGGATGGTACAATAAAGTAATAGCCTTATAATCTTGACTATTATTGTGCTAATGAAGGAAGTAAAAATGGTAGAAATAAGTTCTTCTAATTAGCATATTTGGGTCAAGGTTTTAACATATCTCAATTCACACACTGTACAGTCACTATTCATATATCTGAGTCATGTCAAAGTTAGCTATTATGAGGGCTTTATTAGACTGCTCATGCAATGACTAATTCTCAAATAAGTGAAAGAAAAACTCAGTCTCCTTTAAGTGTTGGATCAAAGTAAAGAATAAAAGAAAGTACATGTGCAGAGAATGCACTGAGATTAAACCTGCTCTCTGATTCGGTTGGACCTTCATGGTTGCCTAGATACAAAAACGGTAAAAGAATAAAAGCTAGTGAAGGTATCAGTAGTTAATGATTTTGTTGAACTAGATTACTGGGAAGATGAGCTCTGTGAATATTCACTTTGAAAGATTATGAGTAACCTATTAAGTTTCAAAAGTACCCAAATTTTCATTTTCAAGGAGGGAAAAGGGGGTCGGTCGGTCTGTGCCACAGGTAATGAGCATCTGCCGTTGTACAGAAAAATTCCCATACTCTTCAGTTGTCATCCTACACAGAGTAGGGTGCAGGTATTATGCAAGCACAAAGCACTTTAGCGATCTCTTCCTCCTTTCTTTAAAAATAATTTATATAATAACTCCAAAATTCAGTCGCTCCAAAAGTATGCTTTCTCTCTTCCCTTTGAGGCTCAGATGTCTCTCATTTCAAAACACTATTCTTGAAGATGTAAAGTCTTCTTTTAAGCAAGACAATCATTTAACCCAGAAAGGGGCAAAAAGTCAGGAGATGAAACCCGAGATATTCCTATTAGTCTTACATAACTTACTTTTAGTTGGAAATTAGTCAGTAGCTCATCAAAAACAATAAGCTTAAGCCCAAAACTGAGCTCTCTCCTATACTCTCCACACACACATCGAGTTTTAAAAACTGAAATGACCTAACACAATCTTTTTCTTTGTATTCTTAAAATATAAGCACCCGTACACATGGTATTAGGCCAACTTAAAATGTTAGAATGGTTACACTTGACATGAAGAACACGGAATTGACCCTATCACAAGTAGGTAATACAATAATAATTGGACGAGTTCCATACACAAAGATGTTCATTTCCACACATAAACTTTCAAATGCCACCTCTGTAAGTACATCTTAAGTAGGGTTCTCAGAACAGAGCTCCAGGAAACATGAAAAAGCAATTTTCAACAGCAAGGTGCAGCTGTTCACCGAAATGGTAAAGGGACCTCAGAAAATGTCCAAGTCACAGTTCTTCAAACTTGATTCAATTACGTAGGTTACAGTACTGAAAGTTGCTGCTGTAGGCAAACATGCAACAAATCTTTCCAAAAAGAAAGGCTGTTTGCATTGCCCTTACTCGAAAGACTGATCACAACGCGACCAAAAGCTGTGTTAAGCACATCTCCACGCTGAGCCGCTGGAACGCCAGGGAAATGCTGCCGGGATTCCCGCACTGCTCTGGGAATCGCTGCTGGCTGTCTTAATCAAGGAGAGGTGGGGACGGAGGGAAACACAAAGAAGGGACGGCCAAGTTCACCTTTCTACAAAGAGGACTAAGTTTCACTATCTAGTGTCAGGGTTTGGGATTTCACTGGGAATGACCACATTATCAAGCTATCACTGCCCTCCTGGGGCATTTAATTACAACACCAGCTCTGTTTTCCATTCAACCCGTTCAATGAAATCTGCACTAGAAACAGGCACACCAAAAAAAAATGGGGGACTCCGTGGCCTGGCTGCCAGTTGTCTAGGTGCGAAAACCTTGGGGTGCTGCCGGCTTGATGCCTCTCACAGACAAGCAACGAAAAAAAGCAAAGACAGTTGGACAACGAACGTGGTGACATTACCTTGCCCGTCTTGTGGTCAAACCAGACGAGCGCATGGTTCCTGGACAGCACTTTGCAGTCGAAGGTGGCATTATTCTGCGCGGGTCGACAGCGGGCCACCGAGCGGCCGATTTTGATGGGCTCGTCCAGGTAGACATGGCGCTCCTGAAACGGGTGCGAGTTCGGGCGGCAAGTGAAGATGGCCAGGGCTGACGGCATCGAGGACAGACGGGGTGTCTCTCCTAGCAGAGACAAAGAGGGCTTCCTCCGGATCCGGGCTGCTCTTCCCAAGCCTATCCCCCCCAAAACGTTCAACTACAGCTCACTGCGCATTGTCTAAGCATCACCAGCGGGCATCAACAACTCTTCACTTGGGCGAGGAGACCGGCGAGCGCAAGCCCCATCACCTCCTTTAAAAGCCGGCTGTGCCCAGATCACAAAAAGCCCCCCGTCCGCAGAGCTCAATCCATCCTCTTCCCTGGACAAAAATCGGCTCCACCATCGGGCGGCTCGGGCCGAGAAAACTCCTGGAAGACAGTTTGGGGACTGGAGGTGCCGACGCAGCTGAGTCAGACGCCAATTCTCGGGTTCGGTTTGGGATCGCGGCCGCGCTCCCCCCTCGGTGGCGGAAACGTTACAGCACTGCAGCATGAAGGAAGGGTCGCTTCGGGGCCGCGGGGGACGTCCCTGGGGGCCGAAGGACGGGGCGGCCAGCGCCTCCGGGCAGCCCTGCCCGTGGTGCTCGAGGGCCTCGGGGGTGCAAGGTCCCGAAGCGGGGGCAGCGAAGGGGCGGCAAGGGGCTCTGGGCGGCCAGCGGGCTAGGCGGTCCGCACGCCCCGCTCCTCTGCGGAGGCTGCCCGCGGGAGAGGGCGCGGGGTCCCCGGGCCGCCGCGAGCCCAGGCGGCGGCGCCGACGGACCTGGGCGCGGGCAGCGGCTGGGCCGGGGTTCCCGGGCACCTGGCGGGCGTCCCCGCGCGCAGGGCGGGGATCCGGCTCGGCAGGCCGGTGCGGACCGCGGAGGCGCCCGCCCGCGACCCCGGGGAGACGCGTGGGTCCCGGCCGGCGGGAAGTTGGTCCGTGACCGTGGGACGTCCGGGTCGCGGCTCAGCACCCGGGCCGGCGGCGCTCAGGGTCGCCTCCGCGAGGGTCGCATCGCAGGGACGGCAGCCGCGGCTCCCGGCGGACGAGGCGGGAGGGGGGGGGGGGAGGCCGGCCCTGGGCTTGCGGAGAGGCCTGGAGGCCCCGGCAGAGTCCGCCGCTACGTCCCCGGCTCGGGGCCCGCGGGGCGCGCTCAGGCGGTGCCCGCCGAGGCAGGAAACTTTCCGACCTGGTGGAGGAAATATCAAAACAAACGGCCGTCAGGCGCCGGTGCCCGCCCGCCTCAGCCCAAGCCCAGCTCAGCCCGCCTCTCGCCGGCCCCCGCGGCCGGACACCTCCTCGGCCGGCCTTCCCGCGGACGGAGCGCGGGGACTGGAGCCCGGACACCTCGGCCCCCGCCGCCGCCCCCGCCGCTGCCGCCGCCGCCGCCGCCGCAGCTTACCTTGCCAGCGCCGGCCGCCATAGTGACTCTGACTGAGACCTACCCGGTGCACCGCCGCGGGAGCGCGCACCCTTCAAAGGCCCGCCTACCCCTGCTCGCGCTCCGTAGTCGCGAGACGTCACGTGAGCGACGCCGCGGCGGCCATGTTGGTCCAGGGCAGAGGAGCGGGTAGGTTGTTTGTAACGCCCCTTTGAGGGCCATCCTTGTGAAGGGCTGCCAGCTTCAAACCAGGGGATCACCTTGACGACCATTTTGGTTAAGGGCAAGGAAGACTCAGCGAGCTGAAGAGTGTTTAAGCGAAACCTGCCGGCATTCTACTGCACCTACGGATAAGAAGGGACCGGCTTTCCTCCATTGTATATACTATGGTGCTCGTTGAAAACTCCAACGATGAAAAAGAACAGACACATCCAATCGAGATGTTCATTAACAGCCATCTTATTTGTGGGTAAAATGATGCCCTCATCCACCCACTCCTGGCCGTCTCATGGCTGAGCAGCTCAACTCCTACAAGTCTCACAACTTGTGCATCAGAGGAATAAAAAAGGATTTCCAGTGAATCAACCGTTGGTCTGGTTTTAGTTGGTAAAAGGCCCCAAATTCAAGTATATTTTACAGAGACTGTCTTTATTAGGTCTTACAAACAGGACAAAAATAATTAATCCAGATGAGGGAGACCACCAGCGTGAGGCCAATCTTCTGTCCAAGGATTCAGAGACTCATGGCTAATTAAGTAGGACAGAGAGGATTGTCACAAAATCATGATTCGCAACAGATCCATTCACCATAGGTGCACGAGGAACTGGACGCAGGACAGGGATCAAAGTTTGGGCGTGCGCAATAAGAGCCAGCAACACCACGTCGCAGCAAGGCATCCACTAAGAATCCCCGGTGCTCACAACCATGCCCTCCCAGTGGATGGGGACAGAGACCAGCCAGGGCGGGAGGACATCAAAGTGAAGGCCAGGTGTTGGCTCTCTCTTTTTAGGTTCCACCTCCACCTGCTTCCCTTGTCTCTACCCTTCCTGGAGATGGCACGTTCTCTCCCTCTTTCCGTTCTGCCACGCCTCCTTACCTAGTCTCCACGTCTCTCCGCGTGGCCCTTTACACAGCGCTCCACATTTTCCCAAGATCACCCATTTTGTTTTCCTTTTCTTTTTTTAATAAATCATTTTATTGGTGCTCTTACCGCTCTTATAACAATCCTGCATCAATTGAGATTATCCATTCTTGCCTGTGAGGATGTAAAAGCTCTATTTTCACTCATAAAGGTTTACTGTGACTTACAATTGTGCTTCTGCCGTGTGTGAATTCTTTCTACATATAGAAGCCAGAATCAAGGAAAACCATCCCCAAATGCTAATATTTTTGCTACCGTGACGCAGATATCCCTCTTGACTTCCTAAGTCAAACCTCCGAGGTAAACTTCCCAGGCTCAGGAGAACACTTGGGTGTCCCTGGAGGCGGGGGTGAATCTCTTGGCTTCACCTTCTGGTCACATTCCTGCCTTTCCACTCTCATGTTTCACCATGACGAAGTGGAGTCCTTCTGGTGGCATACTAGGCTGCGCTTGGAACTGCAAGGCTGCACTTGGAAAGCCCCTGTCTCTCTGTGGGAGGGAGATGGGGCTCTCTGCTCCCATCAGCAAGTACAGTCTCAGAGGCAAGTCAACCTTGTCCTATGGCATTGCTCGAAGGGAGCATCTCCTCAGAGGCAGTGAGTTTGTGGCCTACTGTTTCTGGAGGCCCATGTCAAGGTGGGCACCCTTGAGCCCTGTATCTGGCCACCCACCCCACATGCCAGCCTTTCTACTCCCCCATGTTTTACTCCGTGCCCTTCTCCTGCAGCCTCTTTGTCTCTCATGTCACCTGTGCAGAACCATGGCCCTGCACTTCTGTTCCTGAGTCCCTCTTCCACCTTCTTTCCCTCTTCTGGGACATTTCACTCCCTATTTGGGCTGTCTTCTTTTTAATCTATGTAACTGCTACCGCCTCATGCTGTTTAATCACTATCTATTAGTCTCTATGTTCAAGTGAACTCACTCTATCTTGTTTTTTTCAATCCCTTGGCTTTTCTAAAATTCTGCAGGAAAGCTAGGCGCATGGTCTTCTACTGCCTCATTACAAAAATGGACTCCCTTTCCCCATCAGAAGTTACCCACTGACCCAGCCATGTGTTAGTGGGAGCTAAATTTTGGGTTATCTAATGCCTTTCCTGACCGTTCAGACATCCTTCTTCCAAATTATAGAGTAACCAAGGGGCAAGGGCCCTTGTTTTATAGAGTTGAGCTCTGCTTTGTTTGGGGTTTGGGTTTTTGTTTTCTTGTTTGTTTTTTTCCTTTTTCCAAGCCACGGCCCAAAATCATTTGGGAAGTCATTGAAAAATCGCCAACCCTGTCATTCCAAAGACCACTCGAGAGGCTTCTTCAGCCCCGCCTATGTCGCCTTTCTCCCTGCACAGTGAATGGCCCCCTACACTGGTCTATTTACATCCTTGGTTCCAATTTCATTGAGTTAGTAAATAGATAACCATGGATCCCAATTTCCCAATAGGAGACCACATTCAGATTTGGCCAGAAGACAGATCCTGTGGCTCTGAGTAGCCTACTATTCCAAGCCGCACAAATTGATATGATGCCACCATCAGCTGGTGGTTCCGGAAAATGAACCATGAGCCCATGGTCCTCTGATGCCTAGTTTGCTTTCTAGAAGACACTTTGGGTTTGGCCATAGATTTAAAGTGGAGTCCCAACTGCCAAGGACAGAGACATCAGTCTGAGGCCCTCAGGTTCCAAGGTGTGGCAAAGAAAGCAGATGGTCCCAGCTACCCATCGGAATAGTGGCTGGGGTCTTAAAGGCTTGTATTCAAACAAGCAGCCATCTACATGAGACGTGAACTAGATCCACAGGGAAGAAGTACACCAGCCTATGTGATCCAAAGATGATGATAGCAAAAATCCAAACACGATGACCAAAAAGTATCAGAGCCTGAATTGTGAACACCCAATTTGTAGAAGGTGATGGAGGACTGTGGGAGCCCCAGATCCATCTGCAGAGTCTCTAGTCAGATTAACCTCTAGCACATCCCCTCTGGTCACAGTCGAGGGATGTGCCCAGCTTTCCTATCTGACAGAGATGATTGTAAACTTGACTATGGTGGAAGGGATTAAGGTATAATCTGATACCTGGTCAGTTGACATTCCTCTTGACCCAACCTGAATTTGCTCTAGGTTTAAATATTTCTTACTTGTTCCATGACAGAAATTTCCTCTCTGGCTGTTTGATATTTATAGTATTATTTTTCTTTCTTTTTTGTTTTTTTATTGTTTCTGTTAGGTTTCCCAGTTTATAAAGCCCAGGAGGAGTAGATACATGGAGACAATAACTGATGCACTGGTTTATCAAGGGTGGGAGGGGGAAAGGGTGAGGCAATGTGGGGAGCAAATAATGAATGCAGCAGGAGAGGAGGGAGCCCACAATTGATTGTGATGATGTATATACAACTTTCTTAAAGCAACTTAACTATGAAAGTGTTTATGATATGTGAATTTTTGTATCAATAAACTTTTATTTTTAAAGTGACCTAGCCAGCTACTCAGAAAATCCAGAGCAATACCTAGATGCCTTCCAGTACCTCACCCTACCCTGATCTGGCCTGGAAAGATGTCATCATAAATCCAGGACAAACCATGATGCATTTTGAGAAAGTGTGAGTACTGAAGGAGCCCAGGAAATCCGCAGGCGGCTTACATGTGATGAATGAAAACTAGCCAGAGCGAGAATCAGCTGTGCTGCCCACGACCCGGGATTATAAGGAGTCCACTAAAAGGTGAGCATGGGAGCACTTTCTAGTGTGTATCAAGGCCGGACTAAAGTCAAGGTGGCAATAGACTTCAGGCAAGGAGGAGCAGTTCCCGGAACCCCCCAGGACTGGTGGGGAAGAGTCATAAAGGTTGGCAGACAGACAGTATGCTTTTTTGTTTTGTTTTGTTTGGGGGGGAGGGGGTTTGCTAGTTTTTCCCCTTTTTTTCTCTCTCTTCATTCAATCTTTTGTTTTCTTTTTGTTTTGTCTCTGTTATTGTTGCTTTGCCTACCTATATAAGATAGGCATGGGAAGCAAGCCCAAGTAGGAAGCAATGGGACTGACAGTTCTGGAGGGACTTGTGGGGAGAGAGAGGTGGAGGAAAGGAGCGGTGAGCAAACAACGCCATAGACAGGGGAACAACTAGGGAATTAAAAGCAACAGGGAGGAAAACGTAGAGCTCTCGGTGGTGTTGGAGCAACAGCAGTCTATCTGAGAGGAATTCCTAAGAGGCAGAAGGGCGAGCATGATGGTGAGGCAGGAGGAAGGTAAAAGGAAACAGAGGAAAGATCTAGTATGCAAAGCTATGGATAAAGGTATAAACATAGGTGTACACTTATGTAAATATATTAATTCATAAAAATAGAGGTATTGGCCTATGTAAATATATTTATATGGCAATACACTGAGGAAGTGGACAGACTTTGGGCCTCTGCTCAAGTCCTTACTCAAAGCAAGAACACTTTGTTCTAATAACCTGGCATTCTATAATGCTCACCCTCCCAGCAGGATTGCTGAAGTCAAATGGGTGCATGAGCAAATATGGTAAAGAAAGCTGATGGTGTCCGGCTATCAAAAGATATAGTGTCTGGGGTCTTAAAGGCTTGAAGATAAACAAGCAGCCATCTAGCAGAGAAGCAAGCTTAACCGTCCAATTGCGCTTACTGGACCCATGATTAGTTGTGGGGTGCTGGCATTCCCCCCACATTTCTTGACCAGTCGGATCCCCCAAGTTGAATTTCATAGGTCCCCTGTTAGTATTGACCACAATGGGATGGACCTCAACCCCCAAAGGTAGCTACATACTTCTCAAACTCACCAATCAGGTGGCATTTCACAAATGTCGTTTTTCCAGTACCACCGTCACCCACCGGTACGAGTTTGAACAGGACTTGGGGTTCTCCTTGGGTTGCCAACGTGATGGATCTTTGAGAAGTATCTCCAGGCTGCATCTGACAGGCATGGAAAGATGGTGGAAGTGCAATTCAAATGCCCCTTTTATGTTTTTTGAAGAATCTTCATCAATTCACAAATGTCTATTGAACTATTACTGTGCTCCGGGTACTTTATTCTGTAGCAATAAGGATGCCCTGGAAGGCTTTCATTTCAGAGGATGAAAAAATGTTCATTTTAGGAAACTTTTATCTTGTAGGTTAATATGGAATGAAGTAAGATAGAGCTCTCTGTAACTCTCTAATGAGGAGGACATGAACGTACAAATGAGCAATGCATTCTTTCATTCTATAAATATTGAATTAAATGCCTACTGGGAGACAAATACTTTGGAAGGGCCTAGAAATCAAACAATGAAGAGAAAAAATATACTCCTTTGAGTTGCTCATAATTTTGGTAATGACACAGCAAAATTGTTGTTCTATGAAGAGAAATGGAAGCGTGAAGAAATTGGGGTTTTTTTTAGTCTCCACATCATGCTTGCTAAAGTAGATCAGAAAAAGAAGAAAAAACACCCTCAAAATGATAGGTGGACTGTAAGAGCCCCCAATAAAATGACTTTAAATAAATGAATACATTTTTTAAAGATAGATTGACAGTGTGGCTGCAACCCTGAACTGAAACATAACAACCATGGTGAGGCTGGCACAGGCGGGGCAGTGATTCATTTTGTTGTGTGTAAATGGGTCGCTATGAATCAGAGCTGACTTGATGACCCCTCACAGGAACAGCAGTCATTCGGCCTCCATTGAGTTCTTTCTGATCATTGACCAGCAAGGTGAAAAGCTTTGCCCCCAGGAAGAGTGTGTTTGAAAGTGGACTCCCGGCACTCCCCTACCAGACCAACACAGGTCCCCCTCCCCCTCAGAGACTTGCCCTATGTGCCCTTGATGAAAATTGGAGCGCAAGCGTGGCTTAGTTATGAGCCATACCCTGAGGGCCCGGAGCCAATCTTTTCTTTCCAAGTCTTTCAAATCTGCTGTAGTGCACACAACATATTCCAATCATGGTCCTTCTTCCACTTCTGTAGTCTTGCCTGCAACTGTGATGAATTGATCTGCTTCCAGTCATGACTTTGTAGCTGTTTTCTTTGTGCTCCATGTCCTATTGAGGTGTTTGCATTTCTGTGAATCTTTGGATGACACTGTTGCTTTGAGCTGATGGTGTTGTTTACCCGCATGATTTCTCTCTGTCTCTGTCTTGTCTTTGTCCTGTTTAAGACTGAATGAATGTGTCTTGATAACTGATGTTGAATTTGGGGTCTCTTTTCTCCCCTAAAGGAGGTCTGATGGCCTAGTGGGTTCCAAGGTAGGTTGCTAACCACAAGGTCAACAGTTCTAACCCATCAGCCCTTTCTTGGGAGAAAGATGAGACTTCCTGCTCCAATTAAGATTTACAAACTCTGAAACTCACTCACAGGAGTGAGTTTCTACTCTGTCCTGTCTCATCGCTGAGTTGGAATTGACTAGCTGGCAGTGAGTTTGTTTTGTTTGTGGGTTTTGTTTTCTAGTATTTCCTCTATTCCTCTAGAACAGGGTGAAAGTTTACAGAGCAAACTGGTTTTCCACTCAACAGCTCATACATATTTTGTTTCATAACATTAATTGCAATGGGGAACATAACGTAACAGCACTCTTCCCAATTCTTCCTATGTTTTCCATTTCCATTTGTCTTTCTATCCAGTGCTGTGCTTTCTATCCTGTCCCCTGGGTAAAGCTTTCCTTTTGCATACGCTTGGTTTTTCTAAGAAGGGTGTACCTTCCTATCGTTATTGTCCACCTCATATGCTTGGCTATTCAGTGGCTCAAAGTTGACCCACACTTATGAGTGCAGTTGAAGGCTCCACGTGGGTCTCAGGACTGGAGATACCGTAGTGCCGAGTGCCCCAGGAGTTCTTCCAGTCTCCATCAGACCAGCAAGCTTGCTCTTTTCCATGGCTTCGAGTTTTGTTCCATGTTTTTCGCCCACCATATCCTAGACCCTGTATTGCGTCCTTTTCAGAACCGTCAGAAGTGATCATTGAGCACCATCTAGTTCTTCACGTCTCAGGGTGCTAAAGGCTAGGGTTCACATCTTCAATTTTCTTCACAAAGCTCTCCTCTGAACAGGGAAAGACAGATAGTTGCAGATTAGAATGCCATTCACAGACAGTTAAGACCCCACTTGTTACTCCCCAAAGCACGATGTAGATGGTTATCTTTTTAAATCATTTTACTGGGGGCTCATACAACTTTTATCACAGTTCATACATACATCCATTGTGTCAAGCACATTTGTACATATGTTGCCTTTATCATTTTCAAAACCATTTCTTCGACTTGAACCCTTGGTATCAGCTCCTCCTTTTTTGCCCTCCTTCCCTGACTTTCCCTTCCTCATGAATCCCAGATAATTTTTAAATTATTATTTTTTCATGTCTTACACTGACCAATGTCTCCCTTCTCCCACTTTTCTATTGTCTGTCCCCCTGGGAAGGGGTTATATGTAGATCATTGTAATCAGTTCCTCCTTTCTCCCTCCGCCTCCCCTTCCCCTCCTGGTATTGCTACTCTCATTATTGGTCCTGAGGGGTTTATCTGTCCTGGGTTCCCTGTGTTTCCAGGTCTTATCTCTACCACTGTACATACTCTGATCTAGCTGGATTTGTAAGGTAGAATCAGGGTCATGATAGTGGGGGGATGGGGAGAGGAAGCATTAAAGAACTAGAGGAAAGTTGCTTCATCGGTGCTATACTGCACCCTGCCTGGTTTGTCTCTTCCTTGTGACCCTTCTGTAAGGGGATGTTCAATTGTCTACAGATGGGCTTTGAGTCTCTACTCTGCACTGCCCCTCACTCTCAATGATATGATATTTTGTTCTGGGTCTTTGATGTCTGATATCTGATTTTATCGACACCTCATGATCACATAGACGGGTGTGCTTCTTCCATGTGGACTTTGTTGCTTCTCAGCTAGATGATGACTGCTTGTTTATCTTCAAGTCTTTAATACCCCAGATGCTATCTCTTTTTCAAAAAAATTTTAGTAAATCATTTTATCGGGGTTCATATAACTCTTATCATAATCCATACATGCATCAATTGATTAAAGCACCCTTATACATTCGTTGCCCTCATCATTCTCAAAATTCACCTTCCATTTGGGTTCCTGGAATCAGCTCATTTTCCTTTTTTCCCTCCCCATCCCTCCCCGCTCCCCACCTCCGAGACACTGTCTTTTGAAGACCGGGCACCATCAGCTTTCTTCCCCACATTTGCTATGCACCCAATTTGTCTTCAGTGATTGTGTCAGGAAGGTGTGCATCATGGAATTCCAGGTTATTAGAACAAAGTGTTCTTGTGTTGAGGGAGTACTTTAGTAGGGGCCCAATATCCATCTGCTACCTTAATACTTAACATATAAATATATGTACATAGATCTATTTCCCTATATTTTATATAAATGTATTTGCATATGTACATGCCTGTATTCACCCTCTATAAATGTCCTTTGCCTCCTAGTTCTTTCCTCTATTTCCTTTTAGTTTCCTCTTGTCTCACTATCATGTTCGACCTTCATTTGTGTTTCAGTAATTCCTCTCCGTTACATTGCCCTTGATCAAGCCCCACCAGGCATCCTATGCCCTCCTTGCCATCGATTTTATTTTTTCTTTTTTTGCCATCGATTTTGAATCACTTGTTGTTCCCTTCTCCCTGGGTTGGTTGATACCCCTTTCATTTCTCCTGCCTCCCCCTCGCTGGTGTCCCCCCAACCATTGGTCCTATTGTTTTCTCCTCTGGATTGTTTATCCTGCCCATCTTAGATAGATATGCAGAGACAATACTAAGCACAAACACAAGGCAGAGCAAATCAAAGCAACAAAAGAAAAGAAAACAAAAACGACCTAAAAAAGAAAAGCCTATAAATAGGTCCAGGTCTGTTTGTTGACCTTTAGGAGTGTTTTCCGGTTGCGTCTGATGGGGTGCCATGCCCTGGCCCCAAAGTCAATTTTTGGTATTCCGCGGGGACTTCATTGCTTTGGTCCCCTTGCTGCTCTGTTTCACGCCCTTCGTGTTTCTCCCTGGTGTAGTGTAGTCAGCTTGGGCACAATTCCCCACTGTGTCTCCAGTGTTGTCCCCCGTAGTGCTATGGGTCTGGGAGGGATGTCTTGTCCCGAAGTGGGGCCGGCCCTATGGTAAACTCTGTGCATTGGCTGTTCTGGGCAGGAATATCATCCTCAGGGCTTGGTGGGCCAGGATGTGCTCCACTCTCTCGCCTTCCCTCTTCATTTGCTCCTGTGTGCTCTGATCAGAAGTGCTTCTCTCCCTGAGCGGTAGCTTCAGTGCTGTCCTCTGAAGTGAATTTTTCTTGGGGGGGGGGGCGTGTCCATGTAGTTGGGATTGGGGAACGACCCTGTAGACCTCTCTATTGATTCCCTGCTTCATGCCAGTATGCTGCATTCACATCTTGGTGCACCAGGTAGAAGTCTCGTCCCTCTCCCCATCGCCTGTGGAGATGTAAACAACACCCTCCTCTTGGGTGAGTTAGTGCCCTGTTCCCCCACTACCCATGTCTCTTCTTTTTTCTGTTTCTTTCTTTCCCCCTCCTGTTTAGTTGGCTGCCATATGCATCCTTGGATTGGGTCTGGCCCCTGCCAGAGTACCCGCATCTCACCCCAGGAATGTAAGTATACAGAAGTTTTTCCCCTCTGCCCCTTTTGCATTTTAAGCTTACCTCAGCAGACTCATGTTGTACTTGTCCTTTTGTGCCTGGCTTATTTCACTTAGCATAATTTCCATAGATGGCTATCTTTATGGACTGTTATGCCAATTAACTTTGATGTCCCCTGAGACTACAGTCCAAAGTCCTTAGCCCCAGTCACTGATTCCCTCAGTGTTTGGTTATGGCCAAGAAGTTTCTATTACTTTATCCCCTGTATTCTCTACTGTATTGGTGGATTTATTTGCAACACATATAAATACATAGGTAGAAATATCCTTCGTCAAATGTATTTGTAGTCATCCTGTATCATTCACCTTTCCATTGCTCCGCTTGTGAGTCTATCTATGTCTCCACTCATAGATTATTGCTATTAGTATTACTGCAAGATGTGTGTGTAGTATATTTACCTTTGTTGCCTTTAAGGAGCTCGGGTGCGACTGTCAGGTAAGCTGTGGTCTGCTAACATCAAGGTGAGTGACTCAGACTCATCGATTGTTCTGTGGTAGAAACGTGAGGCTTTCTGCTCCTGTAAAGGTTGCCAGCCACAGAAACCCGAGTTAATAGGGTCACGATGAGTCAGAATCCACTCGATGGCAGTGGATTTGAGATTGTGGGTTTCACTACCTTTAACTGCCTCAAATGTCTTCCTTTGCCTTGATCATTTTGGGCTGACCTCCCCTAGTGCATATTGTCTTTTCCTTCACTCGAGTTAGAATGCATGTACCTTCTAGTTAGAGATTTGCCCTTTCTTTCCCTTCCACTCCTAGTAACCTTCAAAGAATCTTTCTTTCTGTGTGTCAATCTTTACTTGACTTTTAAAAGTGGTGGTCTGATACAATGATGGTCCTTTGGTGACTGACTAATTTCATTCAGCACAATATCCTTCAGGGTGATATGCATTAGAAGGTGTTTTACAGATTAATTGTTGTTCTTTGATAGTGTGGAGTACTCCATGGGGTGTGTACATCATGGCTTGTTCATCGTTTCATTTCTTGATGGACACGGGTTGTTTTCATTGTCTTGCTTTGGTGGAGAATGCTGCTATGAGCGTGGAAGTGCACATATCTATTTGAGAAGCTGCTCTTATTTGTCTAGGGTAATCAGGAGAAGGCTGGATCATATGGCATTTCTACTTCCAATTTTTACGGAAGCACCATTCTGTTTTCCATGGTGGTTGGACCAGTTTACAGTCTTACAGTGTGGAGGTTCCAGTCTCTCTACTCCCCAGCCAGCATTGGTTGTTTTCACTCTTTTTCCCCAAAAAAACTTTGCTGTAATGCTGGAACCACATCCCCAAACATACCAGTACTGTTATTTGTGGTAATTGAGTTAGCTCATCTATGTCTCACCCTCCTCACCTAGAAGAACAAAATCAAAGAACCCACAAACACCTCCAAGGATCTAGTTTGCATTAAGAAAGGCAATTCCAGAAAAAAGCCCAGCAGGGTACCTGGAAGACAGTAGTGCTCACTGAATATTAGTTTCACTGGTATGGCCAATAGTGAGAATTAGTCAGTCTTCTACATACAGTTGTCTTTTACCTCATTTGCATAGGAAAAACTTGATAATAAATGTAGAAGCAAAATGTGTTTATTTTTTTACAACTCCTTTACAATATCTAACTGGAATCGACTTGGTGGCGTTTGATTTTCTAGTTTGGTTTCTACAATACCTTTTCAAATAAATGCTACACTAAACAGAATGGGCTTTCTCCAGCTCAAGTGTTGTATCCCAGACGGGCAAAGAATCCTACCAAGCTGCAGAGGGTGCTGGAAATGCCAAAGTGCCAGTGAGGGCGTTCCTCACCCACTGGTATTCGGCAGGCTCAGAAAAGGCTTAAATTAGGAAATCTCATACATGAGATATTTTAAATTCTGAGCCGTGTGGGTGTTCCTCTTTTTGATCCTGTATCCCTACAAAAAATTTTTTAACTTTATTGGGGGCTCTTACAGCTCTTATAACATTCCACACATCAATTGTATCAAGCATATCTGTAGCTATGTTGCCGTCATTATTTCCTAAACATTTGCTTTCTATATGAGCCCTTGGTATCAGCTCCTTTTTTCTCTCCCTCCCCCTCTCTCCCTCATGACCCCTTGATAAATTCTAAAGTATTATTGTTTTCTTATCATACACCGTCCGCAGTCTCCCTTCCCCCAAGGTTTCTCCTATTCCTCCCTCTTGGGGAGGGAGGCTTATGTGTCCATCGTTAGAATCAATTCCCTTTTCCTGTTCTCCTCTTCCCACCTCTCCCTTACCCTCCTGGTATCACTACTCCCATTTCTGTTCCTGAGGGGTTTATCTGACAAATGTTTAATTAAGGAAAAATATCATATTAGGAAATTAGAATGGCAGTACATGTTTCCAATGATGTAGCTTTCTCTCCTTTGGGCTGTGCATACTGATGGATCTTATCACTGCTATGTTATCACAACTGTTCAATCTTAGAAACACAAACAGAGCTTTGAGATTTTTATCATAGTATCTTGAAAGACCAGCAATCCTTACCAATTTAGATGTATCAGAGATAACTCTGTGAACTCAGTGAATATGCAACCCCGCCTTAATTGTTCGCGAGCTCTTTAGACTTTAACCAGTGACATACAGTGGCTATGATGAATTGTGAAACACTTGTGTAACTGCTGAAGTTGAGTATCTAGATTGCAAATATTCATATTGGTAAGCAAACTAAAGGGGAGGCCGGGATAACTCAGAGACCAAAACTAAAAAAGTGTACCATGTTTTTAAGGGCACAACACTGACTTATTAAAATTAAATTGAAGTTCTACTCTCTTCCCACTAAGAAGGCTCTCTTCCTTAGGGAGATCCTAATTGAGTGGAAATAGCTTATTGTTTCCCAGGTGCCCAGGGTGGAGTGGCCCAGACATTCCAGAGGCAATACTCACCTATTTTTGGCTTCTTGCTTCTTCAGGAAATAAAAGAAAAATTATTACCTATGGACAAGTAAAGACAGTTTCAAAAAGGCATTTATTTTTCAGGATTGAGGAGGGGGGAAAGAGGAATCAGAACAACATTAATTCTAGAAAGGATCCTGGACAACTCAATTTCCTCATTTTACAGGCAAGGAAATTGAGGCTCAGTGAAGGAATTAAGCTTTTCCACATATATGTTTGCCACATCGTGCCAGGCATGTTCTTCCTGACACTTGTTCGTCGCCTTGAAGCCGGCTCCAAAGCATAGAGCGCTTCTGTATTGCCTGTGCCCTCCGCAGGTGTGTGCGTTGACCTGTTTGAGCTTGTCATTGTAGCTCTTACATCAGTGCATCTCACTGAAGGCTTCTCTTGCTTGTTTGTTTCGATGACCATCTACCAAAATGCTTTCCTTTCCTGAGGATGTAAGTGAGCAGGCCAAGTTTGTCCATCTTCACTTTCAAGGAATACTCTGCACTTCTTCTAAGACAGATGTGTATTTGCTCTTGTGGAAGTCCAAGGTTTATTCAACATTCTTTGGCAACATCCCAATTTAAGTGCAGTGGTAAGTATTAACCCTGTCCTTTGGGTAAGGAAACTGAGGCTTAGAGATATTTAAGTGACTGATCTTAAATCACCACACTAGATCCAAAGTACATATTCTGTATATATATATATATATATATTCATATTGATATGCTTATATTGCATTGCATAAATTCTAATAAACAAATGTAAGGAAAGTGAAAGTAAAAGCCTTTCTCAAGCCCCTTACAAATTTCCTTGTCCAAATCTAACTGATAACTACTGATAGCAGACATTTGTTCTAAGCCACATGAAGCATGCTCTTCTAAAAACACAATATAATTTACTAGAAATGGGAGTGTCAAAGCAAAGAGTCTTATTTCTAAAAAGTAATTTTAAAATATATCAATTCTTAAAAGACTGTACTTTAGGGATGGGAAGAGGGAAAGTATATGTATGTTTTTGTCACTCTTGCACAAGTTCCCTTTGGTTTAGTGCAGCTGTCTCGGGTTTTTATAATCACATTAAGAATGGCATTTGGATTGGATTGCATTTTTTAATTGGAATATCTGGGTATATTTTTATTTATTGGGTTTTTTCTTCAGATTTCATTTTATTTTTTTAATCATTTTATTGGGGGCTCTTACAGCTCTTAAAAGATCCCATCCATCAATTGTATCAAGCACATCTGCACACGTGTGGCCATCATCATTTTCTAAACATTTACTTTCTCTTCAAGGCTTTGGTATCAGCTCCTCTTTTTTCCCTCCCTGCCCCCTCCCACCCTCATGACCTCCTGATAAATAATAAATTATTATTGTTTTCATATCTTACACTGACGGCTGTCTCCCTTCACCCATGCTTCTGTTGTTCATCCCCCTGGCGAGGGTGGGTGCTATGCATCGATTCTCAGTTTATTTTTAAATAACTAATTATCAAATTAAAAGATCTGAGATGGTGTTTACATGCATTAGTTTTGCTCACTAGTGCTTAGAAAATATTTTTTTAAACATTTTATTAGGGGCTCATTCAACTCTTTTCACAATCCATACATATACATACATCAGTTGTATAAATCACATTTGTACATTCTTTGCCCTAATCATTTTCAAAGCATTTGCTCTCTACTTAAGCCCTTTGCATCAGGTCCTCTTTTTTTTCCCCCTCCCTCCCAGAAAATATTTTTAAAGTATTCTTTATTCTGGGAAAATGATGAATCATTTTAGAATATTATTATTTGTGTTTCCTTTTAATAACCTCCAGTAGAGCCTTAGTTTCAGATAGTGTACTGCATTATCATAGATAAGGGTCACATCAGCATCCCTTTGACTGGTTATGCTCTAGAGGACAGAGTCCAGAAGCCCTGATACCACAATGAGCTAAGCATTGTGAAGGAAGTTGTTCAAATCCATGAGCCTCCCTCTAGGAAAAAGTGAGGCAGTTTGCTCCTTTAACTATTTACAGTTTCAAAAACCCTAAGGAAAAGTTTTATTCTTTTTTTAAATCGTTTTATTTATCATAATCATTTATTATCATACAACTCTTATCACAATCCATACATCAGTTGTGTAAAGCACATTTGAACAATCATTGCCCTCATCATTCTCAAAACATTTGCTCTCCACCTAAGCCCCTGGCATCAGCTCCTCAGTTTTACTCTGTCTTATGGGCCACTGTGGGTAACTCTGAGTTGGAATCAACTCAAAGGCAATGGGGTTTGGACAGATTTCTCAGGGCTCTTAGGTCACAAGGATGCTATAGAACTGTAGGATAACAGACGTATACTGTTTGAAACACTGGATGTGTGCTAATTTGTTACAGCAGCAATAAAATACTAATACATCTCCCAATTTGCCTTTGAGATGATAGTCTTTAGGATACTTTCCTTGAATGATTCCCCAGTTTTGTTTGAGTTTGAAGACAATGTTGATTGCTGCAATACACAAATGGAGGGAGATTAGCTTCTCTAATGGCTTTTCCATTGCAGGGCTGAGCTTCCCATTTACAAAGAGGTAGAGAGGGTGGGATTATTCAACAGTTCTTTTACGAAACTCTCTTGGGATTATTGAAATTATTTGTTTATAAGGGGGAAAAAGTCATAATTATTCTCATAGATCCTTGTACTTATACAGCTTATAGTGGGGCACAAGTAAAATTTCTTGCTTAAAAATCTGTTTCCCCTCTGGACTTTAAATATCATGAAAATAAAGATTCTTTTATCATTATTATTATTTATTAAAAGATCATTTTATTGGGGCTCAGATAACAATCCATATATCAATGGTACAAAGCCTATTTGTACCTTTGTTGCCATCATTAGTTTCTAAACATTTACTTTTTATTGAGCTTTTAGTACCAGCTCCTCATTTTTCCCTCCTTCCTTATTATTATTATTGCTGCCCTGATTTTTCTCTAACACCTAGCACAGTGCCTGGCATATACTGGAAACATAAATAATTGTTACATGATTGGATATTTCATGGCAGAGAGATAAACCCAAAATCTGATTCTTCAGTGATGACTGAATATTTTATAAGGATCAGCACAAAGCTAGTTCCTATGAGGTGGAGGTTCAAGGTGTCCTAAACGTCCAACTTTTCCAAACTGCTCTACCACTCCATCATCTCTCACATCCACTCCTCCTCCTTCCCTTACTTCTCTCCCTCCCCTCTCTGGGTCCTGTAAATCTCTTCGGAGGATGTGGTGTGGTGGCCATATCTGACTTCCTTTGGCAGTCCAAAAGAGGTAGAGGAGAATCCATTTCCACACTAACCCAACCTGGATTGCCACAAGGCAGAGACCAGACATGCCGCCACCCTGCACCCTTCCTTTCCCCTATTCTGACACCCACTGTTGCTCCCGTGGAGCCCTCTTCTCTCCTGCATTCCATAACCGGCTGCAATGGCCACGCAGAACTCACAGCAGAGAGTACTCATGATCATGAGGGTTGACCAGGCAAGCTTACCATATAAGCCAGTATCAGAAAACACTACCTTTGTCCACAGCAGCACCTCTTCTCAGCCAGCCACCAAGTCTCAATCTGGTCTTCAGCCTCTCAGTCATGTGGCCCCTTGGCCTTGGCCTCTGAAGGCCAAGGAACCTCACTGCCCTGTGGTCTCAGCGGGGCAGCTCCTGTTTTCTATCCTTTCCAGCTCCTCTGCTGCGTTGTCACTTCAGGCAGAGATCTTGCATGTGCTCAATCATAGGAATTTCTCTGCTCCTGGGGCTGAAATGGCTCTTATACCCAGAAGAAAAGCAAAAGTGACCAATCCCAGAGTTAGAATCCCAAATACTTATTTGGATGGCCCCACCCAATCATTTGGTGGAAGGTACAGAGAGATGGATTGCATAACTATTTAAGCAATTTCACATCATCACACTGCAGCATCTCTCACAGAATTCACATCTCTTAAGGGACTGGCTCGTGCAGTTGTGGAGGCTAGCAAGCCCCAAATCCATGTGTTAGACATCAGGCTGGAGGCTTTTCCTGATTCAGGTGGTTGCAGGAGATGATGAATCCAAATTAGCATATGAGACAACAGGCTGCTAGCTCACAAGGCTGCAGAAGTTGGCAGATTAGGTCATAGGACAGGTTTCTGGTTGTAGGGGCAGAGCAACCCCAAATTGGCAGGTCAGATGACAGATTGCTGTCTCACATTCCAAAAGCCATAGGTCAGAGTTTGACAATATAGGTACAGCGCAAAAGAGAAAACTTTCTCAGAATACACACATACACAAACACACACATGATGCAGACCATACCCTACGAAGACTCCCTTTACGTAAGTAATGTAGTACAAGGGTGTGAAGAGCTGTGACTGGGCTAAGGTCAGTAATACAAATCACACTCTAGGAAGATGTTGACTCAGATACATCCCACCCTAATCTTGCATCATTAAAAATAATTAACAGACAATTCACTCCAAGATGGAACCATAGCTACAGGTATTGAAGCAAATTACAAATGAAGATAATGACATCATTAGTAATTGCCACGTTACACGATTACATAACAACCAAAACACTAAATATCATGGCTCAGTCAAGTTGACACAGAGAGGTTCCATACAAGTGGACCAATATCGATCTCATAGGACTTATTTGAATTAGCAACAAACTGTCTATTCACCTTGGTGGGTCACAAGCACCTTATTTGTATAGTAGCACCCAATTTTCGTATGGAAGTCGCAAGGACTATGGCTCAAAAGACCATATTAAGCCATTCAAATGATTAATGAGATGCTAACCTGCTCTGTGTAAGTTTTTTTTAATACATCTTTACAACATAAAGGAGCCCTCATGGCACAGTGGCTGCATATTGGGATTCTAACTTCAAGGCCAGCAGTTCAAAACCACAAGCCACTCTGTAAGAGAAAGATGAGGCTTCCTACGCCCATAAAAAGTTATAGTCTTAGAAATCAACAGGGGCAGTTCTACCCTGTCCTAAAGGATCGATATGGCATCAACTCGATGGCAGTAAGTTTACAACATGAACTTGGGAATGAACCTCTTTGTAGATGATTATGTTTTCATGGAGCTAGCTCTCTTTCATGTTGATTTGGACTATGTTGTCTGAATGTTATTCTGGAGACATCTCTGTGTTCCTGAGTACATGAGAATTCCTTCCAAAAGGCGGTCTCAAGAGGTCAGGAACAGATTGTCGGACAAGATAATGAGCGGAGTCTTCACTTCTGCTGGCCGCAGGCCCTAGAGTGAGTTGGGCAGAGAGCCCACCCGAGCTCATTGTGCTGAAGGAAGATTGTATTTCTCCAGTCTAGAGCCCAGATGGAGCCGTTTGGGAGCAATGGAGCTAAAAAACCCACTGACGAAAGCAGTATCTCCTTGTTGCACACATTTCTGAGAGCGGCAGCTAACTGAAACTGCTTTTCCAGGAGTGGTCACTTTCTGGAAGTGTGGAAATGCTGTTGTTAGACTGAACAGCAGAGCTGAAAGCCTATAGGGCATTTCCACACCACACTTTTCACAAGGCCCCATTTATTCTGTGAAATTTCAGTTATAGTTCTGTGAGGGTGAGTGTTTCTGAAAGAAAGGTTCTGGAATTTTTTTCCCCCCAGGGAGCGGTTATTCCTTTGGGTCCTCTGTTTTGCAAGCAATAGAAACTGCCCCTGGCAAACTTAAGCCTGTGGAAGTTATTGAGAAGAAATGGGTAGCACAAAGAATGGAAAGAAATGCCAAAAAAGGAAATCTCAGGAAAGATGTGAAGCAGAGTTGATGAGTGACAAGAGCCAGTAAGCACATCTTTGTCGTTGTTGTGTTGCGGCTTGCCATCCAGTTGGACCTGATTCACTGCGACGCTGCGCACAACAGAACGAAATACTGCCTGGTCCCGCACCATCCTCAAAACAGTTGTTATGTTTGAGGCTTTAGAAGTCAGTCCATCCTAAATCAATCCTTGGATCATTCGTCTCAAGAGTCAAATTCTCCAGAGAAGCTGATTGGTATAGCTGAGGTTAGATGTCCACTTCCTGGCAGGTGGGATAGATATTTCAGTGGACAGTTCTGCTACCTCTATGGAAGAAAGAGATATGGTTTCCTAAAGCTGATGCCACAAGGAGGAAGCAGGATTGTTGGGCAGGTGAAAACATCAGATGTGTACTCATCAACTTACTAAGTGCAAGTTCAGAAAAATTAATTTTTCCTTCAGTCCCTGAGCAAAGAGATATACTTGTCTATGGAACCCAGGCAAGTAATTTCCTTTAATCTTGGACAAGTCATAGCCCCTAATTAAGCCACAATGCCATCCTCATTTATAAAATGTGTTACATAGTTTAGACTAGATGATTTCTAATGGAAGAGGCAATTTCTAGAGTAGAGACCAGAAGCGAAGATCAGGAAACCCAACTTCTCCCAGGCTTAACACTGCCCAATGATGTGGCCTTGGCAAAGTCCCTGAGTCCCTGGGCAAGTCTCAGTTACTTTTATTTTAAGAAAAAAAAAGATTGAACTAGAGACCTTCCAGTTTCTTCTAGCTTTAAAAGAAACCGATGAGATATCCTTTTTCTTATGAAAGAAGCCAAAGTATTAAGGGACAATAAAGCCTGCCTTCACTTAAATAAGGCAGGTGCATGTGCCAAGTAGAAGCAGAGAGAAAGGGAGGATAGAGCAAATGTGGCAAAAAGTTTAAAAATTGGTCAATTTGGACTGTGGTCATTCTTTGAGCTATTCTTAGAGCTTTTCTGTGAAGTTTTAACTATTTCAAAATGAAGTTCTAAAAGGAAAAAAGTCCATGGGAAGGGCAAAAGGAAATCTGCTCCTCCGCTTGCCTGTCCGAAAGCCTTTTGATGGATTGTGTGACAAATGAATATTTGTATGTCCGCATTGCTAGATTCAAACTTCCCAGGGGAAGTTCTTAGTGCCAAGGCCTACACTCAGCAATGTATCCTCCCTCGTCGTGCCAAAGCGCCACTGTGGACCTGCAAGACACTGGATAAAGCTTATCTATTTACTCTTGCCTGGGGAGTCTGACTCAGTGGGTGGAGATTTCCTGTTGACTTTTATACTTTTATTTTGGTTTAACAGTTTGGAAGTAAGTACTTCAGACACTAAATATATGTATTTAATGCTTTGTTGGTTTTTATATTCTCCTATTACCCAACAAATTTAGTCCTTACTTGATTTGAAGCCACACATTTTTAACTGTAAGCCGTCATTTTTTGTTCCAAACGGTTTACGCTGAAGGATCTTCACGGCAGCGTTGCCTTCACTAGCGGAGCACTGGGGCTGAGCTAGGGCTTCATCAGTCACTGCTGTGCAGTGCCTTTGAGTTGAGTATGACGCCGGCTCACAGCACCCCTACACAGAGTGGAAAGCAGCATGACCCCGTCCTGCTTCCTCCTCCCAATGGTTGTTAAGCTTGAGTCCGCTGTGTCAGCCTCTGGGCCAATCTAGTTCCTCACTGTCTTCTTCTTTTTGATGACCCTCTACTTCCCGAAGCATACGACCCGTTTCCAGGGGGTTGGTCTTTCCTGGTAACATGTCCTGAAGTCGGTGAGACAAAGGCATGCCATCCATGCTGCTCTGTAGCCTTGGGGCTGAACTAGTTTCAAGATGAATTTCTTTGTTCTTCTGGAAGCCCATGACACGTTCTTCTTCTTCTTCTTTTTAAAAAATCTGCATTCTTTTAGATTAGTTGTGATTTAATACCTATATCATGATTCCCATGACACTTTCAATATTCTTCACTAGCACCATGATTCATCAATAGAAAACTGGTTAAATGAACAGTGGTATATGCGTTCAATGGAATAATATGTAGAGGATAGAAAGAATGAAGCAGTTTTATTTTTTGATAAATGGACATAGAACAATATCCAAGTTATATTTTTTAAGAACATTGGGTAAAACATGAAAAAGCTTGCTTAACCTTTGGGAGGTTTGATAAGTTTTTTGACTTGGTGAATGCTGAACCATCTGATTTGTAAACCTCCCCACCCCCGCCAGTCACAATGCAACGTTTAGAGAGAGGGGAGGGCAGGGGAAGTTTGCTTACATTAACTGAGGAGACGATGTTTTGCCTGCTCAGCATACGCTTGTTTATGTTTACCCAAACCAGAGTGTGTCAGAATAAAACTGTGATCTTTAGGATTTTCTTTCTTTTTTCCTTTATTTTTGATATATATGAAATCATTTTATTATGAAGGATAAAACTACACTTAACACAACTAGTTTACAGCCATTAGGAAACCTGACTTAGTCAGTAGTTAAAAGCCAGTCAAGTGAATATGGGTGGAAGGCTGGATGGCTGACTCAGACGGAACAGTGCCACTCGATGCCCAGGTGAAGCCAGAGGAGGCTTCAGGTATCAGGATTCCTCCAACCAAAGAGGGACCCATCCGGGCTCCTCAGCCTGTGTCGATGTCCCAGTAGGTGTCTTTGGAGTGAGTAGAACTCAGACGGGGGTACACTCAGCCCAGGGAAACTGGGTGTTCTGTGGGTGGGTTGCTTCTGAGCTTCCTCAAAAGAAACGTATCTTCCAAAATGTCAATCTATTTGTGATAAAATCCTTATTAATCGTACAAACGCTTAAGCTCTCAGCTATTTGTTGAAAGGTTGGTGATTTTAACTCACTTAAGGAACTTCAAAAGAGAATGATCAGGCGGACTGCTTCTAAAACAGCACCGCCTTGCACACCCGACAGTCTACTCGACACACACAGGGTCGCCACGTGGGCGTCACAAATGCTGACTTTTCAGAGGCAGAGCCCCTGACCTTTCTTCCAAGACGCCTCTGATGAACTCCAACCTCCACCTTCCAGTTAGCAGATGAGCATATCAGCTGTGTTCACCACGCAGGCACTCCTTGTATGTGCATATTCAGAGCACTTTCTGGAAAACATGTAGACAGTCAGTAACAATGAGAACCTTTGGAGAAGAGAACTGTGGATGAGGGTACGGGCCTCGCAGAAAAGGATGGGAAGGAGACTTTGCTTGTCACCTGTGTATTGTGAGGTTTGTACCGATCCCAAGCTGTTTACAGTTGGTGGATTTAATGTAGCGCCAGCGCCTGGTTTGGAGTGCCCTTGTGCCTGTCTCCACATGTGGCCTCAAAGAAGGTTACGTTGCGGTCAAGGAACCTGTTCTGTTAGATTCTGAGTATTTTGAAGATTGGGTCCATCATGTCTTCCTCCTCCCAGTAGCTAACCCTCTCATTGCATATAAAACTCAAAAAAACTCACTGTCACCAAGTCAAATCTGACTTAAAGTGACAGGGTAAAGCTGCCCCTGGTGAGTTTCTGGGGCTGTGATTCTTTACAGGAGGCGAAAGTCTCATCTTTCTCTCCTCGTTGCATATAATAGCCCTGCCAGGTTTCTTCTGACCCTGGATCCACCAGACTCCACACCCACTGACCGGCGAGCTTCCTGCCTCCATCCCACTTCACCTTTCTGTGTCATCAACCAGCGGCTGCGTGGGTCTGAAGAGGGCTCCAGCTAGCAGTGGACCCACGGACTGGAGCTGGACTGGGCTGGGATATGCCTTCTGAGTGTCTCTGGTTTTGTTTCTCTGGACCACCCATCCTAAGACAGCCACCACTGTCGACAGTGCTAACAAGAACAGCCTGTCCTAAAGGCTTCCTCATGGCATTGCTTACCTGTACACCAAGAAGGTTGCTAAAGCACCAAAAGTTCTCAGGAGGTTGTCCCAAACAAGCCTAAACGATGGCAACCAGACCGGAGATGTTTCCCCGGGCGCTGACTGCGACTGTGCCTGGATCAAGCGTGCCTGCCTAATGGAGCAGCAGGGAATCGTGGGGGAAAGGTGCGGGCACAAGCAAAGAGTCAGAAAACTAAAGAAAACCATACTTTTTTGAAGAATAAAAAATGGTTCCTTGGAAATGGTGGTGGCAACAATTGTCCACTCATGCTTGATCTAATTAAACTACGGATTGTTAAAATATCTGTAGAGCTCCCAATAAAATGAAAGAAAAACAAAGGATTCCTAAGTCTTTTTTTTTTTTCATTGAAAGTTGTCCTGATTGCACATGTCCCAAAAGGGGTTTAGCCAGGAAGACCAAAGCCCACGTCACCTTTGGACTCTTTGACTCTTCTTTCTTTGCTTCAACCTTCTTCTCAGTTCAGGCGGCTGCGGACAGGTGTTCCCACCGGTGCAGTGCCCACTTCTGGGGAGGCCGGCCAGCCCTGCATTGCAACCCCTTGCATTGCCAATGAAAAGCAAACTAAACTCCCTGCTATGGAGTCAAGGTGGGCCCTCAGCAACCCTATAGGACAGGGTAGAATTGCCCCTGTAAGTTTCTGAGACATTAACTGTTAACTGGAGTAGAAAGCCCAGTCTTTCTCCTGCAGAGCGGCTGGTGGTTTCGAACAGCAAACCTTGAGATGAGTAGCCCAATTTGTCACTACTACACCACAAGGGTCCCTCCCACTGCGGATGAGGCTCCCAATCAGCCAGGCCAGAAGGGTTCAACGTTCATCCCAGCTGTCCTCTGTGAAGGTCACCACATTGTTCTGCATGCTGAGGGCAGAGTTAGATGCATGTGATCTCAGAGAGGGAGACCATGGTGCCTGGGTGCTCCAGGGCAGGGTGCGAGTCGCTGGATGAAATGAAGGCCTCCCCCTAGCCAGAAAACCAATCTAAATCTATTGATGAGGATTAATATCTACAGTATAATGTTGTGACAGAATCCAGTTACACAATAGCACTGCGTGTAATCCCATTTATATCAGGTTGTTGTTAAGTGTCTCAAGTTGGTTGTGACTCATGGCAACCCTATGCACTACAGAACAGAACAAAACATCCTGGGAAGCCGGGGAGGGAAGGGATAAAGAGGAACTGATATCAAAGAGTTGAAGAAGAAAGAAAATGTTTAGAACTAATTGTCCTAGAAACTGTACAATTATGCTCGAACTATTTGAATTATGGAATGTTATGACATTGTAAGAGCCACCAATAAAGTGATGAATTAATTTTTTTTAAGAGAGAAAAGGAACACCCACCGGGTCTGACACCATCCTCACAATTGTTGTGTCTTAGCCTATTGTTGGAGTCACTCTGCCAGTCATCTCCTGAGACCCTTCCTCTTTTACCTGCCCTTCTATTTCACCAGGGACTGCTCTCTCCTGACAATTGTCCAAAGCACGTGAGAGGAAGACTTGCCATCTTCACTTCTAAGGATCCTTCTGGCTGTACTTCTTCCAAGGCAGGCTTCCTTGTTCTTTTAGCAGTGCACAGGGATTTTAATCTTCTTCACAAGCACCATAATTCAACTACACCAATTCTTCTTTGATCTTCCATATTATAAGTCCATATAGGAAGATAGACAAGCGGCCATCTAGCTGAGAAGCAACAAAGCCCACATGGAAGAAACACACCAACCTGTGTGATCACAAGGTGTCAATGGGATCAGGTATCAAAGAGCCAGAACAAAAAAAAAATCATATCAATGTGAATGGGGCCTGGGGGCCTGAGTGGAGACCCAAAGCCCATGTGTAGACAATTGGACATCCCCTTATAGAAGAGTCACAAGGAAGAGAAGAGCAGTATAGCACAGAGGAGACACACAACATTCCTCTAGTTCTTTAATGCTTCCTCCCCCTCACCCTCCCACTGTCATGACCTCAATTCTACCTTACAAATCTGGCTAGACCAGAGCATGCACACTGGTACAGATAAGAGTTGGAAACACAGGGAATCCAGGACAGATAAACCCCTTAGGACCAATAATGAGAGTAGTGATGCCAGGAGGGGAAGGGGAAGGTGCAAGGAGAAAGAGGGAACCAATCACAATGATGGACATATAACCCTCTCCCAGGGGCACAGACAACAGAAAAATCTGTGAAGGGAAACAGCGGTCGGTGTAAGACATGAAAAAAAATGTATAAATTATCAAGGGTTCATGAGGGAGGGAGGATGGGGGAGGGGTGAACATGAGGAGCTGATAGATAACAAGGGCTAAAGTAGAAATACAATGTTTTGAAAATGATGATGGCAACATATGTGTAAATGTTCTTGACACAATGGATGGATGTATGGATTGTGATAAGAGCTGTATGAGCCACCAATAAAAAGATTTTTTAAATCCATAGAGAGAGCACTATATGTTTATATAAAAAGATATATGGGAAAATTGATGAAACTATCATCCTAACATTAACAATCTTTCTCCAAAGTGGATGTCTTTTAACTTAATCTCTATATTTTTCGTGTTATACTTTTTTTTGGTGACTACACAACATGTCACTTTTTTTTAATATGTCACTTTTATCAAAAAGTGAAACTCTCAAAAATCAAAAACACCTGAGTAATTTCATTTGTTTTACTCTTTGACTCAGCAAATCTTTGTTGCTCGCATCAGGCTATCCTCGAGTTACCTTTCTCCTTTTGCCACATTTTCCGTGTGCCCATAGGAATCAAAACTGAAGCGAAGTCTTTATCAAGGCCCCTTTTGTCAAATTTAGTCACCACAGGAAAAGATCAGAACAGTAATTGCCTCTGGGAGTGATAAGTAGGAATTGCCTAAGATAATGAGAGTGTTTTGCCCTGATAGAGGTTTTGGCTACAGAAGTCATAGATCTGTCAAACTCAAAGGAAGTTACTCTTAAGATTTGTCCATTCTGCTATAGGTCAATTCTATTCCCAAAGGAAGAAAACCTGTGCACAAGTGGGAACTGAGTAAATGTATGTGCCCAATTCACTTTGGAACACACCAGAAACAAGGTGAATTAATAGTTGAATAGATGGATAAATAAAGCAAATATAATAAAATGCTGTGTTTGTCCAGGTTGTCTAGAGAAAAAAACCTGGGACATTCATATTGTATAGGAAAGAGCTTTATATCAAAGAGCAATTGTATATTGAGAAAGCATCCAAGCCCAGGTCAGATCCAGCCCGTAAGTCCAATATTAGCTCATGTGTTCAATATTAGTCCTTCAATTCCTCTTCAGACTCACGCAGCATATGCAATGAAGTCAAATGCAGGAAGATCGCTGACCAGTGTGTGAAAAGCCTGTGGAAGCATCTCAGTGCTGGCCAGGGTCTCCACTTGACTCTTCCAGCTCTCGGAATCTGTCCTCAACAGGAAGGTGGAGTAGAGGGTGAGGCCTACCTCTTCTCATGGCAGAATCAAGAGAGAGGAAGTTCCCAGAATCCTCATGAGAAGACCAGGACCACACAGAGGCATCATTGGCTAGGACCTGATTGACACGTTAGACTCCTCCCCCTCACTAACAACACACACAACTTGACACAAGATTATGTAACTACCACAATGCTAACAGATTCTAAGTAGTATGTAAACATGTGCTTATTGTGAAATTCTTTTAACTTTTCTGTTTAACATCCAGAGAAGCTATATTATGAAGAAGAATGTGGTCAGGATTGGAGGAAAGCTTATTAACCACCTTCAACATGCAGTTGACACAACCTTGGTTGCTGAAAGCAAGGAAGGCTTGAAGCATTTGCTGATGAAGATTAAGGACAACAGTCTTCAGTATCTGAAGGGGTTTCCCCCAGAAATGGAATTTATTTTCAAAGCTAGGTATTTAATTTTTTTAAAAAATACACCTTATCACCTTCGAAGTATTCTCCACTGCACATAATATATTTGTCATATCTGCACATCTATTCTTGGACACATTTTTCAAACATCTGTTTGGATGGATGGCTGACAGCACCTCCCTTGTTTTTTCTTCAGCTCGTCTATGTCCTCAAATCACTGTCTTCTCATGTCTCTCTGCTTTCATGGAAACAAAAAGAAGTCACAAGGAGCGAGGTCAAGTGAGTCAAGTACATGGAGCAAGAGAGACATGCTATTTTTTTTGCCAAAAACTGGCACATTCAGATGGCTGCATGAGCAGGTGCATTGTGGTGGCAAAACCAGACCCCCATGGGCCACAAATCCGGCCTTTTTTGTCGCACACTGTGACACAATCTTTTCAGAACTTCTGAATAGAAAGCTTGAGTAACGGTCTGACCTGGTGGAACGAACTCCAAATGCACTACAAGCGACATTTTCGTCCATTCAGGAAGTTGACAGACATCCAAAAGAGGTTTGTTATCAATTGACATTTCACTCTTTTTGAAATGAGAAAAACACTCATACACATCAGGTTTTTCCAATGGCGCTGTCCTTGTAAGCTGTGTTCAACATCAACAGTTTCTGCGGCATGTTTCCTGAGCAGGAAACAAAATTTCACAGCTGCACACTGTTCTCTTAAATCAGCCATCACAAAAATTGAGGTTAGAGTGAAACTGCTTTTACAAAAAAATTTCACTGTGACCATAGAGAATCACCCCAGTCGTTGCCACTGGGTGCCTAACTCAGAGTTGCTAGGTGCCCACCTCACGGGAGAGGTGGGGAGAAGGGGGAAATGTGTACTATGAAAGCTCCCCTCTGCCCAGCACAATTCTGTTTTGGGGGAGTGTGCCCCTTCATAAATTCCAACTCAATGTAAAAATAAATAAAAACAAAATCCTCACAACTAGACCATGGACATCACTGTGATAAATGAAGACAAGATTGAAGTTGCCAAGGATGGCATCTTGCTTGGATCCTCCATCAATGCTCATGGAAGCAGCCACCAAGAAATCAAGCATAATGCTCTGAGCAAATTTGCGGCACAAGACCTCTATGTAGCGCTGAGGAGCAAGGACTCATGTGAGCCTGACCCACTCACCTCATTCGCATGTGAAAGTTGGATTTCAAATAAGGAAGACAGGAGATGAATGAGCGTTTTTTAATTATAGTGGTGGCTTTCAAGAATATTGAAAGTACCATGAACTTCCAGAAGAACCAAATCTGTCTTGTAGGAAGTATAGCCAAAATGGTCCTTGGGAGCAAGGATTGTCTCACGTACTTGGGACATATTATCAGGAGAGACCGGTTCGTGGAAGAGAACATCAGACTTGGTAAAATGAGAGTCAACAAAAGCGAGAAGATCCTCAACGAGGTGATTGACACGGGGCTGTACCAATGGACCCACACATAGCAAACATGGAGAGGCTTGTGTGAAATCAGGTGGTGTGTTCTTCTGTTGTGCCTAGGCTGCTGTGAATCACAACTGACTCAATGGCACCTGACAACAACGGGCAGGCACTCTGCCGAGCACTTACACTGCCCCGCTAAATCCTCATAAAGAGACTGCAGAGGTCAGCGCTGTTAGCGTCCCCGTTGTGCAGATGAGCACACGAGTGCTCACAGAGAAGGTAAGCTACTTGTTTTTAAATTCCCACAGTTTTTATAGCCTCAATACGCATAGTAGATCAGTATACATAGTAAATAGCAGTAAATACATAATCATAGCTTCTATGTATTGAGCATCTTCCATGAGCCTAAGGTGAAATCTCACATATTACCTCCAGACTCCTCAACGTTGCACCACTTCCTGTAGGCCACATTCCTTGCCGCTCTAAATTAGACCAGGTCTCTTTTTTATGGTACCTTAGCTTCTTTACACTTCCACATTTGCAATTAGCTAGCTAATTCTTTAATTCATGTCTTCCATTCTGAACTGGAATCTCAGTGAAGATCCATAACAATTCTTGCTGACAAGTTAATACTATCAAGGTCATACTGACCCTATCGGACAAAGTGGAACTACTCCATAGTTTCCTAGGCTGCAAGCTATGGGGATCAGATCACCAAGTCTTTTCTCCTAGAGAGCTCAGATGGGATTAAACCACGGGTCTTTTAGTTAGCAGCCAGGTGCTTTCAGCATTGGAACACCAGGACTTATCTTCAGTGAAGATATACCCACTGCCACTGAGCTGATTCCAAGGCACAAGGACACTCTCAAGGTGTAGGGTATCTCGCCCTGCCATCAAGTAGATCCCGACTTCTGGGAGCAAATAGCCTCATCTTTCTCCCACGGAATATCTGGAGGGTTTACAAAGGCAGCCGTGATGTGAGCTCTCAGGGCTCTGTCAGTGAAGGTATTATTATTCACCACTCTATTCCCAGTATCTCGTGCCTGCCTGTTGGTGTAGTTTTTATTATGTATCCTCCCATCTTATTTTTTTTGCTGTAAAATTACAGAAATCTTTATGATGCATAAACATAAAAGTGTGAAGCTATTGTTTCTCAACATGTCCTCCATCTAGGACTAACACTTCTTAAGGTGGTAATTCTGTCTTTGTAACTCTTTCCTGATGAATTCTAAGGTCCTTGATTTTCACTATGTCGACCTGGCAGTGTTGGCAGCCGTGGAGAACTCAAATCGCGTTTCTTTCCCATGTTCTTTCAGCTTGGGGGAGCAAAAAGAAGTCTGAAAGGGCAAGATCGGGGCCATAGGGTGGATGGGGTAAAATGTCCCAAGGAAAACTATCACAGGACAGCCCTTGCTACCCTTGAAGAATAAGCAGGTGCATTGTCATTGTTTGGGGAAAACTTCCTAGGGACTACTTGCCTGGACTTTTTTTTCCCCCACCAATGCAGCTTTCCTTTGTCTTAAAATGTCTTCCTATGATCGCCCTGTGTTCTTTGAGAAATTAAAATCGAATAACATTACTCTTCTGGAATCCAGAAATAAAAGTGCCATAACTTCATGAGCTGATCCCTTTGGAAGCCAAGAAGCAGATTGTTGCCATCATTTTAAAGGAGGCCCAGTTGTGGAAACAGTTTAGCATGTCACTGCCAACCAAAATCTTGGTGGTTTGAGTCCATGACGTAGTGACTCTGCAGAAGAAAGACACTGTAATCTGCTTTCAGAAAGTTTATGGTCCAGGAAAGCCAATAGGACACAGAGTCCTGCTTTCTCACATCAGCTTGCTATGAGTCGATAATTAACTCCATGGTATTATAGGAAATGATTACATAAACATGATCATTCTGACTCTCCCCCCAAAAAACAACAAGGAAATTGTGCTTCACTTTGAGGAAGCAGGAAGCGGCAGAGAAAAGCAGACAGACAAGAGACAAGGAATCAACAAGTCAAAGACAGTAGGGAAATTGCTTCTCTTGTCATGCCTGCCCTCCCCTTCAGCCACATAGGCTGCTGGCTTCTGTGAACTAGGGACATGACTCTTGTTTCAGAGCCTCCTCTCTAACCACTACACCTCAGGCCTATACAAAGAGACAGAAATGCAGATGCTGCTCTGACATCAGTGACCTTCCCAGAAGGCTAGCTGGGTGTGGATTTGCCTGTTGAAAAGGTGTATATATTTATAGGTTTCATATTAAGGCAGCATGTGAACATTGACCCTCCACTTAAGTACTCCCTCAATGCAAGAACACTTTGTTCTATTAAATTGGCATTCCAGGATGCTCAACTTCCTGACACAATCACTGAAGACAAATGTGTGCATAAGCAAATGTGGTGAAGAAAGCTGATGGTGCCTGGCTATCAAAAGATAAAGCTGGGTCTTAAAAGGCTTGAAAGTAAACAAGCGGCCATCTAGCTCAGAAGCAACAAAGACCATATGGAAGAAGCACACAAGTCTGTATGATCACGAGGTGTCAAAGGATCAGGTTTCAGGCATCAAAGAAAAAAATCATATCATTGTGAATGAGGGGGAGTGTGGAGTGGGGACCCAAAGCCCATCTGTAGACCACTGGACATCCCTTTACAGAAGGGTTGCTGGGAGGAGACGAATCAGTCAGGGTGCAGTGTAGCAACAATGAAACATACAAATTTCCTCTAGTTCTTAAATGCTTCCTCACCACCCCACCCCCATCATGATCCAACTTCTACCTTACAAATCCAGCGAGACCAGAGGATGTACACTGGTACAGATAGGAACTGGAAACACAAGGAATCCAGGACAGATAAACCCTTAAGACCAATGGTGAGAGTGATGATACCGGGAGGTTGGAAGGAAGGTGGGGTAGAAAGGGGTAACCGATTATAAGGATCTACATATAACCTCCTCCCTGGCGGGAGGGGGTGGACAACAGAGAGGTGGGTGAAGGGAGACATCGGACAGTGTAAGATAGGACAAAATAATAATAATTTCTAAATCATCAAGGGTTCATGAGGGAGAGGGGGTTGGGAAGGATGGGAAACAATGAGGAGCTGATACCAAAGGCTCAAGTAGAAAGTAAATGTATTGAGAATGATGAGGGCAACAAATGTACAAAAGTGCTTGACACACAATGGATGGATGGATTGTGCTAAGAGCTGTACGAGCCCCAATAAAATGATTTCAAAAACAAAGAAGGGAGTAACAAGGACCAAGAGGGTGTGGCACATCCAGGTGGGCCTATTGATTAGTGATATCTTGCCGGAGTGGTGACGCCCACTGGTGGGCACATTGGACACTTTGTGATCTGTAGTGTGTGAGACATTAATAGATGAAAAGCAAGATTTTGAACTGCCAAATCCTATTTAGATCAGGTAATCCAAGCTGGATCCAGCAGAGGACATGGAAACACAGATATCATTGTCGACACCAAATGGATCCTGTCTGAAGGCAGAAAATACCAGGAAGTTGTTTACTTGTGTTTTAATGACTATGCAAACACATTCGACTGTGTGGATTGCAGCAAGCTCGGGGTGGCATTAAAAAGAATTAGAAATCCTTAACACTTCATTGTGATCATGTGGAATCTATACATAGACCAAGGGACAATTGAACAGACCAAAGAAATACTGCATGGTTTTAAATCAGGAGAAGTGTGAGTCAGGGTGATAGCCTTTCACCATTCTTAGTCGGTCTGGATACTGAACAAATTATCTGAGAAGCTGGACCGTATGAAGGATGTGGCATCCGGATTGAAGGAAGGTTCATTAACAACCTGTGATACGTAGATGACACAACTTGGTTTGCTGAAAGCAAGGAAGACTCAGTGTACACTGCTGAAAACCCAGATCCTCACAGCTGGACCCAAACATAGCAACATCATGATAAATGGAGAAAGATTGACATTGTCAAGGATTTCATTTTACTTAGATCCAGAGCAATGTACACAGGTGCAGATATCAAGAAATCAAAGAAACCGATGGCTAGGATCGCTATGTAACACACACACACACACGAGGGGACGCGCAACAGAAAGGTGGATGAAGGGAGAAAGTGGATGGTGTGAGATATGAAAACCATAATAATTTATATCTTATCAAGGGTTCACAATGGTAGGGGGTGGACAGGGAGGGGAAAAAGAGGAGCTGATACCAAGGCCATAACTAGAAAAAAATGTTTTAAAGATTTTAATGGCAATATTTGTACAAACGTGCTTGACACAATGGATGTATATATGGATTGTGATAAGAGCTATATGAGCCCCCAATAAAATGATATTTTTTAATGACAGAAAACAGAGAATTAACAAAAAAGACCAAAAAAAGATGGTGGCAACATATATACAAATGTGCTTGATACAACTGGTATATGGATTGTTATAAGAGCTGAAAGAATCCCAATAAAATGTTTTGTTAAAAAAGAAAGAAAGAAATCAAAGAAAGTACTGACTGCACTGGGCAAATCTGCTTCACAAGACATATGGAAAGCGGTGTAGAGCAAAGTCGTAACTTCAAAGAACAATGTGCGTCTGACCCAAGCCAGGTATTTCAATCACCTCCCAGTACATGTGAGAACTGGATTTTGAATAAGGAAGACCGTAAAAGAGTTGATGCACTGAGGGCGTGCAACAGAGCAGCAAGGGGAGCAAAGCAATGAAGGCCCTGGGAAACACCAAAAATAGATTTTGGGGCTAGGGCATGGCACCCCATCAGATTCAACCAGAAAACACTCCAAAAGGTAAAAAAACAGATTTGGAACTATTTATAGTCTTTTCTTTCTTTGTGTTGGTTTTGTTGTTTTGCTTTATTTGTTGTTTTGTTTTGCTCTGTCTTGTTTTTGTGCTTAGTATTGTCTCTGCATGTCTATCTAGATAAGATAGGCAGGATAAACAATTCAGAGGAGAAAACAGTGGGACAGATGGTTTGGGGAGTGGTGATGTAATTGAGAGAAGAATATTAAAGTACCTTGGACTGTCCAAAAATCAACCCATCTGAGTTGGAAGAAGTAGTCAGAATGCTCCTTAGAAGCAATGATTGCAAGACGTCATCACATGTACTTATGTTTTCTTCTTTAAAAGAGTGTTTATTAAATTTCTTTACAAAGCAACATCCACATGCCTGACCCAGTAGCCAAGGATACCCTGTTAGGCAGTGGGGACTGGCTGAGGCATGGCAGACAGTTCTGCTTCCACCCATCTTGCCCGTGTTTGGTACAGTGGGTAGCTTCTCTTCCTTGGTCGGGCAGGGGCTTCTGAGGGCCAATCTTGCCACTTGGGTCTCAGGGCAGCATGATCATCACTTTGATGTCCAGCACACTGTATCTCAGCAGCACATGGTGCACTGCCTTGTCAAGGTCGTAGTTAATGGTGTCTCCATGTGGATTGTCAGGCCATCTACAAAGTTCATTTATTAAGTCCTGTGAGATAGTTTATTGTGCCAGCCTGGCTGATAAACACAAGTGGGATTAATTGAAGGGTGGAGAGATAAATGGCTTGGTGAGCCTCGCCTTTCTTGTCTCTCGCTCTTTGATCATCGGACCAGTATGCTGCTGCCTTGCTTGTTCTGTGCCTCAATTTACAGGGTACACTACCTGTGGGATGCCTAGCCTGTGGATTGTGTCACTGTAAGTTGAGGTCCCTTTAAGACTCCACGATTGGAATTTACATCTCTGGAGCTGGGGACTGACAGTTGGCGACCTGGCTGACAGTTGGTGACCTGCCTTGTTGTTTGCTGCCTGTGCTGGGATAGCCTAGCTCTCTCTACAGAGGACTACCTGGCAGCACTCAAGACTTGAAGGACTGCCAGAGTCTCACAACTCTTTCATGGGAGTGAGTTGCATTAAGTCATTTGTACTGCTTTATAATTTAACTGTTCATTTCTTGTATTATATATCTATCTATATAAATATGTATAGTTATCAGCAATCTGGTTTTATCTCTCTAGAGAACCCGAACACATCCTGTGTTCTCAGTTTCCCAGACACCACGACCTCATAGCCTTTGACTCCATTCTCTTTAAAAAAAAAAATTTTATAAGGGACTCATATGACTCTTATCACAGTCCGTACATACATCAATTGTGTAAAGCACATTTGTACATTCATTGCCCTCATCATTCTCAAATCATTTGCTCTCCACCCAAGCTCCTGGCATCAGGTCCTCATTTTTTCCCTTCTCTCCCCGTTCCCCCCTCCCTCATGAACCCTTGATAACTTATAAATTATTATTTTGTCATATCTTGCTCTGTCCAACGTCTCCCTACACCCACTTTTATGTTGTCCACCCCCCAGGGAGGAGGTCGCATGTAGACCCTTATAATCGGTTCCCCCTTTCAATTCCCCCCTCCCTCTGCCCTCCCAGTATCGCCATCCACACCACTGGTCCTGAAGGGATCATCCGCCCTGGATTCCCTGTGTTTCCAGTTCCCATCTGTACCAGTGTACATCCTCTGGTCTAGCCAGACTTGCAAGGTAGGATTGGGACCATGATAGTGGGGGTGGAGGAAGCATTTAGGAACTAGAGGAAAGTTGTATTTTTCATCGTTTACACTGCACCCTGACTGGCTCATCTCCCCCGCAAGATCCTTCTGTAAGGGGATGTCCACTGGCCTACAAATGGGCTTTGGGTCTCCACTCCACACTCCCCCCCTCATTCACTATGGTAAGATTTTTTTGTTCTGATGATGCCTGATACTTGATCCCTTTGACACCTTATGATCACACAGGCTGGTGTGCTTCTTCCATGTGGGCTTTGTTGCTTCTGAGCTAGATGGCCGCTTGTTTACCTTCAAGCCTTTAAGACCCTAGATGCTATATCTTTTGATAGCCGGGCACCATCAGCTTTCTTCACCACATTTGCTTACGCACCCAGTTGTCTTCAGCGATCGTATCAGGGAGGTGAGCATATAATGATATGATTTTTTGTTTTTGATGCCTGATAACTGATCCCTTCGGCACCTCGTGGTCACACAGGCTGGTGTGCTTCTTCCATGTGGGCTTTGTTGCTTCTGAGCCAGATGGCTGCTTGTTTACCTTCAAGTCTTTAAGACACCAGGCGCTATATCTTTTGATAGCCGGGCACCATCAGCTTTTTTCACCACATCTGGTTGTTCACGCTCTTTGTCTTCAGTGGTTGTGTCGGGAAGGTGAGCATCATAGAATGCCAATTTAATAGAAGAAAGTATTCTTGCATTGAAGGAGTACTTGAGTGGAGGCCCAACATGGCTCCATTCTCCATGATGAACTGAAGCATGCCATGTCAGACCTTCTGCACAGTGAGTCCTCCTGGGTATTTGTCACACTGAGATGGCCTGGGCAATGGCACACAGACATCTTGTGGCCCCCTTTTCAGCAGAAAACACCACACTGCCCTCAGCGAAGCTAAATTTCTTCTCAATGACAGCAGTCAATTCCTGGATCTGATGACCCTTCTTACCAAGAACATTCTGTGTCCTGGTATCTCAGGTAATGATTTCTGTCCTGGTCGGTGTAACTTGAACTTCAACTCCAGAGAAACTATCTTCAACTAGCTCCTCAGAGAGAACTCTTTCAGTTTAGCTTTGAAGTAGCCATCAGCGACAAGCTTCCTCTTCTTGGAAATGTGCACTGCCATCTTGTGCCACAGCTGCTAAAAGGAAGTCCATCTTAAGTACTTCTGAGAGATGATAAGAGGCCAGTCCTTGAAGAAGGGCATCATGCTTGATAAAGCAGAGGTCAGGAAAAATGAGGAAGAACATCATGGAGTTGGATTAACACCGCGGTTGCAACTATGGGTTCAAACATAGCCACAATTGTGGGGTGGCGCAGGGCTGGGCTGGGTTTCATTCTGTTGTACATAAGGCCATGGTGAGTCAGAAAAGACTTGACACCCAACCGCAACAAGGCACACCTATCTCTTTACTATGGCTTCTGTTGGTATCTTTTTGCTGATTGACCGTCAAGCTCTCTTAAGAAAAAGAGACCTGCCTTCTAACAAATAATTATGGCAGATGATATGATAATCTGGCTGCTGAAGTCAGGGTTTTATATTTTTAACCTGGATGAATAAAGCCGCTGGAAGCACTGCTTTCTGAAAGCAGAGGGTCAAATTTCCCTTTGGTATTGACTCATTCTTAATCTTGGGAAGCACCCTGGGAGGGCCTCTTGGGCTGTGTAAATACAAAGCACTTACCACTCCTAGTTGCTCCACTGTCCTGTCAGTGTAGGCTTGTGGGTTGTCATGTTGTCAAGTCGCTGGACAGATTTCAGTGGAGCCTGAAGGCTGAAGCCAACTAGGAAGAAAGACCAGCTGATCTGCTTCTGAACAATCAACAAGTGAAAATCCCATGGGAGGACCCATATGATCCCATTGTGCTTGGGTCCTCTTGACCGGCAGCTAACAACAATAGCAATCGTTTTGGAGGGGAGGAGTCCCTGCTTCGTGCAAATGGCTAATTTAAGTGGCTGCTAGCCAAAAGATGGGAGGTTCGAAGTCACTCAGCGGCACTTTGGAAAAAAGGACAGGCAGCTTTTGGAAACTGTGTGGAACACAGTTCAACTCTGACCCACATGGGCTCGCCATGGGCTGGACTGGACTCAACAGCGGCTTTATATTACTGTGAGTGCTCTCTGAGCCATAGGGGATGCGGTAGACAAAGTGGAATGGAGAGGCATGCTGAGAGAACGTGCCAACTTGTTCTTTCTCACATAGTGCCGGAGGAGAGGCTGCAAACCAGAAGGAGCTTGTTACAGGATGCTGTGGAGTTCTACCTGTGGTGGTATGTAAAACTAAAAAAGTCCCAGAACTTAGGAACTGAGCTGCTGGCAAACTCCCCTGTACTCTGTCTTTTGTGGGGCATAGGCAAGAGGACACCATCTGGCGGTGGTGATCTCAGTTGTGTTCTGAATGTGTCCCATTTTTCAGGTGGAATATTAAGAGTGCTTCCTAAGTCAGTGGTGGGAGCCAGAGAGTAGCGCCAGTCGAGCTGCAATCTCACCCACGAGAGGCTGCAGGGCAGCAGCAGGTTCGGAAAGCTGAATTAAAAAAACCACACAGGAATGGCTCCTGAGAACCCAAGAGCTACATTCTATGGTATTATAAAAACTGCGGGGGAGGGGGCAGCCAGGAGTATACTATGTGCGGGCAGTGGCTATGAGAGCTTAGGTCATCATAATTTACATAAAATTTTTATTTTATTTTATAGTAATAAGCTAAAAAGGTAGGCTGCAATCTAAGTTACTCTGTATGCAAGTACAAGTCTCCAAAGTAGCCCCCAATGATCCTCACCTTCTGGTGCCCGTGCCCTTAGGCAGCCTTGCCCACTGCAACAGTCTGGTCCGACCTATACAAACGATAGATTAGGGTGGAGGTTACAGTTCGCGATTTCCAAGACTGCATCATAAAGAACATGCAATTTCTGCGGGGGTCTCTTGAGTCACTTGCTCTTGGCAGCCAGCCGTCATCTCATGAGAGCACCTGAGCATCAGTCTACGGAGGTCCACAGGGCAGAACTGAGGTCAGCTTAATCAAGACCCAGGACCGACTTGCATGGTAAGAAAAGCACATTGAGGTGAATCTTCTAGTTTCATTCAAACCTTTAGTTGACTGCACGCCTGGCTGACATCGACTGAGCCCCTTGAGAAGTCTGTAGCCATGACCACCCAGTCAAAGGGCTGCCAAATCCCCGACTTGCAGGAACTAGGAGAGACAATAACTACTAACTACTGTTTTATACCACTAAGGATTTGGATAATGTGCAATGGAGTAATAGATGTTTAAAGCATCGTACTATACCTAGTCCTCACTTATCCACATAGTTGGGTTCCAAAGACCAGGCTGTTATTTGTAAGTGAAGGATGACCACATCAGATCCCACAATAAAGGAACTTGACATCAGTTCATAATTGCTAAATCACACCATTACTTAAATGCCAAACCTCCGAAACCTTTGTCTGGCCAAGCTGACACACAACTATCCCAGCAAGCATTACTCTCACCTCATACTTTAATGTTTGTCACTGTCAGACAAGTATCGTGTATGTGAAAAAATGTCAGATTGTAGATCTTTTACTATTGTCACAAAGGCAGCATTTCAGGTGAGATAGTCAATAAATAATGAGTTGGTATATAGATTCTACAGAATAAATGCCTCTGTATAAAAATCTGCCAGAGAGATCAGGAAAGTTTTCAGATAGAAAAAAAAAACAGTCACAAGTTGAATTGTCAGAGATAAACAGGAGCTTGCAGGTGGATTTGAGGTGGAAGAAAAATAGTAATCTTTTCAAACTTGAGCAACAACTTGACCACAAAGCCAAGGGCAAGAGGGCCTGGCTTATTTTAAAATAAGCAAAGAGTTCTGCATGACTGGAGTGCAGTATGTTTAAAGAATGAGTTACTGGGGTTAAATTTACCTAAAGAATTTGGTTTAAAAAAATAAAAAGCATTTGGTTCCTGTAAGTTAACTTCCAAAACCTAGGAATTTCCCCAGTGATTGAAATGTCTTTGATGAGGCTCTATGAGGGTTTATGCTAATGCTGCCTTTGGTGTGGGGCTGGCCAGAGCAAGAGGACCCATCTTGGTGTCAGTTGACCTCAGAGGCATGATTCAATCCACCACGATTCCATTATGACTCCACAATACAGACTGTGCACAGAAGTTATATGTGCTTCCTGGTTGGTAAGTGACACTACCAAGGAAAGGTAATGTATCTCTTTTTGAGACACTGAAGATTTATGTTGGGAATCCTGCTGGACATTGCCCTATGTGTTCCTTCATTTAATATTCTTTTTGCTACAATCAAATTGTAATCATATGTATATTGTTTTCCCGAATTCTATGATTCATTCTAAGGCATTATTGAACCTGAGACCGTAGTGGGAGCCAGCAGGTCAGAAGTGAGGTAGTTCTGGGGTTTAACTTAGTGAGGAAAATCCTGAATTTATAGCAGCAGGTCAGAAGTGAAGCTGTGTGGGGTCTCCAAGCTTATAGCTGGCACCTGAGGTAGTGGGCAGGGATTTGAGCAGTCTAGAAAACTGTGCCTTTTTACTTGGGAAGTCTGTCCTGGTTCAGGGAACCAAGGTCGGAAGAAGGAGTGCTCCCCGGGCAGCTTGGGTCAGAATAGACATGGAACAGAATTGAATTGAATTCATCTTTATAATTTAGGAGTTGATTTTCCTAACATTGGTAGAGAAAGAGTAGACAGGAACCAGCTCACAGAGGATCTCTTTTTTAATCATTTTATTGGGGGCTCGTAGAACTCTTATCACAATCCGTTCACCCATTGTGTCAAGCACATTTGTACATTTGTTACCATCATCATTCTCAAAACATTTGCTTTCTACTTGAGCCGTTAATATCAGCTCCTCATTTCCCCTCCTTCCCCGTTACCCCCTCCCTCATGAACCCTTGATAATTTATAAATTATTATTATTTTGCCCAGTGGATCTTATATGCCAGATCAATGCATCTGTTTCTTCTCCTGAAGGAAATGGAAGCATTGAAGAAATTATAAGCAGACAATTGACATAACTAATTGTACATTCAGAATAATGACCAGCTGGAAGAGGAAGTGGTGACAGAGAGGCCATTTAGGGGTTACTCAAGTCCAGATGAGAACTAATTAGTGCATGGAAGAGAGAGAATAGATGGGGGGGAAGGGGCTTTCAGGAGGCATAAATTTTAGAATATGGAGGATGAGAGAGGGAAGATGGAAGGTCTAGACGGGTTGACACACTGCCATGCACAACTCTTCTAGTACATGTGGTGCTGAAGTACGATTGAAAAAAAATGTAAAGGATTATCATTCAAAAAATAAAGGATATTCTTCAAATAATGGTGATTTCATTTTTTTGTTAAACTATATTTATGATTCTCAAATCATTTTTAAACTGTGTGAAGGACAGGATTGGCTCTATGTCTCAAAAGCTTGTCAAGCCCTAGTCTAGAAGGAAGAGCAAAGTCTGAATTGAGTTTAAATGGTTTGGGGGACATCCAGAAAAACATGTAACTAGAAACACTAATCTGAGATAGAACCCAACCAGGAGTGAAGTCAGGCTGATGATGGAAACTTAAGTGTGGCTGGATTTTTCCTTCAAGGAAAAGTAAATAATCCCAGAGAGGAGTAAACTCGTAGAGCTTGAGAGGTTGAGAAGACTTTTCTTTCACCGATGGTAAAGCTACATATTCAGATATCAGATATCCAGGAAGAACCTGCAATGATATTATTTGAAGAGTGGCGGTGGAATCATGTAGAGGTAGTGAGGGTACCTGAAGATCTCTTTTGAACATCTTCCAATTGCTTGAGGATTGGCTCATCAGAACCAGGTGAGTTATTGGATATAGAGATTGAAAGACAAGGAAGCGTCTACACAATTATTCCCCCATTGAAAGTTTCCTATTTGTATCTGACTGCGTTATCACCTCTACTTTCTTTAGGTCTCTGCCCTTCTATAGCATTGATTTAATCAGTTTTGAATTACATTTTGCTTATTTAATTCACTCATCCTGTTCTCCTCTCCTTCACCTATTTTCCAATACATTTGTATCACTTTCAGGATCTGATCTTTGCACCTCTTTTCCTTTTTCTTCTTCCTGCTTCTTTGTGAACAGAACTAAGTGAAATTTTCCCCTCTATTGAGTCTATAATAGGTGTGTCCCAATTCTCAATTTCCTTGCTTGAATATTTTTTTATCTTTTAAAAATAGATTTATTGGCTTATAATTCATATATCATACATTTAAATAGTTCAGTCCTATTAAGAAGAGTTGTGCTGTTATCACCACAATCAACCTCAGAACATTGTCTTCTTTCTCATGCTCATGGTTGTGAGCTTCTTGCTTGAGTATCTTATAGACTTGGCATACTTATTGATTTCATTGTCACTAACTGCAATTCTTTGAATTTTTTCATCTAATAGAGTGATTTTTATCTCTAACACCAAAATATGCCTAGTTTCAAAATTGGCATCACACCAACTCACCTGATTCGCGGTGAGGTACTAATCCAAGAACTATAAAAAATATGCAGATAAATGTGCCCATAGCATTGAATAAAAAAATCTCAATGCCCTTGAGCCAATTCTGACTTACAGGACAGACGAGAACTGCCCCCTGCAGGTTTCCAAGGCTGTAACTATGGGAGTAGAAAGCCTGTCTTTTTCCCACAGAGAAGCTGGTGGTTTTAAACCACTGACCTTGCAATTTAGTGACCCAACTGTACCCCGTGATGCCACCGAGGCTCCTTTGCCGATAGCATGAACACTCAAAAAGAACAAATGATTTACAAGTTGTATAGTTTAGTCATCAAGTTGGGAAGAAAATCATTGCAATAAATGTAGCAAAAGGAGAGCAAATGCTTTGAAAATGATTAGGGCAAAGAATGTACGGATGTGCTCTATACAATTGATGTATGTATATGTATGGATTGTGATAAGAGTTGTATGAGCCCCTAATAAAATGTAAAAAAATAAAAATGTAATAAAAATGTAAAAAAATAAATAAATAGGATCTGCTAAGTCCAAAAAAAATGTAGCAAAAACCTAAATTTTGAATGATACTATTTCCTTTGGTTGTTTCAAAACTATTTCTGTCTCACTAAATATTAGTGTCAGTGAAATTTTGCTATCTTATTTGTGGTAATAAATGTGACTTAAAAAAATAGCCCCTTAATTTTTGTTAGCAGGAAAATCCATGGAAAATAAAGCAGAAAAGGAGTAAATGGAACTGAACCTTTTTACCAGAGTACTTAGGGGAGGAGCTCAAGCATAAAGAGCCAATGCTTAATGGACTGAACTTCGATATTTCACTGACAAATATAGGGTGTAGCAAATGTTTTCTAAGGTTCATTTTGATGGACATTTTAAACTTAGCTTTGGATAATGCTGTTTTATACCATCATTAAAGGTAAAGTTTATACTTTATTTAAATACCATAACTTAGTCAATCATTTGTATATTGTTGAACACACTAGAATATTCCCTTTTATTAGCAACATTGTGTACAAAGACCTGTACACAAATCTTTATGCAAATATATTCTTATAATTCTTTAGTAATGGCTTATTCCCTAGGCTAAAGATTTATTTAGAAAATGTAAGTTACTGATTTTGATACAATGTATCAAATGTATATACTCCACCTTCTTTAGCAGTATATTTTGTGATTTAAATTCAGCTCATCAAACATTTATTCAAAATGTATTTATTATTTTTTTAATCATTTTATTAGGGGCTCATACAACTCTTATCACAATCCATACGTACATCAATTGTGTAGGCACATTTGTACATTCATTGCCCTCATCCAAAATGTATTTATTTAATGACGAGCCAGGTAGTATTTATTTAGCATTTACTACTTGGATCCACAATCAATGCTCCTAGAAGCAGCAGTCAAGAAATCATACAATGAATTACACTGGGCAAATCTGCTGTCTAAGACCTGCTTGAAGTGTGAAAGAGCAAAGACGTCACTTTGAGCACGAAGGTGGGTCTGACTCAAGCCGTGCTATTTTTCATTCACCTCCTATGTATGTGAAAGCTGGAGACCAAATTAAAAAGACAGCATGAGTAGATGCATTTGTATTATGTGTTGGAGAAGAAGGTTGAAAGTACCATGAGCTGTCAGAAGAACAAACACCTTTGTCTTTGAAGAAGTGCACCTTAGGAAGAAGCAAGGATGGAGAGGCTTTGTCTCATGGACTTGGAACATTGTATCAAGAGGGATCAGTCCATGGAGAGTGACATCATGCTTGGAAGAGTACAGGGTAGGAGGGGGTAAAGGAAGACTCTCAAGGAGATGGACTGACACTGTGGCTGCAACAATGAGCTCCGGCATAACCACAGTTGTGAGGATGGCATGAGACCAGGTAGGGTTACGTTCTGCTGTGCATGGAGACTTGGTGAGTCGGAGATGATACAATAGCACCTAACAGCCACATGTCAAGTGCAAGCTTCCTGGTAGCACAGTTAGGAAATGTGTGTGTGTGTGTGTGTGTGTGTGTGTGTGTGTGTGAGAGAGAGAGAGAGAGTGAGTTTTGGTAGTGTTGTTATTTTGGGTTTTGTTTTGTTGTTGTTTTTTTGCTAAACAAAAAGGTTTGACAGTTGGAACTCACCAGCAGCTCCACAGGCAAAAGCTTCCATCAAGCTTTTCCGGACTGGAACCCTACAGGGACAGTCTGCTCTCTACTATAGGGTAGCTGTAAGTGAGAATTGACTTTTCCGCAACCAATGTGTTTTTGGTTTATGTGCCAAGTACTGTTCATTTGCATAGATACGTATCAGTGATTCAAATGGAGTTGGTTTAATGTGTACAACTTATGGGGATGCAAACCTGGCTCCTTTTGAAAGGACTTACAGTCTTGTTTGGGGTGAGACACATTCCTAGCTGTAATATTAGAATAAGCGTGCAACACATAATGGATTTGCACTGTACCCCTTTGGAGTAAGACGTGTTCTGCTCCTTGGTTTCTTCATGTCAAATCAAACCTGGCAGTCTTTTCCCCACTGCAGTGAACTATACAAATCATACAAGGGCACCGAGGCTTGAGGGGGCCAGGGAACCTGCAAGAGCAGTGGTAACGGAGCTACTTCCATCCAACTGCAGACCTTCAGAGGTTTCCATTCATGGCAGTCGTGAGCCTGGCACCTTTGTTTGTTTGTTTTTTAATCATTTTATTGGGGTCTCATACAGCTCTTATCAAAATCCATCTATCCATCCATTGTGTCAATCACATTTGTACATATGTTGCCATCATCATTTTCCAAACATTTTCTTTCTACTTGAGCCCTTGCTATCAGCTCCTCCCCCCTCTTCGTGAACCCTTGATAATTTAGAAATTATTTTTTTTTCATGTATTACACAGACCGCTGTCTCTCTTCACCCACTTTTCTGTTGTTCGTCCCCCTGGGAGGCAGTTATATGTCAATCATTGTGATTGCTTCCCCATTGCTGCCCCGCCTTCCTCTTTCCCTCATGAGCCCTAGCTGTTTTTTTTAAATCATTTTATTGGGGCTCATACAACTCTTATCACAATCCATACATCAATTGTGTAAAGCACATTTGTACATTCATTGCCCTCATCATTCTCAAAACATTTGCTCTCCACCCAAGCCCCTGGCATCAGCTCCTCATTTTTTCGCCTCCCTTTCTGCTCCCCTCTTCTCCCTTCACTCACTTTTCTGGTTCGTCCCAAGGGAGGAGGTCACATGTAGATCCTTGTAATCGGTTCCCCTTTTCCAACCCACCCTTCTAGTATTGCCATTCACACCACTGGTCCTGAAGGGATCATCCGCCCTGGATTCCTGTGTTTCCAGTTCCTGTCTGTACCAGTGTACATCCTCTGGTCCAGCCAGATTTGTAAGAGCCTAACACCTTCATTGCTGTTCCTGGGTTCTAAATGATCTGCCTTCCAGGTGTTCCCCTGCCTCTAAGAGATGGACACCCCAAGGCATCATAAAATCCCACAGCTCTTCTCAATCTCAATACTGTCCCCACTGGTGTGTGCCTTCATGGAGAGCTCTTGGAAAACAAAGACCTATTCATTCTCTGCTGGGTCAAGGAAAGGATAAAACTTCTTGAGGAGATAGGAACTGCTACTTAATCTTTCCTGATAAACATGTAACAGACAGCCAGACAGTTGACTTTGGAGGAGTTACTCAATCTCCTTTAACCTCAAATTCTTTATCTCTAAGATAGCAAACAGCAACTTCATCCTCCCTGTGGCAGAGGCCAAAAAACCTAATTGTCTCCAGGACCTCTCCTTCTCTCGCTCCCAAGCTTCCATATTCTCCTCGGCAGTGCTCTCCAGAGCTTGACCACTCTTCTGCACCTCCCATTTCTACCTGGGTCAGACCTCCAACAGTTCTCTCCTGGATCTTTCCACTAGCCTTCCAACAGGTCTTCCCAAGGCTGCCCTTGTTTTCAGGCAATGGCTCATGATACTTTCTAAACGGTACATGGCTTTTCATCTAACAAAGAAGGAAGAATTAAATCTTAGGCTAGTCTATAAAGTCTTATGGGGCTTAGCGTCCCTCCTGCTGCTCAACACACCCAGTTCCTCCACACACCCCTTCCTCACACAACACTCCTCTGATCTCCAATCACACACCTCTTCAGTCATTCTACCCTTGCCCAACGTGGTCAAAGACACTCCAATTCATTAGCTAAGCTTGGCTCTCTCCGGGTATCATCGAGACTGGGGATCTGCTGAAACCATTACCTTGAGCCCCATACCCAGTTTCACTTTTTCTACAACTCTTACCACTGCCGCAGTTGTGTGTGCTTGCTTTCTTTATTATCTGCCTCTTCCCACTGAAATGTAAGTCTTTTCAAGGAAGAGACTTGCCTATTTAGTTGTACTGGACCTAAGAGAGTGCCCGGAACATTTTGGCTGGTTGAATGGATCGACACTAAAAATAAGCCCAGCCTTTCACACAGTTGGTGGGAAGATTTACCAAGACAATGGAGTAGCTACCAAATAGTGAGAACTCCTTAAATATAGCTATTTTCATGGATTATTATTATGTGTAAGCTCAACTCTGTTCCAGCCAAGAGACGTAATGGAGCACAGGCTTCAAAGTAGGAACTGTACTGTGTATAGATGTGGCAGGCACTAAAAGTGTGGAAGGACATCTGACCATGAAGTCCATTCCAACTCACAGTGCCCTCATGTGACAGAAGAGAACTTCCATGTAGAGTTTTCTAGGTTGTAATCTTTGCAGAAACATTACCAGCTGTCTCCCCATTCGGCCCTTGGGCACCACCAGGGCACATTGGGAGAAAATCGGAGTCTGGTAAGAGACAGGGTCAGAAATGTAGGGGTACAGTAGAATGTGGAATGAATGAATCTCTCCACTCTGAAGTCTGGGGGTTGTCTCTGCCAGTAGGGAACCATCCAGGATTTTCAGCCCAGGAAGGTGTGATAAGATCTTGGTTTTCAAAACTTTGGTGGTGCTAATCAGTTAACCTGTGTTGCAAAGTTACATTTTCTAGCTGTGGGGGCTGGGTTTGTTAGAGAAAATGTTGAGTTTCTTTATGAAACTTTGTTGGGTCTTTTGGACACAGGCTGATAGGTCCTGACCACCAGAAAAAGACCTTATCAGTCAAGGCCTCTGCTCATGAAGGCATCAAATATCCTTCCTGATGCAGGCAGAGAGGCTGGTTGCTGGGGCCTTGGTGACGCTCTCATAGCCAGTCTGGGTTGCCTTAGGTTATAACTCAGTTATTTCTCTTTCTGGATGCTGATTTTCTTAAGTTTTGGATTAAGCCTATTTCAAATCTTGGCTATGTTTTGTGTCTTCATTTTCCATTTCACAGGCAATCTCTGGCCATAGCTATCTACCACTATGAAAAGCCGGTTGGCATTGATTCTGCATCCTGGTAAGTGCCTGAGTGTCAGAGATGAAATGGGGCCCCCGGGGTTTCCGACTGCCAGTTTTCCGCAAGTGGATCACTAGGTCTTGCTTCTAGGTGGCCTCCAGACAGACTGGAGCCATCAACTTTTTGGTTGAATAGCCAAGTGCTTTAGCCATTTGCACACTCAAGGTCTCTATCTTTTTTTTTTTCTAAAGCTATGTATTTGATTTTTTTTAACAAAACAACCTTATCACCTTCAAAGTACTCTCCATTATACTTAATACATTTGTCAAATCTGCAATTCCATCCTTAGAACCATATTTCAAACTCATCTGTTTGGATGGCTGACAGCACTTCCCTCGCTTTTTTCTTCACCTCTTCTAAGTCATCAAATTGCTGTCCTTTCGTGTCCCTCTTCATTCACGGAAACAAAAAGAAGTCACACAGAGCGAGGTCAGGTGAGTAAGGTGTGTGGGGCAAGAGTGACATGCTGTTTTTTGCCAAAAACTGATGCACTGAGATGGCTGCGTGAGCAGGTGCGTTGTTATGGTGGCAAAACCAGTCCCCCATCTACCACAAATCAGACCTTTTTGGTGGCACACTGAAACAATATTTTCAGAACCTCGAAATTGAAAGCTTGATCAATATAAAGGCCTCTGATATCCAAAATTTCAATCTACAATCTTGCTATTCAAGGTAAAGTCCTGGGAACAGCAACATTGGCATCATCAGAGGACTTGATGGAAATACAGAATTCTCAGGACTCGCCCGACCTCACTGAAACAGAATCTGCATTTTAACAAGATCCCTGGTGATATGTGTGCACATTAATGATTAATAAGCAATTGCTTTTAAGCACCCCTTAAGCTTGGCTCAGCCTCAGAAACTCCTCAAATAAACTTGGTGTTTGCTTTCGAATCCAAGTTTCAGAACAATCTCCTTAAATCTCCCTTCCACAGAGATCTTCCCAACAGAGAGCCCCTGTGTGTGGCATGGAGAATTTGAAACAGAGATGCCTTTGAAGAGGCAGTGTTTCCCAAGGCACTGTGCTCAGACCACCTGCATCCGAATAACCTAGCAGCATTACTGAAAGTGCAGATTCCTGACCCCACCTGACATCCACCTATGATTCTGACTCTTCAAGAGTGAGACCCTGAAATGCACATTTTAAACAAGCATGTAATTAATCCACACTAATCATCAGAGAACCAAGGCTTCCTGGCAGCAGAAACAAATATAGTATATGACTTACCTACCATGTCTGACTAGTATCTTCTCTTCATAGCTCTGGCCCCACTCCTGCAGTCGGTTATTGGAAAAACAGTAATTTAGTTGTGACCCTATTGCTAGTTGGTACTATTATTATGTGAGATCACACATAAACACTTCCTAGTACATTGTTTTCAAAATAATGCAAATAGCAATTTAGAATTCCATGTTTTATTAGCTATCAACTACTGATAACTCCCTGCAATTGAGTTGATTCCAGCTCATAGCAACCCTGAAAGACCAAGTCGATCTGAACCGTTGGCTTTGCTAGGCTGTAAATCTAACCTGTGGGAGCAGTAGGCCTCACTCTCTGCCTTGAAGTAGCTGGTAGATTCAAACTGTGTATCTTGCGGTTAGCAGCCCAATGCATAACCCACTATGCCACCAGGACTGGTTTTCAGCCAACCATACAAAAATGAAATTGTTCATATTTTCATAAAGTTATTTGCTGTTATGCTTCTAAGTATTTCCCTATGTCATACAAAGAAGGTTGTGCTTGTATCAGATACTTTTCAAAAGGCAGGCGTTCCTCTTCATGTGAGTCCTTGTATCAGACCAGTCACTTCTACAGTCAGTGCTATTGGGAAAATACTTGGAAAGGGGAAGAAGGTAATGGCGGGCATATTACTGATTAGCTTATGAAATTACATAATAATGTTGGAGTAAAAAAACACTCTGCAAAAAATAAAAACTCTCTTCTAAGAATAAAATGAAAGCAGGATATATTAAAAAATGGGTGGAAAATTTCTTGAGATGGAGAGATATATGAGTACCCAAGCATAAGGCTTCAGAGTGTTCCAAATTAGAGAGCACTTTTTAAAAATTATTCAAGTGAAACAGGAAAGGTACTCACAGACACATATGCCATGGCCAAAAATGTTGTTAAACATTTAGCAATGCTGTCTGTCTGTTCCATCCTGAGTTGAGTCAGAATGACTGCATGTCCACGTCTCACCTTACCTTAAGGTAATAGGTTTATGTTTTTGCCTTACTTACAAGTTTACAAAAAGGCAGCAGAAATATACTCAAGGAACCCAGTGAGTGAAAACAGAGTTTGATTTGGGAGTCTGGATATTAGAACTAACACATAATGTTTCATCTTATCTCAATTACAGAGTTAAGAGAGAGTTCATCTTAACATTAATTCTAATACTAGTTCCTAAACTTCAGGGATGAGTTTGAGCATTATTTTCACACCAACCTGAAAAAATAATTTTTTAACAAACACCTTTAACAAACAATTCCTTATCCAAGCTAGTTAGCAGCCCAACCCATAACCTACTAAGCCACCAGCACTCCTTATCAGCCAATAATATACAAATGAAATTGCTAATATTTTATCAAATAATTGTTTGTTTCTATGCTTGATCCCTGCTATCTTTGGGTTGCAAGTAGTTAAACTTTAACAAAATGGCTGAATTCTCTCTTAGAACAGGAAAAATGAAGGTTTTAGTTTAATGAGGTTTTGATTGAGAACTGGGATTGTCCATTTCAGTTATACGAGTACCTCACTTTTATAATTTGCATATAGAACAGTGATTTTAATATACTGTTTTTCTGTTTCTTTGAGTTGGGCAACAGGAGCAAGCAATGAAATAGCCATTGAGTGCCTGCTGTTTTCTGATCTACCGTACTATCACGACAGAATACATCCAGAGTTCCTACTGGTAAAATAAAATTAAAGGAGACTAGGTAGAGGAATAGCAGCACTTGTTGCAGAGTTATGAATTTAAAATTAAATTACAACATTTGAATCCATGCTAATAGATATTAAGTGTTAAATTAATAAAATAACACCTCTTGTAAATTACATTTAAATTAAGTTTTAATCTTAATGAAAAGAAATCAAGAGTGCAAGAATAGAATGTGTTCCAGACTTTTGCACCTACCCTCAACAGAGTTGTTTTCAGTTTAAAAGCAATTTTAATTAAAAAACAAAAACAAACCCTCAACAGTAAAAGCCTCTTTTCCCCATAGAAGAGGCTTAAAACCTTAAGGGAATTATTTCTTTCTTTTTAAATTTATTGTGAATTGGGTGAAGGTTTACAGAGCAGATAATCAGTTTTACATTCAACAACTTCAATACATTTTGTTTCAACTCATCCAATGCAGTCCTTTAGGATACCATCTCTCATCCTCCTTCCTCCCAGTTTCCTGTCTCTACCCTCCTCCTTTTCTAACTCTCTGAACTTTGTCCTTGGATAAATGCTGCCCTCTTGATCCGAGAGAGTTGATTCGACACTGAGTTCAGTTCCAGATGTGAAGGATTACTAAGGGCTATAAGTCTTAGGGGAATGGGATCCCACTAGTTTCTATCTGACTACTTAAGTCTGATCCCTTTTATGATATCACATGCCAGTAAAATATTTCTGAAGATCATCCAACAATGATTGCATCAGTAGATTAACAGGGAACTGCCAGAGATTCAGACCAGATTCAGAAGAGGATACGTAACAAGGGATATCATTGCTGATGTTAGATGGATATTGATTCAGAACAGAGAATACTAGAAAGATGTTGACTTGTGTTTTATTGACTATGCTAAAGCATTTGACTGTGTGATGATAACTATAGATAACCTTGAGAAGAATGGGAATTCCAGAACACTTCGTTGTGCTCATGTGGAATTTGTACATGCATCAAGAGGCAACAATTTTAACAAACCCAAATCAAGAGTAAACAATTTTAACAGATAAGTCGAGCAAATGAAACAAAGGAATGCTGAGTGGCTTAAAATTAGGAAAGGTGTGTGTCACCATATTTGTACAATATGTATGTTGAGCAAATAATCAGAGAAGCTGGCTTATACGAAGAAGAACGTGGCATCTGGAGCTACCATACTTGTCTGTGTGGCACTCCCATCCCCCTCCTCCCATTCCCCTCCCCCCCCAAAAAAATCAAACTCACTGCCACTGAGTCGAGTCAATGCTGACTCATGGTACAGGGTAGAACTACCCCTGTGAATTTTGGAAACTGTAACTCTTTATATGAGTAGAGAGCCCAGTCTCTCTCCTGAGAAGGAGCTGGTGGTTTTGAACTGCTGTCCTTGTAGTTAGTAGCCCAATGTGTAACCATTACACCACCAGGGCTCAACCACTAGACTAGAGGAAGGTAAGATTTTTAGACTTACTATTTATGAAGAAGAATGCGGCATCAGGATTAGAGGAAGGCCGGTTAACCTGACATAAGCAGATGGCACAGTGTTGCTTGCTGAAAGAGAGGAGGACCTGAAGCACTTGCTGAAAAGATGAAGGATTACAGCCTGCAGTACGGAATCCTCAAGGTGAAGAAGCCCTAAAGCCTCACAACGGAGCCAATAAGGGATATCATAATACATGGAGAAAAGGTTGAAGTTGTCAAGGATTTTGTCTTAGTTGGATCCACAAGCAATGCTCATGGAAGCCGCAGTCAAGAGCTCAAAAGGCGCTGTGCATTGGGTAACTCTGCTGCACAAGACCTCTCTTGAGTATTGAAGAGCAGGGATATGACTTTGAGGACTGAGGGCACCTGCCCCACGCCATGGCATTCTCCATCGCTTCGTATGCATTTGAAAGTTGGACATTGAATAAGGAAGAGCAAAGAAGAATTGATGCATTTGAATTGTGATGCTAAAGAAGAATATTGAAAGTCCCATGGACAAACAAAAAGTAAAAAAGACAAACCAATCTATCTTGGAAGAACACAGCCAGAGTGCTCCTGAGAGGCAAGGATGGCGAGACTTTGTCTTACATACTTTGGACATATTGTCAGGAGAGATCAGTCCCTGGAGAAGGACATCATGTTAGGGAAAGTGTGTGGGTTGGGGGTGGGAGTGGTGGGAGTAAAAAAGAGCAAAGCCCTGGACGAGATGGATTGGCACAGAGGCTGCATCAATGGGCTCAGGCGGAGGAGTAGTTGTGAAGATGGAGCAAGACCGTGCAGTGTTTCGTTCTGGTGAGCATAAGGTCGCTTTGGGTGGGTGCCCACAGCAGCAGCAGGTCAGAAGGTTGCATGAATTGTTGGGGTCATAGATGGTCTTCTTCTCAGTGTCCCTTCGTCTAATAACCATATTTCAGTGTTCCTTTTGAGAACCCCTTCTCCTCCTTTTGGGCTCCTCTTGTTTCAGTGGGAGCACTCCCTCTAACACAGAGTGGAGCACGTGACCCAGATCTGACCAGTCGGCGCTCAGAATTCTCCTTTCTAGAGTGTTGGTCCAGGGATGAGTATGACCCACTCAAGACAGTCAGGATGAATTCTAGGAGTTGCTTTATCGTTTCCAGGAAGAAATGTTGCTATCAGAGCTTTAGGTTTTTGACTCCCCACACCCCGATTTTTTTTTTTTTTACTTTCAGAAGCACAGTAAGGTGTTTTCATATAGAGAATTAAAAAAAAAAGAATCTCTTGGATGAGAGAGATAAATCACTGCACCATCCTCCATGAGTGGCTCCCTGGTGCTTCCCTCTGCTTGCCCATGTGAAAACAGCCTTTAAAATATTGTAGGGAAGAAGAAATTATGCTGAGAGTAGCAAGGGTTTCTGGGAGATGTAGTCCTAAGAGAGTGCACAGATTTTGTCCATGTGCAGTTCAAATTCTACCTTCACGTCCATGTCTTACCACAGTACTCTATATTTTTCCACTGAACTTGAGTCTAAGATTATGTGAACTTGGACTTTGAGATGTGTGATTGGGGATGAGTAAAACTGATCACAGACACAACTTTAATAAGGCCAACTCTTTCCCAATTAATCATCATTAAATAAAAAAGAAATAAAGCCAACTCGGTGGAAGATAGGACCACAAATGGAAAGCAACACATCTTGATGACATTGTGGAAGCCCCTGAATTGTGTCTTGATAAGTCCAGGTGTACCCGAAAATTTTCAGCTACATGAATCATTAAATTCTCTTTTATTATTTAATAAAACCGTTTAACTTGAGTTTTCTGTAATTTACAAACAAATAAATCCTAACTGGAGTTCTAACTGATGAACATCTAAGTTGAAATTGTATTTGTTCTAGATGATTCATTTGAAAAGTCAGGGCAGTGTCAGTTAGGGAAGACTTTATGAGTAAAATGGGATTTGAAGGGGACTTTAAATAATGAATCAGAAAGAGATGAGGAGAGAGAAAGGTGTAAGTGAAACCTTGGGATTGGAATGAGCACTTTGTGCTGGTGGAACCCTAGGGAGAGAATGTGAGTCAGGGAAGACAAGGGAGGCGAGTTAAACTGGCTAGGGTGGGGCCAGGATATGAGAGAGACTTGAAACTCCTAAAGGAATTTAATGTAATGGGAATAGGAAGTAACTGGCAATTAAGGAAGATTATATTATGTTGACGGTTAAGGGTGAGAGAGGCTGAAAGACCAGCTTCTTAAATTGATGCAATATGGACCACAAAAAATATAACAACAGGGCTAGCAATGATGAAGAAGAGCAAAAGGGAAAGAAATGAGAGCTATTTAAGTGGGAAAACAAAAGGTTTTGCTGATTAGGATAATTAAGATAAATGAGCTATATATAGATGGTGCACCCTTTGAACACTAAAGGCAGGTACAAAAATATTTAACAAATATTTATAGTTGACCCAGAAAGTGATGGGAAGTGGAGGAAAAGAACCAAATTCCAATCAGTGTACCAGCTGAGGATTCCCTTTTTATGTCAGTATCCCTCTTTTTACTTTTCTTCCACAAAGGTAATATTGTGAAAAATCTTCATCCGTTTCTCTCCATCTCCGTGGCCACCACTAGTTCAAGCCATGAAGACCTTGCATGTGGGTGATTGACATTGCTTCATTTTCATCTCCCCTCCCTGCCTCTGCAGTGGAAGTCTTTCAGGCAACTGGCAGGCTGGAGATTTCGTGGGAAGACTCACAGGACTCAACAGAGTTGTACTCATGGATATGATTTAGTGTAGGGCAGAGTCCAGGGAAAAGCCAAGTACAAGTTTCCAAGGATCTTCGCTAATAGATGTCACTCAGGAGGGTGTTTAGTTCCCTCAGCAAAAGGGGAAAACTCAAATCAGAGAAGATCATTAGAGATTCTGTGCCTGGGGATTTTATTGGGGGATGATTACTTGGCACCTTTTGCCTGGAACATACCAAAATTCCAGACTCCCAGGAGAGCAGGGGTTCCGCATAAAGCACAAGGTTTGTAGGAGCAGTCTGTCACAGTGAGGCACTTTTTCAGTTGGGTGATAGAAACTCTATTAATGATAATATCCGTGTAGGGTGTATTTTAAATCTATCTCTCTTGGAATATATGTAAAAGAGCAGAATGGGGCTACAGAAGCATGCAGAGGTGGAAGAAGATAGATGCTTCACCACATGAAGATCACCAAGGGATCCAGGAACTAAAGACTGTCCCCCAGATTCAGAGAGAGTTGTCCCCCAGAGTAGGCACCCACGATTCAGACTTTCAGACCCCTAAACTGTGATAAGACCTAAATTTTGGTTTGCTAAAGTTACCTACATCACTATATGACTAAGGCACTATGAAACTCTTTATCCTGGTCCAAAAATCCCAGTGTGGAGTGGACAGTGAGTTTTTTTTCCATCTTCTACCATCCTCCTGAGCATCAGTCACACTGGTCTCCTCTAAGCTTCTAGACCAGCGGTTCTCAATCTGTAGGTCACAACCCCTTTGGGGAATCGAATGATGTTTTCTCAGGGGTCGCCTAAGACCATCGGAAAACACATATTTCCGATGGTCTTTGGAACCGTGATACCACTCCTCTATCTGTCCCCAGACAGGTCTGCCCACATGCAGATACGCCCACCTACAAGTACCCAGCATGAAGACTGTTACCCGTGCTACACCATGCTTCAAGACAACATTTCATTTATTTGTCATTAGAACTAAATATTTTGCAATATATAATTACATAGTATTTTTGTGATTAATCACCATGCTTTAATGATGTTCAATTTGTAACAATGAAAATACATCCTGCATATCAGATATTTACATTATGATTCATAACAATAGCATAATTGCAGTTATCAAGTAGCAACGGAAATAATTTTATGGTTGGGGTTACTACAACATGAGGAACTGTGTGAAAGGGTCGCAGCATTAGGAAGGTTGAGAACCACTGTTCTAGAAACAATCCTGTACATCAGAATTTTCTACAATGATGAAAATTGTGGGAAACAGAACCGGGAAGAGAGTGTATGAGGACAACTCTCAGCATTCAGACATTAAGGAGTCTGGGAGGCTATCGCCTGAAGGCTGCCTGACATCAAAGGCAATCAGATCCTATTGTCTGTCTCACCCTAAGTATGGCCCACAACCTTCTGATAAGGATAATGAATTGTTTCCTGGAGCAGAGCTCAAAGACACCTAAGGTCAAACCAGCTCAGAGATCATCAAGGTTAGCCTGACATCTTGACTCTAGAGCCCGCCCATCTTGTTTGTACCTTCCTATCACATGTGTGCTTCTAGTACCTCCCCTTCCTGTTAAGTGTACACCCCCAGCTCATCCCATCCTGTCACATGTATGACTCTTGTACAATCCCTTCCTGTTATGTTTGTGCTTACTGTGACTTGCTTGCCCAAGATTACATGAGTCTGTGAGTAAATAAAGAATGGTCTCCAGAGGATGTATACTGGTACAGATAGGAACTGGAAACACAGGGAATCCAGGACAGGTAAACCCCTCAGGACCAGTGGTTAAACTGGTAATACCAGGAGATTGGAAGGAAGGTGGTGTAGAAAGGGGAAACCTATCACAAGGACATACATATAGCCCCCTCCCTGGGGGACAAACAACAGACAAATGGATGAAGCGAGGCGTCAGACAGTGTAAGACATGACAAAATAATAATTTATAAATTATCAAGGGTTCATGAGGGAGGGTGGACAGGAAGGGAGGGGAAAAACTGAGGCGCTGATACCAAGGGCTCGAGTAGAAAAAAGATGTTTGGAGCATGATGGTAGCAACAAATGTACAAATGTGCTTGACAAAAATGGATGGATAAAAAAAAGAGGACCTGATGCGAGGGGCTTAAGTGGAGAGCAAATGCCTTGAGAATGATTGGGGCAGGGAATGTATGGATGTGCTTTATACAATTGATGTATGTATATGTATGGATGGTGATAAGAGTTGTATGAGTCCGTAATAAAATGTAAAAAAAGAAAAGAGGAGAAAAAAATGATTAGGGCAAAGACTGTACAGATGTGCTTTATACAATTGATATATGTATATGTATGAACTGTGATAAGAATTGTATGAGCCCCAATAAATTGTTAAAAAAAACAAAATGGATGGATGTGTGGATTGTGATAAGAGATGTGCAAGCCCCAATAAAATGATTTTTTTAAAATATGGTCTTTTTCTGGTTCCGGTCATCATGGAATGAGGTGAGCCCTTGCATGCTTTATCGTGTCTGATGTCTCTTGAATTGATCCCTCCACTACACAACTGCTCCTTGGATCCATTCGGTTGTAGGGAGGCTGGTATCCCCACAGAAAATGTTCTTCTGCACTGTCTGATACAATAGCTTCAAGCCACATGTGACTTGAGATATAGCTAATGCAATAGATTGTCCTGTCCAGCAGGACATCAACAACATGGACCTGAAAGAGGGACTGGGAATGAAGATGGGCAAGGGCGCGGAGAAATGGAGGCAAGACATGAATCTGATCAAGCCTCGTTTTATTGAGTTGAGAGCAGAGGTTTAAATAGCCAGCGAGGGGCTGGCACCATTACGTCACATGTAAAATAGGGTACAGCTGAGGTAGCCAATAGTCGTGCATCTTTAAACAAGGAAGGGGTGGCGGGCAACTGATCAAACAGGTAAGTATGCTAATGAAGCATTCCTGGTGAGCCTGGGGGGAGATGCCATCAGACATGTATTGACCAATGAGCATAGCAGCTGCTAGTGAAAGATCACCAATCCTAGCAAGGGTCAGGGCAGCCACCCTCTGGCGGGAAAGGAACAAAGGGCAGAAAAACCTCTGGGCATTTTGTATGGCGAAAGTAAATTCATGGCTAAAATCCAGGGTGGGGATACATGCAGCTCCCTATAATAGATAACATTAATTTTTATTTTACTTGTATCTAAAGAGCCACGTGTGGCTTTCACATTGGGCAGCATAGTTCTAGACCACATCCACTTCTCCCATTTTAAGCGCTTTCGTCACATGGGAAGTTTACTTTGGGGCAATGGGAACCTCCAGGTGCACTGTGAGGTAGGCAGGGTATCCCAAAGGTCACTGAACGGAAAGGGCTCTTAGACTTACATAAGATACCTGAATCACACAGTTTATTAAATTAACTTAAATAGCACATTGAGAAGCCAGGCGAAAGAGATGAGGTAAATTAGCATTCCATTAGAAAAGGTGCCGCTGGCAGGAAGGGACTGACTCATTGTCTCCCCACATGTTACAGAAGGGAGCACAGCCCCATGGGGGTTTCTTGGTTGTAATGGGGTTTCTTGGTTGGAATCTTGACGTAAGGAGATCACCAGACCTTTTTTCACCTGCCAGTTCAGTTTCAACTGCCAGGCTTTTGATTAGTCGCCAAGTGCAAGTCATTCATACCGTCAAGGGACCGTGCTATTAAAATCACACACATGCTTTGTGTGAATGTTCTCTGTCTCTGCTGCACTAGCCTTCCTTCCGGGATGGATCAGCTATAAGGTTCAAGCAAGGGGACCCACAGGCAAATAGTGGCCTAGGTCAATGATTCATAGTGATGCTGGGCAACAAGGGTCTGAGATTTTCTGCCACAGTTTCAGCCAAAGACAGACCAGGTGAATAGAGAAACTTTATTCTGAAGCACAACACAGAAGGTCACAGTGAGGTCTACTACCTCCAAACTTTTAAAAATGCAGTGAAAAGCAATTTACATACTAGAAGGTTTACAACCAATACCAGGAAGCCATTAGCAGGCTTTATAATCTTCACAGGATACAATTGATACTCAAGGAGGCAAGTTTTGCAATGATAATAGCAAATTATCTATACCTACATTTCTCCAGGGGTCATAGACCAATATGCCCTTAAGCTTCCTTCGACCTGGTTTATCTACATGGGATGCATCTGTACCTGGCCTTACCAGAAAACTATCTCCTGAGGCCTCTGAAGGATGGGGCGGGGTGGGGAGGGGAGAGGCACTTGCTCCTGGCTCTTATCTTGATAGCCTTGGTTACTGCTCTCCTGAGTTAGAACACCCCTACTGATTGAGTTTAAAAGGAAATTTTACTGCACGGTTACATTTTGGATTTTCAACTAGCTAAATCTTAAATTATATTTCTAGTATGTGATTATCAGTGGGCTAACTCTTTCATCCCTCTACTAATACTTGCTTTGCTGGCATGACCCAGGGACAATTGTGCCTGACCAAGCTATAGCTTGCCAAATAGCCACTGAACAGTTATGGTCTTAGTTTAGCTTTAAGTGTATAGATTTTTCGAACATAGGACACATAGATCAGGTTAGTTATCACCAAGGCGGTGCGCTGCAAACCATGAAGTCGGTAGTTCAAAACCACCAGCCACTCTTCAGGAGAAAGATGAGGTTTTCTACTCCCATAAACTGTTGCAGTCTCTGAAACCCACAGGGGCAGTTCTGTCCTATGGGGCTGCCATGAATTAGACTCAATTTGATAGCAGCGATTTATGTTTTTGGAGTTATTTATTAGGTGCTCACATATACATTTAATGTATGTATGGTACACATTCAGTGCCTTTTCTATTTCATTTATCATGAACATTCTACTTTATGAATATTTAATGCATCATGAATATTATTTTTAGTTTTCCATTCCTTTCTATGCTTAAAACCCATGTCTACTAACTTCTTATCTCCATGTTACACATCTTGAATGTTTATCTACCTCATTATTAAATTTTCTTCTGCAGTGCACCTAGTATTCTCAAACAGTACAATCAATGCATACCTATGTAATAAAAAATTTGGCCTTTGTGTTTGAATGCTGGGAGGTAACCTCTAATCCAAGAAATTTCCCCACGAGTAGGAGTGTCTTTGTTATTCAAGGTGGGCCCCTTGACCACACCTGATAGCTTATGCTAAGAAGGTGACTCAGGATTGGAGGGAGGTGGGGAGCAATTGAGGATTGGGGTTTTGAATCACTGAACAACAAATCAATTTTTAGGGAGGGGAATGGGGCTGGAGGTTAGTTCAATCAATTATGCCTATAAAATGAAACCTTCCTAGATGTTGGGATTCCAAATTAGGTTAGATAAACTTTACTGGTTGGCACACCCCAATATTGGAAGAATAGCTGTGGCAGTCACCTAATCTGGTGTCAATGTAGATTAAGAGGGTAGGGGTGGATTCTGGCCCTGAGACCTGTTCTTTCTTCCGCCGGAGCTGACCTCGGGAGTGCGGTTCTGGTGCAGGCAGTGTGTCTTCGCGCAGTTGGAACCATGGAGAAGCAGCCCAGCTCACTAGTCCCCCTGCATTGGTTTGGCTTTGGCTTTGGCTACGCAGCACTGGTTGCTTCTCGTGGGATCATTGGCTACGCGAAAGCAGGTAGTATCCCGTCCCTCGCTGCTGGGCTTCTCTTGGGGGCGGGGGGTTAGCAGGCCTGGGTGCATATCAGCTCTTGCAGAATCCCAGGAACGTGTGGGTTTTCCTAGCTGCATCCGGGACCTTGGCTGGCATTATGGGAATGAGTTTCTACAACTCCGGGAAATTTACGCCTGCAAGCTTAATTGCAGGTGCCAGTTTGCTGATGGTCGCCAAACTTGGAATAAGTATGATGGCTTGACATCAATTTAGTCCTGTCCCAGCTTGAACTCAAGAAGAATTATTAAAAGTCTCCAGACTTCTGCTATTTTTATTGTAAAAAATATGTGTAAGACTTAAGTGTTTTCACGTATTCTCTCCTTTTAAAACAATAGCACTGAACTTTCCCGAGAAAAACACATCTGTCATTATTATTATTGCCCTACAGAGGTGATCATATACCATCAAGTCCATGTCCACTGATAGTGATTCTGTAGGACAGAGTAGAACTGTCCCTGTAAGTTTCCAAGAATAATCTATGGGAGTAGAAAGCCCCTTCTTTTCTCCTGGGGAAGTGACTGGTGATTTTGAACTGCTGACCTTGTGGATCACAGCCCAATTGGTAACCATGACACCACCAAGGCCCCGGTTAGATACCCTACGAGCTTATAGTGAAAGCATCCAACAATCTGAGTCTTGGATATTGGTGTCATCTCTTTCCGTAATTACATGTACCTTCTCATTGGGCAAAAGGCCCTGGAACTCCATGCCCCTACTGGGTGGAAAAGTTTGAAGAAATCTCGTATCAGCTTGCATATAATCATTGTTTTCTCACCTTACAACACAGTTAATTTTGAATTCTGTTACATGAGATGGAAATAAAATTTTTACTCTTAAAAAAAAGAGGGTAGGGGTGGAGTCTAGGCTGTCAATCTGGAGATAGCCAATGAGACTTCTGTGGGCATGGCCTTCTCCTGAGAATTCTGGGAAATCTGGGACTTCCTCCTTGGAGGCGGAAGACACCTCTCTCTCTCTACCTTCCTGGGAGATGCTGCAAAAGACAATCCACATGGATGCAACCAGACCTCTGAAGCCGGAGAGCCACAGAGAGACCCCTGCCGGCCCTAAGATGCTTACAATGCCACTGGACCCAAAGGCTTTCAACCCATTGGCTTGTGGTTGCCCTGCATTTGGCTTCATGGAATGTGTTTTGTGAGTCTGAAGAGGACTTTATAGGTTGGTATCAGACATATGGGCTACTATCAGCCTTGGACTGGACTGGGTTGGGATGTTCTCTCAATGTTCAATTGCTCTTGTATATAAATCTCTTTCTTATATACATATGTGTGTCCATGACTTTGTTTCTCTAGTCGACCCAGACTAACACATAGCCCATCTCTGAAGACTGCTTTAGGGTACTAAAGAGACCCTAATCTGAAATGTAATTTAAGGAGAACATTTAACCATCACTGCTACAGGTGGGAAATACAGAAGCGATTGGGGTACTACATTGTTAGATAGAAGGGTTTACAAGTTCACACAGGACCCTCTAACCAAGGCAGTCAGGGCATGACTCATGACTACTTGACCCCCTGAACTGTCCTCCCCCCATATACCCTCCATCAAGGACTTACCAGACAAGACCCTTTGAGAGAGAGACTAGCCCTCCTTGGGCTCCCTGGGGAGGGGTGGAGGTAATGTACTTCCCAGGGCAAGATTATCTACAGCCTTGGTTCATGATCAGAAAGAATTCAATGGAAACTTAATCTGTTTGGGGGCCCTACAAATGGATTTGGGGCTTTCATTGCCAGAGGACTATGGTAAGCTTCACCTCTGGGACCTTCCTATATTCCTGCCATTGCATATCTCTTTGGCTGATTGTTATTACAATAAAAAACGTAGTAGTCGATAGAGTGTTTTTTGAGTTCTGTGAGTCATTCTAGTGAATGATCAAACCTGAGGGAATCCATAAGGACCTCCGAATTTGTAGTCAGTTGGCTTGAAGTGGTGTGACCCTCTGGACTCCCTCACTGTGTCTGGTGTCTGAAATGAGGGCTTCTTGTGGAGGACTGTGTCCTTAGAATGTACATTTTGCCCCAAAGCCCAAGATAGACCTCTGTATGTTTGTTTTCTCTCTCTAGACCAGCGGTTCTCAGACTGTGGGTTGCAACCCCTTTGGGGATTCAACGACCCCCCCTTTCCCAGGAGTCGTCCAATTCATAACAGTAGCAAAATGATAGTGGTGAAGTAGCAACAAAAATAATTTTATGGGGGAGCGGGGAGGGAGGGGAAAAAAAAAGAGGACCTGATGCAAAGGGCTTAAGTGGAGAGCAAATGCTTTGAGAATGATTGGGGCAGGGAATGTGCGGATGTGCTTTATACAATTGATGTATGTATATGTATGGATTGTGATAAGAGTTGTATGAACCCCTAATAAAATGTAAAAAGAGAAAAAATAATAATTTTATGGTTGTGGGGGGGGGTCACCACAACCTGAGGAACTGTATGAAAGGGTCGTGGCATTTGGAAGGTTGAGAACCACTGTTCTGGAATATCCTTTCTTTGGCTCATCCCGTAAGAAGTTCCCTTAAATTCTTAGATTTCAGTAGAAATGTCACTGATTCCGAGAAGCCTTCCCTAACTACATTATCACATCCAAGTAAAATAGATCTTCACTCTCATTAATCGACATCTTAGTCCAATGCTTGTGCTTTATGCCTACCAAAGTTCATACGTATATATTTAATTTAGTCTATTTTTGGTGAAATTAAACACAGCCCAACATACCCGATCAACAACTTCCACATTTATAATTAATTCCAGGACATCGGTTACATTTTTCACATTGTGTCCTCATTTATAATCGTTTTATTTGCTTGCTTAGTTTCTTTTTATCTGTTTTCCCTGACAAAACTGTAAAGTTTTGCCATGGCTGAAATTACTGTTGTAAAACTCAGCAAGTTTTCAGGGAATATCTACAAATGAAACTTCAAAGCACATATAAATGTTTGATAAAAAGAAATTCTTTTTTTTAGAAAAAGAAATTCTTTAGTGTTGCATCTATCACACAAGCTAAGCGTTGCCTAAATTAAACTTCATCCAGGAAGACTTGCATGGTTGGCATCCTAACTGGCAGTACCAACAGGCGCAGAGGATGAGGATATAATACAAAGAGAAAGCAAAAGGAAAAATCTGTACAGCCCAGCAAGCTTTGTGCCTGAAAATTATTTTCAATGTGCTTATGAAGTCAAATTTTTAATCCATTTCCTCAAATTATTTGTAAGGGGTTACCATCTCAACTACACTGCAAAAATACATCACAGCAAAGACTTCTAATGAGAATTAGTTCTCTTCGTAAATTCTTGACAAGGTCACCAGGAATAGTGGCGCTCATTTAGTCTTGGCATTTCATTTTTTTAACATAGATAAAACTTTTACTCACCATCAAATTAGAATTTGCCGTGTCTTTTGTGTCTATTGGCACTGCCCACCTGGGTAGTGTCCCATGAACTGAGTTTAATTTAGGTAGCAGAGTTTGCTCCATCGGGCATCATTGGTTCGTCCCAAATGCAGAAGAGAACGAATGTGTCCAAAGGAAACTGGGATTTTTCTCAGGCAGGATTTATGCATGTTCAAGGTTAGACTAATAAACAAAAGGCAAGCATAGTAAAATCCTGTCAGAAGTTGAAGCCCAGCTCCAATAACTGAAATGGAGACTTGGCTGTTTTGCCTTGATAGATGGTAAGAAGAGAATTAAGCTTATTTTAACACGGTCTTTATGACTGTCTCTCCATTTTAGGTTGGGCTAAAGGAAAATTATAGTTCAGGAAACCTTTTGCTTCTCTCTTGACAGAGATGGGGTGGGGCAGTGAGAAAGAATGTTGGACTGTGTCGCAGGAGGTCTGGCTCCTTGCAGTGAACTAAGGCAAGTTATTAGCTCTCTGCTCCATAGTTTTTCTCAACCATATCTTGATATAATAGAGAATTGTTTGATCTTCAACAACGCTAACTGCTCACACAATATCATAGGATTTAAAATAAAAATTTTAAAAACTCTTCTATGTCTTGTTTCTTATTATGTCCTAATTTCAGAGAGCTGTTATTTGTGGATGGGACCCTGGTGGCACAGTGGTCATGAGTCTGGCTGTGATCTGCAAGGCCAACAGTTTGAAACCACCGTCTGCTCTGAGGGAGAAAGGTGAGGCTTTCTACTCCTGTAAAGAGTTACAGGCTCGCAAACACACAGGTGCAGTTCTGCTCTGTCCTACAGGGTCAACAGGTGTTGGAATGGACCCCAGAGCAGTGAGGGTTTGTTGGTTCGTTTGTTATTTATGTGCATATCTTGTCTGCCTTGCTAGATTGAGAAGTCTTATAAAATGTATCCCTCGTCACTTAGAACTGTGACTTTCATAAGGTAAATATTTGAAGGAAGAAAAGGATAATAAGTTATACTATCTTCTTTTGTTCTGAAGATGATTTTCAATGAGATTTGTTTCATCTTTGTAGTGAGATATGCTGTATATACTGGTGTATAAGCTGAGTTTTTTCAGCACATTTTTTAATGCAGTTTTGTGGTAAAATTAGGTGCCTCGGCTGATATTCGGGTCGGCTTATACTTGAGTATATACGGTATACAAGAATTGACTTAATGACAGCTTACAACAATTACAAGGGGACTTGGGAAATACCACCTGCTTTCAGGTCCTTTGTTTTCTAAGAACTTTTAAAAATTAATTAATTTTATTGGGGGCTCTCGCAACTCTTATAACAATCCATACATCCGTTGTGTCAAGCGCATCTGTACATATGTTGTCATCATTCTTTTCTGGACATTTACTTTCTTTTAAACCATTGATATCAGCTCCTCTTTTTTCCCTCCCTGCTTCTGAAAACTTTTTGAAGTCCCCTCATCTATCCTTTAGCTAGATGATTAGATTGTAGTAGTGAAGATTTCTCCTATTTTATCAAATGATAAAAGTAATTGTTGCTGTTGGCTGCCATTGAGTTGGTCCCTGGCCCATGGTGGCCCCATGACCAACAGAACACTTGCTGACCAGTTCGGCACCATCCCCATGACCAGTGCAAATTGGCCCATCGTGATTCACGGAAATGTCCTTGGTTGGTTTTCAGAAGTGGGTCGCGAGGCCTTTCTTTCTAGCCTGTGTTAGTCTGGAAGTTAAACCTGTTCAGCTCATGGCAGCATGCGACCTTCTGCTGTTCCTGACACTCGACCTCGGGTCTACTGCATTGAAGGCGAGAATGCTACCACTGAACCACCTCATTTGAAATGGAATAAATCAATAAAATTAGTGGAATATTTTAGAATATGAAAAACGCAGAAGCAATGCATTAAGTTGATATTCTATTACATGGCTCTTTGGGTAAATAGATTCTTAAGGAAGATTCCCTATAAGCACTTGGCATGGTAAATAAAGCCTAACGTAGTGAATCAGGATTATTTACTGAGATTCGTATATTTCTAAATTAAGACAAACAAACAAAAACCTAGCTCAAACTGGCTTCAACCCAAAAGGGAAATTTACTGATTAACAGATGTGAGAAGATGAGACTTGGGCTGAGTTATGTGATTAGTACTTAGTTTTATCCTTTCCCTTCCTTGAAGTTTTCTCTGGGGCTTGTTGCTCTTGTAGAATGATGAAGCAAATCGCGCTCACTGCCGCAGAGTGCAATCTGACTCATATTGACCCGAGAGGACAGGAGAGAACTGACCCTGTGACTTTCCAAGACTCTGTTTACCGGGCTTTTCCAAGACGCTTAACTGCTTATGGCAGTGGTTCTCAACCTGTGGGTCATGACCCCTTTGGGGGTCAAGCGACCCTTTCACAGGGGTTGCCCGATTCATAACAGTAGCAAAATTAGTTATGAAGTAACACAAAAATGATTTTATGGTTGGGGGTCACCACACCACGAGGAACTGTATTTAAGGGTCGCAGTATCAGGAAGGTTGAGGACCACTGGGTAAGAGGGCTTTCTGCTCCTGGAAAGAATTCCAGTCTCGGCAACCCAAAGTTCTGCTTTGTCCTAGAGGGTCACTATGGTAGACATTGACTCTATGGCAGTCATTTTGAGGGTGTTTTTGTTTCTGCTTTCCTGAACTGTTTACAGAAATAGAAAGCCAGTCTTTCTCCCTCGAAGCGGCTGACCTTTTCAATCACAACATCAGTATCACTCCCCAGGGCTCCATTACGATCATAAGGCAGCTAATAACTCCAAACTCACATTCTAGGCCCTCAGCAGCCGTCGTGTTAGAAGAGTTCCTCTTTTAGAAGATGTCCAAAGACTCCCAGAATAGCTTCCCATCAGTTGCTTGGTCAGGGGGATGTGCAGCCTCCTTGACTCGTTCTCAGGTACAAGGACCCACTGACGGAGGTGGAATCCACAGTAATGTTCAGTTACTCCCATCCTTCCTGGACTGGGAATAATGGTGAAGTAACTGTCATTGATAAACAGGGACATCTAAAGCAGCAGGCGCAATAGATGACAGGCAGGAAAGGGGCAGTGGAGATTCACAATGACGACAAAAAACAAATCAATCCTAGTTCCGCAAAACAAAGCTATAGCTGCATGAGACCCACTTGTTTTGGGTATAAAAGCAACTAATAGAATTTAGCAGTCAACACTAAACAAAAGCCAGTCTTTGTGATTATAGTCTGATTTTTAACTCCTACCTACCAATTGGAAATCTGTATATTGTATACATTTTAAAATTTTATTTTTGTTGTGGAGAAAACACAGCAGAACACACATACCCATCCAATGATCTCCATGTACAATTCAGTAACATTGACTACATTCTTGATTTGTGCAATCCGTCTCACATTTCTTGCCCGAATTATTATAAATTCACTGTACCTTGTTAAAGTTTTAATGTAAAAGGTGATTCACATTTTGATGATAAATTGCATTCTGCTGCAAATGACAGATCTCATTGCAGTGACTGAAACAGAAAAAGGGTTTAATTTTCTCTTGAAAGGAAAAATTTAGAGGCAGTGATTGTTGGCAATAGTTTGGGGCCGCTTGTGGTCGGTCTCAAAGAGGCTGTGGGGATTTGGCCTTCACATCAGGTTGGCAGTAAGAGGAAGTAGAGTACAAAACAGCAAAAATGATTGTGGCAGTTAGATTCTATGCCAACTTGATGGTACCCTGGGTGGGATGTGTGTAGGGGTCAAGTCCAACCTGTCAATCAAGTGGTGGCCCAATGATGCCTCCTGGGAAGTGTTGTCTTTTTGTAAGGGAGACACTGGGATTCCTCCCCTCTCTCTCCATCTTCACCTTCTTTCTTGCTGGAACCCTGCCTCCAGGGCTGTCCTATATGGCCCTGAGACCCAACCTGGGAGTTGCTTGTACTCTGCCCTGTTTCCACAAACCTTGAATCCAGGAGACTCTGCACCCACACACCTGTGATCTCCCAGCATCCTGCCTCATTGACCTACAGTTGCCTGAGGCTGAAGAGGGCTCCAGCTGGTATCAGACCCATGGACCTAAGTTGGACAGGTACTCACACAGATGAAAAGAAAATGTCAAATTTTGTTAGGTAGCTAGATTTAGGGATGGGGGTTGTCCATCCCATGCCTGCAAAGTCCTCCATATGTGAGGTTGGGAAGGACTCGGTCTACTATGAAGACCCCAAACTGAGTAGTAAGGGAGGGGGAGGGCCTCCCTCCCACAAGGGGATACAAATGCACCTGCTCCAGGCCTACTTGGGGCCTACAGCCTCTCTTGCCCCCCAGCCCGCACGATTTGGTCCCCACCTCACTCTCTGGTCTCAGCATCCTCCTGCCCCTTGCTCCCTCAACCCCTCTGTCACTGGGATTCCCAACCCCCACCCATACACACACCACATACACATTTCCGCACATGTGGGTGTGTTTTTCCACGAGGTTCATTGCGCCCAGTTGTGAACCCCTTTGAGACTTTAAACCTGAAACTCATCCGGCTTTTCATAAAAGCCTACTTGGATTACATAATGGGCGAAACCTTACCATTCCAGACAAAAAATTTCTCATCTGTCAGAATATTTATATCTACTCAAGTTGTTCTTTTTGCACATAGTCTATAAAGTCAGCATCATTTGATATGTTTTGTTTTATAATTGATTTTACTTCTACTTAAAATATAGGCACCGAACATTCTTCTTTCATAAAAGGTTTTTCTGTAGCTTTTTTAATAACTGCATGAGAGTCCTATACCTATTCCATCTCCCAAGCAGCAACACTGTCAATAGTTGCCTGTGTATCCTCTTTAGTGCTTTTTTTCTTTAAAAATTTTTAATAAATCACTTTATTGGGGGCTCTTGCAGCTCTCATAACAATCCATCCATCCATTGTGTCAAGCACATTTGTACATTTGTTGCCATCATCATTTCTAAAACATTTTCTTTCTACTTGAGCCCTTGGTGCCAGCTCCTTTTTTACCCCCTACCTCCCCCTGTTTTCTTTTCATCCACTTAATCAATGACTTTTGGGCTTTTATCATGGTCAGTCTCAAGTAGCCTAGCCTCCCTTCCAATTTTCTGTTTATAATCTGGGAAACCAAGTAAACATTCATTAGAATATGTATGAATTTAGGCAAAAATAACTTATGAATGACAAGCTCAGATTAAAGGGCATGGGTATTAGCCTCCATGGAAGACGCACACCAGCCTATGTGATCACGAGGTGTCAAAAAACCAAAAAAATCTAATCAAAGAACCAAAAATCAAATCATTGTGAGTGAGGGGGAGTGTAGATTGGGGACCCAAGAACCATCTATAGGTAACTGGACATCCCCTTACAGAAGGGTCTTGGGGAGGAAACAAGCCAGTCAGGGTGTAGTGTAGCAAGGATGAAACATATAACTTTCCTCTACTTTCTAAATGCTTCCTCCTTCGCCACTATCATGATCCCAATTCTACCTTACACATCTGGCTCGATCAGAGGATGTACATTGGTACAGATAGGAACTGGAAACACAGAGAATCCAGGACAGATGATCCCTTTAGGACCAGTGGTAAGAGTGGGAGGGTGGAGTAGAAAGGGGGAACTAATTACAAGGATCTACATATAACCTCCTCCGTGGGGGATGGACAACAGAAAAGTGGGTAAAGGGAGACGTCGAACCTGGAAAGATATGACAAAATAATAATTTATAAATTATCAAGGGTTCATGAGGGAGAGGGGAGCGGGGAGGGAGGGGGAAAAGTGAGGAGCTGATGCCAGGGGCTTAAGTGGAGAGCAAATATTTTGAGAATGATGAGGGCTCATGAATGTACAGATGTGCTCTACACAATTGATGTATGATTGTGATAGAGTTATATGAGCCCCTAATATAATGATTAAAAATAAATAAATAAATGAGTGTTACCATCTTCCCTTTTACTATGCTAAAAGTGAGCTACATTTAGGAAATGTTTGTAGATAAATGTTTCACATGTTCACACAACTGACGATAAAAGGAAAATTCTATTAAATAGAACAACCATGTGAGGCTCTTTTAAAAGTGCATCGATTCATTCATTAGGTAAGTAAAGATGAAAAGATTAAGTTCTTGAACATTTTTTCTCCTCTGTTGTGCATTTCATAGTGTTCTTTGGCTAGATCTTATCTTTAAAGGGTGCATTTGAACATTTTGTCTCTCTGAGATCAGTCTTCTAGTGATGACCCGTAGGCAATTGAGCATCTGTGTACTTCTCTGTGTATTTTCTTGTCACCCCAAATGTAGCTATAACCTAGCATCCCTGGCAGTGTTTAGCTCTAGTGCAAGAAAGAAGCATTTTGTCTTCCCAGTTAGGTAGGTCTCTATGGCATTTGGGCTCCCTCCCTTAGTTTCTTATGATAAAATCCAGCCCAGAGACATTGTAATTCACACCATTGTCTAAAGCTCCCTCTTTCCTCCCCTTGCCCCCTCTGGCCTCTGACAATTGCTGAAATGCCAGGAGTTTGAGTAGGGAGGCTTGGAATGTTTTTAACCCTGTACTCAGTGTTCTTGGAAATATTAGAAGAGCAACAGAGCCATGAAGCCAGTCATGCTCTTGGCTGAAGCAGGCTACTCTGACTTAAATCCTCCGCATGTGGAAAAAGACCTAGGGCCTTAGTTGACAATAAATGCAACCTGAGCCAGTGATGTGACTTGGCTGCCAAAACAAGCTAATGTGATGTGATCCTGCATTAATAGTAGAAGGCTGGTGGCAGGGACAAGGGAGGATCTGGCCCCAGAGTACGGTCTGCAGTGGTTAGATCGTGTCTAGAAGATGGTGTTTCTTCTTGGGCACTGCATTTTAAGAGTGCTGTTGTCAAATTAGAGCATGTGCAAATCGAATCGGGCAACAGGAGGATGAATTGTCTAGACACTACATCCTATGAGGAACATTGGTGGGACTTGGCCAGTTTACCCTGGAAGAGGACATGGGTGCATGTCCGGAGCCATGAGGCCCAGCCATTACTTGGAATTTATTAGGACTTGCCTGGAGCCGTGAGGCCCGGCCATTACTTGGAATTTATTAGCCTGAGCTCTGGGCATTCTTCTACCCCAGCCTACGTGACAGAGCACTGCAACTGTAAAGCTTGAGCAAACAAGGGGTGATGCTCTTTAGATAAGCACCCGTGTCCTGCATCTCCTTGATTGGGCAAAAGATCGTCCTCCCCTATGCTTGATTTGCGTGTACATTGCCACTCCTCTGCGTACCTAATTGAAGACTGTAAGCCCTTACTGACTCATGGGCAGGGCACGCTCCCCTGAACTCCCTGATTGACCTGTTGCCAAGGTAGCCTAATCTGCATGTGTGGCTGAGGCTCCCCCCCTTTGCTGGCCATTATAAGTTATGACTCTTTGTTCATTAAAACAGGACTTGATCAGGATATTGTCTTGTCCTCATTCTCCGTGCCTCTTGTACCCACCCAATTCCCACTCTCTCCTCCAGGATCCACGGTGAATGTCCTGCGGGACGGGACAGGTGCACACCATTGTGGAAATATGGTGGTGCCTCAAACAGCTGGGATTAAAAATTCTACACAATCTAGCAATAACTCTACTGGGTATGTACACTAAAAAAGTAGGAGCCATAGTATGAACAGACACATGCACTCCCATGTACTTGTTCACAATAGTAAGAAGTTGAAAACGGGTCATATGTCCCCCAGTAGAAGAATGCATAAAGAACCTGGTATATATGCACTATGGAAGACTATACATCACTGAAAAACAATGCTGAAACCATGAAGCATCTCATGACATGGATGGACTTGGAAAACTTTATGCTGAGTGAAGTTAATCACCCACAAGAGGACAAATACTGAATAAGACCACTATTAAGAAGATAAAAACCAAGACAAAGATTTGCTTACCAAAGCAAACAGACTTTAGAGGTTCCCATGACAGACAGGGTTCCAAGGGTGAGAAGATGAAACAATGGGCTAGAAGATTGACAGGTATTGACTTGGGTAAAAGGGGGGATGTAGATCCATAAGAGGGAGAAGAGAAATTGAGTGGGAGGTGGGGTAGGAATGAGGAGAGGTTTGTGAGTGATTTGAACCGTTGAATGTAGAGTTGATGGTCTGAAATGTAAATCCATTTCATTCATAAAAAACTCATCAATGAAGAAAGAAAGAAGGCATTGGAATAACGATGTTTAAATAGTCACAAGGCTATCATGGATAAGAGCTGGACTCTTCTGCGTAATCTCAGTAGGCACAATTTAGATGAATAGGTGTAGATTACAAAGTAGCTGATCTTGTCTCCATAAAAGGAGGAGTCTTCTGGCTCATATTGAGCATCCATAAAACAGCAGTTTAGCAATGTTGTGAACTCTCCTGAGTCAGCAGTGCTGGAATGTAGTGTGGTAGGTTAAATATCAGAGGTTTAAAGAATATTCAAGAATAGGATGGGAGGCTTAAAGGTACAAGCAACTGTTCCCAACATCTTTTAAAATTCAAAGATGCTAGTGAGTGATGGGAGTCCACACAGGAAGTAAGCATCCAAACCAAAATCCACAGGCATGGAGTCCTGGCAACTCATAGCAGCCCTACAGGGCAGGGTAGAACTGGCCCTGGGAGCTTCAGAGATTCTAACCTTTCTTTTTTTTTCGAGAGTGTAACTTTTCCGGCAGTAGAGAGCCCTGTCCTTCTCCCACAGAGTGGCTGGTGGTTTCAAACTGCTGACCTTCAGGAAGCGCAATGCCTAACTGCCACGCTACGAGGTCTCCCACAAAGAAGCATCAGCACCTTTATTGTCTCAGATTGCATACAAGACGCAGTCTCAGAAACGATTAACATCCACTCTAAAATTGGCTGTTGGAGTTATGCAAGTAGAGGGGGGAAAGCCATGGGAACTTTCTGCTTTCTCTCGTCTTGTGCTCATGGAAGTTGTGTTTCCGCGTGATCCATAAGTTCTTTGAAATGATGGTTTCTGAGAGTTAGAAAGCGAAGGAAGCGAAGACCTACGCTGGCTTTTCTCTGCTGTTCCATTCCTTGCCTTTCCTTCTTCAAGCCGAAGCTTGAGCTCCTTGTCCTCCGGCCCAGCAGCGTGTTCACCATGGCCCTCAGCGATGCTAACGTGCAAAAGCAGATAAAGCACATGATGGCTTTCATTGAACAAGAAGCCAATGAGAAGGCAGAAGAAATAGATGCAAAGGCAGAAGAAGAGTTCAACATTTAGAAAGGTCGCCTGGTGCAAACCCAGAGACTGAAGATCATAGAGTACTATGAGAACAAGGAGAAGCAGATTGAGCAGCGGAAGAAAATCCAAATGTCCAATTTGATGAATCAAGCACGACTAACGCTTCTCAGAGCGAGAGAGGACCTTATCATGGACCTGCTCAGTGAAGCCAAGCAGAGGCTCAGCAAGGTGGTGAAAGATACGACCAGGTACCAAGTGCTGCTGGACGGACTGGTCCTCCAGGGTTTGTACCAGCTGCTGGATCCCTGAAGGAAGCATGATTTCCCTCTGGTGAAGGCTGTGGGGCAAAAAGCAATCCCGATGCATAAAATTGCCACCAAAAAAGATGTGGATGTCCAAATTGATCAGGAGATCTACCTGCCTGAGGACACAGCCGGTGATATTGAGATGTGTAAAGGGGACCGTAAGATGAAGGTCTCCAATACCCTCGAGAGCTGGCTGGACCTCATCGCCCAGCAGATGATGCCCAAGGTCCAGGGAGCCTTGTTGCCCACAAGAAGTTTTTGGACTAAGCCTTTTGAAGGTGGAATTCATTCCTCCATGGATACCATCTGGAAGTTTTCAATATTTTAAGAACCAAGATTATCTGTGTAACCTCTCTGCTGTTCTAATGGAACAATGGAATACCAATGGAATCAATGGCATACCCTACTGTATCAATGGAATACCCTACTGTAGCTAATGCCCTTGGCCTGATTGTTCCCAATAGTGTTTCGTGGATTCATCATTATCCTTTAATATTGCATAATGCCTGCTTCATTGTGCCTGCTTCATCTTATGTAAAACTAAAGCCATCACGACTGAATGAGAAAAATCAAAACCAAAAACCAAACTCAACTGCCACCGAGTTGCTTCTGACTCATAGGGGTCCTGTAGAACAGGGTAGAAACTGCTCCTGTGGGTTTACTGGAGTAGAAAGTCTCATCTTTTTTCCGTGGCTCTGTAGGGTAAGCATTGAGTTGTTAACGGATGTGGTTTTACAGGATAAAGCTGAGGCAGTGTGCGCCTGTAACGATTTATAGTTCCACTCTGTCTCTATCTTGAACTCTATCTCTTCTTCACTCAAAACACTGTCTCCGTACAAAATTCCTAAGGATGTGGATAGAACAATGTTTGTCTAGCAGGGTGGATCTATCTGGGCAGAATTTCAAAATTCTTAACAAAGACCTGGGTTTAATTTTCTACTCTGCAACCTATTAGCAGTGACATTTTCATTTCACAGACCCTGTTTCCTTATCAGCAAAATGGGAATGATAATAGAATCTACCTTTTTGGGCTATTGGGAGTATTACATATGAAAACCTGGGTAAAAGTGTTTTTTTTAATATGTTGATTTTGATTTAATATCTATGAACTCACCAATTCATGGCCATCAAGTAAATTCCAACTCGTAGGAGCGCTGGTAGGGTAAAGGGTCATGTGTTGGTCTGCCAACTGCAAGGTCAGCCGTTGGAAAGCACCAGCTGCAGCTCCACAGGAAAAAGATGCGACTTTCTACTTCCATAACATTAAAGTCTTGATGACAAAATAATAATCATTTATAAATTATCAAGGGTTCATGGGGAGGCGAGGAGGGAGGGGAAAAATGAGGAGCTGATACCAAGGACTCAAGTAGAAAGCAACTATTTTGAGAATGATGATGGCAACAAATGTACAAATGTGCTTGACACATGGATGCATGTATGGGTTGTGATAAGTTGTACAAGCTCCTAATAAAATGATTTAAAAAATTTAAAGTCTTGGAAACCCACAGGGGCAGTTTTACTCTGTACTATAGGGCCACTATGAGTCAGAATATCTATTTTTCTATTGTGAATTATTTTGTGTTCCCTGTTTATATTCAGCATAGTAAATGAAACCAAAACAAGATAAAACGAAAGAAAAGAAAACAACCCACTGCCTTCCAGTTGATTCTGACTCATAACTCAAAAACCACCAGGGATCCTACAGGGTTAGCATATTTTGTCCTGAATAAATCCCAGTTTATAGTATGCTGACTTGTGAGCTTTGGAATAGTCTAATTGACAGTGACTCTCTTAGGAGAGAGTAGAACTGCCCCAGGGGGTTTCCAAGGCTGTACATCTTTTTATTTTTATTAAACACTTTTATTGGGGCCTCTTACATCTCCCATCACAACCCAAGCATTCATCCATTGTGTTAAGCACATTTGTACATATGCTGCCATCATAATTCTCAAAGCATTTTCTTTTTACTTAAACCCTTGATATCAAGGCTGTTAATCTTTATGGAAGCAGACTGCCACATCTTTCCCCCTTGGAAGGACTGATAGGTGCAAATCACTAACTTGGACTAGCAGCCAAGTTGTTAGGCAGATAGGCAGGGATGGGATGTCCATTGACGCATGCCCAAGAGAGTCAAGCACGAGAACAAAGGGCGGCGCATGCTCAGAGGCCTAGGTTTTCCCGAGGTAGGTGTGGGAGGGAGTTAAACCTGGATCGGCCCACCTGGGCCAGGTGATTGCAATCCAGCCAATGGGGTCGATCTGGGGTCGTCCACCAACGCCTCCCCCTGGAATGCTTGAAAAGGCAGGAAGGGGGGGGGGTTGAGTGGGGCAAATGAGGAGGAGCTGGGGAGAGAACTTTGGAGGAGAGCTTGAAAAAGAGATCTTTGCCTGATGCCGGGCAGTCTCAGTCTCTGCCAGGCTGCATGGTCGGGAGGAATCCTGTGGTTGCCGTGTAAAACCTGAAACTTCTTTTAACTCTCATTAAACTCACTTGGATCATGAGCCAGGCTTCAGCGTGAATTCTTTCTCTTGCGGAACCAAGGACCAAGGTGTAACTAGCCGGAGAGAGATCTTATAAAGTGATCAACCATTGCAGGGCCAATAATCAGTAACAAAACAACAGACCAAATGAATGGTGGGTGCTCAGCCCAGCGCTTATCTCTAAGATTATAAATCTGTAAGAGATAAGGTTTTTGCCCCAGTGCTATGTGAGAAAGATCTACAGGTTGCTGCGGAAGCAAACCTGTCTAAAATGGGGTTCCCCGAAGGTCTGGGAAAGTTGTGTGAGTCACAGGCAAGCAGGCCAAGAAAGGTGGGTGGGGCCTTGGTGGAGAGAGTCGCTGAGTGAGGGCACAAATCTGAGTCAGCAAATTGCATAAGTGACCTGTGAGCAGGTGTTGATGGTACTGGTTCGGCTAGTATCTCTTGAAACTTCCGTTTCCCTGTTTACAAAAAAACAATAGCAATCTCAATCTCCTAGCCATGATGTGAAAGTGTGATGGGTGGATTCAATGAAGCTGTATTTGTGACACATTACTTGGCCAAGAATTAAATGCTCAATAACTGTTAGCGGCCACTACCATTTTGTTTTCATCATGGACCAGGTATTTCAAAGAAGAACTCGTGCTCGGGTCCCTGGGCTGCGAAGGATGGTGACAAGGAACTATAAACCAGTTTCACTTTCGTTTATTTTTTAATTATTAAAAAAATAATTAAAAAATTTATTAGGGGCTCATACAACTCTTATCACAGTCCATACATATACATACATCAATTGTATAAAGCATATCTGTACATTCTTTTCCCTAATCATTTTCTTTTTTTTTTTTCTAAAAAACAAAATAATTTTTTAAAAACCAGTTTCACTTTGGATGAGTCTAAAGGAAAGGCCAAAGTCTGCTTAAGAAGCTCAAGCGGCACGTGACTCCCGGTCTGCAGGCTAACCCACGCAGCACCCGGCTCCCGGATCACGTGGGCGCGGCCCGCCCCGCCCCGCCCCCCGCCCCGCCCCGCCCCGCCCCCCGCCCCGCCCCGCCCCGCGGGTCCCGGCGGCTGCGCGTGCGCGGAGCGGAGCGGGTGCTGCAGCGCGGTCCGCGGCGGAGGCGGCGCGAACAGCGAGGCCCCGGCGGATGGCTCTGCCCGGCCTGGCCGGCTCGGGGCCCAGCGCCCGCGGGCCGTGGGACGAGGCGGCGGCGGCGGCCGCGGAGAAGGAGGCTGCAGCCGTGGTGGCGGCGGGAGCCACGCCCGAGGAGGAGGACGAGGGCCGCGGCCGGGGCCTGCTGCGCTGGGATGGCTTCTCCGCCTGGCTGCACTGCGTGTGTGTGGTGGGCTTCGACCTGGAGCTGGGCCAGGCCGTGGAGGTGAGGCCCGGCTGCACCTGGCGCCCGCGTCCGGCCGCCGCCGCGGGGCAGGCCCCGCAGAACGTGCGGTTCCCAGGCCGCCGGCCGGGTGGCCTGGACCCGGGCCGCCGGGCATCCGGGCGTGGCCGCCCGCCCGGCCGGCCTGCGGTCAGTTGGCAGTTCCCGGGGGAGGACCGTGGGCTGCGGCCCGGGGTGAAAAGTTCTCGCTAGGCCATTCCCCAGTACTTGCTGGTGTTCGTCCCGTTTGACACCGGGGCTCAGGAATGGAGCCCGCAGGGGTAGCCGCGCCCGGGGAACGCTGCAGGCAGGATGTTTGCAGGCGACTTTTCCACGAAGGGAACAATGCCCGGGACCTGCGGTGAATTAGCAGTAGGCTGCCCTAGCCCAGGCAACTTTTTAGACAGACGGCCTCCGTAGTGTGCAGTGACTCTCAGTGCATTCCACTCAGACGGACACGAAGTGCCTGTTCTTAGCTGGTGTTTTCTCCTTTCGCTGTTTTTGTTCCGCCTTTCTGTGAATTCTTGATGTTGCTTCTAGAACAGGGCTGAAAAGGAATGCCCAGATCAGGGAGCATAGTCCCCCTGTGTATCGGTCAAGTCTTCCATCTGGATCGGAAGACGTAATTTGAACTGTTGTTGACTTTGGTTAGTGTCTCCTTTTGTAGTTGAAGCGTATGCTTCCTTTGTCTTTTATGTGTTCAAGAAAAACGTCAGAGGGAGGTATGTTTAATATATAATGTAAATATATATAGATTTGCGGGCAGTGACTGATCTTAATGGACCATCACATTCGAACAGGAGTGCCGAACAGGAGAAAATTGGCCTGGGCAATTTTACCCAATGCAAAGTTACTATGTCTCTGTTCAACCTGTGATCTTGGTGTTTCATCATTACACATTTTCAGTAGACATTTTCACTAGGATCCTGGGTGCTAGGCTATCTGCTGGCTGTACAGATGTGAACTGTATGCAGTAACCATGTTTGTAGATTGAGACTAAAATTAATAGATGAGTGTCAAAAAATTAATCACAGAAGCAGATTGGTCCAAATGCAGTGCCTGGCATATAGTAGTGCTCAGTAAACACTTGATGGGTGAATACATTCTTTATCCTATTGAGGAGGAACAGCAGCAGTTCTAAAGGCATGAAGACAAGATTTATAAGCCACTTTATCACTTGCGGTAATTGGCCAACTTGAAGTTACATGTACAGCCAAACACAATTTTCCTAGAAGGCATAGGATTAAGTTGTAGTTTGTGAACATTGTGTATGTGTGCGTGAGAGAGAGAAAGAAATATATACACAACAAAATGTACCCACTCACTGTTTACATGTTTACTGACAATGGCTGCATATATCTTATGTCACTATTCTGTTTCTGCCTTTAATTTTACCGCTATTAGCATATGCAATCTGCCACATAACGCTCTCATGTGTGCTTTAGAGTTTTAATTTCAATCTCTTCTAGGCAATCTCTTAATAGGGTACAGTTCTTAAAGCTGACTTTATTGAGCTACGTTGTCTAGTTTAATGAAGACCTCATGGAATAGTTTCTGGACTCAGATTTCAAAAATTGTTTCCAGGCAATAGAGGTGAGGCCCTCTAGTCTCAGTATATCCAGTAAATCTGGTTTCCATTAAGAATCTGAAGTTTTATTGTACAATTTCTTATTTTTGATCAAGATCCATCCATTGCGTCCCTGATCATGACAGTAATTATAACTGGGTACCTGCCATCTATTTCTTCTTGCCTTGTGGAGGCAATTAGGCCTGGAAACCATTTCCTTCTATGATTTTTAGATCACATTTCTTTGTCATTCCAGGATCACCATTCACAAGTGTTTAAGACTTCAGGCACAACCTACTGAACTAGGAAGAAGAGCAAACACTCAAAGTAATATTAGGCCAACTGATTGAATAGGTCCATGAAACCACCATCACATAGCTTTTATCTTTTGTATCACATTTATCCATTTGTCAATTTTATTCCTTTTCCAGTGCACTTGGAGTGTTTCTATCTTTTTGCTTAAATCCCATGAGGTGTTTCTATAATCTAAGTAGTATCAACTTAGCCAAAGCTGCTCTTCTGTATTAGTCTGGATACTTTAGAGAAATAAATTCACAGAAACTCCTGTATAAGAGAGTGTTTTCTATAAAGGTTAAGTGCACACCAAGGAAAACATCCCAACCTAGTGCTGCCCAAGCCCACAAGTCCAACAATAACCCATATGTCCTGACACCAATCTACAAAGTCCTCCTCAATCTCACAAAACAGATGCAATGATGCTGACTGCAGGAGGAAAAAGCTGAGTCAGTGAATGTATAAACATCTCAGCGCTGGCAGGGTGCTCCAGCACCCAGGGCTACACCGGGGTAGGTCCATGTGGTTTCTCCTCATGGATGCCTAGCAGGAAGTGAGCCTTGCCAGCTGAAGCAGGAACTGGCTAAGGCAGCTGCACCCTGGTCCGACTACCACAAACCAAGAGACCCGAGAACTAGAAAGGTGAGGCTCAGCCATTTATCCCTCTGCCCTTCAATTTATCCCACTTGTGTTTAATCGGCCAGGTTGGCGCAATAAACTACCTTCCCACCGCTATTTTTGTTGTAGATTCATGTATAATATAGATCATTTCACACACCCTTTTTCAAAAAAGCAAGTTCTAGTGTGTAGCTTAGGATAACAGGTGTAATACTCAAGTTGCAAAACTATTATGTCCAGTTGATGCCAATTGTGCCATCACAACAGATATTCAACATTTCCTGTAGAAAGATTTCCATTCCTTTCCCCAACTGGTAACCACTAAATAAACATTGGCTTTTTAATCTATTTAGCTATTCTATTTTTGTTAGTGTATATATTTTATTGATTAATTTTCTTTCTACTTGAGCCCTTGGTATCAACTCATTTATCCCCCTCCTCCACCCTCCCTTCCTCTCTCCCTCCCTCCTTCCCTCATAAACCCTTGATAATCTATAAAATTTTTTTTCATGTCTTACACCAACCCCTGTCTCCCTTTACCCACTTTTCTGTTGTCTGTCCCCCTGGGAGGGGGTTAATATAGATCATTGTGATCAGTTCTCCCTTTCTCCCCCTACCTTCCCCTTTCCCTCCTGGTATTGCTACTCTCATTGGTCTTGAGGGGTTTATCTGTCCTGTGCTTTCAGTACCATTGTACATGCTCTGGTCTAGCTGGTTTTGTAAGGCAGAATTGGGGTCATGATAGAGTGCGGGGGGAGAAAGCATTAAAGAACTAGAGGAAAGTTGTATGTTTCACTGGTGCTATACTGCACCCTGACTGGCTCGTTTCTTTCTTGTGACTCTTCTGTAAGGGGATATCTAATTGTCTACAGATGGGCTTTGGGTCTCCACTCCATTCTCCCCCTGATTCACATCGATATGATTTTTTTGTTTGGGGTCTTTGATGCCTGATACCTGATCCCATTGACACCTCATGATCACACAGGCTGGTGTTTCTCCCCCTGATTCACATCGATAGGATTTTTTGTTTGGCGTCTTTGATGCCTGATACCTGATCCCATTGACACCTCATGATCACACAGGCTGATGTGCTTTAGCTATTCTTATAATTTTAAATACATATCATTTAATGTCTTTTATTTAAGTGAGACCATGCAATATTTTTCTTTTGTGATTGTCTTAATTAACTCAGTGTCATTTCTTCAAGTTAGCACGTGTAAGGATTTCATTTTTCTTTCAGGCTGAGTGATACTCCACGGTGTCTGTATTTCACATTTTATTTTTGTCTTTTATTTGCTGTATAATATTTATCCATTTTGTCAGCTGGGGGGGCACTTGAATTGTTTCTCTATTTTTGCTATTGTAAGTAGTGCTGCAACAAACATTGAAGTGTGTACATCTTTTCATGTCCCCACTTTAGATTCCTAGGATTTATTCCTGAATTAGGATTATTGGATCATCTGGTAGCTCAAAGTTTTGAGGAATTGGTACATTGTTTTATTTACTTTTAAAGAGAACATTAAGTCTTATATGGCAGAAGAACAAGAAAAACATACATTATCCAGATGAAGGAGACCGTTGCATCATGGATTTGCTGTCATAAAGAGCTTTAAAAGGGACCTGGGAGGTCAAGGACAGCTGTCACAAATGCTTGGTTGGCAGTACATCAATACATCGTAGTTACAGGCGGGTTAACGGAAAGAAACGGGGCCATGAATGGGATAGTTTCATTGTGGTAGACAAGATTTGACCAGGAGTCTCCCCAAGGCAGTTGGTATGAGTCATTACTATGTGACACCTCTGCACTCCCCCAATACAGTGATTTCCATCAAGGACACAGCCAGGAAAACCCTCAAGTGAGCCTGCCCCACCCTGGGCTGATCAGAGGGTTGGATATAATCCACTTTGCAATGCATTTCTGTCTGAAAACAAGACTTCGCATCCCTGGTGAGTGGTCCGTCTTGGTCCCAGAGGGAAGCAACAGAGGCAGAGCGACACATGCAGGTGACTGCATGTCATCATCATCATCCCTGTCTCTGGGGTTGCCCCTTTCCTTGCTGGCGATGGATATGAGAAAAGGCTGGCCATCTGCCCCTCTTTTCTCCTCGCTTAAAAAAAACCCAACATCCCTGAACCACACTCCGAGGGAATTTACTTGAGGAATTGAGGAACTCTGCAAATGAATTTTGGGCTTTCACTGCCATCCATAGCCCTCTGCTCAGAATTTAAACTCTGGTACCATAGAATTTATTACTTACAATCCTTGGATCACATTGGTTTGTGTGCTCCTTCTGTGCAGACTTAGCTGACACCTCCTTTAGATGGCTGCTTGTTTTAAGCACACCTTTTAAGACTATAGATAGCTGGCCACCATCTGATTTCTTCACTGTAGCGTCCATATCTTCAGGGACCACTTCATGAGGGCAAGTATTCAGCTGGCCCACATCATAAGCACTAATTGTTCTTCGATTGGAGCTAATGATTAGCTGTGAGTTCAAAATCCAGTTCATGTATCTATCTATCTATATCTATATATATATATATTTCTCTGATCCATGTTAGAGATATAGGAAAGCTTGTTGGACTAAAATACATCGAATGTTCACTTACACAGATTAAAAATTTAAGTGATTGAACTCTGTTTAAAAAAACAAGGGTTGGGGGGAGCAGGGAGGGAGGGGAAAAAAAAAAGAGGACCTGATGCAGAGGACTTAAGTGGAGAGCAAATGCTTTGAAAATGATTAGGGCAAAGATTTTTTAAAAATCTGTTTTTTATATTGAAGAATGATATTTAAAGAAACTGGCCGATTATCTTGCCGTGCAACTCCAAATGTTAAAAAAAAAAAAAAGAATGTAGGGATGTGCTTTATACAATTGATGTATGTATATGTATGGATTGTGATAAGAGTTGTATGAGCCCCTAATAAAATAAGGGTTAGATAAGAGATAAGACTTTATTATTATTAAAAATAATTTTATTGGGGGCTCAAACAATTCTTATCACAATCCATACATACATATATCAATTGTGTCAAGTACATCTGTACATTTGTTACCATCATGGTTCTCAAAGCATTTGCTTTCTATTTGAGCCCTTAATATCAGTTCCTCATTTTCTCCTTCCCTCCCCACTCCCCTGCCCCTCAAGAACACTTCATAATTCATAAATTATTATTTTGTTATATCTTACACTGTGTGACGTCTCCCTTCACCCACTTTTCTGTTGTCCATCCCCCAGGGAGGAGGTTATATGTAGATCCTAGTAATTGGTTCCCCCTAAGACTTTCAATAACGTTCATTTAGTAAGGGGAAACTATATCTGCAGAACTAAGACATGCCGTGAGAAGTAAAGAAAAAAGGAAAATACAAATAAATGGTGGTCTTAAGTTGCCAATTATTGGGCAACCTCCAAAGCAAGAGATTTGAACTAAAGCCCAATAATTTCCAAATCCATGTCCTCAGGACCCATCTGTTAGCACTAGGGAGTATGTTCTGTAGTTCACAACAGGTGTGTGTATGTAAGCTGCTCCCTTAGTGGAGTTTCCAAATCACTTCCAAATCTCCTGTGGAGAATGCTGTACACTAAACAAAAGCTCAAAAATTCAGGTAGTCTGTAGCAGGAGGTGTGCATCACCAAGAAACTCCAAAAAATGTGTGATGAGCAACATAATACAGGGTGGATTCTGCTATTAGGGGACCATGTAAATAATGTTAAGCCTTTCCACAAGGGCAGACTTCCCACCAACAAGTGAAATCACCTCTTAGAAATGGTCTTATCTCCCCTCCTCTAGTCATGAATTTCCATTGAAATTTACTGAATACCATTGTAGGAGTGTCTATTGGAGTGATCATGGGGCAGGGCTGTGTGATAGCAGCTGTCCCGTCCTGCGGGGCATCAACAACGTGGACACCTGAAAGGGACTGGGAATGAAGATGGGCAAGGGCGCGGAGAGATGGAGGCAAGACAGGAATCTGATCAAGCCTCGTTTATTGAGCTGAGAGCAGAGGCTTAAATAGCCAGCGAAGGGCGGGCACCATTACGTCACATGGAAATAAGGTACAGCTGAGATAGCCAATAGTCGTGCTTCTCCAAATAAGGTAGAAATGGCGGGCAACTGATCAAACAGGTAAGTATGTTAATGAAGCATACCAGGCGCCTGGGGGGAAATGCCACCAGTCATATATTGACCAATGAACATAGCAGCTGCTAGTGAAACAGCACCAATCCTGGCAAGGGTAAAGGCAGCCACCATCTGGCGGGAAATGAAACAAAGGCAGTAAAATCACGGCACTGTTTGTATGGCAGAAAACAGAGTAAGTTCATAAAGGTCGTACATGGCTTAAATCCAGGGTGGGGGGATATGCAGTTCCCTGTAAGCAGCTATATGGTCTGCTCCCACTCTTCCCTAAGTGAAAAACTGACCCCAGGTGGGGTAAGGCCTCCTGTGAAGTGGTTTTTATGATATATAAATAAAGGATTGATAAATAGATCGTAAGCACTGGACAGACATACCACCCTGCTTGGGAGACTCGATTAAATGATTACCTGACCGAGAACAGATACCTGTCCTTGTCTTGGGTGTTCATCCTTATAGTAATGGTCTCATGCAATATTTGTCCTTTTGTGATGGACTAGCTTCAATCAGTATAACATTTTCCAAATTTGTTCATGTCATGAAATGCTTTGTGGTTTCAAAGTACTAATTTTTTTAAGTAATGCATGGTATTCCATTGTGTATATGTACCTGGGTTTCTATATGTTTTCTTCTGTTGAGCTTTTGGGCTTGGAGCTTTTTCCAATTTCATGCTATTGTGAACAGTGCTGCGATGAACATGTATGTGTAAACGTCTGTCTGTGTTTTGTCTCGGGCCTTTTAGGGTATGTACCCAGCAGAGGTATTGCTGTATCCTGTGGGGTTTTCATATCAAATTGTTTGAAGTAGCACCATACTGCTTACCACAATGGTTGTACAATTAGTTACACCATTTTACATTCCCACTAGCAGGTTGTAAGGATTCCAATCTACTCACAAACTTACCAAAATTTGTTTTGCCTTTTTTTTTTTTTTAAACAATTTATTGGGGCTGATACAATTCTTTTCACAGTTCATACATATACATACATCAATTGTATAAAGCACATCTGTACAGTCTTTGCCCTAATCATTTTTTCTCCTCTTTTCTTCTTTTACATTTTATTAGGGACTCCAACAACTCTTACCACAATCCATACATATACATACATCAATTGTATAAAGCACACCCATACATTCCCTGTCCCAATCATTCTCAAGGCATTTGCTCTTCACTTAAGCCCCTTGCATCAGGTCCTCTTTTTTTCCCCCCCTCCCTCCCTTTTCCCCCCTCTCATATGCCCTTGGTAGTTTATACCTCGTTATTTTGTCATATCTTGCCCTATTCGGGGTCTCCCTTCCCCCCTTCTCTGCTGTCCCTCTCCCAGGGAAGAGGTCACATGTGGCTCCTTGTAATCAGTTCCCCCTTTCCAACCCACTCACCCTCCACTTGTTTTGCCTTTTAATGATTGTCATTCGAATAGGGCTGAGGTCATATCATCTTATAGTTTTGATTTGCATCTCTTCATGTTTGATGGTTGCTTGAATTTATCTTGTAGAAGTGTTATATATTATATTCTTATCAGATATGTGATTCTGAAAGACTTTTCTCAGTCTTAAGGTTTCCTTTTTACTCTGACTAAAAGTGTTTTGATAAATATAGTGCTTATTTTCTTTCTTTTTTTTTAAGCGTTTAGTTTCTATGAGGTCCCAGTTATCTATTTTGTCTTCAGTTGTGCATGCATTTGTTGTTGTATTTAATATCTATGAACAAAAACTATGTTAATGAAAATTAAGTCCTATAGTTTTACCAGTATGTTTTCTCCCAAGAACCTTAATGTTAAGTTTAATATTAAGTTTAACATTAAAGGTCCATGATCTATTTTTATTTAGTGTCTGTGCCTAGTATCATGTATGGGTCCTGCTTAATTTTTCTCTTTATTTTATTAAAAAAACATTTTTTATTTTAAGACTAGTCAAGTGCAGTAGTGAGGGGGGTTAGACAAATACGTCGACCAGTAATTGACTGTAAGCAATCGTTGTGAGATCTCACTACCTTCGGACCAGTCTCATTTTTCTGTATGTGGAAATTCAGGTATGCCAGAACCATGTGGTACAACAGTGCTCCTCCCCCACTGAATGGCCATGGCACCCTTGTCAAAGGCCAGCTCCCCTTAGATGCTTGGATTGGTTTCCCGGTTGCCCGTTCTTTCCGTTGGTTTGAGTGTCTTTCAGTAAAGCGTTTTTTAAAAGCAAATAAAAGGGACCCTTTTGAACTCTGTCACTACTTAGGGTTTTCTTTTTTGTGTGTTTGTTTTTGCTTTAATAAACAGACCACTTCATAATTAAGGTGCTACACAAGTGTGAATCATAAAAAGACTTACGTTGAATTTGATTTCCCATGGTACTCTATAGTTATATTTGGGCCTGTAGTTCTTAACCATTTTTGCATCATAATTCTTTTTGAAAAATATAATGAATGTACTTCATTAGGAAAATATTTACTGAAAAAAGGAAAAAAAGAAAAATATTTACTGTGGGAGGGTGTGGAAGGGAGGCGAAAAATGAGGAGCTGATACCAAGGGCTCAAGTAGAAAGAAAATGTTTGGAAAGGATAATGGCAACATATGTGCAAATGTACTTGACACAATGGTTGTATGAATTGTTATAAGAGGTGTAAGAGCCCCAATAAAATGATTTAAAAAATCAATAGCAAAAATAAGGTGTTTGCAACCGCACTTGTCAAAACAACCTAGTACTAGTGCAATGGAACTGAATTGGGAATCAAGACGTGAATTAATCCACCTATGAATACCATATATATTTGAGTAGAAGCCAAGTTTTCCAGCACATTTTTAATGCAGTGTGTGTGGTAAAATAGGTGCCTCGGTTGATCATCGGGTCGGCTCTATACGGTGAGATGTTATTTGTCTCAGCATTCTGTAATCTTTCCTTGGATCTTCTATTAGGTCATCTTCCCTGTTCTAGTTCTCCTTAGTGACATGGAGTCAGCTCCAGTTCACGGTGACTTTCAGTGTAACAGAACAAATCTCTGCCTCTTCCTGGACCACCTTGATGATTGTTGGTATTTCTGAGTCCACGGATGCAGCTACAGTGTCAGTTCATTGCACTGGGGGATTCTCATTCTCTCTGGCTCTGCTTTACCAGCATGAAGTCATGACCAAAGTAAGCAAGCTGAAATCACTTCCAAGGAACATTCAGGTAGCATTTCTCTTAAGGAGGATTTATTCATTTTTCTGACAGCCCATACCATATTCAATATTCTTTGCCAACACTATACTTCAAAGCCATCAATAATTCTGTATCCCTTTTCCATTATCCAAATCTCATGCAAATGAGAACATTGAAAAGACCATGTTTAGCATGAGCCAGCTGCACCTTAGTCATTCAAGTTGCTTCATTGCTTTAAAACTTTAAAATCTTTTGCAGCAGGCTTGCCCAATGCAATACATCATTTGATTTCTTGACTATGGCTTTCAAGGGTGTTATTATTGAGCCAGGTAGAATGATACCTTCGCCAACTTAATTTTTTATCTCCAATAATTGAGCTGTTTTTTCAACATTGTGAGGCCTTTGGTTTTCGTTACCATCAGCTGTAATCAGTGAAGGATTTCTTCAGTAAGGGTTGCAGGCTTCTTCACTGTTGGCAAGCAGGGTGGTGTCAGTTGCATGCCACAGGTGGCTAGTCCTGATGGCGCATTCCTTTCATCTAGCCGAACTTCTCAGGTTACTTGTTCAGCATACAGACTGAATACATAAACTCACTCTCTGCCATTGTGGCAAATGGAGACCCAGTTTTACCAGCACCATGGTTAAAGGCTCTCTTCCTCATTTAATGAGATTACCTACCATATATACTAGAGTATAAGACAACCCGAATATCAGCCAAAGCCCCTAATTTTACCACAAAACTGCATAAAAATGTGCTGAAATACTCAGCTTATACACAAGTATATACGGTATGTTGGCATCATTTTCTAGACATTTATTTTCTATTGAGTCCTTGGTATTAGCTCCTCTTTTTTGGTCAGCTTATACTTGAGTATACTGGATATGTAAAATATGCTTGATATAATTAATGTATGGATTGTTGAAAGAGTTGTAAGAGCCCTGAATAAAATGATCTTTTAATTAAAAATTAAAAAAAATAAATTAGCAATGTTATTAATGTCCCAAAATATACATATGTAAAACATTTTTAAAAAAGCCATCTTTGAATCCTAGACTGGAGAGGGGCTTTTTGGAGGCTGTTCTGTCATGACAGAAAGGATATTTATAAATTAAAAAAATTATATTTCACACTTACAACTTTTTTTTAGACATTTACAACTTTTTTTTGTGTGTCAAACCTCATCTTTTTCATTTACAACTTTTTAAGAAGTGGGTAAGCAGTGTTTATGAGAATGTTTTCAAACATTTCGTAGAAAAATAGAATGAAATTATGATGGAATTTTTTGCAAACATTTTGAAGTATCCTCATATTTGAACTTAAATTTCAACTGAAAAGGCAGTATGGAAGGGTAATTAAGATGTCACATTTAAAGTTTTGAAGATAAAACAAGTGGCCATCTAGCTGAGAAGCAACAAAGCCCACATGGAGGAAGCACACCATCCTGTGTGATCATGAGGTGTCAGTAGGATCCAGTATCAGGCATCAGAGATCCAGAACAAAAAAATCATATTGTGAATGAGGGGGACTGTGGAGTGGAGATCCAAAGCCCATCTGTAGGCAACTGGACATCCCCTTACAAAAGGGTCACAGGGAGATGAGGCAGTCAGGGTGCAGGATAGCACCAATGAAAATTACAACTTTCCTCCAGTTCTTTAATGCTTCCTCCCCCCACTATCATGACTTCAGTTCTACCTTCAAAAATTTGACTAGACCAGAGCATGTACATGGGTACAGATAAGAGCTGCAAACAGGGAATCTAGGACCGATAAACCCCTCAGGACTAATAGTGAGAATAGCGGTACCATGAGGGGAAGGTGAAGGTGAGGGGAGACCAATCACAATGATCTACATATAAACCCCTCCCAGGGGCATGGAAACAGAAAAGAGGGTTAAGGGAGACATTGGTCAGTGTTAAGACATGAAAAAAAAATTTATGAATTACCAAGGGCTCATGAGTGAGGGAGGGCCGGGGAGGGACTGGAAAAAATGAGAGGCTGATACAAAGGGCTCAAGTAGAAAATGTTTTGAAAATGATGATGGCAACAAATGTACTTGACACAGTGGATGGATGTATGGATTGTGATGAGTTGTATGAGCCCCCAATACAATGATTTAAAAAAAAAAAGATGTCACTCTTTAGTAAGCCTCCGGTGGATCCCCTCTGACTGTGGACCAGGAATGTGAATAGTCTTGCTAACAAGCAGAATACCTTGGAATGTGTATCGTTGCAGAATCAGTTGTTTAAAATTTAGCACCCTGTCTTCCTTAGGATCCACTTAAATTTGTTCTAGTTAATATTTTCTGCTTTCTTTTTATTGAGATTTTTATCTGTTTTACTTTGTTATTCTTGTTAGGTTTTTGCTTTTCTATATATGAAATCAGCTTTCTGCCATCAAATCTATGCCAACTCGTAGCAACCGTATAGGACAGGGTAGAACTGCTCTGTGAGTTTCCAAAAGGGTAACCGTTTACAGAAGTAGAAAGCCCCATCTTTCTCCTGAGGAGTGACTGGTGGTTTCAAACTACCTACTTTGCAGATCACAGGCCAATGCATAATCACCACGCCACCAGGCTCCCATATGAAATACAGGATATGGAAATAGTAATTGGATTAATGGTTCGTTGGGCATATGACAGGGGAAACCCAAACCAAACTGTTATTGACTCAATACTAATTCGTACTGACTCCCTGTGGGTTTCTGAGACTATCCAGGAGAGTAGAAAGCCCAATCTTTCTCCAGAGAACTGCTGGTGGTTTTAAACTGCTGACCATGAGGATTGCAGCCCAGTGCGTAACCACTACACCACCAGGGCAGGGGAGGTTGGGGGGAAGTGAGGACCTAATAACAGGGAGTACAAGAATGAGGAAAATGTTCAAAACTGTGGTAATGATTGTACAGCTCTTTTGTGATGTGATGGAACTATAATAAGGCATGTGCATCATATGCCGATTAAACTGTTGGGGGAGGGAGTAGAATTCACACTTTAGAGCTGAGTGCTAGGTGGGAATCTCTGCCCCTCACATTCCTTCTCTGTTGTGGGCTGTCCATTGCTGTTGAGTCGATTCTAACTCAGTGCTTTTAAGACAGGGTAGAACTGCCCCTTAGGCTGTCCAAGACTAATCTTTCAGGAAGCCAACTGCCTCATCATTGCCCTGCAGAGCAGCTGGTGGTTTCCAACCACCAATGTAAAGACTGGCAGCCCAGTGCTTTAATCACTGTGCTATCAGGGCACATTCTGGAACAAGATAATAAGTCTTAGTTCATGACATTATTGTGACGAATAGGCAAAATTAGTAAACCTGGGACATAGTAAGACCTATGTAAGTATTTAGGGAGCATTGATTTTCTAGAATGTTATTTTATTTTCACTGGAGAACACTCCTAATTTAGAGGATTTGGGACCTCAGTTTTCTCACTTGTAAAACGAAGCTTATTTTTTTCATGTTTCAAATTGCAAGGCGAGGGTAAGATTTTTATTGGGTGGAATAAATAAGAACTAAATATATGCTTACAGGTCTAAGGGAGTACAGGGCAAAATGTTACAAGGAGGTTGTGAAACTACAATCCCTTTAACATGATCATTTCTATTTCTTAGCCTGTTGGTTCATGTTAACCAGGCTATTCTTGGGTCAAGCTATAAAAGCACTTGCACACTTTAAAAAAAATCATTTTATTGGGGGTTTGTACAACTCTTACCACAGTCCATACATCCATGTGTCAAACACATTTGTACATTTGTTTCCTTATCATTCTCAAAACATTTGCTTTCTACTTGAGCCCTTGGTATCAGCCTCCTCATATTCTCCCCTCCCTCCCTACTCTCCTTCCCCCTTCCTCATGAACCCTTGATACTTTATAAATTATTATTTTGTCATACCTTACACTATCCGACATCTCCCTTTACCCACTTTTTTGTTGTCTGTCCCCCAGTGAGATAGTTAACGTTTATTGTGCCAACATGGCCGATGTTGGGATTAATTGAAGGGCAGAGATAAATGGCTCGACGAACCTCACCTTTCTTGTCTCTTGCTCTTTGATCATCGGACCAGTGTATGACTTGCCTTGCTTGATCGTTGCCTCAATTTGCAAGTTATACTACCTGTGGGACACCTAACCCATGGACTGTGTCACTGTAAGTTATGGTTCCTTCAAGACCTGCTTCACCACACTGTTGGAATACACATCTCTTGAGCTGGGGATTATCGGACCCTGTTATCTGGCTATTGGTGACCTGCCTTGCTCTTTGCTGCCTGTGGTGGGATAGCCTGAATTGCTCTACAGAGGACTACCTGGCTGTCTCACAGGAATGAGTTGCACTGAGCCACTTGTACTGCTTTATAGATTAATTATTTATTATGTTTATCTATCTATCTATCTATCTATCTATCTATCTATCTATCTATCTATCTATCTATCTATAATTATTAGCGTTCTGGTTTTGTTTCTCTAGAGAACTCTGTCTAATATTCCCAGGGAGGAGGTTATATGTAGATCTTTCTAATCGGTTCCCCCTTTTTACCCCACCTCCCCTCCACCTTCCCGGTATTGCCACTCTCACCACTGGGTGTGAAGGGATCATCTGTCCTGGATTCCCTGTGTTTCCAGTTCCTATCTGTATAGTGTACATCCTCTGGTCTAGCTGGACTTGTAAAGTAGAGTTGGGATCATGATAGCAGGGGGAGGAAGCATTTAGGAACTAGAGTCCCCTCCCCCCAGAAGAATTTATTTCAGAGTATGGCACTGAATCTGCAGCTCCGGGAGAGGGACATATCTGATTGTAGCACATGGGAGCAGATGAAGGGGGAGGAGGAGAGAGTGGAGCACATCCTGGCCCACCAGGCCTTGAGGGTGGTGTTCCCAATTAGAGCAGCCAGTCCATAGAGAGGACCACATGGCTGGCCCCACTATGAGACATGACATCCCTCGCTGACCCACAGCCCTGTGGGGGACAGCACCGGAGACACACTGTGGGAATTGCACCCGATCTGATCCCGCCACATGGAGGCAAAACACTGGGGGAGCAACAGAACAGCAAGGAAATGGAGTGTTGAGGTCCCCAGGGAATGCTGAAGATGGACTTTGGGGCCAGGGCATTGTGCCCCAACAGACGGGACTGGAAAACACTCCTAAAGGCCAACGGGCAACCCTTGAACTAACTATAAGCTTTTCATTCTTGTGTTTTGTTTTTGTTTTTGTCATGGGTATATTGTTGCTGTTGTTATATATTGCTTGGTTTTGCTCTGTCTTGTTTGTGTGCATGTTATTATCTCTGCAGGTCTGTCTAAATAAGATAGGCTGGATGAACAGTCTGGAGGAGAAAACAATGGGGCCCACAGTTCCTGGGGGACATGGGAGAGGGGGAGGTGGGGTGAAAAGTAGTAGTGTTAATTAAACCCAGAGACAAGGGAACATCAAGTGATCCAAATTGGCGAGGAGGGTGTGGAGACCTGGTAGGGTATGATCAAGGGTAATGTAACCAAGAGGAATTGTTGAAACCCAGGTGGGGATTGAGCGTGATAGTGGGACAGGAGGAAAGTCAAGGGAAATAGAGGAAAGAGCTGGGAGGCAAAGGGCATTTATAGAGGTCTAGATAAAGACATGTATACATGCAAATAAATTTATATATGAGGATGGGGAAATAGATCTGTGCATATATTTATAGGTTTAGTGTTAAGGTAGCAGAAGGACATTGGGTCTCTACTCAACTACTCCCTCAATGCAAGAATACTTTCTTCTATTAAATTGGCATTCTATAATGCTCACCTTCCCGACACAACGGCTGAAGACAAAGCAGGTGCGTGAACAAATGTGAAGAAAGCTGATGGTGCCCAGCTATCAAAAGATATAGCATCTGGGGTCTTAAAGGCTTGAATGTAAACAAGTGGCCATCTAGCTCAGAAGCAACAAAGCCCACATGGAAGAAGCACACCAGCCTAACAAAAAATCTTATAGTGAATGAGTGGGGGAGTGCGGAGTGGAGACCCAAAGCCCATTTGTAGGCCACTGGATATCCCCTTACAGAGGGTCTCGGGGAGGAGATGAGCCAGTCAGGGTGCAGTGTAGCAACGATGAAAAATACAACTTTCCTCTAGTTCCTAAATGCTCCCCCTCCACCCCCCGACTATCATGATCCCAATTCTATCTTGCAAGTCTAGCTAGACCAGAGGCTGTACACTGGTACAGATAGGAACTGGAAACAGGGAATCCAGGGGCGATGATCACTTCAGGACCAGTGGTATGAGTGGCGATACTGGGAGGGTAGAGGGAGGGTGGGTTTGAAATGGGGAACCGATTACAAGGATCTACTTGTAACCTCCTCCCTGGGGGACGGACAACAGAAAAGTGGATGAATGGAGACATCGGACAGGTCAGGATATGACAATAATATATAAATTATCAAGGGTTCATGAGGGATGGGGGAACAGGGAGGGAGGGGGAAAATGAGCTCATGCCAGGGGCTTAGGTGGAGAGCAAATATTTTGAGAATGATGAGAGCAATGAATGTGCAAAAGTGCTTTACACAGTTGATGTATGTATGGATTGTGATAGGAGTTGTATGAGCCCCTAATAAAATGATTTTTTAAAAAGAAACTAGGAAAGTTGTTTCCTCATTCCTACACTGCACCTTGACTGGCTCATCTCCTCCCCACGACCTTTCTGTAAGGAGATATCCAGTTGCCTATAGATGGACTTTGGGTCCCCAATCTGCACTCCTCCTAATTCACAGTGATTTGATTTTTGTTCTTTGATGCCTGATACCCAATCCCTTTGACACCCATGATCACACAGGCTGGTGTGCTTCTTCCACGTGGGCTTTGTTGCTTCTGAGCTAGATGGCTGCTTGTTTACCTTTAAGCCTTTAAGACCCCAGGTGCTATATCTTTTGATAGCCGGGCACAATCAGCTTTCTTCGCCACATTTGCGTATGCACCCATTTGCCTTCAGCGATCGAGGTGAGCATCATGCAATGCCAGTTTAATAGAGCGAAGTCTTCTTGCACTCAGGGAGTACTTAAGTGGAGGCCCAATGTCCATTAGCTACCTTAATACTAAACCTATAAATACATACACATAGATCTATTTCCCCATCATCATATATAAATATCTTTACATATGTACATGCCTGTATTTAGACCTCTATGAATGCCCTTTGCCTCCTAGTTCTTTCCTCTATTTCCTTTTACTTTCCTCTCATTTCTCTATCATGCTCAGCCTTCATTTGGGTTTTAGTAATTCCTCTCGGTTACATTGCCCTTGATCAATCCCTACCAGGCCTCTTACACCCTCCTTCACTGATTTTGGATCATTTGTTGTTTCCTTGTCCGTAGGTTGGTGAGATAGTTTATTTTGCTAGCCTGGCTGAGAACACATGTGGGATTAATTGAAGGGTGAAGAGAAATGGCTTGGTGAGCCTCGCCTTTCTTGTCTCTTGCTCTTTGATCATCAGACCGATGTGCGGCTGCCTTGCTTGTTCTGTGCCTCAATTTGTAAGTTACATTACCTGTGGGACAACTAACTTGTGGACTGTGTCGCTGTAATTTGAGGTCCCTTTAAGACCTGCTTCACCACACAATTGGAATTTGTATCTCTTGAGCTGGGGACTGACTGTTGGTAACCTGGCTGACTGTTGGTGACCTGCCTTGCTGTTTGCTGCCTGTGCCCAATAGCCTGAATCTCTACAGAGGACTACCTGGCGACCCTCAAGACTTGAAGGACTGCCAGTGTCTCACAACTCTCTCAAGGGAGTGAGTTGCACAGAGTCATTTGTACTGTTTTATAATTTAACTGTTCATTTCTTGTGTTATATATCTATCCATCTTTGTGTGTGTGTATATATATATATATAATTATTAGCAATCTAGCAATCTGGTTTTCTCTCTTTAGAGAACCCTGTCTAACACAGTTGGTTAACACCACTTCCTTTCCCCCTGTACCCCTCTCCCATGTCCCCCCAAACCATCAGTCCCATTGTTTTCTCCTCCAGATTGTTTATCCAGCCTGTCTTACTTAGCTAGGCCTGTAGAGATATAATATGCACAAAAACAAGACAGCAAAACAAAGCAACAACAACAACAAATCAGTGACAAGAAAACACAGAAACCTGTAAATACTTGCAGGTCTGTTTATTGACCTTTAGTAGTGTTTTCCGGTAGAGTCTGATGGGGTGCCATGCCTAGAATCTATTTTTTGTTTGTTTTTTTTTTAAGAGAAAACAAGCTGGAGAAGTAATTATTCCCATTGCATGTAACAAATAAGAATAGTTATTCCAGTTGAAATGGGAAATTTGGCTTGAAAGGTATTTCAAGTCACAGGGAGCCCAGGTAGTGTAGTGGGCTATGCATTGGGCTGGTAATTGCTAAGTCAGCAGTTAGAAACCACCAGCCACTCTCCACCCACCCAGGATAAAGAGGAGACTTTCTACTCCTGCAAAGAGTTACAGTCTTGCAACACAGAGGCAGTCCTACTCTGCCCTATAGGATCACTATAGGATGGGGCTGAGTTGACTGGGTGCAGTGCGTTTTTTTAGGCAGTTCCTCGGCTGACTAGGACAGTTTTCCACTGTGATGGAATCAGCTGAAGACCAGATGAATGGGAACATAGTCTGTGTTGCACAAAATCTCTGCCCAAAGTCTTGTTCTTAGTGCCGAGGACAGTTAGAGGGTCTTTTGAGCATGAAGAGCTCCCCAGAGGTGTTGACTGCAGGGAGTTTGCTCGGCTTCTTCCTTTCCCCTCGTTCCTTTAGGGTTCATCTCAGAATCCTTGTGTCCGGAATGGATTCCAAGGATCCATCTAGTGCTCCCTCCCAGGGGGACCAATAACGGAAAAGTGGGCGAGGCGTGACAGAGGTCGATGTATCATGGAAATAATAATCTATAAGTTAGCAAGGGTTTGTGAAGGAAGGGGAAGAAATGGGTAGCTGAAATCCAACTCAAGTGGGAAGAGAATCTTTGAAAATGACTACGGTGGCATATGTGCAAATGTGCTTGACACTGGATGTATGTATGGATGTATAAGAGATGTAAGAGCCCCCAATAAAATTATTTTTTAAAAAGAGTAAACCTAAGAGTTAAAAAAAAAGAATTCTTGTGTCCTCTGGAACAAAATTTGAAATCTTGTATTTTATCTACATTGTTTCACTTCTAGGACCCTGGTGGCTTAGTGGTTACTCGTTGGATTGCTTACTAACTGCATGGTCCGCAGTTAAAAACCTCTAGCTAATCTGAGGAAGATAGACGGGCCTTTCTACCACTGCAAAGAGTTACAGTCTGGGAAACTCACAGGGTGCTTCTACCCTGTTCGATAGTGTCACTGTGAGTTGACATTGATTTGATGGCCGAGTTTTGTTTGTGTCACTTCTAGCTCTGAAATACCTGATTATATAGTAAAGCCTTAATTATGTGAACCCATAATTGCCTCATTTATTCAAAAGGAAATGATAAAAAACAGAAAATGTCACTGAATTCTACAAATGGGCAACTGCTATTAATATTTACTATTGTGGTTAATATATGTAATTTCTTTTGATTGGATATTTGTAGAGGATTAATTTGAGTTTTAGGAACAGAAACCCTCTCAAATAAATTTAAGTGAAAGGAGATTTAATACAAAGATTCCAAGCAGTCTTCTGACCCGCAATTGCAGGAAGCAGGAATGAGTCCAGTGGGGTTTGGAAAGCCCAGGCTCTTGCCTTTGTTTCTTTGTCTGGAGCTTTGTCGTCCGTCACCTTTTGTCTGTTCTTTGCCAGTCTATTCCAGTGGCTTCATCTGCAGGAGTCTCTACACTCCCATGATTTCCACCTAACTTGGAGTTACCCTGCTAGTGATTTTAGTCTGATTCTACTTTTCTGCACCAAAGCCAGGCAAATGCTAGGATATCGAGCTCAGCACGAGCACTCGGTCAGCGCTGGTCAGGAGGCAGTAACAACAATGGCCACTTAGGCTCCCCCTTGCAACAGAATATGCGGGCTCATTTCTAAAGCCTGGATTGGGTAGCAATCCCCAGGCTTATATACTGTTTGTTTTTTTTAAATTTCCCCAGACATGTTGAAGCCTGCTTTTTTAAAAAAAATTCATTTTGTTGAGGGCTCTTACAGCTCTTATAACAATCCATACATCAATTGTATCAAGAACATTTGTACATGTTGCCATCATCCTTTTTAAAACATGTTCTTTCTACTTGAGTTTTTGGTATCAGTTCCTCCCCCCCCCACCCCTTGATAAATTATAAATTACTATTATTTTCATATCTTACACAGTGTGCTGTTTTCCTTTACCCATGTTTCTGTTGTTTATCCCCCTGGGGGGGAGGGGTTATACGTCAATCATTGTGATCAGTTCCCCTTTTCTCCCCCTTTTCTCCCTACCTTCCCCCTACCCTCATGGTATTGCTACTCCCATTACTCTTCTTGAGTAGTTTATCTGTCTTGGATTGTGTGTGTTGAGAGTTCATATCTGTACCACTGTACATGCTCTGGTACTGTCAGATTTGTAAGGTAGAACTGGGGTTATGATAGTGGTGGTATTGATGGTAGGGAGGAAGCATTAAAGAACTAGAGGAATGTTGTGTATTTCCTCGGTCCTATACTGCACCCTGGCTGGCTCGTCCCTTCCTTGTGACCCTTCTGTGAGGGTATGTCCAATTGTCTTCAGTGGGCTTTGGGTCTCCGTTCTGATCCCCCTTGTTTGTTTCAATATGCTTGTTTGTTTGGGGTCTTTTGATGCCTGCTACCTGATAGTGTTGACACCTGTGATCACACAGGCTGGTGTGCTTCTTCCATGTGGGCTTTATTACTTCCCTGTTTCTTTAACTTCAAATCTTTAAGACCCCAGACGCTATATCTTCTAATAGCTGGGCACTATCAGTTTTAGAAGCCTGCTTTTGTTGGTAAACATTCTTGTAATTAGTTTGCAAGATTATTAAAAAGATGAGGCTATCTCCGTTGGTAAATATTTAGAAAGACTAATTCTTTCTAAAGATTTGGTAAAGATTCTTTAGAAAGACTATATAATAAAACCACAATGGCATGACCTAATAGGACAGAGTAGAACTGCCAACAATGACAGGTACAGGGGAATAGTAAGTGTTTTAAAATTGATGGCTAAGAGTGTGCAGCTTTTCTGATCATGTTCAATCAGTTTGTATCTGGGAGGGTTTACTGAATGGTTAATGATAAGTAAACATAATTGTGGGGTAGGAGGGCAAATATATCATAAATACAAATATATGTATATTTATTTATATATGTGGATACGATGGGGGGGCATTGTACCAAAATGGAAAAAACTCCTTTGGGGAGAGATTTTGTAGTACACATTTTTCCCACTAGGGAAGTATGAGCATCTCTCTGAGTTAGTTCACCCAGTGGCGTCACCTAGGAAAGTTCTCTCTTGTCACAGTGAATTTTTTTGTGAAAGCAGTTACACTTGAACCTCATTTTTTTTTGTTATGGCTGATTTAAAAGAACAGTGTGTGGCTGTGAAATTTTGTTTCCTGCTCAGGAAAAATGTTGCAGAAACTACTGTGATGTTGAACACAGCTTATAAGGACAGCACAGTGGGAAAAGTTCAAGTGTATGAGTGGGTTTCTGTTTCAACTGGTAACAAGCCTCATTCTGGATGTCCATCAACTTCCCAAACAGATGAAAATGTCAACAAAATTTGTTCATTTGTGCTCAGAGAACAATGATGGATCATTGAAGACATGTGGAAATTATCTTGGAGCTCAATTCATTGAATTTTAACTGAAGATATGGGAATGAGAAGGGTCACTGCGTAATTTGTGCCTTGGGTTCTGACTGACCAGGAAAAAGTGTCTAGTGTGCTATGTCCTGCGTTCTATGAAAGACCAGCTGCAGACTTTTCTCCCAAGGGCATTACTGGTGATGGGACCTGCTGCTATTCTTACGACCCCAGAAGCAAACATGAAACAAGCCAGTGAATGTTGCCATCAGTTCCTCGCCCAGAAAAAGCTCTTGAAGTGATGGGGATTGTACATTTGGAGTTTGTTCTACCAGGTCAGACTGTAGTCAAGCTTTCTATTTAGAGATTCTGAAAAGGTTGTGTATCAGTGTGCCACAAAAATAGGCCTCATTTGTGGCAGACGAGGGACTGATTTTGCCACCATGACAGTGCACCTGTTCACGCAGCTGTTTCAGAGCACCAGTTTTTGGCCAAAAACAGTATGCCTCTCTTGCCCCGTACACCTGACTCACCTGACCTTGCTCCTTGTGACTTCTTTTTGTTTCTGGGAATAAAGAGGGACATGAAAGGACAGTGATTTGATGACAAAGAAGAGGTGAAGAAAAAAAATGAGGGAGATGCTGTCAGCTATCCATCCAAACAGATGAGTTTGAAAAATGTTTCCAAGAATGGAATTTCAGATTTGATTGTGTTAGGAATTTATGCAATCCCAGTCTGCAGATGATTTAGAACATTCTTTTGTTCAGTTAGCTAATCCTTCACAAGTGCTTTATGTTTTTACTATGAAAAGTGATAGAAAACATGGACAATTCTATTCTCAACATGACTTCCTTTATACATGATAATGCTCAATGGAGTATTAAATTAGAGAGATTTTTTAGCAGTTGTATAGTCCTGTAAATGACAAAATGCTTTAAAATTATTATGAAGTGAACAGTAGACAACTTTAATTTAGATTATTTTATGTTTGTGTGAGTGTAGGCATTCTCTTTCTTTAAAGCTTTTAGGGCTAGTTCATGTTTTTGGATGATCAAAGCACTGGTCACAGTAAAAACCTTACAGGTCTCTGAACATTTAATTTCCGGGAGAATGAGAAATCTCAAAAAGATTATTTAGGAGTGAAAAGCAACTGCAGTAGTACTTGGAAGCTGGTTTTTTTAATTTACACAAGCGGAAAGCAGGTAGAGTAAAAATCAGCCCACAGCGAGTCCATTTGAAGTTGCAGATGTTATGAAGCCGTGCTTCCTGTCTCCTTCACGTTTCACGGAGCGTTGCTGCTGCATAGACGGCTCACTCCTGCTTCAGTGTCTGTGAGAAGCGCTGGTGACCATAACTGATAGGCCTACCAGTGCTCATAAAGCAAGCCTGGCAGCAAGTTCACTGGATTCTAGTGCATGATCTTGCTTCTTTTCCCTTGGGTTCTTACCAAGTGAAATTTAAATCCCTAAAAGGAGGGAGTATAGGTAGATTAGTAGCCTTACCAAAATATTTTATTTGGTAGTTTTAAATAAATATATTAAAACAAGAACTTTAAAAAGTATTAAATATATATTAAATATAAAAACATAAATATATTAAAATTTGACTTTTTTATTGCCAAAATTCTTGTGTTGAATGTGAAAATCCCCTTTTTGATCAATCCTCAATTTGGACTTTTTATTTTTATTATCATTTTTTAAACATTTTATTAGGGGCTCATACAACTCTTATCACAATCCATACATATACATACATCAATTGTATAAAGCACATCCGTACATTCTTTGCCCTCATCATTCTCAAAGCATTTGCTCTCCACTTAAGCCCTTTGTATCAGGTCCTCTTTTTTTTTCCCCTCCCTCCCCGCTCCCCCCAATTTGGACTTTTTAAGGAAGAGTTTTACTTCCTTTGCTGGTCATTGAAGAGGTTAAAGGGGCAGACCTTGCAGCCAGACTTAACAAGGATGAACTTCTAGCCTTTTTTTTTTTTTCAACTTACAGTCTTGATACCAGATCGTGACCATGGGGGCCAAAGTGGGATGGTAATAGTTCCCACTCTTCAGTGTTTTCTATGAGGACTAATATGCACAATAAAAGAGTCCTGATGGCAGAGTCCGTTAAGGATTGCATTGGACTGCTGCAGAATCAGCAGTGTGACTACACTCACTAGTGCGTGTTCAGGATGAGTGACTAGAATGTGTGCTGAAATGTTAAGAACTTCAACATTTTTTATTAGGTGTCAGAATCAGGAGTATAATATGATTTATGTTAAGGAAAACTACATACTCTATTTGAAAGACAGAAGAAGTTGTTTAATAATTGAATTAAAGGAGGAAAACTTCAGAGTCAGTAGAGGGAAAGACTTGGTTTGTTTTATTTAATGCCTAAGATCTTAGTATTACTTTAATTAATATTATCATTTCTGAGCTGCTGACTCCCTTGGGTAGTCCTTTAAAAACATTTTGTTTTATTGGGAAACAATGACTCACAGACGCATTGAAAAGAACTAAACTTCCAACGGGACTAGAGATACCAGGAGTATAAGGGGAAGGTGGGGGGAGAAAGAGGGAATCGATCACAAGGATCAACATATAACCCCATCCCAGGGGGATGAACAACAGAAAAGTGGGTGAAGCGACAGAGCAGGATGTAAGATATGGAAATAATAATATATAACTTATCAAGTGTTTATGATGGAGGGAGAGTGGAGTAGGGAGGGGGGAAAATGAGGAGCTGGTACCAAGAGCTCAAGAAGAAAGATAATGCTTTGAAAATGATGATGGCAACATATGTGCAAATGTGCTTGACACAATGGATGAATGTGTGGATTGTGATAGATGTAAGAGCCCCCAATAAAAGTATTTAATAAAAATTTTTTAAAGAAAAAGAGAAGAACTATACTTAATATTGCACTTAAATAGCAAAAAGGATACAAACGACGAGACGCACAAGGTGAGTCTGGGAAGGCTCGACCTGAAACATCCGCTGGGACATTATTACATAGTTATGATTGATTTAATCAGCCCCCCTCTGATGTCAGTGGAGATGAGGTGGATTTTCTGGCTCAATTTCCACCTGAGCCACCTCATTAGCAAACTGTATGTGTGATCTAGAGTCTTCATTAAAGATACTCCGCGAGCATTGATTGTGTATTCAAGCAAGAGAAAATCCTTGACATCTTTAGCCTTTTTTCTATTTATCATGATGTTACCTACTCGTCTAGTGGTGAGAATTTTGGTCTACACTCCCTGATGGTCATCAACAAGTGGTTTAGGTCCTACTTAATTTCACCGACCAAGTTCATGTTATCTGCATATCGCATATTGTTAATAAGCCTTCCTCTAATGTTGCTGCTACATTCTTCATAAAAGCCGGGTTCGCTGATGATTTCCTCAGTGTGTGGTGTGCAGAAGCAACCCTGAAGCAAACCTTTCCTGATTTTAAGCCACGGAGCACAACTACCCCTTAGTCCACAGGCCAGCTCCTCCCGAGTGCAGTGAAGTGTTCTGGAATTCCCGCTCTTCTCATTTTTAAGATCAGGAAGGAAAACAATTCATTAGGAAACAAAGATTTCCCATCGAAACTCACACAGTTGCCATTGTTTGATAAGAGAAATGGTTAGGTTTCTGGAATTGCTTACCTCGGTTCTTCTCAATGCTGAAAGAATTCACGTAACAGAAGCACTTTTTATAAATCCAAGTAAATTTTCTGAGGAAAAGGGAAGTTTCAGGTGTTACAGTCTTAGAGAGTACACACCATCCCAGGAAAGTGTGCAAGGCTGCAGGGCACGAGGACTGTGGGAAAGCTCGCAACTGAAAATGGCCACTGCAGCCACTTTAGGGGAGCGTGGGAAAACATGGGGAAGGCATACCAGAACAGGAGTGTGAAACCAGTGTGCAGAGTCTAGTGTGCAGAATCCTGAGCACCCTGAGAGAGAGGCCTGAGAGAGCTCGAACCCTGAGAGGCCTGGGTGGCAAGTGTACGCCCGCTAAGAGAGCACCCTAATCAGAGAAGGCCTTTCTCTCAGCCTTTGTTATTTTACCACCCCCCCCCCATCCATCCCCACTGACTGGGGAGGGTATTGACCTATCTTTTAGGCTGAGTTTAGGCACACCTGTGTGATGTCATGTGTCTAGTGTTGTGTGTGGGCCCAGGTTTCCCTTCACCTGGACTTAGGTGTCTTGTGAGTGTGGTCTGAACATGCCCAGCTTTGGATTTTCCCATGGGTGTCTAATTAATGTGCTTGATTTCTTTCCAACCCCCATGGACACCTAATTTTCGTTTAGTGTAGGCATTTGGTGGAGACAAACCCCTTTTGTCCCTAATCTAGCTAGCTACCTTATAAAATGAGTCGGAACATTGTGGTGGCAATGAATCTATAGTGAAGCTTTCTTGGGTGTTTTTCTACTAAAGTTTTGGCTACCTTTTCCAAAACACTGTCACAATAAGCAGATCTTATCATTCTTTGGTTTTCCAAAAAGCTAACAAGCAAAATGCCGTGAGCATTAAAAAAAAAAAGGTTGTTGTAACCTTTGCTCTTGACCAATTTGCTTATGCTTGGACTGGACCACTTCCACCTCTTGGTAGCCATTGCTTTGGTTGTGTCTTGTCTTTAGGATCATACTGGTAAAGCCATGTTTTAGCCCCTGTTAAATTTCTTCTAATTCTCTAGGATCTTGATCCCACTTGTTTAAAATTTCCATCGAAAGCTTTGCTCTTGCCTGCAGCTGATCAGGATGCAACAGATTTGGCAACCATCAAGCAGAAGGCTTGCTTAAGTTTAATTTTTCAGTCAGAATTGTGTAAGCTGAACCAATTGAGATGTCTGTGGCATTGACTATTGTTTCTGCAGTTAATTATAGCCCTCTTCACCATAAATTTGCTTCACTTTTTATAGAATTCATGTTGTTTGGATGGGGACTCTTTTTCACACTGACTCTTGTTTTTCTTAGTGCCTCAAACTGGATCCTGTTCACACATATTATAATGAGTTACTATGAGTTTATTAGTGCAGAACACATTTGAAATCCAGGCATAGTTTTTTTTCTTTTTAAATTTGCATTTGCTGTGCCAGCTTCTTTAAAAAAATTTTTATTGTGAATTAGTTGAAGGTTTACAGAGCAGATAACCACTTGTACATTCAACATTCATACACATTTTATTTCAGTTCATCTATTGCAGTCCCCTCAATGTACCATCATTTACCTTACTTCTCTCTGTTTCCTGGGTTGTTCTCCTCCTTTCCTAACCCTCTAAACTTCACCCTTGGGTACATGCTGCCCATTTCATCTTCATAATCGTTTTAACATGAGTTAAAACATCAGTTCTACACCGGAACTGACTAAAAGCGTAGTCTTGGGGGTCCCACCAGTCTTCATCCAACCAGTAATCCTGGTGTGATTTATGATTTTGATCTTTGTTCGGCATTTTGCTCCTGCTCTGTCCAGGATCTTATATTATGTTCCTTATTAAGCAGTTGATAGTGGTAGCTGATACTATTTAGTAATGATCTCAGCGTTACGGAGCCTGGGGGCAAATGAATTAGTCCATGGGATTAACTGTTTCCATGTCTTTTGATTTTCATGACTCATCTTTCCTGTGAATGGAGAAAGACCAATATTTGTACCTTAGATGGCTGCTCATGAACTTATAAGACCGAAGTCACTACTCATTAAAGTAGGAGGTAGAACATTGTCTTTGTCATCTTCGCCCTACCAGTTGATTTTGGTGTCCCTGGACTGTGGCACTGATCCCCTAGGCCAAGTGACTCATTTCCTCAGTGTGTTTGATTATGTCTTGGGAGTTTTCAGAACTTTGCTTCATGCACCTGAATAATTTCTCATGATACACATTTTCCATGAACGTTTTGAAGATCTATGTATGTCTACTCAGACCTCAGTTAGCCTTTGGAATCAGGGAAGAGCTGTCTATACTCACTGATGGAGTATCCTCTTGATGAACGGAGGTATAGACCAGTGATCCAGTAGGAGAATCTGGCAAGATGCAGGGCATGATCTGCCAAGTTCATTGGGGCTGGCACAGTTGGAGTGGCAGGCTTTGGAGCCGGCATTGGGACTGTGTTTGGGGGCCTCATCCTTGTTTACTCCAGGAACCTGTCTCTGAAGCAGCAGCTCTTCTATGCCATCCTGGTGTCGCCCTCTAGGAGGCTGTGGGGCTTTTCTGCCCGATGGTGGCCTTCCTCATCCTCTTCGCCATGTGAGGGAGCCTTCTCCACCCCCCACGGTTCTCTGTCCCACGTCTCATCTGCTCTGTATCTTGTTTTCCCTGCACCTCCTTAGCCAGGGGAATGTAATTGGCTCAGGTTTGACAGAGGGAAGACAAATACTGTATTAATAAAGATGTTTCTTGAGGGAAAAAAAGATGCGGAGCATGATAAATCCTATAAAGGAAACTGCTGAGGAGTTTAACCTCACGTGAGTCAGAGGTACAGGCTTGGAAGGAGGCGGCTCAGCGCTGCTAGGGAGAAGGTAGAGGAACTGCAGCTACAGAGCAGCCCAAGGAGAGGCGGAGGTGTGAGGTGGCACAGAGCATGGCATTGCGCAGGCTTACGAAGAGAGACTTCTGAGAGATAGCGTGGTTAGAGCGGAGGAGCAGTGGCAGCGGCAGTGGGCTGTGAGGCAGAAACTTTTAATCCGTACAAATTGAGGCATGGGCTGGTTAAATGACTTACCAGTGGGGACCCAAACCCTTTTGCACAAGTCTTTCCCACTGTGCCACACTGCTTCTGAGAGTCTGAGGTGCTGAGCGTGTATTCATGTAGTGGATTATTATGCCTTGGGCTGCTAATCACAAGGTGGAAACCACTAGTGGCTCCAAGGAGAAAGATGAGGCTGTTGACTCCTACAGAGTGACCATCTCAGAAACCCACAGGAGCAGTCCGCCCTGCCCCGCAGCGTCTCTGAGAGTCAGAAATGACTTGATAGCGGTTTTTGGTTTTACAAAGTGGTAAGTAAATGATGCGTTTTAAGGAAATGAAGGATAGCAGAGAAGATAGGAAAAATCTGGAAATTTGAGTTAGGATGGTAGGCTTAAAAGTAACAACAACAACGCAAAAGAAGATAAAATGTTAAAAAGATTTTTTTGTTTGTTTCTTGCCTTCTGTGAAGGCAGGTGGATCTACTCAATCATACCTCTGAGAGATAGCCACAAGACTATGTGCATATGAAAGCCATGAGCATAGATCCTGTTTTCAATATTTCTATTGTCTTTCTATAAATCATCCAAATGGATTAGACATTGAAGGATTTGAGTTCAAACTCTATCCCCAGATCATCTGAAAAGAGCTCATCATAACTGTTTTCATTATTGGTTTGGAAAACAACCACCGTTTTCTGTGACCTCTGCGGTGATCTCAGTGTGGGATTCTCTATGAAAGTAGAAAGATGTGTTTCTTAGGAGAAAGTAGTACACTAAGGCCTACGAAAGTGAGAACGTAAGTAAGGTAGGAAGCAGTCAGAGACGGAAACCAAGCGTCTTCCACCGGGCAGTAGAAGAGTGAGTTGTAAAACTGCCCTCTCTCAAAGGTAGATGACTTGAGAGCCCCAGAGAACAAGGCCACCCCGCTGATTTCTCATGGTTCTCATTGGCAGCGATTGAGGCTTTTATGTGGTAGGAATGCCTATTAAGTTTTGATAAACTGAAAGAACATATTTGTTAAAATTAAAACACTAAGAACACATTTTATAAAGCTGTGCTTATCACGGATAAAGTACCAAGAACAATGGATCTAAGACTTTTGAAAGTCTGAGAATCTAAGTGGTTATGGTGAAGCTTGTGTGAATGAGTGGTGAAATCGCTGATGGTGTACAAAAGGCTCAAGGGAACAAGGGTTCCAGAGAAACTGTCAGCTTACATGTGGATAGCTCATTTTAACAAGGGACAGAAGATGTTAAAGATAGAGCTCCCAGTGGCAGACCGTCCACATCGCTTTCAAGGAAACAATCACATTGCTTCACCCAGGACTGTCCTTTGAATTGGAGCAGACTGTCCCCAGCCCAGAGGCATGGAATCAGGACTGGGCCCCATCTGGTAAAGCGGTACTTTATGTCCTGTGATTGCTTCGAGGTCTGAGGGATGGCCGTTCTTCCACCACGTGAGGTGTGCTTGGAAGACTGAATTCGATAAAAAGAGAAGGCCTTATCACCGCCAGACTGCTACCCCACCGGAGGAATCCCATCAGTGCGTGACTGGAACTTAACCTTTGTATTTTTTTCAGATTTTGGAAGGTTGAGAGGAATGCATGGTATCCAGGGAATTGACTTTTACAGGGCTAGCTAGCTGCCCCACAGCAGTAGAGGGGTGGGACAGCCCAAAGACAGGTCAGGTTGGGGTCTGGGAATAGGGAAGACCTTTAGGTGGTTATTTTGTTCTGGAATGTGACTCTGCTACCTCTGCCCAGTGCTTAGTCCTCTAACTCCTTGTGCAGATGTCTGTGGGGAGGGAGAGTATCTCCGTTCTGCACCCGTTTGGAGCTGGAAAGGTTGTGCTCCTGAGGATAGGCCTCAGATGTGAGACTATGCTGGGGAGAGGAACACAGAGGTGGCCGGAGAGTGGCTGTGGAAGCCAAGTGTAAGAGAGCTAAGACTCGGTAGTCTGGGCATTTGGCAATGAATGGTACTGTTGATTAAGCATTGGACTCTGACTACAAAGTCAGCAGTTCCAACCCATTAGCAGCTCCCCACCGCCACCCCCCAGGGTAAAGATGAGGCTTTCTGCTTCTATAAAGATTTACAGCCTCAGAAACCCTTACATGGTGTGGATATGGGTCAGAACCAACTCGATAGCAGTGGGTTGAGTTTGAAGAACACAGAGTGGTGAAGGTAACAGCAGGACCTCAAGATGCAGCTCCTCTGGACCTTGTTGCCCCATGGTTCTGACAGAAAATCTTTTCCTTTGGGGATCATTTCCTTTAAGCATGGCTAAATGACATGCCCTGGACTGGTTTAAGGATATAGTAGGATGAGTCATTGCTTTTGACAAAAATTACTGAGTTCAGCATTAAGTATAGCATAGCAGTAGGATAAAATTAATCCCCTGTTGGCATAGTGGGTTTCACATTGGGCTGTTAACCTTTAGGTCAGCAGTTCGAACTCACCAACTGCTCCTTGATGGAAAGATGAGTCTTTCTGCTTTCCATAAAGAATTTTAATCTCAGAAACCCAAAGGGGCAGTTCAACCCTGAAGGGTTACTATTAGTTGGAATCAACTCAATGGCAGTGAGTTTTGTTCTGAGTTTTTTTAGTGCCCCTTTTTAAGTACAAGGGAAGACTATAGGAGGCAGGGTCACGTGTCCTAAAGTAAAGACACCGAGTTAGCACAGGTTTGGGTAGTGTTTTATTCTGTTGTTCAGAGGGTTGCTATGAGTCAGAACTGACTTGAAGCACTTAACAAAAACAATGCTTAGGAGAATGTTCAGGTTCTAGCGAGCTCTGGTGATGTGTAGTGGTTACATGCTGGGCTGTTAATTATTAGGTCAGCAGTTCAAAACTAGCAGGCTTTCGGTGGGAGAAAGACAGGGCTTTCCACTCTGGTAAACAGTTACAGTCTAGATTGAATTGTATGATACTTGGACTGTGTCCCAATAAAACTGTTTATATACAAGGGGTACGTACCCAAAAGAAGCTGGAATAAAGTCCACTGGGTACTTTCATAGTACGCTTTTTTTTTTTTCGCTTGGCAAGCATTGAGCAGCTTACTCTGAGTCAGTGTATCCAGTGGCATTTGCCCTGGAAGGTTCTCTTTTGTCACAGTGAATTTTTTTGTGAAAGCATTTTCACTTGAACCTCATCTTTTGTGATGGCCAATTTAAGAGAAAAGCGTGTGGTTGTGTAATTTTCTTTTTTTTGTGTGTAATTTTCTTTCCTGCTTGGGGAAAATGCCACAGAAACTGCTGTGATGTTGAACACAGCTTACAAGGACAGTGTTATGGGGAAAACTCAAGTGTACGAGTGCTTTTCTCATTTCAAAAAAGGTGAACTGTAGATTGATGACAAACCTCATTCTGGACATCCATCAACTTCCTGAACAGACAAAAATGTCAACAAAATGCATGCACTTGTGCTCAAAGACCAACAACAGACTGAAGAGATGGGGAAGTTATCTGGTTTTTGTTTTGTACCCTCGTGTGTGTGTGTGTGTGTGTGTGTATGTGTGTAAAGTTACAGTCTTGGGAACCCACAGGGGCAATTCTACCCTGTCCCACAGGTTCACTGTGAGTCTGCATTGACTTGATGGCAATGAGTAGAGATTTAAAGCCCAACAGGACTTTCTGTCGCCAAAGGGAAAAAAAGCCACCATGATTGTACTTGTTAAAAGTGACAGAAACTGGGGACTGGGGACGGCGCGGAGGAAGGTGGAACCGATTGCAATGATCAATGTATTAATGAAACGTGGGTGAGGGGAGACAGCGGTTGATGTAAGACATGAACATAATAATTTATTCACGGGGTCACCAGCGGGGCAGGGAGGGGAAAAAAAGAGGAGCTGATACCAAGGACTCAAGTAGAACGTAAATGTCTAGAAAGTGATGGCAACATGTGTACAGGTGTGCGTGATACAGTTGATGTATAGAATGTTGTAAGAGTTGTAAGAGCCCCAATAAATGATTTTTTTTAAAAAAGGGACAGAAACTTAGCCCAAACTGAAAACAAAACAAGCAACAAACAAAACTTCATTTCCATTGAGTTCATGCTGACTAGTGGCCCTAATAAGACGGGGAAGAACTGCCCGTGTGGGTTTCGGAGGCTGTAACTCTCTGCGAGGGTAGGAAGCCTCATCTTTTCCTCACTGAGCGCTGGGAGTATCAAACGGCTGACCTTGTGGTACGCGGCTCAATGCATCACCACTGTGAAAAAAAAAAACATTGATTCCTGTTACTGAATAGTTCATAGGTAGGCCTGACCCCTGAGGTATGACTGAATTTATATCTTAATTATTCTGTAAATACTTGGTTTCTCTGTGCTTTTGCTTTGTATGTTTCTAATGACAGAAGCTTTTGAACATCTTTGTGCTTATTGGTTGGTTATTTGTGTATCTTCTTTCAAAAAGTGCCTGTTCAGGTGTCCTTTGTTCATTTTTTTATTGGGTTGCTTGTCTTTATATTGTTAAATTATAGGAGTCCTTTTTATATTCTGGATAGTAAATCCTTATCAAATAGGCAGTTCTCAAATTTATGTTTCTCATTTGTGTAGGTTGTCTTTTCATTTTTTTTATAAAAGTCCTTTGAATCACAAGTTTTTAGCTTTGATGAGGTCTAGTTTATTGATTTTACCTTTTGTTGCTTGTGCTTTTGGTGTAATAGCTAAGAATCCATTGTTGAAACTCGAATCCAGAAGAAGTCCCCTTATGTTTTGTTCCTAATAGTTACCGTTTTAAAATGTGTGTCATTGACTTATTTGGAGTTAATCATAATATATAATGTGGGGTAGAGATCTAACTTATTTATTTTTTTCCAATTGTAAATCCTCCTGCATTCTCCCTCACCCCTTATTTGATTGTCGGAGTTTGTGAACTGTTCCCTAGCCCTCTATATGACCTTACCCGACTCGTGTATCAGAAGTTGTACTGATATTTACAGTAGCTATCCATCTGACAAGCTTTAACTCTTTTCTTCCAGGTAATTTATCCGCAGCACTCCAAGCTGAGTGATAAAGAAGTAAGTGACAAGTCTTAGCGTGTATAGTCTGCTGTTGTGTTTGTTTTTATTGGCGTGTGTGTGTCAGCATATATAGCTTTTGTTTTCTTTTTCAGAAAACCAATATTTGCTATTTGTCTTTCCCAGATTCAAATTCAGGTAACTATTTTTTTCATGTGGTATTTCTTCTGCATTTTATATTAACAATACTGATTCTACTCCTAATATGTGAAAAGTAATTGAAATACCATATTAGCATGCAAATTGGAATTTCAGTCCAACAGATCAGTAGTTTTGATTGTCTAGTTTTATTATACACAGTCTTGTCATTGCTGTTTTTATTTAATTCAACTTCCAAAATAACTGGTAGGAAGTAATGAGGTAAAACATCAAAGAGCTGTTGAAACAGTGCAGAGATGGAAACTCAACGACAGTCATGTGTTTGAGAGAGTCAGACGTTCATGTTTAGTTCAGGGTTTGAGAACTGGCAAAGAACTCTGTAAAAGCAACCTGGTTGAGCAAGGTAGGGCACATCTGCTTATGGAATAAGACCATCAGTTTTCAGTAGTTTATGTGAGCTAGTATATATAAAGTGCTTACAATAGTACCTGGCCTATAGAAAGGCACCGTATTATAAACTTTAGCTATTATTAAGCTAAATTCAACTGCTCCCTTTCAAACTCTATTTGTGTGGTCCTAATTGTTGAAACCTTTCAGCCTTCCTCTTGTGTTTCACTTTCAAAACAGCTTTTTAGGCATAGAACAACTTCTTGGACCACACACAGAACCCTTCGAAGTAGAGACACTCCTGTTCCCTTTTTTGTGTGTGTGGTTACTGCTCACATCCTGTTAATTGAATTCAGTTTATCTGATTTGGGAAATTTTACATGAAATTTTGCAGGGTTGACATTAAATGCTTGCAGGGTTTTTTCCTTATGTACTTGTAGCTCAGCGCTGCTCAAAGGGAAGTAATGCTTTTCTCTACTACACCTTACCTTTGAGAGATTCCAGGAGGACTCTAGTTCTGACCTGGAGTCATGAAAACTTCAGGATGTTTTACCTAGGAATGAAAATCAAGACAGAGAGATCTTGTAGGAACAATCCTTGTTTTAGTTACCATTTTCTTTATTAAATCTGCACATCTGATTCTGAATATCGGATTGTTGGCTGGGAGTCCTTGGGCTCAGGGTAAGCTGAGTTGTGTGGGTGGCAGGGTGACCTGACTATGGTTAGCATCAGCGGATTGTACTGCACTCTTTCTTCTCTTTATGGTTGGAGCTGGCTATCATGGCTTCCTCCTCTATTGCCCTCTTTATTGCACATCAGGGCTGAGGAATTAATTACATGGAGTTTGGATTAGATTGCCTTTTTATTTCTTATTTTGTGATCAGTCTCTCCATATATTATTTTCTTGTTAGAAGTTAATCTCCAGGGTAAATCTGTGTAAACAGAACTTTTCAGGCGTGTAGGTGTATAAATGACCCACAGATGTTTTATAATATCTTTTTCTAAGCGGCATATCAAAACAAGTGTGGTTAATACTTGGGCCAGTGAGATTGTCAAGCTGTCTTGAAAGCAGGCACCGTGCCATTTTAACAAATGAACATTAATCTAGACCGCCAAGAGACTGTGTGTTATTATGTGTTTGTGATCACAATTGCCAGTTGTAATTATTCACACAATATATTTCTTTTATGTATATATTAAACAAAAGTTAAGATTATTGTGCCAACTTGGTAAGGGATTTAGTTTTTCCACAAATAGCTTTTCTTGCTATGGAAGGAAGTGTAGGCACAGTAAAGCAGTCTTTAGGAAAGAGTCATGGACAAGATTTCGTTTCCATGGTGCACACACTTAAAAAAAAGGAAAGTACCATTTTAGATGGTATGACGAGCTGCATATAAAAATAAAAGAAGAATGCATATGAAGTTTCTGATGACAAGGCTTGCCAGTCTCTTCCTTCATCCTCCCACCCCAGTATACCTTAGGGTCCTTGTGACGTTAGAAGAAAAAATTGTGTCTTGTTTCTAGGTTTCAATTCCTTGTCTCAGTTGAATGATGGCTTAACTTAAGTTTAGTGTGCCTTCCTTTCTGATAAGTATTGGTCAGGTTCTTTCTCTTCCCGCCCCCTCCCCTACACACCGCTCCACAACTGGTGGGTGCTCAGGGGCCTTTCAGCATGTGTAGAGGGAAAACTCAACAGTAATGGAAAGTTTGTAGCGTCGGTGAAGGAAAGATCAATCCTGGCCCTGAAACGGAGTTGATGTGCAGACAGTGTTCTGTAAACAGCAAGGACACTCTCATATATTTTGCCCCTTCTCGGGCTAACGCTCTGCTCCTTGCTGTGTCTGTGTGAAAAGCCTGGCTTGGCTTTTGAAATGAACCATCTGTTGTGGAGCAACACTTGGGTAAGATGCAATTTAAATGACTCATGAGAAACATGAAATGGGAAAAGTAAAAGTTGTAAAGTAAAACTCACAATTTGCCATGGCAGTATCACATTATTAGAAAAAGGTGACTCCATGCTTACACTCAGTATGTATATTTACTTGGAAATGGGTTAGTAGCAAGAGTTTGTGGACCAGCCACAGCCCACGGACCACACTTTGAGTAGCTTTGGTCTAAAGCACTGGTTCTCCATCCAATCGCTGTAACCACAGGGAGTCTTGATTACATGGTGCCGAAAGTCAAGATGTGGGGCTAGCTCTTGAAGCTTTCTTTTTTTATCTTAGTCTTATGCATTGTCATTCACTCTGTAGCTGTATTTCTGTTAATACAAAGATAATCATTTCAAGCAGAAAGCTTTGAGTGATCTTATTGGTATAAGAAGTTATTCTCTGTTTACCTGTAGTTTAGCAGTTTCTATTTTTATTTTAAAAATCATTTTATTGGGGGCTTTTACAACTCTTATCACAATCCATCCATCCATCCATTGTGCCAAGCACTTTTGTACTTTGTTTCCCTCATCATTCTCAAAACATTTGCTTTCTACTTGAGCCCTTGGTATCAGCTCCTCACTTTTTTCCCCTCCCTCCCGACCTCCCTTCCCTCATGAACCCTTGATAATTTATAAATTATTATTATTTTGTCATATCTTTTTTTTAAAACGTTTTATTAGGGGCTCATACAACTCTTATCACAGTCCATACATATACATACATCAATTGTATAAAGCACATCTGTACATTCTTTGCCCTAATCATTTTCTTTTCTTTCTTTCTTTTTTTCTTCCCTTTTCTTGTTTTACATTTTATTAGGGACTCATACAACTCATACAACTCTTATCACAATCCATACATATACATACATCAATTGTATAAAGCACATCCATACATTCCCCGCCCCAATCATTCTCAAAGCATTTGCTCTCCACTTAAGCCCCTGGCATCAGGTCCTCATTTTTACCCCTCCCTCCCTGCTTCCCTCTCCCTCATGAACCTTTGATAATTTATAAATTATTATTTTGTCATATCTTGCCCTGTCCGACGTCTCCCTTCACCCAGGGAGGAGGTCACATGTAGATCCTTGTAATCGGTTCCCCCTTTCCACCTGCCCTCCCTCCACCCTCCTGGTATCGCTACTCACACCACTGGTCCTAAAGGGATCGTGCGTCCTGGATTCCCTGTGTTTCCAGTTCCTATCTGTACCAGTGTACATCCTCCAGTCCAGCCGGATTTTTAGGGTAAAATTGGGATCCTGATGGGCGGAGTAAGCATTCAAGAACTAGAGGAAAATTGTATATTTCATCGTTGTTATGCTGCACCCCGACTGGCTCGTCTCCTCTCTGCGGCCCTTCTGCAAGAGGATGTCCAATTTCCCACAGATGGGCCCTAGGTTCCCACTCCACACTCCCCCTCATTCACAATGCGGGGTTTGTTTTTTTTTTGGACTTTGATGCCTGATACCTGATCCCTTGATCTCACAGCCTGGTATGCTTCTTCCATGTGCACTTTGTTGTTTTTCAGTTAGATGGCCACTTGTTTATCATCCAGCCTATAGGACCCCAGATTCTGTATCTTTTGATAGCTGGGCACCATTGGGTTTCTTCAGCATATATGCTTATGCACCCTCTTTGTCTTCAGTGATTGATCGTGTCGGGATAGGCTGGTGTGCTTTTTACATGTGGGCTTTATTGTTTCTCAGCTAGATGGCTGCCTGTTTATCTTCAAGCCTTTAAGATCCCATACGCTATATCTTTTGATAGCTTCAATATGAGTTGCAGAGGTAAAGGAAGCTTGGAAAGTATTCTGCCCTTGACAATTGTAAAATCGGAGGTTGCTTCCTGGAGTACCAAATTAGTTTAGAAAGGAAGACCCATGGGTTGGCTGAGAGATGGGCTCCTTCCTTTTGAATCAGTTAGTGGCATAGAGGGAGGACAGTGAGTTAAGAAGTCTGTGATCTAAGGGGCATCTTCTGGAAAGAGTTATTTTTGGAGGGTGAGGATTTTTATTAATTTGTTTGAAGCAAAGAAACCTTTAATTTTTGCTCTAGTTGTCAATGGAGTGGCATTAAAGACCAGACAAAACCACTTTGAGGATAATTCACCAACCATACAATTCACTCATATAAAATATATACTCTAATGAGTTTTTGTATGTTCACACAGTTGGGCAGCCATCCCCACAGTCACCAAAAAGAAACCCTGTACCCTATTTCCTCTCACTTCCCAGCCTCAGGAGAGGACCTGCTTCTTGTTTCCTAGGGTTAGCTTCGTTTTCCGTTTGTGGCGAGTTCAAGATGGAGGATGAAGGACTAGCCAGATAAGGAGTTGACATTTCCTCAGTTACCTTTAATGTTCTGAGGAGCAGCCCTCTGAGACATAAACTGGGAGCCTTGCCTTTCACAAGGACACTGTCACATTGGTCATTTCAGTGGTAAAATCCTTACCTTCCACAAAGACACTGCCTAAAGCCTTCTTGACCAAGGGCCCTAGCCTCCTGGCTCCCTCCTCACAGCTTGAGGGGTAAGGTGAACTGATCCTTTTTATAAAAGGCCCTGTGTGTCCGTCCCTTCTTTGTGCCCACCCCATTTCCTTCTTCCTTCCTTTCTCTTGCTCCTTCCTTCCCTCCCTCCCGCTCTCCCTTTCTTCCTCTTTTTCAGATTAGCCATGTCTACAAAGAAAAATGGAATCATCAATGTACAAATTCATTGAAATAAAATAAGGTTATATCTGTAGCAGAGAATGTTTCTCATTATCTCAGGTTCTATTTATTTCCCCTGTGAGTGTTCAACTGTCTACTTTGACAAGTAAAGGAATGGAATTAATCCACCCTCTAGTTACCTTTGTTTGTTCCTCTGTCTACCACCAGAGAAACATCAACTTCTAAATATGAAATTAGTTGTACCTGCTCACAGATCCCTAATAACATACTAAATTGTTTTTCTTTTTTTAAATGTAAGCAAATTGCTCAATTTTCTACTTTCTTGAGAACTTAATGGCTAAAAAAACAGAAGTACTTCCGAATGTAATAATGAATAATAGTAATAAACATGCTCATTTTACATTTGATTATAACCTTATTAGTTTAACATGTAAAGGAGTCTCGTGTTGCTAACAGGGTCAGTGGTTTGAGCCCACTTTTTGCACTGCAAGAGAAGGACGAGCCATTCGGTTCCATAGAGATTGATCGTCTTGGAAACCCTGTGTAGAGTTGATTTCAGTTGGAATTGACTCAATGGCTTTTGGCAGTGAGTGTGGGTGGGTAGTTCTTCTAAATATAGTAAATAAGAATTTGAGTAATAAGCTACTCCATGTATCTTTAAATAGATTACTTTTTAAGAGTATTTATGAGTTTGTGTAATTATTACTTGACATTTAGTTTAGGCGAACTTTGCATGTTTTAAGAAGTTTGCAAAAAAAGTTTGCTAACATAATTAAAGTGAACATTTTTTCAAAATTAGCATTATGAAATTTTATTAGATTTTCTGAATCCTCTCTTATGTTGGTTTTTTTGAAAAATAAAGTAAGCACTATGTAAGTTTTAAATATATATGTATATGCATAGCCATGTAAGTTCATGAAATAGAGTTTTCCCCAAACCTCCAGTGCTTCCTCAGACTCCCTCCCAGCCACTATTCCCGTACTCCAAATGTTGCCACCCTTCTGACCCATAGTAATAGTTTCTTACTTTTCTTCATAGTTTATCACCCAACCATGAATCCCCAAACACTGTCAGTTAGTTTTGTTTTTCTGTTCTACTTTCTTTTTTTGAACTTTGTATAGGGTCAAATAGTATTTGTTCTTTTGTATGTAACATGTCTTGCTCATGATTTTTGTAGCAGCTTTCATGAAAACAGTTTGCTAAACAACAAAAGATTAATTACATGTACAAAATGGAATTTGAAAAAAGTAAAGGGATTTAGGGATTAGGATTCATGTTTTAGTGAATCCCAGCTGTTAAAAATTGACTGGGACAGGCACTTAGACTCTCAGGGTTTATTTTTTGTCTTTGAACTATGTCAGAATGGGTTAAAATCATCTCTATGACCCCTGAATCTGGATAAATAAATGCTGAGCTAAACTGTGCTTAGCTTCTTCCATTTTTGTCTTCATTAGGTTGTCTCGGAGATACCCAGTTTTGCTTTAGATTTCGACGGTCTTCCGGGCGGAGGATGTCGCTCCATTGTCTCCTGGATCAATTTGACAAAGATTTACCAGTTTACTTAAAGGTTGGAGAGTAATAATGGAAAAAAATGTCTTATGTGACGGGAAACCTTAGGTCTCAGTTATTTTGTTATCTCTAATAGCGTTCGGAAATATTTTATTATTGTTTGGTTAATGTTGCATACAGCTGCATAATTCGACATGGGAATAAAACGATCTTATAAAGTTACTGAGAATGACATGTATTAAAAATCCCATTGAGAATCTAGAAATAGATTAGAATATTCTTTTCATTTGTTGGTAAGACTCTAGATGTGGACAAAGCAGTAAATATCACTCAGAATTTAAATCGTTATCAGTCCTGTGGAGTTCCCTGCAAACTTTATGGTATCATTTGTAGTTGTTTCTCATTGTTTTTAGGCAGACTTTGTTTTACCAATTTAATTAAAAAAATTTTTTTTACTGTTTGTTTTTTAAAGACAATTTCAGTAATTCAAATGATCCCAGAATCTTTCTGTTTCTCTTGGGGACTCCAGGTGTACATTTCTAATTGCATGACATATGTTTCCTCTGGATGTCCTGTCTGCAGAACTTGACATTGCTGGAAATCGGCTTTCACAGTTTTCCTCCCTGTTTCCACCAATGACAAGATCCATTTCCCAGTTTGCATTGCTCACCGACTGAGTCTGACTGATTGATAGTGACTCTACTGGGCAGAGTAAAATTGCCAGTGATTTTTTACGGAGCAGACTGTCAAATCTTTCCCTGACAGTGTTTGGTACCCTGTAACTGCTGATCTTTTGGGTTAGCAGTCCAGTGCTTAAACTCTGCATCACCTCTGTGCCATGGTACTACCTATGAAATATCCTTGTTGCTAGTTGTTGCCTAGTGAGTATCTCATAACCAACCGCATTCTTTCAACCAAAGATAGTAATAGAACAAATCCACTGCCCGTTGAATTGACTCTGACACATAGTAACCCTATCGGACGGAGTAGGAGACCCTGCCCCATGTAGGGTAAATAGTTACGTAAGTCGACGGTCACATCTTACTCCTGGTGAGCAGCTGGTGGGTTCCACCAGCTTACCACGTGTTCGCAGTTGAGCTCTTTAACCTGTGCACTATCTGGGCTCCTCCTCCTAGAGCTTACCATATTTCAGGCACCGTGTTAAGAAGCACACACCTTTATTACATAAATTATTAGTTAATCCTTTCTATTCTCTTAAAAGAGCTACAGTCTTGGGAGTGTGCAGGGGCAGTTCTGCTAAGTCAACATCAACTCAGTGGCAGTGAGTTTGGTTTTTGCAGGATAAGAAATTTGCCCTAGGACATCCCACTTCTTGGTTCTTTCAGTGCAATACATCAGACCTCAAAACGTTATCAGCTTAAGTACACATATAAATTACAGAGCGACAATGACTGCCTTTTACCTAATGAATAGAGAGCTAATGACAGTATTATTCCTACCACTCACTTTCTAGGGCTTCCGAAATAAGACCCCTTACCTTTCCAGTTTCCTAGCCTCTTCCTTCTATGTATGTGCTGTTTTGACCAAACCGGAACCTTGTGCTTTTTCCTAAGATAGCATGTGTTTTCTGAGTACTTTTGCCCAAACTGTTGGCCTTTTAAGCCTGGAATGGCTTCCTCTGTGTCGTTGCTTTCATTGTAACTAACTTTTAATACCAAACTCAAAAATACCTGCCTACATGGAATCTTTAAGACTGATTCCTTTAGGCCAGGGGTAGAGAACCATTTTTTTCTGCCAAAGGGCCATTTGGATACTTATAACATTATGGGCCATACAAAACTATCAACTTAAACATCAGCCCACTATATTTAGTCATCTCTTACAGACCCTGTAGGACAGAGCATAATTGCCTCTGTGACTTTTCGAGACTGTCCATTTTTATGAAAGTCGAAACCTCATCTTTCTCCTACAGTGACTGATGGTTTGAATCTGCCACGTTCTAACCTGCTGAGTTTGGGTTAGCAGCCCAAAGTGTAGCTCGCTGCACTGCCAGGACTCCTGACCCAAGGCCTGTAAGGTCCCTGTGAGTCCTAATTGACTCAGTGCCAGTGAGTTTGGAGGTTTGGATATTTGAAACATTTAATTAGCTCACCCCTAAATGGGATGGCTGGAGCGCCCTCAGGTGAACGAAGCCTGTAATGTTGGCTGGCATTGGTGATCTCAAGGCCTGCCAGTAGACATTCCCTACCCTTGCCTTAGGCAGAGAGATCTGCTCTTCTTCCTGTGTGGCCTCCCTGTAGCATCATGTGCTTTCTTCACAATCAATGCTTGCCCTTCTATCACAGAGTGATCATGTTTGTGCTTTTCTTATCCTTCCTAGATTGTGATCTCCTAAGGAACTGTGTCTTAGGCACCTTTTTATCACAATGCCTTGTGTGTGTAAACAATAACAACTAGAAATAAGTGACTGGGCAGTAGTGTATCCCATTAAGAAGTAGATGCTTAGGACTTGTGGGATATAATTACTTCTCAAATAGTACGTTTATATAACTGGCTGTATAGGATTCAGGTTGGTATTTAACATTTCTTAACATTGTAGATTAGGACACCTTATTTTGTTAAAAGACTTACTCTTAGCCTTTACAAACTCAAAATTGTAATGTTTTAAAAAAATTAAACATAGTTTTAGGGAAAGTATAGAATTTGATTGTTTCCTAAATTCCATTAAGGAGTACAGGTGTGGCTATAGACCATATGTAATTGAGTCAGTTTTAGGGGGAAAAATCTGACTTTAATGTTTTAAACCCAAGAACATAGTTTTGACTCATAGTGACCCTACATAGGGTATCTGAAATTGTAAATCTTTATGGGCGCACCTAGCCTCATGTTTCTCCCATGGCACCAATGGCCTTGTAGCTAGTGTCCAGCACTTACCTACACTGCGACCCGGGGTGCTGTGGTTATGATTATTTAATCTTTTGACAAACGAGAAGGTTTTGTCTGGCTTACATAGTCAAGATTATTTTGTTGGTGGAGAAGCACAACTAGCTCTTGTGTATTCCCCATATCTCAGTTGGGTTTAAAAAGAAACCTGATGTTAATACAAAAGGATAGCAATATTTATGTGTATTTTTTATTATCTGTACTCTCTCATAGAAGGATCCTGCTTATTTTTATGGATATGTGTATTTCCGACAAGTTCGAGATAAAACTTTAAAAAGAGGCTACTTTCAGAAGGTAACTTTTAGCTATACTAATACAAAAAGTACTTTTTAACAAAATATTTGGATTAGAGAAATAGAACCTGATAATTTTTAAATTTTCAATATATTTTTTAAAAACAGAATAGATTTTGTATTTCATCTTTGCCTTTTATATTGTGTATATCGTTCCCTATATTTTGAACTGCTACTGAATTTTTACCCTTCTGGTATTTCTGTGCTAGAATCCTGTTAATAAGTTATAGTTACTATAAGAACTCTGTCAAAAACCAGAAGGGTCTGCCTAATTTTGATATTTTAGAATTAGAGAAAGACTAAAAAAGTGGTAATATTATTACTACTAATGAAAGCCTGCAATAAGTAAGCTTTAATAAAATTCTTAGCCATTTTTCTCTACTATAAATATACTATGTTTTCCTTTCTTTAAAGTAAACAATTAAGTCAGTTGCTATTTAATGTCAGCTAAAGGGAACACATTCTTTGCTTTTTGTAACCAGAATTTGCCTCAAGCACCATTGACTACTACATAGCTAACAAACCATAATGTTACAATGTATAAGTATTTAAAAGTTGATCTTTCAAATCTAACAGTGATAGGCCTTAATTCGAAAAATCCTCCCAGTCTTCTCCTTTCTTGTTAGGAAAAGCTTATCTGATTTCTTATGTTGTTTTGCTAATGACACTAAGTAGTGAGAGTTTATAAATTATTCATGGCATTGGTCTGTTTAAATTAAATGTTTTCCCTAGTGAAAAGGAAAGTTTATATTTTTATGCTGTTGAAGTGTAGTGATGATGGAGGCTAAACTTTTTGCATTCTGCAGTTACAACCCGATATTTCCTTTTAAATATCCAGGGTAAAAAGCTTTGTATTTCAAAATCCACACCTATTGGTGAATATGACTTGTTAGTAATTGCTCATTTGGGAATGAATGGCAAACTTAAAACCATGACCATTAGGTAATTAAAATCATTGTTTCTCTTTCTCCTCCAGTCCTTGGTTTTGATCAGCAAGCTACCTTATATCCATTTTTTTCACACTGTGCTAAAACAGATAGCACCAGAGTATTTTGAAAAGAGTGAACCTTATTTGGAAGCAGGTAAGTTAAACATTGTGTAAGCTATGGGAGGGTGATGAAAGAGCTTTTGAAAGTATTCTAGAAAATAAGTAAGAATTTAAGGTCGATAGAGAAAAGTGTGGCACCTTTACCTACAAACACTAAAGTTATAATTTTTGTGAGCATGTCTTATAACATCCTGAGGACAGAGCAGACTTGCCCCGGAGGGTTTGCAAGGCGGTGAATCTGTACAGAAGCAGACTGCCCTAGCTGTCTCTTAAGGGCCCACTGCTGGATTCACACACCGAGCTTTCCGTTAGCAGCTGAGCAGTTACCACTGCCGCATCCGGGTTCCTTTTTCTTATAACATAGAGGCTTTGCATTTAAAAAAATTTTTTTTTATTGGGGGCTCATACAACTCTTATCACAATCCATACATACGTCAATTGTGTAAAGCACATGTGTACATTCATTGTCCTCATCATTCTCAAAACATTTGCTCTCCACTTAAGCCCCTGGCATCAGGTCCTCATTTTTTTCCCCTCCTCCCCACTCCCTCTCCCTCATGAGCCCTTGATAATTTTTAAATTATTATTTTTTCATATCTTGCTCTGTCCGACGTCTCCCTTTACCCTCTTTTCTGTTGTCCGTCCCCCAGGGAGGAGGTCACGTGTAGATCCTTGTAATTGGTTCCCCCTTTCCAACCCACCCTCCCTCTATGCTCCCAGTATCGCCACTCACACCACTGGTCCTGAAGGATCATCTGCCCTGGATTCTCTGTGTTTCTGATTCCTATCTATACCAGTGTCCATCCTCTGGTCTAGCCAGACTTGCAAGGGAGAACTCGGATTATGTAGTGGCGGGGGAAGCATTTAGGGACTAGAGGAAAGTTGTGTTTTTAATCGTTGTTACATTGCACCCTGACTGGCTTGTCTCCTCCCTGAGACCCTTCTGTAAGGGGATGTCCAGTGGCCAACAAATCGACTTTGGGTCTCTACTCCACACTCCCTCCCTCATTCACTATGGTAAAATTTTTTGTTCTGATGATGCCTGAAGGTAAACAAGCGGCCATCTAGCTCAGAAGCAACAAAGCCTGTGCGATCATGAGGTGTGAGAAGCTTTGCATTTATTGGGTTAATAATACCCAGATATTTAATTACTTTGTTTTATAAAAGAGAAATCTTGATATCACTTGATAAAGAACGAAGACTTTAGCCAGGTGTTTTTATTTATAGCAATTTGTAATTCAATAAATGGAACACTCTCTTCAAACCCAGTTTAATTATTTTCTAGATGATTTATTAACTAAATTTACTCTAGAATATATATGTTTTAAATGCAGTATAAGAGAGTACTCTCACTTTTCTTTTTCCCTTTGATCCTTTCCAATATGTGCACATATATAAGCTGTATGTATGTGTGTGTATATATATGTATGTGCTTATGTGTGTGTATTTACCAAAAAACCAGGAAACTTATTTAAATTGTTTTACAAAACAACCTTATCACCTTCAAAGCACTCTCCATTACACTTAATACATTTGTCAAATCTGTGCTTTTTGAAACTCATCTGTTTGGATAACGGAGAGCACCTACCTCACTTTTTCTCCCCTCTTCTACATCAAATCACTGTCCTTTATGTCCATCTGAATATGTGACAAAAAGAAGTTGGACAGAGTGAGGTCAGGTGTGTGGGGCAAGAGAGGCATGCTGCTTTTTGCCCAAAACTGGCACACTGAGATGGCTGCACGAGTAGGTGCATTGGCATGGTAGCAAAACCAGTCCCCCATCTGCCACAAACCAGGCTTTTTTGTTGCACACCATGACACAATCTTTTCGGAACCTCTAAATAGAAAGCTTGATGAGCAACAGTCTGACCCAGTGGACTCCAAATGCACTATTCCCTTTCACAGCAGTGGAGTTTTCCCCCGTTTTTTGGGGAGGTACCCCCTCATATGTATACATGTAAGCATTTTGATTAGGATGAAGGTTTACAGAGAAAATTAGTTTCCCACTCAACAAGTTAGACAGATTGTGGTTTGTGACATTAGTTGTAATCTTGTCAGTGTGACAACACTACTCTAACCCGTTCCTCCTTGGCTTACTTGTTTCCACTTGACCTTCTTTCCTGTCCCTTCTCACCTTCTGGGACATTTGTTTTGGGAAAAATGCTGCCCTGTTGGCAGATGGCAGATGGTTTATCCTCCCAATGTATTTTACTTAAACCATAGCCAGCTGAATATAAAATTTTAATGTTCCATTTTTAATATTTCCACTTAACACTAAGGAAATATATTGTGTTTTCCAGCTTGTAATGATGTGGATCGGTGGCCTGCTCCGGTGCCAGGAAAAACATTACACCTGCCCATCATGGGGGTGGTAATGAAGGTAAGTACGTTATCATCTGTGCTTCATTTGTTTCCTACAGAACAGCTGGGCTTTGTTTTTATTTTTAAATAATTTTATTGGGGGCTTGAACAACTCTTATCACAATCCATGCATCCAGTATGTCAAGCACACTTGTATATTTGTTGCCCTCATCATTTTCAAAACATTTGCTTTCTACTTGGCCCTTGGTATCAGCTCATTTCCTCCTCCCTTCATGCCTGCCCTCCCTCATGTACCTTTGATTATTTATAAGTTATCATTATTTTGTCATGTCTTATACTGTCTGATGTCTCTCTGCACCGACTTTTCTGTTGTCCATCTACCAGGGAGGAGATTATATGTAGATCCTTATATTTGGTTTTCCCTTTCTACCCCACCTTCCCTCCACCGTCCTGGTATCACCATTCTCACCACTGGTCCTGAGGGGTTCTGCTGCCCTGATTCCCTGTGTTTCCAGTTCCTATCTGTACCATTGTACATCCTCTGGTCTAGCCAGGCTTGCAAGGTTGAATTCGGATCATTATAGTGGGGGTGGGGAGGTAGCATTCAGGAACTAGAGGAAAGTTGTACGTTTCATCATTGCTACACTGCACCCTGACTAGCTAGTCTCCTCCCCACAACCCTTCTCTAAAGGGATGTCCAGTTGCCTACAGATGGGTATTGGGTCCCCACTCCACACTCCCCTCATTCACAATGATATGATTTTTTGCTCTTTGGTGCCTGCTACCTGATCCCTTTGGCACCTCGTGATCACACATGTTGGTGTACTTTTTCCATGAGGGCTTTGTTGCTTCTGGGCTAGATGGCCGCTTGTTTACCTTCAAGCCTTTAAGTCCCCAGACGCTATATCTTTTGATAGCCTGGCACCATCAGCTTTCTTCACCACATTTGCTCATGTACCCACTTTGTCTTCTTCGTGGGCTTTGATTTCAGCTTCCTATTGTAACTCCTTATTTTGTTTTCACTCGTTTTTTATTAATGTGAAGGGTTACCACAATTGATCGTGCTGTACCTTCAGGGACCATCAGTCCCATTGCATTCTGTGGCGTTTGCACAAAGGGGTCATTTGTATGCCATGCGTGGGATTGTACATGATCTCCTATGGCTTTGTCATGTCATGTCAGACCAAGCATGTTCATCACAGGGTATTTTTCTCTACTGAGTTTTCTAAAATGAATTACCAATTGGTCTCAGGCTTTGTATAACTACATGTTCCAGTGATTGTGAAGTTCATTATCCAATTGCCAGACTTATTTTTGGCAGTGCTCTCTTTAGATGGGCATATTTCTGTAGGATCTGCATTCTGATTTTCCCTAGGAAGTCATCAGAAGTAGTACTGATAGCTCTCTGTTTGGATTTCTTAGGATTTCCTGGGAGGTTTATCCCCAAGTCTGGCAAGGGTGAAGAGAATGTATTTGGGTGTGTCTTTGTTCATGAAGCAAAGATTGGAACAGTAAACAGGAAACAGTATGAAATTGATGTCCTTTTTTTTTTCAAGTGCATGTATTTTTCTTGATTAATGATTTCTTTGTGCTTGAAAGTGTGGAGACCCTTGATTCACTTATCTGCTGTGGTGACTAAAAAGAAATGGGACCTTAGTGTTTTAAAATCTGGCATGAAGATTTTGTTTTTATGGGTTTTGACAGTGGTAAGTGTACCATTTTAACAGATTGGAGTCCTTTTGATCCCATTACCAGGACTCGGACTCCGCCGTCACCACTCACTGCCATCCTGTCAGGTCTCACTCACAGCTGGTAGGACAGATAGGACGGCCAGCCTTGTCTTTCCCCCACTGAGAAGCTGGTGGGTTCACACTAACCTTGTGGTTGGCATCTAGACCAGCAAATTACAAAAAAGTGCCCTGTAGGTACATTCTTTCATAGTTACAACAGTTTCTTCTGTTTCTCTTTAAGGTACGGATTCCAACATGTCATGACAAGCCTGGAACAACTCAAATAGTGCAGTTAACTCAGCAGGTAGTAGAATAATCCATCATACATAGTCTCTCTAGTGGAATTTTTTAACTAACAAAATGTCTAAATATTACTGGCATATTCCATTAAATAATTTTTAATGAATTAATAGCAAATTGCTTAGTGTTTCTTGGGCGTTGTGCTTGCTCTTTTCTCCCCAGAGAACTCACATTTTATACAGTAATAGAACAAAGGGACATAAGTCTTCATTTCAGCAAACTTCCGACTTAGTAAAATCATCCATCTGCCTTATGAAGAGTGGCCAGTATGCTTTTGTTTTTAGGAAATGCAGGCAAATGTATTTTGTAGTTATAATTGCCTTCCTTTCTTCCTTTTCTTCCCCTTAAGCTACATCTGCTCACGGGTGGGGTTAATTTTCATCTAAAATATTTTTACTTGTAAATTACAGCCCACTTTTTTCCTCTTTGCTTTTTGAATTGAATAAAATGGGAGAGAATTTGTAAACCCCATTGGTCTATTAACATTTGTCAGCTAATATTACAGTGATATTTTTTACAGTTGGGAATTAATCTGACTTTTGGATTACTGCTTTATCCATGGAATGTGTGTAGTCTTTGAAAATTCTTGACATTTCAAAGAGAGAAGCTTGGTAAGACCAACTCTTTGCCTTGCTGCTTCTTGAGGAAAAGACTCAAAAAGGGGAACTTCAGGCAACACGGCTTGCTGTTCATGAGACAGCTAGTATTTAAAAATCACTGTCTGCCCCTCTTGGTGACATCTTCTCTACTAGCCTGTCTTTTCTGTCTCGTAGGCACACACACACATACCTGTTATTTTGCCTACTGTTCACGAAGTGGATCTTTTCAGGTAAATATTTTGTTAATAGTAACTCTTTTCTCTTTTGTTTTGTGATATTGATGTTAGTTTCTTTAGAAAATAAATGTTCTCATAGAGGATGTAGAGAAACTGGAAGAAAACAGTCAATATGTCCCACAAGTTATAAGGCAGTGGTTCCATCCCAACAGCCCGATCCGAGTTTTAATGCATGCATTTGGGTATGGATTAGATATTATATGATAGATACAAATTACTATTTGATTGCTTTTGGGTGAAAATGGGATTGTACTTTTAAAGAAGATGCATTTTAAAATACTGTATACTTCTGTATAAGCTGAGTTTCCAGCATTTTTTTTTTTTTCACAAGAGAAAAGCTTGTAGTTAGTTCAGGGATCGTTTGCTGGCCCTTAGGAGCGTTTTCCAGTCCAGTCTGTTGGGGCACCACGCCCTGGCCCCAAAGTTCACTTTCAGCATTCCCTGGGGACCTTGCCACTCCATTCCCTTGCTGTTCCGCTGCACTCCCCCAGTGATTTGGCTCGGTGTGGTGGGATCAGGTCAGGTGCAATTCCCACACTGTGTCTCCGGTGCTGTCCCCTGTATCGCCCTTAGTCACTGAGGGGCATCATGTCTCATAGTAGGGCCAGCCATGTTGTTCTCTCTGTGGACTGGCTGCTCTACTCAGGAACATCATCATCACGGCCTGGTGGGCCAGGCTGTGCTCCACTCTCTCCTCCTGCCCCTTCCAGCATATTTTTAATGCAACTTTTGTGGTAAAATTGGGTGCTTCAGCTGATATTCAGGTCGACTTATACGGTATGTAGGAATGAAATGACCCGAGGCTTATATTTTATTTAAATATAAATAAAAAAAGATGAACTGAAGAAAGACAAGCTATTATTATTCTAAGTGATAATACGGAAATTCTTACAGTACAGAGAGCTTCAAAATCACAGGAAAATTCCATTATCTTTTTTTTTTTTTTTACATTTTATTAGGGGCTCATACAACTCTTATCACAATCCATACATATACATATATCAATTCCTTTATCTTCTAATTCCAATTTTTTTCCATGGACTTTTTGAAGCCCGTGAGTATTGTCATTACTGTCCTGCATGTTTGAATGTTTTCAAAATTCAAAATATAAAGAGAGACCTAGCACTTAAAAAAGCAAAGGGGAAAGTACTGATACGGTTGGATTGATGCCCAGTTTCCAGTTCCCAGGCGATTCTGACCCAGCTTAGGAGACCCCGGCTGCAAACGAGCACTGACCGATTGCTAACGCACAATCTGGTGGCATATGAAAGACAAGCGTGCTGGGGGTTTTTTTCGTCTTTTTTTTTTTGGTGACTTCTAGACTATATAGGAGTCTGTGGGAAACTGTTTCCAAGATTTATTTGTTTGATATCTTTTATATCCTGGATCCTAGCACAACTCTGCAATCCTATGTCTTATGCAAGCAAAAGGAGAGTGTGTCCACACAAATATCTATATACAAATGTTTATAGCAGTCTTAGGCGTAGTAGCCTAAAATTGGAAACATCCCCAATGTCTACCAGCTGGTGAATGGATAAACATATCGTGGCACCTGTCTGCACATGGAGTACTATTTAACAATAATAATAATAAAAAAGAATGAGCTATTGATATGTGCAACATGAATAATTCTCGGAAACATTATGCTCAGCAAAAGAAGCCAGATTTTAAAAGCTACTTAACTGAATGATTCTACTTGTGTGACTTCCTGGAAAAGGCAAGACTAGGGACACAAGTCCACGTAATAACTGCCTGAGAGTGGGGAAAGAAATAAATAGCAAGAGAGGAGAGAAATTTGGGGAGTGACGGGAACAGTTCTTTAGTAGTGATTATGTGATCATATATGCTTATTGACAATATTAACTTACTGAACTATATACCTAACTAGGGTAAGTTTTACTCTCTATAAAATATAATCCTGACTTTAAAAATAAATTTATTTTATTTAAAAGATCATATTTGGTAGTATTGAAGAGGTTGTGTTCCCAGAGTTTGAAATTAAGTGTCACAAGGGAAAGGCATGGAAAAGATTGCATACCCTACTAGTCTGTTGCTTGGTTCATCAAGGAGCAAGTTGAAGAGTTGGTGCAAGTTACTACAGAATTCAGTTATTACACATCTTTTCTTTTGATATTTAGGTCTGCATCCAGCTTTTTGCTATCGGTGCCATTGTGATTAATTACTCCCACCACTAACAGTGTTGAAGGGTGCAAGTGATTTGCGCTCAACCACTAACTAAAAGGTTGGCAGTGTGAAGCCACTTTGTGACATTACAGAAACCAGTGAGATCTGCTTTTTCAAGTATTACAAGCAAAAACATCCCATGACCCAGTTTTGTTCTGTAACTTGTAGGGTTGACCCGAATTAGAATTGCCTTGGTGGCAGTGGTGGTGGTGGTGGTTTTTAAACACCTTTGATTAGCATGTGTCTTTCCTCCTAATGATCGATTACATACTATTCTTTTCCAAAGGAAAAGTTTGTTGTTTCTTTTTTTTTATCTGTAAGTTTTTTTGTTTGGTTTTTTTTTTACATTTTATTAGGGGCTCATACAACTCTCATCACCATCCATACATAGACATACATCAACTGTATAAAGCACATCCGTACATTCTTTGCCCTCATCATTTTCAAAGCACTTGCTCCCCACCCAAGCCCCCAGTTTGTTGTTTCTTAACTCTTTTTTTCCTCAGTAGATGAGAAAACTTAGCTTTGAAAAAGATTAATGGGGGAGCGGGGAGGGAGGGAGGAAAAAAAAGAGGACCTGACGCAAAGGGCTTAAGTGGAGAGCCAATGCTTTGAAAATGGTGAGGGCAAAGAATGTACGGATGGATGTGCTTTATACAATTGATGTATGTATATGTATGCATTGTGATAAGAGTTATATGAGCCCCTAATAAAATGTAAAAAAAAAATTTTTAAAAAATAAATGAAAAGAAAAAGATTAACCACATATAGAACCAGTACTGTGCCGAGCATTTACTCTAATGATTGAATTAATGCTTTATTCATGACAATCACCGTTATTTTGTGTGTAGAGCTTCCATTTTGCATTTATTAGCTTAAATGCGTCATATATATAATTTTTAGACAACAAACTTACAGATACGGGCAAGTACTGTGACAAAACCTTTCCTTTTTCCCCACTGAACCATTTGTTAGCAAGTTATAGATCTGACACTCCTTTCCCCACTGAATACTTGGGTATCTGTTTCTACAAACAGGAATGTTTTCTGTACAGTCTCAATGCAACCGTCAACATTGAAGGAATGAGTGGATAGAGCGTCATCTTCTAATACTCTGGTTCTGTTCAGGTGTCATTAGCTGTCATGATAATATCCAATTCAAAATCTTGTTTGCATTTAAGTGTCTCAGCCTTTCCTATGACAGGACAGAGCCTTTCATCTGTGTGGTGGTGGTGGTTTTCATTTACCACCTTTTGAGCTTTATCAGTTTCATCTGATATTCCCTGAGTAGATGCAGTGTTGGAAGGGAGGTGGCGCCCATGTGTGAATTACCTCATCATGGATGATGTTCACATTGCTCACTATGATTAAGGCGGCAGGCATCAGTTCTCTTTCCCTTTAGTGTTTGCTGGGGTTGAACTTGAAAGCCCTTGAATTTCAGTGACCTATTGTGTGATGTATTGCCCCAGTACTGAGAACCTGAAGAGAGCAAGTACTGAGGGTGGAGAAATCCTGGTTCAGTCACTCAGAAGGTTTTAAGTCAGGATGGCAACCACAGTTTGCATCAGTTGGTAGGTTAGGCTGGAGGTACTGACTGGAGCAAGAGGATCCGCTTTTCTAGAAGTTTCACTTACCTGGCTGTGTGTTGGGTGGAAACCTCAGTTTTCAGGTAGGTGAGGACTTCTGCATAGGGACTGCTTGCGTGTTCTCATGCTGGGCCATCTCACTCTACTTTAGAGAGGGCTGAAGCCTCACTGTCTTTTATTTATGACCTAGGCTTTAAAGTTGTATGTTGTCACGTTCACCTTTTTCTAGTCATTAGAAGAAGCAAATCATTAAGTCCAGCTACGTAAGCAAGGTAGATTAGGTTGTTTTGTTTATAAATCATGTTACTGGGGGCTCTTACAGCTCTTAAAACAATCCATACATCAATTATATCAAGCACTTTTTTGTATATAAGTTGCCATCATCATTTTTAAAACATTTTCTTTCCACTTTAGCCCTTGGTATTAACTCTTCTTTTTTCCCTCCCACCCCACCCATCCCACCTGCATGACCCCTTGGTAAATTACAAATTATTATTTTGGTAAATTAGGTTTTATATTTTGAAGGGAGTATAAGAAATTCACTATGTAATTCTAGAACATTTTTCATCACCTTAAAAGTAACCTCTTAGTTCTCAATTCTACCCTCCCTTCAGCCTCTGACAGTCATAAAACGATCTTTTGGGTTTGTTTTTTTTTTGTATTTGTGTGGTCTAGACATTTTCTGCAAATAAAATCACACAATATGAGGAATTTTGTGTCTAGCTTTTTTCGCTTTGCCTTATTTACCAGGCTTATCCACATTGAAACATGGGCCATTGGTCCGTTCATTGTGACCCTTTGTACGGATGGCCTACATTTTGTTTGTCTATCCTGCAGTGGTCTCCCCTTTTTAACTAGCATAAGTAATCTGCTGTTAACATTTGGATACAATTTTTGTGTGTGGGAATATATTTTCAACTCTTACCCTAAGATTTAATTTGAATGTTTTCCCCTGTTCCTACCTGTAGTTAATTTCTCTAAGAAACTTTGGTTCTTTTTAGAGAGTAGGATTTAGAAGCCAAGATCTGTACAGTAGATGTCCTCAATGCTATTGGGATATTGTCTTTACACCTTTTTAATGTGGGCGGTGTGGGTATGTGTGTGTATAAATGCATAATTACAAAGGAGCTCCCAAAAATTAATGGAAAATTCCATTATCTTTTAATTCCATTTTCCCCAAAGCTATTTGAAGCCTCCTCAAATACCATACTATATTTTATACACATACATATTTACTTCTATACTCACATATATAATCTCTCCGGTGTCAATTTCAATTTCAATTCCACACAACAGAGTTCATTGTCATTTTCTAATTTAAAACAAAAAACAGTTAAATTGGCACTTTATACATATGACATACGATTCAGTAGTTCAGCCATACCAGGAAGAGTTATACAATCTAAAATACTATCAATTTTAGGACATTTTCTTTTTTCCCCATACTCAGTGTTATTCATGTACTTCCCCAGGCTCCCTCACCCCCAATTTTGGCAAAAATATACACAACTGAACACTCTCATCATTGTCACTTTCCTTATTTCCATATTTGTATTTTCCTTCTCTGGCTAAGAAATTACCTTCTAGTATCCTTCACTGAGTTACTTTTTTGACCAGCTGCTTTGTTTGTAATTAGTCTCACTTCTCAGCTGCAATCTCCTCCCTGAACAAACATCTTTCTAAACCCATCTTTGGATTCTCACAGCCTATACCCAGCTGCCTATCTGCATGGGCAAGCTTCTTCTCTGACTCAGGATCTGACTCCCCATGCTGGGTTGACCCACGGGAATTTCCTTCTCCCTTATTAGGCTTCTAAGTCCCACTCCAGGCTATCTCTCCATATGAGTGCCACCCTCACCTTGAATGGTCACTCCCTAAACTGCTCATGTCCGGCAAACCCCCACACAAATGCCCTCATTACTCCACTTGCCATACATGGTCCTGTACTCAGGCCTCTTCTCTATGGGGATCACTTCACTTCCCCTGGCTTTAATACCTTGTTCCAGGTGGTCTCATCCATGGGCACGTCTTCATCCCATTCTTTTTTTGATATTCTAAATCAGGCATCCCCTTCATGGAATGTTTTCCTCATGCTTCCTCGACTCTGTTATCCCAAGCCAAACCAGCCCCACAGGGACACATTCCTGTCCATGTTTGGACTCCAACCACAGGCCACCTCTCTATGTGGACGCCCAGCGTACCTTGCACAAGCTCTGAGATCCTGCTCAGGGCCAATGTGGTTCCCTTTCCCTCTGGCAGTGATGTTTGCCTTCTTCTGTTTTAGAATTTAATTGTTTAGGAAGGAAGAGCAAGACTCCTTTCTTTTATCCTTGAACTTTTTTTTTTTACTTCCTCACATTTGTCCATTTGCTTTTGAATCGTTAAAATTAGGTCTCCCTAATTTCCATTCACAATTTGCTTTATCTTTTTGTACTTGCGTGGATGTGTGTTTTTCTGGGTGGATTGAATATTTTTATATATATATTTCATTAATTTTTTCTACCTTTATAATCTATTTTTAAAATGTGTGATCCTACTAGGAGGAAATTCCTAAATGAGTAGAAGTTGCCAGGGTCTCGGTCTTTGTAGTATGCTAGTGTGGTAGTCCTCATAAGCCTTCTCCTATTCCCAGGGCAACTATTAAAATTTGCAGCGTTTCATGCTCTCATGAAAAGAGCACTGAGGATATGGGTGCTATAGCAAAGTATGGGGGAAAGATCAGACAGTGCCCAGCTATCAGAAAGAATAAGGGGTGAGGTCTTAAAGGCTTGCCTTAAAACAAGTGGCCATCTAAGTGAGGTTATCGATTAAGTCTGCACAGAAGAAGTACACCAGGCTGTGTGATCCAAGAATCGTAAACAGTAAAATCTAAGTCCACAGTACCAAACACCCAGTTTTTGGAATGCTATGGAGGCAGTGGAAGCCCAGATCCATTTGCAGGTCTCTACGTGGATCACATCTGTGGTGAGTCCCCAATCCTCTCAGACCATGTACCCCAGGGATGTGAGTGGCTTTAATACCAGAGAGCATTCTGAAGTGGATTTTGGTAGATTTAGTTTGGCTAAAATGTAACACTTTATCATTTGATGTCCCTTTGACCCATTTTAAATTTGTTCCAACTTTTTTCATACTTTCTGCTTTCTTTTCAATTGAGGTTTTTCTTTGTTATTTGATTATTGTCAATGAGTTGTGTATGTGTTTTCCTTTCTTCTGTATGTGTTTCTATATAGGGAATCCAGGGTATGTTGATGTGTAGAGACAGTAACTGGATTAATAATTTCCTAGGGTATGTAGGGAGAAAAAAATGTGGCTTTCTAGTCCTGTAAAGAGTTATACCCACAGGGGTAGTTTTACCCTCTCTTAAAGGGTCACTATGAGTCAGAATTGACTCAGTGGCAGTGGCTTTGGTTTTTGAAAGGGCATGGAAGGGGAAGTGAGGGGAGCGGAGTGGGAAGTCAACAACAGTGAGTAAAAGAAAACATTCCTAAAATTGATTGTGGTGCTGATGTGTACAACTCTGCTTAATATGGTTGTAGAATTATAATCATATAATATATGAATTATATCTCAATTAAGCTTACTTTTTTTAATTTGCAGCATTTCAGAGATGAAATAATCTGCCCAGGAAATATTTTTTGTTCAGTGTTAGTATTTTCTCACCCGATTTGTTTCCCTCATTCTTTTAATGAAAGAGGCGATATAGATCAAAAGCATTAGCTTTTAAAAATACACACTCTGGAAGGGGGGAAGGGAGACTCCGGATAGGGCAAGATATGACAAAATAACGAGGTATAAATTACCAAGGGCACATGAGGGAGGGGAGAAAGGGGAGGGAGGGGGGAAAAAAGAGAACCTGATGCGAGGGGCTTAAGTGGAGAGCAAATGCCTTGAGAATGATTGGGGCAGGGAATGTATGGATGTGCTTTATACAATTGATGTATGTATATGTATGGATGGTGATAAGAGTTGTATGAGTCCCTAATAAAATGTAAAACAAGAAAAGAGGAGAAAAAAATGATTAGGGCAAAGACTGTACAGAAGTGCTTTATACAATTGATGTATATATATGTATGAACTGTGATAAGAATTGTATGAGCCCCAATAAATTGTTAAAAAAAGAAAAAAAAATACACACTCTGGAAAATTAATTTTCCAGGTTTCCTTTCAAATAGAATAGAAATTCACACATAGCAAAGCAATATTGATAAACTAAATCTACCTTTTGTTACAGAAATAACTTTATATACTGTTGTTTGTCAGCTATCGTATATGTCAGTAATACTAAGTATATTAACTTAGGTAGAAGTTGAAATAGAATAAAATTGACATGTGCAAGGGGACCTTAAATATTTGTAGAAATGGGTATATGTATGGATTCTGATAAGAGTTGTATGAGCACAGTGGATGTATATATGGATTGTGATAAGAATTATATGAGCCCCTAACAAAATTATTAAAAAAGAGTTGTATGAACCCCCAATAAAATGTTTTTTTATAAAAGCATCCATTAAAAATTGTAGAAAATGGGAACGAAGCATTCAGCAGGGTTGGTTGATACTATTTTTACATTGTTCTGGCAATCCACAGAGAGAGAAGAGCCTTAATTTTTAAAGCCCATTTTAGTCATTTTATGACAATTAAAATTATTTAATAAACATCTTTTTTCAAAGAAAAAAAATTGTAGAAAATGGAAGTAAAAAATAATGTAATTTCTCTGTACCCCCCCCCCCCAATAATTGTTTTTATGTGTATAAAAGGGCCTTTTCTCTGTTTTAGTCCATAAATTTGAAAGGCTGTTGTTTATCTGGTCAAGACTATGTTAGTCCAATACCGGTCCATAAATCCCTCTTTAGACTCACACAGCACATGCGATGATGCCGAATGCAGGAAGATCACAGGCCAGTGGGTAGAAGGTCTTGTGAATTCAGTAGCAGTGGAAGCAGCTCATTGCTGGCAACATGTCTCCTGCAGCTCTGAGTCTCAACAGCCAGAAGGGAAGGTATAGAGAGAGAGAGTCTGGCCTCCAATGGGCTCTTTATCTCTGTGGGGCCTCCAGATGAGGTCGTCAAGCTGAGACCTGATTGACAGGCTATGCTTGACCCCTTCACTCAGGTTGACAGGAGGTTATGTAACATTAAGAGGAATGTCAATCAATGTAAAATTTTCAGATTGATTATATAGGAATTTAACAATCAAGATTAAATAAATCATAAAATAATTCTACTTTTAGGTGTTTGTGCCCAGTTTTCCTTCATAGTCAAATGCTTTGGGAGCTGGTGCTGCTGGGAGAGCCGCTTGTGGTCCTGGCTCCGTCCCCATCAGAGTCCTCAGAGACCGTGTTGGCACTTGTTAGGTGAGTGTACTTGCCTCCTGGTGGTGATGATGTGCAGCACTTTCCTGTGTGATCCTTTCCCACACACGTTATTACATCTGACTCACACAAAACACCCCTGTAAGAATATGGGCGCTCATAAGAGCCCCCGTATTATAGGAATAGAGATGTGATTTGGTCTGGACACATGTTTTTGTTGTTCTAAACCCCGAGCATACTCATTCACTTACAGGGTAGTATTTGTACACGTTAGCAATTGCTAACTTTGACTTGTGTGAATGGCTAATCAAAGGCATATGAGGATTCATTAGCAGCGCCAGAATTCCACACTATCATTTTCCCCAAACCTGGTGTTCTTTGTCCATTCCACATTACTTATTTCTGTTTTACTCCCCAAGGTTCCCTAAGTGAGTTTACCATTTATTGAGAAAGATGATACTGTGTCTGTTTGTATGGGAGGTTTTTAATTGTTGATGGGACTTCTCTGGTGTTCATTGTTGTACCCGTTCTTCCTGCTCCACAGCTGTGTTTCTCCACTGAAGTACTACAGTGATTTCCGACCCTACTTCACAATTCATGACAGTGAATTCAAAGAGTATACCACTCGAACTCAAGCCCCGTGAGTTTAATCGACCAAGTCTTACCTTTATGACCAAAATTATGTAGAGTTAAGTTTGCAATTATTTTAAATTGAAATTTAAAATTTGAACTTCTAGGCAGATTAATTTTATAAAGGAAGTTTTTAAAGAATTGCTGCTAATAATTTCAGATTACAAGGGACAGTGTTGTTTTCTCTGGATGATTGTAGTTAATAACTCAATCTTGTCATTAATAGCCATCCAAATTGTAATTTGAATTCATCTTCCTTTACCTCGGAACCCCTTACTGCATCGGTCACATCATCTCACCTCTGTAACTGCCTTCGCTTCCTCTTCAATGATTCAGCATATGAATATGAGTAGTTGTTCCAATTTGTAATCTAACTTCTATAATCTAATTACTTAACTTTTTCTTGTTCACTTTTACTCCATTGCTCACCTTGTCATAAATAAATTTGTAGAAGAACAATACATCTCCATTTACTGTGGCCACCTCTTGCTTCTAAGTCCACTGCAGGTAGATTTCCCCTAAGTCACCGACGCTGTCCTTGTCAGAGTCACCATGATAGATCTCACAGCCTGCTCCAGTGGGCACATTTTTACCATTTTCCTTCTTGCTCATTCTTGCTTAAGCAGTTGACCTTGAATATATTTTAATCTTTGATAAAACTTCTTTTGATTGACTGGCTGTGTGGCTCAGTCTGCTTAGCAGACTGTGCTTTCTTAACCAACTCGTTAAATTGTTGGTCCTCTTTTGTACAGTGGGGCTAGTTTTGATTTCAGACAGAGAATTCTTTCTATAAATTCTTCCTTATGCTGCTGAAGTCCGTTAACTCCCATGTAATGATGACTAAGCTCTGTCTTCCTTTCCCAGGTCTCTGCAGGGTCCAGAGCAGTAGAACTAGTCAGTCAGCACATTGCCACAGGTCATCTTTTTGACTCCTCAAATTAGACATGCTCAGAATAAACTTTTGGTCTCGCTCTAACCCCTCCCCTAATTAAAAAAAATTTTATTACGAGATCCTTTTATTGGGGGACTCTTACAGCTCTTGTAACAATCCATACATCAATTGTAGTGAGCACATTTATACATATGTTGCCATCATCATTTTCAAAACATTTTCTTTCTACTGAGACCTTGGTATTAGCTCCTCTGACTCCCCCCGCTCTTGAACATGATACATTATATTATATTTTCATTATTATTGTCATATCTTACACTGTCCGCTGTCTCTTTTCACCCACATTTCTGTTGTTTGTCCCCAGTGGAGGGCGGAGCTATATGTCGAGCACTGCAATCGGTTCCCCCGTCTCCCCCGTCCTCCCCACTCCCCTCTCCCTCACCATCAGCTTTCTTAACCACATTTGCTTATGCACTCCTTTTTACTTCAGCGATCATGTCAGGAAGGTGAGCATCACAGAATGTCAGGTTATTAGAACAGAGTGTTCTTGTGTTGAGGGAGGACTTGAGTAGAGGCCCAATGTCCGCCGGCTACGTTAATACTTAACAGATAAATATATGTACATCGACCTGTATCCCTATTGTTATATATAAATATATTTATATTTACATATGCACGTGCCTATATTTATATCTCTATAAATGTCTTTTGCCTTCTAGTTACTTCTGCTATTCCCCTCTCCCCCAATATCCTGTTTACTTTCCTCCTGTCCCACTCTCATGTCCGACCTTCATTCTGCTCACAGTAATTCCTCCAGGCTACATTGCACTTGATCAAACCCCACCAGGCATTCTACACCCTCCTCGCCATCGATTTTAGATCTCTGGTTGTTTTCTTGTCCCGAGGTTTGTTGGCTTCCCATTCCCTTTCCCACACCTCCTCCTCTCCCATGTACCCCAGAACCGTCAGTCCTGTTGTTTTCACCTCCTAATTGTTAGCAATCCTGCCTATCTTATATCAATATATATAATGTAAAATAAAATTGAAAAAGCTCAGAAATATTTCCAGAAATATTCCAGGCCTGTCTTCGCACCCTTATAAATGTTTTATGATTGGGTCTGATGACGTGCCAAGCACTATCCCCCGAGTCAGAGGTCTATTTGGGGGAAGCCTTGGTGGAATATTGTTGCTTTGCACCCTTGCTGCTCTGTTGTACTCCCTTTGTGTTTCACCCTGGGGTGGGGTTGTCAGACCAGGCACAATTCCTTCACTGTGTGGGTCACTGAGGGGATGTCATGTCTTGTGGTGGGACTGGCCCTATGGTCCTCTCTGTGCATTGGCAGCTCAGAGCAGGAATGTCGTCCCCAAGGCTTGGTGGGCCAGGATGTGGCTCTCTCTCCCTCTCCCTCTCCCTCTCCCTCTCCCTCTCCCTCTCCGTTTTCTCCCTTGTTGTCTAGGCAGACAAACCACTCTCCCCAGACTCTGTCTTTAGTGCTGTTGTTCTCTGTAGTGAATTCTTCTGGGGAGGCCTCCCCTAATCTTGTGATTCTTTGATGAAAATCAGTGTGTTAGGGTAGACTAGAGAAACAAATCCATAGAAACTCACGTGTATAAGAGAGAGTTTTATATAAAGGGTAAATTGTACATTAAGAAAACATCCCAGTCCAGTCCAAGCCCATAAGACAGTTATTAACCCATATATCCCATACCAGTCTATAAAGTCCTCTTCAGACTCATGAAACACATGCAATGACACGGAATGCAGGATGATCACAGGCCAATGGTTAGAAAGTCTTTGGATCCACTGGCGTTGTAAGCATATCAGTGCTCGCAGGGCTTTCCACTTGGCTTCTCCAGCTCCAGAGGTCTGGCTTCATCAGCCTTGCTCCATGTGTCTTCTCCACAGGAATGTCTCTCAGGGAGTCAGCAGAGAGAGAGAAATGTCTCCTGCCTCCAGGGAGGAAATACAGGAGTTCCTAGAATTCTCCGGAGCAGGCCACGCCCACACAGAGGCCTCATTGGTTATATCTTAATTGACAGGCCAGACTCCACCCCTTCCCTTGTATTCCTCTCAAATTGGCATCAAATTATGTAACTACCATACCTGGATTGTCATAAATTTCTCTTCTTTAAACATAGCCTATCTCAGAGTTTACCAAATTCCACCAATTCAACATCCTAAAAGTTTTTCATAACACTTGTTATCTTCTTCCCATTGTGTCCTTTCCAGACTCAGGGTTTCTAATCATTCTCATACCGCCCCACTGGCCCGTCTTCAACTTTACCCTTCCTGCAGGCCTCTCTCAGTGGGATCCTCACTGTTTCACTCACTTCTATAAGAGCCTGCTCTTGCTTGCAAGTTGCTCTTTAAGCTTTCTAGTGAATTGACGTGGCTCTCGATATGGCCAGCATTTCTCATTTCTGACCCTTCATGACTCCTGCCTTGTACTCCAGGAGTTCTACAAACAAACCATGGTTTCACTTCATTGCTTTGCGCATACTGTGCATATTTCCTTGATCACCTTTAGCCACCTTCTCCTCTCTGTGGCAGTAAACTTCTCATTGCTCATGCCTCACAGCAAATGTTCTTTCTTTGGAAATACTGCCTGTCAGCCCTCTGATAGACAACGGTTTCCTTTGTGATTGGTGTGAGTGTACATTGGATACCACCTTTACACTGTCTTATGACTTGTGTCACCACAATTCTTTCCAGCCTGTGTGCTGTTGGAAGGACCTTGTCTTTTCATCTTCATGTGACTGGTGCAAATGTTACGGGCACATAGTTGATATGTAATACAATGAGTGAAAAACTTATTTAGTGTACACTAAAAATATTGTCAATTATTTTTCACTAATGGAAAATTCTTTCTCCCCCCCCCCCCCACTTTGCTTTTGTTTTGTCTTGCTTTTTATTTGTTTAGGCCCTCAGTCATCTTAGGAGTAACCAATCCTTTTTTTGCTAAAACACTCCAGCATTGGCCACACATCATTCGAATAGGAGACCTCAAACCTGCAGGTAAAGTATGAACTTGATGTTTCTCATTAAGTGTGTAATGTGGCTGCGAAGCCTATTTCTTCATCTTTGTATTCATCCCTTGGTTGCTTTTTGATTATGTTATTGGCTACCTTCTTTTAGGTACCCTTAGTGAAGGTCTTTGAAAGAGAGCATAATTTCTTACTCAGTAAATCTTGCTGGTTCTCATACATGTGACCCGCCATCTTCTACTAAATAGATGCACTTATGATATTATAAGCACAGGGATTTGCAATACTACTTGAATAAAACCTTGTAGAGAACTGGCCTTGTTCAAGATTTGGCAAAAAACTTAAGTTAGGTCTGAGAAGAAGTAGACATCTCTGGCATTGGCATGAATTAAGGGAGTGGTCAAAAGACGTGCTGATCTTGAACAAGAAACCACGACCATAAGAGTAATTTTTTTTTTTTTTTTTTACAAAACAACCTTATTACCTTCAAAGTACTCTTCAATACACTGAATTCATTTGTCAAATCTGCGATTCTATTCTTGGAAAACATTTTTCATACTCATCTCTTTGGATGGCTGACACCACCTCCCTCTTTTTTTTCTTCATTCTTTTACATCAAATTGTTGTGCTTTCATGTCCTTTTTCATTCAAACAAAAAGAAGTAGCATGGAGCGAGGTCAGGTGAGTAAGGTGCATAGGGCAAGAGAGACATGCTGGGTTTTGTTTTGTTGTTTTTTTTGGAGGGGGGAGTATGTAAAAAACTGGCACACTGAGATGGCTGCTTGAGCATGTGCATTGTCATGGTGTCAGAACTAGTCCCCATCAGGTCTTTTTGGTCTCACACTGTTAACCAGTCTTTTCAGAACCTGTAAATAGAAAACTTGATTAACAGTCTGACCTGGTGGGATTAACTCCAAATACACTATCTGCCTCACATCAAAAAAAGCGAGCATCGTCCTGATCTTTGATTTCACTTCGCTGGATGAGTTTTAATTTGGTGAGGAGACACTGGTGTCTTCACTGGCTTGATTGATGTTTGATTTCTGGGTGGTAAGAATAGCACCATGCCTCCTTACCAGGAATGGCGCTGGAAAAGAAGTCCAGGTCACTTCAGAGCTGTTCTTTCAAAGCATGACATTGTTTCCCCTAGACATGCTTTTTCCTGATCAGTCAGAACCCGAGGCACAAATTTCACTGCAACCCTTCTCCTTCCCAAATCTTGCTTTAAAATTCGCTGAACTGAGCTCCAAGATCGTCCAGATAACTTCCCCATCCCTTCAGTGGTCTTTAAGCACAAGTGCACTGATTTTGTCGGGAAGTTGACGGATGTCCAAAGCGTGGTTTGTCATCAATTGACATTTCACTTTTCTTAAACAAGAAAACCACTCCTTGTAAGCTGTGTTCAACATCACAGCAGTTTCTGCAGCATTGTCTGCAAGCAGGAAATGAAATTTCAAAGCCGCATGCTGTTCTCTTAAATTGGCCATCAGAAAAAACGAGGTTTGAGTGAAATTGCTTTCATGAAGAAGTTCACTGTGACCAGAGTTAACCTTCCCAGGCGATGCCACTGGGTGCACTGACTCAGAGCCAATTGCTTGATGCTCACAGAGTGGGGAAAATGTGTACTATAAAAACTGCTCAGCGGGACTTTTTTCCCTTTCTGTGTGTGTTTTGGATACCCCTGTGTATGTCAAAAAAGCTTCAGATATTTTTGATATTTTTGTTTAATAAAGGTGTCTATGATTCAATAGCAATAAAATTTTTAATTCCCTTCTCCATGTTTACACCTCATACACCTTCATGGTAATTACGGAAACCTGGACATCTTATTAACCTAGATGACAATTTAATGGCATCCCTGCTGTTTTTCCCTGGGCATTCTTGAATTTTTCATTGTAATAATTGAGATTTGCGGGGTATCTGAATCATTTTTAATAATGTTATGATTTCTTTTTAAAGGTTTTCCTTCTAATGTACACAAACAGGCATTTCTGACATGACCTAATATGATTTACTCTGAGAATTTACGCATATAAACTTTGGTAGTATCAGAGAATAACATTTGAAACAGTTTAAAATGTTGGATTCAGTCTTACTCTGAAATGCTTAGAAACCTTTTGAAACAGAAGGAAATGCTTCCCTTAGGCAGCCAGGCCTCTGAGCTGTAGCAGGATAGCATTTTATGCCTTAAATTCCCTGTTACTTGGGAAGATCAAGCCTAGTGCCTGCCTGGCTCATGGCATTCTGTAAATGCTGCGGCCTTCCTCCGTGTCACCCACCAGAGTCTTAGCTATGAAAGGTTTTGCTGTGTTTTAATCTTAACTTAAGCTTGACACTTTTTTTGTGTGTGACATGTCTGTTTCATTGTGATTCTACCAATTTAGGCCATTTGTTTAAGTGGAAGCAGCATCACAATGAATGGTTAAAAGATTGAAATTTTCAAGGATTTAATTTCTGTGAATGTCCATGGAAACCAACTCCCAGAACCAAACTCATTGCTAGAGAGTTGATTCCGACTCATAGACACCCTATAGGATGAAGTAAAACCTCCCCTTTGGTTTTGAGACTTTAATAATTTCAAAAGTCAGTGCTACTGCCCCTGCTGACAGGGTGCTGTCAATTTGCAGGAGATTGCAAAAGCAGGTACTTCACCTGGATGATGGGCTTCAGTTCAGCCATTTTTAATGGTCAGGGTGCTGAGTTTGTCTTATTTTTGTTTTCTGAAAAGTGGGTGATAGGCCACATAAGTTTGAGAGCCTATGATCCATAGGAGTAGACAGCCTCATCTTGCTTTGAGCCTGTGATCCGTAGGAGTAGACAGCCTCATCTTGCTTTGAGCCTGTGATCCGTAGGAGTAGACAGCCTCTTCTTGCTTTGACAGAGCAGCTCAGATGCTCAAACTGCTCACTTGAGGATTAGAGCTGCTCAACGTGTATTTAACCCTCTGCGCCACCAGAGATGCTTGCCCGTGGAAGCAGCAGTCAGAAATCAAGAGCTGTGTTTCATTGGGAAAGTCTGATGCAAAAGATCTCTTTTAAGTGAAAAAAAAAAAAAAAAACCAAAACGAAATGATCACTTTGAAGAACAACGTGCATCTGACCCATGCCATGGTATTTTTATTTGCCTCATATGCATGCAAGAGACATATAGAAGTCTAAAGAAAAATTGATTCATTTGTGTTGAAGAATAATATGAACTATACCAGGGATTGCTTTCTTGGAAGAAATACAATCGTAAGTTCTTTAGAAGCAAAGATGGCAAGACTGTATCACGTACATTGGATATGTCATCAGGAGGAACCAGTCCCTGGAGAAGGATACCATACTTGGTAAAGATTCAGCAAGAAGAGGAAAAGACCTTCAAAGGGATGACTTGACACCGTGGCTACATCAACGGACTCAAACATGGCAGTGATTATGAGCGCGACGTAGGGCCAGGCAGTGTTTCATTATAGGGTCACAATAAGTAGGGACCAGCTTCATGGCAGTGAGTTTTTCATGCCATTATTGGTAGTGTAGCATGAATTAATAAGTTTGTTTCAAGAAACTGTTAAACTCTTAGGAGCATAGCCCTGGGGGACATCCGGGTTAATTGGCCTGAGGTGGTCCATAAACACAGTGTTCTATATTATCTTTTGGTGATTAGCACCTGGACCTTGTGAGCAACCATCTAAGATATAACTATTGGTCGTTTCTCATCAAGAGCAAAGATGAATGAATGAATGAATAAAATCAAACAGTCAAGGAAGCAATTAGTGCAAAGGACTAATGGAGCGTGCAAACCACAACCTCCGCTACCTTGAGACGAGAACAAGAAGGTGCCCAGGGACTGTTAATGACAAATTTGATTGGGGTCATAATAGAGGGTCTTAGCAGAGTGAGAGGAAAATTTAGAACAAAATTCAGAGTTATAAACAAGATCAGACTTAACAAGTCTAATAGAAACTGGTGCAGCTGCTGAGGCTAGGGCTCTTAATTACTTTTTAGCATTATCTACAATTCTTAAAGCAACATGTTCTTCAAGCTTCTATTTTTTTTATTCAAGCTTCTGAACTAAACTTTTTTTACCTGAAAGGTCTAAAGCCAACCCCGTTGTTATCAAGTTTGATGCTGACTCATGACGACTCAGAATGTGGTTTCTGAGGCTGTACATTTTTATGGAAGCAGATCGCCTCGTCTTTCTCCCACAGAGCAGCTGGTGGTTTTGAACTGTGCCTGCTTGTGGTTAGCATCACCAGAACTACTTGTTTTTCTGATAGGAATAATAATCACTTCCTGTGGGCATCTTTGATAGCATACTCACCCCTCTGCATCTCCTATAGTATTTTGTCATACTTCTGTCCCAGTACATATCATTCTGTATGGTCATTTCTCTCTGCCTCTCTCCCTCTCTCCATTATTAGACTGTGAGCTATTCTTCATTTCAGTGCTTCATTTTTACTCCTGTATTATAATCCTTAGTGTATACTAATATTTACTGAATGACAAATATCTATCCATGAAAATTGAATTAACAAGTATTTGTTAAAGTTAGTTTGAAATAGTTGATTACCTAAAATGTAGATTACATTATTCAGCACCTTTTCTGAAAATTTGAAGTTACTGCAAAGTTGAAATTTATAGAAGTATCTGTTTACCATAGTTCATACTCTTACATTTTAAAAACTATACTCTGGCATTTAATATTGCAAGTGAAAATGCCCCCTATTCCTATTATCCCACCCACCCAGATAAAAAGAGTTAGTTGTTTGATTTATGTAATGATTTAAATAAAATGTGTTAGTCTGGGTACTTTAGAGAAACAAATCCACAGAAATTCATATGTATGAGAGAGTTTTATATAAAGGGTAAGTGTACATTAAGAGAGCATCCCAACCCAGTGCTGCCCAAGTCCATAAGTCCAACATTAGTTCATATGTCCGACACCAATCTACAAAGTCCTCCTTCATCTCACAAAACACATGCAATGATGCTGACTGTAGGAGGAAAGCCAAATCAGTGAGCGTGTAAGTATCTCAGAGCTGGCACGGGTCTCCACGTGGCTGCTCCAGCACCCATGGCTGTACTGGGGTAGGTCCGTGTGGCTTCTCCTCAGGGATGTCTTGCAGGAAGTGAGCTTTGCCAACTGAAGCAGGGTCCAACCATCAGAAAGCAAGAGACCCGACACCTAGAAAGGCGAGGCTCACCGAGCCATTTATCCTTCTGCCCTTCAATTACTCCCACATGTGTTTATCGAACAGGTTGGCACAATAAACCATAACTATCTCATAAAGGTATTTTTTAAACTTAAAGGTTTGTATTAGCTCATCTCTAGATTGCCTTTAGTTTTAGGTTCTCTTACTTTCATGGACACAGAGAAACAATTAGAGAATTTAACAAAGAAATTGTTAAACTTAATGTCTGGCATTTTTTGTGACCGCTGGTGGTCCTATCAGATAAGCATTGGACTGCTAACAGCAAGGTCAGTGATTCAGACCCACCAGCTGTTCCTTGGAGAAAGATGAGCAAAACATTAAATGATGCAGGAAGTTGAATGATGAAAAGAAGATGGAAAGAATACAGAGTCACTGTACCAAAAAGAACTACTGTATATACTTTTGTATAAGCCGAGTTTTTCAGCACAAAAAATGTGCTGAAAAACTGGGGTTCAGCTTATACACGGGTCAATGGTACCCCAGCGAGGTGTTAACATCTCCCGGGTGATTGCCGTTCCTCCCTGTTCATTCAAAACCCCGCTGACACTGCAGGGCTTTGAATGTTTGTTTACTCACCTCTAACCAATCAGAGCCGTCCTGTGATGTGGACGGCTCCAATTCACAGAAGCACCTGTAGTGATTCACTTACGCCGGCAGCTGAACTGGTAAGGATGTGTCTGTGGCTGCGCTCCATCTCTCCCCTCTGGTCTCTGTGTTAATTCACATGCTGCATTTTCCACCCTAGGCTTCTACTCGAGTCAATCGGTTTTTCTGGTTTCCCAGGTAATAATTAGGTACCTCGGTTTATACTCGGGTCGGCTTATATTTGAGTATATACGGTAGTTGACAGTACACCATTTCAGGAATTACCGTATAATCCAGCCAATGATAGTGAAGGTAGTTCAAATGGCATTGAATACATTAGCCAAAAACAAGGCTCCATGAATTGACAGAATACTAGTTGAAATGTTTCAACCAGCTGATGAAGCACTGGAAGCACTCACTCCTCTATGCCAGGAAATTTTGAAGACAGTTACTTGGTCAACTGACTGAAAGAGATAAATATTTATGCCCAGTCTAAAGAAAGGTGACCTAAGAGAAAGCTCAAACTATAGAACAAGATCCTTGATACTGCATGCAAGTAAAGTTCGTTGATGATGATCCAACAACAATTGCAGCAGCACATTGAAAAGGAACTGGCAGAAGTTCATTCCGAATTCAGGAGAGGACACAGAACAAGGGATCTATATCATTGCTGATGTCAGCTGGATCTTGGCTCAAAGCAGAGAATACCTGAAAGATGTTTACTTGTGTTTTTTGACTATGCAAAAGCATTCAACTGTGTGGGCCATAACAAACTATGGATAACTTTGAGAAGAATGGGACTTCAAGAACACTTCATTGTGCTCATGTAGAATTTGTATAAGAAGCAGTTATGCAAGTGGAACAAGGGAATATTGCGTGGCTTTTAGTCAGGAAAGGTGTACGTGAGGGTTGCTTCCTCTCACCATATTTGTTCAATCTGTATGCTGAGCACGTCATCAGAGAAAACTGGATTGTATAAAGAATAACGGCATCAGGATTGGAGGGAGATTTATTAACAACCTGTCATATGCAGATGACAGAACCCTGCTTGCTGAAAGTGAGGATGACTTGAAGCACTTGCTGATAAAGATCAGGGATTACAGCCGTTACGGATACGATTCAGTATAAAGAAAACAAAAGTCTCACAATTGGATCAATAGATAGCATGATAAATGGAGGAAAAGTTAAAGTTTTGTGAAGTATTTTGTCTTGCTTGGATCCATGATCAATGCTTATGTTTACAGTACTGAAAAGCAAGGATGTTACTTTGAGGACTGAGGGGCACCTGCTCCACGCCATGGCAGTCTCCATTCCTTCACGTACACATGAAAGTTGGACAATGAATAAGAAAGAGGCAAGAATCGATGCATTTGAATCGTGCTGGAGAAGAATATTGAAAATACCATGGACTGCTAAAAGGATAAACCGCTCTGTCTTGGAAGAAGTACAGCCACGATACTCCTTGGAGATGAGAATGGCAAGACTTCATCTTACGTACTTTGGACGTGTTGTCAGGAGAGATCAGCCCCTGGAGAAGGACATCATGTTTTGTAAAGTGGAGGGGCAATGAAAAAGAGGAAGGCCCTCAGAGAGATGGATTGACACAGTGGCTTTACCAGTGGGCTCCAACATAGCAACAGCCATAGGGATAGCATAGGACTGTGCAGTGTTTCTTTCTGTTGTGCATAGAGTCGCTGTGGATTGTAACCAACTCAGTGGCACCTACCTTACAGCATCTGCTGCCTTAAAGATTTAGAATATCAGAAACCCTACATAGGGGTATCTATGAGTCAGAATCAGCGCACTTGCAGTGGAGATGACATGTTCAAGTGTTAATCTGACAGCATTTTCCATGTATTATAACAGTTACTTAGACTGTAACTTCCTTTGAGCTCAAGATCAGGGCCACTGCACATGCTTCCCAAGTTATTCAACACAGGTGCCTTACTCTGGATGCCTGGCATCTGTTGCCAAGATCTGTGGTTGTGGCGCACTCTATCCCCACCTGGTGGTAGTTTAAATATCTGCATTCAGAAGCCGAGTTTGGGATGTTGTGTCAGGAGAAACCTTTGAAGGCCGGTCTGCATGCTCATGTAGGAATTACTTTCTGTTCCACGCTGTCTATTCATAAAGGGTACTTTATACATATTTGGCACATAAACTTTAAATTAGATGTATTTTTGGCATACAGATGTTAAATATCCATGTGAATGGCAGAAGCAAGGAATTTAATGATAGGTATTGATGAATTATCAAGTATCCAATCGACTAATATCATTTTCATGGTTTCTAAATTGCTGTAGTAATTTAATGTTACCTTTATCTAATTTTAAAGTACCAGAAATGAAGACTTAATGTATGACTTGATGTTATAAAGAATGATATAGCTATAAATAATAACCCTAAGTGAGAAATAGTGGATTATTAATTTCATATTTTATATAATTAGAGTAATTATAAGAATCCTTATGCTGTTTCCTTCAGGTGAAATTCCTAAGCAGGTCAAAGTGAAAAAACTGAAGAACCTAAAGACTCTGGATTCTAAACCTGGTATTGGCTTTTTAATTTTTAATCATTTTATTGGGGGCTCTAACAGCTCCTGGTATTGGCTTCTATTAATTTTTAAATGTGTACTTCTTATGGGTATTTGGTTTTTCGCTTACTTTATTCTTTTCACTTCTTAGGAGTCTATACTTCCTATAAACCATTTCTAAACAGAGATGAAGAGATTATAAAACAGCTACAGAAGGTAATTTTTGGTTTATATTATTAATTTACATTCCTTTTCAAGTATCCAATTAGACTATATGTTCATGGGTAGTAATGTAAAATGTTACTACTCTTTTGAAGTAAACTTTGATTCAACTTGGATGATGAAAGTAGCAACAATTGGTGTTAACAAACCCAGGGACAAGGGAACAACAAGTGATCTGAATTGGTGGCGAGGAGGGTGTATGAGACCTGGTAGTGTGTGATCAAAGGTAATGTAATCGAGAGGAATTACTGAAACTCAAATGAAGACTGAGCATGATTGTGGGACAAGAGGAAGGTCAAAGGAAATAGAGGAAAGCGTTAAGAGGCAAAGGACATTTGTACAGGTCTAAATAAAGGCATGTACGTATATAAACATATAAATGATGATGGGGAAATAGATCTATGTGCATATGTTTATAGGTTTAGTATTAAGGTAGCAGATGGACATTGGGCCTCCACTCAAGTACTCCCTGAATGCAAGAATACTTTGTTCTATTAAACTGGCATTCCATGATGCTCACCTTCCAGACACAATTGCTGAAGACAAAGCAGGTGCATAAGCAAATGTGGTGAAGAAAGCTGATGGTGCCCGGCTGTCAAAAGATATACCATCTAGGGTCTTAAAGACTTGAAGGTAAGCAAAGCGGCCATCTAGCTCAGATGCAAGAAAGCCCACATGGAAAAAGCACACCAGCCTGCGTGATCACGAGGTGCCAAAGGGATCAGGCATCAAAGAACAAAAACTCATACCATTGTGTGCTCACCTTCCCGATATGATTGCTGAAGACAAATGGGTGCATAAACAAATGTGGTGAAGAAAGCTGATGGTGCCTGGCTATGAAAAGATATAGCGTCTGGGATCTTAAAGGCTTGAAGGTAAACAAACAGCCATCGAGCTCAGAAGCAACAGAACCCACATGGAAGAAGCACACCAGCCTGTGTGATAATGAGGTGTTGAAGGGATCAGTTATCAGGTATCAAGGAACAAAAAATCATATCATTGTTAATGGGGGGAGTGCGGAGTGGGGACCCAAAGCCCATCTATAGGCAACTAGACATCCCCTTACAGAAGAGTCATGGGGAGTCGATGAGCCAGTCGGTGCAGTATAGCAACGATGAAACATACAACTTCCTCTAGTTCCTAAATGCTTCCTCCCCTGCCACTCTCATGATCCCAATTCTACCTTACAAATCTGGCTAGACCAGAGGATTAACACTGGCACAGAAAGGAACTGGAAACACAGGGAATTCAGGACAGATGATCCCTTCGGGACCAGTGAGAGGAGCAATACTGGGACCGTGGAAGGAGGGTGGGGTAGAAAGGGGAAACCAATTACAGGGATCTACACATAACCTTCTCCCCCCCTGGGGAACAGACAACAGAAAAGTGGGTGAAGGGAGACAGCATAAGACAAAATAATAATAATATATAAATTATCAAGGGTTCATGAGGGAGGGGGGAAAATGACCTGATACCAGGGGCTTAGGTGAAGTGCAAATGTTTTGAGAATGATGAGGGCAATGAATTTACAGATGTGCTTTACACAATGGATGTATGTACAGATTGTGGTAAGAGTTGTATGAACCCCCAATAAAATGATTTAAAAAGCCCAAAAGTAGCAACAATTATGGGCTAAAAACCATAAACCAATGCCAATCTTCCAGGAAACTTGGGGTTTATAGTGAAATGCTATAGCCTATCATGAAGAAGTGATAGAGGAATAAAGCTTGTGGTTCAGGAAAGAGGAAACATCTGGTCTATAAAAGATTCAGAGGATGTTTAAAGCAGACTAATGAAATAAGGGTGATCAAAGTAGATGGATAGTCTCAGAAGACAGTACGAGGAAGTAGAAAGTGGGACAGAAGGGACGATTTGGTTCAATTTGGTACAATGTTTTGGAGCCGTTTCCAAAGTAGCCTTATTCCATAAATATTTGTTTAAATTTCATCATATTCCTTTATGCATTTTTTCAAAATGCAAATAGCCTCACTAAAGCTAGTTCATGGAAGGACAGATAATAGTCTCCATTGTGCCTCGATAGGTTTACGTATGGGATGCCTGAAGTTGATTAAGTTAAAGACTCGCATTCTACTCTCAGGATTCTTTTTTTGGATACCGCGCAATAAACTGTGTATTGTTGCCTTCTTTTAGGGTGTGCAACAGAAACGTCCTTCTGAAGCGCAAAGTGTTATTCTCCGACGCTACTTTTTGGAACTGACACAAAGCTTCATCATTCCATTAGTAAGTTAACAAATGCAGATTTGCTTTTAATGTAATGATTTGTGGAGGCTATTTAAATGCTTTTCCCAGCTTTCAGAACTTTATCTTAAGTTGTGAATTTTGTCTGCACATGGATTCAATGATTAAAATTAGTTTTCTTTGCAAGAGTCCTGGATCCTTTGTTCCAGTATTAACTGTACAGCTTTGGTTCATCATTTCTTCTTTCTGACTTTCAATTTTCTTATTTGTAAAACATAACTTATTGGATTTTCCCTAATCCTATAAGTACTATAGCTTATGAAATCTTAGGGGGAGCCTCTGCTCTATTTATTGTAGAGGATCACTGTGAGTTAGAATTGACACATTACATAACAAGAAAACAATTGCTGGTGAACTTCATGATAGAGCTTCAAAAAGTTTGTGGGAAAACTACATTTTTTATCATTTCTTTTTCCTGTGAACTTTAAAATTCCCCTTGGAAATCTTTACTGCATTATTTAGGAAGAAATACCATATGTGCTCGAATATAAGCCGACCCGAGTATAAACCAAGGTACCTATTTATTACCTGGGAAACCAGAAAAACTGATTGACTCGAGTATAAGCCTAGGGTGGGAAATGCAGCATGTGAATTAACACAGAGACCAGAGGGGAGAGATGGAGCGCAGCCACAGACACATCCTTACCAGTTCAGCTGCCGGCGTAAGTGAATCACTACGGGTGCTTCTGTGAATTGGAGCCGTCCACATCACAGGACGGCTCTGATTGGTTAGATGTGAGTAAACAAACATTCAAAGCCCTGCAGTGTCAGCGGGGCTTCGAGAGGACAGCGGAGGAACGGCAATCACCCGGGAGATGTTGCACCTCGTTGGGGTACCACTGACCAGTTTTTCAGCACATTTTTTGTGCTGCAAAACTCGACTTATACACGAGTATATACAGTATTCTTTCTTAGATGGTTATTTATTTTGTTCCATTTAAATCCATTTGTTTTAGTAAATACTCAATAGGGTATTTATTAACCAGCATTAAAAATGTATTATACAACTCATTTATAAAGTGGTTTAACCATGGAAGTGTATGATATGTGAACACTGTCACGAAAGCCACAAACAACACCAACCAGGAAAAGAAGCCAGATTGACCAGTAGTTGCCATAGGTAAAAGGGAAGGACTTCTTGCATAGGGAGCATTTAAGTTTCTGTTAATGGTGGTAAAAGATTTTGGAAAAGGATATCAATAAAGGCCCTCATAATGAAGAGTAAAATCAATGACTGAATTATACAAGTAGAAGTTGTGGAGTTGGAAAATGATCTGTTGTGTCTATTTTTTGCCACAATTAGCAAAAAAAAAAATACACGAATAACAATGGCTATAAGGAAGAGTAAAATGTTCTAGAATTGAATATGATGACCGTTGTACACTTCTTGATATGATTGAATTGTATCACATGTGCACCAAGTGCTACTGAAACTGAAAAGAAAAACGTGTTGTTTGGTGCCATCGAGTTGGTTCTGACCCGGAGTACCACAGCAAACCTCCTGGGCCTGTGCCATCTTCACGATTGGTGTTAGGTTTGAGCCCATTGCTGCCAGTGGGCTGTGTCCGTCCATCGTCCTGAGGGTCTCCCTCTTTCTCACTGCCCTTCTACTCTAGCACGCATGCTGTCCTTCCCCAGAGACTGACCTCTCTTGACAACTTGTCCAAAGCGCGTGCGATGTAGTTGTGCCCTCCTCACTTATTCTGGCAGCATTTCTTCCCAGACAGACTTGTTTGTGCTTGTAGCAGTCCGTGGCACTGCCCACGTTCTTCTCCAGTACAAAATGTTGGCCGTGTTTACCATTTTACCCCTTTTTAAAAATTAAAATTTCAACTTTATTTTGCTTTGAGTGGGAGTTTACAATGCAAATTAGCTTTCCATTCAGCGTTTCGCACACATGCTCTGTCTTGCTGACTGCGGTCCCCTCAGTGTGATCATACTCTTCTCTCTTCCTCCCTGGGCTTTCTTTTCTTCCTTCTTCTTTATCTTTTTCTGCTTTCTGAGCTTTATTCCTAGGCAAAAGCTGCTCTTTTGATCTCGTATGGTTGACCGTTTTAAGGAGTGCGTACCATTTTTAATGTATAATTCAATGATGGCCAGGTTCTCCATATTGTACTGCCATCACTACTGTCTATTTCCAAAAGTTTCTATCACCTCAAGCATCCACTCAGTATCCCTTTGCTCCCCTTCCTGTGTACCACTGTCCCCTCCAAGCCACCGGTTTATATGCATCTGCCTATTCCAAATTTGTCATGTAAGTTGGATCATGTGATATTTGTCCTTTTATGTCTAATTTACTTCACTCAGCATAATGTTTTCAAGATTCATACATGTAGCATGTATCATTGTTTTGTTTTCCTGTATTGCTGAATAATATTGCAAGATTATGGATCATATTCCAAATTTTATTTAGATGATTACTGAAAGTGCAACAGCCCGGTTCTATTGGAACTTAGCTGTAAGCATTGTGGGGAATGATCGATTTGTTGATGTCCGTCAGAGGGTCTGTAGCAAAAACCTCTGTCAAACGTCTCTGTGGGAGGTGGGGGGGGGTCTCTGAAGAACACCCGGTGGGAACATTGCAACTTAAACACTGTTTTCTTGGTTTTAGGAAAGATATGTGGCAAGCCTGATGCCTTTGCAGAAAAGTATTTCCCCGTGGAAGGTATGAGTGTATTCACATGAATTCCTCTGTTGGATCTCACAGTAATCAACTCCTGCTAGTGCATTCATTTCTCATTTTTAAAATCTAGTACGTCCTGTTTTGTAGAGCCCTCCCCAGTTAGGACAGTTCCTTCCGGATGAATTTATGAAAACACTCGAGAAAGCAGGGCCTCAGCTGACCTCTAGAATAAAAGGCGATTGGATTGGACTTTACCGGTTAGTGTGTTTCTGTGTTCATTTGTTTCTTATTTTTACTCAGAGCTTTATTTATTTATTTGTATTTTAAGCCATCATTAAACTTTCTTTTTAAAACAACTTATCTTTATAGGCATTTTTTAAAATCTCCTAATTTTGATGGCTGGTTCAGGACCCGGCGGAAGGAGATGACCCAGAAGTTGGAAGCACTCCATCTGGAAGCGCTTTGTGAAGAGGTGAGGAAGCAGTGTGCTGGTGTGGTAGCTAGCAGCTAGTGAGGACAGACTTACCCTTAGAGGTTGGAGGGTTACACCCTTACCTACCTCCTTACAGAGAATACTAATGCTGACTCTCCTAGATCTCTGTCTGTGCACCAAGGGCTTTATATGCAATCTCTCTTTTTAGCTTCACAACTCATTGAGGAAGGTTGGGTTAGGATCTGCATTTAGAGATACCTGAGGCTCAGAGAGGGAAGTGACTGTCTCAAGTTCCTATCACTGCTCAGCAGTGTGGAAGAATATGTACACCTCAGAAACTAACAAATGTAAAAACAGACTTGGGGCGGAGATCTCTGTTAAACATGTCTTAGTTTACCACTGGATAGAGCCAATATTCTAATCCCAGCAGTGTAACTGTAGTCCTGAAATCTTGTCCCGCATTCTTGATCGCACTAATTAATATTAACCATTTTTCATATATCGAAGCTGACTTTTTCATAGTCCACAACTATGATTTCCAAACTATTTTAAATTAAACTATTTGTGAGTATAGAAAAGACAGTCTCTAATTTTTCGTTTGTAGTTAGCATCCATCTTCAAGTGGGCCAGTTCCCGGGTTCCCTTTCTAGCTATAAACCCAGTCACAATTTTGAGAAAAGGCTCCTGATGCAAACAGCCACCAGTAAGCTCAGGAGAGCTTGCTTGCAGACACAGAGCTTGAGTTCAGTTAGCTTAATTGGTTAGCTAATGATTCTTAGACGTATATATAGGCAGTTGAGTTTTGAACAAGAGCTGTTCCTGGGCTTTAGCATTTGTAGGTCAGTAAGAACTGGTGGGCATGGTCCTTATTTAGCCTGATTGTGAGTGTTAGAGACCATTTCAGTGACTCGCGAGCTGCACATGTAGCACGTGAAGGCGATTGTAGTAAAGAGTTGTGAACGGTGACCTCAATCACAATAAAAAGTTTAAGAAGAGAAAAGAATTTGTTGTAAGGGTGGTTCAGTCATTTCAAAGTGAGGGGAAATTTACCCACTACTAAAGCAGGCCTTCCAAGATGTCAGCCAACTACACTACTTTGATGGTGTGTGGCATGCCACAGTCCTGCTGGTGAGCCAATCGAACACACTGGGCTCCTGGAAGGGATCGCTAGACCTTTCTTGACTCCCAATCCCAAAGCCTCAACCTATAATTTCTCCTATTCTGGTTACCACCAGGGAGGTACCCTCATTATAAAAATTTTGGTTCCTGTCTCACTTTGTTGGTCATGGCAGAACCAGTTTGAAGCCTTCTATTGATTTAGAACAGGTAAGAGTTTTCTGTAAGTCTGAATGTAAGACATGTGTAACCCAGGGAATGGCTGTAGGAGCCCCTGAGTTTGAGGGATGGCCTTAGTTTCGTACCTAGAATTGCAGTTTTACTTTTTCTTGATTGACCTAAAAAGCCCCCCTCAAAAAGGAATTTTCTGTACTTCTAATTATTAGATAGTCATTCTGGTTAGTGTTGAAAGTCAACCGATTGAGAGTTATTAGGGTATTAGGTACAAGTGCATGATTATCCTAGTATTTTACTGATATATCCGGTGTAAAATGTCCAGTTTTCCCTGTTTATCCTTTTCCAGTAACTTCTCTTATTAAAGTAGGTATTTTTTTTTAATTTTAACAATTTATTAGGGGCTCATACAATTCTTATCACAGTTCATACATATACATACATCATTTGTATAAAGCACATCTGTACGGTCTTTGCCCTAATCATTTTTTCTCCTCTTTTCTTTTTTTACATTTTATTAGGGACTCATACAACTCTTATCACCATCCATACATATACATACATCAATTGTATAAAGCACATCCATACATTCCCTGCCCCAATCATTCTCAAGGCATTTGCTCTCCACTTAAGCCCCTTGCATCAGGTCCTCTTTTTTTTTTTCCCCTCCCTCCCCTTTCCCCCCTCCCTCATGTGCCCTTGGTAATTTATACATCGTTATTTTGTCATATCTTGCCCTATCCGGAGTCTCCCTTCCCCCCTTCTCTGCTGTCCCTCTCCCAGGGAAGAGGTCACATGTGGATCCTTGTAATCAGTTCCCCCTTTCCAACCCACTCACCCTCCACTCTCCCAGCATCGTCCCTCACACCCTTGGTCCTGAAGGTATCATCCACCCTGGATTCCCTGTACCTCCAGCCCTCATATGTACCAGTGTACAGCCTCTGTCCTATCCAGCCCTGCAAGGTAGAATTCGGATCATGGTAGTTGGGGGGAGGAAGCATCCAGGATCTGGGGGAAAGCTGTGTTCTTCATCGATACTACCTCACACCCTAATTAACCCATCTCCTCTCCTAAGCCCCTCTATGAGGGGATCTCCATTGGCCGACACTTGGGCCTTGGGTCTCCACTCTGCACTTCCCCCTTCATTTAATATGGTATATATATACATACACATATATATACACATACACACACACACACACTTATATCGTTTTTTTTGGTTTTTTTTTTGCATGATGCCTTATACCTGGTCCCTTGGCACCTCGTGATCGCACTGGCCGGTGTGCTTCTTCCATGTGGGCTTTTTTGCTTCTGAGCTTGATGGCCGAAAGTAGGTATTTTTTTAATACCCAATCTGGACTTCTTTGTTCTTCCAGGACTTACTTCTCTGGATCCAGAAACACACAGAAGTAGAAACAGTGGACCTTGTTTTGAAGCTGAAAAATAAGCTGGTATGTTATCAAAGCAGGTAGAACCAAAGAGACTTTTCTGGAAGATGGTCTCCTCTTGTTACATCTTCTTGGGTTTAAGTGAGTGAAAACACCTGGTTATTCAAGTAGATCATAATGATGCCATTGTATTTTTAAATCATTTATATCGGCCAGTGAATTGTAGAAAAACATTTTAATTTACATTTAATACTACATAGCATGCCTAGATATTTATTATCTGTATTTACATAAAAGACTTTTATTGAGCCTGATAATGAATTATGTATGATCTATTTATTGCCTTTTTTTTACGTTTCTGTAAATTTTGGTCTAAATGAAGTCTGAAAGTTTCCCATTAACGGAGTCCATTAAAACTGTTTTATCTACAGAATATAATGTGTTTGGTATAAATTCAGAAGACTGTTTAAATGTTACTATATGTCCCTCCTGTAGGTGCAGGCTGATCGAGATCATTTACCTTTGAAGCCTGACACTATGGAAAAGCTAAGGACACACATAGATGCAATCATCTTAGCATTACCAGAGGACCTGCAAGGCATTCTGCTCAAGACAGCCATGACATGACCTTTGCCAAGAGAGTGCAGCTCAGATGCACTGTGAACCACGAAGCACAGCCCCATCTCACCCAGACGCACAGAAAGAGATGTCTCCGTGGCAAAGACGTGGCAGTCGGCCGTGAATGTTGGACACGGGGAGGAAAGGCTGTCCTGTCCGAACAGACTGTTTCAGTGCATTATTTTTGGAAACGGATCTCTGTGCGGCTCCACTTTAATACTGAACCACCAAGAGGCATTTCTATATTTTTTAATCATGTTCTAAAGTGCTCTTATGAGAGACCTGCGGGGCCAGCCGTGTCTGTGATTCCAAACTGCAGTGCTGGCATTGCAGGTGTTTTTTTAAATCGGTGCTGCTTTGCCCAATTATGTTAAACCTCAGGGGGATCTGAAAATAACACGCACACTGGCTCTCTTCCACGAAGAAGGACAAGACTGACTTGTACAACTAGGGTTAGACGTCATCGATGCCTATGGAGTGCCTTCCGCCGTCCTACTTGTTCCATAAAGCCCAGCTGCTTGTCTCGACGCTTCTGTCTTCATTGTGAGGTATCAGTTTATAAGGCATGCTACCGAGTAACCAGGAGCCCTCTTGGCTCAGTGGTTGTGAGTCCGGCTGCTCCACAAGGTCAGCAGTGGGAACCACCAGCTGCCCCGAGGGAGAAAGGCCGGGCTTTCTACTCCCGCAAACAGTCAGTCTCGGAAAACTCACCGGGCAGTTCCACCCTGTCCTTGCGTCAGCATTGACTCGATGGCACTGCCTCTGGTTTTGGTAGTGAGTAACCAGTGCTTACCCGTGAATTTCTCGCCTCCCAGTGTTTATTAGTAAACTTTTGTTTTTTTCAACTTCTCCCTTGCTGTTAATAAGGTTTTCATTAGCATTTTCAAAATTTAATCATCCATTTATCCAAAGACAAGAATGTATAAGTATTAATTGTGGAGTAGGAAGGAATAGTTAATTGCCTCTTAACTTGTACTAATTGGGCTTGTTCTGATTAATTATCTTGGGCATTTCTCATAGATAGTCTAAGTGTAAGCCAATTTGTATTTTTTAAGCTAAACTATATTTCCAGTGTATTTGTAAACCTCTGTGATATCCTTTAAGTGGCTGAAAGAATGATGTTCAGTAGCATATTTGTTTGGTAGGGTTTTCCTTCCCTCTAACTTCTAATTAATTTCTCATAACACGTCGTTTCGACTCTTGTTTGACATGAGCTCTCATGATTAAATGATTGGGATAGCTAGGTTGTTATGTTGTTTTGTTTAAACCGTACAACCTTGCCAAAAAACAGGAGACTGGTTTGGGGAGGGTGTGATGGCTTGCTTTGTGTTCGAATAGGAGGGTCCTAGAAGTGGGCTTCAAAAAGTTTGTGGAAAAATGAAAAGGTAATGGGATCGCTCCACAAACTCCTTGAAGCCCCGCAGTTTAAAAGGCGCACACATGACCCAGCACATACGCAGAGAGCTGTGACTTACTTACCCTTTAATAAGTTACCTGGCTGAGGTGGAATTCCTTATCGAAGAAACGGCTTTTGAAGCGCTGTTGGTGTAACGGCTCCCTTTCTTTGTAACTGTGTTCTGATACCCAAATGTGCCCTTTTCTCGTGGACACAGTCTCTTCAAGAATACCTCAAAGTCAGAGACAGAAAGTGGCATTTGAAAAAAAAAATCATTTGCCTTTAAATCCAATGAGTTACTTGGTGAAACAGCAGTTGTCCTTACAGAAAGGCAAGCAGCTGCCTTTTTATATGATAACATATTTCATGTTTCTGGGAAAGCTTATAGAAGTATAAACTGTCATCATCTTATTTTTCCAAAAAGTGTATTTTAATAATTTTACAATTTATATCTTGTCTGTGACCAGTCCTCTCGAGGATCTTTTAAACTAAACCACTGTCCTGTTTGTGTTGCACAACAAAGAGTAGCTAACGAGGCCAATTAGTATGATAATGGTGTCTTCTCATTTTCCGGCGTTTAACTCAAACTTGACACGTGTTGAAAACCGGCTCGCTCGCACTACTGGGGTGGATCATCTAATTTCAAATTATGTTCTTTTGAAAATAACTTCAGGTTACATTGGGAACCTGAGAATGACTGGGTAACTTAATTTGTGTAATTTCCAGAGTTCTATTTTTTACTTTTTCAGAGGAAACCTTGTTAATATCCAAATCCTGCCATTTTAATGTTCATCTCCACCAGCATCAGAAGGAATCACTGCTCTTAGGGTATTATGTAATGTGCCGTGTGCCTTCTATTTACAGTGTAAAAGAGGGATTTTGTGAAGGCATTTATGGTCATTACTAAAAACAATTAAAGGCCTTGGATTTTAAACCACTTGGATATCTTGTGTTATTTCTGAGTAGGGCTAGACTACTTTTCTAAATGTGTGTATTATGGAGTTCCTTTTACTTCTTGAGAGGTTTTGTTCGCTGCTTTTTTGTTTTTTATTTAAGTGTAACCTTCTTCCATGAGCTGGTGAGTAGTCCATCTAACAAGCAGGTCATTGAAGTGATTTCATATTCTCCCCAGAAATACATAGAATATTCTGATGAAGATATTTTAGTTTAATAATCTAAGTATTACTGGATTTTCCTTTTTTTATTTTAAACCTTATCTTTTTATTTTAATAAATCATTTTATTGGGGGCTCTTACAGCTCTTTTTATCCTTTCTTACAATCCATATATCACTTGTATCAAGCACATTTGTACTTATGTTGCCATCATCATTTCTAAAATATTTTCTTTCTACTTGAACCCTTGGTATCAGTTCCTTTATCATCCCCCCTCCCTCCCACCCTCACTAATTCATAAATTATTTTTATTTTCATATTTTTACACAGTCCGCTGTCTCCCTTCACCTACATTTCTGTTGTTCATCCCCTTTTCTACCCCCACCTTCTCCCTACCTTCATGGTATCATTACTCTCATTATTGTTCCTGAGAGGTTTGCTGTCCTGGATTTTGTGTGTCAAGAGCTCTTATCTGTACCATTGTACATGTTCTTGCCTAGCCAGATTTGTAAGGTAGAACTGGGGTTGTGATAGTGGGGTGGAGGAAGCATTAAAAAACTAGAGGAATGTTGTGTGCTTCCTAAGTGCTATATTCGTAGGCAACTCTTCCCTTCCTTGTGACCCTTCTGTGAGGGCATGTCTAATTATCTACAGATTTAAAAAAGTTCTTTAAGATTATTTTTTTTCTCGGGGGAGTGGGGAGGCGGGGAGGGGTAGAAAAGGAAAATGAGCTGATTCCAGGAACCCAAGTGGAAGGGGAATTTTGAGAATGATGAGGGCAACAAATGTATAAGGGTGCTTTACTCAATTGATGTATGTATGGATTGTGATGAGTTGTATGAGCCCCAATAAAAAGATTTATTAAATTAAAAAAGATTATTTTTTTTCTCTCTCTTAAAAGATGCTTTATGAAAAAAAAGATGCTTTATGTTATGCTTTGGATTTTAATTTGCTTATTCATGGTATGAAGACATTGGGGATTCTTCCTTTTTGACGTTACAGACTAATATTGCTCAGAGTATATATACTATAAAGTATTTTAGTTAAACTTCAAAGAGATGGCATTAAAAATTTGTCTTTTTGTGTTTAACTTGTTTGTAACTTAGATTTTGCAAACTTAGATTTTATTAGATTTCTCCTTCTCAGTCAAACTTGAGGTTTAAAATTGTAACTCCTAACTTTCTAATGGTAGTTCTCTAAAAGTAGATAATTGAAAAGTTTCATTATAGATATTTTCAAAGTAACAAAATGTTAGTTAAGTGACTAAATTCTTATAAGTAACTTGATCTACTATACAAGTTATGTTACTTATTTGCCATTTGAACTTGGTACGATTGTGGTGCTGTGTCAATAGAAATTAGAGCTGTTAAAATATTTTGTTTCCTGTTACGCTTATCATTTTGAAATAGATGGAATTTTTTGAAGATACATAATCATGCTTCCTAAAATTGATCTGAAATTTATCAAGCTTTTTTTTCTATCAAGCTTTAATTTAGCAGTTAAAGAAACTTTGTTTCGCAGTTGCTACATTAAGTGCTGATATCCAGATGTTGAGAGAAAAGGGAGAGAGCTCTGTTTCATCCCAATCTCCTGGATTTAATAGCTAAATTTATGAAACCAGCCTTTCTCTGCCACTTCTTACAGGGTTCTAGGCTGGGTCTTCCAAATTGAGGTTGTTATTATCTAGTAATCGTACGTTATCAGTGCTGCCTCTTAGTCACAGTGTCAGTCCATTTCACCATCTTCATTTCCCAGCAGGCTTCGGTTCTTCGGTTTATCTCCCCTGCATCACCATCTTATTTTTCGCCCTTACTCCAGTTTCAATTTTTTAAAAATAGATAAACCATTTTATTAGGACACAATCTAGACACTATGCAAATCAATAGTTCAGTCATATCAAGAAGTATTGTACAACGCTTCCACAATCAGTTTTAGAACTTCTTTCTTATACTCCTTGCTGTTAGCTCCCCATTTCCTCCCAACCTCCCTTGCCCTGTCCCCCAGGAACCCTTAATTTAGTTACTGTCTCCATAGATACACCCATCCTGGGTTACATAAACCAACAAATATAGAAAAATATGTAACAGTCAAGAAGGCTACCAATGATCACAAAATACAACAGAGGTATACCAGTGTGAAAGAAAAAAATATTAAAAACTAGAGCTAACTCAAAATGTGTCAAAAAGAGGATCAAACGATAAGGTCTGGATTTTAACCGAGTTACTTCTGTCATAATCCACTTGCAGTGCGTTCTGTATCGTAGCAAGGCCATCGCCTCCCTTGGCTATGTTCTGAGGGAATTCACTGGAGGCTGCATTGACATGTATTTCCCTGTTCATTTTTTAACTGATAGTACTTTTAGATGTGTCAAATCAAATGTTATGTTTTAACCATTTGAATCAGATGTATCATTTTAATCTACTATAATTGTCTCTATAATGTTCTATGTCTGATAACCAGTATATTCCCATCTCTTAATTATGGTCAGAGCGCAATCGTTGGAGGCTTATTCTATGTGTAGGTCCAGCAAATGTATTCTGGGTTTCCATTGTCCTCTGCAGCCTTCTGAAACCAGACTTTGACAATTTAAGCTCTGATACAATTACCTCCTTCAGATTTGGATTCCATTATTTACAATTCTTGGGTCTCACAGGCTGGTATGCTTCTTCCATGTGGGCTTGGGTGATGTTTCACTTAGATGGCTACTTGTTTGAAAAGCCTTTTAAGACCCCAAACACTTGTTCTGATGGCTGGATGCCATGCAGTGTCGTCTTCACATTTTGCTGTAGCACCCATATCTCCCTGGTCTCTTTGCGAGGGTGTGTATCGAGCAGAGCCATGCCATAAGAATTCATTATTCCTAAGACTGGACCTAGGACTAAGTGGGAGCCCTAAATCCCATATGGATATGGATGTAGGAAATACACAGTTTTACATATGCCTCCAGTTTACCGTAGAGACATCTTGGCTATTTTAGATCACAGGACATTGTCAATCATCTCGCTGGAGCATAAGGTCTTTCTGTTTATAGTGCCATTGATATAGCCCATGCTCATGTATTAAAACACAATTGAGAAAAGGCGAGACTAAACACGTATTGGCTGGCTACAAGTCATAATACATGGATTACTGATTTGTACAGATTAAGTCCTTAAGTGACTGGACACTACCCTCCACATTTTGGTCATCATGTCATTTCCCTTGGACCATTAGAGAACTAAACCTCATGGCTCTCTCAGCTCCTTGCTGTTGTGTTCCGTGTCAGCAAACATGGACCCACTGTAGTATACACTGCTTCCAGATCGATAAAATTTTTGGAAAAAATAACACCTTTTTATTCCAGAGATGCTATACTCGTGAGTGGATTTTCAGACTTCAGTAGCAAACTACTGAAATGACTGATTTTGGTCTAATAAAGTAGACAAATAATTTTATAAAGCCCAAGAATCCGTGTTGCAAACAGCTTGGTTGTTGTTGGGTGCCAGTAAGTCTGTTCCAGTTCCTAGCGGGTCTTACGACAATAGAACTGTCCCAGAGCGTTAACAAGGCCTTGATCTTGCTGGAAGCAGACTGCCACAATCTCCTGAGGAGGGGCTGGGAGATTTGAGATATGTACCTGTGAGACCATCTTTATGATCAAGCTAGAGAACATATTTTTCACCCCCCAACATCTCATGCACTTTTGCATTCTCACTACCGCTTGCCCTACCTTCCCAAATCACGGCTGACTTGTTTTTTGTCACTGCAGACGAGCTGTATTTTCTAGTTCTATACAATGGAATTAAGCTCTACTTGAATATGATGTCTTTCACTTAGAATGATTTCGATTTATTCAATAATTCATCCTTTTTTATTCCTAAGTAGTGTCCCATTAGACAATTTTAAAAAATCCTTTACTGTTCTGTTGATTACACATATTTCTAGTTTTTGACTATTATAAAACTATGCCTAAAAAATAAAACTATGCAAATCTGTGTACATGCCTTTGGACATATTTCTCCTTCTTGAATAAATAATTGGTACAAATGGAATGGCCAGATCATCTTGTAAGTAAATGTTTAAATTTTTAAGAAATTGATGAACTGTTCTACAAAGTGGTTATACTATTCTTTACTTCAACCAGTACTGGTACTGGGAGTGGTGGTTTTTCCAAATCCTAGCTTTCAGGAGATGAGGCATTCTTTTATTTTTTTTTAACCATTTTATTGGGGGCTCGTACAACTCATCACAATCCATACATTCTTTGTGTCAAGCACATTTGTACATTTGTTGGCATCGTTCTTAAAACATTTTCTTTCTACTTGAGCCCTTGGTATCAGCTCCTCATTCCCCCCCCTCCCTCCTTACTCCCTCCTCTCTCATGAACCCTTGATAATTTATAAATTACTATTATTTTTTCATATCTTACACTGTCTGACGTCTCCCTTCACCCACTTTTCTGTTGTCCATCCCCCAGGGAGGAGGTTATATACAGGTCCCTGTAATTGGTTCCCCCTTTCTACCCCACTCTCCCTCCACCCTCACACTATTGCCACTCTCACCACACTACCTGAAGGGATTGTCCTGGATTCTCTGTTTCCAGTTCCTACCTGTACCAGTGTACATCCTCTCGTCTAGCTAGATTTGTAAGGTAGAATTGGGATCATGATAGTGGGGGGCGGGGCAGGGAGTGGAGGAGGCATTTAGGAACTAGAGGAAAGTTGTATGTTTCATTCATTGCTACACTGCACCCTGACTGGCTCATCTCCTCCCCTCCACCCTTCTATAAAGGGATGCCCAGTTGCCTACAGATGGATCTTGGGTCCCCAATCTGCACTCCCCCTTATTCACGATGATTTGATTCTTTGTTCTTTGCTGCCTACTACCTGATCCCTTTGATACCTCATGATCACACAGACTGGTGTGCTTCTTCCATGTGGGCTTTGTTGTTTCTGAGCTAGATGGCCGCTTGGTTACCTTCAAGCCTTTAAGACCCCAGATGCTATATCTTTTGATACTGGGTACCATCAGCTTTCTTCACCACATTTGCTTACGCACCCACTTTGTCTTCAGTGATTGTGTTGGGAAGGTGAGCATCATGGAATGACAGTTTAATAGAACAAAGTGTTCTTGCATCAAGGGAGTTCTTGAGTGGAGATCCAATGTCCATCTGCTACCTTAATACTAAATCTATAAATATATGCACATAGACCTGTTTCCCCATCCTCATATATAAACATATTTACATATGTACATGCCTTTATTTAGACCTATATAAATGCTCTTTGCCGCCTAGTTTTTCCCTCTGTTTCCTTTTACTTTCCTCTTGTCCCACTATCATGTTGAGCCTTCATTTGGATTTCAGTAATTCCTTTCAGTTCCATTACCTTTGATCACTCCCTACCAGTCCTCTTACACCCTCCTCACCACCAATTTGGATCACTTGTTCCTTTGTTTCTGGATTTGTTAACACTTCCTTCCCCCCCCCCCCACCTCCCCCTCTCCCATGTCTCCCTGGAACCGTTGGTCCCATTGTTTTCTCCTCCAGATTGTTCATCCAGGCGAGACATTCTACCACCTGAAGATTCAGACATCCACAGGAGCAGTTCTGCCATGTCTATTGGCTCATGAATCAGAATGTACTTGATGGCAATGAGTATGGTTTTTATGCAGTTGATACTTAGTATGGTCAGTATCAACTTTTTCTAGCATTCTTCACAGGTACATATTGGTATTTCAATATAACCTATATTTCCCTAGTGACCAACCTGGTAAGTCCCTGGGCGATGCAAATGATTAAGCACTCAGCTGTTCACTGAATATTTGGTGGTTCAAGTGCATCCAGTGGTACTTAGAAGGATATGGTGACCCAATTCCAAAAATCCCACTGAACACTGTAAAGTTTTGCTCTGGCTTAGGGGTTTCTTTGACTGGGAATTGATTCATCAGCTGCTGCTCGAACAACATTTCATGTAATTATACTTACTTTGGACTTATCAGGAAATACCAATTGGCTAGAAGTTAATAGTTGTGAAGTGAAAGGTGAAAACAAAGGGTACCCTTAATGAGACAGATTAACAAGCGTGTCCACAACCATGAACTCACAATAGACCTAGGGCCAGGACAAGCACAGGCCAGTGCTTTCTGTGGTCCAAAAGGTCACCCTAAACTGGGGTCAGCTCCATGGCAACTGACCACAAGGATATGTCTAGGCCAGTGTCCAAATCGTTTGCTCATTTGGTTTATTTGGTTGTTTCCTTTCTTAGAGTTTTGAGATTTCATATATTCTGATACAAAAATTCCGTCAGATGTATGTTCTGCAAAGATTTCCCCTCCCCCAAGTTTGTGGTTTGTTTTCATTTTCTTACAAGTGTATGGAGAACAGAAGGGGGTTTTTTTGTTTGTTTTTAAATACTTTTATTGGGGGCTTTATATCTCTTATCACAATCCATACGTTCCTCCAGTGTGTCAGCACATTTGTATATATTGCCGCCACAATCATTTTCAAAGCATCCTCTTCCCATTGATATCAGCTCCCCATTTCTTCCCCCTCTCTCTCCTGCCCTCCCTCCCTCCCTCACCAACCCTTGATAAGTTATAATTATTTCCATATCTTACCTTGTCCTCTGTCACCCCTCACCCACTTTTCCTTTATTCATCCCCCTGGGAGGGGGTTCTAGGTTTATCCTTGTGGTCACTTTGTGCTTTCTCTCCCTACCCTACCCTAATACTCCTGGTAACTCTACTCTCCTTGTTGGCCCTGTGGAGTTTATCTACCCTGGATTCCTGTGTTTCGGGCTCTTATCTGTAGCAGTGTGCATGCTCTGGTCTAATCCGAGTAAGAAGAAAAGACGTATTTAATGACCAAGTCCAGTATATCACTTTATGGGTTATGCTTTTAGTGTCTGCTCTCTGCCTAGTCTTAAATCACCTATCGTATATACTTGTTTATATACTTGTGTATTTTTTGTGCTGAAAAACAGGGGTTCTATTTATACATGGGTCAGTGGCATGAATGGATGTCATCTGGTCAAGCCTGACTAACAAAAGGAGGAAATCTCGTGAAGCCTGACAGAGTTAATAGCAAAGTGGGTTCGAGATGCATGGGAAGACATTCCAGAAGACATGGTGCGATGCGCCTTCCAGAAATGTAGTATTAGTAATGCTATGGATGGCAGTGAAGACTGCGCTTTGTATGAAAATGACAGCGGTGATGGCGATCTCAGTGAGGACAGCTTCTAAGATGACCTCACACCAGCTGAAGCTCTGCATTGGGATACAGATGATGATGAATCAGTTTAGAAGGATTTTAACTCTTTACATTTTAGCTTGGTTGCTGATTGAGCTCAGGGAATAGTACTCTTCAGGTATCATTGTTGATACCTTATTGTTTTTGTTGAACCTATTTTCCACTTACTGTGCTGGTTTACTAATGTTAAATGACTTGTCCTTTTATTTATGTTTTTTATTTAAAATAAATATTTAAATACATTACCCCACTGATGTCTCAGTTTTTAGTAATTTTATTTTCATTTGTTTTGATTATTGAAACTCACCAATAGCTTCTGCATTTTCCACCCTAGGCTTATACTCGAGTCAATGAGTTTTTCTGGTTTCTCAGGTAATAATTAGGTACCTTGGCTTATACTCAGGTCGGCTTTACAGGTAAGTTTATAAACTATCTGGGATTATTTTTTATAGAGCTGTACTCTTTGTCGTACTTCATTTTTGCATACGGATACCCAGTTGTCCAAGCATCCCTCATTGAGGCGGCAATCTTTGCCAAGAATAATTTTCTACAAACATGCAGCTTTATATTTGGATTCTGCCCTATTGTTTTTTCCCCCCTGTCCTTACACCTGCCCTACATTGTCTTGATTACTATATATTTTTTCAAATCAGATACTGTTAGCCCTTCACACATTTTCTTGTTGTGCTTTGTTTTATTGCACTTTCTAGATATTGCTTTAAAAAGGAAAGGGAAAAAAACAAAAAAAAGATGGGAAGTTTCCGGCAACTCTGAACTGAGCAAGTCTATGGGTGCCATGTATTCAAAAGCCTGTACTCACTTCGTGTCTTTATGCCACATTTGGTCATTTAGAACTGGGGCAGTCCTGTACTACGTTTCTCAAAGTTGTTAGGCTTAAATGCAGTACAGGACTTTACATGTGGTAAGCAGTGAATATGGGAACCTACAGAGAGAGCTGAGCAACTTTGGGCAGAAGGCTGCTAGTTGTGTGGTTTGTCTCTGAGCATTTATTGGAGAAGTAAAGAGTTTTGTAACACTTTCCCAAGGCAGGGCAGAGACTGGGCTGACAGGCCAGAGGAAAGCCTGCCTGTCGGCATGGTTGCAAACAAACTGTTTTGTTGTTAAAAACAAACAAAACTTTAACCAGAGTTGTTTCTTATCTTGAGCTGTAACCTGCTACTTCACTGGCAAATCATCTAATTGTGAATGTATTCTGTGGGTTCTGTGTGGTCATTGCAACACATTACTGACCCGGGAGAGAAGTAGAGAGCCCCGTCGGAAAGACCGTTTCTGTCAAAATTAGTGAAAAAGGTTGCACGGTGGCAGTGTGTCTGACCTTTGCCTCACAGGAATCCAGCCTTGGGCTACTGATCTAGACTTCCTACCTGGTCAGATACTTATGCTGGGCCAATATGACAACTGATATTCCAAGATGACCAATACATTGAAAAAGATGCTGCTTAGCAGTGTAAAATCTCATGAACATTTATAATGATATATTGTATTTCAGGGAGAAAAGCTGGAAAAATATGTCAACCTAACAGTAGTACAGTCATATACATATACAAATTATACGTATATCTAAGTAACACTTGAATATATTCATATTGTAAAAACATACACAAACATTTCCCAGCAACTCTTTTGAACAGTCCCAAACTTTAATAAACCAAGTGATCATTAGTTGGTAAATGGATCAATTGTGGTATACTACTCTGGAATCAAAAGGACAAACTCCTTATGCAAGCAGTAGACTAAGTCTCAAAACATCATGCCAATAAGCCACACCCTCCGTGCCCACAAAAAGACTTCATGTTGTAGGATTCCATTCATGAGAAATTCTAGAAAGGACAAAATTATGGTGACAGCAGATCACTGGCTAGCCATGAGCTGTATGTAAGGGGGTGGGACATGAGGGAGAACTTTTTTAGGTGGTGGGAATTTTTATAGCATGATTGTTATGGTGGTTACACCACAGTCTGTGTGTCAAAAACATCAACAAAAGAGATTTAATTTAAAATGTATAGAACAAGTTCTTGTCTACCAGTCTAAAGCCAGGTTCCTTACCTTGAGGAAGGGGGCCTCCTGTGTGATAAGCAGGTCACCTGACTGCCGCTATGGCAGATTATAAGGGGACTTCAGAAAGATCCAGGGAAAATGGAATGAAAAGAAATGGAAATTTTGAGGCTGTCTCATACTTCAAATTCTTGTTTTGTTATTTTCACACACACACACACACACACACACACACACACACACACACACACACCACCCCCCCCATCCCTACACACACACCAGGGAAATTTATATTCTCATTGCACTGCAGTCATAGTTTGGCATTTTCCACTACCTTTTGGAGATTGTTTCATTAGTATTAGTTATATTATTACTCTTTCAAACTCTGAATCGTATTCCATAGTACAGATATACTAGTTTAGTCACTCCCCTTATCACCTTCCTGTTATCACTGGACTACGTGTATTAAGTTGTTTAGGTGTACTGAGTTCAGGTAGGACAATGGAACATAAAAACAGACAAGGTTCCTATCTTCCTGGAGCTCTCAAAGGGTGTGTGGGTCTGTGTACGTTTTAGGGGGAATAGTATTGTCAAGAATCAATAACCATAAATTAAAAAAATTATGAAAGGAAGTTATGATGGTTTGTGCTTAAATAATAGGGAGACAATCTAGTCAGGGGGGTCAAGAACGTTTTTTTTTCCTTTTTCTTTTTACAAACACTTGTGTGGAGGGCTGACTTTCAATAGACTTTCAATAGATCAGCGAGGGGGTCAAGAACATTTTAAGTGCAAGTGGTAACCCTGTTATAGAGCTGAAGGCTGAAAGCTGAAGGGTAAGAGTTGGGGAAAGCTGTAGTAAAAATTCAAACTGCTGAAACTGCGTGGAAGAAATAATGCCAGAGGTGGCGAATCAGGAACATTTTAAGAAGTAATTTCCTACCCCTAGATGTATATTTTGTGATTTGAAAACAATAAGATCATAAATATTTAACTTAACATAAAGACCAAATCTTTTATGCTTCTTTTTCGGGGGGGGGGGGAGGAGGAGACACTAGAAAAGCTAAGGTGTTCCTCGTTGGCGTCTTCTGAAGTGCTGCAGTAGCAAGTGAAGGTTTTGGAGCTCTCTAGTGCAGACACGTTGAAGGAATGACATGGATGGCAAGCCTGACTTCTTATCAGGTGACACAGCCTGTCCACTTCCACGCTGGCGTTTACTTTAACCACTTTATCTCCAGGGAAGGAAGGGCCTGGCCTCACCCCTTCCACTAGGGCGAAAGCCTGATCTGAGGATGAGACGTGTATGTTTGTGGAATGGGGAAATTCCCAACGTGCGTAGCGTGCGTTACAGGAAAACCCCCAAAGAGTAGAAAAAAAAGCAGAGGACCACTGCCTAACCCATAATGCACTGCTCGCCGCGCTGGAAGCAAGGACTACAATCTCAAGGGTGGAGGTATGCTCCTGGAGCCTGACAGGAAGTGACGTACTGAACCATTGTGCGACCGTATCCGTATCCAAGTACGCCTGCGCCCACTGTCTTCGCCGGGTTCCGGGAGCCACGTCCGGGAGGGGGCGGTGCTGGCGAGAGAAGCACTTCCGCGTAGCCAGCCAATCCCGATCGGGCGCAAGCCTAGTGGCTCGGGCATTACCGGAAGCACAGGGGGATGGGGCGAGGGTGACGAGATTCTGTCCGCGTTGGAGGGGCCGGGCCGCCGCCGGAGTCGCCGCGGCCGCCGCGTGACGTGGCACAAGCAGAACCTTTACAGCAGAGCCCGAGCTGCCGCGCCAGTCGCGGAGGAGGTCCTCGCCCCGCTAATTCCTGCCAGGGTCCCGCAGCCTCGTCCGACCGACCGGCCTGCCGGCGAGCAGCGCCCCCGCTGCCCTCGTTCTTCCTCAGCTCTCCGCTTCCTTCTCGCTCAGTGTGCGGCAGCGTGAAAGGAGAAGGCCCGGGGACGCCCCAAGCCCCTTCTGCTCCTGCCCAGCGCAAGTGCCCCCGCCGCAATGGGTCTGACCATCTCATCTCTCTTCTCCCGCCTCTTCGGCAAGAAGCAGATGCGCATTTTGATGGGTGAGTGGGGGCTCGCGCTCCGTGGTCGGGCACCTACCGGGGTCCAAGGCCACCTCTCTGTCCCTAGAGCGGCCTCGAGGCCTCTTTTCCCTTCCGCCGGCCGTGGTGGGGGGAGGGGAGGCGGGCCGGGGTCGGGAGGAGTCTTTGAGGTGGGGGGAACGCGTGGGAAGGGGAGGGGTCCCCACCGCTCTGTCTCCAGCAGGGCCCAGCCCCCGGCCCGGCTTTCGCTGGGACTTTGCTCTCTCCTCCCTCCTGTTGAAAGCCCCACCACCCTGGGCAGGGAAGTCGAACGCGCCGACTCTCGGGGCCACGAAGACCCTCGCGAGGCCCGGCGGGAGGGTGTGGGCAGCGATCGGAGGTAGCTAGGCTCGCCCCTCCAGCCTTGCCGGCCCCGCTTCCCGCCCCGGGACACTGCACCCACCCGGTGGCGAGCGGGCGGCGGGGCAGGAAGTGACCAGGCCCTGCGCTTGGCGGAGAGGGGAGCTCTCGTTATCGGGCTGGAGTCCATAGCGTCCACTTTGCCAAACTTCGAATTGCGCTGGCATCCGCTTTCTTGTCGCGCCCCCCTCCCATTAGTAAGTTCATCCCATGAAAACGGTGGAAACCACGACTCTGTTTTTTGGGGTCACAAAAACCCTAAGTGCTTTTGATTTTCACTTTTGTTTCCAGACAGCACATCACTCAGCTAGTTACGGGTTCCTGCAACAACAAAACGGCCCTTTTAGAAAAGAACAAAATTGAACAAACTTTCAGAACACAATGACACTGATTTTCAGAATGTTCTTGTTAAATGAGAACTACAATTTTTTAAAAACTCTGTTAGAGAATTAACGTTTTAAAATCTGTTTTTTGAGAGCCGGTTTTTGATCAGCTGTCACTTAAGTGTGCTGGGAGCAGCCAAGGAAACTAAAAGGAGCCCCTCCATCTTGGAACATCTGAATTTTGGGGCTTATTAGCTTAGTTCCTGAAGGGTGAGCAGGCTGTATTTTCTAGCTCTACTACCATCACAAGTGTGCATGGCCAGCTTCTGTAATATTAAAAATGTAAGAACAATAAGGGTGTAAATATTCCGTTCTTGAACTTAACCTTTTACTTCAGCTTCTTCCCATCTAAAGACAATTGTTGATTCATCCACATAACTAATTACATGGTTTTTCTCTTTCAAAGTTTTCTTAGATTTCAGTTATTAGGACAGAGAACATTAGAAAGGAAAGACTACGTTGTAAAAACTTTTATAAGTGTCTGAAATTGGAAGTCTGAAAAGAGATCCCGAATCAGTCAGAGGACTTTGGACTGTAATACATTGCCAGCTTATTCCTTTGAGTTGTCTTCCTGAGTCTATAGTGTGCCTGTCCTTTTACTTAAACATTTATGGTAAATGTTATTTTTCATCTCCTTAGTCTTAGTGGGCTAAGCATTGAGCTGCTAATCATAAGGTCTGAGGTTCAAATCCACCAGCTGCTCCAAGGGAGAAAGATGAGGCTGGCCACTCCCCAAAAGATTTAAAGTCTTGGAAACCCAATGGGACAGTTTTGCCCTGCCATATAGTGTAACTGAGTCAGAATAGACTCGATGATATTAGACTTTTGTGGTGACAAGGCTTAAACTTTCAAAGAGGAAAAAAAGTAGAAATATGCCTTTTCTACATTGCATCCAGGAGTTGTAATCATTTAAGACCAACACTCCACCCCACCCCACCCCCCAAAAAACAAACTGAAAACCCAAATTCACTGCCATAGAGACAGTGCTGACTCATGGCGACCCCTGTGGTTTCTGAGACAAACTTCACTGGAGTGGGAAGCCCATTCTCCCTGGCAGCCCAGTGCAAACCCCTACACCCACGAGTTAACCCCATGATGCCTCTGAAGAAAGGTTTGGTGATTTACTTTTGAAAAATCAGCCATTGAAAATGGGTCACTGCCTTAGTCTCAAACACATGGAGTCACCACGAATTGAAATCACCTCTTTGACAACTAGTTTTAGTTAATATATTGAGAGACATGCTTCCCCTCCCTCTAGTCCTCAATCTTAAAATGAGAGAGGGACAGTGTTTAATTTCTGCATTTGTACAAGGGGTAAAAGCCATAATTTGGGATTGTTGATTATGTCAAACTCAGGTTATTTTTTACTATAATTTAGCAAAAGCCAGGTTTTCTGTATTAAAAACAGTCTCAATGTCAGCTTTTATACGAACTCATCAAGTAAATTGTAACAGGCATATTTGCAGAAGGGGAAAAGGTGGTTTGGGAGTTTACTAGGTTTTCTGTGTGATTTTATTTATGAATGATTGGTAGTATAAAAATGGCTTCATTTTAAGGTATCTTCCCCTATTATGGGAGAAAAATGAGGCTTTCACTCTGTAGAGTTAGTCTTCAAAATTCACAGGTGAAGTTCTATTCTGCCCTATAGGGTTACTATGGGTTAGAATTGATGTCAGTGAGCTTGTTTTTTCGTTTGGTCCCTATTAAAAGTATTAGAATTACCAGTCATTGATGGTTTTTCCCTGTTGTATAACAATTTAAATTTAAGTACACCAATACACATACTTCCTTTTGGTGATAAATTTGGCAAAAGCTTAGATGGCGACCCCTTTGGGGCTGGAACAACCCTTTCACAGGAGTGGCCCGATTCCTAACAGCAGCAAAATTACAGTTATGAAGTAGCAACGAAAATAATTTTATGGTTGGAGGTGGGGGTTTACCACAACACGAGGAACTGTATTAGAGGGTCGCGGCATTAGGAAGGTTGCTACTGGCTTAGATAAAATTAATGCATTTTTGTGTCTCATCTCCAGACTACCGTTTAAAAGTGTATTAAAAGATAACCCGTAATGTATCTAATCTGTCAAGTGTTAATGCAGTTTTCATTTTTATTATTATATCCAATTTTCAAGTTTAGGTTTTTAAAAGGCATTTGAAGTTAATATAGTTACACAATATACTAATATAGTCAACTTTAAAAATTAAAAAACCAACCCAATTTACATTCCGATTCATACTGACTGGTTTACTGCTCTCTTTCGTTTATGGTAGCAGTCAACCTTTCTTTCACCCAACACAATATGTCAGATTTAATGTGTTTGACATTAGATGTGATTGACAGTTGTTACTTGTAAGGTGGAAATTACTCTTGTAAATTATACTTAGTGTAGATTAAAAAGTAACCAGTTTCCAAGTTAGATTTCTCATGTAGCACAAGTTTGCAACCAAAAATTTCTGTAGTATATATATTTTTAAGCCTGGTCTCATATATTGATCCATGATTAGATGAGATTTTGCTAAGTGAATCCTCAGATTTTGTTTATATACCAAAATACTAATGCATTCTGTAGTGAACTGTTTAGTTTCAGTCTCTCTACTTTGAAGTTTGTCTGTTGAGTTGAAAAGTGTTACTTCTAAAAGTTTGCTTATCCATGTGCAGTCTTGCATTGCCCTGGAGATGAGGACTGTGAGAGCGTGAGAAAGCCGAGGCGTTCTACTCCTGTAAAGAGCTCCAGTCTCGGACCCACAGGGACTGTAGTTCCCTGCCCTGTAGGGTTGCTGCTGGGTCAGCATGGACTTGATGGCAATGAGTTTGGCTTTTTGTGGAACCAGACAAATTCAGGAGGAGGAGTCCTTTATCATTTTTTAAATATTACTAGCATTTTAAGCAAGGTTCAAGAGTGATATTTCATATTTTTTTCTCTTGAATATCTAATAAGCCCATTTATTACATACTTTTTTTTTGGTTCCTGATTCTAAAAAATGTTTTTGTTAGAAAACCAAGTAAATTTTTTGTTAAATTTGAAGTGTTACTTACATATAGTCCCATGATTAGTAATATTTGTTGTTTATTCAGTCTTTTTATTTTTTATTGTACCTTCTAAGATATCTTGTTCCTCAAAAATTATAGCTATTTGTGGTTATATGAGGGGTTTCAGAAAGCTTATGGAAAAATTGAATGAAAAGATCGTTTTTATCCCCTATGAACTCTTTTGAAGCCCTGTCATAGTTGTGAGTTGTTTTGTTTTGACGTAGCATCTTATGAAGTTGTTAAACATTATTCATTGAAAAGATTACTGTCGGCCTTAAAAAATTCTCCTGATTAGCTCATAAATAGGGGATAAAAAGGAAATAGCAAAAATTGCCAGTTTTATGCCACTAAAAATTGAAAGATAATAGCTATCCTTACAGGATAACACTCTTACATTATTACAAGGTTGAGTTAGCAGACACTTTTGATAACTTGCTGTTTATTAACATTATTGACCAAAGTGCAGATAATCCTGATCTGTTGCATAAAGGCAAAACCTAAACTCATAGTATTAAAGATGAAAAACCTAAAGGCAGGGATGGCAGTGTATGAATGCTGAGTGAGAGGACTGCCTTTGGAATCAGACTTACGGATTTTTTGAATTTGGGGTTTTTATTACATTCACAGAGTTGTGTAACTATCACCACTGTCTAATTCCAGATCACATACATCACCCCAAAAGAAATGGGCCATTAGCAGTCACTTCCCGTTTCCCTCTTTCCCCAGCCTTTGGACTCACTGCTCTTCTGCCTTGGGATTTACGTTTTCTGTATATTTCATAAGACAGTATGTGCCTTTGATGTTTGGCTTCTTTCACTTAGCATAATGTTCGCCATATTACAGCATACATAAAAACTTTGTTCTTTTTATTGACCAAGTAATCCCATATTTTGTTTTTCCTTTTGTCTGTAAAAGGGCATTCACTTTGTGTCTATCTTTTGAAATAAAACCATGATGAACATTCTGGGATAAATAAATATGTGAAAATAGGTTGTTTTTTTAATTCTTTTGAGTAAATGACAAGCATAATTGTTGGATCATATGGTAACTAGTTTACATGTAGAGGAATTGACAAACTGTTTTTCAAAGCATTTGTGCCATTTTACATTCCTACTAGTATTGATGAGTTTGATTTACTCAACAAGATGTGGGCCTTTGAATACCTACTTTATTATTTACTGGCTATGATCCTGGGGACATTACTGAACCTCTCATGACTCATAGGAAAAAAATAGGGAGAGTGATAGTGAGAATTAAATTATAAAAAGGGGTGACTGCTTTGAACAGTTTGCAGTCAATTTTATATTTTAATTGTGAAACATTTAAACTTCTTGTAAATAACTTGAGATAAATCGGGAAAAATTTGTGATTTTACTTAACCTGACAATATTTTTAAAATCTCATTCATCTGCATTTCTCTCTTCAAAGTTGTGAAGTAATTTAACTGTTGGTCAATTAAAATAAAAGTACTCTAAGATCTATTGATCTATATATCTATAAAGAATTCTTCACTGCCATAGTTTATTAGTCATATTTTTTAATGATTGGCAAAGATTTTAGTAGTTTTGCTTTCAACACTTTGGTCAAAGCACGATGTGTCTGTCAAAACAGTGACTTGCTTATGAGGGTTGGTACTGAGAACATTCCTGTCCTGTGCAGATTAGAGTTTTATCTTGGCTGCTGGTGAATTGATTGTACAGTGAAACCTGTGAGAGTTGGAACTTGATGAGACTGCCTTGTTTTTAGGGGTTTCTCAAGTTTCCACTTTACAGGGTACCATCTTAGCACTTTTATTGCTCATTTTCGTGGGAAATATTTGAGTTTTTCTTTGACAGGGTTCCACCTTACACTGGCTCCTGCTTTCGAGGCTTTACTGCAGTTTCCTTTTGTGTAGAAATCGCAGTGCCGAGATTGCAACATTAAAGAAATCACTAAAGTATCACAAAATTGTTAAGCTGACATGTTTCTGGGAAAAGAACTATCTAGCAAGGTTTAAAAAGTGATGGTAGATTGAAAAATCACTGTAGACATCCTTTTTGTTTTTTAACTTTGTTTGAATTTATGTAAATTTTATTAGTTTGAGTACAGTGGCAAATATATTTAATTTTAAATCCTTTCTTGTGATCGTGAACCTTTAAACTATCATGTAATTTATATTTTAAAAATAACTTGGATGGATACTAGTAGGTCCCCAGATCTTGTTGAAATGTAGATTCTGATTCACTGTATCTGGGGTTGAAAATAAAATTCTCATCAGGGGAAGTTGAATTGGAATTAACCAGTTCAATGTCTTGGTATACACTGGTTTTACTGCTTTGTACATACTTTAAAAAAACCCGAAAATTAGTCTGAGTATATTCAAGCCCTTAGTGTAGATATATCAGAAATTCTAATTTGCTTCTTGGGGAAATTATTTTTTTAGGTAGAAATAATGTATTTATTTGAGAAAAATTCTAATGTAGAAGTGGAAGAATATTCATACAAACAGATATTAAGCTTCTATTAATAGAAAAATTTTATCACACCCTGTGTAGTAAGTTAAAATATTTGACCTGAGTTTTCCATCATAGATTTACGGGCAGCTCACATGTGTCTTTAATTTATAGGTCAGTTGGAACAGTAGTGCATAGGGTCACTGTGAGTCAGCATCAACTCCATGGCTGTGAGTTTATTGATTGGCTTGCTTAGTACATGAAGACTCCAACATTTACCAATGATTTAAAAGCAGGGTGCAAACAAGTACAGATGATTGTGATGGGAATTTGTTGGGAGAAGCCCTAGGTGGAGCGGAGGGTGTAGACCAGTGGTTCTCAACCTTCCTATTGCTGCCACCCTTAAATACAGTTCCTCATGTTGTTGTGACCCCAACCATAAAAGTTATTTTTGTTGCTACTTCATAACTGTAATTTTGCTATTGTTATGAATCATAATGTGAATATTTGATATGCAGGATGTCTTTTCATTGTTACAAATTGAACATAAAGCATAGTGATTAATCACAAAACAGTATGTAATTATATATTGCGAAGTATTTATGTTTTACAATGGTCTTAGGTGACCCCTGTGAAAAGGTCATTTGACTCCCAAAGGGGTCTTGACCCACAGTTTGAGAACTGCTGGTGTAGAGGAATTTGGCCTTGGGCTGCTTGCTGCTGCTCTGAGGGAGGAAGCTGAGACTGTCTACTCCCATAATGATTCACAGTTTGGGAGACCATGGGGGCAGCTCTGTTCTGTCCTATAGGGTCAGTTTGACTCAAAAATGACTTGATGGCAGTGATTTTTAAATTTTTTTTTTATGACAGTGATTTTGTTTGGGTTTTTTTGTAAGTCGAAGTAAGGACAAATGACAGATTTACATAACAAAAGCAGGGCTTCAAAGATGGTGGCTGGCTTCACAATTTTGAATGTATGTGGCACTCTACAGCCCTGCCAGTACCTGGTCTCACACATGAAGCTCCTGAAAAGGCACACCATGCCTCTTCTTTGGTTTTTCTGATTTAAAGTGTAGGTGGGCCATTTTTAGAAAATTGCCCACTGAAGATCTTACGAATAGCAGTGGATCATTGATAATAGTTCCAGAAGATGAGCTTCTCAGGTTGAAAGGCACTCAAAACATGACTGAGGACAGCTACCTCCTCAAAGACGAAACAGCCTTAATGATGTGGATGGAGCAAAGCTGCTTTTGTTAATGGGGCACAGAAACCAAACCCACTCTCACTGAGCTGGTTCCATCTCATAGGACAGAGTAGAAGTGTCTCTTTGTATTTCTGAGATTTTTAAACCTTTATGGGAACAGATTGGTGCCTCCCAACCAAAGATCTTAAAATTAGTAGCTCAATGGATAACCCACTACACAACCAAGACTCCATGATGGGGAACTTTTAAGGTTTTAAGAGTAAAGATGTCACTTTGATATCCAAGCCATAGTATTTTCAGTTGCCTCATGTGCTTGTGAAAGACAGCAGAACTGATGCCTTTGAATTATGGTATTGATGAAGAACTGGTTGCCAGATGGTAAACCTTTCTTGAAGTACAGTCAGGAGGCTCCTTAGAAACTAGGTTGGCCAGACTTTGTCTCATGTACTTTAGACTTGTTATCAGGAGAGACCCAAAATAACCACGTCGACTTCAAGTTGATTCTGACTTATAGTAACCCTAGAGGACAGAATAGAACTCTTTGGGTTTCTGAGACTGTAACTCTTTATAGGAAGGAGTACGCCTGGTAAGTTTGAACTGCTGATCTTGAGGTTAGTAGCCTAACAGTAACCCCCCACCCCAATGCCACCTATCAAGAATTTGGTAGAGGGTCAATAGACTCTAATAAGATGAATTGATGCAGTGGATATTTTCTGACCTTTTTGATACTGTTCTATACATGGATGCTTCAAAAATTTCTTAGAAAAGTAACCATTTTTAAAGTGGCATTTTCCACAAACTTTGAGGCCCCTCTTGTACTACTTATTACTACTATTACTAACTATAGTAATAATACGTGGCTTAACCGTTTTTCTTCTGCCCGTGGATGAATATTTGGGTAAATTGCTTACTATTTAAAATGTAGTATTTTGGGAAGAATAAATCTGATTTTCAGAAGGTAGGACAGAGGGTTTGATTAGAGGACAAGGAATAAGAAGGTCCTGGGAATTTTAGTCTCCAGTCAGAGGGTACTGAGCAGAAAGTATTGTTACACAGGTAGGAGTATGGATTGCTTAAAAAATAAAAAATGCCACTATCAAGTTGTACAACTTAGAGTAACCCTCCCGATAGGACAGGGTAGAACTGACGCTGGATTTCCAAGGATGTAAATCTGTACAGGAGTACCCTCCGCATAGTCTTTGGTTCTGTTAAGGAGCCATGGTGCCATATTGGCATACCCATCGGGCTGCTAATTGCAAGGTCATTGGTTTGAAACCAACAGCCACATGAGGCTTTCTATTCCCATAAAGAGTTACAGTCTTGGAAACCCACAGAGCAAGTCTACGCTATCCTATAAAGGTCGGTGTGAGTTGGCATTAACTTGATGGCAATGAGTGGTTTTGAGTGCTGCAAGTTACAGCATTTTCACAAAAATATAAATAGGATCAAGTGATTTTAGTTCCCTTTAAGGAATTGATTTTATGCTAGGTTGTGTTGTCGTTTAAATATTTAAAAGTGTCCTATATAAATATTCCGTTGAATTGATTTCAAAATTTGTTATAGCATTAATCTCGACAGTCGTGTATGATATATTTATTGAGGTTATTGGATACTGATAGAATATGCATGGTTTGACAGTTCATGCTTTTTAATTCAATTCTTACTTTTTTTCCCCTAATTCATACTTCTCACTACTATCTTGGAGGAAAGATGAGGCTCTTGAAAATTGTAGTCTCTAAAATCCCATGAGGGTGTACCCAAAATAAAGCTCCTCTGGACAGAGCTTTTGTAGCATGGGTGAGCTCGCTCTGAGTTAGTCCACCCAGTGGCATCACCTGGGAAGGTTCTCTGGTTGCAGTGAGTTTTTTCGTAAAATTTTATGATGGCTGAGAGAACAGCGTGTGGCTGTGAAATTTTGTTTTCTGCTCCGGGGGAAAATGCCACAGAAACTATTGTGATGTTGGACACAGCTTACAAGGATAGCCCTATGTGAAAAACTCAAGTGTACGAGTGGTTTTCTAATTTCAAAAAAGGTGAAATGTATGTTGTTGATAAACCTTCTGGACATAGTCAACTTCCCGACTAGATGAAAATGTCGACTTACAGTGCATTTGGAGTCCATTCCACAGGTCAGACTGTTCATCAAGTTCTCTAATTAGAGGTTCTGATAACAGCGTGCCAAAAAACCCTGATTTTTGGCAGACAGCGGACTGGTTTGTCATCACAACAATGCACTTGCTCATACAGCCATTTCAGTGCACCAGTTTTTGGCAAAAAATATCATGTCTCTTGTCCCACGCCCCTGTCTCACCTGACCTTGCTTCAGTGTGCCTTCTTTTTGTTTGTGTGAATGAAGAAAGACATGAAAGGACAGCAATTTGAAAACGTAGAAGAGGTGAAGAAAAAATGAGGGAGGTGCTGTCAGCCAATCAAACAGATGAGTTTGAAAAATGTTTCCAAGAATAGAATTGCAGATTTGACAAATCTCTTTAAGTGTAATGGACTACTTGGAAGGTGATAAGGTTGTTTTGTAAAAACAGTGCACAGCTGTGAAAGAAAAATTCCTTTTTGGGGGGTACACCCTCGTATATTGGGTTGCTCTGAGTTGGAATCTACTTGAGAGTGGCCTTGGGGTTGGAGTTATTTGGTGGTGGGGTTTTTTTTTTGTATCACTGCCATAAAACATACTTCTTGTACGTTTGTGAAATTGTTCAGAAATACATTGCTCCTTGCTTATATAGCTGCCTCAAATGAATGCTTTAAAAATTCTAGGCCCTACTTAGCTTGGAGATGAATACAGTAGAGACATTTCTATAGCTCACATTAACCAAGCTTTCGTTCTCCTTTCCTTACATCTGGTGTTGAAATGGACTTAGGGCTGCACTTTGTGCACAGCCACCGCCCCCCTTTGTCAGATGACACTCTACTCCTGGAAACTAGCTAATGGAAGCGGCATGATTACAAGGGGCACCTAGTGCAGGACTTGGTTTCCTTGTGTAGGGCTCACCATGATGTGCTTCATCTTTAGTACCATGAAGGGACTAGGGTAGGGTTAATTCTCCCATCCCCAATCAAGACCTTTTTACCCAAACTGTGTAAATAAAAGGAAATTATATTTACTAATCGAATAAGACAGTTCTTTATTAATTTATTCTGATGTATTTGGTGATTCAGTTTTAACATTTTGTCTTAAAACCTGGCTGTTCATAAAGTGCATAAGAACTTGGCTTGAGTTGGGGTAGATTGTAAGATGATCTGATTCAGTCCCCTTACTTTGACTAGTTCCTTGATCTTGATTTCTTCAAGTACCTGCTTTCAGGCATGCCCCCTAGTATGGGGCAAAGCTAGAGACAGGACCCTGAGGCAGGCAAGCACTACTCTTCAATGCCACAGCTTTGTGCTATTTGCTTTTGTCTAGGAATCGTAAATGAGGTACTTTCATTTTCAACTATTTGTGCCATATTGTCAGCTTTTACTTTCAAACTGTAAATTTATTGTAAAATTATTTCTTAATGTATGCTTTTAGTCTAGAATTAAAATCTGAAATCTCACCCTCTTTTCTTAGTTGGATTGGATGCTGCTGGCAAGACGACCATTCTGTATAAACTGAAGTTAGGAGAGATAGTCACCACCATTCCTACTATTGGTAAGGAAGTTGATAAATTACTTTCAATTAATGGCATAATATATTGTAAAGTGAAATATAGTTTAATTTAGAAAAACTTACTCTTTGAAACATTTACTTTTTAATTCATTGAATATCTAGTAGGACTTAAACAATTATTTCACAGAAAGGGGGTTTATTTTCTTAATGATAGTTTATTTTGCACGGTGGTCATATTTTGGTTTTCTTTGAAGGTTTTAATGTGGAAACAGTAGAATACAAGAACATTTGTTTCACGGTATGGGATGTTGGTGGTCAAGATAAAATTAGGCCTCTCTGGAGGCATTACTTCCAAAATACCCAGGTAAGAAATGCTATATATTTTTATAACATGTTTTGTGTTCTAAAGTTTACATGTTTATTTGGCTATTGTGTTTTACTATGTGTGAGTTGACATTCTTATGACCAATTCCATATTCAGTGGATACTCAAGGCTTTGAAGGCCAACATATATGGGGTGAAAGAATTACTTGTTGATCATGTAAGATTTCGTAAAATTGGGTGGAGAAAGGGCTGGCTTCCCAATAGTGTCAGACATCAGTATTTCAAATGGCTTCATTTTTAGTTTAGAAAATACGATCTGTATAACTTTGTCACTGTAGTTTACTTTAGTGAATGTTAGAAATAGTCCATTTCACCCACTTTGTGCATATGTCCCATTTACCTTCCATGTGGGAGGCCTAATTTGAACCCTGATGTGTTGCTGAGCAGGTTTCAGCAGCTCTCTCAGACTGAGGTAGACTAAGAAAAGGCCTGGAGATTTCTTTCCCCCAAATCAGCCATGAGTTGAACCAACTGTACAGTGCTTCAAAATGTTTGCGTAAAATGAAACGAAAAGATAATGATTTTTCTTATCCTACTCCTAAAATACAGGCAAAGAAAAGTAGTGATTACATTAAGCACAGGCTCCCAAGCTTGGCAGCACATTAAAATCACTTGGAGCACTTAAAAAAATCCCACAGTCCAGATCATAGCCCCAGCTACTTACTCAGAGACTCCAGCGATACAAGCCAGCCAAACGTAAAACTCCTTGTCATCAAGGTGATTCTAACTCAGAGTGGCCCTGTCGGACAGTAGAACTGCTGGGGGTTTCTAAATCTGTAACTCTGGATGAGAATAGAAAAGCCTCATCTGTCTCCTGGAGAGCTGCTGGTGGTTCGAGTTGCTAAACTGTTAGCACCCCAACTTGTAGCTCACTACACCATCGCACCCCAACTTGTAGCTCACTACACCATCGTTAGTGTTCTTGAATCATCTGACTATCTGCCAAAATCAATTGATTTGTTAGCTCATGAGTAAGCCCCAAGAATTCTGCTTTTCTAGTAATTTTTTAAAGATAATTTTACTGGGGGCTCTTAGAACAACCCATCCTCAGGTGGTTCTTATGCTGCTTCTTTGAAGGACCTACCTGTTAGCCAGGCTCTGGGCTGGATAAATTCTATTCTTGTTGGAAGACTTCCCAGATGTCTAGCAATATCCCACCCAGTTGTGATAACCAAAATTGTCCGCACATGTTACCAAACGCAGGTCTCCTAAAAGTGTAGAACTGCCCTATGAACTTCAAAGGCTCTCCATCTTTCTGGAAGCAGACCACCGCATCTTTCTCTCATAGAGTGGTTGGTAGGTTCCAGACACTGACCTTTGCATTAGTAGCCGAGTGCCTTAGCTACTACACCAACAGAGCCTCTAGATTGAGGCCAGGTAACGGGAAATACGAGAGTAATGACCAGCTTTCCAGTTTTCTGTCTTTTCAAGCTCTGAGAAATAGGGATTTTGTGTCCATATAAGTTTCCAAAGTTTCCAAGGTTGCAAGTCTTCACAGAAATAGAAAAACTCATCTTTCTCCTGAGGAGCAGCTGATAGTTTTGAACTATTCACCTTGCAAATTGCAGCACAATGCTTAACCACTGTGCCATCAAGGCTCAGGGTCACTCTGAGTTGTGTTAAATAAGTGACATGCTTTCTAACTTATAAGTTAATATGTTTATTAACATAGCTATTTTTAAAAGATGGCAGTGAGTATGAGAATCCCAAACTTTGCAATGGGCAACCCTGGCTTTACCTTGTTTAGATAGTTTCATAGTTTACTTTAAATTGTTGAGATTCGATTTATTCCTGCCCTTCTAGACCACTTTATTAATCACAAGCTCTTATCAGAGCGCTCCTGCCCTCTGTGGAAAACTTGCTATCAGCACAGAGAAGGAGCCTTGCTGGGTGGCTTATTAGTAATGTATTGGGCTGCTAACCACAAGGTCAATATTGCAAAACTGCCAATCACTCCATGGGAGAAAGATGTGACTTTTTCCTCCCGTGAGAGTTCCAGACTTGGAAACTCAACAGGGACGTCTTCCCTCTCCTGTAGGGTTGCTGTGAGTTGTCATCGACTTGATGGCAGGGAGTGTGATTTAGATAGGCACCTACTCTTACCTCTCTTGTAGAATTACTGATCTACTTCTAGCTATAAAATGTAAAGGTCAATTCGCTATGTTACTAATTTATATTCATTCAGGACACAATGTTTCTAGTAATAAATTCCCTTGTTACACTCAATTTGCCCTCAGTAATACCACATTAGGGTTTGTGGCAGGATTTGCGTTTTAAAGCCCAACAAAGATGGAAGATTATAAGCCAAGATAAAATGGGAGGGGCACTAATCCTCATGTTCCAACATAATTTTGGGAAAGGAGATTGTGACATTTATTAAATGCCTGCAATAATGTCAAATATGAAAAAAAATAATGTCAAATATGATGCTAAATCCTGTTCGACCTCTTCATGGTTACATTTAATCCTTTAACCAATAAGGTTATTGGTGTTTATTTTAGAGGAGGGGAGAATGATTGGAGGATTAGGTAATTTGTAAAACTATTACATAGTGCTAGATCTGACTCTGGTGCTGTCTTTCTACCACAAACTGGTTCTTAAGCACCAAAAGTTTCTCAAAGCAAAAGAATTTTGATGCAGAATCATATGCTTTATCTATGTGTGTGGTTAAAATGTTGGTTTCCCCAGAGATAAAGGAAATGGTCATTGGAATTTGCCCAGACCAAAGGAAGTTAATGTCATTTAATGACGGTAGCATACTTTTAAATATGAAGTTCCTCTGGCAAGCCTGATACTGTGCTGAGTGCTAAATAGAAAATACTCTTTTCCCCCCCTGTGGATTGAATGCCATTACTTACACATGTTAACAGGATAAGACATATGGTAATAAGAGTAACAAATGGTATGTATGGATTGTGATAAGAGTTGTTAAGTGCCCCCAATAAAATGATTTTTAAAAAATAGAATGGAAAAAAAGGTAACAAATAATCTAAAATACTTAAGGAGTTCAGAGTTGTATGGAGAAGAATGTACTGTATATACTCGTGTATAAGCTATGTTTTTCAGCACATTTTAATGCAGTTTTTGTGGTAAAATTAGGTGTCTCGGCTGATATTTGGGTCGGCTTATACTTGAGCATATACGGTATTTAAAGTTAATTTTAGAGTTACAAGATTAGAATTTAACAAAACTAATAAAGTGAAATCACCCCTTCTCTAGTTGAAAGTGTTCTGCTTTCTCGTTGGAACGTTAGTGGACAGTCTTTAATTCGCTGTAATTGCTTTCCCTTATGTCTTTAAAACTCTACTATTTGACTATTTTAAGAATGGCTACTTTCTTGTTAAGATTTTATTAAGTAATTTAATGAGCTTTGGGTTATTCTTGATATATTTTCCTTAAGACTTACCCCTCAGATTCTAGAGTTGGCAGGTGGCATTCGTGGGCAAGGCTCTCTGTTCTTCACGTTTCCTGATATGCATGTAACAGCTTCTGTGGCGTACCCCGCCTCTGTCCCTTTTATTTTTTTTACACTTTGCCTGTGAGGGAATAAGCTTAAATAGTAAGTTCATGATTTTAAGAATGTTTTTTTTTAACTTTTGTCCCCACCTTGTGGCCATTTTACTTTCCTACCCTTGTGTGCTGGGGAAAGGGATAAAGTGCCTTCTTTGGCATAACTGAGAAGAGCGGTGAGTTGGGTAACATATTAGAGTTGAGGTAATGAAGTTCAGTATTTACTGTCTTGTGTTTTTTGTTTTTAATGGGCTCTTTAACTGTTACACTTTATTAACACAATTTTCCTACAGGGTCTTATTTTTGTGGTAGATAGCAATGACCGTGAAAGGATTCAAGAAGGAGCAGAGGAGCTGCAGAAAATGGTAAGATTACAGTAGAAGTTAATTTCATTCTGAGGTACTTTTCTGGGTGGCAGTAGTAGCGTTAGTAGTTGCTACATTGTGACTATGACTATATTACATAAATGAATGTTACTGAAATTTTGCAAGCACCTCGAGGAACTATTATCCATGAATTGTTACATGTGCATTTTAGGCACATAAAATGTCTTAGAGATTTTTTAAAAGCATATGGAATAATGGCTAAGATATTTATGGGAAGGAATCTTAATAGTTGTTAGAATGTTCCATGAGTGGGTTTTGAGGCCTGTCTGATTCTTTTATAGATATAAAATCTCATTTTGAAATGATTAGTTTCCCCAAGATTGGCCGGTTCTATTTTCTCTATACTATATCTATAATGACTTTAGAAATGTTTTGTAACAATAACCTTTATAAAGAATTCTACCTAATAGTAGTGGCATTTTAACTGACAGCATTTTGGCCTTGCTCAGATTAGTGTTTTCATTTTTCATAGTGTTAAAAATCCTGCGAGGGCTGAGACATTATTGAGGGGCCATTTTTTAAATATATTTATTAAGCGCAATACTCCGGCCCAGGAATGCCACAATAATTCAAGCAAATTAATGCCTGGTGCGAAATGAAAAGCTCAACAGGGCAATGTCATCTTACTACTAAGAACTCATAATATATAAAGCCACAGCCACCAAGTTGATTCTGACTCAGAGTAACCCCACAGAGCAGAAGAGAACTGCCCCACAGAGTTTCCAAAGCTGTGATCCTTCCAGAAGCATACTGCCACATCTTGCACCTGCAAAGTAGTTGGTGGATGGAACCCCTGACCTTTTGGTTAGCAGACAAGTACTTTAACTACTGTGCCATCTGGGCTCTAGAGGGGCCATTTTAAGAACAGTTTTATCATGGTTTCACACTTGTAGCCATAAAATATCTCTTAAATCTCATTTACTGTCCTTAACACGTAGCTTGTACAACAGTTGTGCCAGTATCAGTATATCTAAGCCACCAAGTTTTTCCACTAATGAAATAGTTACCAATTTTTAATCTTTTTCATAGCTTTTTAGTAGATTGATAAAGTTACATGGTCAGCACCACAGGGTTACCCGTACAGCTTTTCTGTCATTCCCCATTTCCTTCTGGAGGTGTCCCTGCCAAGCTGGGTGCTTGCTGTGTAGTAATAAAACTAAACAAACAAAAACCTAAGCTCACTGGACGTGGAGTCAATTCTGACTTACGTGACCTGTGCTATAGGGTTTCTTTGGTAAGACCAGGCAGGCACCTCTTTCCTAGGGGATAGCTGGTGGGTGTGCAGTTCCACGCCTACCTGAAAACACCACTACGGCTCCTAGTGGTAACTCCTGACAACCACTAGTCTACTTTGTGATTTTATAGTTTCAATCTTTCTGAAATTTTCTCTAACCTATTCTAACTATTTAAATAAAATCATAGGAGAAGTCTTCAAAAAGTCCCTGGAAAATGGAAATAAAAAAAAAAAGAAAATGGAATTAAAAGAACTTTCCCACAAACTTTTGATGCCTCTTGTTTGTGTAACATGGTGTTTTATGACTAGCTTCCTTCATGTAACATAATTTTTCAATGTTCATGCATGTTTCATCATATAATCCTTTTTTTTATTATTCCTCATTCTTACCAGTATCAACTCTTTATACTATTCTTGTATTTGTCTTAATGTTGCTACACAAGCAAGAACTTTTAAGCCAAGCCCATTGCTGTCGAGACAGTTCTGGCTCACAATGACCCTGTCGAACAAGCACTGACTTGTTCGGGTTTCAAGAGTACATCCCTGGGGAATAAGACTGCCATATCTTTTTCCTTTGGAGGGGATGATAGGATTGAACCACTGACCTTTAGGTAGTAGTTGGGATGCTTTATCTTTGTCTGGCTAGCTAGCTGTTTGGAAAGGATGAGTGTCCTGAAAGATACCATAAGTCCATTCCAACTCACAGCCACCCTGTTACAGGGTTTCTGAGACTTTCTGGAAGCAGCTAGCCTTTCTCCCAAAGAGCAACTGGTGGGTTTGAATGCCAACCCTGCTGTTAGTAGCCCAGCGTTGCCTAACATACAGCACCCCACTAGGTTTTACACACTTTATTCCCATTTTCTTCTTGACAGTCCTGACCCTCAAAATAGTTCATCAGGAAGGCTTAAAGAGTTGTATACCATATTAGGATGGCTGGCTTGAGAAAGTTTCATTTTATTCAAAAGCAATTAATTTTCACACTAGATTTGAAAACTGAAGGACATGGGATTTAAGTTATAAGAGAACCTGAACCTTTATTGAGAATTAATTTAGGCTGATATTAGGTGTGTGTATATATGCAAACACATTAATAAAAATAGAGGTATTGGACTATGTACATATATTTATATGGCAATACCCTGAGGTAGTGGACGGACTTTGGGGTTCTGCTCAAGCCCTGCCTCAAGCCAAGAAGACCTTGTTCTAACAACCTGGCATTCTGATGCTTACCCTCCCGGCACGATCACTGAAGACAAAATGGGTGCATAAGCAAATGTGGTGAAGAAAGCTGATTGTTCTTGGCTATTAAAAGATAGAGTGTCTGGGGTCTTAAAAGCTTGAAGTGAAACAAGCAACCATCTGGCAGAGAAGCAACAAGCTCACATGGAAGAAGCACACTAGCCAGTGTGATTATGAGGTGTCAACGGGATTGGCTAAGAGAAGACCCAAAACAAACAAAGCCATATAGTTGAGAACGAGGGGGTTGGAGCATAGACCCTAAACCCATCTGCGGACAATGGGACATCCCCTCACAGAAGGGTCACAAGGAAGGGTCACAGGGTACAGTATAGCATTGATGAAACACATCATATTCCTCTGGTTCCTTGAGGCTTCCTCACCCCCCACTACCATGATCCCAGTTCTGTCTTTCACTGAGGGCTAGACCAGAGCATGTATACAAGGACAGATAAAGTAGAAGAGCTCATGACACATGGAATCCAGGAACAGGAATGGGAGTAGTGATAATAGGAGAGGTGGGGAGGAAGAGGGAGCTGATTGCAATGATCAACACATACCCCCCCCCTTAATGGGATCAAGCAACAGAAACTGTGTGGTAAGGGAAACGGTGGTCATTGTAAGATAAGAAAATAATTTATAATTTATCGAGGGGGTGGAGGAGGGGAGGGAGAATAGAGAAGCTGATACCAAGGGCTCAATTAGAAAGTAAATGTTTAGAAAATAATGATGGCAAGATATGTACAAATATGCTTGATATAATTGATGTATGGATTTTTATGAGCTGTACGAGCCCCCAATAAAATCTTTTAATAAAAAATTTTAGGCTGATGTTTAATAATTTAATTTTATTTCTAGGTAATTAGAGTTTCACCTGGTTGTGTGTGCATTTTTAAGCAATAATTAGATTCCAGTTTGATAGTTGTTAATGCTTTTGCTTTATATTTTCAGCTTCAAGAAGATGAGTTGCGAGATGCAGTACTGCTGCTTTTTGCAAACAAACAGGATTTGCCAAATGCAATGGCCATCAGTGAAATGACAGATAAATTAGGTCTCCAGTCTCTTCGTAACAGAACAGTAAGTATTTGGAGATTTACATCAATCTAGTATTCCTTGGGAGAAAGAGGAGGCTTTCTATTCCTGTAAAGAGTTATGGTCCCAGAAATGCACAGGGAAGTGCTATCCTGTTTTAAAGGGTCAGAATCAACTCGATGTTAGTGAGTTTGGGGGTTTTATTTTATTATTAAATGTAAACATGAATATTACTGCTTGAACAGATAAAAATTCAATGCCTTTAAAACATTAGCATACTATCTTGGTCATATAAAAAGCAGCCATTTCAGGCTTTATTTTAGAGCTGTTAACTTTTTTCTCAGAAGGTTTAGAATTGATAACCATGTGGAAACCAGGACTATAAAAGAATTGAGATATCTAAAGACTATTGATATTTTTCATTTTAAGTTTATCTAGCGTAAGAAGAAATACTTTATAATTTGATTAGCCTTGTAGGTCAAATGGAATTTTAAAACAATGCATTGACAGCTGTATTACAGATTATATTGTTTAGTATTGTTTGTTGGCATGTTCATGTCAAAAGCTTTTGGAAGAGCCCATAATTAAACAAGATTCTAAGGTATTTGAAATGAGAATGTTTGTTCTCAAATAACTTAACAGTGATTGAAATACTGGCCCCATACCATCATGTGCTGTTTTATATAAAGGCATCATAAACAATGTATCATTTTACAATCATCCTTCAGTAAATTGTCAACAAGGTAAATACTGAGTTGTGGGGGTTAATCAATTTAGACTTAGATGTCCCAGGTGTAAATGACAGTTTTTGGTGTTGTGAAAGATAGATGTTTATGCCTTTCCACAACCTTCTAGGGTACTGGCGTGTCGGGTCCTCAAATACTGAATGGCACTGTAGAATGTATTTAGAAGTGAAACTTTCTGGATTCCATGAGACCAAAGACCGATGTTTTCTGAAAAACTTGCCCCTTAAATGTCAGCAGTCCTTTTACCGTTTTAACAGTTGCCTCTTCTACTTTGAATTTAGTTTTATGGAAAACAAGGTTAAAATGACCAAGTGGGTAGTTTTATGTTACTAATTTTCCTATGAATGTTCTTTTTAGATTTAAGTAGTAGATGATTGGTAAAGTCTAATGAACAGGTGGAAATAGAAGTAAATAGTTTAAGTTTTGGGTTTTTTCCCCTAAGGTAGAAATAGGTCTGGGGGGATGAACATTCCCAATCTACAGGACAGATCATTTTGATCAACTTGCAGGTGTAGTTATTATTTGCTAGTGAGATATAACACTTTGACATGTTTGTCTACAATTGTTCATGTATTTAAACAAAGGGACTTTAAAAATTTGTGAAAAACTTCCATTATCTTTTAAACTATACTTTCCCACTTTTTGTGCCCACCCCCCTCTCTCATGTTATGCATACTTTCCTTAACATTTATGCCAACTAATGACTCACTAGAGGAGTCCTGGTGGCCTCGTGGGTTATATGTTGGGCTGTTAACCACAGGCTATGCAGTTCAAACCCACTGGCTCCTCTGTAGGAGCAAGACAAAGCTGTCTACTCCCATAAAGATTTACTGCCTGAGAATCCCTTGTTCTCCGCCTGAGGGAGATTCTCGATGAAATAGAATGGACGCGATGGCAGTTGGTTTTTGTTTTGTTTTTAGTGATTCAGTAACATGAAATTTGAGGGAAATATTTTATTTTCTACTTAAGAAATTTTATCCTTTAAATACTCACACTGTCTGAGACCAAAAGACCAATAACCCAAAAGCAAAGATGACAAGGCAATGAGTGGCAGGGAAACTGTATGGATGGAAGCAGGGTGCAGGCTGGGTAGAAATGGTGAGAATTCTGATAATGTGGGCTTGTAACCAATGTGGGTATAACAATTTGTGTGTTAATTGTTGATTGTGGATCTAATTTGCTATGTAAGCTTTTACCTCATCCAAATATTTATATAAGGATTTTAGATACTGGTTATGTATAACCTTGTTGATCAAGTATTTTCTTGTCCTCTCTTTACAGTGGTATGTTCAAGCCACTTGTGCTACACAAGGAACTGGTCTGTATGAGGGACTTGACTGGCTGTCAAATGAGCTTTCAAAACGTTAAATGAAACTGGATATCTAACCAAGGACATAATTTGATTGAATTGGTCTAGGCTTGTTACAACAAAATTAGTTTGCATCTTGGTTATTAAACAGTATACGGAACTGGTTTTGGGCAGAATATTACAGCGTTTGAACTTATTTTGTTGCCAATTATTGTTAACCAAGTGGAATGTTGCTATTTAGCAATATGCTTGGTTTCAAAGAAATTGTTCTTAACTTGGGGGAAAAAAGGTGTCCTCTTTTAATTTTACTTCCCTTAAGCCTAAATGCCTGGCCATAGCTATGTGACACCTTTAAATAAATCTGTTTTGAATGTCTTTCTAACAAAATTGTTATAATTTCATAAAACAAGTAACTTCTGTGAGAAACAAATTAGGTTTTAGCACTATATTATGCATGTTCCACCTTGTTCCAAAAGATATTTAATGTTATTTTTCCATTTCCAAATTTTATTTATTTTATTGTCGAGAATATACCCAGCAAAACATGTATCAATTTAACAGTTTTGGTTTTGAATGTCTTGTACCCACAACAAACAATGCTTTGAAGTTACCCCCTTACTACTTCACTCTGATACCTTTATCATTCCTGGGACAGTCTGCTGATTAAAAAAATAGCATTCCATTTGTGTTTATTTCCCTTGCCAAAAAGATTTTTTAAACACTGCTGTGGCAGCCAGGGAAATGCTCCAAAACACTATCAAATCCCTTGAAGCATTGAGGACCCCCCCCTAGACACCCTTGCCCCTGAGTGACTCCTGGCTTCCTTCCATCAGCCAAACATCCCTGGTGTGGTTTGGAGCCGTCGCTAATTCTGTGTTGGTTGTAAAAGATTTCTATTGAGATGGTTTTTGATACTCAGCAGATTGTCTTCCTCTTATTGTATCTTTTTTATGTTGCATGTTGCTTTTGGTATCAGCTTCTTTGCCCAGTATAATAATTCTGCTGATGTTTTATTATTAGTGAACATATCTTCATTATGAGATTTTGGAAAGCTCATCCAACCTAATGAGTAAGTTTCTTCATAACCCATTTGGAATTATTCCTAATAAAATGATAAACTATGTGATTGTGTGCGTTATTTTTGAGTCTTGCAGATACTTGAAATTGATTTTTTTTAACAAAGTTGGTTTGCATATTTTACATACTGTGAACAATACAGATCCCAGTGGGTTTACTAACTGTTTAAATTAGACGTAAATTATGGGTTGTTATGTGTATAACAGTGGGGAGCAACTTCAAAATTTTCTTTTTTGATAAAATACAATTTTGATGCTGTAAATTTCTAAAGTCAAATCAAGAAAAGCTGTAATAAAATAAACTGCCCAAAAAGCATGTATGTATGCGTCTGTTTCGTAACTGTCATTAGTTTTTTTAAGAATCAAGTATGGTTTGCATGGAAGAATACATAAATTCTGATTTTACTCTTCTACAAAGAACAAAGTTCACAAGCATGTTTCTTTTAACTTCACAAATTTTAGAACGTCAATAAAAGGGTGCATGTGACATGTTTTTTATTCCCAAAGAGCCCTTTAAGGCAATAAAGGTATACCTCATATTAACTGTTTCGCCGTGTCATTAAGGATTCAGCTTGATAAATCTGATGAGTACGTTAGTTTTAAAGTCTACATTCTATGTATAAGCCTTGCTTTCTTGATTCTCAATGGTTTGTATAGAATCAGTTAAGTTTATGGATTTAAAATTATTTCTAAAACCAAATACATGCTTGTAAAATGTGTATATTGAAAAAATCCACTGGACTAAGTGAAAGGAAACTAAAAGTAAGTTGAGTTGTCAAAATCATGTCAGCTGACATAAAGTATGTGCTTACCTAGTTGTGTCGCCTGTGATACTTTGGCCTTCCTGGCCCCCCTCTCCTCTCAAGAAGGAAAGGTCTCATTTCTTGTTGGGCAAAATGAAATCAATGTAGTTTATGTGAAAAACTAAATGCCGTCTACGTAGTTTTTAAGGGTGTTAGCTAGAAGGGAAAAACATTCCAATGTTTTTAAATTAATACAGTGGTGACAGCTAAGCAAGTCACCACTGTATTGATTTTAAAAGCTACATCAGTGAAGTTGAAGGTCCTTTTGTGGCTCTGAGGAGAGGGTAAGGATAGTACATTTAATTTTAATGTGAACCATTCCTTAGACCATTGTTGGAAATGATGGGATTAAGAAACTTAAGTTTGTCTGTGTTTTTACTAAGCAGTTTTAAAATTACCTGTAAGTTGACTTAAAATCTATAGAGACAACTAGACTAAGCGTTCCTGGTGGTTAGACAGGGCAGGTGGACTGAAGGGAAGCTGCTATCGAGGGAGGAGGGAAATGTTTCAGAACCTGCTTTTGGTAGCAGTTGGACACTGCTTGATGATTGAACCATGGATGCTATGATGTCTGGATTAGCTCCTAACAAAAGGTTTTGGGGGACAAAATGGTTAACTGGCAGTGTTAGTGACACTTTTTACTCCTTGATAACTTTCTTCAGTCCAAATATTAGTATAGTTTAAAAAGTCAAATTGAAAAATGTTCCTTTTCCCGTCTTTAAAACAAGTGATTAGATGCAATGAGGAAAAGCATGCATTGAGCTACAACCCCCAGAACATGTTTGAATAGCCATCGCAAGCAATGCAAACAAAATCACTGTGTCCTGACTTATTGAAATATTTGTTAATACTGTTATATTACTTTATGAAATACTTAACATTATCAAGATTGAATGCTTGGCATCCACTCATGTTAATCTTAGAGGTCTCTGACTTCTCCTATTATATAGAACAGTTGTACAGTAGTCCTAGATTATGAAGTGTTTTGTCACATGGTAGTTTTGTTACAGAGACTGAAGAGGAATTGTGATTTCCTTGAAAGACTCATTAGCAGCAGCATAGTTGAAAACAGACCGTTTCTGTTATCTGTCCCTCTGTTCAGTAGGTTTTTCAAAAGTTCATGTTTCTCATTGTCTAGCTTTTAGCTGTTTTTTGTGATATATTAACATCTTAATATTTTATTACATATTTCATTTACCTGCAAACCCCCTGTTGAAAGTAAAACAAATGCAATCTTAATTTTCCAGAGTTATCAGGGTTTTATTAATAAGAATTCTAATTTATCTCAGCATAAATACAGCATTATATATACTAGTACTTTTTTTTTTAGATCACTTGATGGGATCTAGTGTTAAATGGAGCACATTTCTAGTTTGTCAGGAAGGTTTGAAAGTGACTTCGGACTTGAAATTGGAAAAGTCATTTGTTTTTCCTTCAAGGTAGAGTTGTATGTTTCAATTTAAGATATTACTATGGCTGAGTCATAAAAGTAAATGGTACATCTGCTAGTACATTATTTGGAGATATTGGGAAAAGCAAGCACTTGTGGAGCACCATGAACTGTTTTTGGAGTGGAAGAACTTAATTGGAAACAACTTGGGAGTTTGTACACTTCAAAGATCAGCACAGCTAGTGTCAGGACAGTACACTATTTAGCACACAAACCAAGAACTTGCCCAAGATATACACAGAACTAGCCAAGGTGCTTTGTAGGAAAGTGATAGATATTAAGTACTAGCTTAATATTCTTAATCTCGTTTACTGAAGTAATTTGCTTAAAATGCAATGCTAATAAAAAAAAATGGACTTGGTTAGGTCTTGGCTAGTATTTGGACCAGAGGTTAAAATTCTTGATAACTTGTTATACACAGGTGTTATCTTCAGGTGACTAACTTGAAGTTGTTAGGATACACATAGATGGAAGTCTTTCCATAAGAATACAGATAGACCTATTTATGCTATTTCACCCAATGTCAGTCTGACATCAGCTAAAGTATTTCTAGTTTCACAGCCTCTTCTGAATCCAGCGTAAATTTCTGGCAGTTCCAGTTTGATGTAACGCAACTGTTTTTTAATCCTCTTCAGTAAAATGCCACGTGTGTGATGATACTGATGATGATTTCTGCATTTTGTTGGGCTACCTTTGGAGTGGGCACAAGTAAGCATCTCTTTCAGTGGGTTGACCAGGTAACTATCTTCCACATTTTTGGCATAGATGAGTACTTCAAGTGTTGGTATCCTTTTATTAAAACGTATCGATTGGTATTCCATCAATTCCTGGAGTCAGGTTTTTCACCTGTGCCTTCGGTTGAGGTTTGAACTTCAGTACCGTATTCTTAGTCACTTTACCTCCTGAAGTGGTTGAATGTCAACCAATTCTTCCTGGACTGTGACTTGCTTTCGTGTAAGGCTTCAATATTTTGCCTGTAGAGTCCTTCAGTGGTGTGATTTGAGCCTTGACTTTTTTCATCAGTTCTTTGTACTTGAAAAATGTGGAGTGGTTCTACCCTCTCGGTTTTTCTTCTAAATTGGTTTCTTAAAACTCCAGGTCTTCGCATGTTTCATAATTACTTGATCTTGTTAAACAGACCTTGAACAGCTCTTTTACTTGATCATTTCTTCGACATTCAAGAGCAAGTTTGAAGGTCTTCTGACATCCATTTGCTTTTTGCTGTCTTTTTAATAACCTTTCTGCTTTCTTCCATGCTTGATGCTATTGAAGTCAGCCCACGATTCATTGTATTAAAATATAATTTTGAGATAGTATCTGTATTCGTGTGACATATACTTAAGGTTGTTCTCTGGTCTTATGGACTTAAAATGTTTTCAGTTTCAAATTGAACAAATTCCTCAGTCCCTGGACTGATAATGAGCTGATGTAGTTGATTTATGTTTAATGCATCTAGTGAGGTCCATGTGTGTAGTTACTGACTTGATAGTACCTAACAACCACCACCATCCTTCTCAGCAGCTTTTGTGTTAGAACCACGTGTAATTATCAGTGCATCTTGTTTGCATGCTTAATCAAGTTCAAGCTGCCAGAGGTGTTCCTTAGAGGTAAGGATGGATCAAGCACAGAAGCAATTGTGAGGATGGCATTTAACAGGGTTTAGAAACAGGTTAAAAAAATAACCTTCAATCTCCATCATTGGCATTGGTATATAAATTTGAATTGTATTGGCTGGTCTTAAAACCAAACTCACTGCCATTCAATCAATTCATAGTGACCCTGTATGGGATTTCTGATTCAATCTTTATGGGAGAAGGCAGCCTCATCTTTCACCTTGGAGTAGCTGGTGGGTTTGAAATGTTATTTTTGTTGGAGCATGAATATTATCCTGTCATAGAGCACTGTACTTCAGGATATGTCTTGAAATGTTCTTTCTGACACTGAATACAATGCCATTCCTCCTGAATTTGTCATTCCTGGCATATTTAAATCACTGGATAGTCTTAATTCACAGTGGTCAAGACTGGTCTAATTCTGCTCACTAATACCTAGGATGATTTTTCTGTGTTCCACTTCATCTTTGATTTGTACTTTTCCTAGATTAATACTTAATACATTCCAAGTACCAATTATTGGATGTTTTCAGCTGTTCTCATTTTGAGTGGTGCCAAAAGCACCTAGGTCATTCAAGTGAATCTACTTTGAGTTAGGTCTAATGTAAAGGCATTTAACTCCATGATTTCACAAAAATATTAACATGGAAAACAATGGGGATTCCAGAACACTTTAATTGTACTCATGCAGAACCTGCATATGTCCAAGAGGCAGGCTACACAGAACAAGGAACAGTATGGTTTAAAAGCAGGAAAGGTGTGCATCAAGATGGTACCCTTTCACCATACTATTTCAATCTATGCTGAGCAAATGATTCAAGCTCAACTATATAACAAATGGCATGCAGATGACACCCTTGCTTGCTGAAAGCCAAGAAAACTTGGAAGCACTTGCTGGTGAAGAGCAAAGACTACAGCCTTCGGTATGCATACACACCAACCCAAGAAAAAGCCTTCACAATTGGACCAATAAGCAATACCATGATAAATGGAAAAAGATGGAAGTTTTGAAGGATTTCATTTCACCTAGATGTATAATCAATGTCAATGGAAGCAGCAGTCAAGAAAACCACGATGTGGATTACATTGAGATTTATTGCAAAAGAAACCTTTAAAATGTTAAAAAGCAAAAAAATAAAAACATGTCACTTTGAAGACTAAGGTGCCTGAATCAAGCTGTTATTTCCAATCAATGTATGTGAAAGCTGGACAATAAGGGAACGAAGACAGAACTGATTTGAATCATAGGTGACGAATACTAAGTATACCAAGGACTTGAACCAATTGTTCCTGGAGGAAGTACAGCCAGAAAAGTTCCTCAGAAGTGGGGACCTGTTATCAGGAGGGACTAGGTTCTGGAGACTGACATCACACTTAGCAAAGTGGCAGAGAAGTAAAATCGAGTCTGACTCAAGGAGCTGGACGGACTCTGACTACAACAGTGGGCTCAAGCACAGCAGCGAATATGAGACTGGCGCAGGACGAGGCAGTGTCATTCTCTTGACTATTTGGTCACTGTGAGTCACAAGCTAATGGCACAAAGCAGCAATGTGAAGTTACCATTACTCAAAGGTTACATTGCTGCTATTACATTTAGACACCCATTTGTTGGTCTTATTACTGATTTTCGCAAACCATATTCGAGGAACAAAGGTTTTTCCCAGAAGTCAATGGCAAAAGCAGTAATCGCTGCTATGAAACTGCAGTCTAGACTCCAACAAGAGCTAAGGCAGCAGTGCGAGGAAATGCCTGCCCCGTCATCTGTGTGGGAATCAAGGGCAGAGGGGCCAGTGGATTCTGCGCTGTTCTCATGCTGTGCCCTCAGGGTAGTGTGGGGCTTAGCCCTGCCACCTGCAGGAAGGGAGCCAGGGTTTAGGGGCTGATCAGTACTGGCAGCACTGCTGCTTCTTAGGCTGATTGAGCGCTACTCAAATGAATAGGGAAGTAGTAAAGAGAAACTGAGCAAGGTTTTACTTGGGTGTCCCTGAATAAATGAAGGATGATGAAATTAAAAACAGGATAAGAAGAAATTGGCAATAAAATTTAAAAAATAAGCCAATGAGCTGACCAAGGAGCAAGTTCAACCTCACCAGCTATCAGAAATGCTAATCAAAACCACACTCATTAGGACGGTTTAATAAAAATGTGTTGGGGAGGATGGAGAAAACTGGAACCCTCATCTACTGTAGTGAGACTGCAGAATGATGTAACCATTTTGGATAACAGTCTAGCTGCTCCTCAAAAGTCTGAGTTACCGTAATACCCAACAATTCCACTCCGAGGCATAGTGCCAAGATGAAAGCATATGCCGCACTCACAAATGCAAACATACAGTATTCAGTGTAGCCCCAAAGTGGAAATAACCCAATTGTTTACCAGTTGAGAAATGCATAATTAAATGAAGGATACAACATGAAAGAACCCTGAAAATAAGCTAAGTAGTCAGTTACCAAAAAATACTCCTACAATGTAAAGTCCCATACCCAATCCAACCAAGTTAATTCCAACTCCTAGAGAGCCTATGAAAGCGTATGGATAGAGTAGGTTTCAAAAGCAGTAAGGCCCACTCCTGAAACTGCAAGTCAAGACTCGAGCAAAGAATGACGGTGGCTGTGCTGGTGGGTGCCTGCTAGGGCAGAGTGTGGTACTAAATCTTTATAGAGGAGCAGACAACCACCTCTCCCCAGGTACTAGTTGGTGCAGTTGGAAGTGCTGACATGTGGTTAGCAGCCCAATCTTAATCCACTATGCCATCAGGGCACTTTACAATATTGTGTAGTTTCACTGATGGGAAATGTCCAGAATTGGCAAATTCATAGATACAGGATGTAGATCAGCGGTCCCCGGGGGTGGGGGTGGGGGAGTTATTAATGGGTATAGAGACCATTTCTTTGGAGACCAGTTCTTGTTAACTGATCTGACATGGAGTGATGCGATGCCCTTATATACAAAAAGAACAGAGAAGCCAAAGCATCAGTTCTTTAAGATGAAGAACACACTAGGACAAAAGAGGCCAGATATCTCTAGGTATGTAATAAAAATAGGAAGGTGAGATAATTCCATTATTTACAATAAAAGCTGACATATCTTTATTTCAAGAGCTCTAAAACAACATACATAATCAAGGTTTTCTGAGGAATTCCAGCTTTACTTTTAAATAATCTTATTCCTGAATCTACTATTTCTCCAAATTACAGGGAAGATAAAGATGCTAAACTGTCTTAAAAATGTAAATATTATTCCTCTCATATGAGAAAGCAAACTAAATAAAGTCTATCTCGTCCTCTAAGAAACTATCTTCAGACTAGAAAGCAAATGGAACCAGGTAACATGCAGCCAAGAATATTTCAATACCCAGGTTAACATCATTGCATTACTGCCTTAAAAACTCTTGACATGCAAACACTACCAAAATGGACATAAGATGGAGATGCTTGGTTTATTCTTAGTGAGTTTTTTTTTTACGGAAATTTAATATTCTTAAAACCAAACCCTGACTACATTAACATGGATTTTGACCACCAGATTGCTATCCTAGAATGAAACCGGGTGGTAGTCCTTTGTTACACTGAGGCTGCAGATTACTTTAAAGGGCTACAATTTGGAGATGGTTTTATCATTTAGATAGAAATAGAAATTGTAGCAGCTGGCTTCCCGATTCAACACACAAGGCCAGCTTGCAAAATTCTTCCAACTTCTTATCATGCTTCCTGTTGTGTGAACTCAATGTGTTTTTGAGTTCAGTGTTTTAAACATAATTCTCCAAGATTCTCTAGGAATTTAGTTTTCAAAGGCTAAGCTTTTTATCAGTTTCTTAGGAACCAGTCTCTAATCATTTTTGCTACTTGCTATTATGTGCCTGAATTGGGAATTAAAAAGTGGTAATAGTGGAGCAAAACCAACATTAACAATTTCATTCTCTGAAATCACTGTAAATAGATTGACACACTTAAAATGGTCTTTTTTTGTTGTTAGCTTAGATTGCTTTCAAATTTGTTTTGTAACCTTTTATTTCCCAAATCTCTTCAAAAGAAACAATGAGACTCACTTTTCCAACTTGACATAACCTTGTGAACCAGTAAAAATTGCTAAGAACTGGCTCTTGGAAGAAAACAAAGATTAGGTCGAGCAATCCATAGTGAACAATCATTCTGGCTCACAGCAACTCAGACCACCCAAATTAACAATGTGTTACTGGACATCACCTCACACAGCAGGGACGAATAGTAACTTAAAAGATAAAAGGCAAGTAAGTGTGGTGAGGATGTGGAGAAACTGGAACCCCTATCCATCAATAACATTCTGCCATAGGGCGGATGCTGACTCACTGGGACCTTAGGTAGGGTTGCCTACACTGTCGATCTTTACAGGAACCAGACGCCTTGTCTTTCTCCCAAGGAGCATCTGGTGGGTTTGAACCTGGGACCTAGAGGTTAAATCAAGCATTAAATCTACATCTACTCATAGTGACCCTACAGGACAAGATACAACTTCCCTGTGGATGTGCCTTGTACTGCAGTAGAAAGCCCCGTCTTTCTCTCGAGGACCGAGAGGTTGGCAGGTGACTATTAAGTATTGCTAGTAGGTATGCAAAATTGTGCAGCTGCTGCAGGAAACAGCTGAGCTAGACCTCAAAAAGTACTTTGGACATATTGTCAGGAGAGAAAGGGGCAGCGAAAAAGAGGTCGACTCTCAACTAGATGGATGCAACTCTGGGCTCCAACAGCTGACGATGGTGCAGGATCAGGCGTGTTTTGTTCTGCTGCACATGCAGGGGTCGCTGTGAGCTGGGATCAACCAAACAACAACAAAAAGTTAAATTGTGGTCTGACCCAGCAATGCCACTCCTAAGAGACTCGAGAACAGGGACTCACATCGACACACGAATGGGTCAGCAGCACTTCTCACAGGAACAACGCAAATGTCCACTTGGAGAAATAAAAATGTGGTAGCTATCCACACAATGGAATACTATTCAATTACGTGAATGAACAAAGTACTGTCACAGTCTACACAGTGAACTTCAAAAGCATGTATGCTAAAAGAAGCTAGGCAAAAGTGGTCAAATACTGTAGGATTCCATTTATACAAAACGCCCAGAATAAGTAAATTCACGGAGAGAAAACAAGTGGTTGTCACAGGTTGGGGAAAGAAGGGTACTGGGAATGACCGCTTCTGGAGTCAGGGCTGCCTTTCAGGGAGAAGACAAGGTTCTGAACTTAGATAAACTCACTCACTCGGTCAATGCAGACTCATCGCGGCCTTATAGCACAGGGCAGAACTGCCCCTGTGAGTTTCAGAGACTGTAACTGTTCACAGGAGTAAAAGCTCTGTCTCTCTCAGAGTGGCGCGTGGTTTTGAACTACTGACCTTGTGGACTGCAACCAAACACAAACACTATGCCACCAAAGCTCCTTTGGACCCAGATACCACCGACATAAAAGGGTTATGTGAATTTTACTTCAACTTAAGAAAATGCCTTGGTAGTCTCATGTCAGAATGCTGATTCTGGAATTAGTGCTAAATAATCACCCCAAGTTAAGATAGCTTTAATACCGTCAACATTAAAGGATGTACTGTCTCATAAAGCATGTTCACAAAACCTGAATATGACCCAAATCAGGAAAACTGCTTAGAAAAATCTTCTCCCTCAAAATGAAATCTAGCGCTTCTTTGTTGATTTTGTCTTGAGTTAAATATTTAAAATTTCAAAATCCTTAAGGATTGTTGAGCTATGTTTAGAAAACACTTTTAGTGGCCACATATTTTCAGAAAATTCCCTCCACTGAGTTTTCATGTGGGTTTTATAATAAGCTAATAGTGCATAGTGTTACTTTTCATTGCATGGGTCAGAGTGTCTGATTTGTGGGCAACTCCTACTTGTCCCTTAATGATATATAAATTTGTCCTCTCTTTGAAGTGTTGGAACCACACCTTACTCTCAACAAATTCATCTCAATCACTTTCATTTGCAGCACATGCAACTTTTAAATGCACAGAGGTAAGACAAAGCAAAGTAATTGGACACATCTGTACGTGCTAAAGATACACTTTAGGAATGGATCTTACCTGTAACCCAGGGCCTAGCTGCATATGGCTTAATTTAATTAGTCCCAAACTCATTTTTAGGGAACCTCTGGCTAGAGAACATACAACCTGATTTCCATGCGGGAAACCTCCCAGTCACGCTCTCTGTATCGTCAGCTCCAGCTCAGACTGAAGCTAGCACGTACTGATGAGGCCATACCTTCAGTCTCTCAGAATAGTCACCGCCCAGCGAAGTTTCTGGAATTTCGAGACTGATTTTGGTTTTTAATTTTTCAAACTATAACAACATCGGCAGAAATGAGCTGTTAATGGATTATGAACTGTCACTGTACCAGTTTGCTCTAATGACAACTGCACGACAGCTCACTTTGACAGAATAATGTCTTCTAGAATAGTCTTAGCAATTTACAATCTATCACACAGTTTTGGGATGTTTCCTTGAGCAAGAATGTATGTCATAAAATACGGTTCACCATGGAAAACATTGCTAGACTTCCCATGTTTTATTAAAACTCAAGGTACTAAAAATCCAAATGTAATAGAAAAATCCAAGCACAAAGATGTTTTAAACACTTTAAACATTTCTGAATAACACTCTATTCTAAATCATGAGCACAAGGAAATTTTGGTATACTATTTATACCCTTTTCTTGGCCTTCCTTCTCTTAGGCTCCAATCATTCAATTGGAGAGGTGGCCAGGGTATCTGACACCCTTCACAACAGCATCCTATTATCTGAGTATTCTGAAATGACTTCACCCAATCTGACCATCTTGTGTAGTCAGCAAGTATCACCACTGAGGACATGCAATGGCTGGTAAGTGCTCAGCTTTTCTGACCAGAATTCACTCTAGCAGAGCCCTGGTGCTGATTCAGGACTTCTCTGCTTTTCTCATGGATATGAGCGATTCTGCCAAGGTTTCATTTTCCCCAGTGACTCGCAACTTTTTGCCGGTTTTCTCACAAGTTGCTGGAGGGTCCTATGAACAAATTTGAAATCAGTCCAAAAATAAAGAGAAAAAAAGAAGAAAAATTGCCAAAAAAGGGTTAAGATTCTGGCTTGAATATCTCATTTTTTTGTATTTGTCACCTAATGTGTAAATGTTCCCAAAAATCGTGTTAAGGAAGGTACAATTCGGTAGCATCAATTTTCCATTTACAGCTTTTTCTAAAGGAGATCCCTAGAAACTGCCACCTTAATTCTCCCTCCCCTATCAGTCCTTTCTTCAGGGCTTCAAAATCCTTGGCTCAAGAGTACTGAAGAATTAACAATACAATGACCAGCGGGAATGTGAACACTACTTTGGTCAAAAGAGGAACCTTGGGGAAAAGAGCTGACACCAAGGGCTCAAGTAGAAAGAAAATGTTTTGGAAATGATGGCAACAAATGTACAAATGTGCTTGATACAAACGATGTATGGATTGTTCTAACAGCTGTAAGAACCCCCAACAAAATGATTTATTAATAAATCAATTTCTTATGGTACTGGGTTCACAGATGGAAGAATTTGGAACAAGGGCTTTAATGGCTGGGGAAAAAATCAAGAGCTTTTTTTGAGGTGGGTGGATTTTTACTACCTATGCTAGAAATTAAATGGGGTTATGAGCTGAGATTCTTAACAGCAAACAAACAGCTAAAGCGTTACAAATAAAGTACAGCAAAAACTGAATAAAGCTTAGTCACCATTTTAGGCCTGACACTAATCAGTACAACCATTTGTAATTTTTCATTGTAAAAAGCACTTGGCTGATTTAAAATCCTTTTACAATATAAATTATATATATGTTTTTCTGTAACTCAAACTACAATGCGTTAGTCTATAAAAACAATAGTTTTTTTTTCTTTTTCCAGAGCTGCCCAAAAGTTCCCCTACTCCCATTTCGAATTTATAAAACTTGACAATTTGGAAAACATTTCCAGCATAGTAGTTCAGTGGTTCATCCCAAAATTCAAGTCCTGTTGGTAGACAGTGTTTCATGTTGTATTGTGCTGTGATCACTAACTTCATGTGGCCAAATGAAGTGTGAACACTTTTGATGGGCGGGAGCAATTAATGACAGTGGGATCCAGTTTAGTACGTTGCTGTTCACTTTCAAAACTAAATTGTGCTTCCATCCTTAAACTGAAAATGAGCCACAGCAAAAACGATCTGCACCACACTGAAAACTGCCATCTAGAATAAAGAACAACCCCCAACTCCTTGCCCTTGAGTCCCGTCTGACTCACAGCAACCTTAAAGAACGGGATAGAACAGCCCCTGCGGTTTCAGACTGTAACTCTTGATAGGAATACAAAGTCTGGTCTTTCTCCCAAGAGAAATCTAGAAGAGATCGAAAGTGTTTGTTGATTGATATGGAAGGATGAGAAGCAATGACAACAGGTGATAGTGTTTTTTAATCTTTTGTTAAAACTTAAAACTGCAATTATTCTAGCTTAACCAAATTGAGGTAGAGGTAGACCCTAATTTTATTCCTTCCCTATGTCAGAACTTAGGCCTCTCTGCTTACCTTGCAAATTTTTTCTCCCTAATTATATAAACATGATCCATTTGAATATGTTCTGATAGAAAATTATAGGAACATCGATATGGTACACTAAAAAACTCTAATTACTAAAAAACCCACCTACTTATAAAAAAACGTATGTAATAATTCCATTTCCTTCCTACCTGTCATAAATACATGTTTTCCCTTCAAGTATAGGGAAGAAAAAAAAGGGCAGAGAAACTATTATGCAAACAGTACAAAGTCACAAAATGAAGCCATGTTGGAACGTAACTAATAGGGTATGCACATTTTACGTTAGTGTCTAGTTTCCCTCTTTGAAGGTTACATATAAGCTTTGATTCATAATAAAGTCTCCCACTAACACCCTTTCCATACTTACAAAACAAGTTCCAATAAACAAAAATCTATTTCCACTTTAAATCACACACAAGAGCTATGTGATCAGAGGGATGCGAAACACTAGGTAAGGCCTGGTGGGTGGTAACTTCTTCATGACTAGGCAATGGGATCACCTGTTCAACCTCTAACGCATTGAAGTCAATGAAAATATAATCCAGACATCCGTGAAAGCCACCAACATAATTTGTGTAAGCAGGTTCACCACAAGCACTTTTCAGTTTGAAGAGATGGGTAAGAGCCATGTTGCATCTCTCCTCTTCCCCGTTGGAAGCCCAGTCTTCGTGTTCCTCTGCAACGCTGCCACTGATGGCGAAAGAATACATGCCTGTGGACGGCGTACTGTTAAAGTCACCGCAGAATATAACTGGTATGCCAGGGTAGAGATCACACGAGACATGTCTAATGTGAGCCAGGGCTACTGCCATTTGAATGAGACGAATGTACCCACCTGTGAACATATAAAAAAAATAACATAAGTACCTAAAAAAAGAAAACTAGTAAAATTGAGTGTGGTGATGACTGCACACCTCTTTAATGTACTTAAACCATTGAATTGTATGGTACATGAATTATAAGTCAATAGAACTTTAAAAACAAAACTTACAAACTACAGTATCTAGGTGACACTGGAGACATATTTATGTAAAACAGTTTTAACAACCTTAAGTCACCATATATAAGTCATTTATGAAACCAAATAAAGCCTACCTTTTGGATGCCAGTAGAGATGGGTGTTAGCAACACAAATCTTTTTAGAAGATCCCTTTGTCGACTGAAGAACTGAAACCTAAAGCAAACAGAAAGTGTCGGGAGTTCATTTGGAGTCTGCCAAACCTCCTGAATGCTTTTTATTCAAGACTATCAAATGAACTGACATTTTATTCTGTAGCTGCCCCTTACTGATGAACCAAGAGTAATTACCAAATCTGATTTCTGTTACAGGAGCTTGTGCATGTATGAATAGCACTCTGCATAGGTTTTAGTAACAGTCCATAATATAAAGCTAATCTGAAAATAACACATTTTAAACAAAACTAAATTTGGATGGCGGTTCACTGAGTTAAGAGCAGCCTTTGGAATCAGGGAGGTTTAAATACCCAGTCTACCATTTACAGCAGTGTGATCTGGGGAGAGACATTTTCATCTTAGGTAATAAGAGACAGTATCACTCAGCATCTCTTGGCCTTGTAGATTCAATTAAAGACACTAATTAGATGAACAGGAAGTAAAGCAGGCACTCAAAAAATGTTAAGTACCTTACTAAATCAATTACTTAAAAATGCTGGGCAAATACACCAATGAATGTTTTAAAAATAAGACAGCCTTAAGCCAGTAGTAGTTAGCACCTCTGCCATTGATGGCATCTGTAACTGACTGGGTGAGCATCCTGGCTCCACACTTGTGCGAACTTGGATAAGTAAACTCAACCACTGAATCGACTATAAATGGGAAAAATCAAGCAGGATCACTGGGAAGATTTAATGAGCCAATGGCAAGGAAGTTACTGTTTATGAAGCACTTCATAAAACACGCAAGGCACTTACATTTTAAGCAGTTGAAAACGGTGCTGGGCAAACAAAGTAAATATTAGCTATTACTGTCACGGTAGTACAGCAGTTCTCAACCTGTGGGTCGCGACCCCTTTGGAGGTCGCCATATTTCCGATGGTCTTAGGAACCGAGACACCCAGACACCGCTCCTCTATCCCTCTCTAGGCAGGGCCACCCACAACTTGAGGAACTGTACTAAAGGGTGGCGGCATCAGGAAGGTTGAGAACCACTACTGTAGTAATTGGTGTCTGCCTCGCCCACTAAGTTGTGACATTATGAGTCTCTCCCGTTCAGGGCAACCTGCAGCAGACCTGGCCCGCTGGAGGGGCTCAGGAAATATTTCCCCAATGAAAGAACGGAAGTCTTCCTTTGATCGAATCGGGTTTGTAAGCACCCTCCCGTCCGCCTACACCCACACACCCCACACCGTGCGGCCTATAAAAAACGGCCGGCCGGTGAAAGAAGAAACAGGTGGAGCCACTTTACCTGAAGGACAGAAGATCTCTGGAACACCCTTTCCTGCGCGGGTGGGTATAAAGCTAGTTTCTCGAGCAGTTCTTTGTGAAGAGGGTCGGATTCCAAGGCTTCCTGGAAAGAAATGTCATGTTGGCTAAGAAGGTTGAACTTGGACTTGCGGTAGAAGGTGGCCAGGCCTTCGTGCTGCTTGATTCGAAACACGCCCTCCAGCCCGAAAGCCTCGAGGGCCGGCACCAAGCTGTCTGAAAACACTGCTCGGTCGACCTCCTGCAAGCAGATGAGGTCAGCGTTGTAACCCGTGAGCTCTTTTTGGATAAGGTTCTGGCGGTAGTCGAGCTCCAGGGCGTAGGGAGCACAGTAGGGGTACAGGACAGTCCGGGAGAATTCCGTCTGGGCATACGTGTCGGCCAGGATGTTGTAGGAGACCGTACGGATGAGGGAGTCGTCTGTCACCTTCTTGGTGTAAAGATGCCGGTGGTCAAAGGTGCAGGTGCCAGGACCCGCCTCCACGGGGCACACACTTTCCAGCTCCCGGCTGGGCCCGAAGCGCTGACCATTGCCTGGGGTGCAGTGCAGCTTGAGCCGTAGCCCGATGTCAGCATTGGTCGGGGCGTAGACACGCTCGTTCACACCCGTCTCGATCCAACTAGGCGAGGGAGAGGCGGGAGACAACGACGAGGTGCCCTCGCCCTCGGGATCGGATGCTCTAGGTTTGGCTTCCCTGTACCAGCGGAACAGTGAGCCGGCGGGGTCCCCAAATTCGAGGCTGAGCTTGGGGCACACCGGAAAGCCAGCCATAATGTAGCGTGGCAATTGCAACTCGGTGAAGGCGGGTGGGTTGCGCTCCACTTTGTACTTGACGTCGCCGATCTGTAGGACGGCGCCGTCCTGCCAGGCATCCACGTTGAGCACATCCTCAGCCACCGCCTCCTCCCGGTAGTACAGCTTCACCACGGGTTCGCAAGAAGCGCCCGGCTCGAGCCCGGGCCCTGCACCAGCCGCGCCGCTGCTCGCGTTCGGCCGGTTCTTCCTGCTCTTCTTGGCGGCGACGGCCTTAGCATGGCCCTTGAGAGCGTTCGTGGCGATCCGGCTAAGGGCCCGACCCAGCGGCTCGCTCTGATCACGCTGCATATTCTTGTGGCTGCCGTCGGCCAGCGCGAAAGACAAACTCAGCTTGGGCTCCGAGGGCACGCAGCGCACTACCGCGCGCTCCATACTTCCAGCCGCCGTCTCGGTCACCGGCTCCGCCCGCCCGCGCCGCTCGGCCACCGTCCGGACCCCACGAAGCGCGGCGCGGACGCTGGGGAGTCTCCACATGAACCTGGTGGCCCCGAGGCTGGCGAGAGCGACGGCTAAACGTGCCCTAGCGTCAAGTGCAGTGAGAGCAGCCGCCGCCGCCGGCGCCGGGACCCATTCAGTTCCTGCGACGTACGGCCGGCACGGAAAGAGTGCGGCACGCTTCTGCAGCACACTTTCGCCAGGAGCGCTCACGCGTTACTTTTATTCGTAATGTCACCCATTTCACTTTCCTCTCGGAGGAAATGTCTTATTCCAAATGGAAATTAGAGTGGGGAGAATACTTAGAGGATATAGTGGCTTCAGAGGTAAATATCAGCGCCTACATTTTTGTCGAAAGTGGAGTTCAGAGGTAGGAGTTGAAGGTACCTCAAACCGGAAGCGGCCGGGGGTGTCGCGAAACCTCCGGGGCCGGAGGAGGCGGAGCCTCGCTTAAACGGGAGGCGTCCGGCGGTTTTCTCGCGTGGCTGCGGGCTCGGAAAGCCAGAAGGTTCCGGGCTCTCAGCGGGCATTGCCAGCCTGTCGCCGGACTTGAGGATGCGTCCCTCCATTCTTCGTCGCGTGGCAGTCCCAGCTCGCCTTCTTCCGAGGTGTGGCGGGCTCGCCTTAGGTAGGCTGCAGCTTCCTCACGCCAAGCTGAGCCTCTGGTAGTCGATGACAAACACTACATGATAACTTCCCACTCAGCACTGACTCTACATCAAGATCTACCCGCATTGCGTCATAGTTAAGCCTTATAATTCGGAAGTTGCTCCCCTCAGCCATCGCTTAAAGATGTCGAGTCCAGAGACACGATCCGATCTGCTCGAGGGCACTCAGCTAGTAAATTGTCAGAAACAATGAACGACCAACGGGGCGGGTGGGGGAGGGGGGGAGCAGTGCCTTTTTCATTGACAAAGAGATAGGAACCCCAACCCTAAAGCTATTGTTGTGGAGTGACTTCTATTACAAGATTACAACTGAGCTTCACAGGATTTTCTTAGCTGTAGAGGAAGAGCCTGCAGGAGATGGACTGATACAATGGGCTCAAACGTACCAATTGTATGGATGGCGGCAGGACCAGTCAGTGTTGGACACAGGGTTGTCCCTAACAACACTGGACTGCACAGCCCCTAACAACAACAACATACACACTTTCTAATGCCAGGACACTTTCAAAACTCCAAAACAAACGCCATACCGGTTAGCAGTCATTCATTTCCCATCTCCCTCACCCCCCACCCCCATGATTGCTAGCCTATTTTCTGCCTCTATGAGTTGCCTATTCTGCACATTTCACATGAGTGGGATAGTGTATTGTAGTAGTTTAAGTTGTGAGGATAGCTTATCTCAGGAGGAGAACTAGTCTCTGACCCTTGATCATACCCTTATTTTCCCACCCTGTTTTGGCGTTTGTTTTTTTTAGTACCATGAGAGGCCTCGAGATTTGTGATAAGGAACTTGCATGTCTGAGCTTCACCCTGCAGCTTAGAGAGGGGCACATGGGGTGTGTAAGCACAGCCCCTGGGCCTCATGGTTAATTCACCTTGTTGGGAAAAGTATAGCCAGAGGAGGGCCAGAGTAGGACTTCTTGGGTAGGGGCCCTGTCATATAGATTGGATGAGATACCCTAGGAACATATTGAGGTAGAGAAAGGAGGCAGCTGGGAAGTGAACCTGGGCTCTCCAATATGTAGACGTCAGGAAGAAATGAAGAAACAAAGGTGTTCAAACTCCATGTTGGAAGAGACTTACTTGTTTTGTTCAAAGCTGAATCTCCAGTCTCTAGAAAAGTCCTGGTAATAGAATACAGATTTGTTGGATAACAGACCACTGCGAAGTAATCAATGAGTGAGAGGAAGATAAAAAGATATTTCTAAAATAAGGAATTTCCAAATATTCTAAAGCACACCCAAAACTATAAAAGAACAAAGTTGGATGGCTTTCAAAGCTACTCCTTCTCTTACTAAAGTTACACTAATCAACAGTGTGGTGTTAGTGTAAAGGTGGACACAGAGATCCATGGAACAGAATTGAGAACCCAGAAATAAACCCTAGCAGTTATGGTCAATTGTTTTTTTTTTCAAAAAAAGATGCCAAGGCAATTCCATAGGAAAAGGATAAACTTCTCTACCAATGATGCTGGGATAATTTTATATGCATTTGCAAAAAATGATAATATCCTGGATCTATACTTTACACCATATACAAAATGAACTCTAAATGCATCATAGATCTAAGTGTAAAACCTAAACTATAAAAATTTTAGAAGAGAAACTCACCATGCCCTTATTTTTCATAACAAGCAAGCCCCGAAGCATGTTCCATAAAGGAAACACCATTAAGAAAATGAGCAGTAAAAAACAAAAGAAAAAATGAGCAGTGAGCTACTTTGGGGACCACATATACATATTTGCACATCATCTGTCTGATAAATAATTTGTACCCAGAACATACTAAAAATTCCTAAATTCAATGAAATAATGGGTTAAATAATTCAGTTTAAAATACTTGCCTGGTCATCATAAAAGGATAAATGATTGACTAATAAGCTCATATAAAGATGTTCAACATCTTCATTCATAAGGGAAATGCAAATGAAAGCTCCAGTGAGATACCACGATATACCAACGAGGTTATCAGAGAGGTAAGCCAAACGCAAGACTGTAATGTATTATTCCATTTGTCTGAAGCCTGCAGAGGCAGAGAGGGCTGGAGATGAGAGCATGGATTGCCTGTAGATGCGTCCAAGGGAACCTCTTGCAGGGATAGAAATGTGTAAGTACTGGGCCACAGTAATGGCTGCATAATGGTTAGAAATCACTGAATTATATATATACAAATGCTGAATTTTGTGGTATGTAAGTTATACCACAATAAAGCCTTTTAAAAAAAAGATACAGTGCATTGGTCAGGGTTCAATCAGAGTAGGAGAAGATAGTTAAATATGAATTTATCACAAAGAGTTGGTTTATATACTGGGGTCTGGTTAAGCAAGCCTGAGGTCTGTAGGGTAGTTTATCTGGAAGATTTGAAATTAGGGGAGCAATTGTAGACCCCAGTCCGCCTTTTGGAGCCTGACTCAAGGAAGGCATAAGCTGTCTTTTTCCAATCTCTCAGGATAATCTCCTTAGACTAAAGCAGGCTTTCCCAGGACTTGAATTCCATCTTCAAAATCCTTCACAGCCATACGTAGGCTGGTACCAGGGGCTCAAGTACAAAGAAAATGTTTAGGAAATGATGATGGCAACATATGTACAAGTGTGCTTGGTATGATTAATATATGGATTATTATAAGAGCTGTAAGAACTCCCCCAAAATAATTTATTAAAATTTTAAAAACTGTCACACTTCAATATTTAATTCTCTACCGAAAGAACTATCTGCAAGTTCTATTCACTTAGTCCCACAAATGCCATTTTTAGAGCACCCACTATGTGTAAGACACAAACCCACCCTCATCAAATCGATTTCTACACATAGCGGCCCTATAAGACAGAGTAGAAGTGCCCCACAGGGCTTTCAAGGCCGTGACTCTTTCCAGAAGCAGACTGCCACCTCTTCCACAGAGCAGCTGGGGCGTTTGAATTGCCATGCTCTGTCTTTCTAATCACTGCATCACCAGAGCTACTGACAGGCACATGGGAACGCACACATATTTGTTGGATGAATATGCTGCCAACACCTGGCAGACTTTTTTCATCCCTCAGTTTTCCCTGGGCACACCGTATTCGTGGAGGTTGGCATATGCATCCTGCAGCCTCAGCGCATTTCTCTCCCTATGCATAATCAACTGGCTTTATTCACACCAAATATTTCCCAAAGGAAAAGTACTGTATAGGCAAATAGCAACTATAGGAGATAGATTATCTTGCTATCAGCTGCAGTATTTTCAAGAAGTCACGATGGGGACGCTCGAAGATCCTTCTCTGAGAAGGGAGTCCATTTTCTAATTTCCCAACGAACCCACATTTCCCGTTTTGGAGTTTTCCAGAATTTACAAATGATTCCAGGATCATGGTTCCCTGGACGGGGCAAAGGAAGATTGCTAGGGGGAAATCGCACTGAACTTTTGCAGGAATGATTGTTGTGACAGCCCTGGGAGCTCAGCAACCGCCTCTCCCGGCAACCTTCTCCCAATCGCTTGGCTCGAGGGCCGGATAGTTTCCATGGCGACAACTTTGTTTCTACCGGGCAGAGGTGACCGCTAGCCCTGAGCGCTGGTGGAGTTCTTAAGGTTTCATTCCTCCTTAGTTCCCTTCTGCCCACCAGAAAAGAAGTGAGTCAAATGTTTCTCTCTCCTCAGCGCAGCCAGGAGGAAGTGAAAAACATTCAGACAGGTACTGCCTTATCCCCCGTGTTTCTCCACACTTGTCGCCTGGGGTGGCCGTTGTGGTTTGGGTGTCTCTTTAGAGGCAGCAGTCAGGAATCTGTGGGCACCCACAGGACATGTCGTTAGGATCACTGTTACTCACTCAGCATGTGCGGAGCCTTTTATATTCGATTGGCAACGCGGTCAGCATGCTTGCCATTGTTCACTGACACCATTACTCTTTCTAGGCTTTATGGTTTTGATCGTGTGTGTTTTAAAGTATAAGTAATTTCAAATATCAACGTTCTTGGAAGTATTCATCTGGATTTTTAACTTTTAAAAATTGTGGTTTGCATCTTAGGGAAACATTTAGACCCAGGTTCCCTCCCCACCCACCACCCACCACCCATATTCAGAGAGCATTTTCTTTCATTGAATCCCCACGGAAGCTTGACTCCAGCAGGGGGTGACTTTCATGTCTCCATAACTAATGGGGGGCAGAGCTCTGTAAGAGGGGGTCAGGGTGGCAGCTTGACCTTGAAGGAGGGAAGGGCACTCAAAGGCAACATCAGCTCCAGGCTGATTCCCACTAGGCCAGACCACCACTCCTGTACCCATGCTGATACCAATATGCCCCCCACAGCCGCAGGACCTCTCTCTGTGGGTTAGAGAATTCCTCCAGGGACCACACAGACAATTCTCAAGAGCTGATAAGTTAAAATTCAGGATCAGACACACTCAGCCTCGACTGCCTGCCAGCATGTCTCTCTCTGCTCTTTGACCTCACAGCCACGTGGCCCCTTTGCTTCTGCCCTTCTCAGACACTGTTACAAAACTCTTTTAGTGCTCCCTCTAAGTGCCCCCAGGGTACTCCTCTGGAAGCTCCAGCTCCCTGCTTGAGTTAGGAAACCCTGCTCCCTCTAACAAGTGCCCTGCAAGCAAGCCCACTGGCGCTCTGCTGTCTCCCTCTCTAGGCTGGGAAGCCACCACTGGATCTTGAGCTCTTGGTGCAGCTGCCGCTGCTTCTCTGGTTTCACAGTTCTTTGCCTCCTGGATCAAGGTTAGTGTGTAGGGATTTTAGGCTCCAAAGGACACACTCTGCTCCCAACTTTTCTTCTTTGATGGGAGCCAGATCCGACCCCACCCTTTCAGCTTCTGAGATGGCTCCTTTGCCACAAGTTGGCAAACAGACCATTCCCCAGGTTCCTTACAACCCTGTGTGTGTGGCCCACCCAGTCATTTGGTAGAAGTCACAAAGATTATGGCTAGATGCACCGTACCGAGCAACTCACTGCACCAACCAGCTCTAGCAGGAGTCGCTCCTCGTTTCTCCCAGTTGCCGTTCTTATCACCACACTTGAGAAGAACTGCAACGGCTTATAATTTTATTTTGAGTGATAGCATGTAAGATAATGTGGACATACAGAGGCTTGTTTTAAAATAATGGCTTTATGCACGTTTTCTCCTCAGAATCTAGAGTATTTTCATTTGTAGGGGACCAAGATGTCAGATGACAACAAAGCTGCCATTGCAGCAGAAAAGGAGATTCTGAACTTGAAGTTACCCCCCATTGTCCGTCCCCCAGAGGGCCTGGGTGTGGATACACCGTTCCAAAGCAAGCTGCTTCACTACCGAAGATCTAAAGAGCAGCAGAAGATGATGAACCAGTTAGTGTAAGTGGCATATTAGCAAATGTTTCTTTCTTTGGATTCAAATGAAATGTTTGCTGCTGATACTCTTTTTTTTTAATTAAAATGGGGCTCTTATAACAATCCATACGTCAGTTATATTAAGCACATTTGTACATACGTTGCCATTATTATTTTATAAACATTTACTTTCTATTGAGCCCTTGGTATTAGCTCCTCTTTTTTCCTCCCTCCACCCTTCCACCCTTGTGACTCCTCAATAAATTATAAATTATTATTATTTTCATTTCTTACACTGACCGTTGTCTCCCTTCCCCCATGGTTTCTGTTGTTCATTCCCCTGGAGGGGATGTGTGTGTGGTTATGTGCCAATCACTGAAATGGGTTCCCTCTTCCCTCCCACCTCTCCCCGCTGTACCCCTATCCTCCTGGTATAGCTACACCAATTCTTGTGCCTGGATTCTGTAGGTCATGAGCTCTTTTCTCTTACCTGTACCTGTGCACATGTTCCGGTTTAGCCCGCAGTGGAAGGCAGGACTGGGGTCATGATAGTGAGGGGTGAGGAAGCCTCAAGGAACCAGAGGAATATTATGTGTTTCATCTGTGCTATACTGTACCCTGGTTGACTCATCCTTTCTTTGTGACTCTTCTCTGAGGACATGTCCCATTGTCTACAGATGGGTTTTGAGTCTCTGCTTCGACCAGCTTGTTAGAACAAAGTGTTCTTGCATTGAGGGAGGGCATGAGCAGAGGCCCAAAGATCTACTACCTCAGTGTATTGCCATATAAATTTATGTACATAATCTAATACCTCTGTTTTTATGAATTAATGTATTTACATATACATATACCTATGCTTATACCTCTATCCATAGCTTTTCTTCCTAGATCTTTCCTCCATTTCCTTTTACCATCCTCCTGCCCCACCATCACACTCACACTTCTGCCTCTTAGTAATTCCTCTCAGCTAGATTGCTGTTGCTCCAACACCCTCAGGATCTCTACATCTTGCTCATTGTTGATTTTAAATCCCTAGTTGTTCCCCTGCTAATGACTGTTTGCTCACTGCTCCCTTCCCTCACCTTCTTCTCCCCCTAAGTCCCTCAGGAACCATGCTTTCTCCTCGAGCTTGCTTACCATGACTATCTTACATAAGAAGACAAACCAACAATAACAGAGACAAAACAAAAGATTGACTAAAAAGAGAAAGGGGAAAAAAGGATAATAATAACTAGCAAAAAAACAACCAAAATGAAAAAATATGCTGTCAATATTCTTATGAAAATATTTAACTATGAAAGTTGATTCATGGGCCAAACACCATTATCAAGTTCAACTAGGGAAATCATTGAAAAACAGCCAAAGTATCAAGAAAAAAACAACTATATAGTGTTTACTCTAGTCAGACATTGTTTTCTTCATGTTACCTGTCCCATTCATTTGCAACTCACAACAATCTTACAAGGTAGGTACTATTATTATCTCTAGGCTCTAGGTTCAAACCCATCAGTCCCCCTGGGGAAGAAAGATGAGACTGTCTGCTCTTCTAAAGAGTTACAGCCTCAGAATCCCGATATAGGGTCACGGTGACTCAGAATCGACTCCATGGCCATGAATTTGCTTTGGGTTTATTGTTCTCTATGCTACGGAGGAAGAAACTGAGGTGCAGAGAAGTTAGGTAAATTGCCCAAGGTCACACAGCTGGGAAATGATAGAGCTGGGGTTGGGATTTAGACTCAGAAAGTTTGGTTCTGGAGTTTACTTGCTTTTATTTAGCACCACACTTCATCCTTTCAATAAATAATAATCAGACTAATCTTTTAAGCCAAATCCTTGAGTTCTACAGATGGCACTTCATTTCAAAAAAAGAAAATGAAGCATCTTCGAATGATTTACAAAAGATTGCAGTAGATTTAGAGAGTAGCATATTATTAGCTATCTGCCCCTGTTAGTTTTGACTCCACAATTATCCCACATTACTGCATTCAACTATTTGCAGTTCTATGGAGGTACTATATTTTCTATAGCTTAGAAATGCTTCCTGACATTTTCTATGTGGCTTTATCTGCCTGAGGACTTACTTCAGGTCTTAAAGATTTAGCTTATGCCTCACCTTTTCTGGGAAGCCTTTTTCTTATACTCTTTGTATAGCTTCAACGCTTTCTGCATATTTTTGTTTGATCATTTACTCAATAACAATAAGCACTTACTGATACCAAACTGCTTTTAGGGAGACCATAGAGAACCTGACGGAAAGGATCCTGTTTGTAAGACACATTCTAGTGGGAGGAGAAAGACAATAAACATGTTTGAATAAGAATATGTTAACTTACTTTCAGATTGTGATAGGTGCTTTGCAGAAATAAGAGAGGGTACTAGAGGTTGAGCCATCAGCAAGAGACCGTAGAGTATTGTCTCTTACATGTTTAGTTGTCTTTCTCCCTCACTTAACTTTGATGTGCTTCAGAACAGCAATCCCAGCACAAAGGACAGAGTTTGTCATATTATTGTTGGTGAATGAATCGGAGAAACCTTACATCGTAGTGTGCTTTACACAGATCTGTAAGTTGTACCACTTTCATTTGGGTGCTTAATTAAAATCACTGCCCTCAAGGCTCACGAAGCATGTTATTAATGTTGTTAGACGTCATCAAGTTGACTGCAACTCAGAGTGACCCTGTATACAACAGACCGAAGTCCTGCTTGGTCTTGTTCCATCTGCATCATTGCTGTGTTTCAGACCATTGTTGCAACTGCCCTGGCTGAGGGTCTCCCTCTGTTTTGCTGACCCTCTGGGAAGCATGATGTTCTTTTCTAGGTGTCGTGGTTATGCATTTGTCTGCTGAATGCAAGGTGAGTGGGTGAGGTCATGTGTGGGTGGCCTTGGGTAGAATTGGGCCTCATATTAGGACCAGTTCTTGGGAATATTTGACTGAACCAACCATTTTCCTACTTTTCAGATGCGTAGGAATGAACCTTTGTTCTTCCTTGGCTGTTAACTCCTTGATTCAGATCAGAGTTTCTCTCTCTCTCTCTTTTTAAATCATTATTTTAGGGGCTCATACAACTCGTATCATAATCCATACATGCATCAATTGTGTAAAGCACATCTGTACATTCATTGCCCTCATCAAAACATTTGCTCTCCACTTAAGCCCCTGGCATCAGGTCCTCATTTTTTCCTCTCCCTCCCCACTGCCCCTCCCTCATGAACCCTTGATAATTTATAATTTATTATTTTGTCATATCTTGCCCTGTCCGAAATCTCCCTTCACCCACTTTTCTGTTGTCTGTCCCCCAGGGAGGAGATCACATGTAGATCCTTGCAATGGGTTCCCCCTTTCCAATCCACCCTACTTCTACGTTCCCAGTATCGCCACTCACACCACTGGTCCTAAAGGGATCATTCACTCTGTATTCCCTGTGTTTCTGGTTCCTATCTGTACCAGTGTACATCCTCTGGTGTAGCCATATTTGTAAGGTAGAATTGGGATCATGATAGGCAGTGGGGAGCATTTAGGAACTAGAGGAAAGTTCTATTTTTCATCATTGTTACATCGCACCCTGACTGGCTCATCTCCTCCCTGAAACCCCTCTGCCAGGGGATGTCCAGTGGCCTACAAATGGGCTTTGGGTCTCCACTCCACACTCCCCCCTTCATTCACTATGATAAGATTTTTTTGTTCTGATGATGTCTGATACCTGATACCTTTGACCTGATACCTTTGACACCTCGTGATTGCACAGGCTGGTGTGCTTCTTCCATGTAGGCTTTGTTGCTTCTGAGCTAGATGGCCACTTGTTTACCTTCAAGCCTTTAAGACCCCATACGCTATATCTTTTGATAGCCAGGCACCATCAGCTTTCTTCGCCACATTTGCTTATGCACCCATTTACCTTCAGCGATCGTATTATGGAGATGAGCACACAATGATAAGATTTTTAGTTTTTTGATGCCTGCTAACTGATTCCTTCGGCACCTCATGATCACATAGGCTGGTGTGCTTCTTCCATGTGGGCTTTGTTACTTCTGAGCTAGATGGCCGCTTGTTTAACTTCAAGCCTTTAAGACCCCCAACCCTATATCTTTTGATAGCTGAGCACCATCAGCTTTCTTCACTACATATGCTTATTCACCCGCTTTATCTTCAGCGATTATGTCAGGAAGGTGAGCATCATAGAATGCCAATTTAATAGAAGTATTCTTGCATTGAGGGAGTACTTGAATGGAGGCCCAATGTCCTTCTGCTACCTTAATACTAAACCTGTAAATATATGCACATAGATCTATTTCCCCAACCTCATGTAAATATATTTGCATATATGCATGCCTTTATCTAGACTTCTATAAATGCCCTTTGCCTCCTAGCTCTTTCCTCTATTTCCTTTTACTTTCCTTCTGTCCCACTATCATGCTCAGTCCCCACCTGGGTTTTAGCAATTCTTCTTGGTTACATTACCCTTGATTATGCCCTACCAGGCCTCCCACACCCTCCTCACCACCAATTTGGATCACTTGTTCCCTTGTCCCTGGGTTTGTTAACACCACTTCCTTCCCACTCCCCTCCACCTCCCCATATCCCATGTTCCCCCAGAACTGTCGGTCCCGTTGTTTTCTCCTCCAGATTGTTCATCCAGCCTATCTTATTTAGACAGACTTGCAGAGATAATAACATGCACAAAATCAAGACACAGCAAAACCAAGCAACAATATACAACAAAACAACAACCCATGACAACAAAACAAAACACAACAAGAAAGAAAAGCTTGTAGTTAGTTCAAGGATCGTTTGTTGGCCTTTAGGAGTGTTTTCCAGTCCAGTCTTTTGGGGCACAATGCCCTGACCCCAAAGTCTACCTTCAGCATTCCCTGGGGACCTCGCCACTCCGTTCTCTTGCTGTTCTGTTGCAGCCCCTTAGTGTTTTGCCTAGGTGTGGTGGGATCAGATCGGGCAAAATTCCCACACTGTGTCTCCAGTGTTGTCCCCTGTAGGACTATGGGTCAGTGAGGGGCGTCGTGTCTCATAGTGGGCCGGCCCTGTGGTCTTCTCTGGGGACTGGCTGCTCTGATTGGGAACATCATCCTCAGGGCCTGGTGGCAGGGTTTCTCTCTTTCACTGAATTTCTCACATAATTTAAAAAATTATTCGGGGTTTGTTTATTCCTTTCTTTTTCATTGTTAATTAACCAAAAACACCAACCGCACTGCCATTGAGTTAATTTTGACTCACAGCAGCCGCATCGGACCATATACAAAACAAAAACAGAATAAAAGACTTACTTTAGTATTCTTCCTATCCCTTATTAATTTGTAGCCAGTTGCAAAAATACGAATTCCAGGCACATATCTTGGCCCACTCTATATGAAAAGCTCAGTCAAAGCCACTAGAGAGGTGTAGTGTCTTCTCCTGTGCTAGTGATGTGCCACAGCGAGAATGTGGACAAGAGAGCCTTTTCCTCTGCACTGGTCAAGTAAAGCACGGCATTCTGGGATACTGCTTCCAGGGGTATTTCTGCTCCCTTGTATACTAAAGGTGAGAAACAAATTACCAGCCTGGTATGTCAGATGGTAGTAAGTGCAATGAAGCAAGAGATGGATAGTGAAGTGTGCACTATTATATAAGGGTGAAGGAAGACTTCACTAATTAGATGTTTTTTGAGCTGAGATAACACACTTAAGGTCCTACTGTGCATGGGGATTAATTAAAAAATTATCCAGGTTATGCCCTGTGGGGCTTAATCAAGGGCAATGTAGCAGGGAGGAATTACTAAACCCGAATGAAGGCTGAACATGATGGTGGGACAGAGGAAAGTAAAAGGAAATAGAGGAAAGAAAGAGGAGGCAAAGGACATTTATACAGGCCTAAATACAGGCATGTACATATGTAAATATATATAATGAGAGGGGAATAGAACTATGTACTTATATCTATATGTTAAGAATTATGGTTGCAGATGGACATTGTACTCAAGTACTCCCTCAACACAAGAACACTTTGATCTAATAATCCAGCATTCTGTGATGTTCACCTTCCCTACACAATCGCTGAAGACAAATGGGTGCATAAGCAAATGTGGTGAAGAAAGCTGAAGGTGCCGGATATCAAAAGATATAGCATCTGGGGTCTTAAAGACTTGAAGGTAAACGAGCGGCTGTCTAGCTCAGAAGCAACAAAGCCCACATGGAAGAAGCACACCAGTGTGATCATGAGGTGTCGATGGGCTCAGGTATCAGGCATAAAAAGAGACCCAGAACAAAATCATACCCAATGTTAATGTGGTTGGGGGCATGGACTACAGACCAAATGCCCACCTGTAGACAATTGGACATCCCCTCACATAGGAGTCACAGGGAAGAGATGAGACACACAACTTTCCTCTAGTTCTTTGGTGCTTCCTTCCCCCCACTATCATGACCTCAATTCTATCTTATAAATCGGATTAGACCAGAACATGCACACTGCTACAGATAAGAGCCCACAACACAGGAAATCCAGGAGAGGTAAACCCCTCAGGACTAGCAATGAGAGTAGTAGGAGGGTTAGGAGAGGATGAGGGGAGAAAGGGGAAATGGATCACAAGGATCAATCTAGAACCCCCTCCCAGGGGGATGAATAATGGAAAAGTGGGTGAGGGTAACAGAGGATAATGTAAGATATGAAAATAATAATCTGTAACTTATCAAGGGTTTGTGAGGGAGGGCGAGTAGGGGAAGGAGGGGGAAGAAATGGGTAGCTGATATCAGGAGCTCAAATGGAAAGAGAATGCTTTGAAAATGATGTTGGTGGTAAGCACAAAATGAGAAGTACAACATGAGTCCACTGAGGTAAGCTCTAAAAAAATGCAAAAGAGGCATAGGGAAAATTTACTGTATACAAACATTCCTGGGGTGAGGTCCAGGAAGTATGGCAGGGGCCAGACCAAATCCAGGGATACATATGGTAGCCAATGAGAAAGCAGGGGGAAAATGAAGGAAAAATGGATAGAAGGGATACAGGGGACTAACCCACCCAAGGAGAGGGTATTGCTTATATCTCCACAGGGAAAGAGGGACTAGACTTTAAGCCAGTGCTCCAAAATGTGAATGCAATATACTGGCATGAAGCAGGGAACCGGTAGAGAGCTCTGAGGGGCCAGCCCCAATCCCAACTACATGAACAGCTGTCCCTCCCACCAGAAGAATTCAGAGGACAGCACTGAAGCCACAGTTCAGAGAGAGGGACATGTCCGATCAGAGCACATGGGAGCAAATGAAGGGGCCGCAAGAGCACATCTTGGTCCACCAAACCTTGAGGAGGATATCCCTGCTCAGAGCAGCCAATGCACAGAGAGGACCATATGGCTGGCCCCATTACAAGACATGACATCCCTAACTGACCCATAGCCCTACAGGGAACAACACTGGAGACACAGTGTGGGAATTGTGCCTGACCTGACCCCACCACACCCAGGCAAAACCCTAAGGGCTTGCAACAGAACAGCAAGGGGAACAGAGCAAAGAAGTCCTGAGAGAATACCAAAAATAGACTTTGGGGCCAAGGCATGCCACCCCATCGGACTCGACAGGAAAACACTCCTAAAAATCAAGAAACAGACCTGGAACTATTTATAAGCTTTTCTCTCTCTCTTTTTGTTATTGGTTTTGTTGTTGTTTTGTTTTGCTCTGTCTTGTTTTTGTGCATATTATTATCTCTGCAGGTCTATCTAGATAAGATAGACCGGATAAACAATGTGGAGGAAAAATACAATGGGAAAGGCAGTTCCGGGGGACATGGGAGAGGGAGAGGTGAGGGAAAGGAAGTGGTGTTAATAAACCCAGGGCCAAGGGAATAAGTGATCCAAAATCGGTGGTGAGGAGGGTGTAAGAGGTCTGGTAGGGCTGGATCAAGGGCAATGTAACCAAGAGGAATTACTGAAACCCAAATGAAGGCTGAGCATGATAGTGGGACAAGAGAAAAGTAAGGAAATAGAGGAAAGAACTAGGAGGCAAAGGGCATATATAGAGGTATAAATACAGGCATGTACATATGTAAATACATATATATGATGATGGGGAAATAGATCTATGTGAATATATTTATAGGTTTAGTATTAAGATGGATATTGGGCCTCCACTCAAGTACTCCCTCAATTCAAGAACATTTTGTTCTATTAAACTGGCATTTCATGATGCCAGACGCAACAAAGCACACCAGCCTGTGTGATCACAAGGTATCGAAGAGATCAGGTATTAGGTATCAAGGAACAAAAAAATCATATCATGGTGAATGAGGGGGAGTGCAGAGTGGGGACCCAAAGCCCATCTGTAGGCAACTGGAAGGGTTGGGGGGAAGGTTGGGGGGAGGAGAAGGGTTGGGGGGAGGAGATGAGCCAGTCATGGTGCAGTGTAGCAATGACAAAACTTACAACTTTCCTTTGGTTCTTAAATGCTTCTTCCCCACTATCATGATCCCAATTCTAACTTACAAATCTGCCTAGACCAGAGAAGGTACACTAGGAACTGGAAATACAGGGAATTCTGGACAGATGAACTCCTCAGGACAAGTGGTGAGAGGTGGAGGGAAGGTGGAGTAGAAAGGGGGAACTGATTACAATGATCTATATATAACCCCCTCCCTCAGGGAAACACAACAGAAAAGTGGGTGAAGGGAGGCGTTGGTCAGTATAAGACATGACAAAATAATGATTTATAAATTATCAAGGGTTCATGAAGGAGTGGGGTGGGAAGGAAGGGGCAAAATGAGCTGATATCAGGGGCTCAAGTAGAAATCAAATGTTTTGAGAATGAAGATGGCAACAAATGTACAAATGTGCTTGATACAATGGATGGATGGATGGATTGTGATAAGAGTTGTGTGAGCCCCCAATAAAATGATTTAAAAAAAAAGAAAATGATGATGGCAGCATATCTATAAATGTGCTTGACACATTGGATGAATGTATGGATTGTAATAACAGATGTAAGAGCCCCCAATAAAAGTATTTAAAATTTTTTTCCAGGTTATAATTTTTAAAAAGTAAATGGATTTTTATTTTATACCTCACCCTTTTGCACATGAATAATCATAGGTATTGGGATTTCTCATAGTTAATTTCGTTAAGAAATAACACTTGAATATGTAATCTTAAGGTAATAGGAAAAACTACATGAATTGTAATGTTTTAACCACATATTCTAATATTATCTTAAGGAGAGCCATATATGTTTCTAATTATAAATTTCAGAATTGATGGAGCCAAAAAAAACCTAGACAAAACACTGCATAAGAGAATACCTCCACTACCAGAGCCAGATTACCCTTCTACCGTGAGTTAAAATTCCTCTTTGAAATGGGATTTTGGATAAGTTAAGTTAAATTTGGAAGGTTATCCTCTTATCATTTTAATTCTTAATTTCTTTTGAGGTAATTTTACTATAATTAATGTTTTAAGAGTGATATAGATTCATTTTAAGCTATCTAATTTCCAACTTTTCTCACTGGCTTAATTATATCTTGTTTATTTGTTTTTGACAGATGTCCAGCGAAATTAAAAAAAAAGGAGTGAGTTCAAGTCTTTATGTTTCTTATTTTGAAATGCCCACTGTAGTTCCTTCTAAGACCGCCTGCCAAAAGGAAGACATTTAGAAACTGAGATTTCTACTTTCTCTGTCAAGGAGAGCAAGCATGTTATGGAGGACAGTATGAGTTCTGGGTGGTATTTTTCTTGCCATTCATTATTTAAGGATTCGTTGTATAAATGTTTCAGTTAGTCAAACTATTAAAAAAAGGAAAGAAAAAATAGTTACGATGGCCGTTATAAGGTTTTTTTAGGGCAAGAGTTTGATGTAATTCAAATCAAATTCACTGTCATAGTTACTTTTAGTGACCCTATAGAACAGTGTAGAACTGCCCCTGTGGGTTTTCGAGATTGTAACTCTTTTGGGGGGTAAGAAAGCCTCTTCCATGGAGTGACTACCTGTTGACCATGAGGTTAGCAGCCCAACATATAACCACCATGCCACCAACTCCAAGAGTTTGACATCTTGATGGTTATTTAGTCACTCAACCAACACTTGTTCTGAGGGTCTGCTTTGCTAGCCACCTGCTGGACACTAGAGATTTGAAAACGAAGACATTGACTGTGTGGAGAATGAGAAAGGCCTGAAATGTGATGGGTGAACATATAAAACATGTAAGATGTCTTTAATGGCAAAGGATGTGTAAATGTATGGGGCTGCTTACACACAAGAGGAAGCTATGCAGCAAGCTTCCAGGTTGGTGGACAGGTTTCCCAAGTGTCCTGTACTTTCTTTTGGGGAGAATAGATTGAGGAGTACACCACTGTGTGGGCAGAGGATATTTGCAAGAGCCTCATTTAGCTACTTCAAAGGTTACTTGTTTGTTTTACATGTCTGCCTCCTGTTTCCTCCTGTCCCATTTTTTTTTGGAGCCTTTCCTGTGTGTAGCTGCCTCTTTACTAGGTTAAGAACTGATACAAAACACGCCCAGAACATCCACAGGTATTTAATGGGAAGCTGGATGCCATGAGACATATTTGTCAGTTCTTATTGTTTTGGTGCCTCATAAACTAAAACAGGAGCGAATCCAGAAACCGTCATTCACTCCTGAATGTGCTGCAAAGCCTCTACATAGACCTCACACCATGTATAAACATTAGCTGAAAATCGATCATTGATTTAAATGTAAATGCAAAACCATAACAACTTAAGAAAAAAGAATTCTTAGACATGACACCATAAAAAGTAACAGGATGTATGTATGGATTGTGATAAGAGTTGTATGAGCTCCCAATACAATGATTAAAAACAAACAAACAAACAATGGTGGCTTGTAGTCCAGGGGAAGGAGCTTGGTGACATCATTCTTGTACTAAAGATGTACACCACCTTTTCTTATAATTTTATTTGATAATCAACTGTTAGTTTTCATCCACATTGGCTTGGGTTTGTGAATATGGGACAGGTGTGTAAATGACTGATGTATTGTTTGGTGAATCTTCGTCCTGGTTATGTTACCTGGACAATCATACCTGGATATGTTACAACAGAGAATTCCTGATTCCTTTGGCCCACGCAGTGTTGTTGAACTTGGTGTTGCACATCTGGTGTCCCGTCTTCTTCATGGCAAATTTCTAAATCTCCTGAGGGCATGCTTTTTGAGGCCCATGCCATGGATGTGCTTGTGAGCACTGATGGCGTCCTAACAGGAAGGCCCTTCATCTCACCGCTCCCCTTTGTGGGAGCTGTAGTGCAGGGACCCACACTGCCTACTCAAAGACTTGCTGCACAATGAAGGCTGATTGCTAGTTTAACTTTTTGCTTTTTTGTGGGTAGTAAAAGCAGAGGTTCTCGTTGGGCTTCTTTCAGTTACCAAAACTGGTACCACTGTAGATTTTTGTAAAAGCAAAGTAGCATAAAGCCAACTTTCGAAAAGCTGAGGCCTACCTGTACATGATTTGACTAAAAAAAAAAAAAAGCGCTTTTTGCTAAAGGAATAACTTAGAGCTTACAAAATTCTAAGGGCCAAATATATTCTTATCTTACGAGATGAAGGTCTGAGGTCTAAAACTCAAAGCGGTCTAAGTTAGGAATACATTATTGTAATAATGAATATAAAGTCTGCTATGCCATAACCGCTAACTGTCTGGTCAGCCATTTGAAACCAGCAGCAGCTCAGAAGAAAGGCAGGCTTTTCACTCCCGTCGATGTTACGGTCTTTGAAACTCACAAGGACAGTCAGTCTACCTTGTCCCATGGGGTCGTATGAGTCAGAATGAACTTGATAGCAGGGAGTGTATCTGACCATATCATGACTTGACTTAGACCTTGAACTCGACCTCATTTGGAAAGCATTTGTTAAGTTTGAGGGATTGAGAAAATATCTTCCTTGTTTGTAACAAATTAATTTATTAATATGATACTTAATAAATGTCTACTCTGTACTTGGTTCTGTGCTGGATGCTAAAGGTTGGTGAAGAAGAGAGGAAACATTTTTGCTTTTGTGGAGTTCATATTTTAATGCAGTAGGCATGTAATAAACACATTTTAAAAATTGTGTTAAGTACTCGGATGGAAATGCAGGCTAGTATGACAGAGATGGGCTGGGAGGGGCGTGGGACTCTCAATTTAGGTTAGTGGGAGCCCTTCAAGCTGACACTTGTTGGCATACCCTGTCACTGAGCACTTTCTTAGGACTTACACAGATGTTCCCGACTCTCCTTTATTTTCCTAGTTCCAGTGCTAGAATCAGCCATTTCACCAAGGAATTCTTTTAGTGGAGAGTGGTATTTGGAAACCATGATTGGAGTATTAGGGTATATCTTAGAGAACAATTAGCTATAAAAAAATCCTGATTCTAACTAAACACCATAGGATTTTCCCCTCTGTTCATATTTGTAGCTTCTCTGAGTTTGAGTTGATTTGATGGCAGTGAGCTTGTATTTGTTTTCCATATTAGATTTCTTTTCTTTAAACCTATCTTAACAATTTTTTTAAGATGTGCAAAACTGTGACATGATTTAAAAGTCAGAAATATACCCCAAAAGCTCAAGCCAAATTCACTGCCATCGAGTCGATTGTGACTCATGGTGACTCTGCAGGACAGAGCAGAACTACCCCTATAGGTTTCTGAAACCATAACTCTTCATTGGAATTGAAAGCCTTGTGTTTCTTGTTTGGCGTGGCTGGTAGTTTCATACTGGTGACATTGTGGTTAGCAGCTCAACCAAAGTGTAACCGCTGCGCTGCCAGCGCGCCTGACTATACCCAAAGGTGTACTCAAAGATGGATCTTCTTTTTCCTAGTCATTCCATCGCTCGTGCTTTCTATTCCAGTTCAACCCAGTCCCCTTAGGTAACCAGTTTCACTACTTTCTGATTTAATTTTGCACAGATAATAGATTTCTATTTCCCCACTTATGTTATATAAGATGTAGCTAGTCTTTTTCATTTTTTAATTTATCAAAAATATATCCTAGGAATCACTCCATCAATCCACAAAGAATTATCTGGTGATGCTATCTGGTAAGTGCTGGGCTGCCACCTGCATGGTCTTTGGTTCAAACCCACCAGCCTCTCTGAGGGAGAAAAATGAGGCTGCCTACTCCTGTAAAGATTTATAGCCTTAGGAACCCTATAGGGGCATTATAAGTTGAAATAGACTTGATGGCAGTGGAAGGGAATTCTTTTGTATCACTGCATAGACTATCATTGTATAGCTGTATAATAATTTACTGAAATACTCTTAAATGTTTCCAGTATTTTGTTGCAATGACTACCCTATATACATATATTTTCATATTGTTGTAGGTGCGTATTTAGTTTCTAGAAGTGGTATTGCTGGGTGAATCTGTTAGATATTGTCAAATTCTTCTTTGAAAGAGTTGTGCCAATATAAATTCCTGTTAGCCATTTATGACAGAGTCTGAATAATATCAACAGAATATAGACTGATCCTTCTTATGTTTTGGCTAATCTCATAGGTGAGAAACAGTATCTCAGTTTAGTTTTAATATATTTTCTCTAATCATGAGTGAGATTGAACATATTTTCATATGATTAAGGGATATATATCTATTTTGGGGTATGTGTGTAAAAGTTTAGTTTTAAATCTTCTGTTAATTTTTTTTGTTGTTTTTTTAAACATTTTATTAGGGGCTCATACAACTCTTATCACAGTCCATACATATACATACATCAATTGTATAAAGCACATCTGTACATTCTTTGCCCTAATCATTTTCTTTTTTTTCTCCTCTTTTTTTACATTTTATTAGGGGCTCATACAACTCTTATCACAATCCATACATATACATACATCAATTGTATAAAGCACATCCATACATTCCCTGCCCCAATCATTCTCAAAGCATTTGCTCTCCACTTAAGCCCTTTGCATCAGGTCCTCTATTTTTTCCCCTCCCTCCCCTTTCCCCCCTCCCTCATGTGCCCTTGGTAATTTATACATCGTTATTTTGTCATATCTTACCCTATCCGGAGTCTCCCTTCCCCCCCTTCTCTGCCATCGCCTCTCCCAGGGAGGAGGTCACATGAGGATCCTTGTAATCAGTTCCCCTGTTCCAACCCACTCACCCTCCACTCTCCCAGCATCGCCCCTCACACCCTTGGTCCTGAAGGTATCATCCACCCTGGATTCCCTGTGCCTCTAGCCCTCATATGTACCAGTGTACAACCTCTGCCCTATCCAGCCCTGCAAGGTAGAATTCGGATCATGGTAGTTGGGGGGAGGAAGCATCCAGGATCTTGGGGAAAGCTGTGTTCTTCATTGGTACTACCTCGCACCCTGACTGACCCATCTCCTCTCCTAAACCCCTCTATGAGAGGATCTCCATTGGCCGACACTTGGGCCTTGGGTCTCCACTCTGCACTTCCCCCTTCATTCAATATGGTATGTATACACACACACACACACACACACACACATATATACACACATATATCTTTTTTTTTTTTTTGCATGATGGTCCCTTTGGCACCTCGTGATCGCACTGGCTGGTGTGCTTCTTCCATATGGGCGTTGTTGCTTCTGAGCTAGATGGCCGCTTGTTCATCTTCAAGCCTTTAAGAACCCAGACACTATCTCTTTTGATAGCCGGGCACCATCAGCTTTCTTCACCACATTTGCTTATGCACCCATTTGTCTTCAGCGATCCTATCATGGAGATGTGCAGCCAATGATATGATTTTTTTGTTCTTTGATGCCTGATAACTGATCCCTTCAGGACCACTCGATCACACAGGCTGGTGTGTTCTTCCATGTGGACTTTGTTGCTTCTGAGCTAGATGGCTGCTTGTTTATCTTCAAGCCTTTAAGACCCCAGTCACTATCTCTTTTGATAGCCGGGCACCATCAGCTTTCTTCACCACATTTACTTGTTCACCCACTTTGGTTTCAGCAGTTGTGTCGGGAGAGTGAGCATCATAGTGTTCCAATTTAATAAAAGAAAGTATTCATGCATTGAGGGAGTGTTTGAGTAGAGGCCCAAGGTCCTTCCGCCACCTTAATACTTGACCTATAAATATAGACACATAGATCTATTTCCCCATCCTCCTATATATATTTGCATGTACATGTCTTTGTCTAGACCTCCATAAATGCCCTTTGACTCCTAGCTCTGTTAATTTTTAATGGTTATTTTTTTCTTCTACTAGTCTTAAAGCATGTTTTGATTCTTTATCTGAGTTTCATGTTGCAAATATTTTCTCTCAGACTGTTAATATTATTATATTTTATTTGTTTTGATGTTTTTGCTATACTGTGTTTATTTTTATTCAGTCAGAATGTACAAACTATCCACCACCACCCCACTGGAATTTGAATCACAGTTAGAAAGTTTCCTCCTACACTCAAGTTATAGAAGAATTCATCCATGTGTTTTTCTAACCCTTGTATAGTTTCATTGTTTAATTTAAATTCCTGATCTATTTGGAGTTTTCTTATACATGATATAAATTAGGGATTGAATTTGTCTTCTCCCAACAGCTACCAGTTGTCCCAGCACTATGTGTTTAAACTGCCATCATTGCCTCATTTACTTTACTGACACACGTATCATATGTTAACATTTTCCACATATTACTGTTTCTGCACTTTTTATTCTTTTACACTGGTCAGCTGGTCTATTCATATACCTGTGAGACACTGCTCTAATTGTGGAGGCTTTGCAGTGTAGTGGAACGTCTGTCTCCCAGGGGATTCCCTTATCGATTCTCTTTTTCAGGGCTCTCCCAGCTCATCCTTCATGCTTATTTTTCTACACAAACTTTAGGATTAGCTTATCTAGATCCATAAAAATGGATGTAGATATTTTTGTTGACAGTGTGTTGAAATACATTTGGGACAATATGAAATATTTGTGGTGTTTAAAGCCCTTGCCGTAAATTCTACTTTTGTGGGGCTTCATATCTCTGTAGGAGAATTTATGAAACTATCGTGTAGGAATAGAATCCCAAGAGACTTGGGCTTCGTTTTGTTCACTATGCTATTGTATCCTCAGCCTTCAGAACAATGCCTGAATACTTATAGTTAATTAATGTTTATTGACTGAAGGAATAAAAAGTTAGATAAAGGATGTATGTTGCCTTAAGAAATTGAAGAAAATGTTAAGGATGTTCATTTGATGTGCACTTATAAAGAAAGGGATAATATGGCTTCTTTTAGATCACAGTTGTTGTTTTTTTGACCTCGGGCGCCCGCGGGCCCAAGATCACAGTTTTATATATATTTAATTCTGAAAGCAGTGATATTAAGAGTGTTATTTTGAGAAGATAGAGCGCAATAGTCACACTGAAATGCTACCTATGTGGAATGTTTAATTGTTTTCTTATTATGTTCCCAGTTGAACTATAAGTACATGAAAAGATGTGTAGAAAGTAGTCCTATCGTACCTATTCAGCAGGAATGGCTGGATAACATGTTAACGCTGATACCTGAGTCTTTAAAGGAGGGGAAAAAAAGAGGAGAACTTGTTGAAAGTCTCATAAGTGAGGTCTCAAATGACTTTGAAAGCAGCATGAAGAGATACTTGGGTAAGTAGCATCTAACATGGGATCTCGGTGAGGGCACCTGCCAATAGCATCTAGCAAATGTCAGTTCTCTTTTACTTCCTATTGTGAAGTAAACTGTTACCCAGAAATGTGTGTGGCTATGTTAATAAGCCATAATTAATATCGTCCAGGAGGCCTGGTGATGAAAGGGATTAGGAATTGGACTGCTAACGGAAAGTTCAGTTGTTTGAAACCACCAGCTGCTCCATGGAGAAAGATGAGGCTTGTGCTGTCTGTAAAGATGTGCAGCCTCGAACGCCATCGGGCACTTCTAGTCGGCCTCACAGGGACGACTTCATTGGTGGATATCTGGAATCTCTTGTGAACTACGAAAGAAATTAAATAAGCAAGTTAAGAGGAGATGAAGTAAGATAGAGGCTAAGATATATCTCCAAGGGACCAAGAAGGAGAAGCTGAAGAGACAAGTCCCTTCCTCTGGTGCTGACAGACAGGGAAAGCCTTCTGCCAGAGCTGGTGCTCTGCGTCCAGACTGGGAGCCTCCTAACGGTGGCAAAATCAATTCCTGTTTGTCAGAGCTTCCTCTTTGTGGTAGTCTATTACAATCGCACTAGGTAACTAAAATGTCTTTGCTTTTTTTCTTTTTCCTCAGCGAATCAAGCATAAAAACAAACACAATCAGTGAGGAAGTAAATGGACACTATTTGGTTCTTAGATATGATGTTTATTTAGTGGTGCTGAGTTTATAACTTAGTAAAAATCTTTTGTGACTTAACAGTATTTTTTGTAATTTTATGTGCTTATCGTTAATAGATTATTATTATTTTGCCTTGACCTTATAATTGTAGCTATTCTATTTGAAGGATTTTAAAGAACATGCGAACAAAGACTTGTACTTATGGGAGTTTAACCTTTGCAATTTTTATTGGAATAAATATTCTTAAATGTCCATACCAGAGACTTTTGAGTGGATATGGCACCGTAACTGAGAACTTACCAAAGCATGACTGTTGTTTAATTACTTTTCAAAGTAAGCCAAAATGCTACCAAGACTTTGACTTTGTTTCAAAGACAGGGGTGCAACGATATCCTCTAATATAAAAGCAAAACCAGAAACTTTGATATACTTAGGGTTTGCAAGAATTCTCAATAGTATCCCATGTCTATTTTAGTGAAGAGTGTGCTCGTGAAACCACCAGTGAAATGGCTTGAAGATGAAGGAGCCCCTTTATTTGAATCCCCTTTGTGAGTAAATCATGTTAAGTACATTACTTCATGTAAATTAAAAAAGATAATAATGCTATATTGTCATTTTGGTGAAAGTTCATACAACAAATTAAGTTCCCATTTGGCAAAATCCACAGAATTGCTCAATGACATTGTGCTGCATTTTCCAGTATTTTCTTTTACTGCGCTCTGGTTATCCCACTTCCAGGGCTCTGGTTTCTCTGCCTTCCCACACACATCTTCTCCTCTTCACTTTTAGGGTCACAGATGTTTTTAAAACAAAAACAAAACAAACTGGACTACCAACTGTACTCATGGGCAATATCATTTATGGTGTGTGACAGTTCATTATTTCACGAAAAGGTGACTTTAGGGAATAATTTTGGTTGAAGGTTATAGAAGCAGTGTTCTCAACCTGTGGGTCATGACCCCTTTGGGGGTCAAACGACTCTTTCATAGGGGTCGCCCGATTCATAACAGTAGCAAAATTACAGTGTGAAGTAGCAGTGAAACTAATGTTCTGGTTGGGGGTCCCCACCACATGAGGACCTGTATGAAAGGGCCGGGCCTGAGGAAGGTGGAGAATCGCTGATACAGACTATCTCAGGGCAGCAGTTTCAAGGCAACCTCTACTTTCACCTGGTCCAATAAGTCTGGACTTTTTAAGAATTTACTTTCTGTTCTGTGTTTTTCTCTTATTCTATCTTGGGAAAAGTTACTTAAAATAAAATCTACTCCCAACCACAAAAACCTCTCCCCTCAAAACAGAAGAGAAGGCGAAACCCAGGGACAAGGGAACACAAGTGATCCAAATCAGTGGCAAAGAGGGTGTAAGAGGCCTGGTAGGGCTTGATCAAGGGCAGAGTAACGAGAGGAGTTACTGAAACCCAAATGAAGACTAAACATGACAGTGGGACAAGAGGAAAGTAAAGGGAAATAGAGGAAAGAACTAGGAGACAAAGGGTATTTATAGAGGTCTAAATACAGGCATGTACATATGTAAATATATATATGAGGATGGAGAAATAGATCTGTGTTCATATATGTATAGGTTTAGTATTAAGGTAGCAGATGGACATTGGATCTCTACTCAAGTACTCACTCAGTGCAAGAACACTTTGTTCTAAACTGTCATTCCATGATGCTCATCTCCCTGACATAATCACTGAAGACAAATGTATACATAAGCAAATGTGGTAAAGAAAGCTGATGGTGCCCAGCTATCAAAAGATATAGCACCTGGGGTCTTAAAGGCTTGAGGGTAAATAAGTGGCCATCTAGCCAAGAAACAACAAAGCCTACATGGAAGAAACACACCAGCCTGTGCGATTACAAGGTGTTGAAGGGATCAGGTATCAGGCATCAAAGAACAAAAAAATCATATCATTGTGAATGTAGGGGAGTGCGGAGTGGAGACCCAAAGCCCATCTGTAGGCATTTGGAAATCCCCTTAAGAAGGGTCATGGGGAGTCGATAAGCCAGTCAGGGTGCAGTGTAGCAACGATAAAACATACAACTTTCCTCTAGTTTCTAAATGCTCCTCCCCACCCCCGCCCACTATTATGATCCCGATTCTACTTTACAAATCTGGCTAGACCAGAGGATGTACACTGGTACATATAGGAACTAGAAACACAGAGAATCCAGGACAGATGATCCTTCGGGACCGGTGATGAAAGTGGCAATACTAGGAGGATAGAGGGAGGGTGGGATGAAAGGGGGAACAGATTATGGGGATCTATGTATAACCTCCTCCCTGGGGGATAGACAACAGAAAAGTGGGAAAAGGGAGATGTTGGACAGTGTAAGATATGACAAAATAATAATTTATAAAATATCAAGGGTTCATGAGGGAGGGGGGGAGGAAGAGGGCAAAAAGAGGAGAGCTGATATTAGGGGCTTAAGTGGAGAGCAAATGTTTTGAGAATGATCGGGGCAACAAATGTACAGATGTGCTTTACACAATTGATGTATGTATGGATTATGATAAGAGTTGTATGAGCTCCCAATAAAATGATTAAAAACAAACAAATTCCCTGTAAAAAAAGAAAAGAAAAAAAATTAAACCAGAATGTGATATTTTCATAGTCAATCCACTAAAGAGATGAATTACAAAGATAGAAGTAAATCACAACCATTCCATAGGGAAAGGCACAGAATCAATGCATGCCTATCTTGCACACAGTTGCTAATTGTCCAGTTCTTCTAGTGCTGGGCCTCTTGATTTCATGCAGATATTCTTCCAGAAAAAAACCCCTAGAAGATAGAGGAGAATTACATGAAGTTACATTTACACACTTTTTATAGAAATAACTTTTACAAGTTATCGAAAGTGGATTCTAACAAAATCCAAGGAGGAGGAATTTGCCTGCATGTTTTCCATTTGTATTTGGCATTCCATCTATCTCATTGCCATCCAGTCATTGCTGACTCATAGCAATCCCCCAATGGATTTCTGAGACTGTAACTGTTTACGTGAGTAGAAAGCCCAGTCTTTGTCCTGAGGATCTCCTGGTGGTACCGTAGCCCATAGTATATCCGTCTCCTGTGGTCCTGATCAGAACAGTTGGTAGCAGGGTACTCACTATCTAGTTGTGGTCTCAGGGTAGAGCAGGCCTTCTTACCTGAGACTTTGTTTTCCTTCTTTCTCCGTTTCTCTTGATGAGTAGGGCCCAATAGTTGTATCTTAGAAGGCTGCTTGCCAATTTTTAAAGACTCCAGATGCTACCCAGGTGGGTACTAAGATAATCTGAATGTTGTGCTGCCAATTGGATAGAGTTGTCTCTTGAGACTGCGGGCCTACGTTTTCATGCACCTTTTGATAACTGATTGAGAATAAACTGATCTTACACTGAAATCTAGACTTGTGAAATTCTGAGGTCTGCTGGACACATCTAAAGCTGCAGCTAGTTCTGCACTGTTCTCTAAAGGTGTCCGAACTGCATCGCTTCCTGGCCTGTCGTGAGTCTCTTTGTCTGCCTGACAGGTTCCTCCACGTACCCTCCTACTCCCAGAGACTGTTCTTTCAGCTCAGCCCATCAGAACTGAATGAGAGCCCAGTGGAAGCTAGCAAGCAAGGCGCTCACACCGGGCATCCTTCATCTGCCTTACAATTTAACTTTGCTTTTTCTAAGATAGTGTACTTTTGAGATCTTGATAGTTTTTATTAACTGTTTCTCTTCCATAGCTCCCACTGGTGACACCTTGCCCACTTTTCTTTCTCCAGTTTTCTCACTTTAATATTGATTCCATGTCATAAAAATTATTTCCAAAACCTTAGGGTTGGTTGTTTTATTCCTGTTTGATATGATGCTTTGCTTTTTCAGAGGCCTGGATTATTCAAACCCGTGGCATTCTAGCTATGTGCAGGCAAGAAACCAAATATTATCTAATTTACACATTGTTCACCCAACCATGAAAATGTTACTTGATGTTGGTTATGCAACATTTGCCAATACAGTTTTGCTGGACTTCACAGGAATACGGTAAAAATCCTGTATTGATTAATTAACATTTTAGATTTGAACGCTTCCTTGCTTGCACCTTTGTTTTTGGCTGTACAATTAAAAAATGTGATTGGTAGATCTTTGACCACTTTCTTTCTATTTTACAATTTAAAAATTATTTTACATATTATAAGAATTGTGTATAAAGACTAAGATCTATTATTTGCTCAAATCTATTTTCTTTTCTTCATAACTAGCGCTAAAGGGCCAATTGACTGTGAAACGTTGAGAAATGATCTATCAATACAAGCTAAAAAAGCAGAAGAGAAGATAATGAACACATGGTACCCAAAGGTCATAAATCTCTTTACCAAAAAGGAGTCAGTAGAAGGCATTAAATCTGAGAAAATGGATTCTTTTTATAGCTGTGTTTCCACACTTATGTCAAATCAGGTAAACATGCATCTTATATATGTCTTAAATGTTAATATTATTAAATTTGGCTTAGTATTTAAAATAAAATTCTCTTTAGCCATATACTAAGTAATTGTTTTGAAATAAATTGAAAAAAACAGTTCATTCTATTTAAATAAATACCATAAAATACTTAGTTTCTGCAGCAATCTAACATAAGAAGTCTAGAATTATGTGTCATTATTATGCTGGCTTTATGTGTAAAGGTTGTAAGCTATTTATCACCTTGTTAAAGCATGTTAGTTAGCTAAGGCCTATCAAAGATATTTTTTTATTTATGAAATTCCAAGTGGATTGATTTTCATTGGTTCTCAGTAAGTCTGCAATTGATTCATATATTCATAATCTTGGTACAAATGTTATTGAGTACCTTTAAGTCACAAATCAAAAATGATAAATTTAATAGTGTTATATTTATGGGTTCCTTGGATTTTTCACCATTATAGAAATATAATCCTAGAAACCTAGCTCTGAACACAAACTTTCTCATTTGGTAACAAGCTCTGTGAGTTGTGGAACCCTCCTGGAAGTAGACAATCTAGCTTTTAATCCTGGTTTCTGAGAGGTAGATCCCACCTGAAGCCAGTGAGTAGGAGCTAATCAGACCAAGAGGGATCTGGGAGCCAAATGCTGGCTAAACCTTAGGGGTTGTGATGTAATTTATAATGACCACGTGGTGAGGCCAATAAAGGCCTTGGAAGATGGAGGCTCAATGGAGAGTCCTAGATGGCAAGATCAAATATTTGCTCTCAGGAAATTAAAGTATCCTCCAGAGACATGGCAGCTCTTCACCGAGACTTTCAGACTCCGCCTTTTATGATTATATTGTCATTCCTACTAGTAAAGAGAGTCCTTTCCTGGACTCTGAGTAATACTTAAGTCATCCTTAGAAAAGAGGCAGGTGTGCAGCGATCTGCAACAACCTCACTGCCTTCGAGTCACTCATGGCGAACTTATAGGACAGGGTAACATTGCCACTGTGGAATTCTGAGGCTATAACTCTTTTGGGGAGTAGCCTCGTTTTTCTCCCATGGAGTGGTGGCTAGTGGTTTTGAACTGCTGACCTTGCAATCTGCAGCCCAATGTGTAACCACTACATGAGCGGGGCTCCTAGTTATCCTGGGTAACTAGGGATAAGAGCTAGATGGAGCAGGTGAGGTCTGAACTGACCAGTGAAGGGAAGCAGAGATTTTCATTGGATGCAGTTGGCAGGTATAGTGGGATTTATTGTTCGCTGTACATTTGATGTCAGGTATTTGATCTTAATTCCCAGGATTAGTTTGACACAATTGGCACTGAAGCATGGGCTGCCAGATGGCCTAGATTAGACCAACTTGAGGTACCTGACCTACCTTGGTACACTGTAAAAGATGGTATCCAAAAGCTTAGGGAAATTGTCATGTTAGAATGGATTTTTCAGAAAAATCCCACAGACCCACAAAAGGAGTGCCCCAAGGAAATACCTTTCACCAAAATTATAAGGAACAAGTTTGTGAAGGGGGTTCCAGCATCTCTGAAGACTCCTTTGATTGATAGTGTATCTACACCAGGATTAACAGTGGGAATTGCCCTAATTGATCTATAGCATTTGCCTACAGTGGGGCTGATTGGGCCCTGTGGTGGTAGGAGGTAGGTGTCAGCACTGAATTAGCAGAGATGGGGTGGGTGTGGTTATTGTAATGGACAACAAGGTTTCCATAGTAATCAGAGCAACCTGTCTCGTGTGGACTTAGGGCATTGGCTACTTAGCGACCCTGTCCCTAGAAATGAAATACATGGGACACTTACTAAATATTTACTTGCTCTATATAAGCAGAAGAATGCTAGAACAGGTGAACAGCAGTCCAATTCCAATCACCAGGACAGAGAGTCACAACCCCTCACTCAATTTCCAGACTTGAGCTAGCTTACGGACCCACAACCCCTTGAATGATGGGAAGATCGGGTCCCTTTGAAGAAGAACCCTGATACATTGACAAAGGTTTATATTGTTAGTCTTCTAGCCTTCCTCAGAGGGATCTGCAACCTTTTACAAGTGACTGCCCATTGGGGGAAAGGAAATAATCAAACTTTGGGGGGATTATTTGATACTGGCTCTGAAATGACACTAATTCCTGGAGACCCAAAATATTTTGAAAGCCTACCAGTCAGAGTGGGGGCTTATGGAGATCAAGTTATTCATGGAGTTTTAGCTCAGGTATGTCTCACCATGGTTCCAGTGGGTCCCTGACCCATCCTGTCGCTATTTTCCCAGTTCCAGGATGCATCATTGGAATAGGCATCCTTAATAACTGGCAGAACCCCTATATCGGATCTCTGAAATGTGGAATAAGAGCTATTATGGTAGGAAAGGCCAAGTGGACACCAGGGGAATTGCTGTTGCCTAGGAAAACAGTAAACCAAAAGCAATATGCATTCCTGGAGGGATTACAGAGATTAGCCTCACCATCAAAGACTTGAAGGATGCAGGGGTGGTGATTCCTACCACATTCTCATTTAACTTCCCTGTCTGGCCTGTGCAAAAAACAGATAGATCTTAGAGAATGATGGTGGATTATCGTAAACTTAACCAGCTGGTGACTCCAGTTGCAGCTGCTGTTCCAGATATGTTTTCATTGCTTCAGCAAATGAATACTGCTTCTGCTACCATAATGTGTTAGACAGGGTATAGATTATAGAAATAAATCCAGAGACACTTATATCAAGAAGTAATTATATATCAAGCAAACAGCCCAGTCCAGATCAAGTTCATAAGTCCGATACTTCTCCTTAAGTCCGATACTGTCCATAAATCCTTCTTCAGATTGGCAGTCATATGCAGTGATGCAGTGATGCAGAATGCAGGAAGCAGGCTGGTGGGTACAAAGCCTTATGGATCCAATGGCAGTGGACAAATCTCCAAGGGTCTGACTTATCTCTGGCGTCTCAACAGGAAGATGAAGCTAGAGAGTGGGGAGAGGTTCCCAGGACCCTCCTTATGAGGAGGTCACGCCCACGAGGAGGCACCATCAGGCTGTGACCTATTGGGAGGCTAGACGCTACCCCTTCACTTTTATGTCTTCAAGTTGACATGAAATTATCTAACTCGCAGTGATGATGAAGAGATTCACTTGAGTGATCTCGATTTTAAAAGTTCCAAAGAGCCAATAAATTTTGCAATGCATCTTAAAAAGGAGAAACGTCATACATACGAATGCATTTATTATCTAGAACATATCACTATGACATAGTTGTTTTCCCATCTATGTTTACACTCATCAGAGAACCATGATTATTTGATAAGAAATAAAAAGATGAGAAATGTTTTAAAGGTCATTTGGATTTTTGTTTGCCTGCTAAGTTAAATTCCTAGTAGTAGGTTTGGTAGAGAATGCATTATTCATACTTTAGTAACTCATCATGCATATTTTAAGTTCCAGTAGGTCTACCCTCACATCACGGTGTGCTAGAATACAGCTCTGCAGAAGAAAAAGAACGAAACAAATCACAACTCAAACCCTGGTGTTTCTACCTTGGTGGGTTTCAAACTTCTAAGGATTTACCGATTGGTCGTCAAAATTCTTGAATATTTAGCAGTTAGTTCTTGTAACACTGAGACCAACCCCAATATATTACTGCCTCTCACCCTAGGTCTCAGGTGTCAAATCCGTCTCATCCCAGTCTTCACCCTGCTGTTTGGTCTTCTGAACATTGTCCGTTCCAGGGACAGTTTGGCTAAAGAATGTGTTAAACTCTGAGTTGCCATTTTAAGATTGTTGGTATCCCATTGAAAAGAAAACAATTGCACAAATTTTTCACTTTGTTTTAGGTAACACTAATTAAGAATATATGCTGAATGAGAATAATTTCAGGACTAAATTGGTTGACTGAATGATTTTATTATAGGCTATAGTTCACTAGTTTTAGTTAGAGGTAGGATTTGGGGTTTCTAAAGTAATAGGAATGTATGATATCATGCAGTTAAAAGATTTCTTAAGGAGAACTGTGGAAGGATTTGTAAAACTTTTTGACCACGAAGACCAACGAGGGTTGCCAATATTTAAGATGGAATTGACGTTTGATGATGAGAAAATGGAATTTTATCCCACCTTTCAAGATTTGGAGGACATTGTTTTGGGTTTAATAGAACGGATAGCAGAAGCCTTCCAGGTATGACGTCATCTTTACCTCTGGGCTCTTTAATGTGAGTCTTTTTCAGAATTCTAAAAGATTTGAGTGTAATTATTTTTAAGTTTACAAAGCACATTTAAGTATATACGGTATAACTCTTTGTTTTGCCTCACCCTCCCCCTCCGCCCCCAGTCTATTTTAAGTTAGAAATGCCTTCCAATCTCCTGACTGGAGACGGTATTGTCCTTAGAGGTTTCACTATAGTTAGGAATTAAGATGTTTGTGCATGTCTCATCTTCCTACTGATTGTGAGCTTCTTCAAAACCTTTTTAGAGCTTTTTAGTATAATCACTTTCACAGTATAGGTTATTATATGTTGAATGATAGTAAAATAACTCAATTATGTTTCATGTTAGGCTATAAAGTTGTTCGATTTAAAGTTATTATTTTGCATCGTTTATCTTTTCTGGAACCAATGAAACCTGAAACTAATGCTTTAATGTATAGCATCAGATTTCTATTTGGACCAGTTATATGTTTATTTTATAAATTGTCATTTTTATTTACATTAGAATGTCCAAACCATACCTTCTTGGCTGTCAGGAGCTGTAACACCTACAAATCTTGACACCGAGCTACCTGCACATGTGATCCACTGGGCTGTCGATACATTGAAGCTAGCAATACATCAGAACTTAGAAGGCCCAAGACAACAATATGAGGCATATGGTATATGTGACATGTGATTCTTTTTTTAAATATTGGAATTGTACCTTTTATTTTTTTCCTCTTATTTATTTATTAATGTTTTATTAGGGACTCATACAACTCTTATCACAATCCATACATATACATACATCAATTGTATAAAGCATATCTGTACATTCTTTGCCCTCATCATTCTCAAAGCGGTCTGCTCTCCACTTAAGCCCTTTGCATCAAGTCCTCTTTTTCCCCTCCCTCCCTGCTTCCCCACTCCCGATTCTTTTTCTTTCTTTCTTTTTCACCATAAAAGAACGGCTTTTGAAAAAATACTGGCATTTGGCTAGCTGCTCGGCTGTCTGGGGCTGCTGCAAAAAAGCAGGAGAAGAAGCAAGCACTCGCTCAGAAAGCACTCAGCACAGTGAAGTCGATGCTGACTCGTAGCGATCCTATAGTAGAGAGTAGAACTGCCTCTGTGGGCTTCCGGGACTATCCGTCTTTTTGGGGAGTGGAAAGCTTCATCTTTCTCCTGAGGAGCGACGGGCGGTTTTAAACTGCTTACCGTGGTTAGCAGCCTCACGCGCGATCCACTGTGCCACCAGGTGTCTACACGTGAGTTCAGGTGTGGCTTTTGTAGAGCTGAGGATCAAACCAACACATGTTAATGCTTTTGTCGGGGCCGAAGCCTGAAAGTAAACTGGAGCGGGGTGCTAGAGCCAGGGGTAAGGAGGGGAGCTTAGGGATAAAGAAGAAACTACATCAAGGGTAAAGCAAGGTAATTCCCGAGAAGAGCTTTGAAGGGCCTGAACCTTTATAGCCTCATCACAGGAGCCCTGGCGGTTGCGGTGGGTTAAGTGCTGAGCAGCTAGCCACAGGTCAGCAGCTCATGCTTTCAGCTAATATAGATTAGACCTTTCTCTTCTAGAATTCCATAGAAATGGAATCACAGAACAAACACTCTCATATGTCAACTTTCTTTATTATCTTAATGGTTTTTAAATTTTGTCTGTTTCTTTTTTTTAAGTAATTTTATTGGGGACTTATACAGTTCTTATAACAATCCATACATCAATTTATTGGGGGCTCTTACAACTCTTTAGAACAGTCCATACACCAGACACACTTGTACATATGTTGCTATCATCATTTTCAAAACATTTTCTTTCCGGGGAGCAAAGCAATGAAATCTCTGAGGAATCCCTAAAATAGGCTTCAAGGTCAGGGCTTGGCACCTCGTCAGACTCGATCAGAAAACATCATAAAAGTAAACAAACATACCTGGGACTATTTATAGGAGTTTTTCATTTTTCATTTTATGTCTCTCTATATATTCAGGATAAACAATCCCAAGAAGAAAATAATGGGACCAACAGTTCTGAGGAGACATGGGAGAGGGGGAAGTGGAGGAAAACAAGGGGGAGCCAACAAACCCAGGGACAAGGGAACAGCAAGTGATCTGAAATTGATGACAAGGAGGGCATAGAATACCTGGGGGGGGTTGATCACGTGCAGTGTAGCTGAGAGGAATTACTGAAAGCCGAATGAAGGTAGAGTAGATAGTGGGACAAGAGGAAAGTAAAAGGAAATAAAGGAAAGAACTAGGATGCAAAGGACGTTTATACAGATTTAAATACAGGCACATACATATGTAAATATATTTATATATAACTATAGAAACATAGATTATGTACATATATTTATACGTTAAATATTAAGGTAGCAGATGGACATTGGGCCTCTACTCAAGTACTCCCTCAATGCAAGAACACTTTGTTCTAATAATCCAGCATTCTGTGATGTTCATCTTCCCAACACGATCGCTGAAGACAAAATGCGTGCATAAGCAAATGTGGTGAAGAAAGCTGATGGTACCTGGCTATTAGAAGATATAGTATTTGTGGTCTTAAAGGCTCAATACATACAGAATCCAGGACAGATAAACACCTCAGGAACAATAATAGGAGTAGTGAAACCATGAGGGTAGGGGGAAGATTGGGGGAGAAAGTGAGAACCGACTGCAATGATTGATGTATAACCCCACCCCCAGGGTGACAAACAATAGAAACATGGGTGAAGGGAGACAGCAGAGTGTAAGATATGATAATAATTTATAATTTATCAAGGGCTCATGAGGGTGGGAAGGTAGGGGAGGGAGGGGAAAATGAGGAGCTGATACCAGGGGCTCAATTAGAAAGAAAATGTTTTGAAAAGGATGAGGGCAACATATGTACAAATATGCTCAACACAATGGATGTATGGATTGTTATAAAAGCTGTAAGAGCCCCAAATAAAATGATTTAAAAACAAAACCAAACCATTTTATTTCTTCTTGAGCTCTTGGTATCAGCTCCTTTTTTCCCCTCCCTCCCCCACCCTCCTACTTGGGTCTATGTTTGTTTGTGGATTTTTTTGCATCTGTGTTTAATGCATTAATGGAGCAATGATTAAAATACTCAAAGGCTAAGCAAAAAAGTTCTTGGTTCAACCCCCACCCCCAGCTAGCTGCTCTGTAGGAGAGAGATGTAGCAGTCTGCTTCTGTAAAGATTTATAGCCTTGGAAACTCCATGAGTCAGTTAGACCCTGTCCTATAAAGTTGCTTTTGAACAACTAGTACCTTTGAATCACAACCTGTGGTTAGCAGCTAAAGCCTAGTGTGCTGAAAGTTTTGAGCCCAGCGCCCCTAGAAAACATAAGTTAACCTGAGCTCTAAGCTGCTCCAAGGGGAAAAGATGAGGCCGTCCACTCTCATAAAGACCTACAATCTCTGAAATCCTGAGGAGCAATTTCACTCTGCTTTGTTGTGTAGTCTTGAGTCAGCATTAACTCATGGCATTGGATTTGTTTTTGGGTTTTGGAGAGTCTCTTCTTGGTGCGTGTCAGAACCAGGTGGATTGTTATTTGACATGCTGTTAACCAGGGCCTTCTCCTATTGCTGTCCTATCTGTCCCTCTAAGATAATTCTGACTTTAACTTGTCTCCTACCTTTAGTTTAAAAAATCTGTTTAATTTGATTTGCTTGTTTATTCTATTCTTTGAAATGCAGTGATCTGTGTGTTACTGCTCTATTAATCGTGACACTAGTGTGGGTTGCCTGATTGCACGGCTACATAAAAATAGGTACTTTACCTTTTAAAAAAAGATATTGAGAGATCTTATATTATTAATTTTTAGTTGAAAAATATAATTGGCTTCTTGATGGAACTGCTGATGAAATGATAAGCGTTTTTCAGAATGAAGATCATACTTTTGATGAATACACAGAGGTAAGAATGATTCTGGTGTTTTAATTATTTAGAGCAATTTTTATTTTCTCTCTTCCTTTACAATTTTCATGTACAATTACATTTTTCTAATATTTGATGATGAAAGTTTATACATACAGAGAAATTAAATGAGCTTTACAAAAACACTAGGTTCAACATTTTATTGAATTTTCTAAATCTTTCCATTTATCTTTCTTTTCACCCATTAATTCATTTTAATTTTTAATTCATGTCAAGAATAATAAACTTTAAAATAACTTTACTAAGGCTAGGTTTCTATACAATAAGATTGACACATTTAATTGTACAATTAGATGAGTTTTGACATATTTATGTACTTGTGTAACCATCACTGTGGTCAAGATGGAGAGCCATTTTGTTTTCTCTGAATGTTTCCTCTTGCCTTATTCCTGCCAGTTTTCCCTAACCCCAGCGCTAGGTGGCGACTGGCATGCTTTCAGTTAATATAGATTAGATCTTTTTTTTTCTAAAATATCATAGAAATAGAATCACACAGGCAATACTTATGTCTATTTTATTATCCTAATGTTTAAACATTTTATCTATATTTCATCCTTCGATGGAGCAGTGATTAAAATACTAAAAAACTAAACAGAAAAGTTGGAGGTTCAAACCCACCAGCTGCTCTGTGGGAGAAAGATATGGCAGTCTGATTCTGATTCTGCAAAGATTCACAGCTCTGGAAACTCCGAGTCAGTTCAACCTTGTCCTGTAAGGTTGCTGTTTTGAACATGTGACTGATGCCTTTGAACCACCAACTTATGGTTAGTAATCCAAACCCAGTGTGCTGAAAAGTTTGAGCACAATCCATCTAGAAAACACTGAGTAGTCTTGAGTTCTTCAAGAAAATGAAAGGAAAGGGACATTTCAGTGGAGGGTGAACCTAGGGCCAGGAGGAAGGTAGAGAGAGGCCACATTAAAGGTGCATTGTGGAAGTAACCCAGCGTTGTCTGAAGTAGGTGGACACATCTTCACTTTCACAAAATGCAGTGCATTTTGGTCACTTTTCTCCTCAAACTAATATACGGAAGTGATTATTTAAGGAGGTGATATAAATCGTAACATCTCGAGTTTTTGTTAATGGAAGAATACATTGTTTCTCGACTTCAGGATAACTTTGACCAAACCAGAAAGTTTCCTTGTGGATCTTTTCCTGAAGAGGAGAGTCCTTTTTGAGACCACAATAAGGACATGGCAAGTCTCTGACAGCAGTCCAGAGTGCCACACGATATATATTTCTTCTTAACCTGGGAGACATTAGCTGACTGGGATGTTTTTTCTTTTTTAACTCTTGGGGGTAATTTCACTCCCTCAATATCCACCATTTGATACTGGAGCAGTACCCCGAACAGTACTATATAAGAGATTTTAGTGAAAAGATAAGGTAGGGGGGAAATGTGAAAGAGAAAAGTTTAAAAAAGAAAGAAAGGAAAAAGTTTTCGTCCCTTAAGAAAAGGAAACTCGAGAGTGATGATGGCAACAAAGGGACAAAAATGTATTTGACTCAATGGATGGATGCATGGATGGATGGTGATAAAGAGTTGTGTGAGCCCCCAATAAAATGATTTAAACAAAAAAAGAAAAAAGTTTTATTTTATTTAGTGTTTTAATCATTTTATTGGGGGCTCATACAACTCTTTTCACCATCCATCCATGCATCCTTTGTGTTGAGCACATTTGTGCATTTGTTACCATCATCATTTTGAAAACATTTTCTTTGTACTTGAGCCCTTGGTATCAGCTCCTCATTCCCCTCCACACTCACCTCTACCCTCCTTCGCTCATTAATCCTTGATAATTTATAAATTATTATGTTTTTTTCATGTCTCACACTGACCGATGATATCTCCCTTTGCCCACTTTTCTGTTGTCCATTCCCCTGGGAGGGGATTATAGGTAGATCATTGTGATCAGTTCCTCCTATCTCCCCCATCTTCCCCTTACTCTCTTGGTATGGCTGCTCTCAATATTGGTCCTGAGGGGTTTCTCCATCCTGGATTCCCTGTGAAGAAAAAAATTTTTTCAAATGTATTATGTGATTAAGAATTTCACCACAGTAAAGTACCATGACTTCTCTGATGAATTATAAAATTCTAAGTGTATCTTAAATTTTCAAACCTTTTTTTAAAGTTCATAGGGAAATTTTTAAATCTGGCTTCGGAAATTGTGCTGTTGCCACAGTGGGCTCATTTCCCTATGGTGCGGCTGGACTGCGATGATGTAAAGACAGGCTTGGTGAGGAAAGCAAAAGCCTTTGCGAGCATCTTGCTAAGTGACATAGCTTCAAAGCACAGAAAAGAAAATGAATCGTAAGTAGAATTAGGTGCTAAATTTAGGGGTGCAAGGACAAATAAATATTTTGCTCCTAATAACTCTTGCTTCAGAAGATCAGATTAAAACACAGATACTTTACAAAAACATTGGCTCCATACCTGCTTCCTAAGATCGCTGCTTTGTAGTTCCTTTGGGATGCTGTTTTTGTTTTGTTGCTATTTCAGACTAATTTTAAGGAAAACCAAGACTTAAAAAGCAATAACTGGAAGTAAGCCTGGGTTTAGAGACAGGTTACATGGTAGTAGAAAGACCATACACTGTCTGTGATGATGGGAGGGCCTGGAGTTATTCTTGCTGTGGTGTGACCTATTTGTTTGGATTGGCTGTAAGACGGAGACAGGGATCATGCGTTGTAGGACACCTGTGAGGAGCCCTAGTGGTGTCGTGGTTACATGCTCTGTTGCGACTGCGTGGCTGGCAGCAGCTCTGCAGGAGAAAGCTAGGCTTTCGACTCGAGTTACAGTCTCAGTAAGTCACAAGGGGTCACTCTGAGTCAGCATGGACTCGATGGCAGGGAGCCTAGAAATTTGAGTCGATAAACTAGTGGCAGCCATTTGAATGCGTTATACCAAATTGTTTGCTTTTTCCACATCGTGTTTTGTTTTGGTTAGACAATTTGAACTTGCTATCAAAATAGAGAGCTTCACACGCACACACATACACACACACACACACACACACAGACCTAGAATTTTTAATTTCCTAGAAAGAAAATTCGATGACTATGTCACTATCTACTCCATGGAGAAAGATGTGACAATTAGTTTCTATAAAGGTTTCTCGTCTTGGAAACCCTGTGGGGACAATCCTACTCGGTTCTTAGGGTCACTGTGAGTCAGAATCAACTAGACAGCTGCGAGTTGGGTTGGGTTTGGGATCCCAAGTATGCTCTGCATCCCACTGCATATCGGCTGTCTAAGAGAACTGAAGGGTTCATCAAAAATCACATTCTAAGTATGCCACGATTTCACAATAAAATATTGCATTAATTTTATTGATATGAGGTATTTTCTGAGTTACAGCAAATAAGTTAAACTTAACTTTTCATAGATGAACCAATTATTTTGAGGACATCACAATTTCTATTTTATAATAATAAAGTAAATTTCTCTAGTATAATATAGATTTACTTACCATGGCTACAGTAAAGCAATATATTATTTCAGTATTTGCAGTGAATTTGAAACAATTAAAGAATATGCATTAAAAGTTCCTGATACAACAGAAGAGATGATGGAACTGATAGCTTTTGTAGAGAAAGCTCGAACTTATGGAATTCAAGAGTTGATTTTAAGGATCGAGGTAAGCCTATTCATGTATGTATATATCTATATGCATAGATATATTTAAATATATATCTTTTTCATTGTGAAAGTTGATACATATATTGAAAATGTGTAAGATCTACAGTTAAAAAGTTATAAAGATCAAACTAGGGTATCCCCAGTACCCCCAAAGTCCTTTGCATGCACCTTTCTGATTACAACTCCTTTGCTCCCTCCTGAAAGCTTCCACCTGATTTTATAGTATTTGTTTCTCCTTAGTTTCACCTACTATATGTACATCACTAATCATTATAGTTAAACAAATTTACATTTCTACATTTAATGGTATGCTTATGCCTTTCCCAACACAAGATTGTACATAATGGGGCATCAAAAAGTTGATAAGGAAAGATTCCCTATCTTCTAATTCCATTTTCCATGAACCTTTTGAAGCCAGCTTACATATGATCACACATATTTTACTCTAATTTCTTTTTTTACAAGCCCTTAAAATTGTAAGCTCCATACTCACTGATGCATAGCTAGCTTATAGGATAGAGTAAAACTGCCCTTCTGAGTTTCTGAGTATGTAACTGTTTATGTGAGCAGAAAGCCCTCTGTGCTGGGCTGGGTTGACTAGAGAAACAAACAGGTACACTCATATATGTATAAGAAAAAGCTATATATCAAAGAGTAATTGTATATTAAGGAAACATCCTAGCACAGTCCAGATCAAATCCATAAGTTTGATATTAGCCCATAAGTCCAATACTAGCCCATAAAATTCTCTTTGGACTCACCTAGCACATGCAATGATGCTGAATGCAGGAAGACCACAGGCCGGTGGGTGAAAAGTCTTGTGGATTCGATGACGGTGGAAGCATCTCGGCGCTGGCACGGGTCTCCCATGTGGCTCCTCCAGCTCTCTGAGTATGACTCTTCAACAGGAAAGGGGCTCTTGAAGGTCTCAGCAAGTCTCCGTGTGGCTTGTCAACAGGAAGACCAAGGCAGAGAGAGAAAGTTCCCAAAATCCTCATGTGAAGGCCGTGCCCACAAGGAGGAATCATCAGGCTGTGACCTAGTTGACAGGACAGACTCCATCCTTACACTTATTTATCAAGTTGACATGAAATGATGTAACTACCGCACCCTCATACTGAAAAATTGCATAAAGCATAATTGTACAGTTTAAAGTGCTGCTAAAGGAACTCTTATCCAGTAATCCCACCTTGGACAGGAAAAGCGCCTTGTCAACGTACTAGAAATCCATCATAATGCCCTACTGCTTCCCCAGTATGAGCATTATGCGATCAGAATAATAACTCCCTTGTTCTTCTGTGTAATTGTGATCAGTATTGTTTATTTTTGTCTGATTTTGATTTCCACACAGGGGCCATACTGTTTATGTTCTTCTGGGTCTTGTCAGCATTGTTGGTAACATTCCATAGCAGTAACTTGTTGTGGTAGTTACATAATTGTCAATTTGAGAGGATTATGAGTGAAGGGGTGGAGTCTAGTCTGTCAGTCGGATCATAGCCAAAGAGCCCTCTGTGTGGGCATGGCCTTCTGAGCATTTTGGGAAATCCGGTACTTCTTCGTTGGAGGTGGAAAACTCTCAGCTCACACCCCAGGAGACATAGCAGCTTGCAAGACACATGGGCCCACCCTGATGCAGAGACCCCTGCCAGCGCTGAGATGTTTCCAATGCCACTGGATCCAAAGACTTTCTACCCACTGGCATATGATCTTCTACATTCAGCGTCACTGCATGTCTTTCGTGAGTCTGAAGAGGACTTTATAGATTGATATCGGACACATGGGCTAATATTGCACTTATAGACCTGATCTGGACTGGGATGTTTTCTCAGTGTTCAATTGCTCTTGTATATAAATCTCTTTCTTATACACATATGTGTGTCCATGGATTTGTTTCCCTAGTCTACCCGGACTAACACACGTGTTTATTTTCATTGTTGTCTAATAGTCCATGGTATAGCTATATAACAATGTTTTTACTTTACAATTGATGGCTATTTGCATAATATTCATTGTGAGGTTCCTTTTACTTTTGCATTTACAGCAATGCTGCTGGGGATACATCCTTGTGCATGTATTCATGCACTTCTCTGACTGTCCTTTTACTCGGTTCTTCACCAAGCTGTCTGCTTAGTCTTGACCTTTAGAATGCTCCTATGCATTTTAGAATCAACTTATCACATTGCATAAAGCATGTGTTAAGATTTTGAGTAAAATGTCATTGAGTTGATAATAAATTTACAGAATATTAGCTATTATAATGTTAATTTCAGAATCAGTTTTATACATTTCATGAGTGGAAAAGTGACACATTCACATTATGAAGTCTTACAGTTTGTGATGTATCTCTAGGAATCTCTTTAACATCAATGGTTTATCATTTTCTTGTTAGAGCGTATACCCATCTTTTGTTAGATAGATTTTTTTAGGTGCTTAATAATTTCTGGTGCTAAATTATATAGTATCTTTAAGATGTTTCATCTTCTGTTTGCTCCTTGATACAAACATACAGTTAATTGAAAAATAATAGCCTTTATTTTTAGATCAGTTTTAGATTTAAAGAAATATTTAGCTGAGAGTCCATACAGAGAGCTTCTACATACTGCCCTGCACAGCATGGTACGTTTATCACAACTCATAGGACTGTGCAGTGTTTCATTCTGTTTTGCGTGGGGTCACTATGTGTTGGAGCCAATTTGATGGCACCTAATCACAACAACAATAAACCATATCAACTCATCGTTATTCATTAACATGCATAACTTACTAGATTTCCTTAATATTTGCACAATGTCCCTTCTCTGCTCCCAGATCCCGAGGAAGAAGTCACATTATGATTAGTTGTCATGTCTGTAAGCGTTTAGCTCTAACCATTTCTCAGATTTGTGCTGTTTCATTGGCCTTGGCGGTTTTAAGATGCACTGGTCGGACAAAGCTCTAATCTACTGACATCTGTCTGATGTCTATTCCATGCCTGGGGAAGGAGAGCCAGAGAAGTGAAGGGCCTTTGCGTCGCGTGTGTCAAGGGTCCAGCTTGGCTTCCTGATCTTGACGGTTCAGTGTCGGGCCTCTCTACTGTGAGTCACCCTGCACAGGCTGGACCCCTCGCGGAGCTTACGAACGCAGCCCACAGTGAGGGCGTGGGTAGTTGTGGTCCTTCTCCATAACTGCAGGGGATCTATCGACACAATTCATCTGGAATTCTTTTGCATGAAAGATTTGTCTCTCCCCCTCACTCTCCTTACAAACTTATTCAATTCTTCATCAGCCTAGACTCATGGATATATTTATAATATACAATTTAGGCTTACACACCAAGTTAATCTATAACACCCTTTCTAAATTTTCTTAATTAAACTTTTTATGTTTACATATTAACTTAAATTTATTTTTATCTGGTTAATTTGAATAGTTTTGTGAAATGCCTACATATGCCATCATATAACTTGCAAATAAAGGCAGTTTTGCTTCTATCCTAATCATCCTTACATATTTCCAAACCTTGGTTTCCTTGTCACAGTATTCTCAGTTGGTCCTTAGTGCAATATGGGGTATCCGTGCGTGGTAGCAGTCATTCTCAACTCAATCCTAAGCCAGAGACAGGGCCTAGAAGTTATATCGACACATATATTATGTGTAATGGAAGTAAGCCAGCCAACCAAAAATCTTAGCCTTTGAATTTGTATTTCGAGTCTTAAGAATACCGTTTGGTCAGTGGAAGTCATAGTCCACTCACTGTCGTCAAATTGATTCCGACTCATAGCAACCCTACAGTCCATCGGAGAACTGTCCCCATGAGGTCTGAAAGACTGCGTCTGTCCAGGAGCAGACTGCCACCTCTCTCCTGCAGAACAGCTGGTGCATTTGGGCCAGTGACCTCTCGGCTGGCAGCGGAGTGCTTCCACCAGGGTGCCCTTAGGGCTCCTATGGAAAGCTAGCAGGGGGAACAGTACTTACTTCTTTTCCAGGTGCATCTCTTGATTTTGAAGGGTTTTTCCCTGTGTTGCCATTCACTCTCAAAAATTAGTTTTCTGATCTGTATCCTGACTATTTACTAAGTAAAAGGTGATAATGTTACTGAAGACACATAACAAAACAAGACATTTAAAATCTTTGTTGTTACCAAGGGCTCAATTAGAAAGAAAATGTTTTGAAAATGATGATGGCAACAAATGTACAAATGTGCTTGACACAATGGTTGTGTATATGGAAAGTGATAACAGTTGTACGAGCCCCCAATAAAATGATTTTAAGGGAAAAAATTTAAACAAGCAAACAAATAGGTAGAAATAGAAATAGAAAGCATAAAGGGCTGCAGAACAAAAGGTACACATTTGATCACCTTTCTCAGTTCACATACCAGGCCCAAGAATACCTTTATGGTAAGTCTACTGCAAGTGCAAACTAGAATACAAAAACAAAAGCAAAACTCACTTCCCACTTAGAAATAAGCAGTTTGTATGGGACAAAGCTAAGTGTATGATACAGTTATTAAAATACTCGTGATTTTTGCTGGTATACAATATCACTTAATAATCTGAGTCAAATTGAAAACGTGAAGAAGGAGAAATGTTGGGTTCTTTTCTTCACACCGTTGACGTCCTATATAGTGTACTGCCCCTGTGATTTCTTTTCTAGGAATCCAGACGCCGAATGAATTACTTTTTAGATGTTTTCTTATTTCCTCCAGAAGACTTAGCTTTAAATGCAACTGTCCTACTGTGGCCTGGGAAAATTAATCCTATCTTTGATGAAAATGATGAGGTAAGTTGTGCTTTGGGTATGTCCTCTTATATTCTGACAGTTTTGAGAACAGTGTTCATATTTATGTTTTATACATATTTGCCTTTTAAAAAGTACCTTTTAGAAATAACATGCTGTGTCAAGCTGAGGTTCAGGCTAAAGACAGATAGTTGAGTCTTAACTCACGGTGCCTGATGGGTCATCAGTGAGCACTGTGCTAGGTGCTTTCCAGTTAATAAGTCACGTATACCACAACCGCCCGTAGAGGCTCCTGTTGTCCCGACTCCATAGATGAGGGAAATGAGGCTCAGAGAGGGTAAATAACTTGCTCAATCTCACTGAGATAAAAGAAGCAGCAGGTTCACGATTTCACCTCAGACTGCACGGAGTTCAGATTCTGAGAAAGTCCTCACGGAGCCCAGTTAGCCTGATTGAGAGGGCATGTGTAAGTGGTAATCCGTCAGAGACACCTGGGCTCTAAGGCAGATTTCAACTTTTATTATTTTGTGCTTTCAGACTTGCTTCTCAGACTCTATAAACTTCAATTTCTTCATCTCTAAAAGAATCATAATACCTGTGATAATGAGGTTAGGTATTAGCTATGTGATCAGGAATCGGCAGCTTTTATTATTATCCCAGGGGTCTGCTAGATAATTTAAATGCCTAATTAATAAATAAGAGTTGTCAGAGTCACTTTGGGGATCTAGGGATTATTTCCTGAGTGGCTTATTACTCTTTGCATTTTTATCTCAGTCATTGTCTACAATCTTTTATTTTGTATTCATTTTTACTTTGCCTTTGAAAAAGCTCATTGAGAATGCTAAACAAAAAAAAGAGAGTGAACTAATAGCCAGGAGAGAGAAACTTATTTTGGAAGTAGAAAAGGAATCGAGACGCATGGAAGAATTTACAGAATTTGCCGAGCTGGAACGCATGCACCAGGTCAGTTAAACATGCCAGGGAGGAGCTCTGGCAGGCCCATGGATTTAAATAGGGCATATTTGCATAGTCAGACATTGATGGGGTAGCATTTCTTATTGTGGCAAACAAGAGCCTGACTCTTGGGCCTGCTGTGACCTTCTGCCCAGATTATCTTTTGTTTGTGACATAGCTTTCTATTTGTAAGATCTGTCTAACTAAATCTCTTGCAATAATGGTGTGAAGTTACTATTTAAAATCGCTATATAAATTTAAGGACCTACCTTATGCAGTATCTTATAATCTTATTGTTATAACATTACTTGAATGCTTCTTGAGATAAAAACAAAACAAAACAAAACCAAAAACAACTTGCTTTCAGTATGTGGCAGATGTCAGACAACTGCAGAAACGTATTCAGGAGTCCGAGGAAGCAGTTCAGTTCATCAATAAAGAAGAGGAGCTTTTCAAGTGGGAGCTGACAAAATACCCTGAACTGGATAAGCTGAAAGTGAACATCGAGCCCTACCACAAGTTTTTTACTCTCATTTTGAAGTGGCAGCGAACAGAAAAACGGTAATTTATTTTTCTGTCAATGTAATAAAAATGAAGTAAATGGCAGAAAGGGATTATCAATTGATTGCATTTTCTTGGGTATTTAAAACAGAGCTTAATCTACTCACTTTAAGGTGAACCAAGAATGGGAGAAGTATTAATGTTGCTAAAATATCACCCGGCTTGATTAGTGAGGAACCTGGGTAGCATAGTGGTTAAGGATTGGGCTGCAAACCCCAAGGTCAATAGTTCAGAATCATCAGTCACTCCATTTGAGAGAGATGAGGCTTTCTACTTCTCTGAAAAGTTACTGTCTTAGAAACCCAGAGGAGCAGTTCTACCGTACCCTATAGGGTCTGACTGTGAGTCAGAACTAAATCTGTGGCAGTGAGTTTGTCTTTTTGGTAACTTGACTAGGTAGGCCTGGGGCTGCCACCGGGTCAGCAATGAACTACTAACCACATGGTTGACTGTTCAAACCCACCAGCTGCTCCAAGGGAGAAAGATGGAGCTGTTTGCTCCTGTAAAGATTTGCAGCCTCAGAAAACCTATTTAGGATAGCTCTGAGCTGAGATCAACTTGGTGGCAGTGGGTTTGGATTTTTGGATTTGACTAATGTAACATCTAAAGTCTCGTGTGAGTTTCCCAGAACTAATGCACTTCTAGTGTTCTTTGACTAATGCTTTCACCATAAATTAGAGAGGTTGAGTCAGATTTGCATTTTGGGGTGATGGCTTTATTCAGTCTCCATTTGCAAACCTGATGCATATTAGCAGCTGCAGGGTGGTTGAAAGAATGCCTAGTTTTAAACCTCTCATTTTCAGGTGGATGGATGGAGGGTTTTTGGATCTCAATGGGGAAGGAATGGAAGCGGATGTGGATGAATTTTCTCGAGAGATTTTTAAGACACTGAAATTTTTCCAAGCCAAACAAAAGAAGGAACTACTAGAAAAAAGAAAAACAGCAAAAAGACGCTCTCTGGTAGAAGAGAAGACTGAAGAAGAACCAAAAGATAATCCTACTATTAATATGTGTGTTGCAGTAATGGAGCAGATCAAAACCTTTAAGGTATGAAAATACTTAATGATATTTTTTTAATCTTTTTTAAAATTTAGACATTTTATTAGGGACTCATACAACTCTTATCACAGTCCATACATACATCAATTGTATAACGCACATCTGTACATTCTTTGCCCTCATCATTTTCAGAGCATTTGCTCTCCACTTAAGCCCTTGGCATCAGGTCCTCTTTTTTCCCCTCCCTCACTTAATGATATTTTAATATTATAAAATATATCTTTCAACTTGCTATTCACCATTGTATAAGAAGTAAAATTCATCCTTGACCTTACTTTTTATGTACACGAGGAGTCCACTTGTGTGAAATGGACTTGGTGACTATCTCTTTTAAGCATCTGACCCACCACGATAAGCCAAGCCTAACACACCATCTCTCTGGCTCTCGTGATTGGTTCAGGAATAGGCATGTAGCCCAACCTGGGTCAAAGTTTTCTGTGAAAATTTTGAACTGCATCTGGGAAAGAAAGCCTCTTGTTTATTTGTAGAAGCTGTGAGGATATGAATTCATCAGAAAAAATGAGATTTTGAGATTTCTTTTTCAGTCCTTCAACCTCTTGGTCAAGCTCTGACTGGCCCCATTCTTGTGGATCACAGATGGGCACTGTGAAAGGGTGAGGGTTCAGCGTAGGGAGGAAGTGGTGAGAGGACAAAGAAAGAGCCTTCTTCCTTTCATCTTTTGAACCCCTCGCCATGAAGGGACACTGGCGTGTGGAGAAGAGCAGCCACATCCAGGGCGCTGTGGGGCTGGGGAGGAGAGAGGCACGCAGTCAGCCACATTTGGTTATACTGGGGCAAAGGGCTCTTCAGGCCCTAGGAAAGTAGTAGAAAATTGTTCGGACACCTCACTGAAAATAACACCATATAAGTCGATTGAAAACATTGGAAGCCGAACCACATTTTTATGATGTACTGTGATAAAACTAAACATAATGAAACAGATTACGATTAATCAAGCATAATTCAAATGTTGTATGATGTCATAACTATTTCTTTTTTTCAGGATAAACGTGTTTTAAATGTGTTGTTTAAGTCTGTAAGACAGTCTTTCCTAAAGTAAGTGATGCCACTCCCTGGGGTGCGCTGGAGCGAGCCAGGGGGGCTGCAAAAGCAGAAACCTCCACTTGATCCTGGGCATGGGCTGTGGTACAAAGTTTTTAATTTCCAGTGGGGGTGTTGAGGTTTTGTTTGTTGAGGTTTTTTCCTGACAAGGGGCAGTAGGACAAATAAGTTTGGGAACCTATGATTTAGATGAAGAAGGATTTTAAGTCCAGAGAAGTTGTTCATAGACTATGAATCTTAAAAATGACCCAGAGAAGACCTGGCCGAGCCCCTTATACCATCAAACGATAATGAAGAGAAATTGAATAAAGCTAATAGAAATATTTGGAAGCAGAATCAAAGCTGAATCCAGGAACCTTGGTCCATGTTTCATTCTTTCTTCATGATGTCACGGAAGCCAGTCCCTTTATGGAATGTTGTTGTGGGCCACTGAGTGGATCCTGACTGATAGCTGACCTACTGGGCAGAGAAAACCCCCAGCTCTTTACTCCCTGGGAGCACCTGACACTTGAAACTGTTGATCTTTCCATTAGCAATTAGTTGTGAATGTTTGGGAGTCACAATTCTGCACATGGTAGTGGCATATCTGGGGCAAGGCACGCCACATTTGTGTGTCCCAGTCACTTGATTTGATAGGCATTTCCCCAATTTCTAACGATACTGATCACCCCTTTATATTTTACTCATTCAACAAGTATCTATTGAATGGCTGCTATGGAACAGGTACTGAGGTGTTGTCACAGCCTCTGCTCTCGTAGAATTTACATTCTATTTGCTTTTCATATTTCCCCTTCTGTTAGTGTTTGCCTTTAAGTTATGAATTTAAGAGATTTTTAAGCCCTACTCCGTGTCCATGGGATTGCCAGGAGTTGGAATGGACACAATGGTAACGGTTGGTCTGGTATACTATGTTCTGGGTAAGAATCCTTAGATAATAAATATGTTTGTGCCTGGGATACAAAGAGGCTTCTAAAAGTTTGTAGGAAATGGAATGAAATGGTAATGAAAATCTTCCACAAACTTATTTTTAAATCATTTTATTGGGGACTCATACAACTTTTATCACAATCCATGCATATGTCTATTGTGTCGAGCTCATTTGTATATTTGTTGCCATCATCATTCTAAAAACATTTGCTTTCTACTTGAGCCCTTGATATCAGCTCCTCATTTTTCCCCTCCCTCCCTACTCCCCACTCCCTCATGAACCATTGATAATTTATAAATCATTATTTTGTCATATCTCACACTGTCCAGTGCCTCCCTTCACCCACTTTTCTGTTGTCTATTCCCCAGAGAGGCGGTTATATGTAGATCCTTGTAATCGGTTCCCCCTTTCTACCACACCCTCAACCCTCCCGGTATTGCCACTCTCACCACTGGTCCTGAAGGGGTCATCTGTCCTGGATTCTCTGTGTTTCCAGTTCCTATCTGTACCAGTGTACATCCTCTGGTCTAGCCAAATTTGGCATCATGATAGTGGATGGGGAGAGGAAGCATTTAGGAACTAGAGGAAAGTTGTATGTTTCATCATTGCTACATCGTACCCTGACTGGCTAGTCTCCTCCCCAAGACTCTTCTGTAAGGGGTTGTCCAGTGGCCTACAAATGGGCTATGGGTCTCTCCACTCTGCACTATCCCCCTCATTCACTATGATAAGATTTTTTCTTCTGATGATGCCTGATACCTGATCCCTTCGACACCTTGTGATCACACAGGCTGGTGTGCTTCTTCCATGTGGGCTTTGTTGCTTCTCGGCTAGATGGCCACTTGTTTATTTACAAGCCTTTAAGACCCCAGAAATTATATCTTTTGATAGCCAGACATCATCAGCTTTCTTCACCACATTTGCTTATGCACCCGCTTTGTTTTCAGTGATTGTGTTAGGAAGGTGAGCATCATGGAATGCCAGTTTAATAGAACAAAGTGTTCTTTCATTGAGGGAGTACTTGAGTATAGGCCCAATGTCCATCTGCTACCTTAATACTAAACCTATAAACATATGTACATAAATCTACTTCCCCGTAATCATATATAAATATATTTACATATGTATATGCCTGTATTTAGACCTCTATAAATGTCCTTTGCCTCCTACTTCTTTCCTCTATTTCCTTTTACTTTCCTCTTATCCCACTTATCATGCTCAGCCTTCATTTGGGTTTCAGTAATTCCTCTCAGTTACATTGGCCTTGATCACGCCCTACCAGCCTCCTACACTCTCCTCGCCACTGATTTTGGAGCACTTGTTGTTCCCTTGTCCCTGGGGTGGTCAACACCCACATCCTTTCCCCGTCACCTCCTCTCCCATATCCCCCAAACTATCGATCTGTTGTTTTTTCCTCCAGATTGTTTATCCAGTCTATCTTATCTAGATAGACCTGCCGAGATAATAATGTGCACAAAAACAAGACAGAGCAAAACAAAGCAACAAAAGAAAACAGAACAAAATAACAACTAAAAAACCAATGACAAAAGAAAGTAAAGCCTGTAAATAGTTCAAGGTCTATTTCTTGACCTTTAGGAGTGTTTTCCAGTCTGATAGGGTGCCATGCCTTGGCACCAAAGTCTATTTTTGGTATTCCCTGGGGACTTCCTTATTCTGTTCCCCTTGCTGTTCTGTTGCATGCCCTCAGTGTTTTGCCTCAGTGTGGTGGGGTCAGATCAAGTGCAATTCCCACACTGTGTCTACAGTGTTGTTTCCTGTAGGGCTATGGGTAAGTGAGGGATGTTGGGTCTTGTAGTAGGGCTGGCCATATGGTCCTCTCTGTGCATTGGCTGCTCTGAGCAGGGATATCCTCCTCAAGGCTTGGTGGGCCAGGATGTACTTACTCCACTCTCTCTTCCTCCCCCTTCATTTGCTCCATGTGCTCTGATCAGACATGTCCCTCTCCCTGAGCTTGAGCTGTAGCTTCAGTGCTGTCCTCTGAAGTGAATTCTTTTTGGCTGTCCGCGCAGTTGGGATTGGGGCCAGCCCTTCAGACCTCTCCACTGGTTCCCTGCTTCATGCCGGTATGTTGCATTCACATCTTGGAGCACCGGGTTGAAGTCCCTGTGGAGATATAAACAATACCCTCCCCTTGGGTGGGTTAGTGCCCTGTTCCCCCACAACCTATTTCTTTTTTATTTTGTTCTCCACCCTCCTTTCTGGTTGGCTACCATATGTATCCCTGGATTTGGTCTGGCCCCTCCACACTACCTGGACCTCACCCAGGAATGTTTGCATACAGCTTTTCCCTGTGCCCCTTTGTATTTTTTTTAAGCTAACCTCAGTGGACTTTTGTTGTACTTGTCCCTTTGTGCTTGGCTTACTTTGCTTAACGTACTTTCCTCCAGTTCTTCCCATGTGGCAACGTGTTCATGCGTTCATCACTGCTTTTTAGCTATGCGTAGTACTCCACTGTATGTATGTACCACAGTTTTTTCATCTGTTTGTCTGTTGATGGAAATTTGGGTTGTTTCCAGCTCCTTGCAATTGTGAACTGTGCTGTGATGAACATTGGAGGCCAGATGCGTGGCCGTGGTTTGTTTCTTTCCTCTTCTCAGTATATTCCTAGTAGGGGGATTGCTGGGTCATATGGTAGCTCGATTTCCATCTATTCTAGATATCGCCAGATTGATTTCCACAGTGACTGAGATGAGAGTTACTGTCCCCCCACAGCCCCTCTAACACTTGTTGCTTTCTGATTTTTTTAATTGGGCTATCTTTGAGGGTGTTATCTCACTGTTCGTCCAAAAACTTTGTGAAGCCTCTAGGTGTCTCTCTGAGGCCCTGTTGGTGCACTGTAGGATAAGAATTGGGCTGCTAACCCTGATGTTGGGGTTTTAAACCCACCAGCTGCTCTGTGGAAGAAAGATGGTGCTATCTGCTCCTATAACCACTTACAGCCTCGTACAGGGTCTCAATCTCAATCTGTTCAATGACTTGATATGAAATAAATCTAATAACTTGAAGAACTCTAGTTTTTATGCTATCAAGGGTTCATGCTTAAATATATATGTGTATGAAAGATAAATGAGTGACCTATTATCCTTTATGTTTTCATCATTAGGAGTATATCCCTACTGTCTCCATTCTGTGCAATCCAGGAATGAGACCTCGCCACTGGGCCCAGATGTCAGAAATTGTAGGCTATGACTTGACTCCAGACTCTGGAAGTACCCTGAGAAAAATTTTAAAATTAAACCTTACACAATATTTGGATCAATTTGAAGTAATAAGTGCAGGTGCAAGCAAGGTAAACATAAAGATCAACTAACATACTCTGAATTTGCTAATCAAAAAACTGTCATTCAAAAAAGATTTACTGTGAATGGTGAAGGAAATATTGCCCAGTGCTGGGCCATCCTCACAAACGTTGCTGTCTGAGCCCCTGTTGCATCCACTGTGTCAATCTCTCTCAGTATGGGTCTCCCTCTTCCTCTTGGAGGCCCGCGAGTCAGCGAGTTTGGCTTTTGGTTCAGTCTTTTTCGTTGACCCTCTACTTTACCAAGAATGATTCTTTTTTTTAAAATCATTTTATTGGGGACTCGTACAACTCTTATCACAATCCATACATACATCCATTGTGTCAAGCACATTTGTACATTTGTTGCCCTCATCATTCTAAAAACATTTGCTTCCAAGAATGATTCTTATTAGGAATTATTAAATTGTTAGAAATTACCCTCAATAAAAAAATACACTGTAGCTACCAATGATATTGAGAAATTTCTCCAAAATGCTAATTTGGTTAACTATGGAAAGTCACTATAGTCAGTAAGATCCTTTCTCCCACCACCCTATTCCTCTTTCCTTTTTTCTAGGAATTTTCATTAGAGAAAGCCATGCACACAATGATGGCGACTTGGGATGATATTTCTTTTCATATAAGTTTGTATCGTGATACTGGAGTCTGTATTCTTTCTTCAGTGGATGAGATTCAGACTATCCTTGATGATCAAATTATAAAAACCCAGACAATGAGAGGCTCACCTTTCATCAAGCCATTTGAAAAAGAGATCAAGGTATGCTAAATATATTGAGCTCCTGCTCTTGGTCATTACAAAAAGTTGCAGTCTTTCTACATTTGTTCTCCCTGGGAATAGGTCAGTTTGTTGGATGGGCTTTTAAGAAGTTTATTGAAATCAGACTATAATCTTGATAGTTTTCTAGTAAAACATATATTCAGAAACTGATAGAAATGCATAGACTATATTTGAGAAAGTATATATTTTGAAAAGAAAAATAGTTTCATTAAAATAAATTTTCTCCAATGACAATGAAAGATTTGGAAGGAAAATGGTGTTGGTATAATTTATTCTAACTTCAGAAAGCCCAGTAGACCTTGGTTCTGACTATATTGTTTAACATGCTTTAAAAAAAAACAACCCAAAAAATCTTTTTTTGTTTTGTTTTTTAAAAATATTTTTATTAGGGGCTCTTACAACTCTTATCACAATCCATACATACATCAGTTGTGTAAAGCACATTTGTACATTCATTGCCCTCGTCATTCTCAAGACATTTGCTCTAAAACAAAACCTTCTATGTACTATAATTTAATTTATTTTGTGAAGAACTAGCTTGGCAATATTTTAGAGTGATTACTATCCACTTGAAAAAGACGAATGATATTTGAAGTCCCAGTATTACTTCATATCTATATAGTTATTATGGGAAATAAGAGAAAACAAATCAATTCGAATGGGGCTTTCTACTCCCATAAAGAGCTACAGTCTTGCAAACTCACAGGGGCAGTTCTACCCTATATCATAGGATTGCTATGAGTCCGGTATTCACTCAGTAGCAGGGAGAATTGCTTCATAGTGCCAAAATTGTAATTGAGAACCGTGTAAAATGAGGCAAAGACAAACCACAAATGGAACTTCCTCCCTGATCTTGAGTGATCCCAAACGAGGTGTCAAAGACCCCTGTTGGTGCTGTGGGCTCTGTATTGGGCTGCTGATCACAAGCTCAGTGGCTCAAACCTACCAGGTGCTCCAAGGGAGAAAGATGAGGGTGTCTGCTCCTGTACAGATTTATAGTTTTGGAAAACCTATATAGAGCTCTTAGGAGCTCATACAGACTCCATGATAGTGGCAGTGTTTTTTAATCATGTGTCAGATTCTGTTGTAGGGGTGTTGCATATATATCCCCATTTAATCTCATAGCCTACCTTCAAAAGGGGTATTGTTACTTTCTCTCTTCACAGATAAGGAAACCAAGACAGAGTAAGACAGGTAATTTGGCCAAAATCACGAAGTAAACAAATGACAAAGCTGGGATTGAAACCCAGGCAGTCTGTTTTTAATTTGAACCTAAATGGTATTTTATAGAGGATCTTGGCTGTCATTATTTGGAGTTTCTAAAGCATATCATTCTTCCAAAAGGACATAATGGTGGACCATTTCCCATGAACCATGTTGGCTTAGCCTTCTGATAAGACATTAAGTCTATTGTTGAAATTTCTACGTTGTCTAACAAGGGGGATTTAGGAGATAATTTTAAAGCTTTTTAGACTTTCAAGACAAAAGAAATATGAGGCCCAATCTCTCAGTACTCTTACATAGTACCCTAAGACCATATTTTTTAAGAACCAAAGATTATATGATAGGCCTACAGCAAATAATGTTAGGGGACCCAAGAGAATAAGGAGTTTCCGCCCCCTAAAAAAATAATGCTTCTCATCCTGGCACTACTGACATTTTGTTTCAGATGATTCTTTGTGCAAGGTCTGTCATGCACAGTATACATTGTAGGAATTTAGCATTTTCTGATCTGTGTTCAGTATTGCTAGTAGCACAACTCAGTTGTGTTGACCAACAACGCCTACAGACATTTGTCATATGTCTTCTGGTATTGGCATACAAATCGCCTCTGGTAGTGAACCACAGATGCAGAACCACATACCGTATATACTCTAGTATAAGCTGAGTTTTCCAGCACATTTTAATGCCGTTTTTGTGGTAAAATTAGGTGCCTCGGTTGATATTTGGGTCGGCTTATACTAAAATATATATGGTGTATTTCTGGATGCTGTTTTTACTTGGGAGGAGGACCTAGGGATTAGGAAATTAGACTCAGGAACAACCTGGCCATTTCTAATTGTGAATTTTAATAACTTCAGAAAAGCTCAGACTTCCTAGGGTTTTTCTAAGGCTATGTGTGGTATACCCATATGTGACATTGAACTGTTTTGCATCGATTTAAAAATAAGAGTAAAATTTGAACACTTTTCCACATTATAATTTCTGCCTTTTCTCTAACAAGTAGAACTAATACAGTGTGCTTTCTTTCCATCGAGGCCTGGGAGGACCGCTTGATTAGAATACAGGAAACGATTGACGAGTGGTTGAAAGTACAAGCTCAGTGGCTGTATTTGGAGCCCATCTTTTGTTCTGAGGATATTATGCAACAGATGCCGGAAGAAGGGCGGCAGTTTCTCACAGTAGACAGACATTGGCGGGATATCATGAGGTTTTGTGCAAAGGATCCAAAGGTGAAATGTTGATTTTCTCTTTTACATTAGATGAAATCTTTACTTTTGGCTGCTAGCATAAGCCCAATGCTAGCATAAGCTCAAGACAAGAAAAATATGAGGCCCAATCTCTTAGTACTCTTACGTAGTATGAGTACCCCCCACCCCAAGTACAAAAGTAAAATCTGACCATTGTAAACAAACTGGAGAGTTCCGAAAACATTTTTAAAAGCAACATTTTTATTTTCAAACCATAAGACACACTACTTATACCTCATGTTCCATTATCTTCTGATTACACTTTTCCCCATGAACTTTGGGAAGCCCCCTCATATAGTGGAGCTGCTTCAAATATGCATTTAATTTCTGTAAAGACTCACAGCCTTGGAAACCCCAGGGCCAGTTCTACTCTGTTAGATATGGTCTCTGTGAGGTAAATATTTTAGACTTTGAGAGACCGATAGTCTTGGTTACAACTATAACTCTGTAACTCTGCTGTCTTGCCAAAGCAGTCAGAGGACACATATAAATGAATGGGTGCCCTAATAAAACGTAGCTTCTAAGACGCTAGAGTTTTGATGGGTTCCCCAAATGCTATTTTCCTCTTGATTTGTTCCACTTTTTAAATGTGTAAAAGTAATTTTTTTTAAAGAAGCAGTTCTTAGTTCACAGGCCACACAAAAGTAGGTAGTAGATTGGTATAGATGGTTGAGTTTATGAGTGACAGTTGTAAAAATATAAATTAAGCCACACACCAACCTAACAGTTTCAGACATCATTTAAAATAATGTAGAAAAAGGGAAACTGAATGACCATCATAACTTCTCATTTGCACTTGGATAAACATATCTGATTTGCTTTCTGGTGGCGGAGTCTGGAGAACACGCACAGACATGGCACCTCACAAGAGAAGGAAAAGAGGGCCACCAGCCTTGGTCCTCAGGTGACTGAAGGAGGGGACGTCTGGTCCTGCCACAGTTTTGCATCTTTCAGTTACACTTTTGTCCATGTCACTGATCTCTCTGGCAAAGAAGCCATCTGCGTGTGACTGGTAGGATGAAGGAGATGCTGACAGATGAATCTCAACCCTACGTTGCTGTGTTTGTTGCCCAGGAAGGGCCCAGCAGTGCAAGGGGCTGGCATCACTGTCCTGCACTTCAAACTGCGAACCACAGGAGGAAACTGGACTAAGGCCTTTGGTCCAAGGGCCCAGTCTACCCTCCGAGCCCTTGGCTGTTTGGGGATAAAGAGTGGGCAGATTGAGGATGTCACCCCATCCCTTCAGCACTTGATGGAAGAGTGGGGGCTCACCATGGTCGCCAGCTGTGAATAGGATTCTTAAAGTGATTTGGTTATTTGTATTGGTTATTTTATGTTGATAAATTGCCTTCACATGCATAGACACAAAATAGTTATGATTTATCATATTATACTTGTTTTTACAAAAAACATAACCACTTCACTAAAATTTCTCGTATTTTGACATTTCCGACATATCACATAGATGAACATTTCTATCTCCTTAAACCTTTATCTAGTGTGTGAACACTAATTAAAACAAACATGTGTCTTTTAGGTTCTTGCCGCTACTTCACTAACAGGCTTATTGGAGAAACTGCAGAACTGCAATGACCTCTTGGAGAAAATTATGAAAGGCCTGAATGCGTACCTTGAAAAGAAGCGCCTCTTCTTCCCTCGGTACTGTGGATGACCAGTTCTTCTAAAACGATAAGCGGCTTCTGTTGTGTGATGAATTAGAACTAAAATGTTCGTATCTCTTTTCCATGTGCTTTTTCCTCCTAGTTTTTTCTTCTTGTCAAATGATGAGATGCTAGAGATTTTGTCCGAGACCAAAGATCCTCTTAGAGTTCAGCCTCACTTAAAGAAGTGCTTTGAAGGCATCGCCAAACTGGAGTTCCTTGCCAATTTGGACATCAAGGCCATGTATAGCTCTGAGGGCGAGCGAGTGGAGCTGATCGCACTCATTTCCACGTCGGCCGCCAGGGGCGCTGTGGAGAAGTGGCTCATTCAAGTGGAAGACCTGATGCTCCGGAGTATTCATGATGTTATCGCTGCGGCCAGACTGGTGTGTTTCCTTGGATCTTGTGTGTGGCCTCTAGTCTGCAAAAGTTCCTTGCGGGAGGTCTTAAATGGGTACTGACAACTTCACACTGAAAGTTCTTATAATGTAAACCATTTATTATTTCTTTACTATTATTCATATCAGACATTAAATATGCCACTATGATTAATATAAAATATTAGAAGTGATTATAACATGTAATTTAAGTGCAAAACCCAAAAAGGTGTTATGAGAGAAATAACAGGATATATCACTTGGAGTGGGACAGGGTCAGCCATAGGCTCCATAAGGAGGTGCCATTGAAACTGAGATCCGAAGGATCAATAGGAATGAACTAAATGGATAACGGTCATAAATGGGATGAACATCTCACTCAAAAATTCACTGTCTGAGTCAATTCTGGAGACCCTATGGAATAGAGTAGAACTGCCCTGTGTTTTTCTGAGGCCGCGTCTCTCTACAGGAGTAGACCAGCTCGGTGTAACCCACTGCACCTGGGCTCCTCGGGGAAATCATCTAGGGATCTGGAATTAAGACCCCGGGGTAAGAAAGAACAAGGATGTTTAAGAACCTCCAAGGAGGAGTAGAGTGAGCAAAGTGCAAAGTGAAGTGAAAGGAGGGCCGAGGGTATGGCCGTGGCACACAGAATGGACAAGGTGGAAAATAAGGAGCCGATTACATTCACTCAGATAAGAGAGGATGTTGACTGTGGAAGTGGCAGGAGATATGAAACAAGTAGACAGACTGAAAATTTGTTTTGTAGTTGATTTCAACAGATCTTGGTGATCAACTGACCGTAGGATCTAGGGATGAGGAAGAAGGAAATCTCATGACTCAATTTTCTGTTTCTGACTTGAGCATATGTGTGGCATTTGGTCTGAGGGAATGTCTGGGGAAGGAGCACGTTTGCAGAGACTTGGGGGACCAAGAGTTTACTTTTGGATAGAATGAACTAGAAATGCTTATGAGAGAGCCTAAAGCAGCAGTTCTCAACCTGTGGGCTGTGACCCCTTGGAGGTAGAACGCATTTTTCACAGGAAAACACATATTTCCGAAGGTCTTCGGAACTGAGATGCCACTCCAGGCGGGTCCGCCCACATGCAGATATGCCCACATATGAGCACTCGGCATGAAGACTGTTACCTATGCTGCACCATGCTTCAAGACAAAATTTCATTGATTTGTCATTAGAAATAAATATTTCACAACATATAATGACATTGTTTTTGTGAGTAATCACTATGCTTTAATTATGGTCAATTTGTAACAATGAAAATACATCCTGCATATCAGATATTTACATTATGATTCATAACAGTAGCAAAATTAGAGTTACGAAGTAGCAATGAAAATAATTTTATGGTTGGGGGTCACCACCACATGAGGAACAGTATGAAAGGGTCGTGCATTAGGAAGGTTGAGAACCACTGGCCTAGGGGATATGTCTAGGAGACCAACAATCACCTTTTTAGCACATTTTGATCTGGATGTCAATTCTCTGGTATGAATGGATGTTAAACACATCATCTAGTTCACTAACTGCTTTTCACACTTAAACACTTATATAAGAACTTGAAATGAGGTGAACAAACCTTAATGGAAGATATTTAATATTTGAAAGACATAAAAAGGTACTACACACTAAAAATAATTTTTTCAAAAAGGTACAACACATTCTCCATTATTGTGCTAATGTAATTAAGCTAGTCTTGAATTATAGACTTAAGTATATTTCTGCCTTTAGGCCGACAAAGCAGCAATTGTATAGTAAAAAACTAGTTTTAAAAGACATTGCTGCTTTATATCTAGCAATTCACTTTGTGCGAATGAAATGTTCCCTTTTCCTTGATCAAGAGCTCTATGAAGCTCAGCTGCTTGCAGGGTCTGTTCAGCCTCAATGTTTATGTAGATACATCTTGACTTTTTTGCCTTCTTCCTAGTCATTCTTCAAAAAAATATGAAAGCACATATTTTAATAGAGAAAAAAGTTACAAAGCATTAATACCATCCATGGTAGTTTTTCTTTAGTATAAAAACTTACCTTGCATGTGCCTAGCACATGCCTCTTAGCCATTCCTCATTTGTCTTTGAGGCTTAAACTAGTTTGTCATTTGCACTTACTTATAGATATGTCCAATAAAATAATTTCCATAATAATATGTATGTCTACCTGTTTAATATTCTTATATCTAAAATAATGCCATTCTCTTAAAAATAGAGTTTTCTTAAGCACCACCTTCAACTGAATTCTGCAGTTGGTTTTTCCAATTTATAATTTGGATATGCTACTACCATTCTCTTTAGAAGCAAATGATAATCTTTAAAATAGATTAAATTTATATCTTCTGATAAATCCAAGTTAATGCATTTTGAAAATAGAAGTGTTAGAAATGACAGTATTTTGAAATCAAAAGCACAGTTTGTATAATTTTCACATTGTATGCTTTTGTGATACAAACTTTTAGAAAAACTATTGATAAATAATACAAAAGCTCTAATTACTAGTCCAGTTTTGTTCTACTTGCCTTTTCAAATAAATCTCAACATTAGTATATACACTTTATTGACTGCTTTGTTTCTTTAACAGTTTAGTAAAGCCTTTAGGTTTTATTATTATAGAAGTAGTATATATCCTATGTTGAAAATCTGACAGCTCTCCAAAAAAAAGGAACATAATCATATCAAATTCTTCCTTCCAGAATTACCCGTTATTTACAGGCTGGTACACATCTTTCCATAAAGCGCACATACATATTTTAAGAATATACTAAGAATTTATGAACTTCTTTAAAACAGCTACCTGAAATATTTTTTTCACACATACATGATACTCTAGTTTATACAAGAGCTATGGTGCACAGTGGCTTAAGTGCTGGGCCGTTAATTGAAAGATCAGCGGTTCAGCCCATCAGCTGCTTTATTGGAAAAAAGAGAAGGCTTTATCCTGAGAGACGTACAACCTTGTGGAAGCCTGGGAGCAGCTCAGTAGGGTTGCTATGAGTTGGAATGAAGCTCAACCACATGGGGTTTTGGTTTTGTTTCGTGATCCTATGAATACTGACTGCAGTTTTGTAACATTAGACTTTAGATTTCCCCTCCTCTTTTAATCTTTTAAAGTTAGAAATACATGTTAATTCTCCAGGCTTATCCAGAATCTGAAAGAAAAGACTGGGTTCGAGAATGGCCTGGCCAAGTTGTGCTTTGTGTTTCTCAAATGTTCTGGACTTCTGAGACACAGGAAGTTATAAGTGATGGGCCAGAGGTAAAGCCTTATTTTACTTTAAATAACACCACTTTGTTTCCATTTTGTTTTTAAAGTTAGCTTATCTATTTCTTTGCAAAGGTAATTCTCTCTAAATTTCTATAGATAGCACTAAAATCATACAGTTCTTGAAATACTTGTTCTTAATATTTTACTAAGCTCTCACAGAATCACTCAATTCTTGAATTAGTTTCTGTATTTGAGCTAGATTAGGAAGTCAGAATTGTTTTGTACCAGAGTAAACACATGAGATGCATGTTGTATATATTCTGCAGCACCAATTTAATGGCTTTAATCTCCCCCCCCCCTAGGGATTACAGAAGTACTATAATGAACTTCAGAATCAACTAAATGATATTGTGGGGCTGGTAAGAGGGAAATTGTCTAAGCAGACCAGGACCACTCTGGGGGCTTTGGTCACTATTGATGTCCATGCTAGAGATGTGGTCATGGACATGATTGAGAAAGGTATATAACATTTTCCTTTAATATTAAAGAAAAAATATCAGTAGCTTATAGAAATAAAGTTTAATATTGTTTTTTCACTTTTAGAACAGAACTTCTTTTATATAATCTTTTAAATAACTTGGAAAACATGAATCATTTTAATATTTGCTGGTATAAATTAAAAATTCAATTTTAAAATGGTTTCCTTTTATATTTTATGTGTCTTATTTTACTTTATTCCTTTTAGGTGTCTCACATGAAACAGATTTCCAGTGGCTTGCTCAACTTCGATATTATTGGGAATATGAGAATGCTCGAGTTCGGATCATTAATTGCAATGTGAAATATGCTTATGAATATCTTGGTAACTCACCTCGACTTGTCATTACTCCTCTAACGGACAGGTGTTACAGAACATTGGTATGCATTTCAATGATTTTAATTTATATACAAGATTCCATTTTGTTCATATTTTCTTATCCAAATTTAACATGATTATCCTTAAGTACAGTGATGCCTTAATTGTCGAACTCAATTCATTATTTCAAATTCGTGTTCACACACTGGAAAGTTTGAGAACCGAACATAATTTTCCCATAAGAAATCATGGGAAACCAAATAACTGGTTCTTAGACTCCACAATTACACTCGTACATTTACTTCCAGGGCTTTAACACAAAGTTAACAGTCCTAGGTTGTAGAAATAACCATTAAGCCATCTAAACAAAATAAATGCAATATGTTAAATATCAAAATACAATATAGGAAATAACATTTTAAAAAATTGTCCACGGACTTTCCCTTCATTTGAAGGCTGCCTGGCACACTGGGAGCAGAGGGAAACTGGAGGAGGAGGACGAGGAGGAGGAGTGTGCTTTTTTGGAAGGCAAGCCTCCTTCCATAAAGCTGCTGGCACTTCACTTTCTGGGGCCTCTCTAAGAGTTTATCTAATGACACCTGCTTCCGCCTTTTTTTCAAAATATTCCGAAAGCGAGAAGCAGCGTTGTCATTTGGCAGACTCACAATCTGACTATCGCTGCCTGATCTGGGTGCTGTTCTGCCCAGAAAGTGGCCACTTCCATCCAGCTAGCATCATTTCTCCCTCCCCGCCTCCTCCTTCGGGCGTTCTCCTCCTCCTCCTCCTCCTCCTCCTCCTCCTCCTCCTCCTCCTCCTCCTCCTCCTCCTCCTCTTCTTTTTTTTCAGTGGAGAGCTCTGCACTGTGCCCTCTACCGACGCCTCCTCATCCTCTTCATCAACCTGAGACCCCTGACCGGCCAAGAGACACAAAAATCCTCCACACGAGCCTCCTCCTCAGTCCTCGCAGCCTTCACAGTCTCTGTCACAGCTTCTGGCCACTGCATGGGTCATGGTCCTAGGAGAGACCCCCCCCACACACACACACACTGCGATAAGGGTGATAACGCAGTGAAGGATGTGGACGTGAGTTTTCTAGAACTCTAGAAGGTCAGCTGGTTGTCTGAGGTTACTTCACAGCCGGCTGGAGCAGTGCTTTGGTGTCGTTTCTGGAACTCAGCACCGGCTGGCGGCCCGTGGCTGGCTGAGCGGAGTCCTATGGGGCGAGGACGCACCGGGACAAAGGCGCCCCTCTGCTCCCACTCGCCCTGGGCGCCCTTGACCAACACAGTTTCTCCCGCAAGGACTTCTCCACGCGGCAAGGCCGAAGCCCTTCTTGTCCCCACTCAGTGAAACGCTGCCTGGTCACCAGGCTGTATGAGCTGCCCTTGCCGTCCACGCACATTGTTTTCCAGTATGTTCTCTTGTTCAAACACATGTGGCTTCTCGGAATGGCACTACGTGGGCTTCGCTTTACAATGCCCACTTGCATTCCCACACGGAAACAGGGGGCGCCTGTCTTTCTGTCCTAGGCTTGTGGCCTGACAGTGCCTGTCCCTCTCCACTCTTGAGGGTCTCATTGGGCACTTTTTTGGCAAACAAATGAGGTTTTGTCGCAGTTGAACACTTGCCAGGGAATGACACTCTCAGCCTCCAAGTATTCAAACTCAGCCACTCATTTTTCAGCTTCATCTTCTGTGCACTCGCCCATGTCTCACTGCACTGTCTGCCTGCTCTCCTTTTGAATTTTTCAAAGCAGCCCGGCTGCTTTGAGCGCACGGGCTGCTCAGCACTCGCTCCACACCATTTTTATAAAATCCCCGCAGAACCACTGCCTCAGCTGCTCTCTCACCATGAGCTTTTCTGATTTACCTGAATCCACAGTCACTTTTCAATCTCTGCGATGTCTGGGTTAGTTGTTTCGTGGTTAACCAGTTCACACCTTTTGCTACACTCGCTGCTTTAATCACATTTTTTTTTCAAAACTGATGTTGTCTTAACCATGTTGTATTCAGACGCCAAACCAGACAAGCAGCATCCTGATTCAAATTTCACAATGATTTCTTTAACTCTACTGTGGTTCTCAGAGTTTTCTCTTTAGTGTTAATAAGTTAGTAAAGTTACTAAGCATGACTTTCTTTAGATTCACGGTTATGATGTTTATGGAAATAATGTAAAAAAGTAAAGCCCAGTGATGAATGCTTGAACGCACTGGCCTAACTAAGCCCTGCATGTTGTCTGAACCAGAGCAGCGCTCAGACCGAGGTGCCCCCTTTGAGTCGGTGATGAGACCAGCTACAGGCTCTTTTGAGCCAGGTTACTGGTTCAACTACTGAGCAAAGTTACGGCCGCCAAGCAGTTTTCTGTTTCAGAGTCTGCTGTTGAAGTAGTGGCAAGCTTGAGCTTCGGGCCCTTTGACAGCCGAGGTATCGCGAGGCTGTTCTCATATCTGTAACTGTTCCATGCAGCCATCCCTTTCTAATTTCAAATTCCCTTTCTGTATTTATTTCAAGGAATGTCTGTTTCTGAGTACTTTTGTAGCATGTAAGTGTATTTGAATTCTAGGGTGTGAAAATCACAAGTCACTCCCAATTGGCATGATCAGGGGCGAAAAGACCCTAGAAATATGAGGGAGCTTCATGGAAAATGGCATTGATGGATTTTTTTTTCAATCAAATTTTTGAAGCTTCCTTAGATAAGAATAAGGGGAAAAATGAATGTCCAAAAATGAAACTGACTTTGTGGTAATCCTGTAAAAATTGACGCAAAAATGAGAACGCTGCATTTGGACTCAAGAATGCCAAGTTAGTGCTATTGAGTAGGAGGATAAAAACCAAAACCAAACTCACAGCCAAGGAGTCAACACGGACTCAACGGCACTATAGAACAGGCAGAAGTTCCGCGTCAGTTCTGAGACTGAACTCACTCTTTATGGCAATCGAAAACCTTGTCTTTCTCCCCATGGCTGGTCCTTTCAGACTGCTGACCTTCCAGTTATGAGCCCAATGGAGAGAAAGCAAACTATAAGCAGATGCTGGAGAGGGAGGGTCGGAGAGCTATGATTATTAACAAGGAAAAAACCCTTAGGGAACAGGATTGCCAGGTGAAATTCAGGACTTCCAAGTAAATTCAAATTTCTGGAAAATGACTGTTTTGATCGTTAAGTGCCATCAGGTCATTTCTGACCCACAGAGACCCCATGTGCCACAGAAGAAAACATCGCCCAGTCCGGCATCATCCTCACAATTGTCCCTAAGCTTGACCTCATTGTCACGGCCACTGTGTCCGTCCGTCTTGTCGAGGGGCTTCCTCTTTTCCGCTGTCCCTCTGCATTACCACGCATGATGTCCTTCTCCACGGACTGTCCTCTCCTGACACCATGTCCCTCCACCCTTGCCTCTAAAGAACATCCTGGCTGTATCTCCTTCAAGACAGATTTGTTTGTTCTTTTGACAGTTCATGGTGCTTTTTCTTTTTAATCATTTTATTGGTGGCGCATACAACTCTTATCACAATCCATCCATACATCAATTGTGTAAAGCACATTTGTACATTCGTTACCCTCATCATTCTCAAAACATTTGCTCTCCACGGAAGCCCCTGATCATGTTTTTTTTTAATATTCTTCATCAGCACCATAATTCAGCTGCATCAATACTTCGTTGGTCTTTCTTATTCAGTGTCCAACTTTCTCATTCATAGGTGGCGATTGAAAATGTGATGGCTTGGGTCAGGCACACCTTAGTCCTCAAAGTTACATCTTGGTTTCTCAACACTGTACAGCACTCTTGTGCAGCAGACTTAACTAGTGCAGTGCATTGTGTGATCTCGTGACTGCTGCTTCCACGAGCATTGATTGCAGAGCCAAGTAGGACAAAATCCTCGACAATTCAACTTTTTCTCCATGTGTCATGATGTTACTGAGGGCTGACATCCTTGATCTTATTCAGCAAGTGCCTCAAGTTTTCCTCACTTTGAGCAACAAGGTTGTGTTGTCTGCGTACCACAGGTGGTTAATAAGCCTTCCTCCAAACCTGATGCTGCTCCCAGTTCCATATAATCCTGTCTCTCTGGTTATTTGCTTTTGTAGATGAATAAGTATGATGAGAGAATGTAGCTCTGACACATGCCTTTCATGATCTTAAACTGTGCAGTATGCCCTTGTTCTCTTCATACATCTGCCTCTTAATCCATGTCCAAGTTCCACATGAGCACAATGAATATGCTGTAATTCCCATTCCTTTCAAAGTTATCTGTAGTTTGTTATGATCCGCACAGTTGAATGATTTGGCATAGTCAATAAAACACAAGTAATTATTCTGGTAACAAATGCTGAGTTTGCTGATGGGTAGCTCCTATTTAAGCAACAAACAAACAAAAAGCAACTCATTGCTTTTGAAGCAGTTTTAAATTGATGACCCTATAAGACAGGGTGGAACTGTATCCTTATAGAAGCTGACCATTATATCTTTCGTTGGTGGAGGGGCAGGTGGGTTTGGACTGCCAACTTTTTGGTTAGTAGCTATATGCTTAATCACTGCACCACCAAGGCTCCTAGCTCCATTCCAAACCAAGCTTATTGCCATTGAGTTGGTTCCAACTCATAGTAATCCTGTAGGTTGGTTAGAACTGCTCTTGTGAATTTTTTTAGACTGTAATTCTTCATGGGAGTAGAAAGCTTCATCTTTTCCCCCATGGAGTGGCTGGTGGTTTCGAACTGCAGACCTTTCAGTTAGTTGCCCAACAAGCAACTGCTAGGCCACCAGGGCTCTTCTAGCTGACGGCAATTCTTAGGAAAAGAGGGCACTCACAGCTATTGGGGCATGGATGCAATTGCGGCCTGGTAAAAGCACCAAAGGCAGGGCACCAAAGGGTCTGTAAGAAAATGTTTCATCAAACTCTCCTTCTCAGGAAGCGCCTTGAGGATGCCTGCTTTGTTGTCTGGTGAAGAACAAAAACCTGGAGAAAATTAGTCTCAGGCTTCTATGTTATAACCAGGGCTTTGAACTGCTTCTTGCTAATTTAGTCATGGCTAAGGAAGAGAACCCAAAATGGACCGGATTTATAAAATGTAGGCGAACTGGAACAATAGCCAGAATGGGGAAAATGGTGGATCAATGCCTTGCTAGGAATGTAATGTCTCTTAAAAAACAAGGGCAGTGTGAGTGTTGCATAGCAACCAACTCTCTTTACCCTCAGAGTTGGAAACAGTGGCGCCCCACTCAAAGACCCTACTGCTTCTGATGAGTGTCTACCTCCACAGCCCTGGCAATAGCCCAGTCATTCAAATCAAGCTCCTGAAAGGGTGCACTGTGCCTCTTCTGTGTCTCTGAGTCTAGGATTTGGACTCTAATTATCCCCAGGGTCTGATTTCACTTAATCTGCCATGACAGAACCAGTTTGAACCAGTTCAAAGCTCTGGTTTTAACTAGAGCCTCAGTGAACTCAGAAGCTGTGTTATGTGTATAAGATGGAAGCTAACAACTTTGATTTATAAAGTTGAATTACACCCAACATCGTACATAGCACTAGGCTTTGTGTTCTCCCGGTTTATCTGTTACTCGTAACAAAAAAGGAATACATTTATAAGCATTTTCTTGAAATTATAAAGAATATAAGTGTGAGGTTTCCAGCAGTCACAATAATGGACATTAAGAATATAGCATTCATTGTACGTTTAAGATGGACAAAATAGCATTGATAGTGTTTAATTTAATAAGCTGTCTATTGTTTTATTTAGTAAATGTAAACATAGGTTACATTCAATAGATTATTTTCAATCTCAGTCCTTTTCTCCTATTTTTTTTTAATAAAAGAAGGCAACTTCTACAAATCCCCAGGTGGTTTTTTATGCAAGTAATTCTATAGAGAGAACTGACAGTAACATGTGTTTGTAATTCCAGCCACTTTTGTAGTTATTATTGTAGCCTAAGCAGAAAAGGGCATATAGTATTGATGTTGCCTTTTAAAAGCTTCAAGAATAATGAGTGATGAAAAAATATATAATTAATTGCCATGCAATGTAGAAAGCAATGTCACTGACAAGAAAGGTAAAGAGCAGTGTTCTGGATGTATAAAACTGGAGACTATACCCAAAGGGAGGGCAATAGGTGAATCACAGGAAAAATGAGGTCATGTGTCTCTCATTTGACAGGCCCCCTGAATAGCACTCACTTTGGGGAGCTGACTTTCTTTGTAGCTAGCCACCAGGAATGTGTTGGTACTGTCCTCCTCAATCATTTCTAATTAGCACTGTGTTCTCTCCATTGGGACTGTTAACCAGTGGGTTATGTATTGGTCAGCAGTTCACACCACCAGCTGCTCCTTGGGAGAAGTTTTCTACTCCCATAATAAGTTATAGTGTCAGAAACACACAGGGACAGTTCTATTCTGTCCTATAGGATTTCTATGAGTCATAATAGACTCAATGGCAGTGGGTTAATTAGTTAACCACAAGGTCAGCAGTTCAAACTACCAGTTGTTCCTTGATAGAAAGATGAGCTGTCTACCTCCTTAAAGATTTACAAGGTCTTCCCTATGCAGGGTTGCAATGAGTCAGAATCAACTTGATGGCAGTGAGGTAGGGTTGATTCTAATCTTATTTCCTCAAGCTATATTCTTTTATTTTTTAAAGGAAATGGAACACATATACAAAGTACTAGAGGGTAAGGAGATTCTTATACATTTTCACATTTAATTTTGGATCCTTTAAACTGCCTTTGTTTCAGCAGACAGGCTTTTTTTTGGTTCTCATTGCTATGTCTATCTATATAAGATATGTCTATCTCTATAAGAGAGGCAAGGTAAACAATCCTGAGGAGAAAACAACGGTACTGATGGTTTCAGGGCGACATGGGAAAGGAGGAGGAGGGGGAAGCCAACAAACTCAGGGACCAGGGAACAACAAGAGATCTAAAATCAATGTCTAGGAGGGTGTAGCATACCTGGTAGGGTTTGATCAAGTGTAGTATATCCGAGAGGAACTATGGAGAATTGAATGAAGGTCGAACATGATAGTGGGACAGGAAAGTAAAAGGAGATAGAGGAAAGAACTAGTAGGCAAAAGATATTTATAGAGGTCTAAATACAGGCATGTACATATGTAAATATATTAATATATAACTAGGTTTATAGGTCTAGGTATATATATTTATATGTTAAGTATTAAGGTAGCAAATGGACATCGGGCCTCTACTCAAGACCTCCCTCACAGCAAGAACTTTTTGTTCTAATAACCTGGATTTCTGTAATGCTCACCTTCCTGACATGATTGCTGGAGACAAAATGGGTACATAAACAAATGTGGTGAAGAGAGCTGATGGTGCCTGGCTATTAAACGAAAAAGCTTCTGGGGTCATAAAGGCTTGAAGGTAAACAAGCGCCCATCTAGCAGAGAAACAACAACACCCACATGGAAGAAGCACACTACTTTGCATCTACAGGTAGAGGTGTCAATTGGATCAGGTCTTTCTAATCAGAAGATATGAAACAATCATATTGATGAAAATGTGGGTCAGAGTAGAGACCCAAGGCCCATCTGTAGACAATTGGACATCCTCTCACAGAAGGGTCACAAGGAAGGAATGAGTCAGCGTGCCGTATAGCACCAACGAAACACATAACATTCTTCTAGTTTGATGCTGCCATCCCCCCACACTATCGAGACCCAGATCTACCTTACAAATCTGGCTAGACCGGAGCACGTGCATTAGTACAGGTAAGAACTCCTGACTCATGGGATCCAGGATAGATAAACCCTGCAAGAGCAGTGATGGGAGTAGTGATACCATAGGGTAGGGGAAAGGAGGGGGGACAAGGAGAGAAAGGGGAAACTGATCACAATGATCAACATATAACACCTCCCCATCCTACCCCAAGGGGACAAACAACAGAAACATGGGTGAAGGGAGAGAACGGATGGTTTACAAGGTGAAAATAACAATTTTTAATAATTTATCAAGGTTCACGAGGGTTGGAAGGTAGGAGAAAGAGGGACATAAGAGTAGCTGATACCAAGGTATCAAGTAGAAAGAAAATGTTTTGAAAATGATGATGGCAACATGTGCATGAATGTGATTGATACAATTGATGTATGGATTTTGATAAGAGCTGTATGAGGCCTCAAATGATTTCGTTAAAACTGCCTTGACTTTTTTCAGGTAGAAAATTTTGTGCTCAAAATCCACTGTCCAATATAATTGTTCTAACTACTTCTCTGAAGCTACAACTATGACTAAGTATATTTGGTGAGCGTTTCTTTGTTAGCATGGGTTTCTATTTTCTTTTCCAGATAGGTGCCTTCTATTTAAACCTTGGAGGTGCTCCCGAGGGGCCAGCAGGCACAGGGAAAACCGAGACCACCAAGGACTTGGCGAAGGCTCTTGCTGTGCAGTGCGTGGTGTTCAACTGTTCAGATGGGCTAGACTACCTAGCAATGGGAAAGGTAGTGAAAATACCGAGTCTCCAACATTCAGCTTTTCCAAGTTAGAACTAGAGGCAATGGGGTAAACTAACATCCTTTAAGCATTCCTTGAATGTGAATAACTTTGCTAATCTTGGATTTAGGGGGAAAGATCTTGTATGTGGGGCTTTTATTAAACCTAACTTTAAATTTTGACCCCAAAAGCGGAATTTTGTTTTATAAGATGATGTCCTTTCCTAAAAAAAAAGATCACCTCCTTTTTTGTCTTGTCTTTAGTTTTTTAAAGGGTTGGCTTCCTCCGGGGCTTGGGCTTGCTTTGATGAATTTAATAGAATCGAGTTGGAAGTGTTGTCCGTGGTAGCTCAGCAGATCCTCTGCATCCAGAGAGCCATTCAGCAGAAGTTGGAAGTGTTTGTTTTTGAAGGGACAGAGCTTAAACTCAATCCCAACTGCTTTGTCGCGATTACCATGAATCCCGGCTATGCAGGGCGTTCTGAATTGCCAGACAACCTTAAGGTAATATATCTTTTTAAGATTATAAACTTGTTAGTTAAAAAAAAAGTAACATGGACTTTTCAAGATGTTAATGTATTCTCTAGTGTGTTTGCAATTTCCGTTTTACCCATTCCATTTCTTGTGAGATAAAGCTCCAAACTCTTTTTCATTTTTAAATTTTTAAATCATTTTATTAGGGGCTCATACAACTATTACTATGATCCATACATCCATACATTGCAAACACTTTTTTAGATATATAAAAAATTAAATAAAATCTTGAAATACTACTGAAAAATCACAGATCTTATGTAAAGATGTTGTAGTCGAAGAATAATCTTGAATATTACCGTATGGCTTGGGATCCTTCTGCTGAGTTTTTAAACCCCGTCGTCCTCACGTAGTGAACATATTTGGTTTGCTGTATGTTGCAGGTTCTCTTTAGAACAGTGGCCATGATGGTCCCAAACTATGCTCTCATAGCAGAGATCTCCCTTTACTCCTACGGGTTTTTGAACGCCAAGCCCCTGTCTGTGAAGATAGTAATGACCTACAGGCTTTGCTCTGAGCAGCTCTCCTCACAGTTTCATTACGACTATGGAATGCGAGCAGTAAAAGCCGTTTTGGTGGCTGCTGGAAACCTAAAACTGAAATACCCTGATGAAAATGAAGATATACTGGTAAGTAATCAGTACTTCCTAACGGTTCAGTAAAAACATAATTTCTAGGACTTCTTTTTTAGGGAGGTTGATCAGAAACGACAAGTAGGCCATTGATGTGGTTGTTATTTCAGTTCTTTGCATGTGGCATTAAAATGATACCTTTTATGTTATGTTATTCACCATATTTTATTAATGTGAAGGACCCTGCTGCCATAGTCAGTACAAGTTGGGCTGCTAACTGCAAGGTCAGTGGTTTGAAATCACCAGGCACTCCTCAGGAGAAAGATGGGACTTTCTACTCCCGCAAAGAATTATGGTCTCAGAAACTCAACAGGGGCAGTCCCACACTGTCCACTAGGTCACTGTGAGTCCGACTCAATTCCAGTGAGTGAGTGAGTGAGTGAGTTATGAACGCAAGAGTCTTTTTGGCTTGGTAAATGTATATCGGCGGGTTATTATAGAGATCCCACAGAGAAATGTAAAGTAATCCTTGACAATGGCAGTGGGATGGAGGGAATGTTATTAGTGGACTTATATTGCTTATTTTTGGATTATTTCAGCTTCTTCGATCAATTAAAGATGTAAATGAGCCAAAGTTTCTGTCACATGATATACCCTTATTTAATGGAATAACTAGTGACTTATTTCCTGGTATTAAACTTCCTGAAGCGGATTATAATGTAAGTAAACTTGTAGAAGTCTGATTAGTCTGTGTTGTGGCATGTACGAGGGCTTCATTTTTATTGAAAGCTGAGTAGTATTCTTTGCATGTATGTGCCATATTTGTACGTTCCTCTGTTGGTGGACATGTAGGTTGTTTCCACTTTTCTACTATTTTCAGTTTTATTTGAAGAATATTTTCACTGGGTATAGAATTCTAGGTTGGCAGGCCCTCGCTCTCACCTCCATCATTTAAAAGTACTGTTTGAAGAATACTATTCCTTTGATTTCCATTTTTCATTATTGTTGCTTGCAAGCCAGGCATTTTTCTAGTCTGATGCTCACCCATGTCCAGACTTGCCAATGCCCACACGGGGCAGTTCTACTCCGCCTTACTGGGTTTCTATGAGTCAGGATTGATCCGAGGACCTGGAGTGCGGCAGTGTGAGGGATTGCCTGGCATGTCCTTCCATGCCTAAAATAAATGTGGAATTCTGGGAAAGAGAATTAAAAGGAGTTATTTTCATGTAGCACATACAAAATGCCTTCTTGCTGCGGTTGTTAGTAGTTTTTAAAAGGAAGTACTAATACTGGGAAATATTCAACTGTATTCACTCCTTTGAAGAAAAATAAAAGTTTTATGAAATAATTAATATAAGAAGATATTTTCTTATTTTTAGATGTAAAGTCTATGCTTATAAGACATGTGACAAAATTTATATTACTTAGGTATATGTATTAATTTCAGGAATTTTTGGAATGTGCTCAGGAAGCCTGCAAAGCACATAATCTTCAACCTGTTAAATTTTTTCTGGATAAAATGATTCAGACATATGAAATGATGATTGTTAGACATGGGTAAGTTTATAGAATATCATTTTCTTTCAAATTAAGATGTTATTTTTCATTTGAACTATTAAAACAATTTCAATTTATGAACTAAAAGATTCGTCAAACTCTGTATGCTAAGGAGCAAGCAACCCTGATATCCCAGTAATTTTTAAAGTAAAAATTTATTCTTCTCCTGTGCTGTATGTCCAACAAGTTTTGGTGAGGAATGCACATTCAGAAATCAGGCACTAATGACCACCATAATTTCCCCTTTAGATCATAAAATATGTGAATCACTTTCCTTTATGCACAGAAGCTGTACTCTTCTTTGGCAGGGAGACAATCTAAAAGGTCTAATCAATTGTTGAAATGAGCTAAAAATCCAGGATCCCTAGGTGATAGATACATGTTAGTGTTTGGGGCTTTGGGTGTGATTTGAAACTTGTTCTGCTTGATCCAGAGTTTTAAAAGCTAAAGCTCATGTTATCTGTCCTGTGTCCCCAAGTTTGCAATAGTGGAAGAGAACAGGGCTAGTAGAGCCCACACTCCTGTTTACAGCTTGAGGACTAGGAGACACAGCCAACACTCACTCACTCTTAGCAACGTGATGCCTGCTCATAGAGACTCTACCAAGGCTTTAAGTCTTTACAGGAGTAGAGAGCCCCGTATTTCTCCTAAGCAGCGGCTGGCGCTTTCAAACTGCTGACCTTGCAGTTAGCAACCCATTACGTATTCCACTATGCATCAGGGCTCCCCAGCCAACTCTCGTTTGTAGCAATTCTGAAATTCAGCTGGGCATGTGAGGACCCTATTCTAGACATGGATTGACCCTAAAACCGATGCTATTTAGTTTTAGGGCCTCTCTCTTGTAGGGGTACCTCCAAAGGCTACCGTATACCTGACTCACTGTGTAGGGTATTATTAAAGAAGCTGCAGACATTGTGTATACAATGTTTTTTCTTAGACACCTCCTCCCACCCATCCCAAACTGTATTAATCTAACACCACACAAAACCTTGATCCGCTTGTACTGGATTTTTGCTCACGAGGAGGACCCATCCTTTTTAATTGTTCTCCATGGACCTTGGTTTAACCTTCTAAGAGGCTTTTCCTTTCCGTTATCTTCCCTGGCCTCATTGATATGGGCAGTAGAAAAAATGCTGCCCTGAGGAGTTGAGAACTTCCTTCACTACGACCAAGACTTGTGAAAGAGGCAGGGTTTCAAAAGAAACATTTTTAATTGGGTAAATTTTTGAACAAACAAAACTAGAATAGAACAATCACTGTATGTATTGGGTATATGCCTAATATCCAAAGGTCATTTAACTCTTGAATGCTCACCTATGCTTTAGTTCAGATTCATGGCTTCTTTGTCAGTAAACTCTCTCAAAAACATAATCAGCTTAAACTACATAGGAATAAATTTGAAGAAATTTGAAAGACCTTTACACTAAAAGCTATAAAACATTGCTTTAAAAATTGAAGGAGATATAAAGAAATAAATAGACATCCTGCATTCATGGATTGTTAAGGTGTCATTTCTGCTCAAAGTTGATCTATAGCCACAACACAATTTTCATTAAAAATTTGAATAGCCTTTTTTTGCATAAATGACAAAACTGATTCTCAAATTTTGGGAGTGCAAGGGGCCCTGAATTATGACACAATCTTGATAACGATCCCAACAAAGCAAGAGGTCCTATACTTCCTTATGTCAAAACATAGTATGAAGCCAAAATGGCCTGCTTCTAGTATATTAAAATATACCTAGACTGGTAGAATAAAATTGAAAGCAGAAATAAATCCATCATCTATGACCAGATAATTTTCTGCAAAGATGCTAAATCCATCCAGTGGAGAATAATCACTTCCACAAATGGTGTTAGAACAACTAGATTTCCAAGTGTAAAATGATGACTTTAGATTTATATCATACCATAAAGGAAATTAATTGCAAGTGAATCAGTGATCTAAATTTAAGAGCTAAAACCATTAAACATAGGGTAAATTCTTAGATATGATCACAGGAATTGTACTACAAGAGAAAATATATAAGCTTGACTTTATAATTAAAAACATTTATTTTTAAGAAATTTAAAATGCATTATGAAAAATTTAAAATACAACTCAAATCCTTGGCTATTAGAAAGAGTAGCATCGTGGGCCTTAAAGGCTTTTCTTAAAACAGGCAGCCATGTGAGGCATCAAGTTCACATGGAATAAAAACACCATCTTTGTGAACCAAAGATGGTAAATAATAAAACCAAAATCTGACAGAATGGTATCAGAACTTAAATTGTGAACACCTGGTTTGCAGAAGGCTGTGGATGACAGTTTCTCTCAACTCAGTGCTGACCCATAGCGACCCCCTGCAGTTTCCAAGACTCGAATTGTTTACAGGAATGGAAAGCCCATTTTCCTCCCACAGAACTGCTGGTGGTTTCCAGCTGCCAACCGTGCAGATCACAGCCCCACATGTAGCCACTGCATCACCAGAACGACAGCGGAAGCCCGAAATCCATTTGCAGGGCCCCCACTTGGATTAAACCTCTGGTGAATCCCTTCTGAACGTAGTTGAGGGACACGAATGGCCTTGCTCTCAGACAGAGAACATTGTGAAGTGGATTATAGCAGATGTAGTTAGGTTAAAATGCAATACCTTAACATTTGACCTCCCTTCTGACCCATTTTACAGTTTTTCAGTTTTTGATATTTTTTGCTTTCTTTTGCTTGAGGTCTTTCTATGTTTTGTTTAGTCATTTTGTTGAGTTTTGTTTGTTTGCTTCCTGTTTGTGTTTTGCATGGTTTTCTATATCTGAAAACCAGGATAGGTAGCTCTACAGAGATAGTAACTGGATTGATAATTGTCTAGGGGCATGACAGGGGAGGAGTGGGGAAATTAGGGAGCTAACATGAATATGAGAAGAAAATATTCTGAAATGGATTGTGGTTATGATTGTACAAATCTTAATGTGATTGAACAATTCAATTGCATGATATGTGAGGTTTATACCAATACAACTATTTTTTAAAATACAACCTGAAGAATTGGAGAAAATATTTGGAATAGCAGATAAGAGTTTAATATACAGAATATATAAAGAAGTTTTACAACTCAACAAAAAAAGACCAACAACCCGCTCAAAAAGGAGCTAAGGACTTGAATAGATATTCCACAAAAAAGATAATACAAATGGCCAACAAGCACATGAAAAGATGCTCAGTCTCATTAGTCATCAGGGAATACAAATCAGACTGCAGTGGGATACCACTTCACACCCATGAGGGTAGCTAGTAAAAAAAAAGGAAAGTACAAATATTAATGGAGGTATCGAGAAACTGGAAAATTCATTGCTGGTGGGAATATAAAATAGTGTAGCCTCTGTAGAGAAAACAGGTTGGTAGTTCTTCAACAAGCGTAACAAGCAAAAAGGTTAACTGCAGCCTTACCACATAGCCTACCAAATTTCCCTCTTAGGTATATATTTAATAGAATTGGAAGTGGTGGCTGTAAATGCACACATGCACACCAGTGTTCTTTGTAGCGTTATTCACAATGACCAGAAGGTGGAAATAACCCGTGTTCATTAGCAGCTAAATGGGTAAGCAAAATGTGTTTTATAAACACAATGGTGTTTTATCCACCTATAATGAGGAATGCAGTTCATACCATAATACTATGCTAAGTGACTTAAAGGACAAATCGTATAGGATCCCACTTACCTGAAATATTTAGAATAGGTAAATCTGCTCAGACATGATTAGTAATTACCAGGGGATGGGAGCCAGGGAAGTAGGGAACACTGGGGGAAAAAAAAGAGCAGCATTGTTGGGGATCTCTTTTTTTTTTTTAAACATTTTATTAGGGGCTCATACAACTCTTATCTCAATCCATACATATACATACATCAATTGTATAAGGCACATATGTACATTTTTTGCCCTAATCATTTTCTTTTTTTGCATTTTATTAGGGGCTCATACAACTCTTATCTCAATCCATACATATACATACATCAATTGTATAAAGCACATCCGCACATTCCCTGCCCCAATCATTCTCAAGGCATTTGCTCTCCACTTAAGCCCCTTGCATCAGGTCCTCATTTGGGGATCTCTTTTTGTATAAAACATTTGTACAGTATTTCATTAGTCTAATAGAAGGCTTTAGTTAAGTAGGCACTATTTCTTTTAGGGAGCAATATGCAGAATTTCTGCTTATCAGTGCTCCTTGGTCAGAGTTAGTCAGAGCTACTTGACGAAGACGTTAGGGAAGGGACTCCTCCCCACTCCTCTGTGTAAGGGGCCCCGAATCTCAATTTTTTAATTTTAAGAATATCCAGATGTTAAGTTTCCATTGTCATTTGGAGACTTTTCTGTGACATTCCCTGTTGTAGATACAGCTTGTAATGTGAATAATTTTATTTAGAGGGCGACCATTCAAAAGCTAAAGGTACTTTTCCTTTATCTCAGACAAATTAAGATAAATGGACAAATAGCAAATTATCACAGGGCACAAAAATATGGCCAATAATTTAAAGTGATTTTTACTGTGTAACTGCTTTCATTTTTCCTTAATAGTTTTATGTTAGTCGGAGAACCTTTTGCTGCTAAGACTGAAGTTCTGCATGTGTTGGCTGATACCCTAAGTCTTATGAATGAACGGGGCTATGGAGAGGAAGAGAAGGTTATTTATAGGACTGTAAACCCCAAATCCATTACTATGGGCCAACTTTTTGGACAGTTTGATCCAGTGTCTCATGAGGTAATCTACATTTTAATCATGTTCCACTTTGATTTATAGTGCACCTTAAACGAAGAAATTTGACATGCTTTCATATTTTCAGTGCTAAATTCAGTTTCATAAAAGGGGTCTCCTGACTCTTCATTTTTTCTTCTCAGTGGACTGATGGTATTGTGGCTAACACCTTTAGAGAATTTGCCTTATCAGAATCACCTGACCGGAAATGGGTGGTATTTGATGGTCCCATTGACACTCTGTGGATAGAGAGCATGAACACAGTGCTGGATGATAATAAAAAGGTAAATCATCAGAGCTAAAAGCCCATCATGTGTAACTCACTACATCAAGTCCATGCTGACTCACAGCGACCGCCTGTGGGTTTTGGAGACTGGACTGGAGAACCAAGTCCAGTAGAAAGCCCAGGCCTTCTCTCGAGGAGCTGCTGACTAGGCAGAGCGCAGGCCACCTTGGAACCAGGGCACCACCAGGGCTCCTCAGTCCAGTGCAGGGGTGTTTACCATACAACATAGAGTGTTCTATGCTCAACAATCGTCAGCTAGAATTGTATTTAGGAGAAAGGACTCAGCAAGTTGAACTGTTTTATAAATAACTTATCTTTTCCGTGAACACTATGCCATGGTACCCTTTTGCTTATTTTGTTTCCTCCGTAGACGGTTGTGTTAAAGCTACTGCTTTAGCAGTGAGACGTACTAAGCTAATAGATAACAGCTGTTGAATGACTTCAATCTTTGAGTTTCTATAGAACTTCAAATATTTCAGGAGAAAATAAAAGGATCTCATTCCTTTTTGAAAACACAGTGCTTGCTGCAGTACTCCTATAGTATTTTATGGCCTTAGGAACTGTAAGGTATACAAAAGAGCTAGACAATGGAAATCTTCTAATATTTATTTTGAGCAATAATATGCATACAGTGAAGTGTAATGACACTACATTGAAATATGAACACTCACTTTCTGTTTGTATGCACTCACATAACCCCCACTCAAATAAAAACACACAGCTCCCTGAACTCTATAAGGCTTCCTCATGTCTCTTCCCAGTCTGTGTATCTGCCCCACAAGGTAAATATAATCATACTCGTTTTCTTTGGCCAATGAAAGAGTCAGATTTGCTTTGGCCAATGAAAGAGTCTTTCTGTTATTGCAGTTTCAGTTAATTCTTTTATGTTTATATTAGTCTTATGCTCTATGAACAATATAACAATAGTCTTATGCTCTAATATAACTAATATAACAATTAGTCTTATGCTCTATGAACAATATGACTTATTTCTATATTTATTTTAAACAACTACATTACTAAATATTCCAATTAAATTGATTTATTATTATACAATTATATTCTCTAGCACTGTACCATAGGTAGTTGGCCATCTCCGCATTTTCTGTCATTCATTCAGCAGTGTTGATTGAGTTGAGAGGGCAAATTAGGCACACAGTGGTGGTGATTCAGAAGAGAGGGATTAGTCAGTAGAATGAATTCTAAGGATTCAGAGTGAAGCAGAAGGATTACTCATTTGGGATGAAAGGAACTATGAAAGGATGGGTATGCTTACAGGTGAATGTATGGATTCACTAGAAATTTGAAGGCACACCCTTCTGATGATTTTTTCCCCTGTGAACCAGCAGGCCCTTATTACCTGTAGGTTTGAGGAGAAAGAGGAAGTTTAAGTTAGTCATTAAGGAAAATAGAAAACAAGTGGAAAACTTAGAAGGAAATGTGTGGCCAGCACTGAGAGCCTGGTTGACTTAAAGACCATAAATTAGTGGTTACAAAGGTCTGTCTTTGTGAGCTTCTCTCTACCGGTCTAAGTACCTTAGATGTGGGCATGGGTAATCTCGCTAGACTGGTAGTGCAGAAAGAGCTTACAGGTATTGGCATGAGAATGACTGGAGTTCTAGAGTGTACCCACCAGTCCTGTGAAGTCCCTAGGAAAATGAAAAGCAAGCTCAGTAGTAGTCAATGAGTGAGAGACTCGGAAAAGTCAGATGCTGCGGGCAGTGTGAGATGCTTGAATTTAATATTTCAAAAGTGTCTAATGTTTCAGGAAAGAGATAGTCCCAGGTGTGTAAAGTGGATGGCTGGAGAGAAGTGAGAGAAAAGTAATTGAAAACAAAGTAGACAATGATCTGAAGGGCTTCAGTATTAAGAAGGTCCTCTTTATGCATCCTGCATCATTTAGGAGCAGAGAGAGAGAGAGATTAAGCCACGTGTTGAAGGATTTCGTTAATAAGAGGGATGCATAGGTCCTGAGATCGGAAGAGGTGTGGCAGGTGTTGACAGCTATAAGCAAGGATTGTCAAAAAAATGTCTTACATGAGGATGAAGGAAAAGCAGTGGGGAAGTATTGGAGCAGGAATATGCTTACTCCTCCATCCAAATGTTGGGTGAGTGGGAGACAGCTTTTGAAGTGATCCGGTTGAAGGCTGTAAGTACCTTAGACCAGCACTGTCCAAAGAACTTCCTGTAATGATGGAAGTACCTGTCCTTTCCAATAAGGTAGACATTTGTCATATGGGTCTATTGAATACATGAAATGTAGCTAGTTCAATTGAAGAACTGAAATTAAAATGTTATTTAGTTTTAATTCATTCAAATTATACATAAATAAACACATATAGCTTATGACTACCATATTGGACAATGCATCTCAAGGTCATTCATTTTATCACTAAGAAACTGAGATCCAGAAATGTTAAATGCTTCATTAGCGACATATAATAAGACCAAACCAAACTCACTGCCATCAAGTCAATGCTGACTCAAAGCGACCCTATTGGACAGAGTAGAACTGCCCCTGTGAGTTTCTGAGACTGTCACTGCTTATGGGAGTAGAAAGCCCCATCGAGGGACTGGTGGTTTTGAACTGTGAACCTTGCAGTTAGCAGCCCAGCCTGTAAGGACTACACCCCCAGGGATCATATAATAAATGGGGCAAAATTGTTACTAATATTTTTAAACAGAGAAAGGAAAGACCGAAAAGTAAAAATGTAAAAGCTTACTAATTAAATTAATTTAGTGTTTCCATCGTTAATAGTCACTACTAATTAAATAATAATAATTTCTAAAGTTTCAAGCCAAGGAACTTGAGAAGAAAGGGCAGGTTTAATAATAGTGGATGGAATTGGAATTTGAGAGATGGGATTCAAAATATAGATTCAGATTTGGGCACAGTTGACCGAAGGGGTTTAGATGAAAGTAAAAAGAAGACAAAACGCATTGCCCTTGATGGAGTTTCGCTTTGAATAAGCAGCTGAAAAGATGTTGCTGGTTCAATGAGGAAATCTGAGTATTAACTAAATGTTAGGTAATATTAAAGAGTTTTTAATTTTGTCAGGTGTGGGAACATTGTAGTATATAGAAAATGCTCTTATATTTCTTATAATTCTGTCATATTTGAACATGAAATAATAGGTTCTTATGATATCTTCTGGGTTCTTTAAAATGTACAATAACAAAAAATGAAGCAATTGAGGTAAAATGTTTAAATCTAGGAGAAGGTAGATCACTTTACTATTCTCTGTTTTCTACTTATTATTAATTTTAAAAGGCCTTATGACAGCTTCATAAAATCAGGAGTATTTCATGAACTTTATTAGTAAGAACTGATAGTTATATAGCATTTTACAAGTGTTGGAGGATGTCATATCCTGTGCGCCCTTAGCCCCCTCTCTGTGAGAGACTGCGACTCAGAGATAGGAAGTATATACTTAACTTGTAATTCACAGACCTAGACCCAGAATATTAAGCTCTTCTGACTTCCATGTGATTATGTATTCCATTCTATTACAATAGATACTTTATTTTATAAGTAGAATTAATTTTATTTGAGAAATCGGAAATATTCTTCAAGTAAATGTTTAAAAACTAATTGCCTTTAGCTGTGCCTGATGAGTGGAGAAATCATTCAAATGTCTCCTCAGATGAGCCTCATCTTTGAGACAATGGACCTCTCCCAGGCTTCAGTAAGTTCATACCTCAATACAACAGCATTTACAATTGTTTTGTTCCTTTAGTCATTCATTTAGTCAACAAATGTATTTACATTATTTGTTAGATTCTGTGTTAGGCACTTGACACAAATGAATAAAACACAGTTTATGTTCTTTAGAAAATGAAATGCATGTTAATAAATACAAAAGAGCTACATGAAAGTGCTTTGAGCTATAGAAAGGTGGGGTGGGGTGGGTGGGGTGATAGGCCTCCAAGTGGGTACAAAAGGACCATGGAGAGTGTTTGAGTGCTTGATCTGGTTTGAAGGAGGTGTAAGACTTCTCTAAGAAGACTGGTTGAGGAAGGGCATTCTAATCATGACAAGATGACACATGCAACATGAAGCCCATGCCATCGTGGTGTGTCTGAGGCACGGCACAGTAAGTGGTTTTCTGTATGAGGAAAATCTAGTGCATGTGAAAGGAGCAGGTAAGGCTGTAGAGCTAGAGGAGCCCAATCATGCCAAGGATCCTGTATTCACGCCAACTAGTAGTCAGGTACCTCTGGTACAAACATAACACTGGAAATATGAAATTTGTCTGTGTTAGTCTGCAGACTAGAGAAACAAATCCATAGAAACGCTTATGTGTATAAGAGAGAGTTTTATATTAAGGGTAATAGTACACTAAGAAAGCATCCCAACCCAGTCCATATCAAGCCCCAAAGTCCATTATTAGCCCATATGTCCGATACCAATCTATAAAGTCCTCTTCAGAGTCACAAAATACATGCAATGATGCCGAATGCAGGAGGATCACAGGCCAGTGGGTTGGAAGTGTTCTGGATCCAGTGGCGTTGTAAACATCTCAGCTCTGGCCGGGGTCTCTGCATGGCTTCTTCAGCTCCAGAGGTCTGGTTGCATCAGGGTAGGTCCATGTGGCTTCTCCAGCTCAGGGCACTGGCATAGTTCCATGTATCTTGTCAGCTGTAATGCCTCCCAGGGAGTTGGCAGAGAGAGAAAGGAGGAAATATATAAAATTCTCAGGGGAAGATCAGGCCCATAGAGAAGCCTCATTGGCTATATAACCCTATTGACAAACTAGACTCCACCCCTTCACTCTTAATCCTCTCAAATTGACACCAGATTATGTAACTACCACATTGTCTTTTTCCTCTAGCCTGCCACTGTAAGCCGCTGCGGTATGATATATTTGGAGCCATCTCAATTAGGATGGAAACCTCTTGTGTCTTCATGGCTGAACTCATTGACAGGGCCTCTGCATGAAGGGGAACATCATATTCTGCTGCAAGAACTTTTTGACTGGTTAATACCACCTTCTTTAAGACTGCGTAAAAAAAAATGCAAGGTAACACACACATCTTATCCACTCACCTCTCTTTAGTTTATGCTCAACTTGACTCTTAAGTCAAAATGCTAGGCTAGCTACAACTAGTTTCTCCTTACACATTTATATCTACCTTTGGCTTCACATTGATCAAGTTTCAACTGAAAAACCCAAAGGTAAAATTTACTTTAGCTAAATTTTTTTGGTTAAAACCATAGTGACTAAGGTTTTAATAGTGTCAAATTACTTTTTCATATTTTAAAAGCATTAGAAACATATGCCTATAAAAATGGTATGGGGACAGCTTCATCCTTCACTGTCTTCACTATAAGCATTATTCTGAGACCAAGTCCAATGAGGCCAACATCAAACATACCTTCCCCCTCCAACCTTCCGTACCATTTCTGACACCAACCATCCCTCCTATAGCACGCTCTGCCTCTCGGCTGGGTTGGATAAGCCATTGCAATGGCCGTATAGAATTCACAGGCAATCCTTATCATTATGGGGTTTATTAGGGAAATTAACAGATTACAATTCAGGATCAGAAATGCTCAGGGCACCATTCTTCCAGTCAGGACAACCTCTTCTCTACTGTGCCCAAAGGCACACTTCACTGCACATTGGCATCTCAGCCATATGGCCTTTGGCCTCTGCCATGATCAGGCAATGTTACAGAGCTCTTTTAGTGCGGTTGTTAAGTACTATATCCTAAATATCACTCTACCTCAGCCCAAAGTCAGCAAACCTAGCTCCCCAATTAAGTGTCTGGAAGTACCCCCTCTGCGAGCTAGCCTCCTGCTCAAAGGCACTCAGCATTGCTTGCTCAGTGGGCCAGGAAGCCCACTGGTGTGGCTCTTGGCCCTGCTGCTCTACCACTTGTCCACCACTTCTCTGGTGTCACATCTTTCTGTCCCTGGATCAAGCATAGGGAATTTGGGGTCCAAGGAATACTCTCCATGTTTAGCCCTTCTTTTTTATTTAGTTGGGATTTAATACATATAACATATCATTACATCTTTTATTCACTTCAAGTAGAATTGTACAATTGCTACCACAATCTGTTTCCAACCATTCTTCTTCTACATGGACTCCTTGACATCATCTCCCTTTTACCCGACCACCACCACTGTACCCCCATCCCTCCGAACCCCTTATTCTACTTGCTGTCCCTACAGGTTCATCAACGCTGGGTTTCATATATCAAAAACCAGAAAAGCATATAATCCATCTTTAGCTCTTCTTAATGGTAGTACATTTCCCCTTTCCTGCTTCTAAGAGGGTTCATTTTATACCTAGCAGAAGGGCAATATGGATCAATTCTCAAGTTAGAATTCCAAATTTTATAATCACAATTATTCTTCTTGACAGTCATTCACAACTGAATCTTAAAATCTAATTAATATGTTCTCCTATTTTGTCTTACTCTAATGGATGCATGCCCATTAGGAAAAAGATTTTTAGTAGGGATTACAAAGACTTCGGCTACAATGGCCATATCAAGTAATTCAATTGTATTTTTTAAAATTTGAGAATATTTTGTACATTGTGTTAGTTTCAGTAACAACTTGCCACAAACTTGGTGGCTTAAAATTATAGAAATTTATTGTCTTTGAGTCCTGGAGACTAGAAGTTCTAAGTCAAACTGCTGACTGAAATGAGCTCCTTGCCTCTTCCAGCTCCTGGGGGCTCCCCAGTTGTGGGTACATGACTCTAGTCTAGCCTTTGATGTGGTCTTCTCTATGAGTGCCGCCTTGTGTGTCTCCCCCAGAGGCCTGGTGGTGTATGGTTTCATGTTGGGCTGCTAATCACCTTGGGAGAAAGACTAGGCTTTCCAGAAACCCACAGGGACAGTTCTACACTGTCCTGCAAGGACATAAGCTAGCATCGACTCATAGGCAGTGAGTTTGAGTTGATACTGATGGTTGTCAAGATAGTTACAGACTCGTCACATTGTCCAATGTCAGTCATATCATCTCAATCTGAATTATATCTGCCAAGATCCTTTTTCCCCATATGGTCACATTCATAGGTTCCAGGTATTGCGAAATGGTCTATCTTTTGGAGTCAGCCTTCCATTCACTGTATCTGTTTATAAATGCAACTTCTCTTGCCTTGACCACCTTTACCTTCTTCACCAGCCAACTTACTTTGTCTTTCAAATTCAGCTTATCTGTTAACGACCTTTGGGAAACTCCCCTCTTCTTTCTCTTCCTATCTCCCTCAGTGGAGACTAGTTGTTTATCTCAAGTTCTCAAGGAACCTGCCCTCCACCCTACCTTCAGATTCCTCTGCCATATCATTATTAGACCAAAATATTTTTTTCCTATTTAATTTCAATATCGTTCTTTGGCAGAGACTTTTATTTATGTTATTTAGTTTGGTATGCAGGTATAGAATATATTTTTGCAAATAATTACTAGAGACTTCATTTATGTGACCTCAGAACATTAATTTCTTCCAGTAGTTAGTTTTCATTGGTCAGAGAATTTATAATAAGAATGTATTATTTATCACTGTGTAATATAATGAGCTAAATTAAGATGTTTGACAGGTGCTGTTTGAAAATTGTTTTTTATTATGCTAGTAATTTAAATTCTTTTAATGCTAGAAAGATCTTGTGAAATGCATGTATATTTTTCTGTCAGTTTTATAAAATGAAATCTTTATGTTCTTTTATTCTTCAAACCAGATGAAAGCTATTGACAGTGTCTTGTTTCTCTTGCTCTGCAGGAACTGATTCCCACCAGTGATAGCAATGTGGTCATATCTCTCACACGCCTCTTTGAAGTTCTGTTTTGCCCTGTGGTAGAAAACGAACCTACCAGCAAGCACATTCGTATTTGGATTATGGTTTGCTTTATATCTAATGTGGTTTTGATTATAGAATAAGAAATGCCTCTGACAAGTGATACTTATATGGAGAAAGACATTACAAATATTAGATACTGTAATTAGAATCTTTTGGTGGGGGTAGGGAGCTGAGACATGAAAGAATCATTGAAGACATAAAACTTGTTCTTACCTGGTATTGTGATATTAAAAAACATCTTAAAGAGTAAAACAAAAAAAGCAATTAAAACTACCCTATTATCTATAAAAGGTCATAAGTTGATAAACTTTTCAGAAGGGGACGTTATTTTAAGTCAATATGGACTGAGAATGAATAGCTTCCTGCAAACTGGATGTTTAGAATTTAAGCTCTAATATTGTCCCTCTTCTGGGTCTGGTTGTCATTATTTACAATTCTTGTGTCACTTAGTCAGCTGTGCTTCTACCATGTGGATTTAGCTGATGCCTCACTCAGATGGCTACTTATTTTAAGAAAAGTCTTTACAACCCCAGGTGCTATTCTTTCTAATAGCCAGGCACCACCTGATTTCTTCATCACACTTTGCCATGGCATCCATACCTTCATTGATCACTTCATGGAGGTGGGCACTGAGCAGGGTTCATGGCATAAGAACTAACTCTTCTTCGATTAGAGCAAGCTCAAAAATCTCATCATATGTCAATGGTTTATATATGACTCTGGTTCATTTTAAAGACATCATTGTTATTATAAATTACCTCCATGGGGCATACTGCAGTTCTATTGATATTACCATTAATTTAGCCAGTGATATAGACTTTTTATATCATTTTACTGGGGGCTTGTACAACTCTTATCACAATTCATCCATCCATCCGTTGTGTCAAATACATTTGTACATTTGTTGCCCTCCTCAATCTCAAAACATTTGCTTTCTACTTGAGCCCTTGGTATCAGCTCCTCATTTTTCCCCCTCCTTCCCCGCCACCCCCTCCCTCATGAACCCTTGATAATTTATAAATTATTAATATTTCATCTTATCTTACACTGGCCAATGTCTCCCTTCACACACATTTCTGTTGTCAGTCCCCCAGGGAGGAGGTTATATGTAGATTCTTGTAATCGGTTCCCCCTTTCTACCCCACCTTCCCTCCACCCTCCGAGTATCGCCACTCTCACCACTGGTCCTGAAGGGGTCATCTGTCCTAGATTCCCTGTGTTTCCAGTTTCCCTCTGTACCAGTGTACAAGTGATATAGAATTTAAAGTACTGTCAAGAAAAAGGAAGTACACATTGATCTTGGATTTTATTATTCACAATCCTTGCAGCACACAGGTTGGTGTGCTTTTGTGGGGGCTTCGCTGACCCCTCACTTAGTTGGGTGCTAGTTTAAGACAGGCCTTTGAGGCTCAGATGCTATTTTTTCTGATAGGCAGCGCCATCTATTTTCTTTATTACTCTCTGCTATAGTATCCCTATCTTCAGTGATCCCTTTGTGAGGGTAATTATTAAGCAGGCTAAAGTGTAAGAACTGATCTTAGGTTAGGCCTCATGGTTAAGTGTGAGCTTAACATCCATTTATATATCTAGGGTTCACCTATATCCCAGGTCCACTTTAGTGACCGTGTTATCAGCTTTGTGAGAGTGTTATCAGCTTTTTAAAAAAATTATATAAATAATCTCTATGGGGCCTATGGTAGTTATAATAATCATGTCATTACACTAGCCAATGGTATAGGATTTAAAATTCTATTGAGATAAGGGCAATATTCATATATGGGGAAGCATTTAGAGTAAAATATATAGGATGTTCATGTACATATATTTTCAAAACTGAATTAACTGAGTTCTGTTGAAGAAAAAAATGAGGGTTAGACACAGGGCACAAAGTTCAATAACACTCATTTCACTGTAGCAGAACGAGTCTCTAGAACTAAGAAATTTCTTGAAAAGCTAAGAAAATATGAAGGTGGCAAGTATATGGTAGTCTTTAGTTGCCTCAAACTCGAGAGTTGTGACCCAAAGTCAGTTGTCCTCAGTCATGCTTAGAGTCCCTGCCAACCTGACGGGCTCATCTTCCAGCATTTTGTTCGACAGTGTTCCGTACCTATCGTGACGTTTTCATATCTGTCATTATTCCACTGCTATTCGTGTTAGATTTTAGTTAAGGATTGTCATTTCTTTTAAAATAATTGCTTTAGATTAAATTTTTCTCTCCCCCTCCACCACAGGCTTGCTTTATATTCTCTTTGATTTGGTCTGTTGGGGGAAGTTGTGATACAGATGGCCGCATGGTTTTTGATGCTTTCATCAGAGAAGTGTTAGTGGGGAAAAATGAAGACTATCCAGTGCCGCAATCTGTGGGTAAATGGGAATGCCTCTTTGACGAAAAAGGTCTGGTCTACGACTACATGTACGAGGTATGAATGGGAATTCCTGAGAAGATAAAATAAAGACTGAGAACAGCAGACAGACTCCTGGGCTCCCATCCCAGAATGATTTTGACCTGTCTGGTGAGCTGTATGGCGCCTCCTCTTTAAACTTCCAGGAAGTATATATAAGAATTTCTATATGGTTTGATGGCTATGACTTTATGGTTTATAATTCATCATTTAAGTGGGATATTTTCTCAAGTTTATGAAACACTTCCAAAATGATTCTTTTAACCTGCAAGCATGGAAATAATTTGATTCATGCAAATTTTACCTCAAGAACCATAACATCTAGATAGCATTTTAGTTCTAGTTTTGTCTAAATCTCAAGGATTGTAGCTGGAGAAAGAAACCTGATGGAAGTGTGCGTGAGCTAGAACTGGGACCCAGCTCTTGAGACTGCCAGTGCTATTATAGCTGAGAGTGTCAAGGCTGTGACATGGGAGAGAGTTCAGATTTTCCTAGGCAGAGTGGGAAACCGGTATTCTCAAAAGCCAGCAAAACCCAGAGTTTGCAATACACGTATGTTTCTAAAGTCTTGGAGGTAAATTCCAAAATCTTCAGCCTAGAGGGTTGCCAAGGAGGAAGGGGAAATGGAAGTGGGGAGCTGCTATTTTTCTTAACTGTGTACAGCATTTGACTCTCAAATATATGTAAATTTTATAAAAATAAAAGCTAGAAGTTAAGAAAAATCAATAGCTAAAGACATATTCACCCAAACTTAGAAAATCACCACCACCTATATACCATTCACATATACAATTTTTGAGAATATAAGAAAAGATTCTTAGATGGCAGCCATAGTATTGGAATAGGGTCCTAGAGACCCCCTGCTCTGTTCGATATTAGCCCTCTGGCTTGACAGTGGGCGGCAGGATGGAGATCCAAGGAGGGGCCTGGCCATGCTGGGAGGGGGGACCTAGGTTGGGAAGAGGGAAAAGGAGGAACTCAACATTGTCAGCAATTATTTCACCCCTGGGTCAGAAGAATTTCAATATTGTAATAACCAGTACAGTCATGCCAATGAGTCTTAGCTGGGCATCAGCCTGGATCAAAATACCAAAGAGAATTATTTAAGAGAACAAATACACTGAGTTCATGTGACATTTTATTTTTAGTTGGACTCTTGCCTATTTGTTTTTAAATCTGAGAAATGTGGTGGCAAAGGCCATCAAATTATAACTCAATCTATATCAGAGTGGCTTTCAATTTGCTATATGCGAAAGGACATCTGGAAGGCCCTTTGGGCGATTCACTGTTAAGAAATCTTAACAGTTGTATGTGTTGACTTTGAGATAACTAATTTTTTTAAGTTCTTCAGGTTATTGCTAAAAACTAAAAGTTAATCTCTAGAAAAATGTGTATTTTTTAAACTGGATAGTGGATTCATGAGTGCTTATTTAAAGTCTGCTTTGTGTCTTTAAAATGTTATACATCCTGCATATCTATCTAGATAAGATAGGTGGGATAAATAATTCAGAGATGAAAAGAATGGGACCAATGGTTGGGGGTTGGGGGGATACGGGAGAAGGGGAGGCGGGAGAAAGGAAGGGGAAGGGAGACCAACCCAGGGACAAGAGAATAACAAGTGAACTAAAATCAATGGAAGGAAAGTCGTAAGATGCCTAGTGGGGCTCAATCCAGGACAATGTAGCAGCAAGGAATTACTAAACCCAAATGAAGGCTGAGCATGCTAGTGGGACAAGAGGAAAGTAAAAGGAAAGAGAGGAAATAACTGGGAGGCAAAGGACATTTATAGAGGTCTAAATATAGGCACCTACATATGTAAATATATATATATATAATGAGAGGGGAATAGAGCTATGTACTCATATCTATATGTTAAGAATTAAGGTTGCAGATGGACATTGGGCCTCTACTCAAGTACTCCCTCAACACAGAATGCTTTGTTCTAACAATCCCACATTCTGTGATGCTCTGATGCTCACCTTCCCTACACGTTCACTGAAGATAAAGTGGGTACGTGAGCAAATATGGTGAAGAAAATTGATGGTGCCCAGCTATCAAAAGATGTAATGTCTTGGATGTTAAAGGCTTGGAGATAAACAAGCAGCCATCTAGCTCAGAAGCAACAAAGCCCACATGGAAGAAGCACACCAACCTGTGTGATCATGAGATGTCGATGGGATCAGGTATCAGGCATCTAAGACCCAGAATAAAACCATATCCAAAGTGAATGGTGTTGGGGGGCCATGGAGTAGAGACCCAATGCCCATCTGTAGACAATTGAACATCCCCTCACAGAGGGGTCACAGGGAATTGATGAGCCAGTCAGGGTGCAGTATAGCACGATAAATCACACAACTTTCCTCTAGTTCTTTCTTGCTTCCTTCACCCCACTATCATGACCTCAATTCTAACTTACAAATCGGATTAGACCAGAACATGCACTCTGCTACAGATAAGAGCCCACAGCACAGGGAATCCAAGATAGATAAGCCCCTCAGGGCCAACAATGAGAGTAGAGATACCAGGAGGATTAGGGGAGAAAGAGGAACCAATTACAAGGGTCAATCTATAACCCGCTCCCAGGGGGATGAATAACAGAAAAGTGGGTGAGGGAAGACTGAGGACAATGTAAAATATGGAAAAAATAATCTATAACTTATCAAGGGTTCCTGAGGGAGGGTGGGCAGGGGACGGAGGAGGAAGAAATGGGTAGCTAATATCAGGGGCTCAGGTGGGAAAAGAATGCTTTGAAAATGATGATGGCAACATATGTGCAAATGTGCTTGACACTGGAGGAATGTATGGATTGTGATAAGAGATGTAAGAGCCCCCCCAAAAAGTATTTTTTAAATGTTATATATCTATGGTAAAATCTAATATTACATAAAACAATGGAAGAGTAAAGTTTTTAAAAGCAGCAAAAATGAGAATTGAGTGTTGAAAAGAACCTTTAAGATGTAATGAATGCATGATTATAATAGTTTGAACATTATGTTCTTTTGCAGTTCAAAAACCGTGGTCGATGGCTCCATTGGAATGAACTAATTAAAAATACTAAATTAGGAAATAAAAATGTGAAGATTCAAGACATCATAGTCCCTACAATAGACACAATTAGATACACATTTCTAATGGATTTGAGTATTACTTATGCAAAGTAAGGAACTCTGTTGTAAATATATATTCTAAATTGAACAAAGACATTCTTACAGGATAGTAACAACTTTTAGCTGGAATATTATGTTCTCTCGTCAAAGGCTCAATCTGGCCCTGAAATGTTAGTCAGCCCCACTGCACACTTTCCCATTACCTATAGCATTTTTCAAATATGACTTCTGCCAGTTTGGATTCCACAGCTCCTGATGAACACAAAGAGACACTAAGAGCACATCACAAAGAGTCCATCGAACTGGGCAAAAGCTTAGTACTCTATCAAAACCAATGTTCTTAACATTGTCATTGTTCTTTTCTTTTAGAATCTTAGTTGTGAAATTTATCAGTAATACTAATCAAACTAGACAACCTTACAGAACAGCATAAATGCCACGATTGATATGTGTGTTTCCCAAGAATTTATTGGCACATAATTTACATATCATACAACTTAATATTTCAGTCATATCAAGCAGAATTAGACAATCATTACCACATCAATTTTACAATATTCCTCCCTCCCCATGGTTAAAATGAATTGTGCAATTATGATCAGTTCTAGTGTTCTCTCCCTCTCCCCCCTTCATTATTTACTCCTGAAATTCCCTTTCCCTCTCTTTCACCCCCACCCCTTGGATCAGTTACCCTTGGATCAGTTATTATCACTATGCATCCATCCTGTGCTTCACAAACTGAGAAACCCAATAGGAACAATTAAAAACAAAATAGAAATAAGATGGTAAGGATAAAATCATAATAATATAAAGACAAAAATACAAATAATGAGTAAGAAAGAAAAGACCTCCATCAACATTGAAAAAGCCAGGGAAGAAAGACGTTTCTGTCAAGGAACAAGTAAGAAATACTTGCACCCAGAACAAATTCAGGTTGGGTCTGTAGGGAGGTCAACTGGCCAAGCATTGAGTTAGATCCATCATAATCAAGATTGCAATGGTCTCTGTCTCATGGTAAGGCTGTTTGGGACTCTTGCCTGTGGCTAGAGTGGATCTGCCAGCTCAGTCTGACTAGATACTCAGCAGATGGGTTTGGGGCTCCCACTGCCCTCCATAGCCTTTTTAAAATTGGGTGTTCATAATTTTAGCGCTGATACTTTTCCCTTCACCCTATTTGAATTTTGTAATCTTTGTATCACACAACATAACCTGGTGTGCTTCATCCATGTGGACTTAGTTGATTCCTCACTTAGATGGCTGCTTGTTTGAATACAAGCCTTTAAGACCCAGACCCTATTCTGATGGATAGCCAGGCACCATCTGCTTTTTCCACTACACTTTGCTGTAGCACCCTTATCTTCAGTGATCATTTCATGCAGGTGAGTCTCGAGCAGGGCCATGTTATCAGAACTAACTGTTCTTAGATGGGGGCTAGAGTTAAGCAGCTCCAGCATGGGACCAGACTCCAGCTGCTTGTCCATGGAGTTTGCCTGTCTCAGGTTTGCCTTGTTGGTGTACTATGACAAAATCAAAACCCTATAAGATAACTGGATCAATAGCAGCCATAAGAAAACCAGCAACCAAACAAACAGAACACTGTGTGTGTGCTTTTAAGGAACATTTTTCTGAGCGATTTTTGTGACAATTTAATCCATTTGACTTAAAATATATAAGAAAATTATGTTACCCCAAATTTGTACCTGCATTTGTATTTCTTCATTTAGATGCAAATGTTCAAAACCATCTTAGGCTATTCTGAAGAATTCCTACTATGAAGTTGTTTTGTGCCATGAACCCTTTACCAGAATAATGCTTTTAAATGAATAAAAACAAACAAACAAAAAATAATAAAGGAGACAATTTATTTTACAATATATTTATTAAAATAATGAACAAATTTGGGCTATAGAAATAACCTGTGCTTATTTATTAAGATTAAATAATAAATGTCATTAAGTGCTATTTTCAAATATCTGCAGCAGACAGAATATTTAGGATAATAACTGTGGTTTCTATTGGGAAGAAAGATATAGATACTGTTAATACAATTGCTACATTTGAGTCAGTGGATAGTGACAATAAAGGATAAAACCTTTTGTCTTCCAAATTCACAGATTCCTTGAATCCTTTGTAAATGATCCATGAACTCCAAGTTAAGAACAGTATTTTAGTTTTAAACATTTATTTTAACACATAGTTTCTTAAGGTGAGTGTTAGATTGGGACCCACAGATGAATTCTCAGGGTCACTAGGTGCTAAAGGAATTTTAATATTAGCATAATTGGGGTTACTTACAGACCCCTTAGGAGCCATTGTGGCATAGTGGCTTATGCGTTGGGCCGGCAACCTCACAGTCAGCAATTCAAAACCACCAGCTGCTCCAAGAGCAAAAAATGAATATTTTTACTCCTAGAAAGAGTGACATTCTCTGCAATGCACTGGATTGGTTCTACCCTGTCCGTAGGCTCTCTGGTATCATGGTACTTCCAGTATTGGATACTGCTGCTCAGTTTCACTGCCAGCCTTTGCTTTTGTGTTTATGTATTGCGTGGTGCCAGGTTATCACAAAAAGTGATACATTTCATGTTCAGTGTAGCATTTCTCAAGCTGGTGTTCCTCAGGGTGCTGTAAATGTAAACTCACATGATATCCCCCTCCCCCTTTAAAGTTACGATCATTTAAGGATGAGAAAGCTCTAGTGATACCCCATCAATGACAAATTCCTGAGAGCTTGCTTTTATGCCAACATTTTCTGTTAGCAGCTTTGACTTGATTAAAAAATGCTTTGGTAGGAATACATCATTGTAATTGACTCCCATTCAGTTTGTCCCCAAACACTGTGCTATCAAGATCACTGTATAAGCCTAGGTTATTGCCATCACCCCCATGCCTGTACCTACAACTGACAAGTACACGTGTTGTCACTTTTCTGAGGAAGCACACCCCCCTTTTTAAATAGTAGTTTTATTGACATATCTTACACATTCCAATATATCCATTCACATACAATTATGTTGTTCAATCCCATTGGGTGGGGCTATACAATCATTAACGCTATCAACTCCCCTCTCCCCCTCACCCCCTTCTCATTTTCTGTTCCTTTTTTGGAAAGTCACACTTCATTATTTGCGTGTAAGTAGCAATGTTGCATATGTTTAAATCACACTTTATTGCTGTTAAATACTCTGCAATGGTGAGCAAATATATATGTGTGTACCCACCATTGCTTTCACAAACAATAACTGCCATCAAGTCAATGCCGACTAGAGTGATCCTGTAGGACAAGGTAGAATTGCCCTGTGAGTTTCCAAGACTGTAGCCCTTTATGAGAGTAGAAAGTTCTATCTTTCTCCCATGGAGTGGCTGGTAGTTTTGAACTGCTTACCTTGCAGTTAGCAACCTAACGTAACCACCAGCCCACCAGGCCTCCTTATTACTTTCACAGTGTTTCATCAAACAGCAATTATAGATAAGAGTGTGAGTTTTTATATAGAATTGAATTGATCATTATTTAAGTTTGACACTATACTTTCTTTTAGTAGACATGTATTCTAACATTTTTATTCTGTTTTGAATGTTATGTTCATAAAGGCCACTGCTGTTCGTGGGTCCAACCGGTACAGGAAAATCAGTGTATGTGAAGGATAAGCTGATGAATCACTTGGAAAAGGACCTGTACTTTCCTTTTTATGTTAATTTCTCTGCACGGACCAGTGCCAATCAGGTTCAGGTTAGTGCAAACCTGGAAACAAGCGTCTCGAATAAAGTTTTCCTTTAAAACTTTATAAGTTTATTGGACGAGCAGCAGTATCAATCTATGAATTATAATAAAACTTTTATTTTGGAACTCATAAGGAAGTTTTAAAATTAAATTTTAATGACAAACAGTTTAGAGGACATTTTAGTATGAATACTTACGTGAGCTGTGTCACTATTTTTTAGTGTGAGAGGAAGAGACAATGCATTTTTTAAAACTGGAGAAGTGAGTGTGTGTGTGTGTGAGAGAGAGAGAGAGAAAGAGAGAGAGAGACGGCCTGAGACTACATGGTTCATAACTTTCAAATCTCTAGACTCTTGCATGGTCTCTAGGGGCATATGTTGCTTAGTGCAACTCTGCCAGTTCCAGAACTTCCAGACCTATTGTCTGCCTTGTTGTGCAGAAATCATAGGGTTGCGCATGCCGCCTTCACTCCCAAATGTGCAAGGATAAGTGTACTGCGTGAGGTCTTGTTATTCACTCCTCTTATTATTCACTTCTAAGTTTATAAACTTAGCCTGTAGAATCCCATTAACTTCAAAATCTTACAGTTTAGAGCTTCTTTCTTATGGTGCTCTATTTAAATAAAAATAATATTTGTATTTGCTATGTACAGGGAGGTCTAAAATATATCAGAAACATACACACATAATAAAACAACCCCCCAAATCTCTGTCAGTTATAAAAAGAATGCTGAAAGAACCAAACCAACAGAGAGGTCTGCAGGGCCAGCCACAATCCCAGCTATGTGAACTCCCTCCCCAGAAGAATGCACTACCAAGGACAGCACTGAAGATACAGCTCGGAGAGAGGGGCGGGTCTGAGCAGAACACACAGGAGCAGACAGAGAGAGAAGGAGAGGGAGTGGACCGCATCCTGGCCCACAATATTCCTGCTCAGAGCAGCAAATGCAGAGAGGACCATAAGGCTGGCCCCACCACGAGACACAGCGTCTTCTCACTGACTCATAGCACTTTGGGGGACCACACTGGAGACACAGTGTGGGAATTGTGCCCAATCTGACAGCTGCCCCCCACACACACACACACACTGGGGTGAAACATGAAGGTAGCACAAGAGAGCAGAAAGGGGATCAAAGCAATGAAGTCTCCGAGGAATCCCCAGATCCCCAAAATAGACTTTGGGGGCAGGGCTTGATACCTCATCAGACTCTATAGGAAAACATTCACAAAGGTCAACAGACAGACTTGGAACTATTTATAGGCTTTTAAAAAAATTTTTCTATCTGTATGAGGCAGGGCAATCCCAAGGAGAAAACAATGGGATCGAAAGTCTGGGGTAACATGGGAGATGGGGAGGTGGGGAAATGAAGTGGGGAGCCAACAAGCCCAGGGACAAGGAACAACAAATAATCTAAAATCAATGATGGTGAGGGCGTAGAATGCCTGGTGGGGTTTGATCAAGTGTAATGTAGCCAAGAGGAATTACTGAAAGCCGCATAAAGGTTGAACATGATGGTGGTACAAGAGGAAAGTAAAAGGAAATAGTGGATGTAGGAGGCAAAGGACATTTATAGAGGTCTGAATACTTGTACATATATATGTTTGTATATAACAATAGGGACATAGCTCTATGTACATATATTTATATGCTAAGTGTTAGGTAAGAGATGGACAGTGGGCTCCACTCAAGTACTCTCTCAACTCAAGAACACTTTGCTCTAATACCTGGCATTCTGTGATGCTCACCTTTCCTGACACGATTTCTGTGATGCTCACTTTCCCTGACATGATTGTTGAAGATAAAATGGGTGCATAAGTAAATGTGAAGAAAGCTGATGGTGCCAGTCTATCAAAAGTTACAGCATCTGGGGTCTTAAGGGCTTGAAAATAAACAAGTGGCCATCTAGCTCAGAAGCAACAAATCCCACATAGAAGCAGCACATCAGCCTGTGTGGTCATGAGGTCTCAACAGAATCAGGTATCAGGCATCAGAAGACTCAAAACAATCATAATGATGCAAATGAGGGTGGGTGGAGTAGAGACCCAAAGCCCATCTGTAGACAATTGGATATCTCCAAACAAGGATCATAAGGAAGGGACAAGCCAGTAAGGATGCAGAATAGTACCAACAAAACACAACATTCCTGTAGTTCTTTAATGCCTCCTCACCCCACTATCCTGACCCCACTTCTCCCTTACAAATCTGGCTGGACCAGAGGCTGTACACTTGTACAGAGAGGAGCTCTTAAACACAGAATCCAGGACAGATAAACCCTTCAGGAACAATAAGGGGAGCAGTGATACCATGAGGGTAGGGTGAAGGTGAGGGGAGAAAGGGGGCAAACAACAGAAACATGGGTGAAGGGAGAAGCGGACTGTAAGATATGAAGGGAGACAGTGGTGTAAGATATGAAAATAACACTTTATAAATTTATAAGGGTTCATGCTGAAGGTTGTAATGACTAGTGTTTTAAATACTAAGTTAAAGTTAGTAGATATGTTGTGATATCCAATGAGAAAAATATTTGAAAAATATGTTGTATACTATTTATATAAAATATGCATATAAATATATACACATACATAAAAGAAGGGGCTTGAAAATTTGGTAGGAAAATTCCATTTTCCTTCAATTCTATTTTTCCATAAACTTTTTGAAGCCCCCTCATATGTTATATAAATATGTTATATAATCATTCTGAGCACAAAGTAGGATTTTAATAAATGTTCTTTGAATTATGTTAAATATGAAATTTGATAGTTTAGTATTACTTTATGACATACATATAAACAAACGTATTAACACACTTATATTGCTGCTTACCATTATTTCTACATAATTAGACTTAAATTATTATTTTATTGTTGTTAAGTATGTTTTTTATGTTATGTTGATCAGTGATAAAATAAGCAAATGGTAACTGTGATAGATATAAATCCCATGGATTCTACCAGGATAGCTTTTCCTTATTAAAACTAATTTAATGTAAGCAATGCTAGTAAGCTCACAAATCATTTACAGATCAATATTACACTCTTCTTTACATTTTAGAATATTATTATGGCCAGACTGGACAAGAGACGCAAAGGGGTGTTTGGGCCTCCTATGGGAAAGAAGTGTATCATTTTTATAGATGACATGAACATGCCTGCATTGGAGAAGTATGGAGCTCAGCCACCTATTGAATTATTACGACAATTTTTTGACTGTGGATATTGGTAACTATTTAAAGTCTCAATAAGCCATGACTTAGTCATATTTGACTTTCATTTTGTATTTCATTTCTCAAAGCAAAACAACACATTTTCCCCAAGCTATTTGGGGAAGAGAATGGTAGTTCAGATTTTCCTATACAGAGATATTTATATTTTCTGTAACTTCTTAGGACCGTCATAGCTTTGAGATGGTTTGATTTTGACAGCGACTCCATAGATTATCCCCCCCCACCCCATTATGGTGATACGATCAGTTTCCAATGTATAGTACCCTGTATCTTTTAGTTAGGAGGAATCATTCTTTGATTCAAACTTCCTTGTGTTTTTATTACTATCTTTCTCTGTAACAAAAGTATATGGTATGATGTAGACATCCTTATGTGCTCTGAAGATAAAGTTTGAAATGAGGGAAAAATAAGGATTTAGCTGTAAATAGGGTGACTATATAATTAAATGTCGGGACTAGAGTATATATGAAATTGACAGGCGATAGGATTCATGATGACTTCAGGCTAGCAAGCACAAACAAGCTCTAGCCTAAGCAAAATTGGACAAGAGGCTTAGTCACTCACTTATGCTTCTGGACTTGGAATAAGAAGAGGAAAAGTGAAGGGTAGGAAGAGGAAAGGGGCCGGGCAGCAGTAGGAGACTCCCTAATACCAGAATCTGGGCAAGAGACTCCGAGTCACTGAAAGAAGAATGCAGCCTTAAGACAAACTTCTCTCCGACTCCAAGCTTTACTCCTTTAGAGTAGGTAAAATCACATACACTTTCTAAGGAGGTCTGTGTTTCATCTCAGTGGCTTTATCATTGATTATTTTCCAATGTTTATGTGCTTTCAAGGTATGACCTTAAGGACACAAGTAAAATCACCCTGGTTGATATCGAGCTGATTGCAGCCATCGGCCCCCCAGGTGGTGGAAGAAATCCAGTCACTCCCCGTTTCATTCGACATTTCAACATCTGCACTATCAATACCTTTAGCGATGAAACCATGGTTCGGATCTTCTCATCAATTGTAGCATTCTACCTTAGGACTCATGAATTTCTTCCAGAGTATTTTTCAGTTGGGAACCAGATTGTCTCTGGGACAATGGAAGTAAGCCAATAATGCCATAGAAAATGTTTTAGTATTGCACAGTGCCCTCCTTTGGTCTTTGACTTTTTAAATAGCATTTTGCTCAGTCTTTTCCGTGGGTTCTTCAGAGAAGCTCTTCACAAGACGTGAGAACAGGAGTTTATAAGTTTTAGAAGGAGAGCATCTAACTGGGATGAGTAGCCCCTGGTTGCTTTTGTATGACCTTGAGAAAAGACTTTAACCACCCTAATGGAACACAATCTGTATCCCACAAAGTTGTGACCAGGGATCACCAGGAACAAGGCCTGCTACATCATAGGAATTTCTCTACTTGTTAGATTCTTCTTGTTGGTAATTGTCCGCGTGACCCCATATGTGCAGGGCAGAACTCCATAAAGCTTTAAGGCCTATTGAAAGCAGGTCAGTAGGCCTGTCTTTTGAAGGGCCTGTGAGTGGATTTACACAATAAATATTTAGATGGGTAGCTCAGTGCTTGACCACCTGTGACACTAAGAAATTCCTTGTGAGGTTCCTACTCTGTATTAACCTTCCTTGCTCTCCCATCCCTCTCAACATGTTTGTTGTTAAAAAAGATAAAATAAAACTGCACCTAAAAAACCACACCCTTAGCAGCTTAGGAATGCTACTTATTAGCCAGATCACATAACTTTGGAATAATTATGTGATCTGGAAAGAAAATATTAAAGATAAAAATCAAGTGCTAAAAGTAAAATAATAGAGGGAACAATGAGGGCGCAGAAGAATGAAAACAGGGTGTGCTGTCTGCCTCCACACAGGGCCAGAACCACCCTCCTGGCTCATTGGAAGAGGGGAGAAACAGTTAAAGGGAGGCCAGTGACAACCTCACTGAACTCAGTTTTGTAGAGGCTTGATAAAGCGAAGTTCACTTCTGACTACAGAAAGCTCCTCCGAATAATTCCATCCATTGTCGAGAATATCTTCTCTTTCAAAATTCTTTCCCCCTGGTTCTGCTGCTATTAAAAGTAGAGATGCTGCGAGGAAAGAGATAGTGCATTACGATGTCTGCATTTTTTTCTAACAGAGAGAAATGCTTCTGTTGATAAAATACGGTATTTGTATCTCAGGTCTCTCCTGGGAAGATGAGAAGAGGGAGTGGGTCAGGCAGAGTGGGATGCAGAAAGAGTCCTTTTACTTCTTCCTTTCAGGTGCTAGAGACCCACCCTGTGGAAGTGGGGCAGGGAATGTGAATCTCAGAACATACACAAATAAAACATCATTTGGTTTAGCTTAGTTTTCTTCTATTTTCCAGGCTAGAAGGGTTAATAAACTGCATCTAAAAGCATACTTCCTTTACATGCTATAGCCAATGAAGCTAGAAGGCGGGGTGAATGAGTAAGAGAGACAGGGAGAGAGGTGCTGACTTGTCTTGAAGTCAGTGGTGTTCAAGAGGAAGTCTCCTCCTCTTCACTTGGCACTCCTCAGGATGAGTTACAGTCATTCCTAAGACCCTTGAGGTTACCCAAATCTGTGGCCGTTCAAATCCCTTGTAGGAAATGGCACAGTATTTGCGTATGTCCCGTGCACATCCTCCGGTATACTTTAAATCATCTAGATGTCCGATAACACCTAATAGAAAGAGCTTTTCGTGAGCCCTTTCAGCTTCTCAGGAATTGCTTTGACCGTTCACTGCCCCTACCTCTGACAGTTTTGATCCCCAGTTGGATTCGTCCGTCAGTCCGTCCGTCAGCAGGCGCAGTGTCCTCCATATGAACTGCTGACTTTCTATGTTCTCCCTTTCTGCTGAAGTTTTTGTTCATTATTTCCTCTGAATAGAACAATCACAGTGCCTGCAAGATAAAGGTATTGTCACTTTGTGAGCTTGGATAGACTCAGTGGGTAATTTCTCTCAATATGGAAAAAACAAACAAAACCCAATATTAAGGGGGCAGTGGATAAGGGTTCATGGGAGGGGAGGGAGTGGGGATAAAGGGGAGCTGATATCTAGGAGTTCAAGAAGAAAGAAAATGGATCGAAATGGATTGTGGTAGCAATTGTACAGCACTGCTTGATGTAAATGAGGTATGGATTGTTATGCTATCTGTAAGAGCTCCCAATAAAATGATTAAAAATTTAAAATAATAATAAGTTCTTTCAATTCCACAAAGCCTGATTAAGTGCTATAAATGAACACAGACAGATATATGCCACTGTAGATTTAGAACTACACAATTTTCCAATCCAACATATTTTTATGAGATAAAGAAGATATTTTGTATCATATACACACATAAATAGTATATACAGTATAATACCTGCTATGTGCCGTTCATGATCATAAGCATTTTATTTTTGCTCTTTCCATATTCAGATATATAAAAAATCCATGGAAAATCTCTTGCCCACCCCCACCAAATCTCATTACACTTTCAACTTGCGTGATTTTTCACGTGTTATCCGGGGCTGCCTGCTCATTGAGAAAGATGCGGTAGAGAGCAAACAGACTATGATCCGCCTGTTTGTGCATGAGGTTCTCAGAGTGTTTTACGATCGCCTGGTTAATGATGAAGACCGAAGCTGGCTGTTCACGTTGACCAAAACTGTTATAAAGGATCATTTTAAAGAATCATTTGATGGTCTTTTTTCACATTTGAGGAAAGGGAATGCACCTGTAAGTACATCTAATGACTTAAATCACTCTAATTCAAGCCATATAATAGCATGGATTGTTTTTAAAACAATAAACTTTTTAGAAATATTATTGCTTCCTGATCATAAAATTCTTTTAATTGACTTCATAGGTAGATATTTATTTTGAGATTTTCCTTCAGTAGAAACTCTTTATATAACATAGAATTTACTCAAATAATGAAACAGGGAGTTAAATGATATAGTGGAATTGTAACAGATGTGAAGTGCTTATTAGTATTGCGATGTCCCATGTAGACTTCTTCAGCTTCTGACAAAACAACAAAAACAAAAACAAATGTGCAGGATAGGAAAAAGTAATTTAAAAACCTCTAACATAATTTCAGGTCATAATTTATTAGATCCAAATTTATAAATTTTAAGGTTATTTTTTAACTTTAGTTTCATAACATGGATTAAACAAAATTTTATATAATACTTTCCTAAATGAGTCAGAATTAACTCTAAAGTATTGAATTGAGTTGAGAAATTTATTTTGGAATATATTAAGTTTTGCAGTTTGCTGATTTCTATCTTACAGGTAACTGAAGAGGACCTAAGAAATCTCATGTTTGGTGACTATATGAATCCAGACCTTGAAGGAGATGACAGAGTTTATATTGAAATTCCAGACATTCATAGTTTCAGTGACATTGTGGATCAATGTTTAGATGAATATAATCAAACTCACAAAACAAGAATGAATCTTGTCATTTTTAGGTACCTACATTTACTGTTGCTTGAAGTTGCTTTGTAAAACTTTTTAATGAAATAGTTAAAAATGTCCAAAAACATATATACAGTGAATGCACTTAGGCTTATGAGAGGTTTTTTTATTTGTTTCTTGTCATTTTGTCAGGGTATGAGATTTCAGTTTAAATTTTATGAATTACTAGCAAGATAGAATGTCTTTCCTGAATTTGCTGTTTTGTAGATAACTGTCATTTTCTATTTTTCCCATAGGTTGAGAGATTGAGAAAATACATATAATAAAAGCACCAATATATTATCAATATAGGGGGTTAGGATCCTATTTTATTTATAGGATGTATGCATTACATTCCCTGATTTTGTAGTTTTAATTACTGTTCCTTTACATCAAATGATCCAATAGTAAATGCATTTGAAAAAAATCATACTTTTAAAAATAGCAAGCCCTTTGGGGTAATATTATATTGAAAGCGAAGCTGCATTTCTCTGGGAAAGTAGGACAGTAACTATGTGTAAATGCACAGTCACATCTATTGATGTGTATAATGAGTTGTTATTTCATGGTAGGTATGTACTGGAACATTTATCGAGAATATGTCGAGTTCTGAAGCAGTCTGGTGGCAATGCTTTACTTGTTGGATTAGGCGGGAGTGGTCGTCAATCCTTGACTCGTCTGGCTACCTCCATGGCAAAAATGCAGATTTTCCAACCAGAAATTTCTAAGAGCTATGGTATGAATGAGTGGAGAGAAGATTTGAAGGTAAAGTTATGCAGTAACTTGGTGTCTAAAAAAGTACCCCAGTTCATTCTCTTACATGTGAAGTGGGAGCTGGCTCCGTGACGGTATTATTGATCATTCTATGCGTGGGGTACCACCTGTGCATTCTGAGCACTGTCCTAAGTGCTTTACACGCACGAGCTCATTCTGTACACCTAACGACCCAAAGCCGCACTTAAGGGTCCCTCTGTGTGTTACTGATGGGAACACCGGCTGAAGAAATTCTTTCTTTTCTTTTTTTAAGTCATTTTATTAGGGGCTCATACAAATCTTATCACAATCCATACATAAATCAATTGTGTAAAGCACATGTATACATTCATTGCCCTCATCATTCTCAAAACATTTGCTCTCCACTTAAGTCCCTAGCATCAGTTCCTCATTTTCCCCTCCCTTCCCACTCCCTCCTCCCTCATGAACCCTTGATAATGCATAAATTATTATTTTGCCATATCTTGCCCTGTCCGACGTCTCCCTTCACCCACTTTTCTGTCATCGGTCCCCCACGGAAGAGGTCACATGTAGATCCTTATAATCAGTTCCCCCTTTCCAACCCACCCTCCCTCCACCCTCCCAGTATCGCCACTCACACCACTGGTCCTGAAGGGATCATCTGCCCTGGATTCCCCTTGTTTCCAGTTCTTTTCTGTACCAGCGTACATCCTCTGGTCTAGCCAGATTTGTAAGGTAGAATTGGTATCATGATAGTGGGTAAGGAGGAAGCATTTAGGAACTAGAGGAAAGTTGTATGTTCCATTGTTGCTACATCGCACCCTGACTGGCTCATCTCCTTCCTGAGATCCCTCTGTAAGGAGATGTCCAGTGGCCTACAAATGGGCTTTGGGTCTCCACTCCACACTCCCTGCCTCATTCACTTTAAGATGTTTTGTTCTTTGATGCCTGATACCTGATCCCTTCAACACCTTGTGATCACACAGGCTGGTGTGCTTCTTCTACTTGGGCTTTGTTGCTTCTGAGATAGATGGCTGCTTGTTTACCTTCAAGCCTTAAAGACCCCAAATGCTATATCTTTTGATAGCCGGGCACCATCAGCTGAAGAAGTTATTTCTAATGTCATTCTTATTCACTACATCATTACAACTATGCTGCGGATTTTCTCTCTTGTCCAAAAACCAAAACGCCATTGCTGTAGAGTCGATTTGTCCTCATAACAACCCTATTGAACAAAGTAGAACTGTTACTATGGGGTTTCCAACTTGTAAACCTTTACAAAAGCATACTTTCGCATCGTTCTTCCTCAGAGCATCTAGTGGGTTCAACCCACCAACCTTTCGGTTAACAGCCAAATGCTTTAGCCACTGTGCTACCAGGCATCCTTTATGTGTTTCTCTGCAGACTCTTACATATGAACCTCGCTAGCATGTGAGGATGATGATGCCTTTTGTGTTGTCTAATCTGAATGCTTTTGGGGCTGTGCCATTCTTCCCAGTAACCAACAGGACAGGGTGTACTTGGGGTTTCATCCGTATGTGCCTAGGGGCTCTGTAGATCCCAGGAGAACGATGATCCAAAACGAGTGCATTATACTCAACTGATGTGGCCCTTCTAGCCATTTGTCCTAATGTGGTATGTAATTCTGGATTTCATGTACCTGTGGCTGTGGTACCATTGTGGAGAGCATTATCTGCTAACAAACAGGAATAGAATGAGATTGAGTTCTGACTCCGAGGGTGTGAATCAGACCACACTCTTTGTTTAATGGTTATCCTAGTTACCACTACTTCCAATTGAGGTAAGGAATTATAGGCTGCAGCTGAGAGAAGAAAGCAAACGTTTTCTGGAGTGGCCTTGGAAAAAGCCTGGCTGTTATGATTAGTAGGAGGCCAGTCTTACTGGAAACATCTTGCCAGAGGCCTCAGGTCATATGTGCAGAAATAAAACACAGTCTAGGGATGGAGAATAGATTGTTAGTTGGGGTAAAATTTGATTGCACCATGTAACTTCAACCAAACGACGTTCCCCTGCATGGGTCTGGTAGGAAGGTGCGGGAAGATGCTGGTAGGATCCACCTGTGAGTAGTTGTGCAGGACCTGCATTGCCATCCTGCTACATGTAGGGAGCCCAGTGAGAGGCGGGGGGTGGTCTCAGCACCTACAAAAGCCAGTGGTGGATTGTGTCCTCTGGCTTTAGCTTCTGGCTTACCCCTGACTGACCTAAAGACTGAACTTCGCCCACCACTAGGTGAGACATTTCCTCGCGCTTTCGTGAGTTCTGTGGGGGAAATTGGAGCAGACTACCATCTTGCAAGAGTTGGGCTTCTTCCATTTCCCACTTCTGGGACTCGTTTGATATTCATTACTATCAACAATTATTACCATCATGTGAAAAAGAAAAGGGATGCCTGATTTTTTTAATCCACTTTCACAGATTCTCTCATCCTCAAGTCTCACTTCCTAGAAGTCGGCATAGAGAAAAACAAGTAGAGTCTAAGCTTTCGTCAGAGGGCTGCAGAGACACTGAAGGAAAAGTCACATTTACATTGTTTTTTGCTCATACTTCACAGGGATATTTTTTATGTGTTTACTTTCAAGTGAAATGATAGACTTAGCCACTTACTGTGGTAGAAAGAGCCTACACTCTGAAGTCAGACACATTCGGTTTTAATTTCTGCTTTGCAGAATTTTAAAACTGTGTTGTATTGGAAATATTATGAAATCTTTCTGTGCTTTAGTTTCTTCATTTATGAAATTTGGAAAATACCCCCTATTTCTCAGATTATTGTGAATAAAGTATGTAAGCTTCTTGGCAGTCTGCCTAGCATACAACTAATAGTTTGAAAATGTTAATTCTCTTTTCTTTTCCATTTGGAAACAGCTTTGCATATTCCATTTTGAATATGATTTTGAAATATAGTGGTTCTTATGGCAGTAAGTTAAATCTGTTCATGTGTGATTTATTTTATTAATATTAATTATAAAACTAATTAGATATAGTTCTTTTAAACACTTGCTTCCTGATTTTAATATTAGAAAATTATTTCTAGGAACACAGTAGCCTGCATATTGCAAAATGGCATTACTGTACGATATAGAAATTCAGCGTTATTTTTAATGTATATGATTCTGCAATAGATATGTTTATCTTAAAATCTATTACAACTTGCAGAAGTTGTAATAGTATTTTCACGATGAAGTATTCAGTGGTGTGCTGGCAAATGTTTAACAACTGGCTTTTATGGAAAGTGGACGTGCAGAGTAAGGTGAGCTCTGATTTGTAGTGTTTGCCCATTCCCACTGTATAAATACTCCCACCATGGCTGATTGAAAGCTGCTAACATGATGCTGCTGGAAATAGAATTGGGGAGAGATGCACATTAGAAAATTATTAAATCTTAAGAGCCATTATATCTAATCATGCCAGTTTATAGTTATTTCAAACACATAGAAATGATAATAATATTAATAAAATACATAGCACTGTACTTTATGCTCAGATACAAAAGATATAACTCCAGAGCATAGAGAATAGCAAATTAATAAATTAAGGAGAGAATGATGTTTAAGTATTTGCTACTTTTGTTAAAAGAATATAGTTGAGACCAGACTTCAACCCAGTGCCGCAAGGTGTGAATGCAATATCCTGGCGTGGAGTAGGGAACCAGTGGAGAGGTCTGGGAGCCTGGCCTCAGCACCATAAATTAAGTGGATTCCTGCCCCTCCCCCCAAAAGAATTTGTTCCAAAGGACGACATTGACTCTGCAGCTCCGGGAGATGGACATATCTGATCAGAGCACACGGGAGCAGATGAAGGGGCAGGAGGAGAGAGTGGAACACAGCCTGGCCCACCAGGCCGTGAGGATGATGTTCCTGAGTAGAGCAGCCAGTCCACAGAGAGAACAACATGGCTGGCCCCACTATGAGAAATGATGCCAATCAGTGACTAAGGGCGATACAGGGGACAGCACTGGAGACACAGTGTGGGAATTGCACCTGACCTGATCCCACCACACCGAGGCAAAGCACTGGGGGAGTGCAGTGGAACAGCAAGGGGATGGAGTGGCAAGGTCCCCAGGGAATGCTGAAAGTGGACTTTGGGGCCAGGGCATGGTGCCCCAACAGACTGGACTGGAAAACGCTCCTAAGGGCCAGTAAACGATCCCTGAACTAACTACAAGCTTTTCTCTTGTGAAAAAAAAAATATATATATATAGTTGAAATTTAACCAGCGTACTTATAAGGTCCTGAAATTTTAGCCTCAGTTCCAGTAAGCCTCGGAAGGCCAGCACCAGCACTCCACTGAATCTATAGCTTTTTATTAGTTGAGACTCAGTGCAATTGACAGAAAACAGCTCAAAATAGATTAAACAAAAGAGAAAGTTACTGACTCACATGACTGAAGAGTCCAAAGTATGTTGACTTTTAAAATTCTTTATTTAAAACATAGTATTTTATTAAGTCTCCTTTGCACATGAGAATTCATTTCAAATTAAACATGCTTTTTGAACATTTTATTATCTGTGTGAAGGCAAATTAGTTTGCCATTTGACTAGGTATACAAATTTTGTATTGTAACATTTTTTGCAAAATCTCTGTAAAATACTCTTTGTTTCCTCCCTGGATTCCTTGTTCCCATCCATCCTTCTTTCCTGCCCTTTCCTGCCATCTGAACTTGGGTTTTGGATAAATGCTGCCTATTCATCCCCTATGGTTCATTATTCTGAGGAGGATGCTCTTCATGGGTGTTGTTTGCTGCTTTAAAGGCTAGTCTATTGGTTGGTTGCAAGGTGATCCTGGGAGTTGTCTCAGTCCCAGGTTTGAAGGATGTCTAAGGACCAAAATTCTACCAGTCTATATCAAAAGCAGTAAGTTAAAAATGACTTTGAATTTTGCTCTACATTTTCCTCCACTCTATCCAGCACCTTCTCTATCGCGATCCCTATCAGAGCTGTTTGTACTGGCAGCTGGGCACCATTGTTCTCTGGTCTCAGCCTAGTGGAGACTTGTGGTCCATTAGCCTTGTAGATTATTTCCTCGAGTCTGCTTTTCTTCACCTTCATTTGCTGCTGGCAAGGAGGAAGCAGCAACGGTGCCTTAGAGAGCAGTTTGCAAGCTTTTAAGAGCCCAGTCACTACTCTCCAAAGTAGCACACATTCTTTTTGGAGATTTCCCTTTCATCTTTACAGTTTTAGCTTTTACCTTACATTCTCCCATGCATATTGAGTTACTTTCTATATATGGTATAAGACACAGACCCGCTTTCATTTATCTGCAAATGGATATCCAATTTTGCCAGTACCAGTTATTGAGAAGGTCTCAGTGAGTGGCGGTCGGCCTTTTATGAAGTTCAGCTGTCCATAGGTGCATGGAGGTACACAGGCTTTTGACATAGCTGAATTTAGGGGCTCGGATTATGTCCTGTCCTCAGTAATTACTTTTTCCATTTCCTGGTTCTGCTCTCCCCCATTTGGCTTCCTTAAGTGGACAGGCTCCTTCTCTGAGACAACCAAGACGGTCCCCAGAAGTTCTGTACTGCTGGCCTTTGAATGCTCTACTTCAGAAAGGCACTGAACCTTTTGAACCTTGCTTAATCATATGCTCTCCTCTGAGTTAATGACTATTCTCAGAAGCTTAGGTAAGGAGCCCTGATGGTAGTGATTGAGTGCTTGGCTGTAAAGGGAAAGGTCAACAGATTGACCTCACCAGCTGCTTCGTGGGGGAAAGATGAGGATATGATAGAGATGCTTCCGTAGAGATCGCAGCCTGGGAACTCCAAAGGGCATTGCTGCCCTGTCCTAGTAGAGGTAGGGGTTCTCAACCTTCTGTTTATCAGTTTTTCTCAACCTTCTCAATGCTGCGACCTTTTCAGACAGTTCCTCATGTTGTGGTGACCCACAACCAGAAAATTATTTTCACTGCTACTTCATAACTGTAATTTTGCTACTGTTATGAATCAGGCAACCCCTGTAAAGGGGTCATTTGACCCCCAAAGGGGTTGCAACCCACAGGTTGAGAACCGCTGTATTAGAGGGTCACTACGAGTCAATTAATTTTAACAGCAATGGGTTTGGGTAGGGGATTGGGGAATGATAAGCAGTTTGGGTTGTTTCCACCCAAGGGAGGGGAGAAGTGGAGACCCTTGGTGGCAGCCCATTAGAGTAGGGAGCGTTACTACCCTAAACTCAGAGTACTGTCAGCAAAGAAGGTTGAAGGGGATGAAAGCACACACAGCAGGTGTGTACCAGTCAGCTGACATGTGCATTTTAATTTGTCAGGTTCTGTTACGGAATGCTGGTATGAAGGGCCTGAAGACGGTCTTCCTCATCACGGACACTCAGATTAAAGAAGAAGCCTTTCTAGAGGATATCGACAGTGTGCTCAATACTGGAGAAGTGCCGAACATTTTTGCCGCAGACGAAAAGCAAGAAGTGATGGAGGTAATGCTTTTGAGATAATGCTGCTCCAGTACAGAAATTTCACCTTTGACTTTTTTTCCTGTGCTCTTCATTACTAAGTATAGCTTGGGGAGAGGATTTTGGCCATTAACCTTTAAGTATGTTGCTTTAATATACTTTGTAGCTTTAAAATTGTTCTTATAGCCGTTGGTGTCACATATGCCCCCTCCTCCATACCAGACCCCACAGCATTCTTAGTAATGTGTTGTCCATTTTAACCAAGTAAAATGCATGCTAAGTATATTTACAAATTGCTTAAATGTAATATATCTCAGCTTACATGAATACTAGCAATCACTTTGTAAATTTTTTTACATTGCCTTCCAACCATATTAATTACATTATTCGTAACTGAATGGGAGACTGCTTTTATTTTTTTCTCTTAAATTAAAAACAAAACAAAACTTTTTGTGCTGTTTTACCCCGCTCCTGGTTAGTGGCAGGTGGAGGGTGAGGGTCTCCCTCCCTGCATGGATGCACATGCACCCGCTCTGGGCCTACTTGGGGCCCACAGTCTCTTGGCCCACATGCAAACGTTTAGCCTCTAGGGTTCTTGGGCTTCTGACCTCCTGGCATCCCTCACCCCAGTTCCGCACTTGTGGGTGCTCTTTTCCACATGGTTGCTTCATGCCCAGTTGTGAACCCCAGCACGGTTTCCATGCAGCTTGGCACACTTTCCAGAAATAGCGTGCACCCTTTTGAGACGGTAATGCCTGAAACTTGCCCCGTCCATCATGAAAACTCACTTGGATCACACAATGTGCTTTGGCATGAATTCTTTCAGCGTGCGAAGCAAAGAACCAAGGTGTGACCCACTCCAGAAGCCCAACACACCCCGTTCGTCACAGCTGGAATCAACTCCACACAAGGAATGTCGCCCAGCCAGACACCTGGAAATCATGTTGGTAGGATCTCAGTCCTTCCCACCTGGAGGGCCTAATGGGATCATTAGAAGCCTGTCCTTTGAGGGTTTCAGTGGCCTTGAGGAGAGCCAATCCAGGTGTAACTTGCGTTGAAAATACCTCTGCGTTCAAGAAGCCTCAGGCCAAACTCAAGAAAATGCACAATTTAGGGCACAAAGCCAGCAGCGCTTCCAAAGAGCCTCAGCCTCAGGGTGGAAGAGGTCTGCAGACCTGACGAGTGGCTGCAGGGTCAGCAGGCGGAGCTGGACAAAGTGACAAGTCAAAGATATGAAGAGAAACTCTCTTCTAGGTGTGCTGTTTGCCCTGGACAAGCACATGAAAACGACGGGAAGGACCAGGAGATGTCTGGAGTTCCACATTGGTAAGGTAGATGAGCTCTGTGAAGCTTAGTGTATCCAAAGATGCCTCCAGGATGGTGCCAGCAAAGTGAAGCGAGCCTTTGCCACGTCCCCTGCCAGCAAAGCTGCCTGGGGGAGAGTCTTTCCGAGATCAGCCGGAGCCACAAAGAATACGCAGAGAACGAATGCAGCCTCGAGGCAGAGCTGGAGAATTTGCCGGGGGAATTCTCCATCAAGACGAAAGATCTGGCTGTCGTTGCTTGTCTCTGCCCTGGAGATGTGTGAGATTTTCATGAAGTATGGCCGACAGAGCTGGAAACTGAAAGGGAAAATAGAAGTCAACGGCAAACAGAGCTGGGATGGAGAAGAAATGGTTTTCCTGCCCCTGATAGCTGGGTTAATTTCCATCAAGGTCACAGAGTTCCAGGGGCTGGCAACTCACCTCCTGGTGGGCAGTGTGACCTGCGAGACCAAAGAGCTGTTTGCAGCCCATCCTCAGGTGGTGGCTGTTGCCATCAATGACCTCAGCTCCATCAACCTGAACCTGGAAATCACCTGCCATCCATTTGCCATAGAGGACGTGACCCTGGAAACCAGGAAGCTGCCCTCCAGTGGAGAACGTCCATGTACAGCCAGGGCATCCCGGAAACACCCCCTTCAAAGAGCAGTCCTCCGTGCATCTGCCTGATGACATCTTTGAGAATGGGAAGGCAGCTGAGGAGAAGACGGCACTCTCCCTCAGCTTCAGCGACCTGCCCAATGGAGACTGCACCCGGCCTTCCCACTCAACTGGCTCTGCCTCCAGAATGTGCCGGCCAATCCAGAAACGACCATCACCCCCGCAGAGCTGAGCCACAGCAGCCTGTCCTCCCAGAATGAGGGCACCGGCGACACTAGCTCGGCATCTTCCAGAAGCTCCTTGGCAGAAGGCCCACAGCCAAAGCCGATGCTGCCTCTTGGATGGCAATCACTGAGGGTGAATGAAACAATGGTGCTTTAAAAGACTGACAGACGTTGCCCGTGTGCTTTTGTGCCATCTTGAGTGTCTGAGACAGAGCCCAGCAAGGCCTTCCCCACCCTGTGCTAAGACATCCACAAGCTCAGAGCTGAGACCCCGAGCCCATCTGTAGACAGTGGAACATCCCCCACCGAGGGGTCACAGGGCAGGGATGAGTCAATCAGGGTGCAGTAGAGTACTGATGGATCATGCAATATGCCCTTGGTTCCCTGAGGCTTTCTCGCCCACTACTATCATGACCCCAGTGCTGCTTCCCATTCTGGACTGGACTGGAACATGTACATAGGTATAGGGAAGAGATAAAGCTCACGCCACACAGAACCCAGGAACAGGAATGGGAATAGCGAAACCAAGAGGGTAGGGGGAAGTGGGGAGAGGAGGGAGGAAGGGTGTACTGATTGCAATGAATGGCACATAAGTACACACACTCCCGCAGAGGGGTGAACAACAGAAATCAGAGGGGAAGGGAGACAGTGGTCTGTGTGAGATATGAAATTAATAACAATTTATAGTATGTCAAGGACCATGAGTGGGGAATAGAAAAGGCGGGGGCGGGGGGGGGAGAGCTGATCCCAAGGGCTCCATAGAAAGTAAATGTCTAGAAAAGAATGATGGCCACATATGTACAAATATGTCTGATACACTTGATGTAACAAGCGTTGTGAGAGCCCCCAATAAAATGACCTTAAAAAAAAAAGATGTGCAGGCAGCACCTACCACCTGACTTGACAGAAGACATTTAGTGCTCCCTGCGGGACTCATCCCCTCGATCCCCCATTCAAAGATTCCTCTTCAATATTGGGAAGTGCTCCTCTCACAACTAGGAGTATTCTATCTGTAATGTTTCTGCTTGTGACCAGCAATTTAGGATTCTCCGGGCCATATGATGAGTTTTCTTTGGTACTTCCAGGGTCCGGTCCAGGAGGGAAAGGGCTGGTTCCTTCAAAGTCAGAACTCATTTTCTTCTCAGCTCTCAAAGAACAAATACAATGTAAAATGCATTATTTAGGGGGCATGAGCCATGTTCTGTTTGTGTGTTTCTGGGATTTATCCCGTGACCCCTTTAGTGTAAGTGCCTTAGATGGCTAGCTCCTATGTCAGGACATGGAAGACATCACCACTTGGAAGTAGATACTGGTAGTATGTGGATTCTGGCATTGACTCCATGACTCTTACAATTTGTTGTTTACTGGTTGCGTTTTATTTGGGGTTGAGTACTATAAGTGGAGGAAGTGCATCAGTTATGTCTCTCAAGGCTTTCTGGTTGTAATAGTTTTAAGCTTTTGATTTTGGAAAGCTTCAAACTGAAGTAGAGAGAATCATGTGATGAATCCCAGCATGCCCTGCAAGGTTCCATCATACCAATTCATGCCAGTCTTGTTTCATCTCTTCTACCTGCTAGCTTCCTCCTGAACTGCTGTGGAATAAATCCCAGAGACAGTGCTAGTGTAATCCTTGGTTGTACCACTTTTTGCTACGCTTTATTTTTATATAAGACAGTTTTACATACATTGAAAAGTGCCTACCAAAAAAAAAGTGAAAATAAAAATGTGGGAAAAAAGGAGTGTTTCCATCTTTAAAAAAACAACAAAACTTTTTATTGTGAATTAAGTTAACGTTGACAGTACAGCTCATCAATTTTCCATTCAACATTCATACACATTCTGTTTGAACTCATCCATTGCAGTCCCCTCATTGGCCCCTCCCATGTCCCACTTGCTCCCTTTGTTTCCTGTTTCCATTCCTCCTCTTTTCCTGGCCCTTTGAACTTTGTCCTTAGGCATGTGCTGTTCTCGATATTAAGTGGATGATTATTCTTACATTGGGGTGAAGTCAGCTCTAGATCTGACAGGCCCACTAGCCTCTCTCCAACTGGTAAGTCTGCTCTGTTTTTATGATTTGAGTTCTGTTCAACATTTTCCTTACACTCTTTCTGGAACCTTTTATTTATTTATTAAGTTCTCTCTCTTTTTTATTAATCGTTTTATTGGGGGGGGTCTTGCAAATCTTATAACAATCCACCATTCGATAGTGTTAACCACACTTGTACATATGTTGCCATCAAAATTTCCAAAACTTTTTAATCATTTTATTGGGGGCTCATACAAGTCTTATCACAATCCATACATATATTCATTGTGTCAAGCACATTTGTATATGTGTTGCCATCATCATTCTCAAAACATTTGCTTTCTACTTGAGCCCTTGGTATCAGCTTCTCTCTTTTCCCCTCCCACCCCACCCTCCCACCTTTGTGAATCCTTTATCAATGATTTATTATTGTTATTTCATGTCTTACACTGTCCATTGTCTCCCTTGACCCACATTTCTGTTATTCATCCCCCAACCTTGTGATGGGTTCCTCCTTTCTCCCCTCCCCAGAACCTTTTAATGTGATCCTTTATAGAGCAGTTGGTAGTGGTACCCAGGTACCATCTAGTCCTCCTGGCCTCGGGGTTGTGGTGATTGATGTTTGTGTGGTCTGTTCGTCTACTCCTTAATACGTTCCATAGGTCTTTCAGTTTTCATCACTCTTTCCCTGGCTGGAGAGACACCAATAGTTGAACCTTAGCTAATTTCTCGTGACCTTTTAAGACTTACGTTGCTGCTCAATAAATTATAATGTAGAACATTGTCTTTGTGAATTCTATTATGCCAGTTGATTTAGGTGTCCTCTGGGACTAATCCCCCGGGCCCAGTGGCTCATTCCTTCTAGGTGTTTGGTTATATGTAACAAGGTTTCATAACTTTGACCCCCATATGTCCCAACACATTACGGATATATTTGAAACAAAGAAAAATACACATATATAGGAATTCACTGTCAAATTCACTGCACCTACTCATAGTTCACTACTACTGCAAGATTGTGTGTACAACAGTATTTTCCTCGGTTGCCTTTAATTCTTGCTAACTCCCCAGTGTGTTCCCTTGCGTCCATCTCTTTCTGTGTGCTCGTGGCTGCTTCTTTCTTATTGTATGTTGCCTTTCCCTTCACTCAAATAAACACTGTTCACCCTCTAGCTCATGGCTTCCCCTCCCTGCCTTGCCCTCCCACCTCGAGCTACTATCAAAGAATTTTTTTTCATGAGAAAATCTTTTATTTATTTTTTTAATAATAGTAGTTTCTTTTAAAACTTTTTAATAGTAGTTTCATACAATATTTATCTTTTGTGATTGACTAATTTAGCTCAGCATAATGTCCTCCAGGTTCACCCATTGTATGACGATTTACTTACCTTTAAAGTTACAGAGTATCCATCCAGAGTTTATTATCTGTTCTCTCTTGCTAGGCCGTTAGGCTGCTTCTGCCTTTTTGTTCTTGTACATCGTGCTCTGATGACCCTCTTTGTGTGCAAATATATTCCTATCGGGACTCTTGTTTCTCTATGATGTAGAGATTTCTAGGTCTTGTGGTATTGCTACCCATAATCCTCAACTTTTGGCGGCAGTGCCGTATTGTTTTCTATAGCTGTGGTACCGTTTTACAGCAGTGTAGGAAGGCTTCCGTTTCTGCACACCCTCACTAGCACTTACTGTTGTCCCAGATCCTGCTATATTTTACAGTTGTATAAAACTTCAATATATGGATGCTTTCTCTTGCTTTTAACCAGTTGCTTACTGTTTGACACTTAGATTATTTTTCTCTTAAAACACAAGCAGGAAGTGAATTTTGAGAATGATGAGGGCAACGAATGTATAAGTGTGCTTTACACAATTGGTGTATGTATGGATTGTGATAAGAGTTGTATGAGCCCCAATAAAATATAAAAAAACATAATGTTTATGTTTTCTAATACAATTATTCATGGCTCTGAATTTACTCTAAGACCAAAATGGCAACATATACCCAAGGACCAAGTTGAAAGGGAAAAACAAAAGCTTACAAATAATGAACTATAAAAAAACGAACAAGTTAAGAAAAGGAGAGTAAATTCTGAGAAAGCTGAAGATGATAATGGAGTGGTTCTATGAAGTAAGATTGTCTACATTTGGATCTGGTTTCATGGTAATAATTAAGTTGTAGGTGATTATGAGAATTAAATAAATTGACATATATATAAAGTTCTTAGGAAAAATCACAATGTTGAATTATGTTGAACGTATATATTGAACATAGAAATTGAAGAACTTTTGTGAGTACTTCTATGGCAGATATCTGTTTTAAAAGTATCTAATTATAGAGTTAAAAGGTGTTTTCTAAGTACAAACTACATCAAAGCCATTCTACTGATACAAAAATTCTAAGGGGAATGGTAAAAACCTCTTAATATTCTAGTATCTGCCAATCTCACTGGCGGTTAAATTCATAAAGCTTTATTTTCTGATCTTCTGCAGGGTGTTCGCCCAATAGCCCAGGCTGGCAATAAACATGGTGAACTTAGTCCGTTAGCCCTGTTTGCTTTTTTTGTGCGTCGCTGCAAGGATAATCTTCATGTTGTGGTGGCCTTCAGCCCCATTGGAGACGCCTTCCGAAATCGCCTGAGACAGTTCCCATCCCTCATCAACTGCTGTACCATTGACTGGTTTCAGGTTTGTTTGTTTTTCCTTCTTCTTCGGCAAGTAACTCTTTTGAAGTTTTATTGAAATCTATATTTTTAAGCGCCATTAGTATATATATTCATCAAGAGTTCCACGATTGCTTACTATATAATGCTCAGCAACAGAGTCAGATAAGACATGATCCCTACAAGCAGTTCACATTGTATGTAATCTGGAAGACAGAGAAGCCAATAAGGAGTCACAGTTGTAGAAAAGAGCCACAATCTCTTGTGCAAAACATACACATCTGAAGACAATAAGTCTTGGAAGTGTGAGGGTGAATTAGTTACCTACACATTGTAAAAGCAGAGGTGTGGGGAGAGCTTGGCTCATTTGGACAGCTGCAAGTAGTTTGTAATAGCTGATTGTCAATGAGAGAACCAGGAGATAATATTGGCCCTTTGGAGAGTCACCAGGCTAAAAAGGGGTGGGTATGGTGTGCCTAGAAGTTTGGGTTTATCTCAAAGATGTGGTGAGTTTATGTATATTTTTAGCTACTCTATAGTTTAGGGAAAAAAATGGTGACTGTGTGGTAGATGATTGGACTGGGGCAAAACAAGAGTCAGGAATTGTAGTCATGCCAATAGCAAATAAGGGCCATTGCCTCACCTAACCATCAGGGAAATGAATGGTGCTGGTAGAAGATAGTTATACCATTGGGAACAATAACTGACAATGCTCTCTCTGTAATACTTTTATGCCCAGTAGAATGTGGGCTGTGTATATTGACCATGGATAATTTCTTTTAAAAACTATTTTTGATACTAATTTGGCTTATTCTCTTTTGCCTATTTGTTATCAATTTTGCATGTTTGAAAAACAAATTCTGCCCACTTGAAGATTGCACATGTATTTGGCTAGTGGAAGTTTTTATATTAATACAGCAATGTAAATTACGTGAAATGATTTTGGTTTATGTAAGCCACATCTTAACATTGCTTCCATTAAATAACCAATAAATAAATAACCAAAAATCCAAAAGACAGTAAAACAAACAAAAAAACCTGTCCAGCCATAAATTTACTGCATATGAAACCTTATACATACAGTTCTACTACTTCTGGATACCTTTGTCATACCCATGAGACTTTCATTTCTATTGTGAGTCATCTTTGTTGGGAAAAATTAGAAAAAGAGGTGAGCAGAAGTTTCATATGGATAAGGGAAATTAAGTCAGTAATCAAGAGGAATGAAGATTACACAGCAATGCACTGGAGAGACAGCCTGTGTCACAGAGGCTGGAGAAAGTGTTTGGGGTTTGTCTGTTAAACTCAAAATGAGTATAAACCACTGTGTTCCAATTGATGTATGTCTGGATTGTGATACGAGTTGTATGAGTCCCTAAAAAATCGTGTTTTTTTTTTTTAAAAAGGGCACATATCATGCCAAATGGTCATGTCAGAATGGCATTTAAAAAAAAACCCACTGTGTTCACACAATAAGAAAGGAAGTGCTTTCTGAGTAGATCTCTAATTTAAATAAGGAGTGCTATAACAATTCAGAGGATAAAAGATGCAAATGTTTTTGTAAGAAATTGAAACAAAATCCAACAGATCTTGTGTTAGGAAGAGTTCTCTAGAGAAACAAAACCAGGACACTTTTGAATATATATATATATATATATATATATATATATATATATATATATATATATATATATATATATATAGAAGAAATTTAACAGCTAATAAGTTCACACAGCCATACAGACGGCTCACTTCAGCTCACTTTTGTGGAACAGTTAATGTACTGGAAGTCCTTTGACTCACAAGGGCTGCTGGGTCCAAGGTCAAGGAAGCGGGCAGCAGTGTTCCCTCAGGCAAGGCAGGCAGAGTCTGCCTGCAGGCACCAAGCAGCAGGGTGGGTCAGCAGCAGTCCAAAGCACAGGAGCTTACTAAAGCAGGCCCAGATGGGACGTGGAACTCAAGCAAAGCAAGGAAACAGGATCTACCAGCCTCAAGCTCAAGTGATGTGTGCAGCAGCACTGTGTTGAAGCAGGTCTTGGAGAAAGAAGCCTCCCAGCTCTAGCGACATGATCCATGCTCCACAGGTTGGCTGGGCCCTACGGTGTTTAACACACAGGGTGAGGTAGAGAACTAGCTGGTCCAATCACCAGAGAGCAAAAGAGGCGGGGTGGGCCTTACAGAGCCATTTCTTTATCTTTTTTCTCTTTTGACATACATTTTATTTATCTATTTATTATTTTATAGGGGGGGCTCGTACAACTCTTATCACAACCATCCATCCATCCATTATGTTAAGCACATTTGTACATGTGTTGCCGTCATCATTCTCAAACCGCTGGCTTTCTACTTGAGCGCGTAGTATCAGCTCCTCATTTTCCCCCACCCCTCCCACTCCTCCCTCCCTCATGAACCCTTGATAATTTATAAATTATTATTATTTTGTCTTATCTTACACTGGCCATTTATTTCTTTGTCCTCTGATCAAACTGTGACCTGATTAATCCCACATTTTCCTATAGGCCAGGTTGGCCCGGTAAACATAACTATCACAGATATTAAAAATCAAACACCATGAATAATTGGGATTTTTTAGAGATAATTCCATATTAGAAAATCAATCAACGTAATATACCATATCAATTGAACAAAGGAAAATAATCACATGACTCTCTGTGGAGACAGAAAAAGCATTTGATAAAATCTAGCACCTTTTTTAATCCTTTTATTAGGGGGCTCTTACAAATCTTTTAACAATCCATCATTCAATCGTATTAAGCACAGTTGTACACATGTTGGCACAAACATTTCCAAAACATTTTCTTTCTACTCATTCACATCGATATAATTGTTTATCTTTTGATACCTGATTGATATAATTGTTTATCTTTTGATACCTGATACCTGCTCCTGTTGATGCCTCATGATCACACAGGCTGGTGTGTTTCTTCCATGCTGGCTTATTTGCTTCCCTGCTAGATGGCTGCTTGTTTAAGTTCAAGCCTTTAAGACCCCAGATGCTGTATCATTTGATAGCCGGGCACCATCCACTTCCTTCACCACATTTACTTATGCACCCATTTTGTCTTCAGCATTCATGTCGAGAAGGACTAGCACCCTTTCTTGATGGAAACACTAAAGAAATGGGAATAGAAGGGAATCCCTCAGTATGATTTAGGGCATATAAGAAAAGCCAACAGCCAACATTATATTTAATGGAGAAAGTCTGGGAGCGTCCCTTTGAAATTAGGAACCAAAGATGCCCCATACTCTTGCCCATTCTATCTTATATTAGAAGTCCTAGACAAAGCAACAAGACAAGAAAAATAAATAAAAGGTATCCATATCGGAGCTCGGGTGGCATCATGGTTATGCATTGGGCTGTGATCCATAAGGCCAGCAGTAGAAACCATCAGCCATTGGGCAGGAGAAAGGGCAGGCTTGTTCACCTGTAAAGAGTGACTGTCTCAGAAACACACAGGAGCAGTTCTACTCTGTCCTACAGGATCACTATGGATCGGCATCAGCTTGGTGGCATTGTGTTAGCTATTTTGTTTTTTAATATTGGAGTCCTGGTGGCATAGTGAAGTAACCATTGAGCTGTTGATCATAAAGTCAGGAGTTTAAAATGCAGCTGGTGCAGCAGAGAAACGAGATATCTTGCTTCCATAAAGATTTACAGCCTTGGAGACCCAAAGGACCCATTTCTACCTTATCCTATAGGGTGCTATGAGTTGGAATCAATTGGATGGCTGTGGGTTTGACTTGATACTGGAAAAGAAGTAAAATCATTTCTATTCATGGATATGATCCTACAAAAAGAAAATCCAAGAGTCCACAGAAAACTAGAGCTAATAGAGGAATTTATCAAAATTGTAGGGTAGAAAGTCAACAAGCAAAAATCATTTGCGTTTCTGTACACCAGCAATTATAAATGTGAATGAGCAATTAGGGAAATAATTCTATCTTTAGTAGCATCTAAGAGAATTAAATACCTAGGAGTCAATCTAACGAAGATGGTGAGGACGCATACAGTGAAAACTGCTGAGGCAGCTTAAAGACAACTTAAATGGAAAGAGGGTCCATGTTCATGGATTGGAAGACTTAATATTGTTAAGATGTAAATATTATCTAAAATGATGTATGCAACGTAATCCCAATAAAAATTCCAATAGCCTTTTTTTTTTTACCAAAATAACAAAACATGGTCTCAACTTTATATGTAAAGGTAAGAGGTGCCAAACAGCTTAAATAATGCTTAAAGAGGAGTTCTCACGTTTCCTGATTTATAACATACTATTCAACTACAGTAATTAAAATAGCTTAGTACTGGTATAGCAGGAGACACATAGACCAAAGGAATAGAATTGAGAGTCCCAAAATAAGCCTATATGTCTATGGCCAACTGATTCCTCCTCCTCCCCTCCGTAAGAATACTAAGTCCATTAGATGGAGCAAGAAAAGTCTCTTCAATGAGTAATGCTGGGAAAATTGTTGTGTGTTTTTTCCCCCCACACACATACAAATGAGTCAGAATCCCCATTTCTTACTATGCACCAAAAATTCTCTAAATGGATAAAGGACCTAAATGTGCAGAGTGAAATAATAAAATTCTTAGAGGAAGAAGCGGAAGAATTCTGTCAGGTTTAGTTTTCACAGTAGATTTTCAAATGTAAAGACAAAGCCACAAGCAGCAAAAGACAAATAAATGGGACCTCATAAAAATGAGAAAATTGTGTTCATCAAAAGTCTAGAAAAATGTGAAAAGACAAGCTACTGACTAGGAGAATATCTCCAGAAACCATGCATCTAACAAGAACATATATATGGTAGTTACATAATTTCATGTCAACTTGAAGTGTGGGGGTGGAGGCTAGTCTGTCACTCAGGTTACAGTCTTATGCTTCCTTGTGGGCGTGACCTCATAAGGAGGGTCCTGTAAACTGTCTCCCCACCCCCGCTTCACTTTCCTGCCGTTGTGCCTCTTGGAAATCTGCCAGAGACCCCACCATTGGACCCACACAATTCTTCACCCACTGGCCTGTTATCTCCCTGTATTCTGCACCATTGCAAGTGGCTGTGTGAGTCTGAAGAGGGATTTGTGGACTAGTATAAGACTTACGGACTTGTTCTGTCCTGGGCTAGGATGTTTGCATGATATATGATTACCTCTTAATATAAAACTCCCTCTTACACATATATGAGTGTCACTGAATTTGTTTCTCTAGTCAACCCAGCCTAACACATTATATAAAATTTTAACCTATAAACAACAAAAAATAATGTAAAATGGGGAAAGGACTTGAATAGATATTTCACCAAAGAGGACATTCAAAAGATACCATGTACATGAAGATGCTCAGTGTCATTAGCCATCAAAAAAGATACGAATCGAAATCACAGTGGGATACCATTACAACCCCACTCTCTGCCATCCAGTCAGCTCTGACTCAGCAACTCGAGGATGGCTAAGATAAAAACAAGCAAACAGAAAGTAGCGAATGTTGCCAAGGATGTGGGGAAATTGCAACCCTTATCCATTGTTGGCGGGAATGAAAAATGGTACAACTGCTATGGAAAACGTGTGGCTGTTGCTTAAAAAAATAACTATCAGCAAATCCATCCTTAGGTATATAACCCAAATGACTTGAAGAGACTTGTCCATTATTGCTTACTCTAGCCCTATGCACAGTAGGCAAAAAAGGTAGGTACAACCCATAGAGTCATGAAGAGATGAATGGATAAACAAAATGTGTTTTTGGAGAAGAATATGCTTGGTCAGTGAAAAGAGGAAGGCTCTTAACAAGATGGAGTGACACAGTGGCTGCAACAGTGGGCTCACATGTCATAGTAATTCTGGAGCTTGTACATTCAGTCTGATGCTCTTAGGGTTGCTTGAGTCAAAGCCAACTCAAGAGCACCGGACAGCAGCAATTTGGAATGTTGACTTACATCAATGGTTTAAACGATCAACCTTGCCTTCAGGGCATACATATCATGTCTTACAGTGCTCACTTATGATGGCATGGTATATACTATTAGTTACCTAGCCAGTAGCCATTCTCGTTGGCCTCCATCATTGCTGCAAGAATTCTGTTTTTATTTGGGAAATCAGGTTTTGTAGTCCTGTGCCAGAAGAGTTGATTCATAGTTGGAATACATTAACGATGATACTTTTATTTCTCTTGCTAATGATTGATTTACACATGAGCATGGCTCATTCCTTGACTGTACGTCCTGTGGCAGAGTCTTCTGGGAAGATTTGGAGAAGACTTGCTTCACGGCCGTCAAGCCATGGTCAGCAGCCCGATGGGTAGCCCACCACCAGGGCTCCTAAAGCAAGGACCGCTTCCTTTATTTCTCTCCTCTGGCCGTTAGGATTTTGACTCCAGTCCTGAGCAGGACGTCAAGCTTTGAATCTTTTCCCAAACCTTGAAAAGCATTTCTAATCCTTGGTCTCAAACTCTGTACTCTAGTAATACTGTTGACATATATGTTGTTTCCTACAGACATATAAAATATATGTATTTCGTATAAACATGTCATCTACTAGAAATACTGATTCCTTTGTTTTAGAAAATTAGTGTATTATATTAAGATTAACTGTTAAAGAAATTTCGTGATCTCACCTATAATAACTTTTATTTTGTAATTGAACTATGATTGTACCTAACCCTGGGTTGGGGAGCGAAAAAGATTATCTCAGGGCAATAGTTTCAGGGATTCTGCCCACCTTCTTGGATTCAGAAAATCTGACTTCCATGTGAATTTGACGTTTTCTCCAGTTCCCCCCATTTGATGAGGCTTTTCTGGAGAATCTTTGATCAGAACATTCAGTCAGGGCAGCAAAGGAGGCAGTTGTTGGTGGATGCAAGTAGCCGTACCTCGGAACACTTGCCTGCTCAGTGGCATCTGAACAGATGACTGGTCTGAAGGAAAGGAGCAAGTTTCCCACATGGAGGGAGGTCTGGTAGAAGAAGGTTCTGTTAGAGAGAAGAGCGAGTTCAAAGGCTGCGGCACAGCCTTGCACTCAACATATTACAGGAAAACGAAGAACTCTCACTCAGATAGCGACAGCTGAAGCAGCAGGTGGGAAGTGAATCCTACATTACGTCCGGGGCGTTACAGCAGTTAAGAACTGCTGCCTTGGACTGGCTCCTCGCGACTGAAACCCAAAGTAAGCACACAGCGTTTTTTGTTGTTACTCTCATGTAGACAAAAAGGGACAAGAAAAGACTGGGAGCGTGGGGCTTAACAGAGTCCTCAGAATTCCAGATTCAATCTATTTGTAGCCTCCTTAGCATGTGATTTCCATTCTCAAAACTGCTTATCGTCCAAAGTGGAACTGGGATTGTACCTTTCACATCTGTGTGCCAGGCAATGAGAACAGGGGAAAAAAAGACAGTTCTCTGTAAACCTCTTAAAGAGCCATCTGTGAAGTCCCCACGCAGCTTCTGCTTAGACATCATCAGCCAATTCACATTGCAGAGAAGTGCAAGCAAATGTGGGCTGTTTGTGGGCATGTTGCTCTCTAGAAGAAAAATGGAATTCTAAGAAGAGGCTAGTCGACACTGAGTGGGCACGCTCTGCCGCTGCCACGATAAGGGTGGCGTGAGTATTAAATGGTCAAGTGAAAGTTGACAGAACAGTGAAACAGACCTTTGATAGGTGAAATATCATAGACGTTTCATGTGGTATGTTGTCTTTTTAATTGCATCGACTAAAATGTTAAGTCTTCCATTGATATACTTGTGACCTCTGCCCCCCTACTTCTATTATCAGGGAAAAAGTATTAAGTCCTACTTAAACTTCCTAATAATTTTTATTCTGCTGTTGTTATGTTTAGCCCTGGCCTGAAGATGCTCTTGAACTTGTAGCTGTGAAATTCTTAGAAACCCTGGAGCTCACTGAGGTTGAACGGCAAGAAGTAGTTCCCATCTGTAAATACTTTCATACCTCCATTATGGATCTTTCAGAAAGGTTAATAAATATTCAGACATTTTCAATGACAACTATACCTTTGCATTTGGGAGGGGGGTATTTCAAAATTCTAATATGAACGTTTAATCTAATATTGTAATGGTACAATATCTCTGCTTTCTAAGATTTCCAGGTATGTAATTAGTTAAGACCTTCAGCTTGCAAGTAATTGAAAGCTACTTGAACGTGTCTTAACAACCAGGGAGTTTATTCTAAGGATAGATCCCCACGCAGCACAAATCATTTCATTAAGCTTGACTGCTGGTAGCGTAGTGGTTACAAGTTGGTTGCCAGCTGCAAGGTCGGCAGGTTGGACTCTCTACTCCTGTAAAGAGTATCAGTCTCAGAAGCTCACAGAGGCAGTCTGCTCTGTCCTACAGGGTTGCGTGAGTCGGCGTCGACTTGACGGCAGTGAGTTTGGTTTGGGCTAATGTAAAGTTTTGAACCTACCAACAGCACATCAGAAGAAAGGCCTGACACCGTGCTTCTTTTTTTCGTGAAATACAGAAATGATTTATTCCTCCACATACACAGCATACAATGGCAAGAGCATCAGTGACCTGAGACATGTCCATTCAATACTGAGGGCAGTGGTTCACATAGCAGGCATTGGCCTGTAGGAGTTCTGAAATCCAAGCATTCACATGTTATCAATTTCCTCTTTTTTTTTTGACATTTTTTTTAACAATTTATTGGGGCTCATACAATTCTTTTCACAGTTCATACATATACATACATCAATTGTATAAAGCACATCTGTACAGTCCTTGCCTAATCATTTTTTTCTCTTTTCTTCCTCTACATTTTATTAGGGACTCATACAACTCTCATCACCATCCACACATATACATACATCAATTGTACAAAGCACATCCATACATTCCCTGCCCCAATCATTGTCAAGGCATTTGCTCTCCACTTAAGCCCCTTGCATCAGGTCCTCTTTTTTTCCCCCCTCCCTCCCCATTCCCTCCTCCCTCATGTGCCCTTGGTAATTTACACATCGTTATTTCGTCATATCTTGCCCTATCCGGAGTCTCCCTTCCCCCCTTCTCTGCTGTCCCTCTCCCAGGGAAGAGGTCACATGTGGATCCTTGTAATCAGTTCCCCCTTTCCAACCCACTCACCCTCCACTCTCCCAGCATCGTCCCTCATACCCTTGGTCCTGTAGGTATCATCCACCCTGGATTCTCTGTACCTCCAGCCCTCATATGTACCAGTGTACAGCCTCTGTCCTATCCAGCCCTGCAAGGTAGAATTCGGATCATGGTAGTTGGGGGGAGGAAGCATCCAGGATCTGGGGGAAAGCTGTGTTCTTCATCGATACTACCTCACACCCTAATTAACCCATCTCTTCTCCTAAACCCCTCTATGAGGGGATCTCCATTGACCGACACTTGGGCCTTGGGTCTCCACTCTGCACTTCCCCCTTCATTTAATATGATATATATATACATATATACATATACATATACACATATATACACATACATAAACACACACTTATCTCTTTTTTTTTTTTTTTGCATGATGCCTTATACCTGGTCCCTTGGGCACCTCGTGATCGCACTGGCCGGTGTGCTTCTTCCATGTGGGCTTATTTTCTTCTGAGCTAGATGGCCGCTTGTTCACCTTCAAGCCTTTAAGACCCCAGACACTATCTCTTTTGATAGCCGGGCACCATCAGCTTTCTTCACCATATTTGCTTATGCACCCATTTGTCTTCAGCGATCCTATCATGGAGGTGTGCAGCCAATGATATGATTTTTTGTTCTTTGATGCCTGGTAACTGATCCCGTTGGGACCACTCGATCACACAGGCTGGTGTGTTCTTCCATGTGGACTTTGTTGCTTCTGAGCTAGATGGCCGCTTGTTTATCTTCAAGCCTTTAAGACCCCAGTCACTATCTCTTTTGATAGCCGGGCACCATCAGCTTTCTTCACCACATTTACTTGTTCACCCACTTTGGCTCCAGCCGTTGTGTCAGGAGAGTGAGCATCATAGAGTTCCAATTTAATAAAAGAAGGTATTCATGCATTGAGGGAGTGTTTGATTAGAGGCCCAAGGTCCTTCCGCCACCTTAATACTTGACCTATAAATATAGACACATAGATCTATTTCCCCATCCTCCTATATATATTTGCATGTACATGTCTTTGTCTAGACCTCCATGAATGCCCTTTGACTCCTAGCTCTTTCCTCCATCTCCCTTGACTTTCCTCCTGCCCTACTACCATGCTTCATCGTCACCTGGGCTAGAGTATACCTCTTCTCTAAGCAACCTTACCCTTGATCATTTCCCACCAGGCCTGCCACTACCCCTTCTCTACCATTTGGGGTCCCATGTTTTTCCCTTGTCCCTGGGTTTGTTAACACCACTTCCTTACCCCCCTACCCCCCCCACCCCAAGTCCCCCCGGAACTGTCGGTCCCGTTGTTTTTCCTCCAGATAGTTCATCCAGCCTGTCCTATTCAGACAGACCTGTGGAGTCACTAACATGCACGAAAACTAGACAGAGGAAAACAAAGCAACAGTATACAACCAGACAACAAAACAACAAAAACAAACCACTGACAAAGAACAGAACAAAACAGTTCACAAGAGAAAAGCTTGTAGTTAGTTCAGGGATCGTTTGCTGGCCCTTAGGAGCGTTTTCCAGTCCAGTCTGTTGGGGCACCACGCTCTGGCCCCAAAGTCCACTTTCAGCATTCCCTGGGGACCTTGCCACTCCATTCCCTTGCTGTTCCTCTGCACTCCCCCAGTGATTTGCCTCGGTGTGGTGGGATCAGGTCAGGTGCAATTCCCACACTGTGTCTCCGGTGCTGTCCCCTGTATCGCCCTTAGTCACTGAGGGGCATCATGTCTCATAGTAGGGCCAGCCATGTTGTTCTCTCTGTGGACTGGCTGCTCTACTCAGGAACATCATCCTCACGGCCTGGTGGGCCAGGCTGTGCTCCACTCTCTCCTCCTGCCCCTTCATCTGCTCCCGTGTGCTCTGATCAAATATGTCCATCTCCCAGAGCTGCAGAGTCAATGTCGTCCTTTGGAACAAATTCTTTTGGGGGGAGGGGCAGGAATCCACTTAATTTATGGTGCTGGGGCCAGCCTCCCAGACCTCTCCACCGGTTCCCTCTTCCACGCCGGGATATTGCATTCACACCTTGCGACACTGGGTTGAAGTCTGGTCCCACTTTCCCTGTGGAGATATAAACAATACCCTCCCCTTGGGTGGATTAATGCCCCCTGACCCCACTACCCTTTTCTTCCTTGTATTCATCCATTTGTTTTCCTTTCCCCACCTCCTCCGCCATTGCCTACCATGTACATCCCTGGTTTTGGTCTGGTCTCTTCCATACTACACCGTCTTCACCCCTAAAATGTTTGTATACAGTAGCTTTTTTCCCTACGCCACTTTTGCTTTTTAAAAAAAATTTTTTTTAAATTCTTACCTCAGCGGACTCATGTTGTACTTGTCCTTTTGTGCCTGACTTACTTCGCTTAGCATGATTTCAACCAGTTCTTCCCATGCTGCTATGTGCCTCATACATTCATCACTGCTTTTTAGTGATGCGTAGTATTCCATTGTATGTATATACCACAGTTTTTTAATCCAATCGTCAGTTGATGGAAATTTGGGTTGCTTCCAACTCCTTGCAATTGTGAACTGTGCCGCAATGAACATTGGAGCACAGATGTCTGGTCTTGGTTTGTTTCTTGCCTCTTCTGGGTATATGCCCAGTAGGGGGATTGCTGGGTCATATGGTAACTCAATTTCCATCTGTTTTAGGTATCGCCAGATTGATTTCCATATGGCTGTACGTACTTACAGTCCCACCAGCAGTGGATGAGAGTTCCTGTCTCCCCACAGCCCCTCCAACACTTGTTGCTTTCTGATTTTTTGAATTGGGCTACCTTTGAGGGTGTCAGGTGGTACCTCATTGTTGTTTTAATTTGCATTTCTCTTATGGCTAAAGATCGGGAACATTTTCTCATATGTTTGTTGGCCATTCGGATTTCTGCCCCTGTGAAACTTCTGTTCAAGTCCTTTGCCCACCTTTCAAGTGGGCTATTGGTTTTTTTCTTTTTGGAAGCTAGCAGAGTACTGTAGATTTTAGTAATAAGGCCTTTGTCTGATGTGTCATTGCTAAAGATGTTTTCCCAGTCTGTGGATTCTCTTATTACTCTCTTGGTGAATTCTTTAGATGTACACAAGTGTTTTATCTTCAGTATATCCCATTTGTCGATTTGTGCCTCTGTGTTTGTGTCCTTCCCTATTTCTGATAGCCTGTGTATTCCCTGCGCCAAAGTTTTCAAGTTGGTCCCAATTCCCTCATTGATGGCCCTAATAGTTTGGGGTTTAACTTCAAGGTCTGTGATCCACCTTAAGTTTATTCTTGTGCATGGAGTGAGATAAGGGTCTTGCTTCATTTTTCTGCATGTTGATATCCATTTTTTCCAGCACCACTTGTTAAAGAGGGCATCTGCTTCCCATTTGATATTTTTGGGGCCCTTGTCAAAGATCAGCTGTGTGTATGCTGATGCTTTTATTTCTGGGTTTTCAGTTCTTTTCCATTGGTCTGAGTATCTGTCATTGTACCAATACCATGCAGTTTTGAGAACTGTGGCTGCATAGTATGTGCCAAAGTCAGGTAAAGCAAGCCCTCCCAGACACCGTGCTTCTACGTAGATTACAATCATGAAAACGCAGCAGAGCAGTTCAACTCTGGCACCCATGGGTCACCAGGAGTCAGAGGTGACTTGGAAAGTGTAACAGAACTAATATAGCCTGAACACCGAAGTGACTGCACACAGGACTTACAAAGCCACCCAGAAACCCACAAATGCTGTTTCTTTGTTTTTCATCTTCTTCTCTCTGGGCATTTCTTCCTTCTCTCTCTTCGAAGATGAACTTTTCGGTTTCCCATTGCTTGTGGTGGTCCTGGGTGCTCTGTAATTTATGCCTATGTTCATAGGTGCGGCTACGGGTAGAACTTAGTTGACTGTTTTTAAGCTTCTATCCTGAAATTCTGGAAAAGAACATGGGATAAGCTTTGCTGTGTCTACTGCCCACCCCTGATCTATCAGGCAGTTTCATGAGCCAAACATTGCTGCCAGGATATTGGCTGGCAGTTCTCAGAGAAGGATACTCCAAAGTGTCTGTTATATTTTCCATTCATCTCTGAAATCTTCACTGCAAAAAATGTGAAGTCAAAAGAAAAAAATGTGAAGTCAAAGGACTTGTGATATTTTGTCTAAGGAGCCCTGGTTTCGTGGCTGTGTGTTGGACCGCTAACCTCAAGGTCAGCAGTACGAAACCATCAGCTGCTCTGAGGGAGAAAGATGAGGCTTTCTACTTCTGTAAAGAGTTACAGTCTTGGAAACCCACAGGGGCAGTTCTCCTCTGTTCTCTGGGGTCAGACCCGCACATGTGACTTGGACAGTGCTGGGCTCTCTTGCTTTCTATGCCTCTGTAGCTGTCTTCTGCTTCTGGTCACATCCCCTCTGGCCAACATAAGGTGCACTTTGGAGCGATCACGATGGCCTTGAAGCCATTTCCTTCTCCTAGCTTCCACACTAGGTAGAACCCCTTACAGGTTTGACCCTCCTCGCATATAAAGGGTATCTATGTTTCTTGCTGTAATTCACCTTAGATACCTTTGCTTTTTAAATACAAGATCACTGTGCTTTGATTTTTTTTCTTTTTCTACAAAAAATGAAGATGTAGTTATGGGTTGATTTCTAGAGTTTTGTACATGCCAAATTCTCAGTAGCTTCTAATGAAATGGATCTTATTCTTAAATGTTTGCTATGAGTGCTATATTGGGTTTACCTCACTGGTGAAACCCACTGTGGTCCACCTCTCTTTTAGGTTTTTGCAAGAGTTAGGGCGACACAACTATGTGACTGCTACCTCTTATCTTGAGCTGATTGCCTCCTTCCGACAACTTTTGACTTCAAAGCGACAAGCTGTCATGAATGCAAAGCAACAGTATACAAATGGACTCGACAAATTAGCCTTTGCTGAGTCTCAAGTAAGTTTGATTAGCTGTTCAAAATTGCGGTACTTCATAGGAAATCTCAAGTTGCGATGACAACAGCTGTGGTCTACTGAGAGTATATTGTGTGCAGGGACGTGTGCTGTGTACTTGACATGCATTCCTTCAGTTCTCCCTCATACAAATCCTGTGAGGAAGACACTTCTTCTATACATCGCCCTTCACAGGCGAGGAAAGTGGGTTTTGGAAAAGTCAATTGTGGCCCAGATGACTCATCTTCAAATACACCTGTTTGATTTTTAATTAATATTTTGACATTTAGGAAAATGAAACAAGTCTGGGTTGGCTTTAGTGTAAATGGCTAAATGTAAGACTTGTTTGTTTTTAATGCTAATAACACATAAATAACAGATGTCTGGACAGTTCATCTTTGCATGTTTATCTTTGTGTGCATTTGTGTCAGTGTAGTGGGTTACATGTTGAGCTGCTAACCACAGAGTCAGCAGTTCAAAAACACCAGCAGCTCTGAGGGAGAAAGGTGAGGCTTTCTACTCCCAGAAAGGTTTACAGTATTGGAAACCCACAGGGGACAGTTGTACTCTGCCCTACCGTGTCTCCATGACTCAGCTCAACTCGGTGGAAGTGGGTTGTGAATTGTGCTGTCTTTCTGTGAATAGAGCATATTATGTGCTGCCACTTTTTCCTATCTGCATTGTTCATTATGCAAAGAACGATTAGGGAAAGTTACGATGTTCTTGCCTGACACTTTATAGTACATCTAAGTTTCTATTTGTGTTGTTTCCAAAGCTACTGCCGTAGCTCTGAGAACTTATAACAAGCTGTCTCTCTAGGTTGGCGAGATGCAGATGGAGCTTGTTCAATTACAGCCCAAATTGGAGGAAGCTAAAGTTGAGAACGCGCATATGATGCAGGTAGAGTGCCTGGAATTTTTTTCTTTTTAATGTCAAAAGACAATAGAAATATATTGCATTAGCCTTGCAAATAAACCTCAGTTTACATTTTAAGGCCTTTCCCATCTCTACTGAGTGGCTATCTTCCTGAGTCCCTTGTGGGTTCGGTCATTTTTGAGGGGAAGTGGACAGTCCACTGCCAACTGAGGTCACCTGTGTTTGCATTTCGTCTCATCCGATCCCGAGTCCTTCGACCCGTCCCAACGAAGCATTGGGCTCCCTAGCTTCCAAGTGTCCCCTGTCTCTGTGAGAGAGAAAAGCAATAGGATGGTTACGGGATTGCCTTTTCCTTCTTTCCTTCAGGTCATTGAAATAGAGTCTGCACAAGTGGAAGCAAAACGGAAGTTTGTGAAATTTGATGAGGAGATAGCCAGCGGGAAGGCTGAGGAAGCCCAGGCTCTGAAGAACGAGTGTGAGAGTGACCTCGCGGAGGCCATTCCAGCCTTGGAAGCAGCTCTGTCTGCACTGGATACGCTAAAGGCATGCGTTTGAATTGTGTTTCATAAACAGAACACTATACAGCTACTGGGTTAATTAGGTGTGGTTCTATTTCAGTGGCTGGTTTCACATTGTTTGTTTGGCTTCTTTGCCAGCTGCATGCAACTCGTCTCTTTTAACAATTTCCTCCTTCACATAGTTAGTTTTATACTTTTGCTTTTCATATTGCATATATGATTTTCCCAGGATCTTCCAGTGGGCAAAGGGTCTCTGGAAGACCAAAGTGTTTCTGTACGTATGGGCAGCCTCATTGGCGTGTACGCACAGAGGAATTCTAGTCGTTTCCAGCACAGCTGTCGCTTGCACCTGTCTCCACGACACTGTGCTGTATCTGAATTTTTTTACGGTGTCTTCCGGAAAGACTGGACCAACCGCAACAAATAGGAAAAGAGCTTCTGTTGACTAGGGAGGCTCCTGTAGTGTGCTGGTTCGGGATATTTGATCCCCCTTCTTTGCCTTTGTCTCTAATCCAGAATCTTGCAGCATCAAACTTCAGATCTGTAGCTAGATCAGCCCTGTGATTATAAGGGACGAGATTACTTCAGGCCACTTAAAGAAACTTGCTAATGCTCTTGCTGTGCATTGAACCAGAAATTAAAAATCCAAGTTTATTTTTTTCTTTCATGCTCTTTGGCACCTCTTAACCTAAAGCAGCAGTTCTCAACCTGTGGGTCGTGACCCCTTTGGGGGTCAAATGATCTTTTCACAGGGGTCACCCGATTCATAGCAGTAACAAAATTACTGTCACCCCAACATGAGGAACTGTATGAAAAGGTCACGGCCTGGGGAAGGTTGAGAACCACTGCCCTAAAGGTTTCTCGCAGCAGCCACTCAGTGACAGAGCTTTGACAGACCGTCATGGGGCCCCTGAGCGTTAGTTCAAGGAACCGTTTCACCGCCGTGGGCCCTGGACTCACCGCAGCCCCTCATACTCACAGGGACCTTGGTGCCCTCAAAGCCCACCAATTTAAGCCATGAACACTAGACACCCGTTTCCTTGAGAGTGTCGTATCCTTCCGGGAGCCAAACACTGTGCTTTGTTTTGCTAGATTTAAACTTTTAAAAAATTTTAAGTGCTTCATGTTTTATGTAAGATATTCATAATATACAGAAAGGGATAAAGAAGAAGCAACGCCTTCACCAAATAGCCACTGTGGACATAGCAGAGGTCCTTGTCTTTGGAAGACTTCAAATAGAGTGTGTGGCTCCTTTTTAAAGTGTTTATTTTATTTTTGCCCTGTTGGATGTGGACACAGCAAAAGGTATCAACAATTCCTATTTGTCAAATTCAATGACGTTGACTACTTTCTTCAAGTCACACCACCATCCTCTTTCTCTTTTCCTAGTTGTTCTTCTCCCAAGAATATAAAGTCACTGCCCGCTAGCTTCTTACTTACCCTTTGAGGTGCTGCTGACAATTGGATCCCATGTATCTAGATCTTTAAAAGAGCACACTGCTCAATGCAGACCTTCTTTTATTAATTAAACTATTGTTTGATTTGAAGAAGACTTTCCAAATGTTCTAAATGACTTTAGGATTCAGTTGCAGAGAAGAGACTCTATTCTGTTTATTAAAAGCAGACAAGAAGTCTTCAGGGAATCTTACAAGTAGATTACAGAACCGCGGCATGGAATGAAGAATTAGATCATAGGTTAAGCTGCCAGGAATGACTTCCAAAGCCACGCTATGGAAACAGCCTGCCGGCTAGAGGAGAGCCCCTTTCACACTGAAGCCTGTAGAGCCATCCTGCAAGGCTGCTGGTCTACACCCAGAGCTCCTCTGCTAGAATCCAGACAGACACAAGCCCCACTGCTTTCTCCATTTAGTCAGTCTGAATTCTACTAACTCAAGGGACCTGAATGGAGAAACCAAGTCTCATCCCCAACTCTAGCCTCATAGAAACTAAAATATACAGATAATAAATAGGGATATCAGAAGAATTTGGGAGTGAGTGAAATAAGGATCCATAGTGTCTATCGTAATAATATAGACATTTCTAGAAAACATGTTTGGACTTGGAACTTACTCCTTGTTTCTGAAGTAAAACTAATATTTTCTATAAGCGTACAACTGATTCTTTGTCTAAATGAAGGGTGCTGTGGTTTGGTGTGTGATTACATGCAGCTAGTGTGCACGTTGGAAAAAATTGTTCTTTTTCTAGAGAGTTTATAGCTTTCATCATCAAAAGGATTCAAACCAAACCCAACCAGACCCACTGCCTTTGAGTTGGTTCTGATTCATAGTGACCCTGCAGGACAGAGTAGAACTGCTCCATAGGGTGTTCAGGGCTATGAATCTTTATGGAAGCAGACTGCCACATCTCTGTCCTGTGGAGCCCCCGTGGTTTCAAGACACCGGCCTTTCCGTTAGTAGCTGAGTGCTCAGTGCTGTACCCCGGTACTCTTCGTAAGGCTCCGAGGCCCCACAACGTTTTGGATCCTTGGATTTTGATCTGTGCTAGATTCTCCAGGTCATTCTTGCCCAGTCGTGCAAAACAAAAAGACTGATTACAACTTCAAATTTTAAAAATGCTTTTATTATGCCTTAATATTACTTTGAGAACTTCGTTATTAAAAAATAAACCGTTCTGAAGTGGCTTGCTTTTTTTTTCTATGTAGCCAGCTGATATTACTATTGTGAAATCAATGAAGAACCCTCCATCTGGTGTTAAACTTGTTATGGCTGCTATTTGTGTCATGAAAGATATAAAACCAGAAAAAATTTCAGATCCCTCGGGAACTGGAGGAAAGGTAATAATTGGGTGCAGATTTAAATCCTATTAGCGAGGGCACAGAGCACATTAGCAGCAACTATGACCAGATCCAATGTTGTACTCATCCCAGTGGCAAACATTGTCTTCCAGGTTACATGGGCTCAATATAAACTATGGAAGCCACTCTCCCTACCCCTGTACCTTGCAGAGCAAAGCCAGTGTGGGTAGGGTCGCATCAGAACAATGTGATCCCGACTGCATCCATCACCTCCTCGTTCAACCCATCACTAGGATTGCATAGACAGTGAGCTTTCGTGCTTTTACAGCTAAGGTTTTGGAGACAGTGATGCGTAACAGATAGGTGTGGTTTCTGAGCATGCAACAAGCATTACTGATTTCAGTAGTATGGTAAAGTTGTATCCCAAAATCCTGGTCCCAGGGCACTGTCTTGGGCAAGGTGCTTAGCCTCTCCAAATTTCTGTTAAAAGAATAATTATAGGGGGAAGCGGGGAGGGAGGGGGAAAATAAAAGAGGACCTGATGCAAAGGGCTTGGGTGGAGAGCAAATGCTTTGAGAATGATTAGGGCAGGGAATGTATGGATGTGCTTCATACAATTGATGTATGTATATGTATGGATTGTGATAAGAGTTGTATGAGCCCCTAATAAAATGTAAAAAAAAGAGTTGTATGAACCCCAATAAGATGATTAAAAAAATAATTATAGTACCTACCTTATGAGGTTGCTATTACGACTAGATTATTAAATATATATAAAATTCTGACATGTAAGGCCTCAGAAACAAAAAGCTTACAATTAGCTGTTCTTAACTATTGCGTTTCAGTGTTTTCATTAATAAATCCAATTTTGATTATTATGTTAATACTTGAAGTATTTAATATATTTAACATGTTCTGGAGGGTTCTTTATTTCTAAGGATATATATGTTGATGCTTTGAAAATATGAGTATTTTCTGCATAAATATCTTAAACTTCAAGGAAAAATTTATATTGAACATACTTAATTTCACATTAGATATATTTCTGTGTATTTCATTTGTAGGTCTTAGACTACTGGGGACCTAGCAAAAAGGTTCTAGGAGATATGAATTTCTTAAGAGATTTGAGAGAATATGACAAGGACAACATTCCAGTGAGTGTTTTATTGGATTTTTTTTCCTTATTAAGAAAAGTTGCCAAGATATTTAAGATCTTTACATTAGGCAATATCACATAAAAACTAAGCAGACAGTTCATTGTAGGAATAGATAATATGTAAAGTGATATACTTATTGGTGACTATATTATGAATTGATTTTCATAATGTATAAAACCACTGCTTTTCAGGGCCTTCACACTCATTACCATCACGTAGATAGTAACTCATAGTGACCCTATAGGACAGGGTAGAACTGCTCCTGCGGGTTTCCAAGACTATAGGAGTAGAAAGCTCCATCTTCTGCCTCAGAGCAGTTAGTGGTTTCAAATTGTTGACCTTGTGGTTAACAGCCCAACGTGTAACCACTATGCCACCAGAGCTCCTACTTATTTAGTGAATTACTTTTTAGTGTATTGTTTACTTGACTCTATTGCCTTAGTGTATTGACAAGTGTCTTTTTGTAATAAATAATTTATTAAGGACTATGATATATAAATGTATGTAAAATTAAAGTCTAGTGTATCATTCTATCACTTTAAAATTTTATTAATGCTTAATTTTTCACTTCCCTTGTTTCTATTAATTCTCCCAACCCACAAGTCTTTTGTTTTTTGAAGCGACATCTAACCTTAATATCTATAATAAGTTTACGTATTTTGCTTATATTATGACTCATGTTTCTGTTATCATTTTTATTTTATAAAATTACTGTAAACATGGTATTGGCCTTCATTTTTAAAGGCAACATTATTTTTTAACTATTTTATTATGTCTGATTAATTTTCATCTTATGAATTACCTGATATATGTTGCAATTGTTAAAATCTTAATTTGTGTTGCATAGGTGAGTGTTATGCAGAAGATCCGTAGTGAATACTTAACAAACCCTGAATTTGACCCTCCTAAGATTGCAAAAGCTTCTTCTGCAGCCGAGGGTTTGTGCAAGTGGATCATGGCTATGGAAGTGTATGATAGAGTTGCAAAGGTATTTTGGAGATTAATATATTCATTTTCTACCAAAAAACTTCCCAGAAATGAAAACCTATGCATAGATTTACTGGGCAACCACTATGCAAAAATTTAGTAGTTGCAGAAAGACTTGTCCTGAGGCAGCATAGTCAGCAGGTGCTGATTGAGCACCTCCGGGTGAAAGTACTGTGGTTGACATAACCTAGTGGGGGCTGTGTGGCTATTAGTGCTGTGGGAGCAGCAGTGTTCATTGGAATTGGCCAAGTTGACTCATAAAGCCCTTCGCAAAGGGGATATAAGAAGTGATGAGGGGGGAGCCGAAACAAAGACAAATGCAAATTCACAATAGTCTGAAGCTGGGACTACAGAGATAAGATTTCAGTAGGGTTCGGGGCAGAGTTTGGGAAGATCCCCTGAAGTAATGGCGCACATCAGTAGGGAACCGTTTATGCAGTACCACTGACACCAAATTCCTGGTTAAATAGAAATGGCTGAGAGCACAGTGTTTTGTAAGTTCGGCTCGCAAGAATCAGAGACAGATATTATCCTGGAGTGGCTTGCAGAATTACACCCAAGGAGCAGAAAATACAAATAAAAAGGTGGGGAAAAATACATGGTAGCATATGTCTAGCACAAGCTCAGAGGAGAGAGTGGATAATGAGGTTGAGAAAATTGGGAAAGGAGGCTCCACATGTGCCTGTAGAGTGGTAAGGGCTTGGAAGGTTTGTTTCCAGGTGTAGACAAGTGTAAACACACTAAAGGAATACAGTCAATGTGTTTTGGGCTATCCAACCATTGGACACCTCGTCCCTCTCCAGAGTAGTCCCATAGCAAGTCGACTGGGTCTACTTGGCAGCTGTGCTGTCGAGCATGTGGGATCTTCAGGATGTCTTCTCCACAGCATGGAAGCCAAGGTACTCAGGCTCCCTCTACCTGTCCAGTCTCCCGTCCACACTGCCACTTTGATTCTGGTGCAGCTGCCCCGGTACTGCTACAAGAGCTGTCCAGCAAGGTCTCCTGGGAAGTCAAAAGTAGAAAGCTGAGTTCAGCACTTTCTACCAGTTTAGTTCACACTTTTCCCCTCTGGGATTTCATAGGGATGGGTGTGGAGGGAAAGGCACAGTCATGTATTTTCCACACCTGTTATTCCCATTGTATGCTTGTTTTCTTCCTGGGTGGGAAAGATGGTATGAAATTTGAATAACAACATTTCTTGATTCTGAGTCAAAATTCAAGCTCTTTGTGACATTCTACTATCCCGAGTTATTTCTATAGTTTATAGTTCTCTAGCCTTGAATAAATTCATAGACTTTATGAAGTATATTAGTGTTTTTCTTCTTTTGTGCATGGAACTATGGATTTATGGTAAAATGTTTAGTTTGTGTAATGCATTACTGGAATGCATACCTAATCCATATATCTATAAAGGAATTATATAGATATTAATTTCATGGGACCCATTACAGCTACATGTATTATTTCTGAACAGGTAGTGGCTCCAAAGAAGGCACGCTTAGCAGAAGCTCAGCGGTCCTTAGCTGAGACCATGAGTCTTTTAAACCAGAAGAGAGCTGAATTGGCAGCGGTAGAACATCATTTGGAAAATCTACAAAAAACATTTATTGAGAAAACTGAGGAAAAAGCTCGTTTAGAAGACCAAGTGGAACTTTGTGCTAAGAAACTTGAAAGGGCCTCAAAACTAATTGGAGGGCTTGGTGGAGAAAAATCAAGGTCAGATTTCTCCTAATTTTAACAAGATTAAAGAATGCCAGTCTTGCATATGTAACCTTTGGGGATATTTATTACACTTATTGATTTTTAAATGGCTGGTTGCAAATGTTGGGCATTTTTCTTGGCACTTAGCCAATCAATGGGGAAAATATCAACCTTAGCAGTAGTTTGTCATCTTTTATACAACTTAAATGTTTCTACACTTAATAGCTTCAGCATAAAAACTAAAACAAATAACAAGACCACTAGACCAAATCATCCTGGAGAAAATTAAGAAGCAAAATGCTGGTCTTTGTTTTATGTTTGTGTATTGTAAAGGACCACGTCCTGCAAGAAATGCTGAATATTCTCGTCATGGAAGATGGATTGTTATTTGCATATCGTAAACACGTATTGTATTATTTCAGAACTGGAAGGGATACAACCTTCTCATTTTATATATACTCAAATACCCAACATTTTGTTACGGAATTTGAACCAGAGGTCTCTTGCTCTTTCAATCACCCACCGTCTTCCATCATTCTCCATTGTGCATCTAATTGACCTTTTGTTTATGGTACAGATGGTCTCAAGCTGCAGATGACCTGCAGGCAATATATGAAAATTTGACGGGTGATATCTTAGTATCTGCAGGAGTAATAGCTTACCTTGGCGCTTTCACGTCTGGCTTTCGACAATCATGTATACAAACTTGGAGCCTGTTGTGTAAGGTAGTGGTTTATATTTAATAGGGTTTTAAATATATATCCAAGATACATTTGGGGATATTTGGGGGGAATGATAATAATAAGAAGAGAGAGGGAAGAAAACTCTGAAAATATGGAGTCTTCCTCTTTTGCGAATAATTTCATCAGGAAAATACTATTAGAGCCCAATTTTCATTCATTTCCCCTTGTTCCTTAGCACTTCTGGTAGTAAGGGACAATTAACTGCAGTGAAATTAACCTTTTCAGTTTTAAAATATTTCAATCAAAAGTCATGAAGTAATTATCAAATTTTTGTTTATTTCTTACAGGAAAAAAAAATTCCATGTTCAGAGGAGTTCTCATTGAGCAAGACCCTGGGGGATGCAGTAAAAATTAGGGCTTGGAACATTGCGGGACTGCCAACAGATAGCTTCTCCATCGACAACGGAGTGATTGTTAGTAACGCCAGGCGTTGGTGAGAAGCAAAATATGTTCCCATTAATTTATTCAAAGCTCTCAAACATGAAAAAAAGGAAAGAATCCATTTAAAAAATATTTTTCTGTGACTGACGCTTATGTATATACTGTGCTGAATACCATTGAGCACTTGTTATGCTTCAGGTATTATTCTAAGTGGCTTAAATTCTCAAAACACTCCTTTGAGTTAGATATTCTTATGAGAACCATTTTTTTTCTTTTTTTTTTTTTAGAATGAGTCAGTGAATGAGAATGAGTGAGAGAGTGAGTGAGTCAGTGAGTGAGAGTAAGTCAGTGAATCAGTGAATGTGTGAGAGAGTCAGTGAATGAGAGAGTGAGAGAGTCAGTGAATGAGAGTGAGTGAGTGAGTGAGTTAGTGAGAGAGTGAGAGTGAGAGAGTGAGTGAGTGAAAGAGTCGAGAACCATTTTTCAATGAGAAAATTGAGGCACAGAGTGATTTACTGATAAATGGTAAAGAATTTGAATCCAAGAACTCTAACTTGCCTGCTTCTGAATTATTACGCTGGAGTGAAATAAATAGATAGTATTGCTTTAATACAATATGGGTTGTGTAATCATATTTTGAGTGTTTATTCAATCATCGTTTTATTTGAGCATAAACTTTCTTAAAATGACACTTGTAAGCAATTGGTAAGATTTAGTATAATTTGAAAATGCATTTATTTGATCTATTTAAAAGAATGTATTCTCAGGTAGAATAGGGAAAGTGTTCCGTTAACCAGTGGATTAGGCCTTTGGATGTTTACTAATTCTGTTTTGGAATCTATTTCCCTTCATTTGATGGCCATTCAGAGTTTTAAATCAAGGTTCAGAAATTGCCTTTGAGATATCCATAGGCCTTCACTGAAATTCAAGGAGACCAGAGGTTTCTGGGCCATACGTAAATTGAGGAAAAGGCCTTGGCCATTTTTTGGCAGAAAACATGCCGGTAAAATTGCCCCCTCTACATGTTATTTTTGGACTAGCTAGTTAAAGGTCTACAGACCTTAGACTCTCACCCACATGACAGTGACAATTCCATGGACGTGGCAGGTAGGCTGAATCTTCATCTGTATTATGGCCCTCCACGAAGAGTCCACTTCTTGCCTAATGGGCCCAGGCTGGCCATCCATAGGCAGAAAACCCAGGAATATAGCTAATGTCTGTTCTGATTGCTCATTAGAAACCATCGTAGGAGCATTTCAGAGAAAAGGTGGGCCACCGCACAAGGTGAAAAGAGAAATCATTAGTAACTCGGCAGCCTTAGCCCGCGCTCTCTCTCTCCTAGGACATACCTTCTGCCTTGCTCCCTGTGCAGCTGCTTTATTGGTTTGTCTCCGAAGGATCGGCTGGTTCCGTTCTTCTGTGCACATGACCACTCACTGTGAAACACACCCCTATTTCCAAGTGGTTTTATTGAAACTGTAGCTTGCATTCCGGACTTACCTCACTTATTATCTAAAATGAATAACATTTCTATCTTCACCCGAGCCCTGGTGGCACGGTGGGTTGTGAGCTGGGCTGTGAATGGCAAGGTCAGCAGTTCCACTCGTATCAGCTGCACCATAGAGATTTACAGCCTCAGAAACTCACAGGGGCAGTGCTCCCTGTCATGTAGTCAGCCTGAGTCTGAATCCACTGGATGGCAATGAGTTTGGGGCCTTAGATAGTTGACTGTGTTTTATGCTGTTCCTGTCCCTGTGTTAGCTCCAATTTGGTTTTACCTCCCTTGTTTTCTTATCATAATCCCACTTTAAAATGCAACCAATGCTTTCCACTTTATCATTTGAAATACTTTCAGATTTTTATGTGTCTGAATATCGTACAAAGAATTCCAGTGCATCTTCGCCCAATCTCTGAAGGTGAGCACTGACATAACTATTGTATAGTTCTCAATATTAGGGAAGTAACACTGCTATTTCTATGGACCTCATTCAAAGTGTTCTAATTGTCCCAGCATTTCCTTTCTTGTCTCGGGATCCAGGGCAGGATTCCACAGTTCAATTAAGATTCCTCATTCTTTTAAAATCTGGCATGATTCTTACATCTTTCTCTTTCAAAGTCCTGCCAGCTACTTCCTAGCACACCCTCAGCTGGGGGTTGTGTAATGGTTTCTCACAATGAAATTCAAGTAGTGTGTTCTTGACCAAAAATACCACAGAACTAATGTGTCCTTCTCCACATGTCATAGGAAGAGGCACATGATGTTGATTTGTTTTATTACTGATGAGTCTAATTTAGATTTCTTGGTTAAGGTGATGTCTTCTGGGTTTCTCCTGGTAATGTTACTTTTAACTCTTTGGTAATTAAGAAGTATCATGTGGAGAGAGGCATTGATGGTATGTAATTCCTTCATTTTCGTTTATGCATGGCTGCAGCATCCATTGGTGAGTCTTTCCTGGACCTTTTTTTTTTTTACTTGCTGAGACGACTCAGCACATTATTTCCGAGTGGGAAGTCAGGGCAGCCTGAGAGGGGAACAATCTACCTTTGCCGACAGGTTTACCGGAGGACACCCGTGTTTTTTGTTTTGCTTTTGCAGTTTGTCTTTTAAACGGCCAAGACCACGGCTTCACAGAATGATACATGACAGTGCACGGAACAGAAGGAGAGGGTTTTTCTGAGGGCGACTGCAAGGCCTCTCTGTAAGGTCCATCTGGATGTGAACTCGCAGGCCTGTGGCCTTCATGAACTCGAGCCCGCCTCCTTTGGGGCTGCAGTCGCCTCCGTGGGAGCGACTCCCTCTAACACTTCCGGCTTCTCCTTCTCTTCCTCAGCGTCGTCGTCATCCTGGGGGTAGAGGTCCGGGTACTGCTGCATGCACTCCTGCATGGCCCGGAACTGGTCTATGCAGTCTGAGCCCTTGACATCCGCCGTGCTGTAGTGGAAGCAGGAGAAGGCGGACTTGAACTGCTCCCACAGGGGCTGCTGGCCATGCCGCCAAGGCACGGGCCGCTCCGGTCAGTGTCTCCATTGGGCAGTATCCGTCTGTGCTCCTCGGATTGGGGCATCAGCCACCAGCTCTGCACTGCTGGAGTTTCATGGTCTCTCCTCACAAATAGGCCATGGCGGCAGCCGGGCACTCAGATCACAGAGCTGGAGCAGCCATAGCAGCCCGAGCCGTGACCTCTCTCCAGGCAGGGTGGGCGGCTCCCTCCTGGAACAATTTTTACTGGGTGTTTGCCACAGCAAGTATTACAGTCACTAGGTGTTTGCCAAATATTGATTCTCTAACTCTAGCCCTCCTTTCATTGTCATTCTGTGGCGCTCTCTGAAGGAGAGAACTTACCCTTTGCCCCAGTTTATTTATATAGTTTGTACACAGACTGCATCATTGTAGAACTGTATCACCGTTTGTTTACTAATTCTCATTTAGCTTGCTTCCAATGCCTTGCGCCTGCTAACACTGCTGCAATGGAATATATATAGGTGTATTGCTCAATGTCGATCATAAGGGTCAGTTCCTGGAAATCGGGTATGCATGCTGGTGGTGGTGCTGGTGGTGGTGGTTGCTGAGTTGGCAGCAGCAGCAGCAGCAGCAGCAGCAGCGTGCGATGCTTGAGCTCATTGCTGCAGCCATGATGTCAGTCCGTCTTGTTGAGGGTCTTCCTCTTTCTTACGGACTTCATTGAAGGCATGCTGTCCTTCCCCAGAGACTGCGTCCCCTGGTACCATGCCAAAGTTCCCCCGTCCTCACTTCTGAGGAGCACTGTGGCTGTGCTTCAAGACTGATTTGTTTCTCATCCTTCTGGCAGCCAGCCCATGGGACATGCCGGGTCCTTTGCCAGCTTCTTAATGCCCGTGCATCGGTTCTTCCTTATTTACTGTCCAGAAGCTCTTGCATGCTTATGAGAAAATTGAAAATACCATGGCTTGGGTCAAGCACATTTTAGCCTCAAAATGGTATCTTTGCTTTTTAACAATTTAAAGAGGCCTTTGCAGTAAATCTGCTGTTTGTTAGCTATTGTCCCATGCCCCTCCAAGAGGCTCAGACCAGTTTGCTTTCACAGCAACGTATAAGAAGTATTTCAGTCCCCTCAAAGCTTTGAGACAGAATTTGCTGTCTTAGTCCTTGACTCTCAGATAAATAAGAAATGGTATCTTAATGTGATTTTAATTTATAATTATCTATCTATAGATGACTTTAAACATTTTCTTGAGTAAAAGCAATTTCATCTGTCTTATAAATTCTTTGTTCATTTTTTTTTCTTTAAAAATTTTGGTCCGTACCTCTCGGTTTTTAAGTCTTTTATATGATAGGAACATTAGCCCATTATGTGTGCTCTGTTCCAAGTGTCAGCTGTCTTTGATTTTGTTTATAGTGTATTGCCATATGATATTCTTGGTATGTTGTCAACTTTCTCAATCTTCCATTTTATTGCATCTGCATTTTGAACCATACATAAGATTGTACTAAATGAAAGTCAGATTTCTACACAAAAATCTCCATTGAGTTACCAAGAACAACGGTTAGAGAGTGTTAATTTACAAATATTGTCACTGTTGCAGGCAAATGAACATATGCCACATTTTTACAACAGTAAGGACACGAAAGAAAAAAAACAATATTCCTTTAGATAGTGCTTAGGAACCCTGCTGATATAGTGGTTATGCAGTGGATCGCTAACCTCAAGGTTAGCAGTTGGAAACCAAATCCACTCTGCAGGAGAAAGGCAAGGTCTTTTTTCTCTAGAGTAACAGCCTCAGAAACTCACAGGAGGATTCTGCCCTGTCCTGTAGGGATGCTATGTTTACTTGGTGCCAGTGAGTTTGAGGTGTTTTTGAGTTGTGAAATAGTGCTGGGGAGCACGATGTATTTAGTTTAATTACTAACCATTTAGTAATCAGTTAAATGAAAAATAGCTTCCTCATTTGCAAAATTTCTTTGTTCTGGCTGTTGTGGTAGTCAAAATAAATTTTAACTAGTACTAGGGCCTTTTGGTGCTTTCAGTAGTATTTCAGTACAATTTGAGCTAAAGATAAATACAGCCAATTAGCTAGCATTAGAAGTGTATGCCTTTGGAGGGGGCAGGAACAGTAAAAGCACACAGTTCACTTTTTCTGTAAATGGCTGACTGCAGAGCTGGTGTGCAGGCAAAAGGAAAGCGACATGTGCTGTAGACGCTGTTGGAACACAAAGGAGTGCCGAAGGGACCAGGATCAAACACTTGCTTGTCTGTGTCTTTTTGGGAGGAGGGCGGTAAGTATATATGCAATAAAATGTTTGCCATTTTGCCATTCTCCAAGTGTTGTATTTTTAAAAAGATAAATTAAGGTACTGTGCTAAATATCAAAGGAACTCAGGACAGTCGGCAGCAACATTGAGGAGAGAAAAGGCCAATCCTGTTTTGATATCATAAACTATCAACCCTATGTTCCTGGGCACTGAGTCTGTGTACCGTCCTTATAGGAAAAGTTCGTAAACTGATGGATTTAAAAAAACTTCAAACTCATTGCCATCGAGTCTGAGTTATAGTCAACGAATATGGTCCTTTCAGCCAAAATCCCTTGTGTTAAATTCTGGACTCCATACACGTGTGACCATAGTCTCATTTTAGAGGGCATTATCTGCTAACGAACGGGGCAGGGTGAGAAGATCTGACCTTAGTCGAGCGTGTGAATCAACCCACACTCCTTGTTGGATGGCTCTCCTACTTATTACTCCTTACAATGGATGTAAGGAATTATATGCGACAGCTGAGAGGAGAGAAAATGGTTTCTGGAGTGACTGATTAAGAGTTGCAGGAGGTCATTGCTTCCTGGAAATGGCTTGACTGAGACCCCAGATCATATGCACATCAATAAGATACAGTCCAAGGGTGGAGAATAAAGTATTCATTTTGGGTGAAATTTCATTGCACCAGGTAACTCCCACCAAATGACCTTTCCCTGCCAGGTCCAGTAAGAAGGTGGGGGAAGAAACTGATAGGCTTCACCTGTGAGTAATTGTGAACGAGATTCCCAACAACGCCATGCTGCTGTGTACAAACTGAGAAACGGGGAGTGATTGCATCATCAGCAAGGCCAGGAGTGGAGGTTGTCCTCTGGCTCCAGCGTCTGCCTTACCCCTCCCTGACCTTGAGACTTTGGGCTGAACTGCACCCACCCCTGGACGAGGCATTTCTTCAACCTTTCATGTATGCTGTGGGACACTGCAAAGATTAACCAAACCCAGAACTGTGAGGGAGTCTTCCTGAGGGAGGATTGGGAGTGAGGGAGCTGACTGTCATCTTGCAAGAGTTGGACTTTTTGGATTTTCTCAAGCTCCAACTTCTTGGGACTAGTTTGGTATTAATTCTTACAAAAGAAATGATCATGACAGAGTTGATTCTGACTTATGGCCACTCTATCAGACAGGGTAGAACTGTGCCTGTGGGCTTCTGAGACTCATTCTTTATGGAAGTAGAAAGCCCCATCTTTCTCTGTGCAGTGCCTGGTGGTTTCAAACTGCTGACGTTGCAGTCAGCAGCCCAGCTTGTCACCACTGTGCCTCCAGGGCTCACTTAAACTGATGGCGCCTAGATCTCCAAAATTACCAAGAAGACACTCGCTTTGTGGTGCTGCTCCTTACCGAGGAAACCCCTCTGTAAGCAAGAGGATCATATCTCATAACAGTTGAGCTTTTGGAATATAATTGTGGGACATAAGTTTCATATTATGTTAGCAGATTCCATGTATTAAAATGATCAGGAATGCCATTTATTGTGTTAGAACACAACTTACGGGCTCACAAGATTCTACTTCTGATATTGAATTAATCTTGTAAACTTTAGACTGAATTTCTAAATTTGAAAAATAAGGGGGAATAAAATTCCCTTTCACAGGTTTTTTAATGAAGTTTAATCTTGATCATGTATGTGAAATTTTTCACATTTTTACAGATTGATATGGAATTTCAAATTAAAGTTACACAGCGAGGGAGGAAGGCAAACACTTATTTCTTTCCCTCAGAGTTTTTCTTGTTCTATTTCAGGCCTTTAATGATTGACCCCCAGGGCCAAGCCAATAAATGGATCAAAAATTCTGAGAAAGAAAACCAGCTGAGTGTCATAAAGCTATCAGATTCAGACTATATGAGAACATTGGAAAATTGTATTCAGTTTGGAACTCCACTTCTTTTAGAAAATGTTGGTGAAGAACTGGATCCATCGTTGGAGCCTTTACTACTCAGACAAACTTTTAAACAAGGTAAATGGCAATTAATACTGGTTGGTAGAACTGAATAAAAAAAGATTGGTTATCTTTGAAGCATGGAAGAAGCCACTACATAAATAAAATAGTAATGCTAATAAGGGCACTTGTATCTGTGACTGTGGTGAGTGAAGGAAGCTCTCAGGGAGGGATAGTGTCAGGTCACCTAAAATAAACCCTCTGCCATGTCATGATGGCTTTCTCGCTGCCACTCCCTGCCACTGAGCCCATGCTGACTCACAGCCTCCTCATAGGACAGGGTGGAACTGCCCCTGTGAATTTCTGGGACTGGAACCCTTCAAGGGAGTAGAAAGCCCCATTTTTCTCCCCTGGATGGGCTGGTGATTTTGAACTGTGTACCATGCTTTAGTCATTGTTACCAAGACTGGTATTTATTGTTGTGTCCTGTTGAGCGGATTCTGACACAGAGAAATCAATGAAACGCTGACTCGTGGGAAGCTCGTGTGTATCACAGTGTGACTGTGCTCTGTAGGACAGTCAATGGTTGAAGGAGCTCTCCAGGTCTTTCATCCCAGTTACATCTGCGTGGGCTAAACCGTCAACCATGAGTGCATCCTCACGCTCTAACAATTTGCACCCCCTCAGGACTCTTGCAGTGCTTTAGAGAACATTATAAAATCCCTTTGCCTTGCAACCAGACTTCATGCAAATCCCATTATTACAAACACCAAAAGCAACCTCACTGCCATCAAGTTGATTCTAGCTCAGCAATCCTGCAGTCATGGTGAATATGGGCCAGAGTTGACTTGAGGTCTGTTAAATTCTAGAACCTTTAATAGCTCTCATCTTATGCAATTAATTTTGGAACCCTGGTTGAACTAGATGGAAGAACAAAGCTCAAAAATGAATCTCAACTTAGAAGGCTCCATAACAACCGATATGAATTGTCCTCTACTGCCCCAGAGCGAGTCCTGCTGCATGCTTGCTGTGGTGTCTGTGCTTTTGTTACGTTTTCTATTTCAAATTATTTTAGAGCTTTTTTATTTTTAAGCTAAGCAAGCCCTTAACTCAAACCAAACTCAGAGCTGATTCTGACTCACAGCGACCCAGGAAGACACAGTAGAATTGCCTCTGTGACTTGCCAAGATTGTACATCTTTATAGGAGGTGAAAGTCTCAACTATCTTCCTGTGGCGGGGCTGGTGGTTTTGAACTGCTGACCTGGTGCATCAGCCCAATATATAAGCCACTGTACGGGTAGGCGAAACCTTAGAAGTACATAAATACATAAGGGACCATGTAACTTTGTCTTGTATAATCTACCCTTGTTTTCTGAAATTTAGGTGGCATTGATTGCATCAGACTTGGTGAAGTCATTATTGAATATTCCTTTGATTTCAAATTTTATATCACCACAAAACTGAGAAATCCACACTATATGCCAGAGCTAGCTACAAAAGTGTCTCTGCTCAACTTCATGATAACTCCAGAAGGGCTTGAAGATCAATTACTTGGCATTGTCGTTGCAAAGGAGAGGTATGTACTTCCTAGAGGTGTCCCGATGATGTAGAAAGGAATATTTGTAGGCCACTAATACTTTTCTTAGGTGATTATGTTTAAACTATGTCAAATTTTATAGTTTAAATCATTATGAAATCCTTTAATGTAACCATTCTTTAAAATTAAACTTGTAAGTCAACCACAGTATGTTGATTTTAGTATGGAGAGACTCATTAAAATGACATGCCCTTAGTTCTAACTTGTATCTGAGTGTGTGAGCCAGAAATTTAATCCCTGGGAATCAATGGGGTAGACATAAATAGAAATGCATACTAATACGTATTTGTAGAATATAAATGAAATGAGAGATTCCTTAGGATGCAGTATAGTATGGGTAACATTTTGTTTAAAAAACACTATTGAATTGATGGATGGCTATATAGATACATAAAGACATGGAAACAGTAACCAAAATCTTAACAGTGATCATGCTGAGCTTATGGGCAAATGTATCCTTTCCTTCACATTTATATTAATTATACCATTATTAATATGTTACTTTTTAAAATGATAAAATATAACAGGTACTAGGATAGCGTTGTACTCTTAAGGCACTTTATGTTTCTATTTGAAGCTTAATGTAATATTATGAAGTACTTTATTAAATTAAGTCAACATGTCAAATTAAGACCATGTTAATATATCAACATGCATCGGTATCTTCAGATAATAGCACTAATTATCATCTCTGATACCAAATGCAAATGCAGTACTTCTTCTGACACAATCCACTCACAACTAGGTCACATCAAAAATTTAAGGTCACAGTCCTCCAAAATGCAAAATCTGATCAAGATTTCAGACACCCACCACTACTTTGAAGCTCCTAGGGCCCCTTCACTTTTGACCTCTGTTCTACAAATTAGGGGGCTCCTAGTATACCCTCAGGATGTCAACCATAAGCTTGGCTTGCTGGCTAGAAATGCAGGTAGTCTACTATTCTCTCAGGTTCACTAAGTCACTGAAACAATTCTTAGAACTCAGGAAAAGACTACATTTGTTATAGTGGGGCAGGGGGAGTTCAAATTAGAACCAGCAAAAAGAAGAGATGTCTGGGAAGATCTCAAACATGGAACTTCTTGTCCTGAAGACATGCTACCCTCTCATGCTTGTTTTAGGGGAAAAGAAGACCCCAAATGAAATCTATCTTTTACTGACCCACTCATTAAGTGTTGAAGAGGACAAAGACAAGACAAAGGTAATAACAAATCATCCAGATGAGGGAGAACATCAGCATAAGGCCATGATGGTGTCCAAGGATTCACAGCCAAGTGGCCATTTCAATAGGACCTGGAAAACAAAGGAAATTGTCACAAAGTCATGATTGACAGGGATCACTTCATCACTGCAGACAGAACTAGAGTAGCAGCAAAAGTACTACGATTGGGATATGTGTTCTGAGGCAGATTCGAAAAGCTTCTAAGATCGGCTCAGGGTTCTCCTACCTTGTGACTATTAGACCCGGCAGCCCAATTTCCATCAAGGGCATCCCAGACAAATATCTGGGGATAAGACTGCCCCTCCCTGCACTGGCTAAGGGTGTCATCCACTTTTAAAACACTCTCTGAGGGCAAATATTTTCACATTGCTGGTCAATGGTCAGAAAGAACTCGGCCCAGGCTGAATCTCTGTGGAATCTCCGATTGGATTTAAGCTTCTCACTGTAAATCATGTTGGCAACGATTATTGAAAGTACTGTGGGCTTCCAGAAGCACACACAAGTCTGTCTTGGAAGAAGTACAACCAGAATGCTCCTTAGAAGCAAGGAGGATGAGATTTACTTGAATGCATTGTCAGGAGAGACCAGTCCATGGAAAAGGACTTCATTCTTGATGAAAAGTAGGTCAACAAAAAGAGGCAAACCCTCATTGAGACGGATTGACGCAGTGGCTGCCCAAATGGGGGCAAACAATTGTGAGGATAGTGCAGGACCGCGTGGCGTTTCCGTCTAGTGTACATAGGATCGCTTTGATTGGAATGGACTTCAAGGCACCTATTAACTAAATCATGGCCTGCTGCAAACCTGGTGCTTAGAGTTTAACCTCTCACGCATGTTTCAGTGACTTTCGCAAACCAGGAGACTCACCCGGGCGCCCGTGTCCAGAGGTTTCCTGGGGTTTCATTAGGGCAGGTATGGTTGGAGAGCCCTGGTGGCTACCCTTTGGGCTGTGAGCCTCAAAGTTAGCAGTTTGAAAGCACTGGCCACTGCACAGAAGAAAGACTAGGCTTTCTATTCCCCTAAAGAGTTGTTGACCCGTAGTGACTTGATGCACAACCGAACAAAACACTGCCCGTCCAGCTCCAGCCTCACAGTTGTTCCCATGCTCGAGTTCAGTGTTGCAGCCACAGTGTCAGTCCGTCTCCTTGAGGGCCTTCCTCTCCCTTCCTGCCCCTTCACTTTACCAAGCATGGTGCCCTTCTCCAGGGCCCGGTCTCTCCTGACAATGTGTCCCAAGGATGTGAGACGAAGTCTCCTCATCCTCGCCTCTCGGGAGCACTCTGGCTGCACTTCCTCCACGACAGATGGGTTTGTCCTTTGAGCAGTCCATGTGCTTTCAGTATTCTTCCCAGCTCCACGATCCTGATGCACCGCTGCTGCTGCTTTATCAATGTCCAACTTTTGAATCTAGGAAAATTGGAACTGGTGAAAAATGAAATGAAATATATAAAGATCAATATCCTAGGCATTTGTGAGCTGAAATGACTATTGGCCATTTTGAGTCAGAAAATTATATGATTTACTATGCCAGGAATAACACAATCAAGACAAATGGCATGGCATTCATTGTCAAAAAGGACATTGTGCAATCAATCGTGAAGTACAGTGCTGTCTGTGATAGGATTATACCCATCGTCAAGGAAATCAAATCAATACAACTATCACTCAAATGTATGCACTAACCACCAAAGCTAGTGAAGAAGAAAATGAAGACTTCCAAGGACTTCAGTCAGAAATCGATCAAACACCCAACCAAGATGCACTGATAGCTACTGGCGAGTGCAAGGAAGAGGAAGGAAGACAAATCAGGTGCATAAACAAATGTGGTGAAGAAAGCTGATGGTGGCTGCTTATGCACCTGATTTGTCTTCAGCGATGGTGTTGGGAAGGTGAGCATCACAGAAAGCCGGGTTATTAGAGCAAAGTATTCTTGCATTAAGGGAGTACTCAATGTCCATCTGCTACCTTAATACAAAGCCTATAAAAACCTAACATTCTTAAACTTGCTATTGTATAAGTTATTGTTACCTTTACATGTATGCAATAATGCTTTTTCCCCTAAATTTCTCAATAGCCATAATTGTATGGGATTAATTTTCTTTTTAAAAAATTAAGATAAAAAAGATTTTAAAAATTAAGATAAAGAGACAGAACCATCTTAGTTTGTGTTACATATCTGAAAATTTAATTCAAATTCCTATAAAACTGTGATACACAGTACTTAGATATAAATTTAGATAAAGCCCTACTAAACTTCAACTTGATGTTTCTATCTTTTTAGACCAGAATTAGAAGAGGAACGTAATGCTCTTATTCTTCAGTCTGCAGCTAATAAAAAGCAACTAAAAGACATAGAGAAAAAAATTTTAGAAACATTATCATATTCAGAAGGGAACATTTTAGAAGATGAGAGTGCAATCAAAGTCTTAGACTCTGCTAAACTGATGTCCAATGAGATCACAAAGAAGCAACAGGTGAAGAAAGAACCCTAGAATGTTTCCCTTCTTAAAATTCTAATTTGCTCTCAGGCTCTGAACAAAGTGCTTTGCTTGGCTTCTTGGGAAAGAAGAAATAATTGATAAAAGACCAAAATACAGGAACTAATTTTAAATCACAATATCTATCCCTATCTCTCTCATCAGAATTATTCAAAACATGATTCAATCTATATGGTATCCATACACAGATGAAATGAATTTAGAATGAAAAAGTTAGATTTACTATCATCTAACATAATTAAATGGTATTTGGGTATTACATCTCTTTCTTAGAAGATCCTACCACCTTATGGGTGGACGAAGCCTTAGTTACCAGTCACCTTTTCATTTCATAGTTGAGAAAACTAGGGCCCAGAGAACTGATGCCCAAGTTCATCGCAGAATATCTTGTACATGCCAAATGTATGGATGTTTCAGACCTTTTGATTTCTCTTGACCCATCTAGTGGATTGTGTACTGCTTAACATTGGGGCGTCGGAGTCCCTGAATGATACATACAGTTAGTCTGCTTGCCTTTTAACAAAGAGCTTGGTGGTTCAAATCTACCCACAGGTATCTCCGAATGAAGGACTAGTGCCCTACTTCCCCAAATTCTCACTGCCATCGAGCCGATGCTGACTCATGGCCGCCCTTTAGGACAGGATCGAGCTGCCCCTCTGAGTTTCTGAGATTAACTCTTTACAGAAGTAGAAAGCTCCGTTTTGCTCCTGAGGAGCACCTGGTGGTTTCAAACTGCTGGTGTGGCTAGCAGCCCAACATGTACCACTATGCCCCAAATTAGCCACTGAAAACTCTACAGCGCACATGTCCTACTCTGACATGCATGGGGTTGGCGTGAGTTGGAATTGACTTGCCAGCAGCTGTTTTGTTGTTGCTGCCCTTTAACATCAGGCTGGTCAGAAGGAAAAGCTGCACAGGAATTGCACTAGTCACTCAGCATCCTTCCTCCGTCTCCGGCCAACACCCCCCAATGCTGGGACAGAGGACTCGGCGTGTGCACTGCTGTTCTTTTATAAATCAAGGTGGAGCCAGAGGAGGGGGTCTTGAGACAGTCACCCTCCTGGGACGATGGCTGAGCTATTCTTTTGTGCCCTCCTCCCCATTTCCACCGCAGCTTCAGAGCCAACTTCTCAGGGTTCTCTTTCCAATCTGGTTTTGTTTGGTTGGTTGGTTTTAAGTGGAGAGAAGAAATGCTTACATGGAGGGATTATTAAGGCTAAGGGGGAAAGGAGATACGAAAATCTGTTGGTTCAGGTACTTTGTCTTTCAAAGAGAGACACATTTATTCTCTTTCTGGCTGGGTTCCATTGATTATTAAAAACTTAGTTTTAATTCAGTGTGCATTTTGATCCCAAACTGATTGCATTATCTTGCCTTGACTTCTTTTTTAATCATTTTATTGGGATTCTTATAACTCTTTATCACAATTCATCCATCCATCCATTGTGTCAAGCACACTTGTACATTTGTTGCCATCATCATTCTCAAAATGTTTGCTTTCTACTTGAACCCTTGGTATCAGCTCCTCATTTCCCTCCTCCCTCCCCACTCCCCCTCTCTCATGAACCCTTGATAATTTATAAATTGTTTTTTCATGTCCAACATCTCCCTTCACCCACTTTTCTGTTGTCTGTCCCCCAGGAAGGAAGTTATATGTAGATCCCTATAATCAGTTCTCCCTTTCTACCCCACCTTCCTTCCATCCTCCCGGTATTGCCACCCTCACCACTCATCCTGAGGGGTTCATCTATCATGAAGTCCCAGTGTCTCCAGTTCCTATCTGTACTAGCATACATTCTCTGGTCTAGCCGGATTTGTGAGGTAGAATTGGGATCATGAGATAGTTGGGAGGAGGGGTGTGTGTGCGTGCAGTAGAAGTATTAAAGAACTAGAGGGAATTTGTATGTTCATTGTTGCTACACTACACCCTGACTGGCTTGTCGTCCTGTAAGAGGATCTCCAGTTGCTTACAGATGAGTATTGGGTCCACACTCCACACTCCCCCTCATTCACAATAATATGATTTTTTTGTTCTTTGATGCCTGATACCTGATCCCATCGACCCCTCATGATCACACAGGTTGATGTGCTTCTTCCAAGTGGGCTCTGTTGCTTCTCAGCTAGATGGCTGCTTGCTTATCTTCAAGCCTTTAAGACCCTCAGTGCTATATCTTTTGATAGCTGGGCACCATCAGCTTTCTTCGCCACATTTGCTTATGCACCTGCTTTGTCTTCAGTGAGCGTGTTGGGAAGGTGAGCATCATGGAATAGAACAAAGCATTCTTGCATTGAGGGAGTACTTGCCTTGACTTCTATTTCCCTCCTCCTGGACCCTCAAAGGATCCCTGGTGTTGCAGTGTGTGAAGCACTGACTGCTTACCAAAAGGTTGGTGGTTGGAATGAAGAAAAGAGGAGGCAGTATGCTTCCATAAAGATGAACAGCCCTGGAACCCTATGGAGCAGTTCCACTCTGGCCTCTAGGGCCACTGTGAGTCAGGATTGACTTGATGGCGATGTGTGTCCACCCACCCAGTGTGAGGAAAACAAGCATGCTTTTCTTTTTTTTTTTTTAACACAAAACACAGATTAAACAAAACTCTAGACTGGAATTTAGTATTCTCAATTCTTAGAAAGTTGATTACATATACATCACATAGACTGGAATATTTTTACAAGCAATAGATTCTTTTGACATTTACTTGTTTAAATCTGTTCATCTCTAGCATATGTTTGCAATATTTATTTCTTAGGAAATGTCTCTTTCCTACATTTGTCAAGCTGTCTTTCTTCCTTTGATTTTTCCTGCCCTCCACCCATGTGCCCTTCCTCCGTCCCTCTTTTCTTCCTTTCTCCTCGCTGCCCTTTCTAGATGTAGCATGATAGGGTCCTTTTTAATAAATGTGATTGGGTTAGGAAGTGCTTTTTATAAATTCTTTTTAATCGTGATTTTTTTCCTCCTCTTCTTTTAGATTGCAGAGAAAACAGAACTCAAAATAGCAGAGTCTCGGGAAGGGTATAGACCCATCGCTAAACATTCTTCAGTATTATTCTTCAGCATTGCAGATCTGGCCAACATTGACCCCATGTACCAGTACTCTCTCAGCTGGTTTGTGAACCTTTATATCAATTCCATTCATGACAGGTAAGCATTGTCCAGCTTCATTTATCTTTACTTTCCTTCTCACTGAAAAATGTTTAAGTTTTTTCTTATATTTTGTAATGCATATTTCATTATGGACATTTACAAAATGTAGAAAAGTAAAAGGAAGGGAAGAAAGGGAAAGCAGGCAATTACCCATTTTTCCTATTTTAAGTTGGGTTTCACGCCAACTCATGATCAAGATTTGAGTCTAGGGTTAATTGGGTTAGTCCCTGTCTCCCAGTGGGATGATGTTATTTAGGTGAAATACGATGAGCTTTATTTGTTTATTTTTGTATTCCATTTTAATATTTTCTTCTCATAGTTATTGATTTCAACTTTACTATATTTTCAAGTGCATGAGGTATTAATATGATTCCAAAACTCAGCCCTGTACAAAAAGTCACAGTCTCCATCCTTTCTACCCAATTCCCAGAGATCTAAGTATTACTTTACAAAAAAATAGATTTCTAATTTTAAGATAGTTGTAGATTCACATGCAGTCTCTTACAATGTAAAACTATAATGCAACATCACAACCAGAATATTCACCTTGATATAATCAAAATATAAAACAGTTCCACTAACAATAACCAAAAAAATTCGTATAGCCACATATGTATGTGTATCAGAATATATATATGTATAGGTAAGTACAGATGTAAATAAATATATGTGTACATAGATATAAGCATTTGTATGTTTATGTACATGCATAAATATGTATGTGTGTATGTACACATTCATAGGGGACATAGTTACAGATGCTTCTCAGATAAAACCAAGAACCTTGCAATATCAGTTTTCTGGGTTTGGATGCTTAAGACCTTAGTATCATGAGACAATTCAATCAATTGATATTAGGTCACAAAAGTCATGTTCTTCTTTAGAATGAGGTGAGTAGTGTTTGAGGCCACAAAAGCTCGTGAACCACTGTCTAAGATACAACTAACAGTCTCTACTTGTCAGTGCAAAAGAGGAAGAAAGAAACTAGAGTAACACAGAAGAAACTAGTCTTCAGGGCCAAGAGCCTACAGAAGGCATGCCGCAAATACCTGCGACCAGAAGAACTAGATGGTGCCTGGTTACCATTATTGACAATTTTAATAAGGGATACAATTGAGGGACCCCGTTACAATGAAAAGAAAGACAACATGAAAGATATAAAACAATTCCGCAAACGAGCGGAGATGCGTTTAGCTGCTCCTTTATAACTTCCTGACCACCTCCATTCACTCCTTAATGCCCGCCAACTACTAATCTGCTCTCCGTTTCTGTGATTTTAAAATAATGTTATATAAATGGAATTATACAATGTACAACTTTGTTGGATTGTCTTTCTTTTTCACTTGGCATTGTTCTCTGGAAATTCATCTGGCTTGTTGCATGTTCGCTCCTTTTTACTGCTGAGATGTAGTCCAGGATATGTAGACAGTTTGTTTCATTCTTGCCTGTTGATCATCCAGGTTGTTTCTACTCTGGGGACTATTATGAACAAAACTACTATAAACATACAGGTTTTTGTGTGAATGTAATTTTTCATTTTTTGAGAGAAATACCCAGGAATACAATTGCTGAGACAACTGGTAGTTGCTTGCTTTGTTTTTAGAGAAATTGCCAATCTGTTATTCAGAATAACTATCACTTTACATTCCCATAAATTATTTTTGAAATTGAATTTTTAAAATGTGCATTATAAAAATTTTAACAATATTTACAAAACAAAGAATAAATATCAATCATAACCCTACTTAGAAACAATTACCTTGGTCTGTGTATGTTCTGATTTTTGATGCATATTTTTACTAGTCAGATCTTTATCTAATGCTTACACAGTGAGCTGCTAACCACAGGGTCAGCAGTTTGAAACCACCAGCCACTCCTCATGAGACAGAGGAGACTTTCTACTCCCATCAAGAGTGACACTCTTGGAAACTCACAGGGGCAGCTCTCCCCTGTCCTGTAGGGTCAGTCTGAAAACTGGCTCGAGGACATCGAGAGTGAGCTATCTGAAGTCTAGGCTTCTTTGGGATATGAAAATGTCTCGTTTTTTATCTCTTACATTTCCCTCTCTAGCCCCACACGAATAGAGTGAGTATCAGTGGATATTCATAATTAACTGACTGTTTTCAGTCGCTTGGAGGTAGAATAAGAAATGTAGCTTTTGGAAATAGATTGCATAACTGTACTCCTCTTTCTCATAGAATTTAAAACCCTATTTTTAAAGACCTTTTATTTTGAAATATGTATAGATGCATAAGAAACATTTTTACAAAGGAAACTAACGTACCATGTACTTTCACACAGTTTTTCCATGGTGTTATACGTGACTATAGCACAATATCATAATCAGGAAGTCGACATTGGCATAATTCTTAATGCTTACTCAGATTTCAGTTTCACATGCACTCGTGTGTGTGTGTATACCTGTGTGTGCAGTTCCACAGACAGTATGTGTAGTATGTTTTTAATAATATGTAAAGTAAAAATAGCCTATATTTTAATTCATAAATGTTACTTCTTTTGACTCAGTGTATCTACATTTTCATTTTTAACTTTTTAGTAACAAATCCAAAATTTTGGAAAAGCGCCTACGGTATTTGAATGACCACTTCACATACAATTTATATTGTAATATATGCCGATCACTATTTGAGAAGGACAAGCTGTTGTTTTCCTTTTTATTGTGTGCCAATCTTCTTCTGTAAGTACTTGTTTTTTTCTTAATTTATTTACTTAGAAAATCTACCATGAGTTTAACACCAAATCTTAAAAATGACTTCTTATAGCCAGCCACCTTGAGAGAATGAGTCATTGGCCTTAGACGCTTAGAACTACGGTCTCAGGGGACAACTTGGTCAGTTGGTATAGCATAGTTCACAAGACAGTGCTCCACACCCTACTTCGGTGAGTAGTGATTGGGATCTTAAGAGCTATTGATTGGCTCTCTAGGATACCACTGTTGGTCTCTCCTGGTATAGAAGTAGGGAAGTGAAGAAAACTACAAAAATAAGGAAAACAATTAGTCCAAAGGATGAATGGACAACATGACCCACAGCCTCAACTGTCCGGAGACACTAGTTGTGTCTGGTTACTACTACCAACCTCTCTGATCAAGACCACAAACAGTCCGAGGCAGAATGGAAAGAAAATGTAGAACATAATTAAAAATCATAAAAAGGACAAGACTTAGCTGGTGTGATAGAGGTCGATGGAACACTACGACTGTCACCTTTAAATACCCTTCAAGCCTAGAGCCAACCAAACAGAGGCTATGAGATGAACTAAAACATTGATGAGGAACCACCTGAGACCAAAGAGCAGCACTGGCTCCACCAGAAAGGCCGAATGGCTGGAGGGACTCGGGAAGAGGCAGGAAGAGTGCTGTGACCCTGAGGACACGCCAGCGCCTACGCATTAAAATGTGTGGACATCGTGGAATGGAGAACTCATGTCCTCTGCATAGCTTCTTACAAGACAATGTGTTTTTGCACTGCTTTGTCATTTTACTTGTGCACAGTGGCTTCTAGAATAGTATTAGCGCTTTCTTCATCCAATTCACAATAAAAAATGCAGTCCCCTAGCCCCACCTCCCAGCCCACCCCTAACCCCCAAAAAAGGAAGAAGAAGGATGAAGAAAGCACTGTTTCTTCTTGGTGGCCTGTTCTTAGCCTGGAAGCTCTGCTGAAACCTTTCACTTTGGATGACCCTGCCAGTCTCTAAAGTGCCAGCGATGTCACTTCCAGCGTCACGGCTGTTTAACATTCATGCCTGCTAATCGGATCATATCCACCAGTGCTAGGACTGCCTCGATTGATCAATGTGTCTCCTGGTTATGGATGTGGTAAACTTGATATAGATAAATACTGGGTTCCTTGTATTCCTTTAAAGCACTTTACTTTTGCAGGTAGTTCAATTACTGTGGGATTAGTTTGATCTTTTCAAGATTTCTTAAGGCAGTTTTAGCACAGCCTCTATGCCAATTCTAGGTTAACTTCACTACGACGTATGAGCTCTCTGGTGTTCAACATACTCACTTCTGCCTGGCAAAAACTCATAGGAGGGATTTCAAAATATTCATGGACAAAAAAAAAGATACTGGAATTTTTCCACGAACGTTTTGAAGCCCCCTAATTTCCAGATCTGTGTGAGATATGTGAATGACTTAGTTTACAGCTCCCCAGACATTCTTTCTTAAGCTTGATAGAATTTAACCCTGTGGAGGGGAGGAGAGGGAGGGGGGAAAATGAGGAGCTAATACCAAGGGCTCAAGTAGAAGGAGAAATTATTTTAAATGATGATGGAAGTTTGTGTACGTGACACAATGGATGGATGGATGGATGGATTGTGGTAAGAGCTGTATGAGCCCCCAATAAAGATGATTTTTAATAAAGGGGGTGGGGATTTAACCCTGTGAGGAGCCCTGGTGGCATCCTGGTCACATGCCGCATAGTGACCTGCAAGGTCAGCAGTTTTACACCACCAGTCACTCCTCAGGAGGATGACAGGCTTTCTACTTCCCATAAAGAGTTACAGTCTTGGAAGCCCACAGGGGCAGTTCTGTCCTGTCCTGTCCTGTCCTTTAGGATTGCTGTGAGCCCGCATTGACTCGATCGCAATGAGCTGAGCGCCATGCCTTATGAGCACCGGAAAGTAAGAAGACGCCTGTGCAGATTTCTGGGGCTCCTTTACCAGGAACTCCATCATCTCGAGGGAGCTACCTCCGACTTCCCGAACTCTGTCTCTGGCTTAGCAGTATTGCCAGGCACTGACTCAGAGTCCCTTCAGATCCACGGTCCAGAAAGTACCTCAGGCAGACCCCTAGGCCTGACCTGACTTGGATCCCTTCTTTCAGTGACCCAAGTCCTGCACAACAATTTCCAAAAGCAGTTGTTTCCTCTCCCCCCGCCCCTCTAGTTTTCTAGTTGTCTGCAGCAGAAGGCTAACCTTGTTCAGTCCTGTTTAGTCCATCCTGGCTACATATGGAAATTGATGTTCAATTTTAAGATCAATAATTTATACCCACCCTTACTTTATGACTACAGGGCAAGGAAAGAGATTGAATACCAGGAACTGATGTTCCTTTTAACAGGGGGAGTAGGTCTCAAGAATGCTGAGAAAAATCCTGATCCATCCTGGCTTCAGGAGAAAAGCTGGGAGGAAATCTGTCGAGCAAGTGAATACCCTGCCTTCAAAGGATTCAGGTAACTTTAAATTAGATGACTTAGCCTTGAATCGTTATACGTAAACATGCAATCTAATGCTTTTTAAATGGTCCTACAGCTGTCGTTTCTGTTGTTGTTCATCCTCTTGCTAGAAACCTCTTTATGTCTGTTTTCACTCCAATGAAAAGAATAATCAAGCTTCTTTCTCACTAGGGAGCATTTCTCTGAAAATATACAGGAATGGCGGGGAATCTATGACAGCAAAGAGCCACATAATGCGAAATTTCCACAACCAATGGATACAGCACTAAATGAACTACAGAGAATCATAATTCTTCGGTGCTTACGACCTGATAAGGTAAAGGACAAAAATGTTCTGTGTGGAGCTCAGATAAATATCCTATTGCAGAATAGAATTAAAGTTACTGCTGTTTGGTTATCTTTCTTCAGAGGCTTGAAGAGGTTGGTTATCCTGCTTAGGGTTCATTAAGTTTCTTGGATGTGTGGGTTTAGAGGTTTCTTCAACTGGGGGAAACATTTTTCACCACTATTTTTTAACATTTTATTTTTACTGCCCTATGCAAGAGTCCAAAGGGGCAGTACGATATTTAAAGGTCTCAGCTGCCAACTGAAAGATTGGTGGTTCAAACTCACCAGCCTCTCTGTGGAACACAGAGGGTTTCATTGTGGGAGACAGTCCGCTTTTCTAAAGATTTGTCTGTGTTGAAACATTACAGCAAGGTTCGCACTAGATGATGTAAGGTCAGGTCTTGTGTGTGTCCTACTATGTCACCAGAGCTCCTTCGGTGAGGTATAAGGATAACATTTTTGAAAATCATCATTGCTCATAAAAACAAGGTAAAAGATGGTACATCATTATAGACTCTTAAAAAAAAAGCTCTGTGGTTTTTCAATGCCTATATAATATGACAAAACTATAACCTGGCAGTCAGTGTGCTAACCTGGCACCTTTTCCCCACCCCATGTCATTTCTACATAGAAGCTTCCACTAACAGAATTGCTCAAAGTTGCATCAAGGTGCCCTCTTTCCTTCCTTGCCTACCTTCCAGAACTGAAGAGGTCTCAGAGAAGCTCTCCTCCTTCCTTTGAATTTCTAGAGTTTTCACTAAATTGTTTGGCATTTAGAAAATGATGTCTTTGTTATGGATTGAATTGTGGCCCCTGCAAAATATGTTTTGTAGATCCCAACGTTTATCCCTATGGTTCTCATCGCATTTGGAAATGGGTTGCTTGTTATGTTGATGAGGCAGGGTTTGTGTAGGTTGTATTTTGAGTCTTTTTTTTTTTTTTTGAGGTAGAAAAGAGATTAAATAAGCAATCCAGGAAGCAGAGATAGGCCAAGATTGATGCCAAGCATGTGATCTCTGAAAACCGAAAACCACACCCTGTCACTGAGTGGCCCTCTCTGACATAGTAGAACTGCCCCCTGTGTTCCCGAGAGTGTAACTCTTGACAGAAGTGGAAAGCCTTGTCTTTCTCTGGCAGAACCACTGGTGGCTTCTACTGCTGACCGTAGAGCTTTGCAGTCCACCTCATAACCACTAGAGCACCAGAACGCCTGGGGAGATCGCCCATGAACCCCGAAGGAGAAGCTGAAGAGATAAGGGTCTTTCTTCCCCTGCAATCGGCAGAGCAAGTCTTCCCCTGCCTCTGAAGCCCTGACTTCAGATCAACTTTGAGAAAATAGCTTGCATTTGTCGAAGTCACCCCTCGCGGTACTCTGAATAACTACAAGCGTCTTGGGCCTCTGTGTACCGATGTCCTGTTTCTAGTGTTGATGAGTAGCTTTTGTTTTTAATTAATTTTAACATAATTCGTAAGTAGCATGTCTGCGGTCCCAAACTCAAAAACTCTTGAATCATATCAATCTATGGGTATATTATGAAAGGTTTACCTCCCATCTCCACTTCTCAGTCTTTCAGTGGTTGCCCGCTTATGAACTGGGGGGCTAACAGCAAGGTCAGGAGTTTGAAACCACCAGCCACTCCTAGGGAGAAAGACGAGGCTTTCCACTCCCATGAAGAGTTAGTGTCTCAGAAACCCACAGGGGCAGTTCTACCCTGTCCTGTAGGGCCCCCGTGAGTCCAAAACCAATTGAGTAGACGGCGGTGCATTTGTTTTTCGGTTTTTATTCTTAAAATGCTGCCGTGAAGAAGCTTATTGAACAATCAGTTCTCATATGAACATTTCTTATATGTCCCTTGGCTTTCATATGTATTGCCAAATTGCCATCTGTGAAAACATACCGATTTATTCTTCCCGGCAATGTATGTCTTTGTACCCATACTTTTGCTCCCACAGGATATTGCCCAACTTTTAGACCATTGTCCATTTAATAGCTGGAAAATGGCACTCAAGTTATAATTAGTATTTGTTGCCTTCTTATGAACCCATACTCCAATGTGGACTAAGGTGCTGTAGAAGAAAGAGCGAAAATGCAGCTGTTCTTCACTGCGCTCTCTCCTAACAGCTCAGAGGCAAATGACTGCAGGCTGGCCGGATGCTCTGTGCTGGAGATTACCAGGAGGCTCTGTGCTTGAGATTACCAGATCATGGGTGCACCAGAGGAGAATCCCCTAGAGTGTGGCCTCACCTGCAAGGTGCTCACAAGCACATCTGTTGAAGAGGGAACAAAAATATTGAAGGAAGGCAACTTCCTTATTAAAATGTGATCTGGCCGTTGCATATATAATTTTTACTTATATTCATCTGGTCAAAACTTATTCACATGATCATAAGGAGCTGCTCAGAAGGTTGGGAAATCTCTGGGTTCTGGTACCAAAAAATCAGAAAAGAGGGGGTCAGTCTGTCATCTGCAATATTGAATGAGGTTGAGCATGTTTCCTAAATGTTTAAAATTCATTTTGTATTTCATTTTATGTAAATTGTTTACCTCCGTTGTCAGGTTTTCTTTTTGCTAGCTGGATCCTCCCTATGAGTTTGTGGGAGCTTTCTATATAGTAAGGAAATTAGTACTTTATCTATGAGGTGTCTCATGACTTTCTCTGCCATTAGACTCAGTTTACTCTTTGTTAGTTTTCAATGACAAAGCTGTTCTGTGAGGCACAAAAATTACTCTAAAGGTCATATTTTCTGTCCCTAACAGATCACCCCAGCCATAACCAATTACGTAACTGACAAACTTGGGAAAAAGTTTGTAGAGCCTCCACCGTTTGATTTGGCAAAGAGCTACTTGGATTCAAATTGCACCATCCCCTTAGTGTTTGTGCTGTCTCCAGGCGCAGATCCCATGGCTAGTAAGTGAATCCAGATGGAAAACTTGTAAGGAATAACAAATAAGGCATGTTGCACAATGCACATATCATATAAGGTTGCAAATCAGTTAATAACTCGAGTTTTTCCAAAGAAAGCGAACTCAATTTTGTCACAATTACATCTGGACATTGAAATCATGAGACGTATTTGGTAATTCTAGCATCAGTGGTAAGATCATGTTTTTGTGTCCATTTTAGGCCTGCTGAAATTTGCAAATGATAAAGCTATGTCTGGAAATAAGTTTCAAGCTATTTCACTGGGACAGGGACAAGGACCAATTGCAACAAAAATGATTAAGTCAGCACTCGAAGATGGAACGTGGGTTTGCCTACAGAACTGTCACCTTGCTGTCTCTTGGATGCCCATGTTGGAAAAAATATGTGAAGACTTTTCTTCTGAGATCTGTAACTCTTCCTTTAGGCTTTGGCTCACAAGTTACCCATCTCCGAAAGTACGTTTATTTCTCATGGAGTTCAGTACATTTATGTAATCATCTATTACAGTACACATCTTAAGTTTTGAATACCTAACCTTCTGAGTTTTTTTTAAGGAACATTTTTGGGGTCCTACTTTATACTTACTTTGTTATCAGCCGGGATGACCTCAGGGCCTGCACTTGCTACTGTGTCTAAGGCCCTGCATTTCCTCTGTCTTAGTTCCCGGTGACAATTCTGCAGAATGGTGTGAAAATGACCAACGAGCCTCCCACGGGTCTCCGGCTAAATCTCCTTCAGTCATATCTCTCTGATCCAATTTCTGATGAAGAATTCTTCAAGGGATGCCCTGGAAAGGAAGTGGTAAGTGGGGACTTTAACAATGTGTGGGAAATATAGGCTTTTAAAAAACAATATTTTAAGCTGTAGTCATTTCCTAACAAGAAAGAAACGATAACTTCCTTGTTCACCATTTTATTCTCCGTGTTTTGTGTTCTGCTTACTACATAAGAGACATTGGAATAAACAGTTACAACCGCAGAAACCTACAGGGGGGTGAGTGAGCCAGCATCCCGACTGGCAGTGGTGTGGAGTTTTCAGGGCGAGAAGTAGCAAGGGGTCAGGCTTCATTGGTATAACTTCTCCGGTGGTGAAAACAGCTGGGCATGGGATTAAAGAAGAAAATGTAAGGGACCCCTTGGCATCGGTCTCACACTTTCAAGTGCATCAGCACCCGGGATGCTGATTGATTAACAAATAGATTTAAATATGTCTAAGTATTGAGTTGTATATGAATTATATACTGATAAAATTGTTTTTTTTTTATTTTTAATCATTTTACTGGGGGCTCCTACAACTCTTATCACAATCCATACATACATCCATTGTGTAAAGCACATTTGTACATTTATTGCCCTCATCATTCTCAAAACATTTACTTTCTACTTGAGCCCTCGGAATTTTTTTTTTTTTTTTTTTTAGGAATCGGCTCAATGGCCATGAGAACAAGTAGCACTGGGTAAGATTTTGGTATGAACCGTAGAAAACCATAAAGGAGTACATAAATTAAAGATACTGTGAGATGGATGTGGCGCTGTCACGTTCTCCCCGGGCGGACCTCCGCTGGGCCAGAGCAGGGACCAGACACGGACATTGCTGGCGAAAGGGACCGCGCTCCTTGCCTCTCCCCGCATCCCCGGTGGAGTGCAGGCGGGCGGGGTATGGAATCTACACACGCGCTGCTTCGCTGCAGGCTGTGGGGTGGGTCTGTGGACCCGAGCGGTCATCCCACGCTCCTCTTCTGGGCGATGGGGCTTCGCCGCCGCCGTAAAACAAAACAGAAAAGTAAAGATAATGTGATCTTTTGAAAAACCCAACAGATTGCTGCTTCTTACCCCTAAACGTTTCTGGCTTAGTAAGTCTAGGGTGGAGGCTGAGAACTTAACTTACATGTTCAAACACGTTTCTAGGCAACGCTGGTCCAGGGCTCAGGCTTTAGAACCTCTCTGCTGCAGGTTGGTGTATAGGCACTCCATTAGAGCTTCTCAGAAGTGTCTCGGAGGCCCTCTGGTAAAGCATTTGGGCTAGCCATAATTTGATCATTTGGCTATTAAATGTTAGGCATGATGTTTGTATCACAGGCTGTTGACATCTTGGACATTTTATTCACCTAGCAATGATATGACTTGTCATTTTAATGCCTGTGTCCTGTATTCAACTATATTTTCTCTAAGGGCAGGAATACATTTCCCTACTTCCATTCATTCATTTATTCAGAGCTTACTGAATATCTACTGGCTACAAGGCTGTGGTCTAGAAACTGGTAATATGTCAATGGAAAAAAAAGTGAAGAAAACAAAAAACATATGGGATACATAGACTGAAAAATCCTGTCCCAATGGAATTTATATTCGGAGGGTGCTGGTTAAAGGTGTCCGTGTTGCCCTATTGGAGGGTCTGTTCCCTAGATCAGGGGTGGAGCCCCAGAACTGGTATCCATCATTACAAAATAAATCCACGTGGTCAACTAGGTTGGCAACCAGTGCTCCCAATAGTCATGATGGTACAAAGACGAAAGAAAGGAAGGGACCACACTTCTGAGCACCAGCAGGTCCTAGGTAATTTAAATATGTAAACCTGCAGCATCCCTTTGTATAAGTACCATTTAAACGAAAGTAAATCTTGGGGGAAATAAGAAACTATGACGGTCATGCAGCTCGTGAGTGTTGGAGGTCCTTCTGACTTGACCAGATTGTGCGTGATTGCTTCTTGGCTGAATTGAGGAAAACTTCGTGGTAGAAGTAACATTTGAAGCACTGCTGTTGTTTTCAGGTGCCATCAAGGTGGTGCTGAGTGAACTTGACCCACAGTGACAAAAGGATGAAGCACTGCCCAGCCCTGTGCCATCCTAACAATTGTTTTGTGCTTAAAGCACATTGTTGCGTCCACTGTGTCCAGCCTTCTTGTTGAGGACCTTCCTCTCTTTCTCTGTCCCTCTACTTTACTGAGCATGCTGTCCTTTTCCAGAGACTGCTCTCTCCTAATAACATATCCAAAGCGTGGGAAACAAAGGAGTAGGCATAAGGAGTACTGTTTAAGGAACAGAATTGTGACAACGTTATGGAAGAGCAATAAGGAGCTCCTTTAGTAAGAGTGCTAGGAAATAAGAGTGGGAAGGAATACTAGAGCCAGATTGTGAAAAGCGTCTTTTCCCTTGCTAAGGAGTGTATGAGCCAACACAAACCAGCACCACAGCGTAGAGTAAGAAAGCAAAACGGGGCCCTAGTTTACCTCCTCTGGCTTTTCTGTTGCGATGAGGCCGAGCTCTGCCGTGCCTCCATGCTACACCCTTCTTTAACTATCCTGACGCCAACCAGTTCCTCCCACACCACTCTATGGCTATGCTGTTTGATAAGCCACTGCAACAGCCGCGCAGAGCTTACAGCCAATACGACGGCGGGGCTTTACTAGGGCAGTGACTAGGTTCCCACAGTCAGGACCAGTAAGCAGGAAGGACGGCGTCAGTGGTCACAGGAACAGCACTCCTCTGCCTCCAGCAGCCACAGCAGCCCTCGGACTGCACCTCCGCGACCAGGGAGCCTGCCAGTCATTCCTCGCCGTCCGCAGCCACTGCAGTCCTCAGCCACCTCCGCCGACCAGGAAGCCTGCCGGTCATTCCTCTCCATCCGCAGCCACTGCTCCTCTGGTCTCAGCCTCTGTCCCTTCAGACAGATCTGCACAGTGCTCTTCTGATGGTCCTGGGCTTGCTTTCTGTGCTCCTGCTTCAAAGAGGACTCATCCTTATAGCCAGGGGGATGGTAAGGAAAACTGTTACAGACATGCTCTGTTCGCATAGTCCCGCTCAATCATTTGGTGGGAGTTACAGAAACATGGGTCGAAGAGTCATATTAAGAAACTTCATTCCGATAAACAAGCGGCCATCTAGCTCAGAAGCAACAAAGTCCACATGGAAGAACACACCAGCCTGTGTGATCGAGTGGTCCCGAAGGGATCAGTTATCAGGCATCAAAGAACAAAAAATCATATCATTGGGTGCACACCTCCATGATAGGATCGCTGAAGACAAATGGGTGCATAAGCAAATGTGGTGAAGAAAGCTGATGGTGCCCGGCTATCAAAAGAGATAGTGTCTGGGTTCTTAAAGGCTTGAAGGTGAACAAGCGGCCATCTAGCTCAGAAGCAACAAAGCCCACATGGAAGAAGCACACCAGCCAGTGCGATCATGAGGTGCCAAAGGGACCAGGTATAAGGCATCATGCAAAAAAAAAAAAAGATATATGTGTGTATATGTATATATATATGTGTGTGTGTATGTATATATACATACCATATTGAATGAAGGGGGAATTGCAGAGTGGAGACCCAAGGCCCAAGTGTCGACCAATGGAGATCCCCTCATAGAGGGGTTTAGGAGAGGAGATGGGTCAGTCAGGGTGCGAGGTAGTACCAATGAAGAACACAACTTTCCCCAAGATCCTGGATGCTTCCTTCCCCCAACTACCATGATCCAAATTCTACCTTGCAGGACTGGATAGAGCAGAGGCTGTACACTGGTGCATATGAGGGCTGGAGGCACAGGGAATCCAGGGTGGATGATACCTTCAGGACCAAGGGTGTGAGGGGCGATGCTGGGAGAGTGGAGGGTGAGTGGGTTGGAAAGGGGGAACTGATTACAAGGATCCACGTGTGACCTCCTCCCTGGGAAAGGGACGGCAGAGAAGGGGGGGAAGGGAGACTCCGGATAGGGCAAGATATGACAAAATAACGATGTATAAATTACCAAGGGCACATGAGGGAGGGGGGAGCTGAGGGCGGGGGAAGAGGACATGATGCAAAGGGCTTAAGTGGAGAGCAAATGCTTTGAGAATGATTGGGGCAGGGAATCTATGGATGTGCTCTATACAATTGATGTATGTATATGTATGGATTGTGATAAGAGTTGTATGAGTACCTAATAAAATGTAAAAAAAGAAAAGAGGAAAAAAAAGAAGATGATTAGGGCAAAGACTGTACAGATGTGCTTTATACAATTGATGTATGTATATGTATGGACTGTGATAAGAGTTGTATGAGCCCCTAATAAATTGTTTAAAAAAAAAAAAGAAACTTCATTCCACCACAAAAGTATATACCCTGATGATGGCGAGTCAGTCATACCAGCTTTAGTTACAGGAAGCAGTGTCTGACTGCCTGTCCACTAGGCTTCTTCATAAATAGGATCCTGAAACATATAATTTAGAAATTAGGTGGAAAACACTTATAAAAACACACATATTTAGGAAGAAAGTGGTTTTTATTTTATAGGAAAATACTTTGAACATTTAGCACTTTTTAAGAATATGATTTAAACCATGCCAGATAGATGGATGTTGTTGCTCTCTTGCCCAAAGGTTCACCCTACAGAATTAACCTAGTATATTTTAGATGTTTTGATTTACATATAACATTTCAGGCACACATCTGTTGAGAAAAGCATGGAGCACTTGCATCTTAATATTGTGGAAATGATTTCTTTGACTGCATCTCCTGCCTCAATAGCTGGGGCCTAACCCAAGATACATGCATGTAGTATACTTGTGGGGCTCTCAGAGACGGTGACCCTCCTCTAGAGGAGCAGCACAGATGTATGAAGAAACCCATGTGACCATCCATCACAACATGCATGCATGCATATGCCACACAGGTGAAGATGCCATGGGCAGGTTGTATGAATAGTGGCTTAAAAATTATCTCCAAAAAGAAACTCACCAACTAAGGAACTCTGCCTTGGGGCTCCGTCACATCACAGTGCTCCCTTCTCTCCCGCACTCACGATCTCAAGCATGTGCCGATTAGTCTACACAATTAACATTGGAGTATCTGCGAACAATACCAAAGTATTAGCTAATACTCTGATAAAGTGATAATAGTATACATTTTAATAAGGTTTAATATTACTGTGGTTTGCCTAACTTTGAAAGTTTAATTAAGACATTAAAATTAATACTCTTTAGAGTCAGTGTTATTCTAGATCATATATCTTTTTTGCAGAGATACTTAAGAATAGAATCTTATAATGAAAAAGATCATCTGTTCTGCTCAGAACTTTTAGTTACTGTATAATTTTGATTATTTAAAGGAATGGGAGAAATTACTGTTTGGAGTTTGTTTTTTTCACGCCCTTGTGCAAGAGAGAAAGAAATTTGGACCTCTTGGTTGGAATATTCCATATGGATTTAATGAATCAGACTTACGCATCAGTATCCGACAACTTCAGGTAAGATGAGAAAGGGACTAATATGTATGAAATATTCCCGTGCAAGCCTGTTTGCCTAGGACAGTTTAGTCAATTCTCTGAGAGCACTAACAGGTGGGTGCATTGCCATAGCATTTCTAACTATGGTTTGTTTGTGAAACACTATGGAGAATCTCTCCGTCTGGGAACCCTAGTTCAACCTGCCTTAAGCCATGAGAAGACAATCTTTCACATGGTCAAGAGAAGCAGATAAAGGTTCCAGGACTTGGGTCGAGGCCCCTGGTTCTTTCCATGTTTTTGCAACAGCAACCTCGGTGTTAGCTTTATACAACTCTTTTATCCTCTTCCTCTCAGTCAGCGCTACAATGTAGCTCTGTCAGTTAACAGAACGAATTCAGAGGGAAAAGAATTGATTGAGAGACTTTGGGGCAGCTCACAGAATCAACGAGACAGCTGGAGAACCAGACTCAAAGGCAAGGTTTCCAAAGTTGTATCTAGACCTACTCCAAGTCTAGCAAGAACAGCCTTACTACCCTGACTGAATGTTAAACACGGAAACGTAACATAGCTCCCACACAGTCTCTGGACTTCCGTTGGCCTTCTGATACCGTGACCACACCTATGGTGTTCTTTGTTGTTTCTGCTCCTTTGCACCCTAATCCCTGGTTCAAAATCTAGGTTGGATGTGTCTAAGCAGCCAAGACCATGTCACAGGCGTAGGCTTGACTTGTAGGGGCGTCCAGGAAAGTGGCTGGCTGCGTTTCCCAGCTTCTAGAGACTCTTAGTGGGAGACACTCAGGTAATCAGCAGCTCTCTTCCTCCTCCCCGCCTACAGAGTGCAGTTCTACCCTGCACACACGAGCTGGAGTCAGCCAGTGGCAACTTAACAAGGACAGTGCACAAATCCATGTCAACTACTAACTGCATTACTTACATTAATGCTAATCCTCTCGGCAACCTTGTAAGGTTGGTTTGATCCCTATTTTTTTGTTGTTGAAAATCAAAGAGTAGAAGTGAACTTCTCCTTGACCTAGGAGTTGAATTTTTTACTTCTTTACTTCTAATACTTTTTTCCCAATTACTTCTGTCCTATTTTATCAACTATGTTAATCCGACTTGATAGCCACAGACGCTTGACTCTGCTTCTTTGCTGGGATTAAGGGTTTATGACATGGGGCCTCATTAAAGGAAAAGAGAAGTGTTGATAAAGCCTAATTAGGTGTTATTTCAGTCAAGGGGATTTTATAAGGCTGTAAATACAAGGGGTCTTCAAGAAGTTGGTGGTAAAATGAAATTAAAAGGTACTGAAACATTTCACAACTTTTTGTAGCCCCTTCATGTCATCATTTTTTAATACCAAACTTTAAGACTTCTTGGGCAGCGGTTCTCAACCTGTGGGTTGCGACCCTTTGCGGGGTCAAACAACCCTTTCACAGAGTCGCTTGATTCATAACAGTAGCAAAATGACAGTGATGAAGTAGCAACGAAAATAATATTATGGTTGGGGATCAGCACAACATGTGGAACTGAATTAAATGGTCTTTGACACCAACTCTGTTGGGGCAACCAAAGCTTGGCAAACGTGCTGAAACCCTCATACTGCATATAGCCAGTCAGCTAAAAATGCTGCATCTTCATGCTGAGCCCCAACCTGCAGCCTCCAGTTTCACCAGCCTGCATCAGCCCACCTTGAGGTCTGCCGGTATGAGTTGAACCTGTCTTTCACATTTTCTGGATTTGAGAAGGGAGCTTTGGTATTTAAACTATCTTCACCTGGACATTCCAGCAAGGCACCTCTCTCCAAAGGGACAGCTCAGCAAACTGACTGCTAAGAGGATGGAAAACCAGGGGATGCCTTGCCAATCTCCATTTCTTGGGGTCCTTTAGTTTGGGGAAGGGAGATAGGGAAAAACTTTCCTCTTTTCTCTTGTCTCTGAGAACATAGGAGGCCCAAAGAATTAGGCCTTCTTTTAACTTGACTCTGGACAACTTAGAAACCTTTTGTCATTGTGTTAAGCAGGGTTCTCTAGAGAAACAAAACCGGGGCACTTAGATTTTATATAAATATATATGGATAGGTTTATACAGTGAGAAGGAATATAATAGATAATTAGTCCACAATGCAGAGGGCTCAGGAGCTTAACGATGGGATATCAAAGTCAAGCAGTGCAAGGTAAAAGGATCCACCAGCCTCAAGCGATGTATGCACCAGCAGCATGGCTAAACCGGTCTCGGAGCCTCAAGCTCTAGCAACCTGATCCATGGGTTGGCTTGGCCCACAGGTAGTGTAGCCCACAGGTTGAGGCAGAGAACTAGTTAAAGCAGCAGCACGCTGGTCTAATCTGCAGAGAGAAAGAGAGATGGGGGTGGTCCTTGCAGAGCCGTTTATCTCTTCAACCTCCAATCAAACTGAAACCTGATTAATCCCACAAGTTCCTATTGGCCAAGTTGGTGCAATAAACCTAACTATCCCATGTCTCAACTGGGCATCATTTTTGGAACCCTGGTGGCTTAATAGTTATGTGTTGGGCTGCTAATCTCCAGGTTAGTCGTTTGAAACCACCAGCAGCACCAAAGAAGAAAGATGAGGCTTTCTACTCCCACAGAGTTGCAGTCTCAGAAACCCATAGGGGGAGTTCTTCCCTGTCTTAAGGAGTTGCTATGATTCAGTACTGACTCAGTGGCAGTGAATGCATCATTTTTGCTATAACTCCTGCATCATTAGGTAAACATTAGTGGAAGTTAACATCATCCCAATTCATATGCTATCAGGAATTCCTTTATATGGGCAAAGATATGGGACCTGGAACTTAAAGAGATAAATTCAAATCATGGCCTTGACACTTCATTAGCTGGGTAAAAGTTATTTTACTTTCCCCAGCATAGGAAAAATAGGCCAGGTAAAGGCTATACAAATAGTAGTTTTTATTGCTATAGTTTTTTTTACTAATAAGGCAACTAGAAAAGGTCTGTGCTGTCTGAGTGAAACTGTGTTGTAGCGTGTGCATCAGGCTTTGGCACTGTGATTTGCACTAGCTTTGTTTTTATTAAACCAGGGCTTCCTGGCCCCTACATGTCAGTAGCACTCTCTCTCCTTCAGCTGTGACCCTCTCAATGTAAGCTACACGTTGGTGAGTACCTATATTAGACTAAATGTCCTTGTTAACAAAAACCACAGCATTCAACCAAGGATTATTTGAGGGCATGTGAAAAAGACTTAATGATTTTCATGTCATCATTTCTATTCAGTTTTTTTCTTATTAAAGAAGCTTTATTTATTTATTTATTTGCTTATTTATTTATTCATTCATTCATTCATTTATTCTCCCCCACCACCACCCCCGGCAAAAAAATCAGGAGATACATATAGCCAATTAATTAAAATCACCAACAATCCCAGCCACCCAAAGACAACCAATAATGAGAATCCTTTCAATGCCTTTTCATACCTATCGTGGTTCATTGCTGTCCAGTTGGTTCTGATTTATGGTCGTTCCATGCGTTAAAAAGTAGAAGGATTTCACAGGGTTTTCCATGGTTTATTTTTCATAAATAGATCACCAAGTCTTAAAAAGGAATGTCAGGGTAGACTAAACTAAAAGACCAAACTCTCGGCAATTGGATCTGTTCCGACCCCGTAGGGCAGTGTAGAACTGCCGCCGTAAGTTTCTGAGACTGTACTTGTTTAAGGGACTAGAAAGTCCCATATTTCTTCTCCCAAAGAGCAGCTAGTGGTTTCAAACTGCAGACCTTGTGGATCACAACCCCATATGCATTAGAACGTTCAAACTCTTGTTTAGTAGCTGAGTATTTGTACCACCAAGGGAATGCTTATACATTCCCAAATCTATTTGGCTTACAAATTCTGAGAAAAAATTTTTCAGGAAAAGATTACTCAGTATGCCTTCCCCACCACCTGCAATTAAAAACAAAATAAAGCACTACCGCCCATAATCCAGAATAAACTATAGGTATCTGTTTTTGTAATCCCTCTGTTCCCCCCTAGGGGGCGATATGGCCACTTTGAGAAACAATACACATGAATATTTAATACTATATGAAAATGAAGCAAAAATTTAATGTCTTATAGATATTCTCTTTTCCTTTTTTAGTTATTCATAAATGAATATGACACAATTCCATTTGAAGCCATCTCATACTTGACGGGGGAGTGTAACTACGGAGGAAGAGTGACAGATGATTGGGACAGACGTCTCTTGTTAACTATGCTGGCCGACTTTTATAATCCGCTTATAATTGAAACCTCTTATTATAAGTTTTCCCCTAGTGGAAACTATTTTGCACCTTCTAAAGGCACTTATCAGGACTACATTGAATTTATTAAGGTACCTGCTTTCACTAAAAATAGGATTTGATATAAGTGTGAATTTTCTAAATGCAAATAGTGAAACATTCACCTAAAAATAACTGGTTTAGACAAGTATTATGGTTCCATTTATCTTTTATTCCTAGTCTTACTGAAAATTGGAGATTTTTGATTCATCTGTTATTTGTGGCTTAGTTTTTAACCCCTTATTGTTTTTAGCTTTTGATGGCGAATTAAATGAAGGTTTGTAGAGCAAGTCCGTTTTCCATTCAATAATGCATACACATGTTGTTTCAGGGAATTAACTGCCATTCCCACCATGCAACATCAGTTAGCCCACTTCTACCCCATCCACAGCTCCTATTTCCGGTCCTCTTCCTTTCCTAACTTTTTCTGCCTTTTAAACTTTGTCCTTGGGTGAAAGCTACCCCTCCCCAGCAGTTTTATTGGAATATAAGTCCTATCTCATACAGTTCAGTGGTTCCGTTCACATCAAGAAGAGTTGTACAATCATCACCCCAATCCGTTTTAGAGAATGATCTCATATGGTTAATTGTTCTAAGGAGTTGCCTGTCTCCTCAGAACAATTAAACACCTTAATTGCTCTATTATAGTTCACTTTATCCTACTGCTATCAAGTCCTTCCCTAGTCAGGGAGACCCTATAAGACAGGGTAGAGGTGACACATTGGATTTCTGAGGCTGGAAATCTTTCCAGTGACAGGCAGACTCATCACTCTCCCTAGGAATGACAGGTGGGTTTGAATTGTTTACCTTGCGCTTAGCAGGCCAACGTCTGATCCACTGTCCCACCAGGCCTCCTGTCCACCTCGCACATCTGCCTATTGTTGGGCTGAAAATTGCGCCTTGTCGTGAGTGCAGTTCTAGGCCTGAGGTGTGTCAAAGGGCAATTGTCTCAAGGATCCACTAGTCTCTCTCAAATCAGCAAGTCTGGTCTTTTTTTATGATTTTCGATTTTGCTCAACTTTTTCTTCATCTGGCTCACATGGTCCATTCGTTCTTTGGACCAATTATTTTCATGGGTCTTTGAATGTCTTCACTCATGTTCTAGAGTGGAGACTCATGGCTGCTGCTAGGTAGCCACTCTTGAGCTTTCAAGGCCACGTTCACCTGACTACATTTGGATATAGAACATTTTCTTTGAGGACTGTTTTGTGTCATTCAACCTTGATTGCCCATCTCATCCCCTCCACCCCAAGGCTATGAGGCCCAGGTCCAGCACTGCATTCCCTCAAGGTTGTTTGGTTATGGCTAAGTTTTCATAACTGTGCCTCTTGTATGTTCTGTGACATTCGTAGACATATTTGCAGCATGTGTAAATGCATGTAGGCGTACCCTCCCTCAAACCTATATACACTCGTGTGAGTGTAGTCCCACTCACAGCCCACACCAGTTCTGCTTTTGTGCATCTTTATGTTCCACTTATAGGGTAGTGATATCACTGTTATGGCAGAATTGTGCATATAATAATGTGATCGATCATTTTTAAGGTTTCAAAAATCATTTTAGTGGGAGCTCTTACAGACATCCTAGCATTCCATACTTCAATCTCATCAAGTAATACTGCAAAATTGTAACCACAGTCAGTTTTAAAACATTTTATTTCTTCTTGAACTCCTTGATATCCACACCCCTTATGTCCTCCCTCTCCTCCCCACAGCCTTTATTTATTTATCTATTTATTTATTTATTTTGCTGCATCTTACATCATCCAATATATCCATTCACATTTAGTTCTGTTGTTCACTCCCCTTGAGTGGGGTTGTACAGCCATCAGTGCTATGAGCTCCACCTTCCCCCTTTCTCCCCTCTCACTTCCTGTTCCCTCAGGGAACCATTACTCCTGGTACTATTTCTGAAGGGTTATCTATCTTGGCTTACATGCATTGAAATATCTTAATTATACAAATGAACATATGTAAGTCTAACTGTATAGTGAACAAATAAGCAGAGAGGCTGGATTATATGAAGAAGGACGTGGCATCAGGATTAGAGGACAACCTACTAACAACCTGCAATACACAATGACACAGCCTTGCTTGTTGAAAGTGAGAGGGACTTAAAGCACCTGCTGGTGAAAATCAGGGATTGCAGCCCTCAGGATGGATTACAACTCAATATTAAAAGACCCCAAATCCTCACAACTTGACCAATAGGTAATAAATGGATAAATGAAGAAAAGATTGAAGCTGTCAAGGATTTCATTTTATTTGGATCTATAACCAGTGCTCACTGGTAGCAGTGGTCAAAAGATCAAGTAATGTATTACATTGGGTTAATCTGCTGCACGTGACCTCTTTAAAGGGTTTAAAGGAAAGCATATTACTTCTAGGACTAAGGTGTGCCTGACCTAAGCCACAGTATTTTCAATTGCCTCATATGCATGTGAAAACTAGACATTGAATAAGAAAGACTGAAGATTGTGTGTGAATTGTGGTGCTGGCGAAGAATTTTTGAAGTACAACCAACTGTCAAAAGAACAAACATCTGTCTTGCAAGAAGTACAGCAGAAGGTTCCTTAAAAGCAAGGATGGTGAGACTTCTTCTCGCATACTTTGGACTTACGAACTGGAGAGATGGTCCCTGGAGAAGGACATCATGCTTGGTAAAGAAGAGGGGCATCAAAAAAGAGAAAGAGCCTCCAAGAGATGAATTGCCACCGTGGCTGTAACAGTGGGCTCACATGTAAGAGCAACGATGCGGCTGGCTCAGGGCCAGGTAGTGTATCCTTCTGTCGTGCATAGTCCCTGGGTCAGACCTGACTTGATGGCACAACAACACCTGCCCTCGCCTTAGTGGCCCTTCCACCTCACCTCCGGCAACCTTCAGAAGTTTCTTTTTGTTTGCAAACTTTTTGACTTTATAATAGTGGACACATTTATCCTTCTGGGAGTCATTTCCGGGAATGTAGTACAATAATGGCCCAGGAGTGGTGTCTGACCTCCTCTGACTTCCCAAGGGGGCCAAGGAAAACCAGACTACGCATCTGCCCGAGGCCAGTTCCTATGAGGTGAGGGTCAGACATGGCTTTTTCTTCCTTCACCAACTCTAGCATCAACCATACTTCCCACAACACTTGACATCTCTTCAGTTTTTGATAATCCATTGCAATGACCACACAGAGCTCATAGACAATATATACAGTTGTAGGGTTTATTAGTAATGTCAACAGGTTGTAATTCAGGATGAGAAATGCTTAAGATACAGTTTTTCGATCAGGATATGTGGGACACTAACACTGAAGGAAATATGATGAGGACTATATTCCCTAAATTATAACAGAGGGAATCTGGAAAGCCTCCACTTTGGTCAGTTAAAGGTAAAGTCCAAGTACATTATCTTGCTTTAAATATCATTCCCACAGAGTCTCTCCTAACAGCTATGCTGCCTTAAAGTGAGCACATGGTTGATCTTGTCTCCCTGTAGAAGCAGACATCCTTTTGCTATCTCCTCCTGCTGTGTCACCCAACCCACCCCCTCATGTGCAGGTATTGGGTTTCCTCACCTGTGAGCTCAGAGACCTTGATGTTGTTACCACCCACCTTGTGACACATGTAACTACTAGATATGCATGTCTAGGCTACCTATAAATGACCCCAGTAAGTAAAGGCTCGCTCTCTTCTCCCAGTTAGTTCCATGTGCACCATCAAGAAGGGCTGAGGTGAGCATGCTACCATAAAATGTGTCTGACTCCTTTATTTGATTCTCGCTCCTGTCTTTCCTATTCTCTATGACTTTACTGTAATCTTGATATATTATCTCCGTACAATCGCGCCTACTGGCCCTTCAGTTGTTGGAGGCGGGTTTCCTCTGACAAGAATGTGGTCTCATCCACGCCTATAGGCTGGTCTTTTTTTTCTGACTCTTAGCCTCTCAACCACACGATCTCTGCTTCTACCCTGCTCTGAAATGTTACAAAGTTCTTTTAGCACTGTCAATAAATGCCCAAAGGGCGTGCCACTCCTTTATAAGCCTCAACCTGAAGGTGCTTGACTCTAGCTCCATAAGTCAGCAAACTTACTTCCCTGGCAGCCCATTTGACAAGGGAGCCCTTCGTCTGAAGGCTCTATTTTCGCTGTATGGACTGGAAAGTCGGATGCTCTGTCTCATGCTCTTGATGCTGCTGTTCTTGCTTCTCTGACATCTCAGCTCTTAGTGTATGAGTATTTCAGGGGCTACTCCTGACTCTTAGTTCTTGATGGTAGTGAGATCCCCTATTTCTGCTTTTGAAACCTGCTGGGATGGCAAAAGGGACAAATCCCCATGTTAGAGTTCCGGACATCCTATTTGCATGACCCCACACAGTCATTTTGTGGGAGCTGCAAAGGCCATGGCTAGAAGAATCAGACCAAGTAATTCACTACACCACACATTTTCCTCCAGGTTCACCCATGTTAGAATTTTTCCATTTTGTTTTATTCTTTTTTCTGACTGTTCCTTTAACAGATTAATGAGAGATTTGTCTTCAATCTCATTATGTCTTCTGTTGACTTGTTTCTACTCTTTTGCCCTTTGAATGTGTTCTGTCTTATAACTCTTGATATTAACTTCTCTCTACCTGCTTTCATGTATGGTTTCTAATTTTAAATTAATTTTATCAGTTCATGAGTTTTCCTTAGTTCTTCCAGAGTTTTGTCTGTGTGGTCCCTAAACTTTCAGTTCTTTGAAGATACATAAATATCTTTCTTTTGAATTCCTTAGCGCATAGTTCTAATGCCATTTCTTCTTCAGGAATGTCTCCTGGTTCTGTGTTTTGGGTACTTGTTTGAGCCTCTGTTTTGTTTCTTCATGTGACCCGAGACCTTCTGTTGTCTCTGGGATCTTGTGTCACATGCATACTTAATTGGTGATCATATGTTGGTGTGATTTGCCCAAGGTTTGTCTTTGTTTTGCTCTATTTTGTCTTGATATATCCAAGAGAGTAGGGCGGGTGTGCTTACTTTGACCAGTGGCTTGGCAATATGTAGACTCCTATCCCTGGTCTACCGGTGGATATGACTGAGGAAGGGAGTGTGTGTGCAGTTCTGTTTTTTCTTCATGTAGAGAGTTGAGGGTGGGTTGGGCTGAGGTTAGCTGCTCTCTATCGTTGATCAAATGGTGACCTTTTCCCAGTGGGTTTAGCAGAAAGAGGTTCAGGAGTGTCTGGGAAGTCTTGGCATGACGGCTGTCTTCCTACAAGTGTGACACCAAAAAAAGAAAAAAGGAAGAGATAAGAGAAAAAGAAAAAAGTGAAGGGAAAGAAAGTGGGAGTGGAGGGGTCTGAGTCCCCTGGTGGTGTTCCTGCCAGCTGATAGGGGGAGACTATGGGGATGAAGCATCTCATCCTGGTCAACTCATTCTACTGGCCAAAGAGACCACAGGGCTGGGCACTTGGTTCTGAAAATAGTTCCTGCTAGCCCAGAGGGCAGCTGAGGCAGCATGCCCAGTCTGCCATTGTAGGTTCCATTGGCCAGGGGTGGGAGAGCGAGTGTGCTCTTAATATGGGGCTAGTTGTAACTGGCACCCGCTGCACCAGGGCATGCCCCCAACCTCAGGCACAGTAAGGGTTGTAAGGGGTCAGGGGGGCCATGGGCTGACGGGTAGGTGGTGGTGGGGTTAGCTACACCACTGATCACCAAAAGAATATGAAGAATAAGGGAAACAGTGTTCCTCTCTGACTGTCAGCCACTGTGGACACTGGTGACGCCCTGGGCAAGCAGGACTGCCTAGCAGGTTACTGGTCAGGACACTGCTTGCAAAAAGTCCAAGTGGAACTGCTGTGTTCTGTCCATATCTTTATACACGATTTTTTTTAAGTTAGTGCTCAATCCTTTAAGCTCAGCACTCCAGGATTATCACCTGCATCTTTCATTTCATTTCTCTTGTTACAGAGAATCTGGGAAAATGGTCTGCCTAGTCTCTTTACCCCCTTACTCTTTACACAACCCCCCCTTTTTTGCTCTACCTCATGAATTAATGTATCCAGTGACATGTACTGCTTGATTGACATGTTGTTTGTTTGTTTTGGTAGCAACTGCCCTTTGCTCAACACCCCGAGATATTTGGGCTGCATGAAAATGTTGATATCTCCAAAGATCTCCAGCAGACAAAAACCCTCTTTGAGTCCTTACTGCTCACCCAGGGGGGCGCCAAGCAGACAGGCGCCTCGGGAAGTGCTGACCATGTCCTGTTAGAAATCACCAAAGATATCCTCAATAAGGTAATGGACGTTTAGCTTCATGTCGATTGCTTGTAATAGAACGCAAATCAAAATGGCGCCTACATGACCATCTGAAAATGCCCTTGAACGGCACTATGAATTAGAGCCAGATGCCTTGGCCCTCAGAGTGTTAATTTCCACCTCTGTAAATAAGTGATAACACAGTGAAACTTGTGACAGCCGGAGCTAACAGGCTGCCCTGTCTGATTTCAGGTCCCATGAGTTTTCTGCCTTTGGCAGCCTACGGTCACCATTTTTCTGACTTGCTCTGTTTAGTGGAAAATATTTGCGTTGTCGTTCTCTGACAGATTTCTGCTTTTTACAGGTCCTGGTGTTTGTAGGTTTTATCATATAATCTTTGCGAGAGCCTTCTGTATAAGGTTCTTGCAAAGAGGTCATGATTTTAAGGGCTTTCCTTAATGCCTGGCAAGATAGTAAGTTCTTAATAACTATAGTTGTAGCTGATAGGATTAAAGTCAATGAGGCATTATCACTGATGAACCAAAGACAATGGACCTACTTAAAAAAAACCAACTAAAAATTGAATCTGAACTTCGTGGGTCAAGGACAGAATCTAAAAATTGAATCTGAACTTGGTGGGTCAAAGACAGAATTGTTTATATTACTTAGGAAGGGAGCACAGGGAACAAGATCAAAGCTGAGTTAATCACTATAGCCTTTTTCTTTTTCCTCTTCATAATACAACTCAGTGTGCTTAATCCTATTAAGTAGACTGTTGCTATCTATCTGCACTATTTTTCTATAAGCCTTAATTTCACTTAAGAACTAAAGGTACTTTCAAAGGATCATGGGCCTCGGCACAGATCTGTACAACAATCCTCCTAGGTAAGTACTAGAACCATCCCCACATGTCATATATGGGAAACTGAGGCCCAGTGAGGCTGAACAAAGGCTCTATCTCGCACCTGGTAGAGCTGCTAACCTGACAGTCTCCTCAGAGGTACCTTGGAAGAAAGGCCTGGCAATCTACTTTTGAAAAATCAGCCCCTGAAAACCCAGTTCTGCTCTGATACACATGGACCCACCACGAGTTCAAATCAGCTCCAGGATCACAGGGCAGTGGGGCTTTGAGGAACTCGTTTGCATCACCCAAGAACTAGTGGGGACACACCTTTGCCCTTTAAGAGTATGGGTCCCACTTGCTAGTTAGTTCCAAAGTCCTCTTCACCACTTCTCCTCAAGAGTGTCTCAGGTGTCTCCCAGAAATCACACAAGGCGCCTTCTCTTCCTTTGCTCTGGGGCCCTGCTACATTTGCGGACTCGGCTTCTTACCCATGAGGTAAACTCTGACCTATCTGTAGCTAGTTTGTAATTAACTGGCAATAAATATATGACATCTATGAAGCGGTAAGTCAGTTATATGGATGGAAAATAACACTCCTTTTTTAAAAGAAATTATAGTTGACCCTTGAACAACATGAGCCCCACACAACTTTGTACTCGCCTGAAACCTAACTGGTGATAGTCTGCTGTTAACTACTCATAGTCTACCAATTGCATAAGCCCCAATTTTGTATGTGCTGCACCAACACAAAAGCTGCCTTTTTAATAGGAGATTGAAAAGATTTTGCATAAAGTGCAAGGTTGCCACGCCTGCTCCTCTGTTTCCGTTTCATAGCGGTCCGTACACTGGACCCGTGTGTCCTGAAGCGGACAGTGTAGAGCAGACCGCCATCGATGGGGCACATCAAACAGCGCGGCGCTTTGCTGTCACCGGTGGGGAGCACTTCCAGCGCCACCAGCGGCCCCGGGTGTAGGTTCCAGTGTGTTGGCCACGGTGGGCCGCACTTCCGTGAACACAATGAGAAATGTACCAGGAGCGCGGGGATCACCTTTTTCTGTGATACGCAATGTCACGCAGACACACTGCTCGGGTTGAGCTGATTAGTGCCGTGTGGTGGTGTGTTTGGGTTTTTGTTTTAATCTATCTGCACACTTCAAACCTGTGGTTTGCATGGGTCCACTGTAGATCACTTTTCAGAAACGTCTGTCTGCTACAAAGACTGTGTCCTGTACGAGCAGGGCGGCTGGAGTCAGAGACCTGTGGTTGCGAGGGACGGCTTCAGGGCTGGGCGCGTGTGGGTCTGCGACTTCCCGTCTGTGCTTGTGCACACTGGAGATCAGTATGGTAAGAGTGCCGGCCGTGCCAAACGGGACGATGCCTGGAGGACAGTGAACATGGTGCCTGGAATGTGTTGTACTTAGAATGGTGCCTGGAATGCGTTGTACTTAGAATACGTTCTGACATAGGACGACCCTGGGCCAAGTAGAACTGCCCCTGGGGTGTTCAAGGCTGCGATGTTTTCAGATGCATATCGCAAGGCCTGTCTTCCAGTCCCCCTGGTGAGTCCCCACTGCCAGCCTCTTGGCTGATAGGTAAGCACTCGACCCCATGTGGCACCTAGGCCCACTGTCACTTCCTGGTATTAGTTAGTATTGATAGTATCCCTGAACAAAAACAACCCATCCGGAGAGTCATTTCTGATCTTCAAATTCATTTTTAGCTCCCCTCAGATTTTGACATTGAAGCTGCACTCTCAAAGTACCCGGTGAGATATGAAGAAAGCATGAATACGGTGTTGGTACAAGAAATGGAACGGTTTAACAAGTAAGGCTCTCTATCTCCAGTGGTTCAGAAAGCAGCCAACCAAAGTCAGTAAAAAGATAGAGTAGCATTAAATTAGATTTTAAAAGAAAAGACGATCAAATTCTATCATTTAATTTTTTTATTTTAAGTTCTAGAACCTTCTACCCCAGAAGAGAAAGTTAAAACAAATTTTTAAGCCTTTTAATTTTGAATTAGATGAAGGTTACAGAGCAGATGATGAGATTTCCATTCAATATTGACACATTTTGTTTCCACTCACCCATTGCAGTCCCTTCGATGTACACTCAGATACCCCACTTACTCCCTGTATATCTTGTGTCCATTGGCCCTCTTTTCCTAACTCTCGACACTTTGAGGTAAATGCTGCCCTTTTGATTATTCTAGCACGGGGCTGAGTTCAGATGCCAACCAGATGGGTAACTACAGGCCATGGTCTCACGAGTGCCGCCTGTCTCTTTCCGACCAGGAAGCATGGTCTCTTCTATGATACTTGCCTTTGGGTCCACGTTTTTCTCTCACTCGGTCCAGAACCTCCAAATGTGATCTTTGCAGAGCAGTGGGCCATGGTGGCCAGGCACCACCTAGTTCTAAGAGAAGGGAACTTTCTAAAGCAGAAATGACAGTGAAAGAGATACCTGCCTATACTACTTAAAAGATTCAGTAATTCTCATCCATTTTCTTATATTCTTTACAAGCACTAAAAATAGTCTAGACATTAGGTAGGATGTATAGTTATATTTTTCATTTTTCCCTGCTCTGACAGACTTATATATCCCTTTTTTTCTCTGAATCCAATCTAGCTTGTGTAAGTACCTAATATAGCCAAAGTTATTTACATTGGATTTTAGTAAATTCTCTGAAACTCAATAATGGTTTAAGGAATGGAAAAGTATTTTGGTTATGAATTTTCAAAAGTGTTTCCAAATTTATTTTAGTTTCCAGACTTGCTGATATTTTAAAATAAAACATACTAGAACGCTATGCCATAATTAATTCAGTATTTCTTATATAAAGAAATATATGTTTATATATGGTAGCATGCTGTCTCTCATTTGCTTAACCCTCAACCCCTCGCTGCCAGTATATTTATGTTGTTCTTATCAGTTTGGGCAGAAGATGGAAGCAAGTATTGCAAGTTTACATGTGAAAATGTAGTTTATGTCTTACTGCAGCATGTCCCAGATCCCGTCATTGTATCAGCCCTGATACGTTGTTCTCAGTTCCCTAATAGTAGTACCTACTTATCAGTGTTCCTTCAGTGCTTCTCTACCAGGCAGGCATTATCACCCAGAATCAACAAGTTTGAAGTGCTAGCTGCATTCTTACTTTGTTTTTGAAATATGTATGTAATGATCACGGAAGCATTCATCCATGTAGCATCTAAAATGACTCCACTTCTCACAAAGTGGGAGGTGACCACACTTTGGGAAATATTCCCATCAGGCTGTGGATGAGAGTCTAGCCGTTCTCCAAAGGTGCAGAGAGGTATTTACTATCGTGCACACGCGCTCTCTCATTTTCCAGTTTGATTAGAACGATACGGAACACTTTAATGGACCTTGAGAAGGCCATTAAAGGCGTGGTTGTGATGGACTCGACCCTGGAGGCCCTCTCGGGCAGCTTGCTGATTGGAAAGGTTCCAGAAACATGGGCCAATCGATCGTACCCAAGTCTCAAGCCCCTGGGAAGCTACATCACAGATTTTCTAGCTCGGCTGAGCTTTTTACAGGTAAAAGACTTTATATAAATACGGATGTGAGGTGCTTTAGGCAGAGGGAGGGAGGGGTAACTGGCTATGGTCACTTTAATGTCTGAGGGTCCAATGGTAGGTCGTGACAATCGAACCCCCACTTAGAATGTTGAAAATTGCATCCTTTTCCAGGTACGGAGTAGAATTCTTAAAAACTGTTTTACCAGAATGCAAGAAATATGTAATGCATATATTTCTGGAGATTTTAAGTTTGTGATTATCTGATTCTTGAGGCCATAATTTCATTCCGTCCTGTGACTTACATACTGGCCGGTAAGTCATTAAAAGAGCCAGAGGCCTGAGGTTTTCAATAATTGACCATTGTCTTAAAATCAGTGCCTCTCACTGTCACAAGGATCAACATATAACCCCCTTCCAGGGGGACGAACAACAGAAAAATCGGTGAAGGGCGACAGAGGACGATGTAAGATATGAAAATAATAATTTATAACTTATCAAGGGTTCATGAAGGAGGGGGGACGGGAGAGTGGGGTAAAATGAGCTGGTATCAAGGGCTCAAGTAGAAAGTGCTTTGAAAATGATGTTGACAGCATATGAACAAATGTGCTTGACACAATGGATGATTGTATGGAGTGACCAGAGATGTAAGAGCCCCCAATAAAAGTATGTAATTAAAAATAAAATCAGTGCCTCACGATGTTCTCTTATCTCATATAACCGAAGAAAAGATGGTGCTGAAATCCCCAGTCCTCTACCCCATGGCAGACATTGACGGCACCTGCCTTCTCTTCCCTAACTCTACCACTCGCCCGTTCTGTGGTTGAGGTCATGCGTTGGCTGTGGTCACTTGAATGTCAGTGAGCTACATGGGAGGTGGCCGTTGTATAATCTATACAGGATAATGTCTAGGTTTGGGGCAGACACCCCTAAGTAATAATGCACAAGCTTCAGGTATAGGATTTATCAGTTGCGTTTTTCTTACACAAAAGATTTATTTGTGCCACTGTAAAAGCTAATCTTAAAATAGCCAACACCTGTGAGGATGCGGAGCCAGTCTGACAGGTCAAGCATATACCTCCTGTCCGTCTGACTCCCCTTAACTATGAGCGAGGCCGTGCTTCTTTTGCTGTTGTTTTCTTAAGCAGCCTCATTGACATGTAATTTGTGTGGCATGTAACCCGTGATTTAAATATAGGAAGGGACGTGTGCAGTCGTCACCACAATCAATATTAAATCCTCTTCTTCATTCTCGTACTCATTGTTCCCAGCTCCCTATTTCCCCCAGCCCCCACGGCTATAGCCCTAAGAAAGTAATGCCAGTCTGTCTTGGCAAGGGTCTTCCTCTCCTTGTTGCCCCTCCACGTTACCAAGCATGATGTCCTTGTCCAGGAACTGGTCTCTCCTGGCAACATGTCCAAAGTATAGGAGATGACGTCTCACCATCGTGCTAAGGAGCATCCCGGCTGCACTTCTTCCGAGACAGATTTGTTTGTTTGCCAGCACCGTAGCTCAACTGCCTTGATTCTTCTTTGTGTCTTCCAACTGTCACATGCCTGTGAGGTGACTGAAAATGCCATAACTTGGCACGGACACACCTTCAGCCTCAAAGGAACATCCTTGCACAAATTTCTATACTACTAGAAATTTGAATTGCCCCTTGGAATTAATAAGGGAGCTCTCACTCATTAGGGCAGTCTCTCTGATCCCTTCAGCCTAAATCTTCCCCTGAATGGGTCTCCCCACTTACTCAGGAAGAAGTTGTATCGATTTTTTTAAATATCATTTTATTGGGGCTCTCACAGCTCTTATCACCATCCATCCATCCATCCACCCACCCATTGTGTTAGGCACCTTTGTACATGTTGCCATCATTTTCAAAACATTTTCTTTCTACTTGAGCCCTTGGTATCAGCTCATTTTCACCTTCTATCCCCCACCCATACCCCATGACCCCTTGATAATTTTTTTTCATGTCTTACACCAGCTGCTCTCTCCCTTCACCCACTTTTCTGTTGTCTCTCTCCCTGGGAGGGGATTATATGTCAAATCATTATTATGATCAGTTCCCGTTTTCTCTGCTCCCCTTCCCCTCCTGGCATCGCTACTCTCAATGTTGGTCCTGAGGGGTTTCTCTGTCCTGGATTCCCTGTGTTTTCAGCTCTTATCTGTACCAGTGTACATGCTCTGGTCTAGTCTGATTTGTAAGATAGAACTGGGGTCATGATAGTTGGGGGAGGCAGCATTAAAGAACTAGAGGAAAAATGCTTCGTTGGTGCTATACTGTGCCCAGACTGTGTTGGTTCTGTTGTAGTCTGTCTTTCTTCGCTTCCCGGTGGTTAATAAGTAGTACAAATAGATGTCCAAATAATTTACATCTGCTTTTGGCAGAAGACGTGGTCTTTCCAAGTTCCGTTCCGTTCAGGCTCTCGTTCTCGTTAGTCTGAGTTTGCGCAGAAGAATAACAAGGGAATAGCGGGAGGAGGAAGGTCGGAGGAAGGTCGTCTGCCTGCTTGGCTAAGGGAAGAGGGCCTGGTGAGGGAAAGGTGACAGTCTGCATGTTGATTGGGACACAACTGCCTGAACCCTGAGCCAACACTATCGACTTGCATACGCTGAAAAATGAATGTGTCTTTCTGTTGTTTTGTTTTCCCTTTTCAGGAATGGTATGATTCAGGAAAACCAAATGTATTCTGGCTCTCGGGTTTCTTCTTCACCCAAGCCTTTTTAACTGGAGCTATGCAGAATTTTGCCAGAAAATATACCACCCCTATTGATTTACTAGGATACGAATTTGAGGTACAGTAACTTTTAGCTCCATGGCACACCCTCACATCAAAGTCATGATATTTAAGCAATAGGGATACCCAGAAGTTATCTGTTATACACAGTGCGACTCCTTTCCACACTTTGTGCCACGGAGAAACTCTCGTTGATTTTGCATAACATTTAAAGTAGTAGAGTTCTTGACCCAGGGAGCATCAGAGAGCGTGCTGGCGAGGGAGGGCCGGGCAGGAGAGAAACGGGAAGCCTGTCTAGTGTGCGCCTCTGCCTCCAGGTCATTCCGTTGGACACATCTGACACAGCACCAGACGACGGTGTGTATATCCACGGCTTGTACCTCGATGGAGCACGCTGGGACAGAAACAGGTCAGTAGTCTTGTCTGCAGATACCTCTTCCGTTGTAGCTGAGTCGTAGATAAAATGCAATGTCTGCTCCCCGCCCCTCCCCAAACAAGAGGGCTGTGGGGAATAATATGAGTAATAAACAGCAGCAGAATTCTTTATCATAAATCATTATTCAGGGCAGTGCACTTGGTGCAAGATCATTTTCAGATCCAGACAGGGTCACCGTCTTCATTAATAGATACGTCCGTGAATATTCGAGTCCGGTTTCTTCCGTTTTATAGCAGCTGCCTTCGGCTTGTACCATGTAGGGCTTCCTGGCGTTTGAACAGTTTTGCAGCCAGGGAAAGGACCTTTCAGATGTCGGCTGGTGGATGGATAACTTTTTCTTGTACCTTGATAAGATCATACATAATGAGAATTAAAAAACAAGCAGACACAGCATTGAATTTTCAGCTTCACTGGAGGAAACTAAGAAACAAGGAATCCTGTTTAGAAATGCATGCCTGGGAGGGAGAGAAGGAGAGAGGCATTTCCTTTGGAGTCCTGCTTGCTCCTCTGCTCCCAGAATCAGGGTTAGCTTTGTTCTCAAGGGAGGCTAGTGGGGGGGCGGGGGGACTATGTAAGAGGGAACATTATAGGAGTTGTCCAGACAGACCTCCAAGACAGTGATATGGGGACACTCAACTGCACAGACCTCATTTTGCTATTTCCCTCGCTCTCATTTGTCATCAGTCGCCTGGCATCTCTCTTAATTTGCTTTTCCTTGACTATGTCTTCTTTCTTCCTCCCTCCCTCCCTCCGTCCCTCAGCAAACAAACACCTTGTCAAAAGAAACCATTTTTGAGACAGGCCAATTTGTGATGGAATCCTGACTCTGGCACTTAAATTTAAAAAGAAATAAAGAAAAACTCATAGCTGTCAAGCCTATTCCAACTCCCAGGGACCTTCGAGGACAAGGGCAGAACTGACCCTGTGGGTGTCTGAGACAGTAACCTTTCATGGGAGCAGACAGCCTCATCTTTCTCCCAGAGGGTGGCTGGTGGGTTCAAACAGTTGACCTTGCCACTATGCCACCAGAGCTGCTAGGCACTTAATTGCTGTATAATGATGAGGAAAGTACTTGACCTCTACAGTTTTCATCTACGATATATGCACAGCAGTGGGGAGAGGCTCGTTGTGAGGGCCAAATGTGATAGCACCGTGTCCGTCTCGTGACAGTACGTTAAAAGTGTCCGCGTAAATACCTGCCGCTAAAGAACTCGCCCCATGACGGCCTGTCTGTGTCAGAGCCCTGTCCCCTCGCCTGCCCCTAACCCGCCTATCAGAACTCGCCCATGACGGCCTGTCTGTGTTAAAGAACTCGCCCCATGACGGCCTGTCTGTGTTAAAGAACTCACCCATGACGGCCTGTTTGTGTTAGAGCCCGGTCCCCTTGGCCTGCCCCTAACTCGCTTCTCAGATGTGGGTCCCAGGCCTCCTCCAAGGTGCCTCAGGCTAGATGCCAGTCCCGCCCTTTGGTCCCCTGCTGCTGCCTGGCTGTGTGTGTCTTCCGAGCTTCCTCAGTTCTCTCTTGTTCCCCTCAGATTGTCATCTCCTTGCACTCGCTTTTGAATGTTTTTTGTTTGAACATTTACTTCCATCTTTTGCTCTAGTCCCCTCTAGTATTAAAAGTGAATGTCTCAATGGCATCTTGCTTTGGTAAGTTTCATACGTGGTTTCTAATTGTTCCATTGATTTCTTTCCACAGTGGCTTTCTCAATGAACAATATCCTAAGCTTCTGTTTGACCTGATGCCCATCATATGGATAAAACCAAGTAAATATGCGTCTGATACCATGTCTTCATGTTTTAGGAAGGGTCACGATAGACTCTTCTCTACTCTCCCATATCGAGGCTTAGTTCAGTTATAATAAGTTCTGACTTACTGTTTTAGATGGAAATATATTGATGCTCCTACATCCCCCCACACCCTGGCCCTTCTAGTGTAGCATTTATTGATTTGGGGAAATTCTTCTGCCTCTTTATGCTATTATCTGATGGGATTATATAATTTTCTTACACTTGTGCAAGAGGTCCACAGTCATGTGCTGGGCCTGAACTCGCTTTACACCTTCCCGAAGAAACAAACCGGTTTGGCATAGTCTGCAGCTCCAGGGACGAGCATCCCTGGCTGGAAGAGACTCCTAGGCCTCACAGCCAGCCGGGGGCCCAAGGCTGAGACGTTTCAAGCCCCAGAGAGTAGAGACCAACTAGCCTCCTGGAATTGTCCCTCCCCACATTCTGCCATCCCCTTTCCCTACCAACTTGAAAAAAAGGCGGACTCCTTTTCTTTCTTCTCCAGTTTTTAAAAATGTAAATTAAAATCTTTACAAGTTACCCAGAGTGACCACTTAGTATTTCTTTTTCGTTATTAAAGTGGCTCCGTTTCATCTACTTGAAAAGTGGCCTTGGTTTTTAAAGGTTTTCCCCTGCCTGGCTTTTCAGGGACTGAATATAGATTCTTTTTGTGAGGAGGTAAGAGTTGACCTGCTTTTCTTATTAGTAGCCTGCTGAAAACATGTGGACAGGTCAGCTCCTTGTAGTGATGGGGTCTCTTGTGCTGAAGCCCTAAGAAACTGTGCTTCCCCTGTGCCTCTTCCTCAGTCACCTCTCTCTCCCCCCAGCCTCCTCCTGCTCCTCCTCTGTCTACCCCAGCCTCCCCCTGCTCCTCCTCTCTCTCCCCCCAGCCTTCCCCTGCTCCTCCTCTCTCTCCCCCCAGCCTCCCCCTGCTCCTCCTCTCTCTCCCCCCAGCCTCCCCCTGCTCCTCCTCTGTCTACCCCAGCCTCCCCCTGCTCCTCCTCTCTCTCCCCCCAGCCTCCCCCTGCTCCTCCTCTCTCTCCCCCCAGCCTCCCCCTGCTCCTCCTCTCTCTCCCCCCAGCCTCCCCCTGCTCCTCCTCTCTCTCCCCCCAGCCTCCCCCTGCTCCTCCTCTCTCTCCCCCCAGCCTCCTCCTGCTCCTCCTCTCTCTCCCCCCAGCCTCCCCCTGCTCCTCCTCTCTCTCCCCCCAGCCTCCCCCTGCTCCTCCTCTCTCTCCCCCCAGCCTCCTCCTGCTCCTCCTCTCTCTCCCCCCAGCCTCCTCCTGCTCCTCCTGTCTCTCCCTAGGCTTTCTTACACATTTTCCCACCAACCAAGTGACCAGATTTTAACCTCCATGTCGTCTAGGCTTAGAAACACACACCCTATGAAATCATTTTGCCTCATCTTACAAGTAAATCTATAAGCTAGGGGTAAACAAAAACAAAAATGCTAAGTACCTTTTAAAAATCATTACCACAATCTTACATCGAGTACTGACCATTTTGTTGTGAGATCAGTAGCTGAACCCCTTTTATGAAACGGGTCTATTTCTTCTTTTCTAAGCCATGAAGTCTAAGATTGACAAGTCAAATGCCTACGTGTGCCCCTTGTACAAGACAAGCGAGCGTAAAGGAACTCTGTCGACGACGGGACACTCTACGAACTTTGTCATTGCGATGCTCTTAAAAACAGAACTGCCTATTCAGCACTGGATCAAGCGTGGGGTTGCTTTGCTTTGTCAGCTGGATGATTAAACTGGACCAGTTTAGAAAACATTCAAAAGAAGAAAACCGAGTGTCTTCACTTACTTAAGTATACTAATACCAGTGATAAACCCGAGCGAGCACCTGTGTCATTCTTTGGAATGGTCTTTGTCAGTGGTTGATGCGTTGTGCACCCCCTTCTATCTGGGTTCTCTTAGAAGATCACCCACAGCAAGAGTCTAGTTGGGAAGAGGGGAGGAAATGTGTTTTAGAATTTTGTTTTTTAAATTTTCTCTGAAGTGTATGGAAAAATCCTTGAAGTTTTCCGTGTGTTCCTTTTCCCAGTTGGATATGTGTGTGGAAAGTAGATCTGGGGGATCAATGAAAAGCAAGTTTTCATGACCAGAAATGATCCCTTGTGACAATGGGGTCATCGTGCCTTTCCTTTTTCAAAAACGAACGTTGTGGTTGACACGACACGGAACAGACGGCACATCGATACTCGGCAGCTTCTCCATGTGCAATTTAGGGTCGTTGGTCGCATGCTTTGAGCCGGGCACCCACGGTCACCTTCAGTGCCCACTAAAGTCCCTATCTGCTCTCTCACGGTGCTCTTGACGGTGGGTCCCATATCCATAGTTCACATGAAGAGCCAGCACTCGAGGCAGGCATCCTTGAAGAGCTCAGCTAAACTACTGTTTGGTTTTAGGAGGTTTCTGGAGATATTTTGTTGTAAGGGGTAAAGTTGATCTCAGAGCAGTAGTTTCAGTGGTTTAAGGAGCCACCGTGGCTCTAGAATACCTGGATTCCATAAACATTTGAAATTCTATTCTACAAACCCCCGCCCCAAGTTCTATGGAGCCAGTTAGCAGAGTGCTGAAGAATGGTAGGCCGCTAGCCAACCCGTTTGGTCCCCTGGCAGAGGCACCCGTTCCTTGTGGAGGCGACGGCCATTCATGGAGGCGACGGCCATTCATGGAGGCAGCTAACCGCCATCTCATTTCCTCCTCCTGTTCTCCACACTCCCCCTCCTCAATTACTTGTTACTCCAGTTGAATTAATACCAATTATTGTGCCTTGGATGGAAACGTGCAAGCTTGTAAGACCCCAGGCACTAGGCATTTAACAAAGACGGAACAGGAGCACTGGACCCATTATTAGGCCAATTAACTGGGATGACCTATGAAACCATGACCCTGAAGTTCCAAACCAAGAGCCAATCCCCTGAGGTGTTTGGTTGTGCGTAAGCAACCTCAGCAGATGCTCCCCCGCCAACCCCAAGTATTATTCATACATCTCTCATACAACTTCTACTGTATCTGCCGAAGTCCAGGGTTCCAATCTCCTCACATCCTCAACCAACATGTGTTGTTTTCTGGCTTTTTGGTTTGTCTTAACCTGGGGAGACAAGTGGTATCTGATTGTGGTTTTAATTTGCACCTCACTGGTGGCTAATGGCCTTGGGCATCTTTCATGTGCTTGGTGGCATTTGGATGTCATCCTCTTGCTATCTAAATCTTCTCTCCATTTTATGATTGGCATCTGTGTCTTTCTGCTGTTATGGTGAGGCTGTTTCCGCTGCCTCAGTCATAGCTGGCTTTCCACTCACCCATGTGAAGTGACTGTGAACATGTCAAACATGTAAGACGTAAATAAGAACATACTAAACACCATCACAAAACTAAATCTCTTTCTTTATACTTTTTAAAATGTTAGTTTCATTTCCCACAGTACCCCTGTGACTAGGTAACCTCAGAGCAGTGAAGTCGACCAGCAAAGGCCGTAAGCTGGCTAGAGGGCAGCCCAATCTTGTGCATCTGAAGTGGCAATCCTGGAAATCCTGGCCCATTGTGAGTAACCAACCAATGGTCTCATTACTCCACAGGTGCTCATAACATTACTGCACATTAACTATTTAAACCCTTTCTGCAAAACAAAATGTTAGCCAACATGTTACTCAGCCATCTTCAGTGTTTTGGGACAGCAGATACTACAGCCTCAAACCCCACCAAGACCGGCACAGCTAGTGGTGTATCAGGGACGCTGTGATGGCCACTTGTCATAATTCAGGCAGAGCACACGGCTTGGCCTATCTGAAATAAAACTGATACTGGGTGGCGCAGGCAGGCTCTGTGTTTGGGTCAACTCTAGGAATTCACTTCTCATTGCCCTCCCTCTGTGAAAGCATTCTATCCCAGGAATGAAATGCTGTACGTCTTTGAATTTGATGGGTGCAGCAGTGAAGAAAAGAGACCATGTTTCCAAAGAGCGCTAACCACATGTAAAAAAAAAGAGAGCATGCCAGACGATCTTGTGATCAAGTATTTATAGAAAAGTTATTCATGGAACAGTCACTACAGGGGTGGATTTCCTAATATAAATTAATCTTCTGAGGCTTACATGTTCTAACCCTCAACATTGAAAACACTGAAGCTGTCCTAAAGGATCTAACAAAAGGTAAAAAAAAAAAATAGATTTTGGTTCTGTAATCAAGCCTATTCTGTGCTAAAACTGAAATGTTCCTGAAAACCGTTTCGATCGTGCCTAAAATAGAGGAACCATGGTTCCTATTACATGCTGTCTTGTGAGGATATGTGTGTTTCTGTGAGATGTTCATTTTGAGGACTTACTAAATGAATTCTTTTCAGCATAACACTCACTGTGTGTAGATTCTTTGGGGCTGAGTACGATAATCACCAGGAAAAACTTGTAAGCAAACTCTAGACTCAGTATGAGCATTTTCAATGTTATCAAGGTATTAAACTAAGTCTTAGATGGAAAGTTGGGTTTTTTTCTGGAAAAATTTAAATTACATGATTACTCATGGGTCTCTCTAATGGATACTGAGCCCACGGCAGTTCAGAAAACATTTTAAACGTCTGGGAAATTATTTAAAGGAATATTTTGTTTACACTCTTTTGGATTTCCTTGACATACTGATTCTACTGATGTTGTAGTTTTCTGAATTTCATTTATAATTTTAGGCAGTTGATAACATTTTCGCACCGAGAAGGTTTTTTCAAATTGTTCTGACTTTGAAGAGAAGCTGTCCTCATTCCACATGGACAATGACCTCAGTGATGAAGACACAGACACTGACTTGGATACCCAGCTCGTCATTCAGCGGAGCCTGCACGATCTTTACAAGCTGGGGGAGACCGCAGCGCCTGACACGCCGTATGGGAGGTAAGGCATTTTTGTTGGTGAAGCAGTGTACGTTTCAGTTACACAGTCAGCAGTGGAGTCTGTGGTCAGCATGGCTTGAATGTTGTGGCAAAAACAGAAAAGATCAGAATTCAGCTGATCGTTTCATTAAAGAGCTCACTGCTAAGAGAAAAGAAAGGCAGTCTGAAGCCACCAGCCTCTCTATGGGAGAAAGATGAGGCTGTCTGCTTCCATCAGGACTTACAGCCTCGGGAAGGTAAAAGGAAACAGGAAAGATCTAGGACGCAAAGCTATGGATAGAGGTATAAACATAGGTGTGCACTTATGTAAATATATTAGAACATATATTTATATGACAATACATTGAGGAAGTGGACAGATTTTGGGCCTCTGCTCAAGCCCTCCCTCAAAGCAGGTACACTTTGTTTACCTGGCATTCTGTGATGCCCACCCTCCCTGAAGACAAAGTGGGTGCATAAGCAATTGTGGTGAAGAAAGTTGATGGTGCCTGGCTACCAAAGCTATTGTGTCTGGGGTCTTAAAGGTTTGAAGTTAAACAAGCATACATCTAGCAGAGAAGTTACAAGCCCACATAGAAGAAGCACATCAGCCTGTGTGATCATGAGGTGTCAACAGAATCAGGTAATGGTACCAGAAGACCCAAAACAAACAAACAATATATTGTTGAGAATGAGGGTGGTCGGAGCAGAGACCCAAAACCCATCTGTAGACAATAGGACATCCCCTCACAGAAGGGTCACAAGGAAGGGATGAGTCAACCAGGGTGCAGTATAGAACTGATGAAACACACATTATTCCTCTGGTTCTTTGAGGCTGCCTCACTCTGCCTTTCAGTTCTGGCTAGACCGGAGCATGTACACTGGTACAGATAAGAGCTCACAACACACGGAAACCAAGTCAGCTAAACCCCTCAGGAACCGAAATGGGAGTAGCAGAGAGAAAAGGGGAGGAAGGGGGAACCAAGCTCAATAACAATAATTTATCAATTATCAAGGGGTCAAAGGGTCACCAGGTTTTAAGGGGGGGGAGAGCAAAAAGGAATAGCTGATACCAAGGGCTCAAATAGAAAGTAAATGTTTAGAAAATGATGGCAATGTATGTACAAATATGCTTGATATGATTGATATATGGAATATTATAAGAGCCCCCAATAAAATTATTAAAAACAAAGAAAATATTACCACCCCAGGACCCCTGTGGGGCAGTTTTACTCTGTTTATATGGTTGCTTTGCCTAGAAATCGATTCAAGAGTCATGGGTTTGGGTCCTTTAAATATGAATTTGATGCCTATGAGCGAATTCAGAATTTAGGCAGTCACTCGGGAAAGTCGTTGAAGAAGGCTGGCAGTAAATCTGCACACCATGGTGGCCCATGGTTAGAGCACTTCGCTGCCAACCAGAGAGTGAATGCTTTCAGCCCATCAGCCATTCCTCGGCAGAAAGCTGTGGACGTCAGCTTACCTCCGACAGCCTTAGCACCCTAAGGAACAGTTGTGTCTGTTAACAGGGTCCCTCTGGCTCTATAGCAGCCGGGGCTTTGCTTTGTTTTGTTTGGGGATAGCTGCAAATCTAAGTAACAGGTCACAAACTAGAAACCAAAAGGATGCAATGAGTATGTGAATGTGGTAAGCTAGAGAGCACTGACACGCCCTCTTTAGAGAGCTACAAAAATCCACAAACCCAACCAGGACACAAAGAAAGCTGTCCACTCTTGGTGGAGTGGGGCCTAATCTCCACAGATTGTGAGGAATTAGGTAAATGTGAAGTGTGGAGAGACAAAACCAGGGCGGTGGGATCTGTTCTGACTCATAGCGGCTGTATTAGACAGAGTAGAACTGCCTGAAAAAGTTTCCACGGCTTATCTTGCTCCTTGCAGAGTGGCTGCTGGGCTCAAATCGCCAACCTTTAAATTATCAGCCAAGCACTTTAAACTCTGCGATACCAGGGCTGCTCAGAGAGACGAATGTCCTCAGGGGGTGTATTGAGAGTTCTGTCATGACATGACATGACAGCAGAAAAGTGACTCCCTCCGTGGCATCAGAAGGATCTCCTTGGACTCCTATAAAGCATAGCTCGTCAGACGCCCTTTGGCTGTCAGCCACGGCAGCTCTCTGAGGCACAATCAATGACCAGTGTTCTCCAAGCCCATTGGGATAAATGTCTTTTAACCCCAAGTGTTCACGAGCGACTGTAGAGAATGAGGAAACGTGTGAAATCTGTCATATATATTTTTAAGCCTAACAAACTCGTCTGCCACACTATTTTGAGCATGTCATAAATATTAGCTTAAATTCTAATTCTTAGACCCTCTGTTTACAATCATCCCTGTTTACAAATGAGGAAACTGAAGGAACAAAAAACTAAGTGTCCTACCAAAGATCACAGAGTTGGGAAGTGGAGAGCCAGGCAGTCTGCCCCAGCAGCTGCTACCTTTTCCCGCACTTTCTGTGTTGCATATAGAAGTCAGCTTTAAATAGAACTCACATAGAATTTTCATGTACAGAATACTTTAATGAGATAATACTTTATATAGCAGGATAATGTGCCCCAACACACCCCACCCCACCCAGGATGTGCATATTCTAGCCTCTGGAATCTGTGAACAGGTTACCTTGCAGATGAAATTAAGGCTGCTCACCAGCCCCAGTGGGGCAATGGTTCAGCTCTCAGCTGGCTAGTGAAAGGCTGGTGATGTCAACCCGCCACCTTGGAAGAAGACCTGGCCCCTGTCCAGCCTCGCTGAGCTGACAGGACAGGTCTACCCTGTCACGTGAGATCCCTGTGAGTCGCGATGGACATGGGAGTGCCTGACAACAGGGACAGATAGCCTTAAAACATAGGGTTAGTCTGACGGGCCAGTGGAGCCCACCGCAACCACAAGAGTCCAGGGACATGGAAGAGGAGAATAGGAGAGTGAGAACCGAAGAGCAAGCGGCGGGAGAAGCTGAGCTTTGAAGCTGAGGGACAGGCCCAGGAGACCAGTGGCTGGAAAAGGCAAGGACAGATTCGTCCCAAGAAGCTCTAGAAGGGTCCCCGCCCTGCCCATACCTTGATCCTAGCCTCGAGATCAGTTTCAGACTCCGGAACAGCAGAACTATAAGGTGATAAACGTATGCTGTTTTAAACCACCATGTCTGTAGAGATCTGTTACAATAGCCATAGAAAAGCCAATGCAATGCCCCCTGTACACATCCATCTTTAAATGCCGGCAGTGGTGGCTGTTGGGTGCCGTCAAGTCAGTTCTGACCCATGCCCGAGGCCGGCACCCTCCTCCCCGTTGTTTCCGATCACAGGAACAGTGAAATGTTTAAGAGGATTTCATTGAGCACATTATTCACAAAACAGAGTATCTGAAGGAGCTTATTCTTGTCAAACGGGGCTTACTAAAAAAATCAAAGAAAGTAGGAAGTTGCCATTGTATTTTACAATGATATGAGATTCACAAATTGAAACCTTGCCTTTAAAATATTTCCATACACACGGCAATTATTGAACTGTAGTGTTCCCTAGGCCAAAATTTGACCGTGAATGTTTTTTAAACTCCCACCCTAACCATTTTCTATTTTTTAAAGAATTGGTTTTGCTACAGTCATTGGCGTGATTGGGTGGCTGTAACTTTTGACCACGTGAAATTGTGGCATGTAATTCGCAGGCAGATTCAGGTCTGTTCGGAAACATTGATGATCTGTGCAAGCCGTGACCCTGGCTGTCACACAGCCCTGGCCCGAAAGAAGTTAACTGCACGAGGCCGGGAAAGAGACGAGAAAGGCCTCTCTCTCTACGTTCCGCAAATGCTCTGATTAGTCCTCAAGGAGCCCTGCTGGTAGGATGGGCTCCCGGTGGACTGCTAACCACAAGGTGGGCAGTTTGAAACCACCAGCTGCTCTGGGGTGGGGTGGGGAAGAGGAGGATTTCTGCTCCCAAGAACAATTACAGCCTCAGAAACTCACAGGGGCAGGTCTACCCTGCCCTTTAGGGTCACTGTGGATCAGACTCAAAGGCAGTGAGTTTGGATTTTGGTTTTACTGGTCCTCAGGCATTGACTCATAGGAGAACATACCCCTTGTTAACCGCTGTCTTACCCTTTTATTTGCTGTATAGGGGATACCTCACTATTTCCTCCCATTGTAGCTACATGTGTAGATACGCACACGCATATGTATAATATATATATTTTTTCTCTTCCTATCCAGCTTCCAGTCCTCTTTGAGCGCTGACTCTGCGAAGATCGGTGAAACAATAGAGACAGTTAAGTACTCCTTCGCTTCTGCCCACTCAGACTGTGTGCTGACAACTGCCCGGGTTTCCCGTCTAAGCTCGGGAGCCTGCAAGCAGATCCTCCCAAACGCTAAGTCCTCTGGGGTCCACTGTGAGCCAATCACCCAGACCACCAGGAAAGAGGGATCTTTTTCTGTGGGTGACCAGACCATGGGTGTCATGGGGCTGGAAAGACCTCAACAGAAAAGGCCTCGCTGTTTCTTCTTGCTGTCTACAGGTGTCTTTCAGGAAAGTGCTAGAATTATGTTGTCGCCGGCACCAGCCTCCATGGTGGAGCTGCCTTGTCTGTGAGCCAAGTGTGAATCTGTTCGCATCCGACTTGCCCACAGGCGCGGAAGACGCCCTGATGCACCTGACCACGCACCAGTCAGCTTTTGAGGAAGCCGATGGGGCGGGCTGGCTTCCTCTGCACAAGGCTGCAGTCCAACTGAATAAGAACATTCTGGCGATGACCCTGAGAGGTAAACTCCCCTCATGAACTCTTCTTGCTGTCTCGCAGCAAGACGCCGCACGTGGGTTCCCAACACGAGCCCGTGTGGTCTGATGAGAGTTTTTCAGCTTCGAGGCCCAGTACGTGGGAGAAAGCCACGCACAAAGGGGAAACGCCACTCTTCCTGGCAGTCAGCAGTCGCCTCCTGGAAAACGCCGGCCTCCTTCTTGTCAGTGGCTGCGATCCGAACACCAAGAACGCCGACGGCAATTCTCCTCTTCTTACAGGTAAACTGAGCAGCCCGGTGGCACAGTTGTTGCACGGTGAGTCGCCAGCTCGGAAACCCACAGGGGCAGTTTTACCCTGTCCCCTAGGGTCGGGTCATAGGGTCGCTATGAGTCAGCATCAACTCCATGGCAGTGGGTTTGGCTTGGGGGTTTACAGGTAAATTAACCCCCTGCTTGCTGGAGAAGAGCCCTGTGGTGGTGAGTCTTCTCCATGGGCATAGGTTCAAAGGCGGCTTTTGTGCCTGGTTGCACAGCGCCAGTCTCTTTGGCCCCGCTGGCTAGGCAGGGTCAGACACTCCGGCCCTAAAAGCCGGTCTGTGCGGTGGCATGCTGCCGATCTCTGCCCGGTTAGGAGGAGCTCCCTCTGCACCGAGAGAGGCTGGGCTGAGTCCTTCACTGCCAGGATAAGGCATTCTGAGCGAGGAGGCGGAGCTGGAAGCAGCAGCAATGGAGAGGCTGGGGAAAGATGAACCATGGGGAGACTGAACACAAATGACACACCTTGCTCCTGAATCTTCATGAAAACGGTAGCTAAGTGGGTGTTTTAAAAGGATCAGATGCAAATGAACAGGAAGAACAACGAGGAGACCACAAGAACACTTAAAAAAAAAAAGTAACAAGAAAGTGGGGAAAACCAAGACCCAGCGCAAATCATAAAAGGTTTGGTGACTGTTGACAATAGGTAGCTCCCAGAGCAGGGGGAGGGAGGGGCAGCTAGACCTGGGATGGGTGAGATAGACTGAGAAGCAGGTACTCCGATCTCCAGGCCACGTCTGCAAGTGTACCCTGCTGGATACACCCCAGCAGAATTCTGGAGGTTTCTACTCAGGATTGGCTGAAAGTGAGGTCTCTAGCCTTGGAGATATGAGCGCAGGGGGGGGGGGGGGGGGGCTTGCTCTACTGTAGACACTGATAGGGTGACGTGAGCATTGGCTGAGATCTCTTTGCCCTCCTCTCCCCTGTGCTGGCAGCCAAGTCTTTGCCTCCAGGAAGGGGGTGGGGGGCTTCCGTGGCACATCATGACATGCTCCACAGACCGACCAGTGAGCAGCCTAGCACATCGCCACTCCTGCCAAGGGTCCAAATGGCCAATTCACACAAAACCAAACACATTGCCATCGAGTGAATGCCAGCCCAGAGTGACCCTGTAGGGTAGGGCAGACTTGGGCCTGTGGGGTTCCAAGACTGTAGCTCTTCACGGGAGTAGAAAGCCCCATCTTTCTCTGATAAACATTACAGAACCAGTCATGGCTTGCATAAGAATAAATAGCCTGTTGATATACAACATTACTGATATAACTTGTTATGTGCTGTTTTACCATCTGCTTCCCAAACAGAACACTGGGGCATCGTGGTGAGTAGGCTGAGCTCCCTAAGAATGCCGAGAACACCAGCTGATCCAGCCTTTACTTCCCAGGCCACTTAACGCCCACCTCATTTCTCCTCTCCCAGCTGTTCAGCACGACTCCTGCGACATGGCTGCCCTGCTCATCAGCCACGGAGCCGATGTCAATCTGCAGTGTGCCAACGAGAGGACAGCGCTCCACGAAGCTGCCAAACTGGGCAGGCCCGACCTGGTGGCGCTCCTGCTGGCCTCTGGGGCACAGCCTGACCCACGCAGCACCTATGGCTTCACGCCGCTGGCTCTCGCTGCCCAAAGTGGACACACGGGAGTCATGGAACAGTTACTGCAGAAAGGCAAGGCTCCCGCCCTGCACTGCTCAGCACGCTGCCAGGCACGATGTGCCCAAAGGCTCTTCCATGCCAGCTTCCAAGTAATGGAGGGGCCATTTTATTTAAGCTGGGCGTTAATGTTGGCTAGGGCAGAAAACCAAAACCAGAGATTGACTTATTTTCCAGGAAATCAGCAGCAGCGCTGGTGGGGCAGTGGTTGAGGGCTTGAAGGCACCACGCCAAACTCACTACCACCGAGGGGGTGCCGACTCATGGCACTGCCCCTGGAGTTTCCGAGAATATAACTCTCGACTGGGGTAGGAAGCCTTGTCTTTCTCCCTCGGAGCTGATGGCAGCCCAGCGTGTAACCACTGAGCCACCCGTGCTTGGCAGCTAACCGAGAGGTCCGCGGTGGGGCCCACCAGTCGCGGTGTGCGAAGCCCGAGGCAGTCAGCTTCCCTCGGGTTCACAGCCTCAGGAACCCTGTCCTACAGGAGCCCTGTGCGCAGCGGTTACCTGTTGGGCTGGGATCCGCAAAGTTAGCAGTTCAAACCCACCAGCTGCTCACCTGGAAAAAGTCGGGGGTTCTTTATGCCTGTAAGCAGTTCCAGTCTTGGAAATTCACAGGGAGCAGGTCTACCCTGCCCTATGGGTTTGCGTCAACGCGACGGCAGTGTTCCCGACAGTTTTGCCACTGTCTTATAGGGTCACTCTGAGTCAGAATTGACTAAGCAGGCATGGTGGGTTTTTGTCTTGCCTGGAACTGACTAGGATACAGATGACGCTTCGTGTTCTGCTAAGACGCGGCTTGTTTTTCGGGCTTATTGCTGTGCTGTTCTCGTGAGCAATCAGAGAACCGTGCAACCCCTCCTCTGTCGGCCCGCGGAGGACTTCCGGGCTAGGCCGTCCTTGCTGACCGCTTCCTGCACCTCATTGCCGCACCCCGGAGAGGGGAGGGCGCCCACATCCACGGAGTCCTTGCTAAGGAGCCGAGCCCTGGTGGCTTAGTGGTTGAGCGTTGGGCTGGTAATCGCAAGGTCAGCAGTTTGGAATCACCAGCTTCTTGGCAGGACAAAGACGGGGCTTTCTACTCCCATAAAGAGTTAACTCACAGGGCCAGTCCTACCTTCTCGGGCCACTGTGAGTCTGCATCGACTCCTTGGCAGTGAGTCGCTTTCCCTAATGCAGTGGTTCTCCACCTCCCTGATGCCGAGACCCATCCACACAGTTGCTCACGTTGTGGTGACCTCCCAACCATAACATTATTTTCGTTGCTACTTCATCACTGTCATTTTGTTATGACTCGGGCGACCCCTGGGAAAGGGCCGATTGACCCCCACAGGGTAAGAACCACTGCCCTAAGGAAAGACATCGTGCTGTTTGTTGCCTGTCTACTCCGCTCAAGACCCCGTGAGGTTGGTACTGTCCTCATTCTGCAGCTGGCAGCGAACTCTACTTCAGACTTTATCACTTATTGTCTTTGGACACCCCCGTTGATGACACTGCTTCATGAAATAAATAATACCTAAAGCTGTAGTTCTTCAGAGGCAAACCTTTACAAAGATGTCATAAGTGTTGCTACTAGAATTCTCCCTGTGTCCTGGAGCACGTCTTTCCTTAACAATGCGTGGTTCTGGTTTCCAGCCATCCTAGACTGCAAGGGCCTCGCATGTAAAAACAATGGTTTTTAGGCTTTACCTAAACCTTCTGTCTTAAAATAGAGGCCGATTTCCTGTCAATGGCCTTAAAACAATTTAAGTGATTTAAATTAGTACCAGCAGAGATGTGTAAAATCATCAGCAAGAATAACTAACTAAAGTAAATCTGAGTCCTCCTGCTTTTAGGAAAGAGCAATGATCTTTGTGTAGGTTATTGATTAAGAAAGAAGCGACTGCCCTGGTGGCTCTGTGGATTAGACTGTGGACTGCTAACCACAAGGACAGTTGTTCAAACCTATCAGTTGCTCCTTCGGAGAAAGATGAGGCTGCCTGCTCCCGTGACTATGTACATAGTCTCAGCAATCCATTCGATGGCAGGAAGTTTGTTTGACCCTTCACAGGTCAGCATTGGCTGACCTCAGTGAGTGAGCATTTCTTAGGGTAATATAACTAGTAAATGTCAGGGTCAGGATTTGAACCCGAATCGGTCTGATTCCAAGTTGCATCATTCTATCACCTTGTATTGCTCCGAGCAAGGGGCAGCACCACAGAAATTGGTCTGGAGTCTGACTGACCCGCACAGGAATCTCACCCTCAGTAGCTGTCGTTGGGAAGATCAGTGAGTCTGTTTCTTCATCTTCAAAATTAGGCTAACACCTCATAGTCTTAGATTGTTGTGCAGCTTAAAAATTATGTGCATGAAGGAACACGCCTGTGATGAGCACTCAATTTAAGTAAGGGCAGGCTTGTTGGACTCAGTTTTAAAACAATTTTATTTTATTCAGAATGTATCCATGCACTCCAGGAATGAGGTTCTTGAACAGCTGCTGTACCTCGATGACTCTTCGTGGAGTCTACTTATTCAGCATTGTCTTTTCCATAGGGAACCTGAATGTACCGAACACACCCTCCTGTCTTCCCAAGCGCGCTTCTTCCTTCAGAGCCCATCCTACTGAGCAGCCTTCCACAGCTCAGGCCCTTCCCTTCTCCCTCCTCCCTCCCTCACAATCCAATCCTGAAACCCAGGTGGGCGCTCTGATGGCATCCTGGGTTAAGCAGTGTGAGCCACTCCCGTAGAATGTACAGCCTTGGAACCTCAGAGGGGCACTTCCACTCTGTCCATAGGCTTGCTGAGAGTCAGAATTGACTTGATGGCAATGAATTTGGATTTTCAAACCTATGTATATAGCTATGTTCATGTTTCATACTTATGCTCATAGGTTCAGGCTGTCAGAATCAGGGAGTGATGCTCACGTTGGCCATGTCACCCACATGACACTCAGCAGGTGAGGGCTGTGAGTTATCCCCCTTTCAGCAGTCCAACTTCAATCTGACACTAGTGTTCCTAAAGAAAATGAGCAGACAAACCAGGGTCTCTTGATCCCTGATGGCAGCGTGGTTACACATTGGGGTATTAACAGCAAGGCCAGCAGATTGAATGCCTAGCAGTTCCATGGGGGAAAGATGAGGCTTTCTATTCCCATAAAGATGTAGTCTAGAAAACCCAGAGGGCCAATTCTACCCTGTCATCCACAGTTGTGGGTATGAGTCAAAATCAACTTGATGAGAGTGAGCCTATGAACTACCCTGCTCGAACATCCCCCACCAAAGCAGCCCCTGGGTGGCATGGGCATAGAGTTCAACTGGATTGTTAGCCCATCTCTTAGGCAAGAGAGTTGGGAGTTAAGTCAGCTCTTGTGGAAGTAAATGCCACCCTTTATAAAATCATTTATCCTGGAATTTTCAAGTTCCAAGTAAATGATTTATAAAATCACTTTTGAATCATTAACCTACTTAAAACAGGGAGATTTCAAAATATATTATTTTGTTGGTGGCTCGTACAACTCATCACAATCCATACATATATACCCACTGTGTTGAGCTTGTTGCGTGGACATTGTTGGCACCAGGGATTCCTGCCTCCCCGGATGCTAGGCTGCAAGTGTGCTCTCCTGCTAGAGCGGGGCCCAGCCCTGCGATTTGGCGGTGGTGGGTTGGGTTCAGTGGAATGCATTTTAGCCTGACATGACTCTTTCTCCTCAGGAGCTAATGCTCTCGGCCAAGCCTCTGATTCTTCTTCCATCTTACTTGAAGCTGCAAGCGGCGGAAACCCAGACTCAGTGACTCTCTTGCTCAAGTATGGAGCTGATGCCAACATCCCTAAGAACTCAGGCCACCTGCCCATTCATGTGGCAGCCGACAGGGGCCACTTATTGTAAGTTCAACTACACCCTTGAAATCACTGAGCAGTTCCTAGAAACTGCGTACTCTTCATCTTTGCTCCTACCAGCCCTAAACGGTTCCATTGGAGCCTCAGGCACCAGGGGGAGCCTCGGGGCTCAGCTAGCGGGGCCAACTTTGGATTTTGTAACTCGAGCTCACTCACTGCCATCCAGTCGATTCCGGCTCGGAACCCTATACGACAAGGTGGAACTGCCTTGTGGGTTTCCAGGGCTGTAAACCTTTACAGTAGAAAGCATCCTTTCTCCTGTGGAGCAGCTGCTAGTTGGGAACTGCTGACCTTGTAGCTGTCAGACCACAGCACAACCCAGTATACACCCTAGCACCATTTGGCTTTATGTGGTCTCTGGGCTTTGGGGTGCATAAACTTTACTAGAGGATTTAAATACCACCTGGTACTGATAGCGTTCCATATTAAAGTGATCTTAAACAGGTTACTGTTGCACCTTACCAAAAATGATTTCGAAATGTGCTTCGACATTCTTTCTCAGAGCTCTAAAGATTCTGGTCCCTGTGACGGACATGGCTGCCATTAAGCACAGCGGGATCAGTCCAGTTCACTGTGCGGCAGCAGGCGCCCACCCTGAGTGTCTGGGACTTCTCATCCAGGCCGGGTTTGATGTGAATTTCATGCTGGATCAGCGAATTCGCAAACACTATGACGACCAAAGGAAGTCGGCTTTATATTTTGCCGTCTGCAATGGTGACCTCTCTTGCGTTAAGCTGCTCCTGGGTGCTGGCGCGCTGCCCAATCAAGACCCAGTTAACTGCCTCCAGATAGCCTTGCGGATGGGCAACTACGAGATGGTGAGTCTGCTGCTGCGACACGGGGCCAACGTCAACTACGTCTGCAAGGTCAACCCTTTACATTTCCCGTCGGCACTGCAGTACACCCTGAAAGATGAAGTCATGCTCCGGATGCTGCTCAATTACGGGTATGACACAGAGCGATGCTTTGACTGTCCTCACGGGGACAACATCCAACCGAGGCATGTTTTCGAAGGCTGGACATCTACAGTCATCAAAGACACCATGGTGAGTTCGCACTGCGGTGGCACATCCATACACACGGTCTGTGGGCCTCCATCCACCCTCTCTGGAAAGTTCATGGTTAGAGTCTAATGTGATAGACTTTGATGTAGTAATTAGACTATGACGAACGCAATTTTTAAAAAAGCAGTTCAGAGGAGAAAGTGATTTACGTCTATCTGCAGATGTCTGGAGCCCTGGTGGTGTAGGGATATAATGCAGAGAGCCTACTAACCACTCCATGGGAGAATGAGGAGGCTGCCTGCTCCCTTAAAGATGGGCAGTTCTAGTCTGTCCTATAGGGCCTGAGTCCAGAATGACTCGATGTCAGTGAGTTTGGCCTTGGCATTTAGACAGACAAGGAGGCCTCAAAGAATTTGTGGGAAAATGTCCTTTTAATTCCATTTTTCCATAAACTTTTTAAAGCCCCCCTCATATATCACCTTGCATCATTTCATAGCTTCTTTAGATATCATTACTTCTCATATGGTCATCATCTAAGAGAATATGCATGACTTAAAAGGCTGAAGTCTACATGTTCACATCCATGTTGTAGGTAAAATTAGGTATAAACTCAATAGAAAACACAAAGTCTCATTCCTCCTCCTCCCGTAAATAAAGCCCAGGGCTGCAGTGGCCTTCTCTTGGGCGGTTTGGGGAGTCAGTTGACCAGGAGGTGGAGCCAGCAGCACACGCATACCGAGCTTCTCTCAGCTCACCCTGAGGGCCAGGGACATCCCCAGAGGGGGTCTCATTCAGCGCATTAACTCCATGTCACTCCTGCCCCCCAGGATTTCCTCCCTAGTGGGCCATACAGACTCCTTAGCGATGTTTGTTAGCAATTTTAATCATAGAATATATGCTTTAGTTGTAAATTACATACGATTTCTTGGAACACTAACAAAATAGTCATAAAATCTTTCTACACTGAATTCCATTAGTTACATTAGTAGTAACTGGGTGGAAGCATTTCTGCTCTTTTCTTTTAATTCCTACTTTATGCACAATAACATTATCGATAGTTTCACAAATGCTAATTACACAGTATTTTGGCTACAATGCCAGCAAATGCAAGATCAGCAATAGTATAAACACCCGTAGCAACAAGAAAGTGTGCTAATAGCGTGTGCAGACAAAACCACGTGGTCTGGAGCACTGGAGTTCAAAGAGGAAATTAGCATAGTTTTGCTTTGTAAGTATATCAACATGTTACGATGGGCTTATGTGGAAAAAAATGGTTTTTTTTAACTAGAGGGTCATTTTTATTAAAAAGTAATAAACTGCTTAAATACTGCACACAATTTTTACAGTCAGTTGTTTGGGTGGCCCCCCCCTCCCCCAGAATGTGAGGCACACCCCTGGTGAAGTAACTGCTATGAGCTGCTCACACCTTATTGGCTTGAACTTCGTCGCCACCTAGCTACAAATGACCCTGAAATGGAACATTCCAGACCACAAGCGAAAGGGGTACAGATATTGTACAAAAGGCATTTCCCAGTAGACCGTCATCACGTCTTACATGGTTCTAAGGAGGAGAGATGTCTTTCCAAATTCTAGAGCGACCTTTTCCTGTTGGTGTGGGAACTGTGGTGAGCCATAGGTAAGTCAGGCTCTTTGTTGACTTTCACATTGCTGACTCTCGCCCCAGTTCTGCGAGGTGATCACCCTGTCCTGGCTGCAGCATCTCTCTGCAAAGGTGGTTCGAGTGATGCTGGATTACGTTGACCACGTTCGGATCTGTTCCAAGTTGAAAGCTGTGCTCCAGAATCAGGGGCTCTGGTCAGAAATCAATCTGATCTTAAGTAAGTCTCCTCCTTCCTTGTAGAAGACACTCACCAAGAATACTGACTGCAGTCTCACTCATTCAGAGGAAGGTGTTTTCTCGTGGTTAAAAGCCTGACCTGAAGAAACCAAGAAGCACACTATTCCTAACTAGAAAAGTGTTGCTACGTGCACCTAGCTTTGAACTTACCCCTCTCCATCTCCCAGTGGACAGAGTCTCTGCGGTAACGTTTTCTTACGTAGATGAGTAACGCTTTGCTATCGTGACTTTTCAAGGACACTGCAGGCTCTGGAGTTACAAGCTATGCAATGCTAACATCTCAGCCTGCAAAGGGCATTCGAGGCTGAGCCCCAAAAACAACCGTCACAGTAGCACATGAATCAAACGAATGCTTCCATTTCATTTTCCCCTGGAAGGTGACTGTCACCTTCTCCTTAGCCTGGAATAAGGGCCAGGAAGGGGTTTACAACATGAGTCCCACAGGCCAGAACCACAATGAAGTCACCCATGGATTCTGACTTGGCCCTGAAACCACACCTACAAGGAAGGGTGACAAGCACAGAAGACCACTGCCTGTCCACTTTCCCATCTCCACATCAAACAGGTCTCGGCGGCTGCAGCCTAACAGTTAGTTGCTACCTAACACTGAGCTCACACACACAAAAAGCGATTCTTTTCCCCCTTTTGGGTAACACACCTATTTCTTTCACTGCAGCAAACCCTCGCTCCTTAAAACACCTGTGCCGCCTAAAGATCCGGAAGTGCATGGGGCGTTTACACCTGCGCTGCCCCGTCTTCATGTCATTTCTACCCTTACCCAACCGTCTTAAAGCATACGTGCTCTACAGAGAATACAGCCTCTACGAGCAAGGAGTTGCTCCTGAGACCTGAAGGACAAGGTGCTAACGAAATACACTGAGGTACATGCAGCTCATTGTTTTCCCTAGCAACTAAAATCTAAATACTGTCTACTTTTTCAAAGTTACTTTGAACATTGCCCCTTCATATACTGAAGGGTAGCATTCTGAAAGACAATTTAAATAAAAAGAGGCCAGTTAAAATTTCCATTAACTGGAACTAGTCAAATTGATCTCATAGTAAGTATATGAACTCACATTTCCAAGTGCTCAAACTGGATGCCACCTCCCATTTAATTCTTAATAGTGATCCCTTTTATAGAAAACATATATCCTAGTGATTGGGATGGGCATGTATTCACTTCAGTACATGACGCAGAACTTAGCTGGTTTTTTGCAAAAGTCCCGATGCCAGCTGAGCGTCTGCTGTCATCCTGATGTCAACCACTGAGGGGGTCATTCACGTAACTGAAACTGGTCCTTCACCTGCAACTCCGCCACTAAAGGAAACACGCCTCTTCTTGTCACGACAGCCTGGCTGGGAGATCTCACTTACTGAGTAATGTGCTCCCTGGGTTGGGAATCAGTTAACTTAAGGTTTCTATGAACAGCTCTGGACCTGTAAGAGGGAACCGCTGATAGAAGCAGTTATAAGTACATACGTGCAAGCATTTATAGGAGGTGAGGTAAAAGACTGCGGGTTTTTATTCATTCCCACCTGTGTAACAGCAGCAGGCTGGCAGAGGTACAGCAAGCGTCCTCGCCCCTAGCTTGACGATGTTTTACAGGTTAGTTATGTATTTTTAAGCATGAGTATAGTTCATCTAAGAAAACTGAAGGTATATGAAAATATACAGTTGTTCACCAAAAGGCAGTAGCAAAACCTTGCTGGCATGAAGTTTTAATTTTTTAAATCCAATTGTGGTATCTATTTAGCAGTGGGTAGATTAGGTCAGTCACTATACAGAGACATTTTGGCTGTCAGTGGTCTCTCAGCAGAATTAAGAAGCTGCGGTGGTGCGGTGCATTAAGCACTGGGCTGCTACAGAAAAGGCAGGCTGTTTTAGCCCACAAGAGGCTCCAGAGAAGCACGAGGGGCAGCCTGCTTCCATCAACAGTCGGCTCCCCGAGGGACTAGATGTGTAATTACAGTGTCCAAACAGAGTAAGAAAAAAGTCTAATGCTTTTGGAAACATTAATTAAAAGTATATGGGGAAATAAAATTGAGGCTATATTGAATATTTCATACAAAGAAGACTGTACAAAAATCAGATTTTATTATACATTAAAAAAAAATCTACCAGCATATCTCTGGAAGCCTTGTCAGCAAACACCTAGTTTAACAAAATGCAAAAATAAGGCCTCCCCACGAGCTTGCCACCACCAGAGAGATGCATTCTTCCAACCCGATCCTGAAGGGGAAGGTGCCAGGTTTCATTGTACACTGCATGATTAGTACTCTCAGTGACATAAGAACAAACCTGTCCATTCAAATTACAGTATCACCAGATATACAATCTTCCCCGCTCCCCACATTAGTCATAACTTAATCCCCAGTTCTCATATTGACTGATGGAAATTACATAAGTACAGCCATACCAACTTGGTTAAAAATGTGTATTTCCAGTTTCAAATCTTTATGTACTGTTAATTAGACTAAAATCTTATTAAGGATTAAGCCAAGCGCAAGAAAAATAAAACAAAGGGAGTGCTCCTGTGGACTTATCTGAAGTACAGTTTGAATGCTAAGAGGTCAAAACCAATATTAACGTTTCATTTTATTGACTGGTGGCAGGCTCACAGTCAGCATTTATATTAAGATTCAAATTTTAAACTACTCTACTTTCTAGATGTACCTGAGGCCTTTCCCACATGAGACTAGGTATTGAATTGGATGTTATTATTCCCAAGCAGGTAGTCACCTAAGTTTACTTACCACCCTTTGACTGAGCCTGAGACGCCCTTTGAGATTAAGCACAGGGTCATCATGGCAGACACTGCGAAAGCAGGCTGGTGCTGGGGGCTCTGTTCAAGGTAACAGACTTCGTTACCATCGTTAACAAAACCACTGTTCATGAAAGCAGCAGAGTACATAGCAGGGTTAGGCTGATCTCCTGTTAAGAGATCAGTTTTGTTAATATATAAAAAATCATCAGGTAGAAACAAATCTGATAAAAATAAGCCCAATTAATCCCATCACAACCAAAGTACCTCAGGGTGCAAAGGGCCTTTAGGGAGCTCGGCAGAACACCGCTAGGGAAGCCTTCTTTAAACAAAAGGTGACACTGAAAAGTTCTGCGCTATGGATGCAGCAGAGAAGTTGAATCATCTGACGTCATCAGATCCGCATGGTTTCTGTTTGGCATTGGATGCATACTGGCTGTAAGAAAGCTTCCAGATGCTCCACACACACAAAAAAAGTCTTAAAAGCAGGACTTGGCATGACTAATCCAGCGTTGCCCACGGGATAAATGTTGACCAAAAGAACGATGCCTAAACTATAGTGAAAGCACTCCCTTAGGACGTGCTCAATAAACTGTTCCAACAAGTGCTCTACAATTTTTTACTTATATTTCAGTTCACCTAAGGCTTCAAAGAGAAATAACTAATTCATACTCCCATTTGGCACAAGGATAAAAAGATCATGATCCTACATATAATTATCATCGATCCGTGTCCACTGCCCTCAGTCTGAACAAGGTCAGCTGCAAAGTGAGAATAAACAGAAGCCATGTCTCATTCCCAACGAAGAGCAAAGGCAGGGTCAGCAAATGCGTCCTCTGTGAAATTCGTCTTGAACGTGCGCCACTTGATGTAAAGTGTTTGACTCATGTTGTTAACTTCCCCACAGATACTTCGTCGTGTGTAAGCCGGGCACGGTCCCTATCAACAGTGTGAAAGATCTGACAAAGCAGAGGGACCATGTCCTGACCCAGAAGTCACTTGAACTTGGGCGCAGGCGACACGACGCCTTCTGCGGTCAACTCTCTTCTGAGACCAGGCAGTCCATTTATTTTCAGCCTTCCGTAGAAGCACACCTTTTATTTGTGTAAAGCACAGAAGTAGCTAAAAATAATGAGTGCGAATTACTCCATCTTTCTACATGAACTATTTGTCCTTGTGCATATAAAGTGGTGATTCGGTATTTTATCAAAATATGGAATTATGAAAATACTGGGAGTATCGGTCTGGAATTTAAAAGATTACAGTTTCTAAACTTTGGGACGTGTTACTTTAAGCAAGGAAACATAATTGGTAGAGAACATCTTTGAAAGGATGCTTTCAATAAAAATTATTTCATGCAATGCAGAAAATACAGTGTTTCATCCTGTAACAATTATTTTTATCTCTAAATACTAATCTCAGATGTTTGTGAACAACAAAAATGTCCCTTTTAATAAATTCCAAAATCTTATTTTAGCCATTACTGCTCTGCAGCAATGATTCGCGTTCCAACCTGAGAATTAAGAACATGAGAAGTGCCGGGATGACGGCCGTTGTGACCCCCCCGCGGGCCTTCATCATCTTTCCCCTAGGCACCAGGGCACAGCTCACGCCCATCACAGGCCACGAGAGCGCCCTGAAGTCAACAGGAACCACCTGTCACCATTTTGAAACTTAAGTCTAAACTCGCTGCTCTTAATTATTTATAAAAGTTCTATTGCACAGGTACGATTGTTAAAATATTTGCAAACTTGTAGAATTCTCTATACAAAGGGTTTTGAAACTCTGCGGCCTCCCAAAATCTTCCTCGCTACCAGCACACTGTTTCTCGTGCGACAGAGGGAGCACACACCAGACCTGAGGATACCGGATGTCAGAAGCCACGGCCGACTGGATCTTGTGTGGCCACAGCCAATTCAAAACCACACAAAAGTTCACAATTTGAAAGGAAAATGTTTTGAGCAAGCATAATCCCTCAGCAGTCTCCCCGAGGGGGAGGAGTAGGTTTCTCTTGGGCTTGTGGAATTTGGTGTTACGACTGCATAGTGTGTCATTTTTAAGGGGGAAAAATAATCAGTATAAACCTAAATCACAAGTTCACTCTTATTGTAAAAGATAAAGCTAAAACCAATAAGCAAATAGGCAGCTTAGTCTCCTCGTTATTTCAACATAGTTGTTACCTTGTGTCGTTTCACCACAGAAATTGTCACTACATCCCGGGGCGGGGGGGGGGGGGGGCGGGGGGTGTAGGGGAGGGTGTCAACCACAAAGCAAGAGTAAGTTCACGCTTCTGACTCTCTCTTCTTTCCTTCTTCTCCCAAATCACTCTCTTCTGACTGGCTACTGCTCAGGACAACAAACTGCCCCTCAGTACTGGTTGGGTTTGGTCTACTGGAAGCAGCAATCAACCGGCTTTGTTCTTCTAAGTCCTAGAAGGAAGAAAGAGAAAAGAAGCTAACTTTATTGTTTGTATGGAACTGTCCAGCTACGTGGCTAAAATATATAGAGAGAGCCACTTCAACCTTCCTGTAACAAGTATGCGTGTGTATGCATAAGTCTTACAATTTGCTGGAAGGTGGCCATCTCAGGGAAACCAAATGGAATTTGGGGCACTGTTCTAGAAACCCTATAAAAGCCCACATTCATATTCAAATCTCTCATCATTTCTTCTTTTCTATTGCTGTCTCTAGCAACCAAGTTCGAGGTATCACCTGTCGCTATATACTTCTCATCACCCTAACCCCACCCCACTTGGTAAATCAGGAGTCGCTTTTCCGTAGCCTAGCCTGTCAAGGAAACCCGAGACTGTCGTCTTAGCCATTTCTCTCTCCCTTGGTGCACAGTGGGTGACGAAGTACTGACCTTGTAAGGTCAGCAGTTCAAACCCACCAGCTGCTCCTCCAAGGAGAAAGATGAGGCTGCTCCTGTAAATTGTCTCTGAAACCCTAATGGTGCAGTTCGACTCCGTGCTCTGCTGTTATTCATGAATCAAAATCAACTCAACGGTAGTGGGCTTGGTTTTCAATGTGTCAATGTGTTCACACATCTAACCATTTCCGATTCCTGCTGTTTTCACTAATTCCCATTAGTGAGCGCCTGCTCAATGCGTTTGCCAGATTCTCTGAGATTTTCCTGTAGGGTGGTGGTGATGGTCGCACAATCCGGGGGGTACAATTAATGTCACTGAACTGTACATTTAAAAATAGTTTATACAATGGCACCTGTTTTGTTACACCCATTTTACGATGAGAACCACCTCAGGAGAGAGAGAAGGTTTTCTACTTCCCTAAAGAGCTACCACCGCTCTACCAGCGGGGATCAACGACGTAATGTCACACCGGAAGTTCTCGGCACCCCAGCATGGGTCTCCGGGCTTCCTGCCTCAGAAGCGCAGCTCCACCCGACGGCCTTCCTGGGCTGCAAGGCGGGCAGGACCCACATTGTGTGTGAGGTCGCCAGGCCAGGCTCCAAGGTAAACAAGAAGGAAGTGGTGGAGGCCGTGACCATCGTGGAGACCCTCCCATGGTGGTGGTGGGCATCGTGGGTTATGTGGAGATACCTCGCAGCCTCCAGACCTTCAAGACTGTCTTTGCAGACCACATCAGTGATGACGAGTGCAAGCGGCGGTTCTACGAGAACTGGCACAAGTCGAAGAAGAAGACTTTCACCAAGTACTGGAAGGGGCAGGTGACGAGGGCAAGACGCAGCTGGAGGAGGACGTCAGCAGCATGAAGAAGTCCTGCCCGGTCATCTGCGCCATCGCCCACGCCCAGATGCGCCTGCTCCCCCTGCGCCAGAAGAAGGTGCACCTGATGGATATCCAGGTGAACGGGGGCTCCGTGGCTGAGAATCTGAACTGGGCCCAAGAGAAGCTGGAGCAGCAGGTGCCGGTGAACTAGGTGTTCAGGCAGGACGAAATGATCGACGTCATTGGGGTGACCAAGGGCAAAGCAAAGCTACAAAGGGGTCACCAGTCCTTGAGACACCCAGAAGCTGCCCCAAAAAACCCACTAAGGGTTGTGCAAGGTGGCTTGTATCGGGGCCTGGCATCCCGCCCACGTGGCCTTCTCGATGGCCCGCGCTGGGCAGAAAGGCTACCACCACCGCACAGAGATCAATAAGAAGATCTATAAGATCAGCCAGGGCTACCTCGTCAAGGACGGCAAGCTTATCAAGAACAACGCCTCCACAGACTACCATCTCTCTGACAAGAGCATCAACCCCCTTGGCGGCTTTGTCCACTATGGGGAAGTGACCAATGACTTTGTCATGCTGAAGGGCTGCGTGGTGGGCACCAAGAAGCGAGTGCTCACTCTGCACAAGTCCCTGCTGGTGCAGACCAAGCGCCGTGCCCTGGAGAAGATCGACCTCAAGTTCATCGACACCACCTCCAAGTTTGGCCATGGCTGTTTCCAGACTGTGGAAGAGAAAAAAGCTTTCATGGGACCACTCAAAAAAAGACCGAATTGCCAAGGAAGAAGGCGCATAACAGATGGTGTAGCTGGTCCGATCAGAATAAAGACTTCTTTTCCAGTGGAAAAAGAAAAAAAGAGCGACCGTGTCAGAAATCCACAGGGGCAGGCCTACCCTGTCCTATAGGATCGCTGTGAGTGAGTGAGTCAGTGAGTGGAAGCACAAATACAACGAGAGACTAACAGCTGCTCTCTCTCACCCCTGCCCGGCTGTGGGGCCAAGGGATAACGTGGCTTCCTCCATCAGCGGCAGGCAAGTCTACAGCAGGTTCTCACACGACCTGCTTCCACAGAGGCAATCCTCCCTGGAACGGGCAGGCTGTGGGGTGTTTGTTAAACAGCCAGCCCCACTGCACACCAGTGTAATTACACAGGAAGCAGCAGCTGTCCTCCTTCCTGCTACGCTGCGCAGCATCTGCTGGTGAAGGGGCTGAGCCGTCAGAAACAGGCCTGCACTGGGAAGTTCAATGAGGAAGTCGCGGTGCTGAATAAAGGAAACTTTCTAAAAACCACGTAAGGAGAAGACCCGGAGGGTAGGGCTGTTTACCTTCTCGATTTGCTTTTGTTTACTGAGTTCTTTCTGTTGCTGCTCTTTTACTCTTTCTATTTCCTTTTGCTTTTCTGATGTCCTACGACTCTGTAGAACCAAGAAAGCCAATGAGTTAAATATGAAGAAACGTGAAAATTTACATTTTTACTAATCTCACTGTTGCAATTTCTCAGTATTTTAAGATAAATATGTTTACATTCAATATATGAGGAAGCCCACCAAACGTCTACATTCTATTACAACCATTTATCCAAATGATAGATGCTGTGTCAGCGATAGTGTCCAAAGCAAAAGTTGACTTTACTTTGGAGACTCATTTACTTGAAACAGGAAAGATCTGATATAACACAATTATCCTTGGGTACTGGGGTATCCCAACTTCTTACCAGTTCAGCATGCAAGGCGATCTGCTTTGCCAGCCCAACAGAATCACAGATCTACAAGGGAGAAAATAGGAAAAAGTAGGTAAGTCTTACACTTGACTTCAAGCAAGTCCAAGAGACTAATGTAAATGATTTTGTAATTTAACGAACACACTGCCTGCCTCAAAGGAAGACTGAGTCTTACACTTGACTTCAAGCAAGTCCAAGAAACTAATGTAAATGATTTTGTAACTTAACGAACACACTGCCTCAAAGGAAGACTGATGGGCTCAAAGCCAATTCTTTGATGATCCCCCACTCCGTTTGTGTCCTACATCTTGTTCTTTCAAGTTCATTACTACAGAGCACAAAGCGCATGGCTCCTCTGCAGCCCTCAGCTGCAGGCATCTAAGTGACTGACTGCCAGTCATCAGTGACCAGGAGGAGATGGGCTCAGCAGTCAGAAGGTCCTGCCTCTGTCACTTTTCTTTTCCCAGCAACACACTGAGTGAATGAAATCGCTCACTCAGACCACGTCAAGTCTGGGATTCCTGCCTCCCAACAACCTCCTTAGAAATCTTGGCAAGAACAGCAACTATGGCCTGCACTTCACAACAGAAACATTTTGGAAAGCTCTGTACCTTTTCCCCTTCGTTGTTCGATTCAAATATATAACAGATCGATGACAGGTTACTCTCACTTCTCCCTCCTGATATCCGCAGCACAAACCCAAAGAGCCGCTTGTTTTCCTGGTGTGTAGCATACAAAACTACACTGGGTAATGGAAACTGCCACCGAAAACACAAGAGGCACACGTGAGCATTTCAAATCACTATAGCGAACATTCTAGAAGCACTCTTCTGGGCAAGTCATAGGCTAAGTTATAAAAATATCACAAATAGAACACTAAAGCCAACTTTTCCCTGAATAGACTGGTAATCCAAGGACAGATAATGTCATCTTTGATTTGCATTACCAAAGGAACACAAGGTTATTAAAGATAGCCTTTGTTTTATTAGCCATTGACACATTTTAGAAAGTCGGCATCAACAAAAATGGCTTACGTTATTACATGATTATAAACAGAAACACACTGCCAGCTATCTCAAACTAAATAGTAATAAAGTAAACTTATCCACTGCTCCGAAGGAGACAGGTGGTGCTTTCTACTCCCGTAGGATTAGTCTCGGAGACAGGTGGTGCTTTCTACTCCCGTAGGATTAGTCTCGGAAACCTCCAGAGACCGTTCTACCCTGTATTCTAGGGTCACTGAGTCAGCACTGATTCGCTGGCAGTGAGTCTGATTTGGTTGGTTTTTTTGTGGTGTGACACATGCCCCTAAACCAAACCAGCCAGGCCATGATCCCAACTCATGGTGCCCCGGAGTCACAGAGGAGAGCTTGGCTGCAACCTGGAGGGGACAGATTGTCACAGTGCTGCTGGATGGTCCCAAACCACCAACCTCAGGGTTAGCAGTCAAGCGCAAACCATTTGTGCTACAAAGAATCCTGTGTGCTCCCTAAGGAAGGGACGGACACCAAGCATCATGCAAACAACACTGATTCGCTAAGTCGTATGAAATGTTCCACGATAACTTTATGAAAAGATAAAAGTATGACTGAAAGACCAATCATTATTGATACTACCACATTTGAATACACAGGGTCAGGATAAATAATTATATAAAGATATAGGCTATGAGAGAAGCTGATACCAAGGGCTCAAGTAGGAAGAAAATATTTTGGGAATGATGGCAACATATGTACAAATGTGCTCGATACAACTGATGCATGGATTGTTATAAGAGCCCCCAGTAAAATGGTCTATTAAATTTAAAATAAAATTGGGGGAAAAAAAAGATAAAAGCTGTGTACATGCACAAAGGAGCTTAAAATATGACTAAGTATGTGAAACTCACCGTAAGTCTTGTTACTTGTGTCTGTGGATCAATTAACCTATGGTAATAAGTAAAAAAATAAAAATTTTAATCAGACAGATTTTGTAAACTTTTTGCCTTCGGGTTTTGGCTTCTTTTGAACGCGGGCGACTACTTACTTTAGACAGTCACAAGTCACTAGTAAGTGCGACTCTGTCATGCGGAAGATGTTGTGGATGGCCCGGGCAGCTAAGATCTGACGCATTGTTTCATAAACAACATCTGCACTGTCGTCTGCTCTCACCTCCATGGAACCCAGGAATCGGACAATAAACAACTGATGAAGAATAGAGTCTACAACAGAACAAAGTACAGCACATCATTAAACCCTCTATTTCGTTTCCGGAAAAGTAAAACAATTGCTGTAGGTTTGCCAGGGAACACTTCCACTTAGAAGTAATGTAATGTTCTAGCCACAGAGAAGTGACCGTTTTAAACTCAAACGGCAAATAGTTCGCCTCCAGCCTCTGGGGACTGGGTCAAATGACCTCCGCGCACCGTTCTCAGCCTCTCGACGGCTGACATGGCATCACAGTCCACGGTGCCACAGAGAGAAAAGTTCTGCTACAATGCCAGAATGGAAACATCAGCAATGAGGAAAATCTTTTTAAAAATCTTAAGCCTTGGAAAACTTAACCTATTAACATTCTATTGTTGCATCTCAATGACAGTATCTTTTTCTTAATTTAGATAATATTCCGTTGCTTTAACCGCATGATGAGCAGAAACTTTGGAAGAAAGCATTAAAGCCGAGCACTAGCAGAACAAATGTCGCTGACAAAGCTTCAGCGTACCGCCCAGCAGCATTTCTAAAATTTCTGAACGCTGCTCTTGTACCTTCAGTTTCAGGTTTTGTCCCTCCTCCTCCTGCTCCTCCTCCTCCAGATTCTCCAAATGGATTTGTACGCCTGAGAAGTGCAGAAAAATATAAGCCAACAGTTATCATTAAGTGGCAGGGAAGAAATTGTAAACATTAAAACCAGACTCAAAACCAGGAGTCACAAAATCTTACACACAGATTTTAAAAAGAAAAGCTCTCAAATGCTTCATCCCTTTAAGAACATTACTGGTGACCAAATGACTGTGGGGAAGGAGCTGTCTTCACACGACAACCAAGATGACCCATGTGGTGGGAACCCCACACCGCTGTTTCATAGAAAATGCACATGAACGAGAAGCTAACCACAGGTGTGCGCGTGCACACAAACCAGTTACATTAAAAAAAAAAACCTGTTTAAAGCTTTGTTAATTGAAGCAAGGAGGCAGACGGGAAATGTCTACTTGGTTCCAAAGTTAGCTGCTGAGGGGAGAAAATGTCGGATTTACTGGAACTGTAGGAAAGGCTTTTTCAGTCCTCTCAATACACAAAGCAAGTTAGCAACCATGACACGGGCATTTTCTAGTTTATAATCCATACTTCTCAAGGTGTAGGAGACTAGGGTAGAAAAATGAATGGAGACGGAAGTCCCGCCCTCCTGAGTGTGCTGGCCACGTGGCACACCCACAGTTAAGAGGGAAGTACAATTCAAGGAGGGATTGAGAAGCAGAGAGCTAAGCAATTTGAAAATAACATGTTATTATAACATGAAATTGTTCTTCCTAATTATTTATTGTCTAGCCTATATCAAATGCTGACTGTCCTTCTATTATTAAATATAAATGGCTTTTTCTTGGCCACAGCTGTGTATATCCAAATTAACATATATCAACTTATTAGGCATGTTCCTAATTAACAAACCATTCCCGGCAGTGAGACTGTCTTAGTACCTCTCTAGAGATTCCTTCCTCTGTTCCGAGATGCTCTGCTATTCAGAGCGACCCTGTAAGACAGGCGGCACTGACCCTGGGGTTCTGAGACTGGACTCTTGACAGGAGGAAAGCCCTGCCTTTCATCTGAGAGCAGTTGGTGCTTTCAAACTGCTGACCTGCAGTTAGCAGCCCAATAAGTAAGCACTAAAACACACGGGCTCCTCATTACAAGATCGTATTTCCTAGTAAGCCTATATAGACCATCTTTACCCTTAAGGGCTTTTTAAAGAAAAACAAAGAAATCAGGATCGAGGTTTTCATACCAAGGAGACAGACTGTGATGCTAACCAGAGGCAGGAGGGTACGGGGGAGCAGGGGAAGCAATAGAGGGTACACAGGTGCTAACCTGGGTGAAGGGGAAGCTACGATCCTGCAAGGAGGTGAACAAAAATAGAGGGGAATAGGGCACGCTCTTGGGAGGCTTGAAAAGTTGTTCAAATTATTGAATACATGATGATTATTGAAAATGATCTGAAATGTGAACAACCAAATTACAGTAAATATTTTTAAAATATTGTACAACCTATAATTAGGACTATTGACTTTATATTTGTTAAAAATCACCCAAGCAGAAAACATAGGAAGCAATAGAGAATTAAAATATTTTTAAACTACATTATGTTAAGCCTGGATGGACCTCTGAAATTAATGCCCTTAGGCAAGCTTTAACCCTTAAGTCAAATATATCTGAAGTCTTAAAACCAAGTAATAGTTGAGCTAAACCAATCGAGAGTGTTTATTTTGAGTACGGAGTTCCCTAAAGATCTCTCTATCTGAGATCCAAAGGAGCCAGGTGCCACAGTGGTTACTCCCTGGATTGCTAACTGCAAGGTCAGCGATTCGAAACCACCAGCCTTTCTGCAGGAGAAAGAAGAGGTTTGGATTCCCGCCAAGAGTGACGTTCTCAGAAACCCACAGGAGCAAGTTCTAGGCTGTCCTGCAGGGTCGCTATGCATCAGCATCTGGGATCAAACTGGAAACACCAATTCAAAAGACTAGCTAGGAATCTGAGGGGCACGGAGTTGATGTTCAGAGAGGAACAGCTCTGAAACGAAGGGGGAGGAGAGGTAACCGTGCCAGTGACTTGTACGGCAGGAAGGCTGGAGCTGGTCCATCTTCTACGGGGTATGCTATTCTCAACACCCACAAAAATACATTATGTGGTAAAGAGTGGTAAGAAGGACCATTCTTGAAATACATATGAAACCACTTATTTTTTAATCCCTCCTGAATATTATTTATCTTCAGCATACAATAAAATTAGCTTAGTTCCTTTAATCGAGGTATCAATCAGCTACAGAAAAACCTGCATGGAAACCACAGAAACAGAGAACGCACCACAGAGCTGATGTACAGGGTACGTGAGAGAGGACGGCAAACGCAGAAATGAAACGTAAAACCTCGCAGGCCAGGCGCACTGTCCCCGGGGTCGTCACCCACCTGCTTCCCTGGCTCGACGCTTTTGCCTGGCCAGGCTGATCTTCACACACTGGCGAAATGATGTCAAACTGTATGGGGGTGTCTGGGGCCACAAGGGAATCGAGAGAGAGGGCAGCCAAACTCGTGGATTCAGACCCTAAAGATCCCGAACTGCTGGTCCGAGCTGCCGGGGGCCGCGGTTGTCTACGTGAGAAGGAAACAAGAAGGCACTGCATGTGTTCCCTGTTGGGCATCGAACACTTAAACTAAGAGACAGAAAACAATTTTTTATAATAAATAGGTTTTAACAAACTTCAATAAAGACACTCCCAAGTCATCGCTACTTATTCAACAACAGGCCTCCTTTCTTCCAATTATTAACCCTGAATCCCCTCACCCAGTCCCGGGGAACACACTAGAGACATCTGGAACCCGCATGTGCCAGCTGTAGCCGCGCACGGGTCCATTTACCAGTTAAAGACACACTCGCCAGCACTAATCGAAGAAGTGCTTCAACAACAAAAAGCTGGCCCTTTCAATAGCCCTTCCAGCGCTTTCAATAGTTGCTGCTCACTCACCCTGCTGGCCGTAGGCTCTCATGCCTCTGCTGGAAAGACGGGGAAGGGGTGACGGCTTCCAGGGCAGACTGATTCACTCGGGCAGCAATTTCCTATTTTGAATAGTAATATTTTTTAAAAGGTACTAAATATTAATGAAGTATGAAGACCAAAAGTTTGGATTAACTCTCTGGATTGTCAAAATGTTTTCAAGTTACACATAAAATTCAGAAAGGAACTCCGAACACAGTTTCCCACCCTTGTCTAATAAAGATATACCATCTACTAGACTTGAGCCTGCTTGTCCTTCCTTGAGAAACTGATGATTTTTTTTTCTACTTATGTAAGAAAACATTGTTTTTTGAGTTTATAACTTTGATTTTTTGACTTACCACTGGTTTGGCTACTACCCACACCTAGCACAGGGCCTGGTAAGAACCAGACTCGGCCCCTGCAAGTACCAAGGATCAGAAGAGTTGCTGAGTGAAAATTTGGAAGTAGTATTTTGTAACTATGCTGGTGACATGTTCAGAATTTGTTTCAGAATTCCACACCACATTTATGCTCAAAATTTTCATCCATTGTCATTTATACATTTAACAAATATTTTCAGACCAAGTTTTAAAAGCTTTGCATAAGAAAGGTCTTATGGTTATATTTTAAAACACTGGCTAAATGAATTTAACATTTAAGTTAAAAATATTCTAATGTTTCTATGTATTATACTAATAGAATGTAAAAAACAAGACCAAATATCTTCTCAATATTTATACAAACAAAATAATTCTGGATAGTTGTGTGAACCCCTAATAAAATGATTTAAATTAAACAAAATAATTCTGGATAATTTGAAAATTACTGGTAGGAAATTAGAAATTCTGAAAAGTGATAGAGAAGTGCTGTAAGCCTGCATTACTCAAATCCAAGTGCTGCATTCCCTAGGCATTAAAATCAGTCACCGCATTTGCATTTACATTTTTTTGTTGTTCCACAGTAAACTAACAAAAAGGAAAAGCTAGAGTGGCAGGGGATCAAGCTACTGAAAATGAAAGGTTTATCTACAGTTAGCACTGAATTTCTGTAATGAAACTCTTAAGATTATAATAAAACTAAGATAAATTACTGATATTTTGGAGGTTGTAAGTTTGTCTCTTGTCTTGTAAACTTTCTCCTGGACATCCAAATCAGGTGTCTTGGTTGACACCTAAAAGCCATTATGATAAAACAGAATTATTTTCCAAGTAGTCTTCTCGTCCCTTGGGCTTATAAACCCCTCAGGACCAATAATGAGAGTAGCAATACCAAGAGGGTAGAGGGAAGGTGGGGGGAGAAAGGGGGAGCCGATCACAATGATCAACATATAAAACACCCATCCTCAGGAGGATGAACATCAGAAAACTGGGTGAAGGGAGACAACAGTTGGTGTAAGACATGAAAATAATAATTTATATATTATCAAGGGTTCATGAGGGAGGGAGGGAGGGAGGGAGGGGGAAAATGAGGAGCTGATGCCAAAGTCTCAAATAGAAGGAAAATGTTTCGAAAATGATGATGGCAACATCTGTACAAATGTGCCTGACACAGTTATTGAAAGACAATAACTGATCCAGATGACTTCCATTAGTTGGTCACTGACTTTCTTATGTAGGCAATTTCTTTTTGTCTCTTTCTGATTCATTTTTCCTTCTCTCTTCCCTTAATTATTCACACCCTGTTCAGGTATCAGTTCATGCTCGAGCTATGATACTGACACGTCCCCAGGCCTTCCCCTTTAGCCCACCCACACCTGAACAGTTTAAGACTTCAAAAGGCAAGGTTTTCCAGAGAAATGAGTCCTAATCTAACTCAGCTAAAATCATCAGCCTGCCTCCCTCAGCCTTGGAAGGTGCCCAGAGTTCAGAGCAACAACCAAGGCCCCAAGACTGGACAAGGGCAGACAGCCCCTACCGCAGGGTCAAGGCTGTGCACCATCTCACTGCAGTGGAGATGCACTTGACTCCTTCTGGACTTCTCCATACCCACAGGTTCTGCCCATAAGACTGGACTGTACTTAGCTCTATCTATGCTACAACATCCTTCTAGTTTAATACCCTTGTTCCTCAAAGTTATCGTCCGCAGCACGAGGAGTACCTCCGGCCCTACCTAGGGCATTGTAAGAAGGTCCCTAGCGGGTGTGCGTGCATGCACGTTTCCGTTTGTCCTTATTGCCCCCAACAAGAAGCTTCAACTTGATTACACTACTAGTTTAATACACATTCCAATTCTGCCTCTGTGCCTTTCTTTATAGGCTCTTAACTGGAGTAGCTTCTCTTTTCCTCCAAACAGATCAATCCTGCCTGACCCAGCTCAGGTTTCCATCCTCCCCACAGAGCTTTCTCTAAGACAAGGGTTCATACTGAGCTTAATTCTTAACTTCAGCCTTAGTCACTCCCGCCACTCACTGCAATTACAGGCTCCTGTATGTGAAATGTTGAGCGTTTTGGCTTGCTTCCTTTCACACCTTGCGCCTGGAAGGCAGACGCCACGGCTCATTTCATGTTTGGACCCTTGTTCTCCACGGGGCTCAAGCTTAGTAAACGCCCCAATAAATACTCATTGGTGGACTAATGTCAGTACCTTCGGAGATACTTTGTTCTAGGAAAACCAGACACGCTCTCGACCTGTGACACTCCTGCAGGGTCAATTTAGAAACACTGTGGTTCTTGAGAAAGTATGACCATGAATAAAGCCATGTGAGTCATAGAATTAAGTCATTTTTGCTAGATCTGGATACCACAAACTAAAAATATTTTTTAAACTAAAAATATTACCTCTGGATTTTCACTTAAATATATTTGCTTAGAAATGTTGTTTATTGTACAGATCCACTGTAAGAGAAAAAAAAGAAAATGTGATTAATACTTCTTTCCTACACATTATTTCCTCCAATATTGAGCTAAAGCTGAAGTTTTATTAAAAATAACATTGGTTCTTCCTTAAGAGGAAAATGCCTTTCCATATATACATGCATGTATAAATGCATGAGATTATAAGATATTGATCTGTTCATTTAAATTTTTTAATTATACAAGGAAATAAAAAATATGAAATAACATCAAACTAATTTAATAGTATGTACCAATCTTTCCCATCAAACAAGGCAGTCTAGTTTATGAATCTCCTAATAAACATCAGTTCAAAAAAGAGTGAACTACAGTCCAAGGGAATATGCTGTTATCAAAAGTTTATCAGTAATTAACATAGAAATCCGCCCTTTCTGCCTCTCTCCAGGTCAGCCTCACACTGAGTTAAACTGGTTTGTCTGGTGAGCCCTGTGGCCACAGACATCAGAAACCAGGCTCGGTACCAACTCTTTCCTACAAGATTATCCTTTACCAGAATATTTACGATGCCAGGTAAACTAGCTCAGACTCAAACTACAGTGTACTTTTAAGGAGAGACTATTTCTCAGGACAGTTTTGAAGTGTCAGTGCTTACCTTCCATATTTGGTATATTAGAAGTAAAAATGGAGCCCAAAATAACAGGGTTGTGAGGAAGAACAGAGACTCCCAAATTTTAGTTTTCCTGTTTTTCATTTCCCCAAGGGTTTAGGCTGTGGCTGCTTCCTGCCATGCTGCACGCCGTAATGCCCCAAGCACCGCCCGCAGAGGGGCGTGAGAGACGGGGAAGTCACACTGCCGTCTCATGACCCTAAGAGCCTGCCAGAAAGCACCAGTCACAAGGTCACTCTGAAGCTGAGCCCTGGCAACAGCAGAGGTGATTTCTAAGTACCCTCCAGTTGTAAAATGCTGTGAGAAACCTGAGAACACGGTCTTGACGAGATTTTCCCACAAACACATTCATGTTTTACAATAAAGAATATTTTTAATACAAAGACATTTAACTAGGTAACATTTTACCTCTTCGTGGTCCTTTTTACTCTCTGCTTGCAAAATTGAAGATCTGGGGGAGGCGAAAAGAAAGAAAATGTCTGACCCTCAACTTTCTATAAAAATACATAGAATACAGTGAGAGGACTTTTTTTAAAGTCTCCAAAACTACGGTGTTGTTAGGTGCTGCGGCTGATTTTGACTCCTGGTGAGCCCAGGTCGGAGAAGAACTGACAGGTCCACATAAAACCAGACCACCCAGGCTTCAGCACTCAGATTTCAACAGCTCGGCCTCTGGAACCTCGTCAAGATGGACCAGCGCATGAGTGGTGTCCGTCCTCAGAAGGCAGACCGTGACACAGCTGAGTGCGGCTAGGACAATGCATCACACCTCTCTGACGCGTTGGGTGCTTATTTCAAATTTAAATCAGTGACCACAACAGGAAACACTACCGCTAACTCATTAGGGCTTATTCTTTCTTTCACAGGATGAAGTTTTAAATTCCAACACATAGTAATCACCGACAGACATATTTAGCTTTTCTCCAGAAAAATTTCAAAAGGAAAAAACAACTTTTACTAATTTGCACCATTCCAAGAATGTGAAATCATATTAAACATTAGCACAAAAACTAAACATCAAAATGCTAATACTTACAGATACATAATTTAACAATTTCATCATTTTAGATATTTCCAGTTCCTGACTTGGTATTTGACAAGGAAACTGGGCTTGCAGAAGAAATATAAAATTAGACCGCAGTTTTGAAAAGCTAGTGAGATTGTAAACAATCTACAGAAACACAGGAAAAGAACAATTTTACATACTGAGTGCTCCTGAATTTTAAGAAATGTCAAAAATCAAAGCCAGCGTTTTAATTAATTGGATAAAATTTACAGATAGCCCAAACATTCACCAGTAGGAAAATGTTTAAATAATGTGTATCTTTAAATGGATTATAATGTAGCTGTATGAAATGTTTTTAATAAGTGGGTGCAGATCCAAACTATAGACACACTTTCACCAATGATTTTTTTAAACGTACTTAGGTTGGGGACCCAGGCAAAGGGTCATAAAACACGGGGATTGAATGCTAGATCTATGGGGCAATGGCATGCTCCAAAGGCCACACCAGAGTGAGAGCCGATGCAGACATTCCACTCGGTGAGCTGGACTCTACCTGTAACCTCCGGACTTAGGACTGACAATTCATGGTGTTTCAGAAGCAGAAGACAGCTAGCTGTACCACAAGTACTGAACTGTCCTTAGGCAGACAATCACGGAATTACTGTACCAACGCCCCCTATGCTGGAATAAGATAGATATTACTCGGGCAAACCTGCGACTGACATTCTCAGTGAATACTGTTCTAAGTTTCCCCTGACAATCGACTCCCATTGTTTGTGTAAATAGCATCCCTGAAAAGAATTATCCTGTACAATTTGAATAATTCAGGTATTGCGATATGAAGTTATGCTACTTCCCTCTTTCATCTGTGCTTTAAACATTAGTACCAGGGCCATCAATGACATCGTGTGTGGAAGATCTTCATGCTCCAGGGAGAAGATCGATCAGACTCTCTACCATAAATTAACAAGGAAGTTTCTAAAGGGAGCCAAAGGCAAATTAAAAAAAAAAAAAAAAAGATCGGGAATGGGTTTGGGGTTTGCACTGAATCCCAGCTCCAACTGAAGAACAACTCGTTCTTACATCCTGGCCCTGCTTGATACTGGTCTTCAGGAAGGGAGCACAGATATGGGTGCTATGGCAAAGTGTGGGGAAGGCATTAGAAGGTGCTCAGCTATCAGCTAACACAGCACCCAGGGTCTGAAAGGCCTGTTTCCAAACAAGCAGCCATCTAACTGAGCTGTCAACTAAAAAGCACTCCAACATCAGTGACCAACTGAAGAAGGAAAAAGTATCAGAGCCCAAACAGTGAGACTCTGGTATGCAGAAGGCCGTGGATGACAGTGTGAGCCCGTGATACGTGTGTGAGATCTACACAGGAAATCAGCCTCTGGAACCGAGGGATGGGAATAACTGGTTAGAAAACAGTGCACTGGAGAGAGGACTACAGGAGATCAAACTGATAAACTCGACTATAACAGTTAAAACCTTGTCAGTTGATTCCCTCCACACGTGTTGGACCTCGTCTGATTTTCAGCATTTTCGGTTTGGTTTTTTTCTTCATGTGAAACCCAGTTTCCCCCACCCCCCCTGATGCCTGGTTATATTCTTCTATGCTTTAAAAATAAATAAATCTAGGGGATTCTGGAAAATAGTGGCATAAACAAAGCATCATTCCAACATTTCCCCACATATACATCAAGAAATGTAATAAGGAAACAATGTTTGGTTTTAAGGGACCTGAATTTGGAAGCAGAGGAAACCAGTTGGGAACTACAGAGGCAAGAATCCACAAATCACAGAGTCACACAGGTAGGAAAACACTTCTCCCACTGCCCACCATGCCCACCCTGCCAAACCACTCAGGCTGCCAGCTGCTGCTGAGGCTGTAGCCCCAGAAGAGAGAGCCTGCTTCCCTATCTCAACACCTGCCTATACAGACAAGACCCCAAGCTTCTGCCCTAAAAATCAACATGACAGGTCTCCCTGGGAGCCTCTATGGAAAACTAACTCTCTGCCTGCCCTTGTGCATACACCACAGCTCAGGTCTCTGAAACTAACAGCACAGGCCTTCCAGGGAGTTAGTTCAAGTCACGCTGCTTCCCCTTTCAGTCAGTGCTGAGGACTGATAACTGAGGCGTCTGCAGGCTAAGAAGCAGGCATCTTCAGTGGAGGCTCTTCCCACAGCCAACATACTCCAGGGAGGGCTCTGAGAGCAACATGGCAGACCTCCCTAGAGGCTGCGTGTCGAGAAACAACCCTTCCCACACACAAACAGTCACCTGGAAGCCTGCTGTGAATTGCAGCAGCAGGTTGCTGTAGTGGAAGCTGCTCTTAACTCTACTTGCCTCCCTGCACATCCAATATCTGGCCTCTGAAGCCTTTTGGACAAACCTCCCTACGGGTCAGTTAGAGTTGGTATGCCCCCACTTCCAGGTGGTGCCGAGGATTGCGGACTGAGACTCCGGCGTGCTAGCACGGGGCATGCTGCATGGAGGCTACCCTCAGCCAACATACTAGGAGTAGGATCTGACAACATGACAGAACTCCGGGGCTCTTCTCAGCGGGTGACCACCATTGCCAACCCAAACTATCAGCTGCTGAACTGCTATGGACCCTTACAGTAGATTCCACAGTGGAGAGGAGGTGGGCCGCCTAAATGAAGACTGCTCCCCCACCCAGCACAGGACCCCTGGGGTTCGAAAACCAACAGGAAAGTCCTCCCAGCGGCCCTCCTGAGGAATGCCAGCCCCTTTCCCCCTTCCTGAAATGAAGAAAGGGTGCCTGCATTTCCCCTGAAAGCCAGCACAGAGAGTGGCAACTCCGCAGAGCAGGGAAGAAAATCTTGGGCAAAATCAGAGAGCAACAGCTAGCCATGAAGGGAAAATGCTGGGTATATTTTCTGATGAAAAATCTGACTGCAAAACCCAAGAAAGGACGGGAGTCATTCCCACGGGGAAGGCAGACAGGCGGGTTCGTAGTGCCCACTGGTGGACTGGCAGACCACAGTTGTGTGTCGGGCAGAGAGGGAAAGTTTAAAAATGAGATCTGGAACTTTGACATTCCAGTTAAGCAAGGGAGGGAAAGAAGTTATCACAGGGGGAAAAGGAAATGGAAAGCCAAGAAGAAAGGCTCAGCCCACCTAAGAACTTCCTGTCATAAACAAACCAGTGCTGCCTCACAGCGACCCACTGTGGGGTGCCAAGTGTGACCTGCTGACAACTGCAGAAAGTCCAGTGCTGCTCCCAGGAGCTGCTGGTGGTTTGGAACTACTGACTATGCAGAAAGCAGCCAAGGCACAAATTCATCGAATACTGGAGAAAACTAAACTTGACCGAGTGAGAAAGCAGCACCTCTAGGGATGGGCACATACCGAGAGGAGAAGAAAACAACACGAAACAGGATAAATTAACTAGGGAAAACAGACGACAAACTCAAAGAAGGAAAATAACGCAAAATCAAAATGAGGAACTAAAGGAAGAGCTACTAGAACCGAAAGGGACAATAGCTGAAATGAGAAACGGGACACAATTACGCAGAGGAAAAGCTCAACAAATTCGAGGGTAAGATTAAAAACACAGATGCGTAAGAGCAGTAAGCAACAAGACTCATGTGCATGTAGAAACTGTTGTATTGGTCTGTGTTTGCTGTGTATATTCTCAACAGCAGAGCAAAGAAAACTTAGGAAAAATGAAATTCTAAATGTTACTTTTTGGATTTCTATTTAATATAAAGGTAACAGAAGTTTTTGAAATGGCACAATAAACATGAATGGACTAAATAATTAATTTGATCAGAAACATTTGATTAACATTTTAAAGTAACACTATTTATTACCTATGTGCTAGGCATATTGCATACATTAGATTCCTGCTCTTAATAACCTACAAGTAGGAATTATGACCACCCTACCTACCCCCCCACCCCCATCCCCATGCATATTACATGTAAAGGATTGGAGGTCAAGGGGCAAAGTACCTTATCCACTGACACACATTAAGTACACCAAATACCAAACTCACTGCCACTAAGTCCAGGCCAATTCATAGCAACCCTACAAGAGGGACAGAATTGTCCCTGTGGGTTTCAGAGGCTGCCTCATTAAGGGAGCAGAAAGTGGGTGCTTTCAAACTGCTGATCTTGGGGGTCAGCAGCCCAACATATAACCACTATATCACCAGGACTCCAGAATATGAATTTTCCGGCTCTTTCCACTAACCCATGCTACATTGCCCATATCAGGTAGGATTTTCAGTGACATTCTCTACACATGAAATCGGATGTCTTAAGCAGAAAACCAGGTCAAAGACCTTACTTTGTCAGTCTTAAAATATGAAGAAACCATTTACCCAGGTCATAAAGGAAAATTCAACTCATTTCTACCAAATTAAAAAGGAAAAAACTATCTTAATATATAGTATGCTTAAACTTTTAAATTTTGAAAGGAATTTTCATATTATTGTATTTCTGTATTACTATTTATTACTAATAGTAGAAAGAAATACTAACTTTTTTCCATCAAAAGAGGTGATCTGAAAACAGTATCGCCTGTCTTCACAATCCACAGCCATCACCGAGCAGTTGTCTATGTCCATGGCCAGGCCACCTGCCACATCCCCTCGGGCCTGACTCATTAAGTTCCCACCTTGTGTGAAGTAGAACTGTCTGTCCCAGGTCGATGACACCAAGCCTGTTTTACTAGATGAAACAAGCACATTTTCACTTTTTAATGACTGCACATCTGGCATCTCATCAGCAGCCCGTCCAAAAAATTGAACGTACTGCAAAAAGAACAGCTTGGAAAAAGAACCAGGCAGAACAGAGAAGTATCCGTTTTTCAGCCTCTAAAGTACATTCATGCAGCTTGGCTTACTCATTTGTGAATACACTTTAAACACAAGGCCTGAGAGTATCACACTTTGTTATATTAGTGTCCTATAAAATACAAGTTTACAGTTCAACCACCAAAGGAATATATTCAAAAGCAAAGATTTTATTTTAAATTTAAAACAACTTATAGCTACCATGCTTGACGATACCAAGTAAAAACAGAAATTTGGCTTTATCTGATAATGTAATTACAAATATTTTCAAGTATGAGAAATGGTATTTAATTGCATTACCATCTTTTATTTTTAATGGCTTTACTGGTGTGTCGGGGTTTTCCGGAAAAAAACCAGAAAACCTGCTAGACAAATTCTGAAAGAGCTGTAACACTTGCATTACCATCTTAATGACATATGTAAACTATTCTTTCATAATCCTAAATTATTCAATAGGTATCTAAGTAGAACTTTACTTGTAAAAATAATCATGTATTTCACTTCATCTGTCATAAAGTTCACATAAATATTAACACCACTAAAAAGGTCCAATGTTTGGTGAAATCAAAACAATTAGGCAGACACCATCAAGTGCGTATTACATTCCTTAGCTTCTATATAATATATAAAAATGGAGATAATTTTCTTACTTTCTAGCATTCAAGTACCCAGCCTTTCGGGTTAAGTTTCGATTAACAGGGAATTTGGTGGGATCTGGGTCAGGTATATACAACGGGTCACTAGCTACTTCCAAGTCCTCAATGGTCTGCTGCATGGTCTCCACATCGCTGGCCATCTCCCTGCGAACACTAACACAAAAACAATTACTCACAGCTGACCACAAGGGAGACAGCAGTTCTCCTTGCCGTCACTTTCATGTATGTATTTGTATTACACCTATTTCCACAAAGAAGGAAGCAGTGGTATAGGTGGCTAGGGCAAAAGGAACACATTTTAAAATAGCTTCACATTTTATTTGAATTTAAATATTTTGAAAATTCCAAGTTCAATAACTAATGGTGGACTTTCAATTTTCAAATTGATCTCTTTTGTGTGCCTTTAGAACAGCAATCATGCTAATCTCCATGCATGTTTCAGACTAACCACCTCATGCGCAGACTTTTGAGCCTGATTAGAACTGCTTTATCCTCCCACTATTCACTACACCCTGGTGGTGCGGTGGTTACTCGGTAGGCTGCGAGCTGCTAGTTAGGCAGTTCAAAACCAGCAGCCGCTCAGGAGGAGAAAGACGGGCTTTCTGCTTCCATAACTAGTATCTCAGAAACTCACAGGGGCAGTCCTATCCCATCTTAGTGCCACCATGAGTCAGTGTTGACTCTGGTAGTGAGTGTCTTCTCAGTCACCATTCACAACTTGGAGAGCAAGGAGCACTTAACTAATTTCTCACCAGTACTCACAGTATTCATTTTTAAAATAAATTCACTGTGGAAAAGCGCCACTATGAGTCTTACAGTTTTAGGCATGAAACATAATTTCTGATCAATAAAATAAACATCAAAATTGACAATGTTGTGACATTCAAGGTTTGTGTTCTGTGGAAAAGTTGAAAAATCTAAAAGCATCCATGAAAGCATTCAAGAAACGTTCTATGGCAGGAAAAACAGTTCCTCGGGAAACTAATGATAAAACATATTTTAGACCGTAGCATTTAGCTGTTAATTTGTCATGCATGTAATTTAATCTTAAATTTTAAGAAAGAGAACACTTACTTCTGTACACTTGTTCCAATATTAGTTAAAAAGTCTTCCAGGTGTTCATTGAGATTTTCAGAGCCCATCTTAAAGAAACTTATCTGCGGCAGGAGAGCAGTGAACAACACAAAGACAAAAATGCAAAAAGTCATTCACATAATTTCTAAGGTACAATACAGTTAAGCTGAAAAACGGAAGGATCTATTGAAAAACGTTTGCCATTACAATGACTCCTACTGGTCAGGGCACCACTGAGCGAGCGAGATTTCATTGTCATTGCATCAGCATTAACTCAATAGCAGTGATCTGGGTTCTCGTTTGGTATATCTTATTTTATCTTTTGAATGAATACATGCATATGATACTTTCTTAACTGGTGAATAAATTTTTAAGTATTTCAAAGTAAATCATATACATCAACTGTTTCATGTTTACTACAAAGATAAATAGGTTCTATCTCTAAGGACTATCTGAAGGAATTTTTAACTTTACCTCAATTACTAAAGGATTGACACATATTGTTTTCTATTACCCAAACTGTCATTTCCTAGCCTCCTCCCTGTGGTGTGTCCCTCGAGGCATTTTGGAATTGAACTCTGAGTTTTACTCAGGGACTTTGTAAGGATCACGGTGGACCCAAACTTGGTCATGCGCCTTCAAATCTAGTATGAAGCGAGAGTGAGTGGAAGCGCCACCTGTGGGTGCAGGTCTCGGATTGTACTCAGCTCCCTGCTCCCTGTGCCCACTGGCGATGGGCAACGTCTAAACACAGCGCTAAGTGGTTTCAACTGTCCTCAAGTAGTTGAAATCTTCATTTTCAATGACAACGTGCTCCTCAACTTCCTTAACACAGTAATTGGATATCATTTTTTTAGATCCCCGTTTAAAGCACAGACACAAATGAGCGTCGTATACAAGTAGCAAACTTGGGAAGGTTCTTAGGGCAGCGGTCGTCTGAATTTAGTAGTCACCTGTGCTTGCATGTACCCAAGCAGAGGCTCCAGCAGTGCTATTTTCTTCTTGTACTGAAGAGTGTTTAATGCACAAAAATAATGCATCATGGTCTGGTGCTGCTTTTTTCTGGAAGTGTACACATCTTCAGTTAATTCGTATTTCATCTTTGGACAAAAAAGAAAAATTCTATTATGTAAATGACTTTGGGGAAGAGGTTATCGAAGAAAAAGGTTAGTCACCAACAATTGTGCAAAACCTGAACCTATTCTGCAACATCAGAAACCCTTCAATATAGGGATAGATGTTCCTCCTGTCCAAGCAGTGCAGGCCCAGTATAGGGATGTCTGAACAAGCAAGCAAGAAGTCCTGGCAGCAGAGTATGGTCAGCAACGGGCTGCTAACCGCACAGTTCGAGCCTGCCCGACAATGAGACAGCCTGCTCTGGTAAACATGGCATCTCGGGAACACCACGGAGCAGCTCTGCCCCATGCTGTACGGCTGCTGAGTGACAGTCCACACAACGGCAGTCCAAGAGAAGGCTCACAGATTTTCCCTGACTTACAATGCTGCGCGTGCAGCCAGTGAAGGTGACTGTGATTTTGTTGTGAAGAGCAGTTGATTCAACCAGAAGGGCACATTTACGTAACATTAAAGGGCAAGTCCTTCTTGTCCTGAAGTTGGACTATTATAACCTGGGGACTTACTATATTACCATCAACTAACCCACTGAAAAACGTAAATTAGAAGCAAAACCCAAAATTTTACACACAACTAAGAGTGGTACAATAATGAAACTAAGCATGGCAGAGGAAACTACTATAGGGAAAGGTAGATGGCCATTTGGTACCAGCTCAGCCATGTCTCTGACCTTCATCAGTCAAGTCACCTCATACTACCCTCTCCTCTGCCTCTCTCGCTACCACACTCTTACACTTACGTTCTTGTACCCACTACTAACATGTGTGTGCCCAGAATTCATTTATTCACATGGCAAGTTTATCGTGTCCCTATTATGGAAAATAGAGCTAGCACTCTCCTGCTCTCCCTTTACATGTGACTATCCATGCACATGCTTTACCGTGCAGTGTGCATCTCCATCGTGCGTGTGTATAAGTGCTGAAACCGCGCACGGGATTTTCCCACAAAACCTGATCCTCTACCGCTTCCAACTTCTCCTAATTGTCGCGCAGCATTCACCAGTTAAAACATATACCTACTGTCTCATTTCCCATTCCTTCTCCCACACTGAGGTTTTGTCAATTCTACTTAAAAAGCGGTATCTTTAAAAACATTCCTGCCTTTCCACTCCCAGCAACCACTTTAGCTTAGCCCACAGCTTCCCAAACTTATTTGGCCTACCTCCCCTTTTAGAAAAAAACTGCTCAGCGCCGCTGGCAATTCGAACTTTTGTTGACCCAGAGTAAAGTGTAGGTATCTGCTTTGGCAGTGCCCCACGCCCACCCCCCTTGGAGTCTCTGGCAGCGAGTCTGTTTGGATTCTTCCAGAACCTCCCAGGGGGCTATGCATCACTGGCTTAGATTTCATTTGACTTTGCAAACTATTCCAATAGTTTGGACTGAACATCTTCTAGTCTGTGCCCTTCACATTTCCATTTCTGGGACTTCGTATTTTTTTGTTGTTGTTCTTTACACAATTGTTTTTATTTTTTGCCTCCTTAGAATCTTTTGAAGTCTGCTTACTCTCTCTAAAATCAATTTCAAAGTCACTAACATAGTCATATCGCCTCAAACTACTTTTTCCTGGTCATCCTCTCCATCACTTCCAAATACACCTGTGCTGCAGAGACTATAAAATGATTCTCCTTCCACCATTCTAATATTGTCAGTATTGAAAACTTCCCGCACTTTTTATTGTGAATTAGGTGCAGGTTTCAAATAATCATTTTTGTACTCAACGAGTAAACAAACTCCCTAATCCCGTACCTTTCCTCCCTACTTTTCCATCCCAATTTTGAATTGGAGAAAGCAAATTATCTTCTCCTTGAATGTTGGAGATAAAATAATATGTATAGAAATTTTATAGCATATACGTAGCATATTGCTTTTATCTGCTAAAAATATGGCATATTTTTCCTATTTAAAAAAGCTTCCTATAAGTCAGATACTTTCATGCATTATCTCATTTCATCTTTATAATCACTGACGGTATCTGATAGGGAGATGGGGCTTGAGGCTAAGTGAGTAGCTGCGTGGCCTCATGGCGAGAATTGGCGGCACTGCAACTTACCCACGGGCAGTCTGGCTCCGTAGTCAGTAGCCTACACCATGATGCTCCTGGGACTCTACCACGAGCTTCGACAAATACAGTTTTTCTTCTAGCAAGACTCTGCCCCAATCCCAAACTGGTGACTTCCATTCTTCCTTTCAGATGTCCTGCAAATGTCACCTCCACAAAGGAAGCCTTTTCCCCAGTTCACCAATAAAAGCCACCTGCTACCCTGTGTGCTCAGCACTTTGTAAAGACAGCTACTACTGCACTGAACTCACACGGAATCCCTGCCTTCTCTTCCGCCAAGCACCTGGCACTGGCCACGCACATGTCTGCCTTCACAGGACGCCTTCAATCAGGCTTGTTCCCCGTGGCACCGAACATGCTGCTTTACTGATCGAAAACTACGTCTTTAATGCAATGAAATCGATGAAAGGCTTTTTAAAAAAAAAAAAGACTGAAACCGTCAGAGGTATTGTCAAATGTTCCAAACTTTACACCTAGGACTTGTCACTCCTTCTCTGAGGCAAAGCAACAAAGTCATGCAGGCTTTAAAATGCATGGATCGGGACCATTAGATGATCAGTGAACTAAAATCAGAAATGGAAGAGGTCATTTGGAAAACAAGCTTATCTAAAAGAGAAATACTGCAACTAAGTCTAAAATACTCTCGACCTCCCAGACCGAGGACAGACCTCTGGCTCTGAAGTCCATGTGGCGTCAATCCTGTCCTGAGTCACAGTAGCTAGTGCACAGCAAGCCCTGCCCGTGCATGGAGCCCCACAAGAGGAGGGCCTGGCCAGCAGATGCAACCACAGCTGCAGACAAGCCCGGCCAGAGATGCCCTTCCTCACAGACACCCAGTCAAACCTTGCCTTGAGGCTCTGGATCTAGAGGGATGATTATGAGGAGAACCCAGGTGAACTCCTTATTCTGTTCTTTGATCTTTACTTGAAGACATTTCTCCTCAAATACAAGGTAGTAGTTCTAGACCTGACTATGAACAAATATCAAAAAACATACATTCTCTGTACATGAGGAAGGCTTCCTAACAAAATTTCACTGAATTATGTATGCAACAATTTAGCTTTATGGTTACTGTGTCTCCAAAGACATTTCTTCATACATATGTGAGAAAATAAAACCAGTACACATGCCTTGTTACCAAAATACACAGCAAAAGAGGACATGTCAAGAGTTGAGATGAATTACGCATTCTAATAGTCATGTTTACATCTATTAATTATAGCCACAGAAAAATGTTGTTTCAAGAAACCAAGAATGATCTATTTATATTCCACTGGATCTCAGAAAGGCTTTAAACAGCTAGAAGGGAGAATAAATTAAGAGTAATCTAGCAAAGGCATTACTAGTTACTAATGTTAAGGAGGACAAGCGACACCACCTAGTGAAAGAGGCCCTCACTGCAGTACTGAAGGAGTAAATACGAGTCACACCTTGTCATTTTCTCTTTTTTTGGACAATCGGCTGTATCTGTTAATCGCAGCATCATGATCTGGAAAAGAAAACTGATGGTTAAAAACAAGCCTCTGTGAAATTTAAAAGCCTTCAACTGTCTTCACATTTCTACTGTTTCTGAAAAGGGAGTAAAACAGGCTGAGAACTTCCTCCTACAATCCCTCCATCCACATGTTCTCCAGAGCCAGTTTTCCCCTGCATTTAGCTTGTATTTATCAACAGAAAGGTATAAAAATGAAAAACACATTGGTACAGGGACACTATAACCATTAAAAATTTGTATTTTATTACTTTTTAAAGTTTTTAACAAAGTAATAGCAAAGGCTCATTAAAGAGAATGTCAAGTGTATAGAAAAATAAAGAACTGGAGACAAACTGCACCACCTTCTTGGACCTAAAAAGATAGTAAGCCAAAGACTGATTTAACTTCCGTTTACATTTTCTTGTAATGCAAGCAGTTCAATTTAAGTAACAACATTGATTTAAGTACATTCATTCTTCTCTATTGGTGAGCTAACCAATATTTACATAGATACATGCATTTTTATAAGAAAGAAGTATGCCAAAATAAAGCAGTGTGCCACGTGTTCAGAGCTTACCGTTACTAGCAATTTGAAACACTTCCTTTAATGTCAGTATTTCTGAAAGATTGAAAACATCATTTTAGTTTATCATATTTATGAACTATTCTTCTTAAATTGTTTAGAAAACTAATTACAGATAAAGCCATAATTAAACCCCCAAATAATATTCCACACGTCCAAGGTGGAATTTATTGTTAGTATTCTCCAAACTAGTCCACAGAATATTATCATTAACAACCCTGCACCACCACAAAATACATCTGCCATCAACTGGGAGTGCAACATCACAACAAGCACACAAATCTACTGGGACTGCTAAACTATGCAACCACTGGTGTCAGGGTCCAACGAATTAATTCATTTTCATACATAACTCAGTAAGTTAAAAACGGTATTAGGAAGGAAAAGAAAGAAGAGAAACATTTTGTTAATATGGTTATGAATCTATTTCTTGACCTTGGAAATGACCACTCCTGAAACTCATCCTGTAAACTCCTCCTCCTTATGACATGTGCATCGTTAACTCTTATGTCAGTCTGATCGCCTTGCTCTAAGCCCCAAGCTGCACCACATTCTCTACTGTAGAGAATGGCCCCATTTATATGTGCACCCGTCGCCCTCGTGGGCTTTCTCAAAGGAAAAATCATCTTTTTCATATCAGTATTCTTCATGTCTAGTTTGACACCTAGCGAGTGGTCCTAGCAATGTTTGGTGTCTGATGAAAGCTAAGGGGTTGGAAGCAGTAGTCAGAAAGGGGAGTGGGAAAGAGTAACACACACTTGTAAGGCCTGATGTTCGAAGAGCTGATGAAAGTAAACGTAAGCGTGACACTTCAATACCTTTCAGATCTCTTTCCTTAAACTGAGTAATGGGGAACATCATGGCATCAGCAAGCTGGGTTGAAAGTACAGCATGACAAGAGCTGAGCTAGTAAGAAAAGACCAAAAAGGTCAAGTAACTAACTACATACAGAGACATTAAACCGCTGTTACACACATTAATACGACTCAGTAAACTAAGATACATTTTATATAAAAGAACACTATAATTACCAGCTATAGTACAAAGTATTTTATAATTAAAAAATCCACTTCCTCAAGTGTTGTTTTCTTAACATTGATCTACATAGGACAATATTTTCCTAATACTATTAAAATATTTCCAAAAATTACCTTTCCAATTAAAGGGAGCTCAAAAAGGATGGACTAGCTCCAGTTAGAGCTAAAGCCCTTGCTTCAACAGTACGAAACAGCACGGCACTGCCCATGCAGCCCTCCTCACACTCTGCTTCTGCTCCCCCTTGTTCCCATAGCTACTTTGGGAACTGGGGCTGTTTAAAGTGAAAGGACTAATAAGGGCTGAAGGTAAGATGCTGCCTCGTGGGAAAAGAAAGAAACTATGAAGTGGGCAGTTGGAGCTCACAGCCTCGCGGCTCTCCCCTTCCTGGATCAAGACACGTCCTACAAAGACGGCATGTTGCTGGGCTGAGTAGACAGCACACCTACAGGCATGCTCCTGAAACACAGTTTGTTTTCATGGAACAAGTCAAGTTCTGTGTTTACAATAGCCACCAAGATATAGAAATAAGGTCTTTATTTAATACTTTCTTACAATGGAACTTTGCTCATAAAATCACAGTCATAAATGTTCTCAATAAAAGCTAAAGGACCTGCGTGATTTAACAATAAGACCACTACTTGAAGGCAAATAAAACTAACACTGACCTCATCAATAACTTTTGAAAACTGTTGCAAAGTGGAGCTCATGACTTCATCATCACCCCCCAGTGGAAAACGCTGTCAAGTGAAGATACAGTTAAGTTCCAATGCGGTTGTACTTTTCAAGAATGAGATAGTACGATACAATTTACATTTTTAAATAACTTCAGAAAATTTTAAAAACTTTTGCTGAACACTAAACATGTCAGTTGAATAAGTAGCATAATCACTGCGTTATTCAACATTAAAATATTTGTTGAATAACCAATTAACATTGTATATTGACATGCACACAATCCCAGGAATTAAAAGATTTAATGTTCAGCTCCAGTTCCTCCAATAATCAGCTACATAATCTTTTACAGTCTTAAATTCTCCATTAGTAAAAGATGAGAGCAAATCAGACAATGTCTGTCTCTAAAATAATTTCTTGATATAAGTGTGCTGGTGAAATTTCAATGGCATTATCAAAATTACCCTCTGTAAATCCAGGAGGGCATAGGGATTCCTGATAAAAGAAATCATCTGTACACCGCATATTTTTTAATAGGCTTTTAAAACTTTCATACAAATTACCTGTTTTTCATATTCTTTTAGAAGTTTTGAAGTCAGGTGTGTGGCTGCACTTAGCTCATTCTACAAAAAAAAAAAAAAAAAGACTGGCAATCAAGTTAAGTTGAAGATGTCAGTTGACACTTGACGACCCCTGTGTGTACCTAGTTTCCAGGACGCGCTTTCCAGAAATAGATCACCAGGCCTTTCTTTCTAGATGCCTCACAATGGACTCATACCTCCAACTTTTCTGTTGGGAGCCGAGCACCACGCAGGGCCTCCAGAAGATGCCTAGGTCAGTCTTATTTGTTACCAATTAACGTACATACCGTTCACATGCTTCGCACCCGCAGTGAACAGGAGGAAGGGGAGAGCCCAAAAGCAGGCAGAGGAAACTCAAACCAGGGGAACTGCTCGGAGAACTCAGCTTTGTTCCCAGTCTTTTGGGGTTTTCTTTTTTTTGTGGGGATGGTGGTGGTGGTGGGAGGTGGGGTTGGGGTTGTTTGAGGCTAATAAAACCTATGTATTAAATAAAATATTTTTAAAGTCAGAAATAAACTGTATGTAACTTGAGCAAAATGATAAGATTCTATAAGAATAACTAGCTATCCCTTTCTCTGGAAGATGATCCTAGACAATGATAGGCATTTAATAGAATACAACCAGAATGTGGTCAATCTACTCATATCACATAACATTGCCATATTTAAACTTTTTAAAGCCCCCACATCCTCACCCCTAAGGATAGCTATAAGAAGTTACACTTTTTTACATACAATTTATCTCTTATCAGAAATCTAATCTTGAGAGACAAAGCAGAGGGAAGTAAAAATAAATGATCATAGTATCTTTCAGGTACCTAATGAAAATATGAATCTTTAGCACTTATACAATACTCGTGTGATTCAACTATGGAATGATATATTAGCTCCCATTAAAAAATAAAATGTAAGTAAATAAATAACGCAAAAAAAGTGTGAATCTAGAGAGAAGAGAAAATAAGGGGGGAAAATGAAGCTTATATACTTAATTAATCCCAAAGAAAATACATCACAGAGCTCAGGTTGCTCTTAAGGCTTATAATTAGGTTGTGTAAAGACAGCCTCAAACCTGCTCAACAAAACAATCAAGTGAGAACCTCCTCCAATTCATCTCCTCCCTGCTCCAAAGCTACAGCATCTAATGTTTACTACCCTGTTCTAACTAGACAGTAGCAGACTGCTTTCCAATCCTCAACGTAAAGAGGGAAAGTGCTCGGCAGGGGTTAAAAACATGGGAAGGGCAACGAGATTAAGTATTCAGGTGAATCTTAAGCCAAGAGTGATCACAGCCAGTGTGTTTCATTGAGAATGCCCTTACTTGTACCACTAAATTGCTATAACTTTTGCAATGCTACACTATACACTGGAGATAGAAATACGAGCTCTGCGCCACAAAATGCTTAATGTTCACTCACCCATTCAATAAATGTTTATTAACCATGAGCCCAGCATACGATAGACACTAGCCAACAAGACAGATCCTATCTCTGTCAGGGAGCTTAAAATAATGTTTTAAGCATAGAATTAAGCATTTAAATTTTTACCTGCGCATCATAAATCCGATGCATGGCTTGATACAGTTGGTTCATATAGTTAGAAATAGCTGCAGCATCTTCTTCAAATACACCCAATAAAGACCTTGTCTGTATAAATTAAAAGCAATACATTTATCTTACTCATTATACATGAAAACAGAAAAAACAAGACCTTTTTTTCCTAAATCAAAAATCCTAGGATTTTTAGAGGTTAAGTCTGCATATTCATCTATTTTCTTTTTCACTGGCTGTTTTTGTTGTTGCTTTGTAACTTAGGAGCCTCCATGCCTTACAGAGTAAAACACCTCGAGAGGGTTTGCATGGCGGTGATCTTTCTGGAAAGAAGCCCTGTGGCACAGTGTTAAGCACTCAGCTGCTCATACAATGGCCAATGGTCCACACCCAGTAGCCACTCCCATGGAGAAAGAGTGGCAATCTGCTCCCATAGCAGGACTGCCTGGGAAACCCATTGTCACCATCAGCAAGAAACAACTTGTGGAGAATCAACTTGTCGGCAGTGAGTCTGGATTGTTTGGATGATCTTTACAGAAGCGGAGGTCAGACCCTTTCTTCTGCAGTGCTGCTGGGAGGGTCTCAGCCACCAATCGCTTTGGTAACCAGTTGAGGGCAAAATTTTTATGTAATCCTGGGACTTTTTTAAAAAAATAATTAATACCCAGAAGTTAGTGTTTTTTGCTCTTAGTTTCACTTCATTAAAGTCATAATGAAGTCATAAACAACTACGTCATAAACATTTTAGAAGGAACAATAAAGGGATATTGTCATGAGCTAAAAATTACATAATTAAACTAAGAACAAATCAACAAAAACATTCAACAGATAAAACTATATATAGTATGTAAATGTTTTATTTCAGAATAACTTATCAATATTGGCCATGATACTAGCTTTACATACCAAACCTGTTTCAGTCTTTTAGGCTAAGAAGCACCTTTGACATAGTTAATCAATATAACCTTTTATGTAAATGACTAATTTATTTCAGTGGAATTACCCATGGGGAGGGGGGCTATGAACAAAATTAAGTGTCAAATTCTTCTGAAGAATGACCCTATGAACCAGTGGAGAGGTCTGAGGGCTGGTCCTAATCCCAACTATGTGGACACCTGCCCCTCCCCTCAGAGGAATTTATTTCAGCTGCACTGAATCTGGAGCTCTGGGAGAGGGACATGTCTGATCCGAGCACACAGGAGCAGATGAAGGGGGAGCAGGAGAGAGTGGAGCACATCCTGGCACACCAGGCCCTGAGGATGATGTTCCCAATTAGAGAAGCCAGTCCACATAGAGGACTACCTGACCAGCCCCACTATGAGACATGACACCCCTCACTGACTCATAACCCTACAGGGGACAACACCGGAGACACAGTGTGGGAATTGCACCCAACCTGATCCCACCACACCGAGGCAAAACACTAAGGGGGTGCAACAGAACAGCAAGGCAACAGAGCGTCAAGGTCCCCAGGGAATGCTGAAGGTGGACTTTGGGGCCAAGACATGATGCCCCAACAGACTGGACTGGAAAACATTCCTAAAGGCCAAACGATTAAAAAAAGAAATAAAGAAATTTGTAAGGGTCTCTCCAAGTGGCTAGAAAAGATCCATGCTTGTACCTATTTTTAAAATGTGACTTGGCCCCAATAAAATGATTTTTAAACCCCCCCCCAAAAAAAGTGACTTAAAAAAATCCCTAAAGGCCAACAAACAGTCTTTGAAATAACTACAAGCTTTTCTTTCTTATTGTGTTTTGTTGGTCATTGACTTGTTTTGTTGTATATTGTTGCTTGGTTTTGCTGTTTTGTTTTTGTGCATGTAATCATCTCTGCAGGTCTGTCTAAATAAAATAGGCTGGATGCACAATCTGGAGGAGAAAACAATGGGAACTACAGTTGGGGGGGGGGGTGAACATGGGAGAGAGGGAGGTGGGGGAAAGGCAGTGGTGTTAACAAACCCAGGGAACAAAGGCACAACAAGTGATTCAAATCGGTGGTGAGGAGGGTATAGGAGGCCTGGTAGGGTGTGATCAAGGGTAAAGTAAAAAGAGGAATTACTGAAACTCAAATGAAGACTGAGCGTGATTGTGGGACAAGAGGAAAGTCAAAGGAAATAGAGGAAAGAGCTAGGAGGCAAAGGGCATTTATAGAGGTCTAGATAAAGACATGTATATATGTAAATATATTTATATATGAGGATGGGGAAATAGATCTATGTGATTATATTTATAGGTTTAGTATTAAGGTAGCAGATGGACATTGGGTCTCCACTCAAGTAGTTCCTCAATGCAAGAATACTTAGTTCTATTAAACTGGTATTCTATGATGCTCACCTTCCCAACACAATCGCTGAAGACAAAGTGGGGGGAAAAAAGCAAATGTGGTGAAGAAAGCTGATGGTGCCCAGCTATCAAAATATATAGCATCTGAGGTCTTAAAAGCTTGAGGGTAAACAAGCAGCCATCTAGCTCAGAAGCAACAAAGCCCACATGGAAGAACACACCAGCCTGTGTGATCACGAGGTGCTGAAGGGATCAGGTATCAAAGAACAAAAAGCCATATCACTGGGTGCACACCTCCATGATACGATCACTGAGGGCAAATGGGTGCATAAGCAAATGTGGCAAAGAAAGCTGATAGTGCCTGGCTATCAAAAGATAAAGTGTCTGAAGCCAGTCAAAGTGCGATGTAGCAACAATGAAACATACAACTTTCCTCTAGTTCCTAAATGCTCCCCCCCCCCACTATCATGATCCTAATTCTACCTTACAAATGGCTAGACCAGAGGATGTACAGTGGTACAGATAGGAACTGGAAACACAGGGAATCCAGGGCGGATGATACCTTCAGACCCAGTGGTAGGAATGGAGATACTGGGAGGGTGGAGGGAGGGTGGGTTGGAAAGGGGGAACCAATTACAAGGATCTACATATAGCCTCCTCCCTGGGGGACAGACAACAGAAAAGTGGGTGAAGGGAGACATTGGACAGTGCAAAATATGACAAAATAATAATTTGAAAATGATCAAGGATTCATGAGGGAGGGGGGAGGAGGGAGGGACTGAAAAAAATGAGGAGCTGATGCCAGGGGCTTAGGTGGAGAGCAAATGTTTTGAGAATGATGAGGGCAATGAAAGTACAAATGTGCTTTACACAATTGTTGCATGTATGGATTGTGATAAGAGTTGGATGAGCCCCTAATAAAACGATTAAGAAAGAAAGAAAGAAAAAGACAGATAGATAGATAGATAGATAGATAGATAGATAGATAGATAGATAGATAGATATAGTGACTGGGGTCTTAAAGGCTTGAAGATAAACAAGCAGCCATCTAGCTCAGAAGCAACAAAACCCACATGGAAGAAGCACACCAGCCTGTGCGATCACAAGGTGTCATAGGGATCGGGTATCAGGCATCATCAGAACAGCCCATTTGTAGGCCAAAGCACATTTGTAGGCCACTGGACATCCTCTTACAGAAGGGTCTCGGGGAGGAGACAGCCAGTCAGAGTGCGATGAAGCAACAATGAAACATACAACTTTCCTCTACTTCCTAAATGCTTCCTCCTCCTCCACTATCATGATCCCAAGTCTACCTTACAAATATGGCTAGACCAGAGGATGTAACTGGTACAGATAGGAACTGGAAACACAGGGAATCCAGGGCAGATGATCCCTTCAGGACCAATGGTGCAAGTGGAGATACCGGGAGGGTGGAGGGACTGTGGGGTAGAAAGGAGAAACTGATTACAAGGATCTATGTATAATCTCCCCTGTGGGACGGACAACAGAAAAGTGGGTGAAGGGAGACGTCGGACACTGCAAGATATGACAAATTAGTAATTTATAAATTATCAAGGGTTCATGAGGGAGGAAGGAGCGGAGAGGGAGGGAAAAATGAGTTGATGCCATAGGCTTAAGTGGAGGGCAAATGTTTTGAGAATGATGAGGGCAATGAATATATAAATGTGCTGTAGACAATTGATGTATGTATGGACTGTGATAAGAATTGTATGAGCCCCCAATAAAATGATTTAAAAAAAATAATGACCCTACTGGAACCCATCACAATGATCTACATATAACCCCCTCCCTTGGGGACGGACAACAGAAAAGTAGGTGAAGGGAGACATCGGTCAGCGTAAGACATGAAAAATAATAATTTATAAATTGTCAATGGCTCGTGAGGGAGGGAGAGGCAGATGAAAAAATGAGGAACTTATACCAAGGACTCAAGTAGAAAGAAAATGTTTTGAGAATGATGGCAAAAAATGTACAAATACAAAAAAAATGTACAAATGCGCCTGACACAATGGATGGATGGATTGTAATAAAGAGTTGTATGAGCTCCCATAAAATGACTTTGAAAAAAAAGAGTAACCTTACTGATTTAACCATGGGAGGGGGAATGTTCTAAAAAAATTGATGTGGGGGTGATTATACAATTCTCCTTGATACAATTGAAATGATTAAACTATTGAATTATATGATATATAAATTACTTGCCAAATAAAACTGTTGAAAAAAATGATAAAATAAAATATATTGGAACTAAAATTTTTTAAATGAAATAAAGTACTCTGAGTGGGGGGAAAAAATGACCCTACCAACCTAAGTTCAACATAATACCACAGTACCCCTCCTCAATATGGGCCTCTCTTCAGCCATCCTGAAGCAATGTTTGCAATGTAGTCAGTTAACATGGCCTCTCTAGCCACAGTTCTTTATGTGATGTCTCATAATTCTGGATATTGTGCTTGCAGTTAAGATCCCATTTTGGAGGGCATTCCTGTTTCAGAATTAAGGTGGGATTAATTCCTGACCTTATAAAGGGTATGAACTGAGTCACACCATCTTTAAGACTACTAGTGTTACAGCTCTTTTAGAATTTGTCCAGCAGGTTTTGTGTTTTTCCAGAAACTCCCCACCCCTACCCCCCCATACCAGTATTTTTAAAAAGACTACTTTACTGGAGGGTCTGGCTTATACCAGCCTTCATTTTCCTTAGGGTATGGTCAGCTAAGAGACACATTACAACTCCATCAAAACCATTCCTCAGTGTAGAAGAGCTATCTGGGACAGAGAGGAACCCCAGGACCATGGGAGAGCACTTCCCAGATCTGTGTGAAGTGGTACAGACCGCTGAGACCAGATGCACCAGAGACTGTGGACAGACTCAGGGGCAGCGCTGAGACTATGGGGCACCTTGGCCGAAGGCTACAGGACTGTAGAGCAGAGTAACAGGCAGGCTGGCGATGTGGCCTGTGGAGGCAAAGGCCAAGGTCCCACGTGGTTGAAACACTTGACGACTAGAAAGAAACATAGCTGCGGGCTGAGCAGCGGTGTTGCTGTGGACCAATGACTGTAGTTACCATTGGCCGACATTGACTTGTGGAAACCCATTAACTTCCCTACTAAACTCCCTTAATCATGACTCTTGTGAGTTTTGTGTGGCCACTGCAATGCACAGAGGTGCAGGGTAGTAGGAGGAACTGCTGGTGTCAGAACAGTCACAGAAGGATGGAGGTCTGAAGGCATGTCTGACTCAGGCCTCGAGACTACAGGGAAGTCAGAGGAGGTTTCACTGTCGTTTGCCACAATGCTAATTGGGTTTTTATGAGTGCTGAATTTGGGGTTAATTTTTACTTCCTTCTTTATACTTGTCTAAATTGTTTCCTTCATTTTTTATAGAAACCTGTAAAAATGGCCTTTTTGAAGGGAGAAAAACAAGTTAGAAAGGAGCTACTAAGAGAAACAAGAATGTGAACCACAAGGCTCAGGGATCGGAAGGCACAGCCCCAAGGGTATGCTCACCATCTGAGGTCTCCAACGTCCAGTAATTTTAGAAGAACAAAAATATCGGCACTGAAGCTTAAAATCTGAACACGGACCTTGTATTTTTTATATAAAAATAATTTTTACTCCAGCCTTAAAAATTTGAGGGGGAAAAAAAATCAACTTAATTCTTTTGAGCTTGTTGTCATTTTCAGGAAAAGAAACAAAGTCGATACGGTTTTTTTAAAAGGAGGGAGGACAAAATCATTCTACCATGATCTCAACCCTTGCCATCCCTCCCCAGGGCTCACAAGCACAGGATCAACTGTGAAAACCAAAGCATCGGGCCATCTTGTTTGGCTAAAGTCATTGTTAAGAGGAACCTGTCATTTAATTGTTTGGTTTCTCCCTGATCCACCCACCCCCAAAAAATACTGAGAACTGCAACTGAAGGAATTAGGCACTGATTAGGCACAAATAAAAAGATGCTTCTTAGCTTAAAAAAGGAATGACCTGGGTTCCTTAGTTAACGCTAATACCAAGTTCAACATCATACAGTTATTATCCATTCAATAGTAACAGCTTAACAAAAAACAATATGGTACCATTTCATTTCATTGAATCTAGACATTATTTTATGTATTACTAAAAATGTACCATCTTAAATGCTGGCAATTTAGCTGTGATTCGAGGGCATCTGTGTCTTGATCTTTTTACCTCACACCTATTGAAAGTCATTTTAACAGAAATTTACCATTGCAGCGATCATGTAAACATGAAAAGGTGAATATAAGCAGTAAACACCTATGTTTAAAGCTTCACACTCAGAGTTCAACTCATGAATCACTTTGCAAGTCAGGAATCAAGAGCCATGTTTTCTCATCCAGTATTCTTCTTCATGCCATGAAAAGGTAATAAAATGTTTCTTTAAAGTGCTCCACCCTGCCCCCAGTTTTTGCCTCCAGGTTACTGATATTCACCAAGTCGTGAGGGTGATACCCGCTTGATCTCACCAGGTGCCAAAGGGAGGTTTTCAAACAACAGCCAAGGCGCATGTTGTTTTCTCACATAGTTAAGCTGATTTTTCATTGGACGCGAGCATATTTTGGAGATATTACAGGTTTGGTTCCAGACCACTACAATAAAACAAATACTGCAATAAAGAGAATCAAACAATTTTTTTATTTCCCCATGCATATCAAGTTTAACATTATACTCTACGAAGTATGTAAAACAAAACAAAAAAAAACCCACCTGACTGCCATTGAGCCATGGAGTCAATTTTGACTCATACTGGCCCTGTGGGTTTCCAAGACTAATTTTTTACGGACATAGAAAGCCTCATCTTGCTCCTGTGGAGGGGTTGGTGTTTTTGAACGGCTGACCTTATGGCTAACAGCCCAATGCATACCACTAGGGTTCCACAAGTATGCAAAAGAATTCTGAAAAAGTTGGAAATGTGATGAGAGAGACAGAGACACAAAGTGCGCGTGTGCTGTTGGAAGATGGCTCTAGACTTCTCTATACATTGCCATCTATAAACCTTCAATCTGCAAACTAATGATAATACTGGGAAGTGCAACAAAGCAAGGACACAGAACAAGGTCTTGTCTGTGTTGATCGAGCGCACTGGGCCAGCCATGTCACCAGGACTGTACACATTTGCAGATGAAGGCAAGTACAATACAACTACCACTTGCCTGGTCGTGATTAAGACAGCATCAACCTTAAGGCACAGTCAAATATTCAAAGAAAAAAAAGTTCACCTCAGAATCACTATTTCATACTACATCAAATACAGGAGCCTGTACCTGGGATTATGACTTATCACATTTCTATCATATATGAATTATTGATAAAATATTTTCCTAGATGCAATCAGTTTTGGTTTGTTTTTTTATAGATCATATCTGTCCTTTTGTTTCTGATTTTCAAAACAATATATAAACATGGGAAAGGCATCTAAAGAACTACTTGAACAGATGGTATCTTTGCTTCCTTTTCTGGCATAGAAACCACAGGTTACTAGTGGTCCACTGGTTACCAGGGGTGGAAGGGAGGGAAAGGGAAAGTCATTGCTTAGGGAGATATTGGTCTTCAGTTAAGGGTAATAGAAAATTATGGAAATAGATAATGATGATGGTAGAACAACATGCTGAACACAACCAATATCACTGAATTAGGTGTTGTTAACAACGTTGAAATGGCTAATGTTTTGGCATGTGCTAGGATATATTTAACCTATACACGCACAAACACTTAAGGAGGAAAAATAAATTGGCATAGTAAAAAAAACAAATCATTTTGAAAATAGGTAAAATCTAAAAATAAAATGAAAATGTGTTAAATGTAAAATCAAACTCCAAGAACTTTTTTAAAAGACTAAGACTTAAAAAAACCCACAGACTAAAAAGTAACAACTAAAAGAACCAAATCCTTATAAAAAATAATGCAGCTGGTCTCCCAACACTGGCCAACCTCCAGCTCCTGTGAGACTCCAGCTGAGCGCTCTAGGTGATGGCCTTTGGTGGTCTCGTGCCCAGACACGTGGACGGCTGGTCTGTTTCTGGATCTGCAACAGCCACAGAGCCCTCTGACTCTCCCCGGGCAGCGAGAGTGAGCGCCTGTGGCCTCGGTGTCTGCCCTCACTGCTGCTCAAGCCCTATGTGCTCGCCACGGGTCCTCATTCCACCTGCACCCGAGCGAGCCACCTCAGCATTCGTAGCTGGGCCCACCTCATCTACCCTTCAACAGATCTTCATGGGCAGCATTTTCACTTGCTCTGGAAGAAACCTTAACAGGTAATAGATGGAGCAGCATCACCTTCCTTGGCAGCAGGAAGCTCCCCAACAGCACAAAGCAGGGCCTCCCTGGCTTTGTTTGCAGGGAATATTTAAAAGGGCACTGTCCTTTTGCCAGTCGTCCCTTCTGATGCTTCTGACCCAGTTCTTGGAAGAAGCTGGAAATCATCTTGACCAAGGATAAACTATTTTTTCTTCTCTCAGAGCAAGTTCCTGAAGCGTGTTCATTACTGCTGTTTGACTCATTCCTCCTGTCCACAAGCCAATTGTTCTTTTCTTGCTCTCCAAGCCATGTTAGCATTAGATGGGGCCTGCTTACCTGCCCTGTCATTCAAACCACCTCCAATGGTTCAGGTTGGCCAAATTTCCAGGTGAGCATTAGATATTAAGTCTTATACTCTAAAAGGATTACAATCTAATTGCAGCAAAACCAAAAGGCCTGTGAGGGTTCTGAACACAGGGCTTCCATGTTCCCAAAGAGGGGTGTGCTACCCTCCCATGTGCACTAATGTCTTCCACCGACCAGCAAGTCCTCGGAGCTTGATGATAGGGTCTTTTGAAGAACGGTATGGTCACAGCAAGCTAATTCTAAAAGGACTTGTAGTTAGCGAACTGGACTTGGACAGCTAATATCCGATTATAAAAATTCACCCATTATTGTAAATCAGAACTAAAAAGGGACAATTACAACTGAGGACATTTTTCCAGCACTCCTAGGAGTTAAGGTATGTACATAGCAACTGGTAGCTATTTTTTAATAAGGACCAAATGATCTAATAAAAATGTGTCTGTTGTCAGTATGGGAATTGCGCCCCATCTGACCCCACCCACCACAGAGGCAAAACACTAAGGGCGTGCAACAGAACAGCAAAGGGAGCAGAGCAAGGAAGTCCCGAAGGAGTACCAAAAATAGACTTTGGGGCCAGGGTGTGGCACCCCATCAGACTTGACCCCAAAACACTACTAAAGGTCAACAAACAGACCTTTTGTGTGTGTCATTGGTTTTATGTTGTTTTCTTCTCTTGCTTTGTCTTGCTCTGTCTTGTTTTTGTGCATATTATTATCTCTGCAGATCTAGCTAGATAAAATAGACTGGATAAAAAATCTGGAGGGAAAAACAATGGGACTGACAGTTCCAGGAAGACCATGGGAGAGGGGGAGCTGGGAGAAAGGAGGTGGTGTTAACCAACCCAAGGACAAGGGAACAACAAGTGATCCAAAAATCAGTAGTGAGGAGGGTATAGGAGGCCTGGTAGGGATTGATCAAGGGCAATGTAATCAAGAGGAATTACTGAAACCCAAATGCAGGCTGAGCATGACAGTGGAACAAGCGGAAAGTAAATGGAAATAGAGGAAAGAAGTAGGAGGCAAAGGGCATTTATACAGGTCTAAATACAGACATATACATATGTAAATATATTTTTATATGATAGGGAAATAGATCTATGTGCACTTATTTATAAGTTTAGTATTAAGGTAGCAGATGGACATTGGGCCTCCACTCAAGTACTCCCTCAAAGCAAGAACATTTTGTTCTATTAAACTGGCATTCCATGATGCTCACCTTCCCGACACAATTGCTGAAGACAAAGCAGGTGCATAAGCAAATATGGTGAACAAAAGATATAGTGTCTGGGGTCTTAAAGGCTTGAAGATAAACAAGTGGCCATCTAGCTGAGAAGCAACAAAGCCCACATGGAAGAAGCACACTAGCCTGTGTGATATTGAGGTGTTGAAGGGTTCAGGTATCAGGCATCAAAGAACAAAAAATTGTATCATTGTGAATGAGGGGGGAATATGGAATGGGCACCCAAAGCCAATCTGTAGACAACTGGACACCCCCTTACCGAAGGGTCTTGGGAAGGAGACAAGCCAGTCAGGTTGCAGTGTAGCAACAATGAAACATACAACTTTCCTCTAGTTCTTTAATGCTTCCTCCCCATCACCCCCACACTAGAATGATCCCAATTCTACCTTACAAATCGGGCTAGACAAGAGGATGTACACTGGTACAGATAAGAACTGGAAACACAGGGAATCCAGGACAGATAAACCCTTCACACCAATAATGAGAGTAGCAATACCAGGTGGGGAAGTAGAAGGTGGGGGAGAAAGGAGGAACAGATCACAATGATCTATATAGACTCCCCTTCCTGGGGGGTGGACAACAGGAAAAGAGGGTGAAGGGAGACATCCGACAGTGTAAGACATGACAAAATAATAATAATTTATAAATTATCAAGGGTTCATGAGGGACGGGGAGCGGGGAGGGAGGGAAAAAATGAGGAGCTGATCTCAAGGGCTAGAGTAGAAAGAAAATATTTTGAGGATGACTATGGCAACAGATGTATAATTGTGCTTGACACAATGGATGGATGTATGGATTGTGATAAAGAGTTGTATGAGCCCCCAGTAAAATGATTTTGTAAAGAATAAAATAATTGTAGCCCCTCCATGGAGGAAAAAATGAAAAGAAAAGTGCTGGTTATATGGAGCGGTTTGAGTTTCCACATTCGCGGCTACTCTACTTCTTGGCCTCTTTCCTACCCTAGGCATACAGTCCAAGCTGCAAAGAAAGACGTATGCCCAAAGGCTCTGCTCTCAGGCCTCTTTATTGATTTTCTTACTCCCAGAGTGCAACAATGGACCACCTGTTCAGCCAATTAGAGGTATGTGAAACCTTTCATTTTTAAAATTCAAAATGTAATAGAAGGCACTTAAGCTATGTTACGTTAAAGGCATGATAAACATTATATACAATATAATCTTAATGACATTAAAATATATGAGAAAAAAGTAATAAAGGAAACTAGTAATGGGGTTTGATGCTGCTATATTATAGGGTGTGTAGATAGATGTGAGTTCTTTTCTATATATTCCAGTTGTCTGAAGCAAACTCTTATTTAATAAGAGCTGTTATTTTATGTTATATAAAAACAAGTTATTTTATCTGTTAATAATATAATAAATAAAACAGCCACTCAAGCAGTTGAGTGACTTGCTGGAAAGCAGAAGACAGGAAATGGCAGGAGGACTCAAACCACCTGCTGTCCATTTCTCCCTAAAAATTCCCTCCAAGCATCTTCTGACTCGAAGTCCCAGTTCTATCAACTAATTGCTCCCAATAAATATAATCTAAATGTGTTGCTTTTAGAAATTAAAAAAATATCAATTAGCCCATTTTATTAAAAGCTACTATAGAACTTGATAAGTAATATGCACACTTTAAAAAACATGCTTAACCTGTAAATTAATTGTATGAGAAGTTTAAGAAATTAATCAGTCAAGAGATAATTCCCTCCTCCTATGTCATGGCTAGGGCACTACGTGCCCCATTCTGAGTCATAAAAACATTGAGTTTTTTAGGAAAATGGACTAGGTAAGAGAAGAAAAGTAAAGCACCGTATTGATCTATTGATTCTGCAATAAATATTCACAATGATGCAGTACACCTGACCAATAAACCAAAGTCACTGCCATCAAGTCAATTCCCACTCATCGGATGGAGTAGAACTGTAAATCTTTATTGGAGCTGACAGCCTCAGCTTTCTTCCACAGAGTGGCTGGTGAGTTTGAATTGGCTGATTCTGCGGTTTGCGGTTGGTTAGCAGTCCACAGAGTCACCAGGGCTCCTTGGGACAGATATAGTTTACAATTTTATACCAGTTAAGTCACTAAGAATGTGAATTGGCTCTATCCTGACAGGCAAGATAGTCCAAGATAAAGGTTTCTCAGTACAGGCTGATAAGAGTATATTACCACTAGGCGACTGGTCTCTACAGATAACTTCCAGAAAGCAGGGGAGGGATTCCATAATCAGTGCCAAACTTCGACTAGGCAATTAAAATAGACCACACTCCACAGTAGGCATCCCAGCCAGAATGGGGGCACTAACCCATCCTCCCATCTTTCTTTTGGAGGCTTATTAAACTGTGAAGACACATGAAATGTGCAGTTGTAGCTCTTAGTGAACATTACGAATTTACAAATATTTTCCCTGGCTCTAAGTTGCATCAGCTAGCAGGATCATCTTAAATCATTTAAACCGCTGTGTAAAAAGTCGGGTCTGGGAATAAAGTTTATGTATGCAAGTTAGAGGCTCCACCAGGATCTCAGATTTGCTCCCCAGACATAGCTGTGTACATTCTTGTGTTTTGAAAAAGTACCAAATGGCGACATTTTCTTAGAACGTCTTCTGCTAGAACGAGCACCCAACACCGAAAACGGTGCTTTCGTGCGGATGCGCTTCTCAGGAGCAGGTCTGCATCGGCTCGGCGTGGGCCGCAGAGGCGCAGCACATCACACGTTAGGCAGCTCCAGTGACAGTGGCCACCGCTGCGGCCACCACATGGGACACGCACTGGGGAGGTGCGGGCGCGGGCTCCGCGGAGCACTCCCCACCCTGGCACGTCACCAGCCTCTCAGCATCTTCCCGAAGAAACCGCGCCTTGCCTTCCCTCCCCTCCCCTCCAGCACGCTGAGGCTCAGGAATCAGAGGCTACCAGCCTTTCCCCTGTGCTGCCTGTTTGGCGGGAGGTTTTCTAGGGACAGGGTCCCAGGATCCGGAGGGAACGCTTCCCATCCCAGCGACACAAACCCACCTCTCTGCCAAGGGAACAGGACGCGGGCGCGCGGACCCGACGGACGGACGGCCGGGCCCGCGGCGCCCCGCGCACAGGCCCACACGGGCCTCGGCGGCAGGCCCGGCCTCGGCGGCTCGGGGCGCGGCCCGCGAGGGGCTCCGAGGCCCGGACACTGGCCGCGGGCAGCCCGCTAGGGCCGGGCCCGACACCTGCGGCGGCGCCCGGGCCAGGGTCGGCCGGGCCGCGCTCTCCCCGCCTCGCCTCACCTCACCTGCGGGCTGTCCTCCAGCGTCTCCTCGATGGGCAGCTTGTCGATCCCGGGCATCGTGGCGGAGGGAAGGCGACGGCAGGAGACGCGGCCACGCGCCCACTGCTCCCAACTCTGCCCGCCCGCCCGCAGCAGCTGACCCGGCCCGCCCTCCTGAGTCGGCGCCGCGGTCGCCACCCGGCCCGCGCCACCCTCAGCAGGCCCCCAGCTGCCGCGCGGGAAATCCCGCCCCCTCGGCGCCCTCCTCCCAGGCTGCCATTGGCTCGTGGCGACGTCCGTCAGCGTGGGGGCGCTGGCGCGGCGCGGCGCTGCGTGCGGGCCTCGAAGGCAGCGGGGCGGCGCGCGACGGCTCCCAGCTTCCGCGCCGCGCGCCCCGACGCCGTCCGCCGACGGGATGCGGGCGAGCTGGGCGTGGAGCGGGCACCGCGCTGGGGAATTTGGCACGCTTTCACTTCTCCCGCGACTTTCCCCGTCAGAGACCTTCCAAAAAGCTCCATTGCCAGAGCCTGCCTTTCGCTTCCTCAAATTATAATCGCTCCCACCGAGGCGGAAGCTTCTAACCTTTCCCCAGTAGCACAGTGGGGGTGGCGCAACCTGGGGCTCTGGGAGATCCCAACTTGCACCATTGACCGCGCTCTCTGGTGCATTGGGGAGAGTAGACCCAAGCATTTTCTAGGTACCTGCATATCAATGTAGACTGTTAAAAACGGGTAGCTGTGCTGCAACTTTGACTTAGATGTCTCTTTTTAAATCACAGATATAAAATCATTAAAAGTCAGGATATGCTAGCCCGTTATTTGGTAAATGCATCTGTCAGATTTTTAATTTATTTTTTAATGCTGCAAGCGGCTTCAGAGAGCTTCTTCAGCCTTGGATTTTACAAATGGGGGGGGGGGGATGAAATGCAACAGAGCCGAGGTATCGATTTGATTCAGGGCCTACCTTCTGTCTCTTTGTACCCCAGCCTCACACTTCACTTAGATCTGTATGCAGAGAAAATAGCAAACTCACCAGTCTGAAAAGTCTAGCCATCAAATCCATCAACCCACTCCAATTTCAATTAAGAAATGCTGGGTAAAGAGTATTCACTGATTGTTTCCACAAATACACTGGAGCAAATCCAATTGGAACAAATCCAAATACAGTAACACAAATGGAAATTACATATTTTAAACTGAATCACTGCATTTTCTCATCTCTTGAAGGAAAGATAAATGAGGTTAACGTTTACCAGGTAAACTTGCCACACCAATCTTATGGAGTAATTATTGGTTTTATAAACTTTAAATAGGATTGTTTATGGACAACCAGTCATCTTCTAGAAGGGATTTTTGGTTTAGAGAAAGCTGGTTGGAGTCTATTTTTGACATTTTGAGCAATAGGTTTCCCAGTTGCTTAGAGGTAGCCAGCATCACACAGACCCCAACAACCCAGCCCTGCCCTGGATGAGAGCAAGCTCCAGGAAACTGCCTCTAGGTAAGAAGACCCTCAAGGTAAGTGACCTGAATTGAACTGTGATTTTTGAGTCTTAAGTGAAGGAAAGAAGCAGTGAAAATGCCCGAGGAAGAAGAGAAATTAGAAGGTGGAACTGAAGGGAGTTATTCAGTTAATTCAGCCAAGCCAAATAATTCCAATGAAAATTTCAATTTGGTATCCAAGTTATTTAGGTGGGGCATTGTCATCAAGTTGAATAGTTTCCATCTTTATCCATTATGTCCATCTAAACTGGTTTTTGAAAAAGGGTTCTCTGGGGCAAGGAATGTATGGATGTGCTTTATACAATTGATGTATGTATAATGTATGGATTGTGATAAGAGTTGTATGAGTCCCTAATAAAATGTAAAAAAAGAAAAGAGAAAAAAATGATTAGGGCAAAGACTGTACAGATGCGCTTTATACAATTGATGTATGTATATGTATGAACTGTGATAAGAATTGTATGAGCCCCAATAAATTGTTAAAAAAAGATGGCCTGTAAATCCAGATGAAATAAAAGAAAAGAAAAAGGGTTCTCAAGAGGCTATTTATTTCACTGTCCAAGAAGTACAAGGAATTCTTGCCAGGCTCAGCTGACTAAAAACCAAAACAAGCGAAAGCAGTGTATGTTTATCAAGTGAGTGGAGTTGGTGTCTAATGATAGAAAAAATCTTAAAAGGACATCTGGGTGGATCCTTCAGCTTTCGGCCACCCAACCTCCCACTCATCCAAAAACCTGGCTTTGTTTCCCCGCTTTAAAACATCTCCAAAGATGCAGAATTCCCCTTCTCCTTTGATAATCAAGTCTAAGTTTAATTAGCTTGAGTTTTGTACAGTTAGTCAAATGCTACTCATTTTCAGCCTACTTCTCTCTGTACAGGAAATGAGGCTTGTTCAGAGAATGCCTCAGGGGTTATGAGCCTTCTGTGTGGGTAGTGCAGTGAAAACTTGGGCCAGCTGGCTAATTTTATGGAAGGCCAGGCAGGATTAAACAGCATCCTCCAAAGAATTTGCCAAGACATTTCACACCTATAATTTACAACAGAAAGATGTATAATTTTGTAAATAGACTAGGGAATTATTAGTCTCCTAAAATTATATTTTGTCTTATTATAATTAGATTTTTACATGGGACTCCTTGAAGTTCTGGTCTGTGGTCTGCAATAGGAAAGAACCCAGGAACCCAAATTACACTGGTGCTTTACTTTTAAAAATTAATCCCCTTAGGTCAGTGGTTTACAAACATAAATGCACGCATAAAACACGGTTAGAATGCAAATTCCTGTTACAGACAACAGGAATAATATTATTCCTTACACAATCCTGCAATATCAATAACTGTTTGATATTACCGTGGGAATATATAAGCAGACATGCCAGCTGAACAGGTATGGGCAGGCAAAAGGGACTATGCCCATGACAATATATAGACTTGGCAAAGAATATTTCTACATGTGTGTACTGTAAACACACCTATGTATGTAGTCGAGCAAATTGTAGGCAAAGTTAGGAAACCTACTCAGCCATAACCTAAGAGGGAATGTGTCACTGGGTTTAAGGGTTTGAGACCACAGCTTTGGGGTAACAGATAAGTCAGCATAAAAATAACGCTCTATGTGAGTAGTGAGTGGACAGAACGGCCATCTAAAATGCAGCGATTGGCCTCTCTTTGACAGGAGGAAAGGATAATAAAGGAAATCAAAGACTCAGGAAGCAGGCTCAGTCTCCACTACCAGAAGAACTAGAGGGCGTCCAGCCACCACTACGGACCTTTCTGATCAGGACCCCAGAAGGTATGGTGAGAAAGAGAAAAATGGAAGAACAAGATTCAGATTAATAAAACGATTACACTTACTGATATTCTTAGATGGGTAAAAGAATTCCCAAAACTGTGGTCCTTAGCCGCTCTTCAAACTCAGAACAGAACCCACTCCCAAGGATCTCCTTGCAACAAGAAAGAGACCTAGAAGATGTCATAACTCTGTGTAACAGCTTCCCGCACCCCAGCAGAAACGTGGGTGAAGGGAGACCGTGGATGGTGTAAGATATGAAAATAATTTATAATTTATCAAGGGGTCACAAGGGTGAGAGGCTAGGGGAGGGAGGGGGACAAGAGGAGCTGATACCAAGGGCTCAAGTAGAAAGAAAATGTTTTTTAAATGATGACGGTGACATATGTAGAAATGAGCTTCATACAATTGATGTATGGATTGTTACAAGAGCTGTAAGAGCCCCCAATAAAATTATTTATTTTTTAAAAAGGAAGGGAAGAAAATGTCATAGCTCCTCAGAATAATCAACCATGAAGGCCAAAAGGGCAGGATTTGCTGAAAAACAAAACTCAGAAGGCAGGGAGGAGCGAGAATGAGAGATGAATGGATATGGAGGAGACCTAGGGAAGAAGTAGGAAGAATGCTGTTACTTTGAAGGAATTGCAACTAATGTTACGGGGCAGAGGATGGTATATAAATTATTGAATGGAAAATTAATTTATTCTGTAAATTTCCACCTAAAGCACAATTTTTTAAATCATTTTATTAGGGGCTCATACAACTCTTATCAGTTGTGTAAAGCACATTTGTACATTCATTGCCCTCATCATTCTCAAAACATTTGCTCTCCACTTAAGCTAAAACACAATTTTTAAAAAGAATGCAGATTCCTAAATCATGCTGTACAGCGTAATTCACCAGAACAGAGAGAAGACTGGGAATCTGAGTTTTAAATGCCAGCTTCCCACAAGTTTGAAGTGGATAATTCTTAAACCACATGTTGAGAAACGCTACCCAAGATGCTCTTTCCCGTAATTTAGCCTTGTATTTTAGAAAATTTGAGGAGGTAAATGTTTAGAAATGGAATCCGAGGTTCCAAATGGGGATGGCTCGAGAAGGGTGCCGTTTCTAAAATTTTCTAGAGTGCCTGGAAAGGTTCGTGCTTACAATAACCCCCCAGTTTCCATCAGTCTGAAATTTGCGGGGAGCCCTTGTGGCATAGTGGTTACACACTGTACCACAATCCTTGAGGTTAGCAGTTTGAAACTACCAACCTTTCCTCCGGAAAAGATGGGACTTTCTACTCGGACTGTAACCCAGAGGATGGCATCGACTTGACAGTGAGTTTGGTGTGGGGTTTTAATTTTTTAATCATTTTATTGGGGCTCATACAACTCTTATAACAATCCATAAATACATTCATTGTGTCAAGCACGTTTGTACATTTGTTGCCCTCATCATTCTCAAAACATTTCCTTTCTGCTTGAGCCTTTGGTATCAGCTCATTTTCCCCCTCCCACCCTCACAAACCCTTGATAATTTATAAATTATTTTGTCATGTCTTACATTGTCTGACATCTCCCTTTACCCACTTTTCTGTTGTCTGTCTCCCAGGGACGGGGTTCTGTGAAGATCTTGTAATCGCTTCCCCCTTTCTACCTCACCCTCCCTCCACCCTCCCAGTATTGCCAACTCTCACCACAGGGCCTGAAGGGATCATCTGCCCTGGATTTCCCGAGTTTCCAGTTGCTATCTGTACCAGTGTACATCCTCTGGTCTAGCTGGATCTGTAAGGTAGAATTGGGACCAGGAAGTGGGGGATTGTGCTCCACTTATAAATAATTCAGGATATTGTTTAACTAAGTCACTCCATCTGGCAGAGAATCCCCTGGTTTTCTTCTTGATAACTAGCTTAGATAATCAAATTCAGGAAATGGACGTATTAATTAACATGAGAACTTGAGTCACTTCCACCAGTTTTAACATGGTTAAAGTTGGGGGGAAGGTTTGAGTAGTTGCAAGGTAAAACAGGTGCTGAGGAGTAGGTTACCAAAAAAAAAGAACTGATCAAGTACTAATTGATTCATTGTTCCACAGCCTGTGACCTTGACAATAATGCTTTCGCTTGTTACCACAGAATCAGTACAATGTAGGGCAAGTTCTGTCGCTTCTGCTTTGTGGACTGTATTTGTAGGATGATTGTATGTAGTGGGGTGGTTTTAGTTTATTTTAATGGTTATCTTTTTGGATAAAAAAAGGACATTAGTAAATTTTCTTTGATCAGTCGAAGTATTTGGAAACAAAGCAACATCTTATTTCCGTTTCTCTGAGGAAGTGGATGAAAACAAGGACTTCGGAGCCAGCCTTCTGACCATTGAAGTCCAGTTCCACAACTTTGACTTTTGGCAAGTTACTTAACTTCCCTGTGCCTCCATTCTGGCCTCTGGAAAATGAGCTCAATATCAAGTGCCTACATTGTAGGGGTGTTAGGGTGATTCCTGAGCTTTTAGAATAGTGCCTGGAACAATAGGTATTCAATCAAAATTAGCTTTTCATGACTCATTGCTAAATAGGAAAATATCAAAGGATATTGTTTTGAAGGCATCTTTCATTCTCTTCAATTTTCCTTTTGTTGTCATATGGTGGCATAGTGGTTACGAATTGGGCTGCTAACCCCAAGGTCAGCAGTTCACAACCCCCAGCAGCTGTGAGGCAGAAAGATGAGGCTTTCTACTCTGTTAAAGAATTACAGCCTTGGAGACTCATAGGAACAGCTTGTACCCGGTCCTTTAGGATTACGATCAGTTGGAATCAATTCTTTCTTCTTTTTTTTTTTTTAACTGAGGGACAGAGGGAGGGGAGAGGGAGAGCTGGAATCAGTTCTATGGCAGTGAGTTTATCATATCTAATGAGACCAATATTTTCTAAATCAGATTGCTCATTATCTTAAAGAAACCTGATATTCTTTAAAGCAATTGTATTGTTACCTTTGCTAGTATTTTATCACTGTTCATAGAGGTGCCTGTGTGAGCAAAATAAAAATTTTTTTAAATCAATAAATGTTCGGATATTCTCGAGTAAAGGCTAAGTGGCAAGACAACAAAATCTGTTTTACTCTGGAGTTGCTTGGCGTAGGTCGGCGTCCCACCCCCAGGTGAAAAACACAACTTTCCTGATATTTCTACCCCTATGCTGATTCAGGGGAACACAGGCAAGCCCCTGAGAAGTTAGTCGCAGGACTATTTAATCATTGAAAACATTTTAATTTTCACAGAGCCACAAAGGGCCGTATAAAAGAAAGACTGCAAACTGATTAAATCAGGACTACCTACCCCTTGTGAGGAGCCCTGGCGATATACTAGATCTTCAAGTCTGCAGTTTGAAACTTGCAGCTGCTGGGGGGGGGGGGGGGGAGATTTCTACTCTGGTAAAGAATGACAGTCCTGGAAACCCACAGGGGAATTCTATCTTACCCTCTAGGGTCGCCATGAGTCAGAATCTTCCCCCTGGCAGTGAGGTTGGTTGTTCCGGATTACTTATCTTTTGGAACTCTGATTAAGCACTGGGCTGCTGGCCAAGTGGTTGGTGGTTTGAACCTCCCAGCAGCTCCACTGGAGAAAGACTTGGCACTCTATTTCTCTAAAGATCACAGCCAAAAAAAAAGAAGCTGGATGGGAAAATTCAAATCTTTCTGCTATGGTGTCTTCATGAGTTGACATACACTCCATGGCCCCAAACATAGATTCCATACAAGCAAGTGAAAGGGTTAATCGACACAGCTTCCCGGGAACGCTAGATGGTGCTATTCATTCAGTCTGGGGATTCAAACTATGGTATGTCAGCGAGGCAACCAGTCTTCCTGAACAAATGTTTTATTAATTTAAAAATTTTTTTTTAATTTTGTTTTGTCTGCAGAGTGACAATATACTAGGGCTGGAATGGGGAGAAAGGCAATCAAAATAAAATACATACTACCAGGGATTTAGTCAGTGGAAGGTGTTACACTATGAAGAGAAGACCCTGGGCTGTGTAAACAGGGCCTGGTGCTAACCAAAAGTTGCAGGTTCAAGTCTACCCCGAGATGCTTTGGATGACAGGCCTGGCCATCGCTCAAGGACTACCAGCCATTAAAAATTATGAATGGCAGTTCTAACACACAGGGGTCACCATGTGCCAGAATCAACTGGATGCAAACTGGTTTTAAGTGCTTGGAGAAACAAGCAGGGAAAGGGGGGTGGGGGGGGCAGCTGTCATTTTAAGTAGGCTAGTTAGGATGGGTCTCATTGGAAAGGTGTCATCCGAACAAAAACTTTTGAGACAGGAAAGCGAGCCAAGGGGACATGGGGGTGTGGAGCAAGGAAAGGGCCCTAAGACCCCAGGCTTGTGTCAGGAATTGCACAGAAGACAGGTTGCTTTGTGGGTGGGAGGGGAACACGTTGAGGTAAGAAGAGGAAGCCAGATCACATAAAGCAGGTGGACTACAGTGAGGATGTTTACCCTAATTGTGCATAAAGACACCCAAACATTGGGGGAGTTGAATGAGTGATAGGAATACCATAAATGATGGGCAAGTTAACAGTATCCTAAATCAACTTGGTGGCTTATGAGATGCATTGACTTAACAGGAGGAAAAATGTTACGGCTTGGAGGAGCCACCTCTGACCTCCTCAGGCTCCCAAACCTGATGGCCACAAAGCAGAGGTCACCCATGCCTCTACCTTCCATCCTCCTTGACCTGGTCCAGAACCAACCATTCCTCCCACAACACTCGACTTTTCTGCTGGATTCAATAATTCAGTGCAGTGGTCACACACAACTCACTGATGATACTCACGAGTATGGGGTTTGTTAAAGAAGTTAGCATTTTACAATTCATTATACAGTTGTTTAGTCAAGATGGTTTCTTCCCTGCTGTCCCCACCAGTAGTCCTCTCTCTGGCCCTCCTCCTCTTGGCCTGGCCTCTGCCCTGCTCAGCAATGTAACGAAGCTCTTCCAGGGCTGCCAATAAATGCCCAAGGGCATGCCACTCTGCTGTAAGCCTCAACCCAGAGGCACTCAGCCCCAGTTTAGCAAACCTAGCGCCCCTATGTAGATGTCCAGAGGTACCGCACTCCGTAAACCAGCCTCCTGCCCCAAACCACTTAGCTTTACTTGCTCTGTGGGCTGCGAAGCCCACCGCTCTGGCTCCCGTCCTCTGCCGTCAAAGCCATCTCCTGGATCAAGGAGGCTCAGTGCACAGGGAGCTTTCATCCAAAGGACCCATTCCGTTCTTGGCTCATCTCACCACGACCACCACCTGCTTCTGAGAGAGCTACTTTTATGTCCTGTAGGAATGGCATTTACAACCCTGCTACCAATCACTCACAGTTTAACCATAATCCAATCAGTCTCTTGCTCACCTTCTTACCCAGACTCATCAGGAAAAGGACAGCTGTTTAGTGGGTGTAACAAAGGCTGTGGTTCAACTCACAGCAACCCTGTAGGACAAAAAAAGAACTGCCCTGTGGGTTTCCGCAGCTGTAAATCTTTACGGGAGTAGAAAGCCTCGTCTTTCTCCAATGGACTCTGTGGTTAGCAGTTCAGTGTTTACCCCACCGCCCCACCAGGCCGCCTCTGTTCAACAAGAGGTTCTCAGCATTTCCTTGCCACTTGGTGAGTACAGGCAGGTACACTTTAGGATTCCTTTCAGTTCAGGTTTGGCTGATTTCTTCATGATCAGATTCAGGCTAAGTAGCTGGTAGGAATGTCACAGGAACGATACTATGTTCTCGTGATTTCCTACCAAGTGGCACATGGTTTTGATTTGTACCATTATTGGTGATTAACTGTAAATTTGCTTTTTTACCCTTTGGATTTAATAAGTATTTCATGGGGAGGTTCTTTAAACCAGGGCTTCCAACTGACTCATTCCAGTTCAGCCCCGACCCTCCCCCTGAGAATTTGCATTTCCATGCCAGATATCCCGGATCAAAATCAACATTTTTATAAGGTCCCCAGGTTTTTCTTGTTTTTTTACCCCCACAGGTTTTTGTTGTTATGTATAACTAAGCGTCATGGCTAGGGAGGGAGTTTGCTAACATGTACATTCATTCAGTATATCTCAGGTAGGAACAACAGAACTTTCTAATCCCATGAAGATGTGCCACCTGGGAAGCCCATAGGGACAGTTCTTGCTGCCCCGGGGTCGCTGTGAGTTGAAATCCACTCAGTGGCAGTGACTTTGAGATTTTTAAGGTAGAGAAGCGAGTTCTCTGCAGGAGTCAACTGGAATGAACCTGTTCCAACCCCTGCTCGAAACCTTTTAACTATCCTATTCTTCAAGTTTTCTGCAGATTCGTTTATTTTTATCAGTATGGACTGTGGCATCCTAGTTTATACGTCTTAATCGATTCATTTACTTATTTATTTGGTAGTTGTATAACTTTATTTGATAATCAACTGCTAGTTTCCATCCACTCTGACTGTAGGTTTTTCAAAGTGGAGATAGATACATAAGTAGCCAATGTATGCAGCCTGTTTGGCAAACTTCATCCTCTTAGGTTTTCTGGACAGCCCACAGCCGAATGGGGTGTTACGCATCCCTTCACAAAGACAGCTGTGTTAGGCCTAGTTCCAGTGTACATCTGGAGTCTCTGTCTCTCTTGTACATCAGATTTCTGAATCTCTTTGAGGGCCTGAGGGGCATGGATCTTGAAGCCCACCCTGTGGGTGTGCTTGTGAGCGTTGATAGTAGGCTGCTGGGTCACTTCATTGATGGCAAAGAGCCCGTCTTTGGGCCCACTCTTTTCAGGAGGCATGTGCTGGGACAAGGGTGAAAAGGGTCACTCCATTGGAAGACACATGATAGCCTCACTACCCTGGCGGTAAGTTACGCTGCTTCTCCCCGAGCTTTTCTTGAATTGCTTCTGCCTCAAGGCAGTCCATAAAAACCTCAATAATTGCATTGGCAATGTTTGACAAATATTATTCTCATTTCACCCTCAATTAAGTAATTTAAGCTTTCCTGTTTTATTGTAGAGGAAACTGAGACAGAGGTTGTTACATGCCCAAGGTCACACAGTTCAAGAGATGTAGAACAGGATTTGAACGTAGGCAATCTGACACCAACCCGCAATAAGAAAAAAGGCACACACACACAAAATAGTCCAGCCTTGAGTTTTCGTATTCCCCCCGCCAGTTAATGAGGACAGTGGACAAGGGCTAGGCTGAGTTTGAGTGTAGATTTATAAAGTTTTCTTAAAAAGAAATAGGGTACCAACCACACATACACAATAATAATAATAATCTCTCCAAATGCGCTTTTCCATAAAAACAATCCTGCATATGTGCTAATTCATAAGTATAAGGTGTTTATCATCATATCATTTGTTGTTGTGAAAAACTGGCACTATCCAAGGCGGAGTTCAGTGAGTCGGCATTCACTCAAGGGAGTGCCAAGCAGTAGCTGAGCAATGAGGTAGAGCTATCTGTGCTAGCTTGTGTGGGGTGGGGGCGCATTATAGAACCGCGTGTGTCTGGCTCCATGTGGAGCAAAATGTGCGTGTGTGCGTGTGTGCGTGCGTGCATGGGAGTGTGTGTGTGTGAGTGTGTGTGCGTGCGCGCATGCGCACGTGCGCGCGTGTGGGTGGGCGTGCGTGGGAGTGTGTGTGAGTGTGTGTGTGCGTGTGTGTGCGTGTGCGTGCATCCTCTTCTGGAGAGGCATTGGATAAAGATGGAAAGGAAAAGCACCAAGCTATGAGTTGTAGCCAGTAGGTTGGGGAGCAGAACTGGGTGGGAGTGAAGGAGACGGTCACATTTTGTACTGTGTACTTTGGAGACAGACATCCTGCTTGGTAAAGTAGAGGGGCAGCGAAAAAGAAGAGCCCTTCAGCAAGACTGACGGGCACCGTGAATCTCTCAATGGGCGCAAACAGAACAGTTGTGGGGATGACACAGGACCAGGCAGTGTCTCCTTTTGTTCTATACAGGGTCTCTGCGTCGGAACCAACTCACCAGCACCTAACAACAGTAGCAAATGACCTAGGTACAAATGACCACCTGCTGCTGTGCAGGAGGAGGAAGAAGCTGCCTACTCCTGTGAAGATGTAGAATCTGGGAAACCCACAGGGCCAGTTCCATTCTGTCCTGTAGCGGCACTACGAGCTGACTCAGTGACAGTGCGCGAGAGCGACTTTACCAAGCACAAATCCCTCTCTCCTGAGAACATGTCCAAAGTCTGTGAAATCAAGCCTCATCATCCTCACTTTTATAAAGCAATCTTGTCCTTCTTCTAGATTTGTTTGTTTTCTGGCGGTCTAGGTACTTTCAGTATTCGTTGCGAACATCACAATTCAGATACTTCCGTTCTTATCTGGTTTTCCTTAATCATTGTCCAGCTCTCACATGTGTATGAGATGTTTGAAAATACTATGGCTTGAGTTAGGCACATATTCACCCCTCAATATGACATCTTTGCTTTTTACAACACTTTTTAAAGGTTTTGTGCAGGAAATTAGCCCAGTGTAATAGACTGTGATTTCTGGACTGCTGCTTTGTGAGTGGATTATGGACTCAAGTAAAGTGAAGGCTTGACAGCTTCTATCTCTTATCCATTATCATGATGATGGTATCGGTCCAGTGGTGAGGATTCTTGTTCTCATGTTGAGGTGTAATTCACACTGAAGGCTGTGGTCTTTGATGGAGTCCTCTTCCCTTTCAGCAAGCAAGGTTGTATTAACTACCCAACGAATCTTCTTTCAACTTGATGCCACAGTCTACAGAGAGTCCAGTTTCTTGGATTATTTGCTCAGCTTACAGATTAAGTAAATGCAGTAAAAGTATACAACCCTGACGCACACCTTTCCGGATTTTTCACCCCTCAGTATTCCCTTGTTCTATTCAAGCCACTGCTTCTCATTCTATAAATAGATTCTGTATGAACACAGTGAAGCATTCTGGAATTCTCATTGGTTGCAACGTTTTCTTTTTTTAAAAAAACAACGTTTTATTAGGGGCTCATACAACTCTTATCACGATCCATCCATTCATCAATTGTGTAAAGCACATCTATAGTCTTCGCCCTCATCATTTTCAAAGCATTTGCTCTCCACTTAAGCCCTTGGCATCAGGTCCCCTTTTTTTCCTCTCCCTCCCCGCACCCCCCTCCCTCATGAGCCCTTGATAATTTATAAATTATTATTTTGTCATATCTTGCCCTGTCTGACATCTCCCTTCATTCACTTCTCTGTTGTCCATCCCCCCAGGGAGGAGGTCATATGTAGCTCCTTGTAATCAGTTCCCTCTTTCCAACCCACTGTCCCTCTACCCTCCCAGTATCGTCACTCTCACCACTGGTCCTGAAGGTACCATCTGCCCTGGATTCCCTGTGCCTCCAGTTCATATCTGCACCATTGTATATCCTCTGCTCTATCCAGACTTGCAAGGTAGAATTCGGATCATGATAGTAGGGGGGGAAGCATTTAGGAACTAGAGGAAAGCTGTATTCTTCATCGGTGCTACATCGCACCCTGAGTGACTCATCTCCTCCCCTAGACCCCTCTGCAAGGGGATCTCCAGTAAGCCGACAAATGGGCTTTGGGTCTCCACTCTGCACTTCCCCCTTCATTCACTACAGTAAGGTTTTTTTGTTCTGCTGATGCCTTATACCTGCTCCCTTCGACACCTCGTGATCGCACAGGCTGGTTTGCTTCTTCCATATGGGCTTTGTTGCTTTTGAACTAGATGGCCGCTTGTTTACCATCAAGCCTTTAAGACCCCAGACACTATCTCTTTTGATAGCCGGGCACCATCAGCTTCCTTCACCACATTTGCTTATGTACCCATTGTCCTCAACAATCATATCATGGAGGTATGCACCCAAAGATATGATTTTTTGTTCTTTGATGCCTGATAACTGATCCCTTTGGAACCTCATGATCACACAGGCTGGGGTGTTCTTCCATGTGGGCTGTGTTGCTTCTGAGATAGATGGCCGCTTGTTTATCTTCAAGCCTTTAAGACCCAGACGTTATATCTTTTGTCAACCAGGCACCATCAGCTTTCTTCACCACATTTGCTTATTCACCTGCTTTCTCTTCAGCGGTTGTGTCAGGAGGGTGAGCATCATGGAATAGTTGTAACATTTTCTAAAATTTGTTATGACCCACACAGTCAAATGCCTTTGCATAGTCAATAAAACACAGACAAAAATCTTTCTAGTGTTCTCTACTTTCAGCCAAGATGCATCTTACATCAGCAAAATTATCCCTCATTTTCAATGTCTTCTAATTTGTGAAATAACCTAGGAATAATACATGCGTAGTTCACAGAAGAACTAGGTTTACTTTTACATCAAAAAGCAGCAGTGGCAACAATAAGCCACATTTACACTGCCTGTTCAGTTTACAAATGTCACCTCCTGCTAGCCTTATCCATCACTCCACTCACTGAGCAGATTGTAGTGGGGATATAATTCCACGTCAACTTGAAGATGTATGATGATGGAAGGGTGGTATCCAACCTGTCCATCAGGTCACAGCCTGATGGTGCCTCCTTGGGGGTGTGGCCTTCTCATGAGGAGGGCCCTGGGAACCTCCTCCTTTCCACCCCCCACCCCCACTCCCACTTTTTTATTCTTGCTTGCTGATCCTGAGAACTGCCTTGGATCCATGCAACTCTCCAACCACCAGCCTGTGATTTTCCTGCATTCTGCGTCCTTGCATGTGGCTGCATGGGTCTGAAGAGGGACTTATGAAGTAGTATTGGACCATATATAATTCTTGATATGAAGCTCTTTCATAGATAGATAGATAGATACCCTGAAATGTTTCTCAGGGCATCCCAGCACAACACAGATCTTTATTGAATGTTTATTTTTGCATTATTGTAGGAGGCACTAAAGATAGAAAAACAATAATTTTATTTTATAGAATAAGTCTAAAAAAATACTGCACCTCACACAAATTAAATTCTTAAGCAGAAAAGAGGGCAAGTGTCAGAAGTGTCAGTAAGCCTTTGCTTGTTTCATTTCTTTCCTATTAAGTTCTCCAACCATGAACATATAATTATATGGCTGGTTTCTGCTGTATAATTCTCTGCCAAAGCATCTAAAAACATGGGCATTTGTCCTGCTGCTAATGAATTGGATATTAATCTAAATATGCAATTAGAAAATAAATGCTGATCCAAATCCCGGATTTACAAGTTACCAAGACAAAACATAAACCTCTAGGTTTGTGCAGGGATTCACAGATGACATGATTCTATATCTGGAAAATCACAAAGAATCCACAAAGCCACTGGAGCTAATAAGTGAATTCAGCAAAGTTACAGAGTATAAGATTAGCATGCAAAAATCATATATAAACATGTGTTTTTTATATACTAGCAGTGAGCCAACAACAGGAAAATGCTAGCCTTAGCCACTTCTCACTTGGTGACTTCTACAAATTGCAATGGTGCTCAGAGCCCCTCTGTTCCTACCCACAAAATAAGCAAAGAAATCTGAAAGGCTGAAATAAAGACACTGAAGTAAAAAGTATAAACCATTAGAGATGTTATGTGTATTTATTTATTATTCTGGATAAATAGCACTTATTAGAAACCAACAAAAAATATATTAATGGTCTAACATTCTGGTGTCAGGAACAAAACAATGCTGTCTGTTTTCATCATTGCTACTTTTAACATTGTTCTTTAATTTTGACAGCAGCATGCCCAATAGAAATTACTGCGACGTTGAAATGGTCTATGTTTGTGCTGTCCAGTATGGTAGGAACCAGCCATATTTTCCTCTGTGACATTCATTTCGGTCTTTTTTTGTTTTACCTTTCTTGTAAAGGACCTTTTCATTTCTTTTTGTATGATGTTCTTGATGTAATCCTACAGCTCCTCTGGTCTTTGGTCATTAATATGTAGTGGGTCAATTCAGGTGGGATACACTCAGTGCCTTTTTGACTCTCATGAACTTGTTGTAATTTTCTTAAGCATCCACATGAACTTGCATATGAGCAATTGGTGCTCTGTTCCACTGTCAGCCCCCAGCCTTCTTCCATCTGATGATACTGAGCTTCTCCGTGGTCTTTTCCCACAGATGTCATCAGTTGGATTCTTGTGTATTCCAGCTGATGAGGTCCATGTGTATGGAGTGTAATTGCCATTAATGTTGAAAAAAAAAAAGGTTTTTGCAATAAATAAGTCATTGGTCTTGCCAAGTTCTATCATGTAATCTCCAGCGTGATTTCTATCACCAAGGCCATATTTTCTTACTGAAACAAAGAGAAAACTTTCCAATTTTTGCATTCCAATCTCCAATAATGATTGTGGCATCTTGATTACCTTTGATCAATTTCAGAATGAAGAAGTTGGTAGAATTCTCCAATTTCTTCATTACTAGCTTTATTGGTTGGTGCATAAATTAAACTTCCTTGTAGGTTTATAGATATTATCCAATCACAGATAGCATTGTACTTCAAGACAGATCTTGTTAATGAAGAATGCATTGTCATTTCCTCCTGAGTTTGTAATTTCTGGCATAGTAAACCATATGATTCTCTCATTTAAAATGTCTAATATCAATCCATTTCAGCTTACTTCCCATTTCCCTTGATTCACACCTTGAACTTTCCACATTCTGGATATTAATTGATGTCTACAGCTGTTTCTTCTCATTATCAACAAACGAAGGTCTCAGAAGCTTTTACTTCATCCAGCTTAAGGGCGAGCTCTTCCCCAATGATATTTTGAATGCCTTTCAACCTGAGAGGCTAATCTTCCATCACTAAATCACACAGTGTCCTACTGTTCATAAGGTTTGCAGTGGCTAATCCATAGAACTGTTTTGTTTTATCCTTCTTTCACTTTACTGATGTTGTTCCACTGTCTTAATGATTTTCCATATTATTTTCCCCTGACTCTTTCTCCATACTCTATTTTTAGTTGAGACCCGTTCACCTTGGGTGAACCTGCTGGTATTTGAAATACTGGTGACATGGATTCAGCATCACAGCAACATGGAAGCGACTACAATATGACAAACTGGTAGACAAGTGGGAGTTCCCAACATAGTTGCAGTGTATTATCCTTTTTATATACTGCTGTCTTTTACTGTGCTGTTATTTTGTTACATTTCCTGTGTTTATAGTCACTGCCAGAAGTTCAGGCCAGATTCAGAAGAGGGCATGGAACAAGGGATATCATTGCTGATGTCAGATGGATTTTGATTCAAAGAAGTGAACACCAGAAAGATGTTTACTGTTTCATTGACTATGCAGAGGCATTCCGCTGTGTGGACCATAAGAAACTGTGGATGACCTTGAGAAGAATGGGAAGTATTCTGGAGAATACTTCATTGTGCTCATTAGAAATGTGTGCATGGATGAAGAGGCAGTTGTATGAAAGATCAAGGGAATACTGCAGGGCTTAAACTCAGGAAAGATGTGACTCAAGGCTGTATCCTCTCACCATTCTTCTTCAGTCTGTAAGCTGAGCAAATCATCAGAGAACCTGGATTATATGAAGAAGAATGTGGCATTGAGATTAGAGGAAAATTAACTGAAACCTGCAGTGTGCAGATAACACAACCTTTCTTGCCGAAAGTAATGAATCAGCACTTGCTGATGAGAATACAGTATTGCAGTCTGTGGTATGGATTACTCAATGTGAAGAATCCCAAAATCCTCACAGACTGTGATAGTTAAGGTTTATTGTGCCAACCTGGCCAATGAACACGTGGGATTAATTGAAGGGTGGAGAGAGAAATGGTTTGGCAAGCCTCACCTTTCTGGTCTCTTGCTCTCTGATGTTCAGATCCGGGTGCAGCAGCCTTAGCTAGTTCCCTGCTTCAGCTGGTAAGGCACACTTTCTGTGAGACATCCCTGAAGAGAAGCCACACGGACCTACCCTGATGCATCCCTGGGTGCTGGAGAAGCGTGTGGAGACCCCTGCCAGCGCTGAGATGCTCGCACACTCACTGATTGGACTTTCCTCCTGCAGTTGGCATCATTGCGTGTCTTGTGAGATTGAGGAGGGCTTTGTAGATCGGTGTCAGATATATAGGCTAATGTTGGATTTATGGTCTTGGACAGCACTGGGTTGGGATGCTTTCTTAATGTACACTCACCCTTTATATAAAATTCTATCTTATAAAATATAAGTGTCTATGAATTTTGTTTCTCTAGTGTATCCAGACTAACACATGGACCAATTGGTAACATCATGATAAATGGAGAAAAGGTTGAAATTGTCAAGGATTTCATCTTGGTTCTACAATCAGTGCTCATGGAAGCATCTTTCAAGAGATCAGAAGATATATTGTGTTAGGTAAATCTGCTGCACAGACCTCTTTAGAGTATTGAAGAGGAAAGATGTTACTTTGAGGACTAAGATGCTCCTGACCCAAGTCATGGTATTCTCTATTGCATCATATGCATGTGAAAGTTGGACATTGAATAAAGAAGACCATAGAAGAATCAATGCATTTGAATCTGAAAATGAATATTAAAAGTACTGTGAACTGCTAAAAGGACAAACTGATCTGTATTGGGGAAGTAAGACCAGAGTGCTCTTTAGAGGCCAGGATGGCAAGACTTCTATCTACATACTTACATTTTGTCAGGAGAGACCAGTCGCTAGAGAAGGACATGTTTCATAAAGTGGAGGAGCAGCAAGAGAGAGAGAGGCCCTTGATGAGACGGATTGACACACTGGCTGCATCAGTGGACTCAGGCTTAGGAACAATGATGAGGATGGCGCAGACCATGCATTGTTTCATTCGGTTATGCATATGGTTGCTGTGGGTTGGGGCCAACTCAGTGGCACCTAACAAAAAACTCGTAATAAAAACTTTCAAAAAACATTTACAACAGCAACAGCTTTGTGACTATGTCTGACCTCTGCCTAATGGCAGCAGACTGATGAGGAGGTGAGTTCTCATTCTCTGTGATCAGACATGACCTCCACACCTTTTCCACCATCTTTATCTGTGGTTTTTAGCCACTTGACTATGATGGATCTAAGTATGGCTTACTTGCATTTATCCTGCTGAGGGTTCTCTGAGCGTCTTGATTCTGTAAATGTCTTTCTGTCTTCAAATTTTGGAAAATGTCAGCAGTTATTTCTTCAAATAGTTTTTTTTCTTTTTCCCATCTCTCTTCTGTCCTTTTGAAAGTCCAATTACACATATGTAATATTTTTATGCTGTTTTATAGAACATCTCAAGGATCTGTTCATTTTTTCTCTTTTTTAATGTGTGTTCATCAGAGTGCCCAAAATTTATTAATAAAGCTTTAAGTTTACTGTTTATTTTATTTTGTTTTATTTTTTTACCCCAGGCTACTATTAAACTCATCCAGTGAATTTTTTTATTATGATAATTAATTTTCTAGAATTTATCTTTTCATCGTTAAATGTTAGTGTTTTTCTCCTCTGCCCTGGTAAGCTCTAATAGATTTTGGTCTTCTATAGCTTTGTGTAGTCTAAATATTTCATTTAAGTGGAGTCATATATTTGCTTATCCTTTAATTACTAATTTATTGCCCTAAGTATAATGTTTTCAAGATACATGTGCTTTGTATCAGAACTTCATTCCTGTATGTATATAACATAATTTGTTTATCAATTCATCTGTTGATGGACATTTGTGTCACTGCCACTTTTTTTTTTTACTATTATGAATAGTGGTGCCGTGAACATTGGTGTGCAGATATCTGTCTCTGCTTTCAAGTACTTGGAGTATATATCCAGGAGAGTAATTGCTGAGTCATATGGTAATTCTATGTTTAACTTTATTTTTATGTTTAACATTTGGAGAAGTCACCAAATGATTTTCCGCAGAAGCTGAACCATTTCACAGTGCCACCAGTAACATATGCGGGTTTAGTTTCTTCACATCCTTCATCATGGTTGCGTAGTGCTGCTCGAGCAGAAATTCTGTAGATGGCAGCCTATAATCAGCCAACATTTATTTTCTGAATGTAAAAGCCTAGAAAGCCAGATTCTGGGGACCAGCTCGATTGGAAGGCTCTCTCTGTCTTCTTGGAAGGAGAATGCTTGTATCGGCTTCTCTGTTATTCTCTGGGCATTCCTTGGCAGTCTCCACATGGCGTCTACCTCTCCTGCATTCCTGCCGGCTGGCTTCTGTGCCTGATTTACTCTTTCAATTTAATCTCAAATGTGATTGACTTAAGAAACACCTACACTGATATGGCTCATTAATGTAGCAAAGAGAACCCTCTTCCCAAATGGAAGTATAGCCACAGCGTGGAGGATGTGCAACACATTTGGCAGTGCAGGGGTAGGGAGAGGATGGCGCACAGGTTAGTCCATAATGCTTGCTAGCACTTGTTCTGTTTTTCTGATCGGAGTCATCTTAAAAACCAAACCCATTGCCATGACTTGATTCTGACTCAGCGGCCCTTAGGACAGAGTAGAACTGCATCGCAGGGTTTGCAAGATTATAAATCTTTACAGAAACAGAGTGCCACATCTTTCTTCCACAGAGTAGCTAGTATGTTCAAACCACCAACCTTTGGGCTAGCAGCCAAGCATTTAACTACTGCACGACCGATGCTCCTGCAGCCATCCTCCTCCACCCCTATCCAGTTGATTCCAGCCCACCCATACTGGCGCAGTAGGACAGAGAGGAACTTCTCCCTGGGGTTTCCAGTGCTGTAAATCTTTATGAGAGCAGACTGCCTCATCTTTCTACAACAGAGCTGCTGACCTGTGGTTAGCAGCCCAACAACTAACAGCACATTACCAGGACTCTTCATAACAATCCTCCAAAAACTCACCAAACCAAAAACTCCCACTCACTGTCATCTAGCCAGTTCTAACACATGGATCCTTCGTGTTGTTACTAGGTGTGATCAAGTTGGTACTGACTTAGGCGACCTTATGGATGACAAAATGAAACACTGCCCTGACCTGTGTCGTTCTCACAATCATCATGCATGAGCTCATTATTTAAACCACAGTGTCAGTCCATCTGGTTGAGGGCCTTCCTCTTTTTTGACTGTCCCTCCACTTTACCAAGCTTGATGTCCTTTTCCAGGGAGTGGTCTCTTTTGATAACATGTCTAAAGTGCGTGACACAACGTCTTGTTTGTAAGGGGCATTCTGGCTGTACTTTTTCTAAGAGATTTGCAAGTTCCTTTGGCAGTTCACAGTACTTTAAATATTCTTAGTCAGCACTATAATTCAAATGCATTGATTTTTCTTCTGTCTTCCTTATCCAATTTTGACGTGCACGAGATGATTGAAAATCACCTTGGGTCAGGCACAGTTTAGATCTCAATGTAACATCCTTGCTTTTCAACACTTTAAAGAGATTTTATGTAGCAGATTTACTTAATGCAATGCATCATTTGATCTCTTGATTGTTTCCATGAGCATTGATTGTGAATCCAAGCAAGATGAAATCCTTGACTTCAACCTTTTCTCCATTTATCAGGATGTTAACTCTTGGTCCAGTTGTGAGGATTTTGGTCTTCCTTACATTGACTTGTAATCCATACTGAAGGCTCTAATCCTTTATCTTCATCAGCAAGTGCTTCAAGTCCTCCTCATTTTCAGCAAGAAGGGTTGTGTCATCTGTATATCGCAGGTTAATAAGAATTCCTTCAATAGTGATGCCATACTCTTCTTCATATATCCCAGCTTCTCTAATGATTTGCTCAGCTTACAGATTGAATAAGTATGGTGAGAAGATACAACCCAGACAAATACTTTTCCTGATTTTAAGCCATGCAGTATGCCCTGTTCTATTTGCACAGCTGCCTCGATCCACGTACAGCTTCACCGTGATTACAATGAAGTGTCTGAAATTCACAATCTTCTCAAAGCTATCCATAGTTTGTCATGGTTCACAGAGTTGAATGCCTTTGCGTAGTCGATATGATGTGCAAGTAAACATCTTTCTGATACTCTCTTCAAGATCCGTCTGACATCAGCAGTGATATCCCTTGCTCCACGTCCTCTTTTGAATCTAACCTGTACTTCTGCAGGTCCCTGTTAAGGTACCGCTGCAATCTTTGTTGAATGAGTGTCAGTAAATTTTACTTGCATTTGATATCAATAATATTGTTCAATTCTTTGTACAATCAATAATATTGATCTAATACTTCTGTTAGATCACCTTTCTTTGGAAGGAGCACTTATGTGGATCTCTTCCAGTCAATTGACCAGGTTGCTCTCTTCAAAATCTCTTGGCATAGACATGTGAATGCTTCCAGTTCTTCGTCAGCTGGTTGAGACATTTCAGTTGGTGTTCTGTTAATCGCTGGGGCCTTGTTTGTGGCTAATACCGCCAGTGTAGCTTGGGCTTCTTCCATCAGTACCATTGGTTCTTTTTCTGTTGTTGTAAAAGGATATATTTATAATGATTATGTTGTGGTTAAAATTGTCATTGGTTCCTGATCATATGCTACTTTTTGAAATTATTGGATGTTGACTAATTCTTTTGGGTAGAGTGGCTCTGCATATTGTTTCTATCTTCTTTTGAAGCCTCCTGCATCATTCAATCAGTAGATTGCATATAGAATCTTTCAATATTTCAACTCAAGTCTTGAATTTTTTTCTTGACTTTTTTTCAGTTTAAAATATGCTGAGCATATTCTTCCTTTGTGGTTTTCTAATTCTAAGTCTTTGCACATTTCATTTTACTACTTTACTTTGTCTTCTTGAGCTACTCCTTGAAATTTTGTTTAGCTCTTTGATATTATCATTTCTTCCATTTGTGTTGGCTACTCTTAGAATTGAGAGTAAATTTAAGAGTCTCTTCTGATATCTACTTTGATTCTTTCTATTTGATGATAATAATAATATTGCTCAATAATTTCCAAATTCTGGTGAATCCCTTTTTTTTGGATCGGACACAAATCTGATTCTTAGCAAATGCAAGCAAAATTTTGCTGAAGATAATTTCAAAACAATTGCAGCAGCATATTGACAAGACACATCCATAAATTCAAGCCAGATTTGAATGTACAGATGAGCTTTATGCAATTGATGTATGTATATGTATGGATTGTTATAAGAGTTGTATGAGCCCCTAATAAAATGTAAAAAAAAAAAAAGAGAGAGAGAAAAAAACTTCAAGCCAAATTCAGAAGAGGACATGAAATGTTTTATTGACTATGTGAAGGCATTCTGCTGTGTGGATCATAACATACTGTGGTTAACATTGCAAAAATTGGAAATCCAGAATATTTCATTCAGTTCGTAGACTTAAAAAGCTTTCATTTGAGCAGAACAAGGGGATAGTGCGTGATATAAAATTAGGAAATATTTGTGTGTCAGAGCTGTCTCCATTCACCATACTCGATATGTATGCTGAACAAATCATACAAGAAACTGGACTATATGTAGAACACAGCATCAGAATTGGAGGAAGACTCATTAACAACTTGCATTATGCACCTGACACAACCTTTTAAAAAATTATTTGCTGAAAGTGAACATGGTTTGAAGCACTTACTAATAAAGAGCAAATAGTACAGCCTTCATTATGGATTGCATCTCAAGGTAAAAACATGAACAAACAAACAAAATCCTCACAGTTGGACCAAGAGCAGCATCATGAAAAAAACATTAAAGTTGTCAAGGATTTCATTTAACTTAGATCCACAATCATTGGCCATGGAAACAGCAGTCAAGAAATCAAGCATATTGCATTAGACAAATCTGCTACGGAAGATCTCTTTAAAATGGGTTTGTCTGTTTTTAATCTTTAAAAAAATTGCGTTTTCTTTTTAGCGTTTTGTTAATCTTTTTCTTCTTCTAAAGCCTTATGATGAAGGCTGACTTTCAATAGACTCCAGCATCCCAGTGAGAGAGCTGCTCTACTGTGTACAAAACCCCCCCACCAGAAGTAGGTCTTCCAGCAATGGTTTAAGACCAGGCAAGTGCCAAGTGATAGGACCACCTCCTTCTTGGCCACACCCCATTTCCTTGGACAAGGGGAACTCCGCACTACACCCTGGTCTCTGTGTGTGATAATTACATATTTTTATGTCAACTTGAAGATATATCAAAGGGTAGGGTGGTATTCAACCTGTCGATCAGATCACCGCCTGATGATGCCTCCGTCTGGGCATGGCCTTCTCCTAAGGAAGGTCCTATAAACCTCCTCTTCTCTCTCTGCCTTCCCCTTCCTGCTGGTGGGCCACTCTAGGACCTGCCAGAGCCCTGTGAGGCTTCCACTGCCATTGGATTCTCCTGATTTGTACCCTCCAGCGTGTGACATTCCTACATTTTGCATCAAGGCATGTGGCTGTGTTGTCTGAAGAGGAATTTGTGGAGTTAAGTTGGACTGAACTAGAATGTTTTCTTGATATATGACCACTTCTTGATATAAAGCTCTTTCTTACACATATATGAGTGTCACTGGATTTGTTTCTGTAGTCCACTCAGCCTAACACACTGCGCATGCCAGATTGTCACCACACAAACACATGCGCGCATACACACACATATAGACACGCACGCACACAGGAGCACGTGCAACAAGCCCACTGATGGGAACAGCGGGAACCAGCTCCTCAGAGTTCCCATATTGTTCCACCTGGGCAGGTGATTTAGAGACATGCTGTCATTGTCCCACAGATGCTAGCTTCGCTCCATTGGCTCCTCAGCCAAGCACCTGCAACAAATCTTTAACGTATTAAAAAAGCAAAAATGTCACTTTGTGAACTAAGGTAAACCTGATCCAAGTCATGGCCTTTTCAGTCATTTTATATGCGTGCTAAAACTGGACAAAGACTAAAGAATAAATGAATAGTGAATAATTGAATAATAATGAAAATAATAAATCGATCAATACTGAAGAAGAATTGATGGCTTTGGATTATATTTTTGGTGAAGAATATTGGCTGTGCCATGGATTTCTAGAAGAACCAACAAGTCTGTCTTGGAAGAAATGCAGCCAGACTGTTTCTTAGAAGCCAGGATTGCAAAGACTCTGGACATGACGTTAGGAGGGCACGGTTCCTGGAGAAAGATCGTCGTGCATGGTAAAGTAAAGGGTTAGTGAACCAAAAGAGGACAGTTAAAGAGATGAACTGGCACAGTTGCTGCAACAATGGGTTCCAACAGAGCCATGAATCTGAGGATAACAAAGAACCAGGCAGAGTTCTGTTCTGTTGTGCATAGAGTCGTTATGAATTGGAACCAATTGGTAGGTAGCTAACAATGATGAAGATGATGATGGTGAATGGAGGGCAGTAGTGGTTCTTGATAGAATTTTTGTCATCAATGTGAGATACATGTTTCTATCCCCAGCAAATGTAGCTCAAGGGAAGCCACCGCTTTGTCCTTGGAGATTCACATACTGCTTGGTGCTAAACAGGTTTGACAGAGCTTCCAAACTAAAGCACACTAGGAAGAAAGGCCTGCTGGAATACTTCCAAAAGTCAGCCAATAAAAACCCTTTGAATTGCAATTATCTGATCTCATTATTCATGGAGTCACTATGAATTTGGGTGACTCAATGACAGCTACTAACAGCAAAGGCTAATGATGTTGGGCATTTTTTCATATATTTATTATTCAGTTGTATATATTCTCGGGTGAAATGTCTATTCAAGTCACTGGCCCATTTTTGGATAGGGTTGTATGTCTTTCTGTTGTAAAGTTGTAGGTATTCTTCATGTATTAAGAAAATTAAACCCTTACCTAACATATGGTTCCAAAATATTTTCTTCCAATCTATCTGTAGATTGTCTCTTAACTTTATTGATAAAGTATCTTGATGCTAAAAATCTTTTTATTGTATTGAAGTTCTTTTTGCCTATTTTGTCATTGATATGAATCTACTGTAAAAAACTAGAGTCTGAGGCATTTCTCCTGTTTTATTCTAAGTATTTTATGTTTTCAATTCTTCCCTTTAGGCCCTTAATCCATTTAGGGCTCATTTTTGGGATTCTTTATGGTGTGAAGGATAGGTCTAGCTTCATCCTTTTGCATGTGGAAATTTAGTTGTCTCAGCACCACTTATTAAAGGAATAGTGCTTTTGAAAAATTAATCGACCATGCACTGATGATCTATTTTCTTTTTCCATTCTATCTTAACCTCTCTATGTGCTTGCTGATATTTTATATGTAAGATTCTTTGTTCACCCTTTGTTGTCAGTTGTTCAGTTGGCACCTACTCATGGCACCTTATGAATCACAGAACAAAATGTTCACTGGTCCTTTGCCACCTTCAGATCATTGGTATATTTTAGTTCATTGTTACAGCTATTATGTCAGTCCATCTCATTGGCACTCTACTTTACCTAACATGATATGCCCTTTCCTATAAATGATTTGCTCTAAAGGTATTTCCAAAGTATGTTATCATTGCTTCTTCTTTTTAAAATCATGTTATTGGGGACCCTTACAGCTCTTATCACAATCCATCCATACATCCTTTGTGTCGAGCACATTTGTTCATATGCTGCCATCGTCATTTTCAAAACATTTTCTTTCTACTTGAGCCCTTGATATCAATTCATTTTCCCCTTCCCCCACCCTCACTCCCTCATGAACCCTTGATAATATATAAATTATTATTTTTTCCATGTCTTACACTGACTGCTGTTTCCCTTTACTCACTTTCCTGTTGTTCGTCCCCCTGGGAGGAGATTATATGTCGATTATTGTGATTGGTTCTCCCTCTTTCCCCACCACTTTCCCTTTCCCCTCCTGGTATTGCCACTCTCATTATTAGTCCTAAGGGGTATATCTGTTCTGGATTCCATATGTTGAGAGCTCTTATCTGTACCCATGATCATGCTCTGGCCTCGCCGGATTTGTAAGGTATAATTGGGGTCATGATAGTGGGGGGAGGAAGCATTAATGAACTAGAGGAAAGTTGTATGTTTCATCCGTGCTACACTGCACCCTGACTGGCTCGTCTCTTCCTTGTGACCATTCTGTGAGGGGATGTCCAGTTGTCTACAGATGGGCTTTTGGTCTCCAATCTGCCCTCCCCCGCATTTACATCAATATAATTTTTTGTTCTGGGTTTTTGATACCTATACCTGATCCCATTAGGTATCATTGCTTCTAAAGAATATTCAGTGGTATTTTTTTCTAGGACTGATTTGTTCATTCTTTTGGTAATCCATAATATCTTCAACAATCTTCCCAATTCAAATATATCAACTCTTCTGTCTTCCTTTTTCCAACTTTCACATGCATATGAGGCAATTAAGAAGACCATGACTTGAGTTAAGTACACCTTCTCACTAGTTTACTGCCACTGAATCAATGTTGACTCCTGGTGGCCTTAGAACAGTGATTCTCAACCTTCCTAATACCACGACCCTTCAATACAGAACTCATGTGTGGTGACCCCCAACCATAAAATTATTTTTGTTGCTACTTCATAACTGTGATTTTGCTAGTATTATTAATCATAATCTAAATATCTGATATACAGGATGTATTTTCATTGTTACAAATTGAAGATAATTAAAGCATGGTGATTGATCACAAAACAATATGTAATTATATATTATGAAATATTTATGTGTTTTCCAATGGTCTTAGGCAACCCCTGTGAAAGGGGCCCTAGGAAACCCATCTTTCTCCCTTGGAGTTGCTGGTGGCTTCAAACTTCTGACTTTTCAGATAGCAGTCAAACACGTAACCACTATGCCAACGGGGCTCCTTAGTCCTCAAAATTACATCTTTACTTTTTAAAACTTTAAAGAGGTCTGTGGCAACAGATTTCCCCACCCACTGCAGCAGATCATTCGATTTCTTGACTACAGTTTCCATGGATATTGATTATGGATTCGGGTAAAATGAAGTCGTCTCTCATGCTGTTGTGTATTAATTAGTACAGCGGTCCATACTCAAGCCAGAAGAACTGGACCTCACTTACCCCAGGGTTTGCATGAGGGGCAGCTTAGCTCCAGCTTTGTGGTGTCAGCAGCATAAAGTCTGAACTTGGTCTCCAGCCTGTAGAGTGGACACCACTTGTCCGCTCTCCTGGAGAAATTGCTGGTAGTTGTTTACATGCGAGCCACGCTGGGCACTGGAATTCACCCTGCGGGAGCAGCAGAATGCCAGGTCTAGAAGGATTGCACCCTTTTAGTGAACGACCACTCTAAATCCTCCAACTGGCAGCTATACTTCTCTCTTAATGTCAGGTTTCGTCGGGGTTCTAAAATTTAAATATTATGACCGTGGTTATTTATCACAAATTTCATCGTCTTGGTGAAAAACTCCCAGTGCCTGGGAAGCCCAACAGAGGGAAAACTTTTTTTAATGCCATGAAAATGTCTTTTTCTTCTAAACAACTATTGTCAGGGAAGAATTACTCTCGTTTGAATGGGCGTGCTTACACGTTGCTTGGAGGTAGCTTTAAAGAATCTTCATATGAACTTGTACCGCTCTCATTTAAAAGAAAAGATGAAAGAAGGGAATTAGCCCATTAATTATTTAAGATGCTTGGTGCAACTGTTCCCGTGAATTAATCCAGGCACTTGGAAGACAATTACACTCAGTCTTAACAACCTTGCCAACCTTTCCCAGTATGCTGTGCTCCAGACACTCCGGTGTGTTCATTGACAGCATTCCCTAGGCCATATGCATATGAAAAAGGTATTTTCATCAGAATCGCTGTAATAGCATTAAGAGATTATTATTTTTTTTTGCAATTTCCCTGGAAGAAAATTCACTTAAATTAGATTATTTATTACTTGACTGCCTTCCAATCTTGCCTGTGCATTTAGGTAACTGGAGTCCATGAAAGCATAGACTTCAAAATAAAAAGCATGATTTTATACATTGCTGATTTCAAATAAAAGAGGAGCGCTACACTGGTGTGTGACTTCTTTTGAGAAAGTTAAGACAGTGTTCTGCTCGCAAGAGATAACACTTTCGGTCCTCCGAGGTGGCCCCCCTGGTGTGGCCATTAGTTGCTAATTACTTGCAAACAAATAAACAATTAACTCCTCCAGCCGCTGGGCTGGTGAGTGTTCATTGACATGCTAAAACTTTGTAAGACAGGATTTTAATTAGTGACGTGCTAAAGCCAGCCCCCTTGTCTGCTGAAGCTATAAGGTGAACCACAGAAGGTCCAGCCCCATTCACGTGGGGCAGAGGCGCCGACCGGAGGGGAGCCGCTCCAGGCGACGCGCTGTGCAGCCCAAGCAAGGATGTCTCCCAGCCTTCAGGAAGGCGCTGCCCTCGGAGGCAGCAAGCCCTCACCGAGCACCTTTTCCATCGAGAGCATCCTCGGACTGGACCACAAGAAAGACTGTGTCCCATCGTCGAAACCTCACCGGCCCTGGGCAGACACCTGCAGCTCCTCAGGTATGCCACCCTCTACTGTTGTTGTTATTGTCTTTCCCATTGTCCTGTCGGATCGGCTGGGTTAGAGAGCAACTGCAGTTTCATAGTCCAATGGATGAGTTCTGTGGGAAATAAAAAGGAATGTGAGCCTGAGATCCAAGTAGGTGTAAAGTTCACTGGTGAAAGAGAAAGAAAGTAAAAGTCAGGAACCTGCCGTTCACTTCAGAAGATCTCACCGTGACTGTTGGGTACAGCAGGTCTTCCAGATCTGTCTTGGCAGAGTGGCATTCCAAGACCAAAATGTTCTTTTACCACGGCAGTGATCTTTGTTTTATTTCTTTATTTTTGTGCTGGTTTTGCTTTTGCTGCTTGTTTGGCCTAGATGATTAATCCCTGAAGAACTTCATTGGAAAAATTAACAAGTTCCTGGAGTTTCTTCCGTGTTGGAGTGTGGATTTAGAGCTCTAAAGTGAGGTGTGTTTGTCTGTTTTCAGGGAAAGATGGTAACCCATGTCTTCAGGGCAGGCGCCAGCCCCGTGGTAGCTCATGCCCTGGTACTGTGGATCACCCCATGCCAGGAGAAAGAATTCTGAATTATGAAAACTACTTCTCACCCGCAGAAAGATTGTCATTGAAAAGAGAATTGAGTTGGTATCGAGGCCGAAGACCCAGAACTGCTTTTACTCAAAACCAGGTAGGGCTTTTCCACCATGCAGGGTTTTCAGCATCAACAATCAGTTGTTACTTATTGCCCACCCCCCAATTTATTTTGGGGAATCTTAATTTAGAAGCCTTAGTGAAATGACAGGCTATCATATTTTTAACAGTAGAGAGAGAGGAAATAAAACCCACATTAATCACCAAAGATTTTAATGCAAACATCTTGTTATACTAATAAAAGCGCATTATGTGGTTACATAGATATCAACACCTTAAAGAATTGTTTCCTTATTCTTAGATTGAAGTGTTGGAAAATGTTTTTAGAGTAAACTGCTATCCTGGCATTGATATCAGAGAAGACTTAGCTCGAAAATTGAACCTAGAAGAAGACAGAATCCAGGTAATTTTGAAATTTAATTATTAGTTTAATGGTTGAAATGTAAATAATAATGAAATACTTATAAGACCAATCTTATTTTCCTTAATTTTAGATCTGGTTCCAAAATCGGCGTGCAAAGCTGAAAAGGTCCCATAGAGAATCACAGTTTTTAATGGCAAAAAAAAATTTCAACACGAATCTCCTGGAGTAGATAGAAAACTAAACTTGTGCAATTATCTGCCAGTTGCCCAACATGGAGAATCAATGGAAATATGAAGTGTTAAAAAATGTGATGTTTTCTGCATTTAACTGGAATATTATCATTAAAAATATATTGTAAATAACTACTAGTACACATGGTACATTTTATATTTGGGTACTTTTAGTTAAGATAAAGGCCTTTCCAGTTTATTTTAATAAACATTTTTGGGAGAAGGCACCTATTTTTTAAATGAGCTAATTTAATCTAATACATTTATTTACTAAAATCAGTAAACTCATGACTAAATTACTTCACAAGTTGGAAGACTAGGAGAAAGGTATGATTAGTTTCTAATATTTTTCTTTCGAGAACATTTTGAACATGTTCATTCCTAAGTGTATGAGAAAATATGATTTATTCACGAGTCTCAGGTTTCTCTTTGATTCTGGCATAAAGCCAGGAGAATTCCTTACCACATATCAAAACAGAGCCTATGCCAGTTTCTACTTTATTGTTTTTTTTTTTAAGAAGAGCAAAGCCAGTAAGTCAAAATACAGATATAAAAACATCAACTGAGGGGGTGGAGTCGAGTCGCTAGTAAAAAAAAAAAACCATCAACTGCTATGTTCATACTACTGGGATGACATTGCATAAAAGAACTAAGATGTGAATAAATGCAAATTTTAAATATGTTTCTAGTATATTTCATGCTGTACTTTACTTTCATTCATCAAAGTGGTCCTGATCATCTGGCTTGCATCTATTTTCAGTTGAATGATTTCCAATCAACTGCATATTTTGTTCAAAGTATCACCTGATGAAAAAGGTAGGATAACTGACCTGCCTTTTGTTGGTGCTCTGATGTAGCTCCTGGAACTATTAGGGCGCTTTCTGAGGATCAAAAACTATGCGTCGACTTGGCGTTCACCGTTTCCCACTGCACCTGCCAGTTAGATGTGGCAGTCGCACGGCTGCCTGACAGGGTGGCCTTGCTCCACTGGAAGCCTGAGCGTTCATTGTCTAGCTGATAAAAGGCCGAGAGAAAGTCCTTTTGCTGTGTGGGATTATATCTCAAAACAACAAGAAAACCCAAACCATCCGGTTGATTCTGGCTCATCATGACTCTACAGGATAAAGTAGAACCGCTCCTGTGGCTTTTCCAAAACTGTAACTCTTTCCGGGAGTAGAAAGCCTTGTCTTTGTCTTGTGGAGTAGTTTTGGTGGTTTTGAACTACTGTCTTTGCAGTTAGCAACCCAACATGTAACCCCTGCAGGACGATGGCTCTTTGATTTTGTATATGGGCAGCCATTTTTCAACTCTCTCTTTAGAATGCATTCCACCTTGGTTTGCTTTCCTTTCTTTTCTGTCCCTTTACCTTTCTCTCTCTCTCTCCTGCCAATAACTAGAGTGGAAGATTCTTGCTTAGTTGAGTCTATACACTATTATAGGGTGAGGGGGAAGGGAGAGGATTTTTGTCTATTAAGCCAGAGAAGGGTTGGAGAGAGGTAGTATATAATTCTGAGGAACAGCATCATGACTTAAAAAACATTTAATGCATGTACGTTTAGGGTAGAGAACTATGTCCCAACAACTAGCCAGCCTTAAGCTACTCTTGCTGTGCTCCACTCTTGCTGAGAGCTAGGAGCATGGGGGCACAGAGACTGCATGTTGGCACAGAGACGGCATGTTGGCCTGCTAACGGCACAGTCAGTGGTTTAAGTACCAGCTGCTTCAAGGGAGAAAGATGTGACAGTCGGCTTCCAAAAGGAGTTTCACTCTGTCCTATGGGGTCGCTATGAGACAGAATCGACTACTTGATGACATGGGTTTGATTGGTTTTTGCTATCATTGGGGTGGAGGAAGGGAGCTCTGGCTGCACTGGTTATGTGTTGGGCTGTTTAGCCACAAGGTCCAGACTTCAAAACCATCAGCCATTCCACAAAAGGAAAATGGCTTTCCATTCCCATAAAGAGTTTCAACCTGGGAAATTCACAGGGAAAATTTCTACCCTGTCCTAGAGGGTCACTTTGAGTCGGCATCAACTCAATGGCATTGAGTTGGGTTTGGGTTTGGGGTGGAGGCGGCAGATAATGAAAAAACATGGCAAGAGGGGCAATAACAGGAGGAACAGAGACATGAAATGTTTTCTCTGAAAATCTTTGCTGTCAGACTGGGTCACTCTTTCTGATCTAAAACGCGGTTGCTCCCAATAAAAAATTTGAAGCACTGCTTGTTCAATAAATTCTTCCAAATCTGTCTACCAGGAAACCTCAAAGCTCTCCAATTTGCTCCTATGAAACTAGAAGTCACCAAGGAGAGACTCCAGGGGGCCAGAAGGGGAAAGTCACGTGGTTTTCAAATAGCCTTTTATTTTATCTATGTGATACTGTAAACAATTCAGGAACTCAAGCAGACCAGAAGTCTAGTAAATCCTCCCTCAACTCTCATCCTTCAGATATAATCGCCATACCCACTTGGTTCTCAGCCCTTTTTGTGTATTTGTAAAAACATGGAGAAGAACCTAGTGACCGTGGCTCATCCCTCAGCCACTGACCTAAGGCTTGACCACTAGAACCCACCAGAGGCCCCGCAGGACAAAGAGAGGAATGCACACCAGTTTTTGCTAGCTTTGCTGTTATTTTTAGAAGTATGATACCACCCAGTATTCTACCTTACATCCACCAATGCCTTGCCAAGCCAGGTATGGAGCTCTGTCTCCTTAATATTGCAGTTTAGGAAAAGGCTTCAAGCTTTGTGAATAATAACTAGAACATAGTATGAATGTTTAAGCACATTTAGAGGAGTACTTTTCACAAATGGAGATTTATAAAGAATCATAGTAGTTTATGTCAAATCTATCCAGAATTAAACAACCTAGCTCCCAAATCTCTGAGAGGTGTGAGAAGAGGTTGTGTAAAATGATAGGATCAAGGGGAGAAGTGACAACAGTATAAACATTGGTCATTGACAAAGAGGGCACTTCTATTTATTTTTGTATTAAAAATATCACACCTATTAAAAATGTCTGTTGAAAGAAATACAGTGTTCTAGAGAGTATCGTTACCTTGGTATTTTCCAGTGGTAGTTTTATATAATGAATGTATGCAGTTCTAAAATTTTAATTTTGTTTATCATGTAAATCAATTGCATTTATAACTGAGGCTGTAGAGTTATAAGTGAAATTACTTATAGTAGAAGTAATAGATTTAAAACCAGCAACGTTTTGAACTAAAAAGTAAAAATAGTATTCGAATTTCTATTACATAGTATCTAAGACATAACTATGGATGTAATATACACACCCTCTTTTACTTTCAAATACTAATATCAATTGTTGATTCAACTATAACTTTGTGAAGCAAGTTCATAAATGGATAATATACAAGAAGCAAGGTAATAAACAATATCACTAGTATTTTTCCCAAAAGCCATTTTTTAAATCTAAAAGGTTAAAGATTAAGTTTGTTAAGCGAAATAATGGATTTCAAACTTTTTTGGTATTCTGATTGCTAGCAATTTGGGGCGAATGTAATGCTTAATCAGGCAGAGGATGGTGGTGCAGGGAGGTGGAAATGGACTTTGAGGAAAACTCAAGCAAGATGGAACTGGAAATGCAAATCCAAGATCGAATTCTTTCCCTCAAAACACACAGGCCCTAATCCATAGCTTATCTCTCTCTGCTCCTGGTAATTTGAGGCCTTTGTCCCCATTAATGCCCAGGACAAGGTGCACAGTAGTAACAAATCAAACTAATGCAGTCAGGCTAATACCTGGAGCGTCTCTATTCTCTGACAGTTGCCTAAATAAGGTTATTTGGTCTGTTGTAATGGCATTTGTCTCTTGTTAGACCATCCAGACAAAGCCGTCACTGAAGAGGGTTGGTGGGAACAATAGCTGTGTGTGTTGGTGGTCAGCTTTGAGTTAATCAGTGTTAATAGCCGATTGCACCCCTTGCATCTTACACACATCATACAAATGGCATCCATCTCCCATTACCACACTGACACGCAGTCAGCCTGTACCTCATGCCTACCTCGATCTATAGGTAGAGATAGCTGGGTGCTAGTCCCTTTACCTGATGTGGAACCCAAATCACAGTATGGCAGTGGCTTGCTATCCCCATTTAACTGGGCCACAGACAAATAAAGCCCTGCATTGATCAAATCTCCAAGTGTCTGTTGTTAGATATAATGCCCTTTGGATGGTTTTATCCCCTGCTGGGGGACTCACCATTGCAACTGAGGCAGCTCACCCCTTTCCATTATCTTCTTTCGTGTTTTTTTTTTAATCATTTTATTGGGAGCTCTTACAGCTCTTATCACAATCCATACATATATCCATTGTGTCATGCGCATTTGTACATACGTTGCCATCATGATTTTCAAAGCATTTCTTTCTACTTGAACCATTGGTATCAACTCATTGTTTTTTCCCTTCTCTCCTACCTTGCCTCCTCCATGAACCCTTGATAATTTATTAATTATTGGGTTTCATTTTTATGTCATACACCAACCACTGTCTCCCTTCACCCATGTTTCTGTTGTCCGTCCCCCTGGGAGGGGGTTATATATCAATCATTGTTATCAGTTCTCCCTTACTCCACCCCCCATCATTCCCTTACCCCCTGGTATCACTGTTTTCATTATTGGCCCATAGAGGTTTGTCTGCCCTGGATTTCCCTGTGTTGCGATCTCTTATCTGTACCAGTGTACATGTTCTAGTCCAGCCGTATTTGTAAGGTAGATTTGGAGTCATGATAGCGGGGCGGGGAGCAAGCATTAAAGAATAGAGGAAAGTTGTGTATTTCGGTGGTGCTATACTGCATCCTGACTGGCTCATCTCCTTGCAGCCCTTCTGAAAGGGGATGTCCAATTGACTACAGATGGGCTTTGGGTCTCTACTCTGCCCTCCCCTCATTCACATCAATAGGATTTTTTGTTTTGTTTTGGGTCTTTAATGCCTGATACCTTATCCCATCAACACCTCATGATCACAACAGGCTGATGTGCTTCTTCCATGTGGGCCGCTTGTTTATCTTCAAGCCTTTAAGACCCCAGATGCTATATCTTTTGATAGTTGGGCACCATCAGCTTTCTTCACCACACCTTTTTCCTTCTTCTCAGCTAGTGTAAGACTGTTGATGTCAACAAGCATTGTTGAGTCCCAAAAATGAATCTCCAAAGTAAAAAATGTATACCTTGCCTTCAGTCAAGTAGAAAGTCTCCAATGTTTAGGAAATTCACATCTGTTCCTTCCTCTCCACCTCCTACAATCACCTTGTGTCATTATATCTTAAGACAGAGTAATACATGACACCACATTTTATGCTCTACTTAGTACATCATAAGCTTGCAAAGATCCATTTCCCTATTATATCTGATCTTAGTCAAAAAGCAGTGTCTCTTTTTTACTGCTTTACTGTGGCAAATAAATAACATCTTCCCTATGCAACATTTTCTAAGTATATAGTGACATTGATTGTGTTCCTCATCTGGTGTGCCACCATCACCGCTGCTCCTTTACAAATCATGTTATCACCATGAGCTGGAGCTCAGAGTTCCCTAACCATGACGCCTCCTTCTCCTCTCCCTCCCACACTTGGTAAGAACTAATAAACTTTGTTCTACATTTGCCTAGTCTAGATACTTCATGTAAGTAAGATCATACAGGATTTGTCCTTTTGCAACTGAGTTCTTCCATTCAACACGCTGCTTTCAAATTCATCTGTGTTTTAACATGTATCAGAACTTCATTTCTCTTCATGCTGAATAATATTCCATTACATGTATGTACCATGTTTTATTTATCCATTTAGTTGATGAGCATTAAGGTTATGTCTGCCTTTTGGCTACCAGGTGAATGGAGATATAAGGAACACTGGTATACCAGATACTGTGTGCATTTCTGCTTTTGAATCTTTGGGGAGTATATATTATGGTTAAGGGCCATGTGGTAATACTATCTTTAGCTTTTTCAGGAGCCACCAAATTCCTTTGCACAATGATTACATCATTGTGCATTTTCACCACCAGTGGGTAAGGATCGCAGTCTCATCAGCACTGCTATTGCCCTTGTTTTAACCAAAGCTATCCAGGCAGGGGTGGGGTAGTAGCTCACTGGGGTTTGATTTGCACTTCCCTAGTGGTTTAGGATGTTGAGCATTTCTTTGTGGTCTGGTTAGCCATTTACATTTCCTCTTCCGTGAGATGGCTGTTTAGGTCTTGGCTGTTTTTAATTAGATTTGTTGTATTTTTGTTGGTGGTGTGCAAGAATTCTTTATGTACTCTGGATAGTAAACCCTGATCAAGTATATAGATCCCAAAATGTATCTGCCAATCTGTGGCCAGTTTTTCTACTTTATTAATAAAATTCTTTAATGCAAGAAAGTTTTGCAAGAAATGCACACAAAAATTTTGATGAAACCCCTTTTCTCTATTTTGTGTTTTGCTGTATGTGCTTTTTGGCTTCATATCTCAGAACTCATTATTAAAAAGTATGTCCAGCAGGGAGAAAGATGAGGCTTTCTACAGTCTCAGAAACCCACAGGGACAGTTCTACCCAGTTCAATAGGGTCACTGTGACTTGGAATGGACTTGATTTTGGTTTCAGCATATTTTAATGAGCTAAGTGGTTCTTTCTTCCGTACTGCCTCCATTAATTCAATTACCCACGGGTATATAGTGTATTATTATGGTTACAATGATAGAAATGTACATCAACATTTTTTGTTCTCCTAATATGTTCTGGGAAAAATTATAAAAATAAATATAAAGAAATGAAAATCTGCCATAGCCAGAAAAAAAGTAAAAACTAGGTCCTGAAGCGTTATCTTTATGATGCCTTCTGAGGAGTTATACATTTAGGTCTTGAATCTATTTTGAGTTAATTTTTGCCAATGGTGTGAGGTAGGGGCTTGATGCCATTCTTTAGCACATGGAAATTCACTTGTCCCAACACCATTTATAAGACTATAGTTTCCCTATTCACTAGGTCTATAACCCTAATAGAAAATCACTTGATAGAAGTAGATATTTATTTCTGGACTGTCAGTTCTATTCCATTGGTCTCCAATGTGCAATTTTTATATAGCACAATCCTGATTTGGTAGATATCTATGCATTTGTGTTGAGTCACACACATGTTCTTCTTTGGTTTATCTAGGTCGGTCAAATCATTCAGTAAAACAATTCAGTGGAGGCACCCCAGCAATGTGGTCGAGAAGTTAGGCTTGAGTTTGGTCACTTGGGTTCAAGACTTATCTAAATCTCAGTATCTATTTGACTTTGAGCCAGTTACTCAGCCTCTCGCACCTCAGTGTCTTCATTTGTAAAACAGGGGTAGCCGTTTCACAGAGTTGTAAGGGAGTGAAACAAATTCATATCAGAGTTAGACTCTGATACATAGAAAACCATCAATACTGGCTCTTTTATGCGCATGTGCTAGGGAACATGGAAGTTAATGAACTAGTCTCGAACGGCACAGTGCTAGGCACATAGTGAGTCTTTATCCCAGAGTTGTTAAGTGCATAAGGACCGTTCCTGGTCTGTCGGAGTTTACCGTATAGAAGAAAGGACGGGAGCACAAAATCTCCCCTGCCTCTGCCTGCCTTCGTTCAGCTCTTCAGCAAATATTTGTTCAGTGTCTGCTGTGATCTGGTCACTAAGTGAGGATCTAAGATGGAATAGTGAGCAAGTCAAACAAGGTCCCTGTCATTCGGGGACTTAGTAGACTCCGTTGTTTGGCTCAGTTGTGGCACATAACCCACAACAGATAGTTACTGAATGCATGAATGAAAAAAACATTAAAAACTCAAACTCACTGCCACAGAGTCCATTCCAACTCACAGCAATGCTAGAGGACAGGGTAGCACCACCCCTGGGGTTTCCCAAGACTGTAACTCTCGATGGAAGTCGAAAGCCTTATCTTTCTCTTGTGCAGCGGCTGGTGGTTTGGCTGACTTTGAGGTTAGCAGCCCAACATGTAAAAACTACACCACCAGGTGTCTGCATGAATGAAAGAGATAGAAAATAAAATGAGGAAGACGCAAGTGAGGATCAGTCATGTGTTTTGACGGTTGGGGCTGCTGCAGGATACAAGAGCGGAAGGATCACAGAGGTATGTGAAGACATACTCCATGTGTTGCCTTTCCAGGGTGAGCCGGAGACACAGCTATGCCTTAATTTAGGCACAGGTATTCCAGGGGAGGGAACAACCTGTCAGAAGGCGCAAAAGCAGAAACCTCACAAGGGTAATTGGAGTTTGCTGGCAGCTTCTGCTGCAGGGGCGTGCGCTCTGTGCAGTTACACGGTGCCCTGTGCTCCAGAGGGCCCACACTTGGCTTAAATGTTGCCATCTTAAAATTCTTAGTAATTTTTCAACAAGGGTCCTACCCTGCCTTTACATTTTTCACAAAATCCACAAATTATGCAGCTGGTCCTGCCTGTTGGCATGGGTCTACATGTTTCATAAAACACTGTGGAAGGAGTCCAAGGAGATAAATTTTAAATGGTAGGAAATCCTGAGCAACAGATAGTTCTTATCCTCGGGTCACAGCATGATTTATGAGGATCGAGGCAGGACACAGTGAGGCGAGAAGTAAACGGCTGTCATGAAGGACCGACCTGCCTGCACTTGCAGTATGTGTTTTTGAAGGTGCTACTGGCCCCAGGTGAGAGTGGGGACACGGAGAGAGAAGGGAAGGGTGGAGAGCACCGAGAGACAGAAGGAAAATCCGACAGGCTTTGCAAACTACGTAAGTCTGTGGGAAAGGAGAGGGCAGCGAATTGGAAGTGACTGCAAGCTTTGGAGTATTAGAAGAAAAAATTTTAAATATGCGAGAACTGGATATGATTAGCCCCTGAAACTTACACACTGAGCCCGGGGCCTTACTTACCGGCATTCACTGCCTTGACCTGCTGCTGCCGTCTGGAGTGTATTGGTTTTTTCCTGTGGTTTTCAAGGACAGTTCTTGAAAATAATAATCTTTGCCAGTGATAACACTTCCAGTGCTAACAGGTTCTGCTCACAGTCTACACTTTCTTCTTTGCTACATGGCTTTCCAGTCTTGTTCTCGCTGGCAATAGAATTCAACACAAAAGTATTTGAAAATCATCAAATGGACATCAGAGTAAGATGTTATAACTGTTTTAATAGGTAGAAACTTTCTGCAACATTAAATTGATCCAAGAATAATTATTGCATGCGTTAGATTTGATAAGACCAGAAATTGAAATTTGGAAAACAATGTCACTTCTTGGTCAATTATCTCAAAAACTCAAACCCTACCCAAAAAGATAAGTAGCTAGGCTTTTAAATCTCTTTAAAGATGATCTCACTTCTTTGTGCTGTCTCTGCAAAGTGGAAAACCTTTTCATTGTTGCTTGCCTACCTCATCCTAACCTACACTGGGAAGTAGAAACGTTTAGTGTTGTTGTTGCTGTTGTTGAATGTCGGTGTGGTTCGATGCTGTAAAGTCTGCCTGACTTATAGCGAGCAAAACACTTCCCACGCCCGCACCGCACCGCACCGTCCGCACATTGGTCATTATGTGTGAGCCCATTGTTGCAACCACTGTGTCGGTCCACCTTGTTGAGGGCCTTCCTCTCTCTCACTGCCCTCCGCTTTATCCAGCGTGATGTCCTTTTCCAGGAACTGGTCTCTCCTGATAACATTTCCAAAGTGTTAGATAATGTCTCGCTGTCCTTGCTTCTAAGGAACATTCTGAATGCACTTCTTCTAAGACAGACCTGCTTGTCCCTTAGCAGTCCATGGCAATTTCACTATTCTTTGCCAGCACGGTAATTCAAATAGATCTATTTTGCTTTGGTCTTCCTTATTCAATGTCCAACTGTCACACGCATATTAAGTTATTGAAAATACCATGGTTTGGGTCAGGCACACCTTAGTCCTCAAAGTAACATACTTGCTTTTCAACACTTTAGAACACAAGTAATAATAATAAATGCCATTGCAGATACTGTCTGTGCAGAACCAAACAGCTCATGGGAGTTTGCCGCTTGGTTTGGAGGTTTAGGGTCACTGTCCCAATGTTGCTTTTAGTACTTCTATTCTGCCTCCTAGTTCATTACTGTAATGCTTGGGGTCTTAAAATTTTGCAAGTGGACATCCAAGGTATAATTGGTCTTTAATCATCTGGAGCAGTAGTATAATTTTTTTCAACTTTTGCTAATTTCAGAGATGAAAATTTGTTTCTCATTGCCATTTTATAGTTGACTTTTGATGTTTAACATTTTGTATGGTTATTGGTAACTTGTATTTTCTCATTTGGTCAATCTTTTTTCCTATTTCTTTCTTAGTAGTCATTGTTTGCAATTCCTCATTGCCCATTCTGCAGCCGCCACCACCCGTCCGTATTATACATCTATGTTCGTTGTCATGTGGCTTTGGACTACCACGCATTATAGACAGGAGAACATATTTTCCCAGGGTTTAGTCATGTGATTTTCTTTGGCCAATGAAATATGGGCAGAACTCAGTGTACCAGTTCTCTAGGGATGAGGCCCTAGAGTCAGTTTGGAGGTTTAGGGTCATTCTTTGACCTCTTGCATTCCTGCTGTTGTCATTAAAAGAATATGCCCTGAATAGCTGCGACTGCTTCTGGCTAGACTGCACACTGAGAAGCAGGGAGAGGTTCTGAGCCCAACATGCAGTCTGGAGCCCAGCACAGAGAAGACCTGCTACATCCCACCCATGAGGCTGACCCCCAGACCTGGAGGAGGTCCCAACCACCAGCTGTGAAGATTTACATTGTTGTCACAATACAAGGTCTTACAGTTTTTCCTATCTTTTGGCATCAGATCTTTAAATAGTAAACATATGCTTATTTCTACTAACAATTTCTTAATGCCGTTCCTTTAATCTGATGGCTTTTGACATGTTGATGTTAGTTGCCATCAAGTTGACTCTGACTCCTGGCAACCCCATATGCACAGAGTAGAACTGCCCCATAGGGGTTTCAAGACAGACCCCGGGCCTGTCTTAGAGAAACCCCTGGGGGAGTTTGGATTGTCAACCTTTCAGCTAGCCAAGCACTGTGTCCATATTTAAAATGTTTCTATTTAGTCATATCTCAGTCTTTTTCTTCTGCTTCATCTAAGACGCCTTCCCTTTCCTTGATCATCTTTAGGTGCTTTTGATGTATCGAGAGGTTATTTCTATGGTTTAACACCTCTTTATTCTTTTCTGGTTTTGCCCATCAGTTTCTTTTTGCATAATGAATATAATGAGCCTCCTGACAAACGCCAGAAAAGTCAAAGAGAATGATGCCACTTACCAGGCAGACAGTGATTCGTTCCACCATTTATTCGGTGCCCTCCATAAGCTGGGGAATGTGCAGCCTCCCATCCTTCATCCTGTTAACTCTCACAACACCCCTGCGAGGTGGCTGCGAGCCATAAGGAGAACTAGGTTCATCTGTTTTTATTGCCCCTCCCCATTTTATAGATGAGAAAACTGAGTGTTATGCAAAAAGCGATCAAATAATTTGGTCAGGGTCTCACAAGTAGGAGTTGGCTCAGTCACGATTCATACCAAATTCTGCACAATTCCAGGGTTCCCTCTCCCTGCTAAGCCTCCCAGAAGACATAGTCATTATACATGTAAGTTTGTAAGAGTTTTATTCATAACTCACAAAAACGGAAAACAATCCAAATGGCTTTCTTTGGGTGATTGGTTAAACACACTGGTAATTCATACAATGGGATGCTACTCATCCGTACAAAGAAGCGGACTAATGTACACACAACAGCACGGGTGACTCTCAGACACTATGCTGAGTCTCAGAGGGTTGCAGACTGTATGACTCCATTTAAATGACATTCTGGACAAGTCACAACTCTAGGAATGAAGGATAATCAAGTGGTTGCCAGGGCTTAGGGGTAGGGACAGTGTTTGGTTAAAGTGGGAGCAGTAGGAGGAAACTGGGGATGTGCTGTAAGTGTTCTGTATTCTGACCGTGGTGTTGATGATATGACTTAACCCTGGTGGCACTGTGGGCTAAGCATGGGGCTAATTGCGAGATTGGCGCTTCCTCGGGGGAAAAGATGAGGTTTTCTGCTCCCTTAAATATCTACTTTTGGAAACTTGATACAGGTAGATATTGTTGAGTTGGCTCCAACTGAAAGCGCCCTCTGTAGGACAGAACAGAAAAGCCCAGTCCTATGCCACCCTCACAGTTGTGTGGGTGTGTGAGCCTACTGTTGCAGCATCAGTCCGTCACGTTGGGGTCTTCCTCTTACTCACTCACGTTCTACTTTACCAAGAATGGTGTCCTTTTCCAGAGATGGGTCTCTCCTGATGTCCAAGTGCTTCAGCACTTCTCATCAGCCTCGGTTCTAAGGAGCATGCTGGTCGTACTTCTTCCAGGACAGATGTGTTTGTGCTCTAGCAGTCCACGGTACTTCCTACATTCTTCACCAACACCGGTCCCATACATCATTGGACTTCGGGACTGTTGATTCCATGAGCATTGATTGTGCATCCAAGCAAAATGAAATCCGTAACACTGTCTGTCTTTTCTCAGTTTATCATGGTGTGAACTATTGGACCAGTTGTGAGGATTTGGGTTTTCTTTACATTGAGTTGTAATCCCTACTGAAGGCTACAATCCTTGCTCTTCATCAGCATGTGCTTCAAATCCATATTACTTTCAGTAAGCAAGGTTGTGCCAACTTGAATGCTGCAGGTTGTTAATAAGGCTTCCTTCAATCCTGAAGTCCCGTTCTTCTTCATATAATCCAGCTTCTCTGACTATTTGTTCAGTGTACAGATCGAATCAGTGTGATTAAAGGATACAACTCTGGCACACACCTTTCCTCCTTTTAAATCATGTAGTAGTTCCTTGTTTTGTTCAAACAGTGGTTCTTAGCCCATGTACGGGTTCCGCATAAGCACAACGCAGTGTTCTAGGATTCCCATTCTTCTCAATGTTATCCATAGTTTTTATGATCTACCTAACTGAATGCTTTGCATAGTTAATAAAACTCATGTAAGTATCTTTCTGGCGTTCTCTGTTTTGAGTGAGGCTCTGTCTGACATCAGCAATGATCGCTTCTGACGCTGACGTGGATTTCTGGAAGCTCCCTATCGATGCGCTATAGCAACCATCAGTAACTTATCTGCAGCAAAATTTTACTTGCGTGTGATATTAATGATATTGTTCAATAATTTCCATACTCTGTGAGTCACCTTTCTTGGAATGGGCACAAATTTGGATTTCTTTCAATCAGTTGCCAAATTTCTTGGCAAAAATGAGTGAGTGCTTCCAATGCTTCATCAGCTTGTTAAAATATTTCAATTAATATGCCATCAATTCCTGGAGCCCTCTTTTTTGTATGTCAGAGAAAGATGAGGTTTTCTACTTCCTGTAAAGATCTACAGTCTCAGAAACTAATGGGTATAGTTCTACCCTGGCCTATAGGGTCACTATGAGTCAAAATTGACTAGATGGCAGGGAGTTGGTTTGTTTTTTTGTTTTTTTGCTAATGCATTCAGTGCAGCTTGGACGTTTACCTTCAGTATTGTCACTTATTTATCATATGTTGCCTCTTGAAATGGATGTATGCTGACCAGTTCTTTTTGGTACAGTAACTCTGTGTATTCCTACATAGAATTGTATAACCTCCCCTCCCCCAAAGACGGAGTATTTTACTGCATAAACTGAGACCAAACCTACTGCCACTGAGACCATTCTAACTCTGAGTAACCTTACAGGATGGAGTAGGACAGCCCATAAGGTGCCCAAGGCTGTGATCTTCACCGAAGCTGACGACCCCATCTTTCTCCCTGGCATGCACTGGTGGCTTCAAACTGCTGACCCCTTGGTTATCAGGTCAATGGTTAACTCACACAGCTATAGAAAATTTAAATGATCTCTGTGAAATGGTAAGGAGTTAAGTCCAGAATGTGTGCATCTATGAAGTGGGAAGAAAAAAGGCAGGAGTGGGGTGCTAAAGAGTATCTATAGTATGCTGTCTTTTATATAATAAAGGAGAAATACAAAAACATAAGTATACCCATTTACTTTTGAAAAGAGAAACACACACACAAAAAAATTTTTTTAATAAAAAAAGAAAAGAGAAACACAGTAAGGATAACCCTGGAAATGAGATTGGTAACCTTTAGGGAGTAGGGATGGATCGAGGGGAGCAGGGCATAAGATGGATACAGGGTAGAGGGCATAGGATGGAGATTACACTTGCCTGGGTATACTCATATGCTTGTTTTGAACTGAATTGTTACCCCACGAAAATATATGTTGTCAATCCCAACCTCTGTATCTGTGGTTATAATCCCATTTGGGAATGAGTTGTCTTTGTTATGTTAATGAGAACAGATTTGTGTGGACTATATCTTTTGCCCATCTCGTTTGTGATATAGAAGAGATTAAACAAGGGTACGTAGCAGAGATGAAGGAAGAGAGATGCCGCCCTACATGAAAGTCACTCAGGAGCAGAGCAGCCACAGAGAGAGCCTTCCCCTAGAGTTGAGTCCAGGCCACCAACTTCCTAAACTGTGAGAAAGTCAGTTTCTCTGTGTTCTATCCACCCAGTTATGTTCTAGCAGCCTGGAGGTTTTTAAAATTATTGTTTAACATTTTGTTGTGATTTAGCTGAAAGTTCACACAATAGTTTCCCATTCAACAATTTAGATACACATTTTGTTCCCTGGCATTGGATGCTATCCTCTCCCTTCAATGTGTCAACACTCTCATTCCCACCCCGCCTTCCCCATTTCCATCCCTCCAGTTTCCATGCCCCCCCACCCCCCACCCCATCCCTGCTTTTGCTTTTAGGCTGCTATAGTGTGGTCACCTATCATTGATTGTTCTGAGGAGCATGTTTTTCACTGGTGATATTATCTTGGGCCAATCCAGGTGACCCCTGGGAATGGCTTCCGTTTCCGCTTAAAAGGTCGCTGTGGAGCCATCACCTCAGGAGTTCTGTCAGTCTCTATTAGTCTGTGAATCTGGCTTTTTTTTTTTTTTAATGAATTTGACTCCTGTTCTACAATTTTATTCCATTCTACCCAGGACCTTCTTGTGTGTCCCTGGGCAGAGTGGTCGGTAGTGGGGCATCCTGTGTGCATACAGATGCGATTCAGTTCTGGTCCCAGGCTAAAGGAGGCAGTGGTGCCTGTGGGCCAGTAGTCCTGTGGAAGCGTTGGTTCTTTGAGTCTTTGGTTTTCTCCACAATCCTTTGCTCCAGTTACACGGAGCAAAGAACCAATGGTTGTATCATAGAAGGCTGCTAGCATGCTTTTAACACCCCAGATGCCACTCACCAAACTAGGATGTGGTATATTATCTTTATGAACTATGTTATTCCAGTTGACGAAGATGCCCGCTAGACTATAAGTCCATAACTATAAATCCATAACCCAGTCTCATAAGGTATTTGGATATATTTAAGAAACGTCCTTAACTCTCATGTGTTGTATTATACATATGAATAAATGGGTAGCACAGAGAAATACCCACAACTATAGCTATAATACACATGCGTCTACTGCCGTATGCCCTCCCCCCCACCTACACAGCATACAGATCTACCTGTGGAACCGCTCACAGACTGGGTTGTTCGGTTGTTAGTACTGTTGTTACAGACAGTACCTGTCACAGCATTCACCATCGCCGTCTTCTACTCTTGTGTTCCTCACGGTATCTTCAGTTACCTTGGTCACACTGTGCTACTTCCCCCACGTTGTATATTGCCTTTCCCTTGACCCTATTGACATGTATCTACTATCTAGTCAGTGATTTTCCCTCCTTACCCACTACCCCAAAGCCCTGGTAATCATTAAAAATAAAATGTTCCGCGTGGTGCCCCAACAGACTGGACTGGAAAACTCTCCTAAGGGCCAGCAAACGATCCCTGAACTAACTACAAGCTTTTCTCTTGTGAAAAAAAATAAAATAAAATAAAATGTTCCTTTCCGTGCGGATACCTATTGTTGACCTTTTATAAAATGGTGTCATATAATACTTGGTTTTGAAACTGACTTATCTCGCTCCATGTCTTCCAGATTCAACCATGTTATAGGATGTTTAGCAAGTCACCCTCCTTTTCTGTCATTACGTAGTCTTTCATTCTCAGTATGTACGACCTTTGTCTCGCCATTACACATAGAGGCTCCGGTTGTTTTGCCCTTTTGCTATCGTGATCAATGCTGCCACGAACATGCGTGAACATCTCTCCATTCATATCACTGCTATTATTTCTCTAGGACTGATTGCTAATAGTGGGATCTCTGGGTCGCCTGGGAGTCATTGTCTAGCTCTTGGAGGAAAAGGCCAGGCAATATCCCACCATGGTTATGCCATTCTGTAGTCACACCAGCAGGGCCATGTGCCCTGTTTTGACGCTCAGAACTGTGTTCCTGTTTCACATGCTCAAGAAAGAAAATCAGCAAGGATGGAGGGTAAAATGCAGGTAGTTGAATATAAACAGAAGCAGTGAATTTCATGGTCGTTCACATGAATCAGATAGACACACTGAAGCAGAGCAGAGGTCAGGGGAGAACCGACCCATTGTTTTTGTGCACAGGGTTTTGACTATGCCAGGCTAAGTCAAAAAACTATTGCTACAAAAATGATAGGCTCCTTTATTCAGCATCCAAATGTGAAACTTGTTTCTCAACAGACCCTTCATCTGGTCTGTACGCTTTCGCATGTGGTGTTCTCATCTCTAACCCTTTCCTAATGAGCTCCGCACTCTTTTATTTGCAAGTCAAAACAACCGTTCCGGCATCCTTGAGAGACTCAAGTCTTGTCCTTTTACATGCTTTTGGAGTTTGGGGCAAGAAGGAAATCTGAAGGGACAAAATCAAGAATATAGGATAACGTGGAAGAAACACACCAGCCTGTGTGATCATGAGGTGTTGATGGGATCAAGTATCAGGTAGCAAAGGATCCACAACAAATTGATGCGAACAAGGGGCTCTATAGTGGAGACCCAAAGCCCATTTTTAGACAATTGGACATCCCCCCCACTCACACACACAGGAGGGTTAGAAGGACGGCATGATTCAACCAAGGTGCAGTGTAGCACTGAGGAAACACACATCATTCCTCTAGTTCCTGAATGCCATGACCCAGTTCTACCTTACAAATCTGCCTAGACCAGAGAACACACATTGGTACTGATAAAAGCTCTGGACACATGGAATTCAGGACAGATAAACCCCTCAGGAACAGTAGTAAGAGTAGTGATATCATGAGGGTTGGGGACTATAAGGGAGGGGGAAGGGGGAGAAAGGGAGAACCCATCACAAGGGTTATATATAGCCCCCACCAAGGGGACGACTAACAGAAATGTGGGTGAAGGGAGACATCGGACAGTGTAAGATATGAAATAATAACAATATATAACTGATCAAGGATTCACGAGGGTGGGAGCTTAAGGGAGGGAGGGGGAAAAGGAGCTGATACCGAGGGCTCAAGTAGAAAATGTTTTGGAAATGATGATGGCAACATATGTACAAATATTCCTGATACAATTGATGTTTGGAATGTTACAAAAGCTGTACTATCCCCAGTAAAAGGATCACAGTAAAAAGAACATAGGGTAGATGGGGTAAGGTTTTCCACAGAACCTCTCCTAAGACAGCCCTTGCTATCCTTGAAGAATAAGCAAGTGCAGTTTCTCAGCACAACTGCCCCAGACATTGCGGTTTTTCATTTTCCTAAGATTTCTTCATGGTAAGCTCCCACAATCGTCCTGTGTCCTTTGAGAAAATCTCTCAAGATTGCTCTTCGGTGTTCCTAAAGCCAGCCCGCATTCCTCTGAGCTGCCCTTGCTGCCTTGATTGCACTGACCCAGCAGATCCCCTCAGAAGCCACTTTTTTGTTTTTGCTCTTGTTCCTTGTTTGAAGGCACCCGAGTGAGACTAAGAGGACTGTATTACCTCGGGGACTTATCTGCAGACCTCCACTGATTGCAGACTTGTGTAAGCATGTTTTGTTTGGAAGACCTGTCCACGCACGAACTAGAACTCTACCGGCAAGACTTTCTGACTTACCCACGCATGCCTTCATCCTGAAGATTAAGAATGGTAACCAAAGCTCTAACACTAGTTAGCAGACTCGATGTGTGTAATGATAAGGAATTGACTTTTCTGAATCTATTTTCTGAACGTCTGTGTAGGGGGGAGCAAGTAAATGAGTGTGTTGGGAATAATGGGAGCCAGGTTTCTTTCTCGGTTTGGGAAAGAGTTTTACATTTGAAGGAAAAAGACTAGAATGAGCTGCAGTGCGGGGTTAGCATTGGCAGTAGCTGTATGGTCTCATGATGTAATGAAAGAATTCATTCTTGGTGGTAAGAGGCCATGACACTCCTGCACACCAGGACAGCTTCCCAGAGCTGTGACTCGTTAGGTTACGCCTGGCCCGGTGTGTATAGCAGCCCCACATCATATAGGAATGCAATATTGGCCACCTTCCCTCCAAACTTGGAATCACTATTAAGTTGAAAAGATGATTTTCTACCGATAGCACATTTTAAATCCGGAGACTTAGAAAGAAACGACCTGAGACCTGTGCGGTAATCAAGCGTCTTTCTGAGTGCAAGTTAATCGAAGCAGTAGGCCTGTAGTTAGCTCTTTCGTTGAAGGGCCAAGGAGGGATGTAGCTACAGGTTCATCTGATCTCGAGGCTCAAATGATGGTCACCAGGATGCTCCTTTCTGGTCCCTCTCCCCCAGTCTCTCAGGCTCTCTACTGAGCACCCACAGTGGCGTTGGACACGTGGCAAGGTTCGTCTCTGGCCAATTTTGCAAGGCCAGAAAAAAGAGAGCCTGCAAAACCTAACCAAACTCACTGCCTCGGAGTCGATGCTGACGCATAGCAACCCAACGGGGCAGGGAGAACTGCCCCTGCAGGCTTCCAAGACTACGGTAACTGTTTCCCGGAGTGGGAAACCCATCTCTCCCCTGAGGAGGGGCTGTGGTTCAAACTGCTGCCCTTGAGGATCTCAGCCCAACATGTAACCACTGTGCCACCAGGGTTCCTCGAGCCTGCCAGCAGGCCCCCAAAGCTCCCCTACTAGCCCAGCTCAGGATATGAGCCTCCCCCAGAGGGGCCATCTTCACTGGTGAGCCCAGAACCACAGGGAGTGAGGTAGGGGTTCCCAAAGGGAAGCACCGAGAAGGGACACACCAAGAGCGCCCCACCCCAAAATACTGCTGTCCTTCCAGACAGGCTTTGTGGTGGAGAGGCCAGCAAAGAAGCCATGGCTCTCGCTGCTTCTGCTGTCCTAGTCTCCTTATCAAGCTCTGACTGGCCTACAAGTTAGACTGCTAGCTAACCACAAGGTCAACAGGTCAAAACCACCAGCTGCCCCTCAGGAGAAAGGTGAAGCTTTCTGCTCCTATAAGCATTTACAGCCTCAGAAACCCACAGGGGCAGTTCTACTCCGTCCTTCAGAGATACGATGACCCACCATCGACAGCAGCAGCGAGTTTTAGACCAGGTAGAAGTAGATGAATTCTTCAAAAACGATAAGAAACGAAACCACCCTAACCATGGAGCCCATGGCAGGCACCTCCGAAGGACTGTAAACACTTGTGAATGGGCTGGACGGGCCTGGGCCTGTTGCCTGCTGGGGTGCGCCCTTCTACTCACATGCCTAGCACCTGAGAGCGCCCCCAGGGCAAGGTCAAAGAGCATCTGATTCCCCTTTCCTGTATCTTCCAAAAGGGCCCCTGACTCAGATCTTCTGTTTACCCAAGAGGACACATTAATTCTCTCATGGTAAATAACTGAGACAGACAGACAAGAAATATTGTCCAAAATGGAATATTTCTTTCAAAGCTATGTCTTTAAATTTGTTTAACAAAACAACCTTATCACCTTCAAAGGACTCTCCATTACACTTAATACACTTGCCAAACCTGCGATTCCATTCTTGGAAGCATTTTTCAAACGCATTTGTTTGGATGGCTGACAGCACCTCCCTCATTTTTTTTACCCCTTTCTTTTTTAAAAAAATCATTTTATAAGGGGCTCATACAATTCCTATCACAATCCATACATACATCAATCGTGTAAAGCATATTTGTACATTCATTGCCCTCATCATTCTCAAAACATTTGCTCTCCACCCAAGCCCCTGGCATCAGGTCCTCATTTTTCCCCTCCCTCCCCGCTTCCCCCTCCCTCATGAGCCCTTGATAATTTATAAATTATTATTGTGCCCTATTTTGTTCTGTCAGACATCTCCCTTCACCCACTTTTCTGTTGTCAGTCCCCCAAGGACGAGGTCACATGTAGATCCTTAAAATCGGTTTCCCCTTTCCAACCCACCCTCCCTATACCCTCCCAGTATCACCACTCACACCACTGGTCCTGAGGGGATCATCCGCCCTGAATTCCCTGTGTGTCCAGTTCCCATCTGTACCAGTGTACATCCTCTGGTCTAGCCAGACTTGCAAGGTAGGATTCAGATCATGACAGTGGAGGTGTGGGGAGCGTTTAGGAACTAGAGGAAAGTTGTATTTTTCATCGTTGCTACATCGCACCCTGACTGTCTTGTCTCTTCCCCAAGACCCTTTTGTAAGGGAATGTCCAGTGGCCTACAAATGGGCTTTTTGTCTCCACTCCCCACTCCTCTGCTCATTCACTATGGTAAGATTTTTTTGTTCTGATGATGCCTCATACCTGATCCCTTCGACACCTCGTGATCACACAGGCTGGTGTGCTTCTTCCATGTGGGCTTTGTTGCTTCTGAGCTAGATGGCTGCTGACTTACCTTCAAGCCTTTAAGCCCCCAGATGCTATATCTTTTGATAGCCGGGCACCATCCACCTTCTTCACATTTGCTTATGCACCCATTTTGTCTTCAGCCATTGTGTCGGGAGGGTGAGCATCTGATTGTCAATTTGTTAGAACAATGTGTTCTTGTAGTGAGGGAAGGTATGAGCAGAGGCCCAAAGTCTATCCACTACCTCAGTGTATTGTCATATAAATATATGTACGTCGGCCAATACCTCTATTTTTATGGATTAATGTTTTTTACATATGGACACACCTATGCTTATACCTCCATCCATAGCTTTGCTTCCTAGATCATTCCTCTGTTTCCTTTTACCTTCCTTCTGCCCCACCATCATGCTCATCCTACTTCTGCCTCATAGTGCTTCCTCTCGGCTAGATTGCTGTTGCACCAATGCTCCCAGGATCTCTATAGCCTCCTCATTATTGATTTTTATTCCCTAGTTGTTCCCCTGTCTGTGGCACTGATTGCCCACCACACCCTTCCCCCACCCCTTTCTCTCCCTAGGTCCCCCTGGTACTGTTGGTCCCGTTGCTTTCTCCTCGAGCTTTCTTCCTATGCCTGTCTTATATAGTAGGCATACCAACAATGGCATAGACCAAACAAATAGAAAACAAATGACTGGCAAAAAAGCACAACAACAACAAAACATGCATAGTTCAGATCTGTCCACTGACCTTTATGACGATCTCCCCACTGGTCCTGGGGGAATTCCAGAAATTGCCCCTCCGAGCCTGAAGTCTATTCTGGGGGGCTCTTTTGGGGTTTTGTGGCTTGGCTTTACTCCCATTACTGATCTGTTGTGTTCCCTTCTTGGTTTGCCCCGCTGTTGAGGGGTTCAGGCCGCACTTCCTCCCTGCTGTGTGTCCCCAGTATTATCCTCTGTCACAGTATGCTCCAGCAAGGGGACAACATGTCATGAGCTGTTGTCGGCCCTACAGTCCTCTCTGTGCCTCAGCAGTTCCATGCAGCGACGTCGTCCTCTGGGCTTGGTGTGCCGATATGGGGTCTAGACCGACTGCTCCTTTCTCCTTTTCCTTCTTGGTTTGCTTCCTTATGGGCCTGATATGCCGGCCTCTCCCCAACCTGTAGGTTTAGTGTTGTTCTCTGTTGCATGGTACTTCTAGGGAGGGGCTGATTTGGCTCTAGTTGGGGCTGGCCTCTGGCAGGTGCATTGTGGTGGCAAAACATTCCCCAGCTGTCTGCCACAAATCAGGCCTTTTTTGTCGCACACTGTTACGCAAACTTTTCAGACCCTCTAGATGAACGTTCTGGCCTGGTGGAATGGACTCACGATGAGTCCGCATTTTCGTCTGTTCGGGAAGTTGACAGAAGTCCAGAACCAGGTTTGTCATTGATTGACATTTCACCTCTTTTGAAACCGAAGAGCCACTTCTACACTTAGCCCACAGCACTGTCCTTGTAAGCTGTGTCCAGCTGTCCAACTTCTCAACAGCTTCTGCAGCATTTTTTCCCCGAGCAGGGAACAAAATTTCACAGTCACACGCTGTTGTCTTAAATCAGCCATCACAAAAAAAGTGGCTCGAGTGAAACTGCTTTTATGAAAAAAATTCACAGTGACGAGAGAAAACCTTCCCAGGTGACACCACTGGGCGCACTAATTCAGAGCGAGTTGCTTGATGCTCGCCTAGTGGGGAAAATATGTAGTATGAACGCTTCACCAAGCACAATTCCAGTTTTTTTTCGGGGGGGACATCCCTCATATATGCTTCAAAGTCCTTACCCCTTAATCCCCCAAATGCCACCTTAAGGATAGACTGCTCTCTGTTGTGTACCTTATGCTTAAATCAGTAGTAGATGAGTAAATTATGATCACCACCAAAAATCTCCCTAGGTACAATTTTTGTCACCCTTGCTTGTGACCATAGCGCTTGGGCACCCCAGAGCCCTGTTTGTTCTATGAGCCACACACACTCAGGTTCCTCCTGGGGAACATCTCAGCCCAGAGGGTCCACCTTGGCCCATGATGAACTGAGAGAATAGTGTTCTCTGGGTGTATGGCAGAAGCTTGTACTTCATCTCCTTGACCCTGAAACGCACATCAAAAGCCAGGCCTCTTGAGTAGGGACTTTCAAGGATGGGTGTGCATGAGAATCCTGTGAAGTCATTTAAAACACAGATTCCTGGGGTCCTGTGGCAACTCTGAGGGCAGGTGTGGCCTTTGGAGGAGCAGAGAGTGTGAGCATGACTGCAGCCATTTTGATTTTAAGTCAGTCAGGTTCAAGTATAATCAGTTCTTGGCGTGGTTTGTCATTGTGTTTCAGATGAATGCTTTAGCTATTTTCCTAGGGTTCAGTCAGACGTTCAGGATGTCAGCTATTACACAGATCCTGGTTGAAGTCAGCTCCACTGTCCAGTTTCCCTCGTTATCTTTTGAGATCTGATAAGGAGTAGTCATCTGGAAAGGAGATGTCAGGTGATTAACTATAAAGTTCTTTCTGAATGTCCACTGTGTTTTAGAATATTCTCTTTTTTGACTTTGATATGTCCTTTTTATGTTTATTTTTAATAAATCATTTTATTGGGGGCTCTTAAAACAATCCACACATCCGTTGTGTCAAGCACATTTGTACATATGTAGCCATCATTATCTTCAAAACATTTTCTTTCTACTTGAGGCCTTGATATCAGCTCCTCTTTATTTCCCCTTCCCTCCCCTACCCTCCCATCCTCATGAACCCTTGATAAATTATAAATGATTATTATTTTCATATCTTACACTGTCTCCCTTCACCCATGTTTCTGTTGCTTGTCATCCAGGTGAGTGTTATCTGTCGAACATTACAATCAGTTCCTCCTGTCTCCCCTCACCATCCCCCACTAGAATGTTCTTGTGGTGGGTCATGTACCTTGAAAATTATAGCCCTCCCACATAGAGTGTAGCTGGTCTTATTAGGAACCAGCCTCTGCTGCTGTTGGGGGTTCTGACGTCTGGCAGATGGTTTGCCTCTTTTTCTTTTCCGCTTGAGTACTTACTAAGTGGGCTCCACGGATCCAGAAAACAGACCAGACATTGGGGGCATCACAAGGACAATGCATGCAAAGCCCAGGAGGCAGGAAAGAGGTCCAAGAACTTCAAGTGTCAGCAAAGTAGGGGTGGAGGGCGGGAGAGAGCAAGCAGGTCTTGAGGACAGAGGCAAAGGAGGTGGGTTTTGCTCTGAGCATTATTGGAAGTCCCTGCAGACTTGAAAGGGGTGTTGGTGCAGTGGGAGAGGATAACAAGAGCCACTGGGGCCGCACTGTGGAGAATGGTTGTAGTAGGGACCCAGGTGGGGCTGGTGGGGGAGATGCGGAAAGAGGGGGATGTGGGCAGCAGTTGAGACAGTGAGGATTTTGAATCTAAGCACAGTCCTAGCTCATCCTACTGTTCCTATCCTCCCTCGCTTTCTTCTGTTCCCGTCATTCCGTGATTGCGCTCCCTCCCCACTTCCCTCACTTGTCTTTCCCCACTCCCACCCCAGGCTACTTATTGGGATTTGGCTAAGAGTTCACAGAGTCAATTCATTTCTCACTGGTTGTTTCCAAATGAAAATACCCCTTTTCATCAGAAAGCAACACAATTTAAGCAAGAAGGAATGTGTGCTGAAGGGAATCAAGAGGCCTCACTCACCAGCCCACCGCCCAGAGCTGCCGGCCATCCCTCCAGGAGCACCCACACTCACACTGGACAGGCTTCTCCCACCCACTGAAACGTCCCATCCCAGGCCTCCTCTAGGTGACCCCCCCAGGGTGGGGGAGTTGGATCTCCGCCGACAGGATTTCTGTGTGTGTGTGCACATGCACCCGTGCGTAAGCAAATCTCCTCAAAGACTTTTAAGAAGTATAAAGTTTTCTCAGACTAGAAAACACAAAGTAATTTTCCTAAAAGGCAAGAGAGCAACGAAGGGATTTAAAAATTAAAATACCAGAAAGTATACTCTAAACAGAGGAGCTAAAAAGAGGGCGTAGTAATTTCCTTCCAGAAGGGACAGACGCCTGGGCAAGATTCCATTGTTTATTTTTCATGGCCTTAACCCTGGCTCACACTCACACACACACACACACACACACACACACACACACACACACATCAGAGGCAGGAAGTGCCTTCCTTCAGCCTAACAGGGGCCAGGTGGCTCCCCGCTTGTGAGGCCTCTGGATGTCTCAGGATTAGCCAAGAATCCTCAGAGAACCTGCCCCAAACACTAATTGTATTTGTGTGTGTGTCTTTGATTAGTGGCTTAGTCAGCTTTCTGGCTCATTATCATCTTAATCTTTTTTTTTTAATGTAGTAGGACTAAACTCTAGATTGTTGGGGTACTCCTCCCTCATTAATTTAAATGCAGGTTTGAGGACGTTTCATATCATCTTTGTCGTTGGTCGTCTGTTGCATAACTTCAGGAGGAGGAATGCTGTCATTACATGACCGACAGAGACAGTGGAGGCCCTGAGACTTTCTTCTCAGCCTTCGGGTCACATGTCCTACTGTGTGTAGTGCAAGAAGTAGGGTTTTGTCAACCAGGGCACCGTATAGCACCGATGAAACACACAATATTCCTCTGCTTCTTTGAGGCTTCCTCACTCCCCACTGTCATGGCCCCAGTCCTGCCTTTCAGTTCTGATTAGACTGGAGCATGTACACTGGTACAGATAAGAACTCACAACACATGGAATCCCGGTCAGATAAACCTCTCAGGAACAGACATGGGAGTAAGACCAGGAGGGTCAGGGGGAAGGTGGGGAAAGAGGGAAGTTTCAGGAGAAGTCAGCCCCTAACACATCATTACGGGTCCGGTAGGCATGAGTAAAGATCATAGTAAAGTTATAGAGAGCATGAGAGATAGAAGAGAAGTATTGAAATAAATGGAGTCAGACACCATTCATGGTAGCATGCTCACCTCAGCCCCGCTTGGTGGTCCACGTGGAGGGAGAGAGAGAATCTTTATTGCTAGCGTAGGCTTTTATCTTCTCCGGGGACATGCAAGCCCCCTAATTACAGGTGAAGACATACGTCACAGGAAGGGGCTGTGCTATAGGTAATACAGTAATGAGAGGGCGTGATCTGGGGAAATACACACAATAGGAAGAGGAGGGATTGGGGGTATATATATGACAAGATGGGCAGATCCTATAGTCAGGATGGCAGCCTAACCTTGGTCATCCTTTGTTGGATTTGACCTCTCTGGGGTTTCCTACAAGGAAACAGACAACTACTATCCTTATCAAAAGGGAGTGGGCCCTACTTGTTGTGGGATAAACAGTGGTGACTGCTTGCTCTAGATGGCTAATAACCCTCAGGGAGAATGACCCCTGATCTACTCCTGATGACCACTAAGTGTATAGTCCTTTGCAAGCAGCTTGGGAGAAGTCCTTCTGTTTCCCACAGGGAAGGAATGGGGAACAGATCACAATGATGGACACATAATCCCCACCTCAGGGGGATGAACATTAGAAACGTGGGTGAAGAGAGACATAGTTTGGTGTAAGATATGAAAATAATAATAATTTATAATTTATCAAGGGGTCACGAGGGTGGGAGGGAAAAAGGAGCTGATACCAAGGGCTCAAATAGAAAGTAAATGTTTAGAAAATGATGATGGCAACATAGGTACAAATATGTTGGATACAATTGATGCATGGGATGTTATAAGAGCTGTAAGAGTCCCCAATAAAATGATTTTTTAAAAAAAAGAAGAAGTAGGGTTTTACATTTCAGTGATATGATAAAGCAGGAGCTGTCATATGCTAACTGAAGAATGTTTACATGGTGTAAACCTAGAGACCAGCTCAGAGCTTTACTTACCTTGCTTGTTTTTATCAGTAGAGGACAAGCTTGGCTGGCAGGCAACTTTTGGAAAAGAAGACAAGCCCTGCCTGCCTTGTCATTTCTGCAGTGAAGGTGCCCCTGGCTCCCACAATGGGTTGTGTAGGTTGTGATCGCCTTTCCCAAGGGTTCGGAGATTTATTGAATAGAATCAATGTTTTGCGTGTCTGTGTTTAACTGCACAAACAATAAGCGGGCTCCCAGTATCTGTCATGAAATAGTCTTCGCAAGCCGAGTCAAGTTCACCTGTAGTCCTACTGGAGCAGAGAGGGCCCTGAGCTAACAGGAGTCCTTCTAAGAGGAAGAGAGATGCAGAGCCAGAGCCACCCAGGGAAGAATGCCTTGTGACCGTGGAGGCGGGGATCAGAGTGATGCCATCTCCAAGCCAAGGTGTGGCAAGGATTGCCAGAATCCACCAGCAGCTGGGAGGAGATGTGGAACAAGCTCGCCCTCAGAACCTCCGTAAGGAACCAATCCTGTCAACAAAGTGGGCAGTTTAAACGCACCCGTCATTTATGATTCCTCTTAGTAGAAATGAAAAAGTCTTGTGCAGCAGAATTGCCCGATGCAAGCTGTCTTTTGATCTCTTGACTGCTGAATCTGAGTGGAGTCCAAACCAAACTCACGTCTGTTAAGTCAATTCCAACGCAGAGTGACCCTATAAGATAGGGTAGAACTGCCCCGGTGGGTTTCCAAAACAGTAATACAACCACACTGGAGGATATATGAAATAAAAGACCAACCTAAATAACTCTGGAGTATTTTGACTAAAGATGGAAAGGAGTGAGTTGTGGGAAACTGGGAACCGGGAAGAGACTGTGTGGACAGATTCCATGTGCTCATATTTAAGAGGCCGGGAGGCCGAGATTAGTGGAAGGAGGCCTTCATGACCATGATTGGAGATGAATTCTAGTCACCTTCTTCTAACTAAAAGTTCTTCCCCACAGTGTCCCCCCATAATAATGCCAACTCTAAGACAGTGCTTGCAAGCATGTGGTTGAAGGTTATCTGTCTGAAGGTTGTCTGCCATTGAGAGCAATCAGATCATGCACCCAAAGGACAGTCCACTCCCTCTGATAAGGATCATGGATTGTTTCCCTGAAGAAGAGCTCAGGGACACCTAAGGTCAAGGCAGCTCCTGGAAGGCCAGCTAAACTCTATAGCACCCCTACCCCACCTTGTTACATATGTGCCTTCCTGTCATGTGTATGTCCCTAGAACAGGAATATTGTGGTGATCCCCCAACCATAAAATTATCATTCTCATGATAATCTCATTTCATCATCATTCTCAAAACACCTACTTTCTACTTGAGCCCTTGGCATCAGTTCCTCATTTCCCCTCCCTCTCCGCTTCCCCCTCCCCCTGAACCCTTGATAATTTATAAATAATTATTATTTTATCATATCTTACACCATCTGACATCTCCCTCACCCAGATCTCCGCTGTCTGTTCTCCAGGGAGGAGGTTACATGTAGACCTGGTCATCTCTTTCCCCTTTCTCCCTCACCCTCCCTCCACCCTCCCGATATTGCCACTCTCACCACTGTTCCTGAGGGGCTCATCTGCCCTGCATTCCCTGTATTTCCAGTTCCTATCCATGCCAGTGTACATCTCCCGGTCCAGCCGGTTATGTAAGGTAGAATTGGAATTATGATAGTGTGTGGGGGGGGAGGGGGAAAGCATTCAAGAACCAGAGGAAAATTGTATGTTTCATTGTTGCTACACTACACTCTGACTGGTTCATCACCTCCCCACAGTCCTTCTGTAAGGGGATGTCCAATTTCCCCCAGATGGGCCCTGGGTCCCCACTCTGCACTACCCCTCATTCACAATGCTATGATTTTTTTTTTTGTCTTTGCTGCCAGGTACCTGATCCCTTCGATGCCTTGTCATCTCACAGGCTGGTGTGCATTTTCCATGTGGGCTTTGTTGTTTTTCAGTTAGATGACACTTGTTTATCTTCCAGCCTATCAGACCCCAGATTCTCTATATTTTGACAACTGGGCACCATCAGCTTTCTTCACCGCATTTGCCCATGCACCCGCTTTATCTTCAGTGTTCGTGTTGGGGTAGGCTGGTGTGCTTCTTCCTTGTGAACTTTCTTGTCTCTTAGCTAGATGGCCGCCTGATTTTCTTCAAGCCTTTAAGACCCCTGATGCTATATCATTTCATAGCCGGGCACCATCAGCTTTGTTCATAACTTTTGCTTATGCACCCACTTTGACCTCAGCGATTGAGTCGGGACAGGCCGGTGTGCTTCTTCCATGTGGATTTTGTTGTCTCTCAGCTAGATGGCGGCTTGTTTATCTTCAGGTCTCTAAGACTTCAAGTGCTATATCTTTTGGTAGCTGGGCACCATCAGCTTTCTTCACCACGTTTGCCTGTGCACCCATTGTCATCAGCCATCGTGCTTACTGGGGCTTGCTAGCTCAAGACTGTATAAGCCTGTCAGAGAATACATTAGCTTTCATTCTCTGTTTTCAATCTCTATAAAAGAGATGAGCCATTGCATGCCTTGCCCGATGTCTATTTAATTTACCCTTCAATTACACAGCTATTCCTTAGGACCCATTTGGCAGGGGAGGCTGGTCCCCCACAGTGAGTGTACACATGAAGCTTGTAGTGTTGTTAATACATGTATTCTCGCTGGGGAATGAGTGAGCAATTCTGAGTCTATTTTATATGATACTCATTCACTCACTGCCATCGAGTGGATTCTGAATCATAGAGACTATGGCTCATACAGGATAGAGTAGAACTGCCCCTGTATGTTTCCGAGACTCATCTTTCTTATGTGGAGTGGCTGGTGGCTTCAAACTGCTCACCACCCCCACTGGGGCTAGTCATGGTTCAATTAGGGTAGAGAAACCATTCAGTAATTTGAACTGGGAAAGTTTAATATTCAAAAAAATTATTAACTGTCTAAAAAGGGGTTGGAGTAAAGAGGACTTGACTAGTGAGAAGTAAAGAGAACTCTAAAGAATGCAGGGACGCATCCGCGCGAAGCACGAAGGGAGGGCAGCAGAGCAGCAAGGGCAACAAGCCATGAAGTCCCGCAGGAATCCCCAAAGTAGTCTTTGGGAGCAGGGCTGGCACCTCGTCAGACTTGATAGGAAACATTCAAAAAGGTCAACAGACAGACCTTGAACTATTTAGAGACTTTTGTATTTTTCATGTCTATCTTTATAAGATAGGCAGGACAAAGGGTATTTATAGAGGTCTAAATATAGGCATGTACATATGTAAATATATTTATATAAGAGGAAGTAGAAATCGATCTATGTGCATCTATTTATAGGTTTAGTATTAAGGTAGCAGATGGACATTGGGCCTCCATTCAAGTACTCCCTCAATGCAAGAATACTTAGTTCTATTAGACTGTCGTTCATTGATGCTCACCTTCCTGACACAATTGCTGAAGACAAAGTGGGTGAATAAGCAAATATGGTGAAGAAAGCTGATGGTGCCTGGCTATCAAAAGATAAAGCGTCTGGGGTCTTAAAGGCTTTAAGGTAAACAAGCGGCCATCTAGCTCAGAAGCAACAAAGTCCACATGGAAGAAGCACACCAGGCTGTGTGACCACGAGGTGTCGAAGGGATCAGGTATCAGGCATCATCAGAACAAAAAATCATATCATTGTGAATGAGGGGGAGTGTGGGGTGGAGACCCAAAGCCCATCTGTAGACAACTGTACATCCCCTTATGGAAGGGTTGTGGGGAGGAGATGAGCCAGTCAGGGTGCAGTGTAGCGACGATGAAACATACAACTTTGCTCTAATTCCTAAATCCTTTCCTCCCCCCACCCCACTCTCATGATCCCAATTCTACCTTACAAATCTGACTAGACCAGAGGATATACACTGTACAGATATGAACTGGAAACACAAGGAATCCAGGGCAGATGATCCTTTCAGGACCAGTGGTGTGAGTGGTGATACCGGGAGGGTGGGGGGAGGGTGGAGTGGAAAGGGGGAACCAATTACAAGGATCTACATATAACTTCCTCCCTGGAAGATGGACAATAGAAAAGTGGGTGAAGGGAGACGTCGGACAGTGCAAGATATGACAAAATAATAATTTAAAAATTATCAAGGGTTCATGAGGGAGGGGGTAGCAGGGAGGAAGGGGGGAAAGGTGGAGCTGATGCCAGGGGCTTAAGTGGAGAGCAAATGTTTTGAGGATGAGGGCAATGAATGTACAAATGTGCTTTATACAATTGATGTATGTATGAATTGTGATTAGAGTTATGTAAGCCTCTAATAAAATGATTTTTAAAAAATAAAAAACAAACAAAAAAAGACAGGCAGGATCAACAATCCTAGACACAATGGGTGCATAAGCAAATGTGGTGAAGAAAGCTGATGGTGCCCAGCTATTAAAATATATAGCGTCTGGTGCCTGAAAGGCTTGAAGTTATCTAGCTATCTAGCTGAGAAGCAACAGAGCCCACATGGAAGAAGCACATGTGTGATCATGAGGTGTGAACATATCAGGCATCAGAAGACCCAAAACAATCATATCAATGTGAATAAGAGGGGTCAGAGTGTAGAACCAAAGCCCATCTATAGACAATTGGACATGTCCTCACAGAAGGGTCACAAGGAAGGGATGAACCAGGCAGGGTGCAGTATAGCACCGATGAAACATACAATGTTCTTCTAGTTCTTTAATGCTTCCTACCTGCCCGCCCCCCCACTAGCATGACCTCAGTTCTACCTTACAATCCAGCTAGACCAGAGCATGTACACTGCTACAGATAAGAGCTCTTGACACATAGAATCCAGGACAGATAAACCTCTCAGGAACAATAATGACAGAAGTGATATCATGAGCCTAGGGAGAAGGTGGGGGGAGAAAGGCAGAACTGATCACAGTGATTGACATATAACCACCCCATCCCCAACCCCACTCCAGACCAACCAAAACATAGGTGAAGGGAGAGAGTGGACGGTGCAATATATGAAAATAATAATACTTTATAATTTATTAAGGGTTCAGGAGGGTGGGGGAGGGAGGGGGAAAATGAGGTGTTGATACCAAAGGCTCATGTAGAAAGAAAATGTTTTGAAGGATGATGGCAACATATGTACAAATGTGATTGACACCATGGATGTATGGATTGTTGTAAGAGCTGTAAGAGCCCTCAATAAAATGATTTTTTTTTAATGTGGGAACAGCATATACAAGGGCAAGACAGCAGATTAAGCTATAAATCATAGAAACCCTTAATAAACAAAATCATCAAAGGTGAAGCTATTGCTTCTTGAGATGTCCTGCATTTAGATCTATGCACTTCTGAAGATGACGTTCCATCTCTCTAACACTTCCCCAAAAATCCTGTCCTCTTTCATACCCACCACATCAAAACTACAGCTTTGCATCCTTGAGAGGCTCAAATCGTTTTCCTTTTGAATGTGTTTTGAGTTTGGGGGACTAAGGAATTCTGAAGGGGCAATATCAGTGCTATAGGGTGGATAGGGTCAAACTTTTCCAATGAAATTCTGAAAGGACAGCTTTGCTATCCTCAAAGATTGAGCCAGTGCACTGTCCTGATGGGGAAAAAATTCTCCAGGCCTTTGTCTTAAGAGGTCGGTTTTCCATCTTCTTCAAGCTTCTTTATAAAAAAAACCCCGGTGATCATCCTATACCCTTTGAGAATATCTATCAAGATTACACCTTGGGAGTCTCAAAAGTTACCACAACCTTCTGAGCTGACCTTTCTACCTGAATTCACCTTTGAAGGCTTCCTGACATTCTTTTGAACGCTCGAGTCCCCAAAACAAGACACACCACGCACACAAACTGTTTTATGGGGAACAGCATTCTTGTAAACTTGTTACACAGCTTCAAACACTTGGGAAGATAGTCACATGAGATTCATTAAGAATTTAATATTAGGTTCTGGGAAGATGGTGCCGATGTAGGATTGCCCGTGTGAACAGCTCGCTGTGGGATCACCAGATCTGCAGGTGAGGTGGCCGTGTTGGGGGACTGGGACCTGCACCCCGGGCTTCTCCTGTGCTGGCTCTCCCCGTGCTTTGCTTCCCTTGCCGGTGCAGAGGCAACTCTCTGCTGTTTTCTTTTTGTTGTTGTTGTTTATTTATTTATTAATCATTTTATTGGGGGTTCATACAACTCTTATCACAATCCATACATACATCAATTGTGTCAAGCACGTTTGTACATTCGCTGCCCTCAACACTCTCAAAACATTTTCTTTCTACTTAAGCCCCTGGCATCAGCTCCTCATTTCCCCCCTCCTTCCCTGCTCCCCCCTCCCTCATGAACCCTTGATAATTTTTAAATTATTATTTTGTCATATCTTACACTGTATAACGTCTCTCTTCACCCACTTTTCTGTTGTCCGTCCCCCAGGGAGGAAGTTATATGTAGATCCCTGTAATCGGTTCCCCCTTTCCAACCACCCTCCATCTACCCTCCCGGTATCGCCACTCTCACCACTGGCCCTGAGGGGATCATCCGTCCTGGATTTCCTGTGCTTTTTTCTTTTCTTTTAAAAAAATTTCCTTTCCTCCCACCCCCCCCCCCATTCAGTTGTTCGTCAGCATGGGGAAGTTGTCAGGGCTGTTCACACCTCAGGGGCATCCTACAGACACCTGGGTGGACACCTGGAGGCCTGAGATGCTGGAACTGTGGTAGTTGTGCAGGGAGGAGAGTTCCATTGGTGATAATCCCTAGCCAAGGCCCAGCTCCCTTCCTGCTGATAAATAGACCCAGTCAGTTGGAGAGAGTTTCAGAGAAGTGCTTGAATCCGACATGAATGGGTTCTAGGAGGTCTGGGGAAGTGTTTCTATTTTGTTTTGAGGAAGAAATCACAAACTCCTCCCGCTTCCAGAAGAAAAGGAACCCAGCATTTCTGAGTTTCCGGGCAGCTTTCCTGCCACAGGCCAGGTGTACTTCAGAACTGGTGCCCAGACTCCAGCCTGTCTTCCCTCTGAAAGGAAGCCCCTCCTTCTGGGGCATCCACTCTAACAGCCCTTTTACACCTGTGACCACACAGAAGGAACAGGTCGTTCTGAGCTGTACAGGAATCCACTGGGATAAGCACAATAACAGAAAGAGTGCACTCTTCCTACATAACACACAGGGTCGATAATGAACTCTGGTAGATTCATTGTATCTCTCTCTTACCCAACCACCATAACCTCTGGAACCCGTTCCCTCCACTTTTGCAACACATAGCCCCCTTTTACATACCAAGTAAACTCACATGTCCCATAGCCCTCTTCTCCAACTCATTAAAAAGCACTATACCTAAGGGAAGGCTTCCTATGATTAATACCAGCATTTAAACCTGTTCCAGAGCACCTAAACCCTAATTGTCCTTCTCACCAAATTAACCCTCCCTCCTCATCTACATTTTTCCAACACCTACCTGATCCTCCTCTAAAGAACTAGCCTTGCCACACACACCAGAAGATAACATTCCATTATTAGCTCATGAATATGCCACACAAGCAACAGCCAGCACCTGCAGCTGCCATAAAAAAATCCAGAGAAACAAAAGTCAATTACTGAAGATGACCCAAACCCAATGGTTTACCCAAAAGAAGCAACCCTTCAACTGCCAGTGAAAGGATGCTTGAGAATATTGCTTAAGGTCATTCAGGAAATTAGGGGATCAATCCTGAAAACATAGAGATTCCAGAATCCTCACACTGAAGTCCAAGATTAAGGAATAACATACCAGAGACAGATAAAAAGGTGAAGGATGTCAATAATAGAGAGGCAGAGTTGGAGAACGAAATCAGCGATATTGAAGATAACCAGCAGAAATCAGCAAATGAGAGAAACTGTCAAGCAAAAGAATCTTAAGAAAACCTGAGGGTGATGTGGGATTCCTGAAGCAAAACAATATTCAAATTATTGGGGTTCCAGAACAGGAAGACAGAAAAAAGCCTACAGTTAAAATAGTAAGGGAATTTTTTGAAGAAAACATCTCCCACGTCACAAAGAAAGAGACAATAACCATTCAAGAAACAGAGAGAACACCAATTAGATTACACACACACCCAAAAAACACATCAAGACATATAATAGTCAAACTATCTAATTTCAAGGTAAAGGAGAGAATAATGAGAACAGCTAGAGAGCAAAAAGCAGTCACATATAAAGGTAAACAGGTAAGAATAAGCGCAGGCCTCTCCACAGAGACCATGCAGGAAAGAAGACACTGGTGCGTGTTCCAAAAGCTGAAGGACAACATTACAATCCAAGAATCCTTTATCGAGCAAAGCTCTCCATCAAATTTGAAGAAGGTATTAAAATTTTCTCGGATAAGGAAATATTTAGGAAACAGTCATAAAAACAAAACCAGCATCACAAAAAAATACTTTCCAATTCTTTATGGACAGAAAAACAGCATCACAGCTTATAAATATGGGACCACCCAAAAACCAATACACTGAAAACAGTACCCAAAACATTACAGATCCAATGGAGATATGAAGACAAGAATAAACTCCTCACACACACACATACACACATGCCATCCTATAAAGAAGAAAGGAAAATATTAAGCACAATTAGTTCAAGATGGCAGCAAATAATCTACATTTAGATGTAATCACATAGAATGTCAATAGCTTAAAAGCATATATTAAAATACAAAGGGTAGCAGACTGGATAAGACAACAATATCCAGCAATCTGCTGCCTTCAAAAGACATATCTCAAAATCAAAGATGAAAATAGACTAAGACAAAAATATACTGAGACTCAAAAGATGATGAAAGATTTACTGCAAATGACAATTTTAAAAAGCCAAAAACAGGGGTGGCAATACTAATATCAGACAAAATAGACCTCAAGGTATATGACATAAGGAGAGATAAAAATGGGTATTACATAATGTTCAAGGGAACATAATAAACATATATGTGCCCAACAAACGACCCTCAGAATTCATCAACCAAATTCTCAAAGAAATGAATACAGAAATCATAGGATCAACAATTTTAGTAGATGATTTTAATACACTGCTCTCAAAGACAGACAGATCAGCAGGTAAGAAACTCAATAAACAGTAGATCTGAAAAACCCTCAGGAACAGTACTGGGAGTAGTGATATCATGACAGTAGAGGATGGTAGAGGGTGGAGGAAGGGGGAGAATGGGGAAACCCATCACAAGGTTGGATATATGCCCCCCAGGGGGGAACAAGTAACAGAAAAGTGGGTGAAGGGAGACAATAGACAGTGTACAACACAAACGAACAATAATAATATATAATTGATCAAGGTTTCACAAGGGTTGGAGGGTGGGGTAAGGAGAGGGGGAAAAAAAGGAGCTGATACCAAGGGTTCAAGTAAAAAGAAATTGTTTTGGAAATGTTGATGGCAACATGTGTACAAGTGTGCTTAATACCATTAAATGATGGATTGTCATAAGATTGGTAAGAACCTCCTAATAAAATGATAAATAATAATAAATGAAATGGAAACAAACAAAAAGAAACTGAAGATCTGAATAGCACAACCAAACAACTCGACCTAGTAGACACTTTCAGAGCTCTCCAACCAACATAAAAATAAACATTCTTCTCCAATGCACACGCCTCATACTCGAAAATAGACCACGAGCTTGAGAAAATTCAAACACAAAGAAGTCATTCAGACCACCTTCTCTGACCACAGTGCCACAAAGTTGGAAATTTAGAACAGAAAGAACAACAACGACAAAGACAAAGACAAGCACCTGGAGACTTAATAGCAGACTTCTCAAAAACCAATGGGGATCAACCCAAATTAGGACATTAATAAGCTTCTAGACGTCAATGAGACTGACAATACACAGATCAAACACTATGGGACACAGCAAAGGCAGTTATCAGAGGCCACTTTATTGCAATAAATGTACACATGGAAAAAGAAGAGCAAAGTATGGTCAGCTCCTTAATTCAACACCCCCAGCAGCTAAAACATAGCCAACAACACAATCCTTCTAACAGCAAAGGAAAAGATAAAATTTAGAGTGGAGATAAATGAATTGGAAGAACAATAGAAAGAATCAACAGAACAAAAAGTTGGTTCTTGGAAAGAATCAACAAAACTGACAAACCACTAGCAAAGTTAAAAGGAAAAGAAGGACCAGACATCAATATCTAGAACTGGGGAAGAAGCAGAAGAAGTCACAGCAGACCCCAATGGAAAAAAAGATTAATTATACAACTGTATTCCAACAAATTCAATGATTCTGAGGACATGGACAAATACCTGTAAAAATCACTCTCTCCCCAAATGAACACATATGAACATTAAAAACTTGAACCGACCCATAGTAAAAGAAGAAATTATATATATATATATATATATATATATATATATATATATATATATATATATATATATATATATATATATATATATATATATATATATAAAAGAAGAAGAAATAGACCAGGTCATCAAGAAACTTCCAACCCAAAAAAGCCACAGTCCAGATGGCTTCACAGGAGAATTCTACCAAGCATTCAGAAAAGAGCTGACACCAATCCTACACAAACTCATCCAGAACACAGAAAGGGACAGCAAACTCCCAAACTCATTCTATGAAGCCAGCATAACTCTGATACCAAAGTCAGGAAAAGAACACACAAGGATAGAAAACTATAGACTGACAGCTCTCATGTTATAGATGCAAAAATCCTCAAGAAAATCCTTGCCAATAGAATAAAACAGCACATCAAATAATAATAATACATCATGACCAAGTGGGATTCATACCAGGGACACAAGAGATGGTTCAATATTCAAAAAACAATTCATGTAATTCACCACATCAACAAGAAAAAGGGTAAGAACTATATGATCATATCTATTGATGCAGAAAAAGCTTTTGATAACATCCAATAGCCATTGCTAATAAAGACTCTCAAGAAGATAGGATTTGAAGGGGAAATCCTCCATACAATAAAAGCCATATACAAAAATTAATAGCCAATATTACACTGAAATGGAAAAAAGCTGAAGACATTTCCACCAAAAAAGGGAACCCAACAAGGATGCCCCTTATCTTATCCTCACTTCTAATCAACATTGTGCTGGGAAGTCCCAGCTAATGCCGTAAGACAACTGCAAGATCTCAAGGGTGTACGACTAGGTAAAGACAATTTGCAGACAATATTATCTTCTATATTGAGAATCCTAAGGGGTCCACAATTACTAGAACCAATAGAGGAGTTTAGTAGAGTAACAGGTTAACAAGCAGAAATCAGATGGATTCCTATGTACCAGTGATAGGAACATAGAAAAAGATATCAGGGATTCAGTACCAATCACAATAGCCACAAATTATCCAACTAGGTATAAACCTAACATCAACAAAAAAAGTCCTGTACAGAGAAAAGTACAGAACATTACAAGAGATCAAAACGGATCTAAACAAGTGGAAGAATATTCCATGTTCGTGGATCAGAAGACTCAATATAGTGAAGATATCAATACTACAAATTCAATGCAATACTGATCCAAATTCAACATCATTCTTCAAAGAAATGGGAAAACTGATGAACAACTTAATATGGAAAGGGAAGACACCCAGGAGAGTCAAAGAACTCCTCAAGAAGGAAAACAAAATAGCTGGCCTTGCACTACCGGACCTCAAAGTCACAGCTGTCAAAACAGCCTGATACTGGTATAATGATAGATACTCGGACCAATGGGTCAGGAGAGAAAACCCAGAAATAAAAACATCTACAAACAATTGATTTCTTACAAAAGCCTCCCCACCCTCCATCCCTCCCCCCCAAAAAAACCCTCATTAAATGGGAAACAGATGCCCTCTTCAATAAATGGTTTTGGAAAAGCTGGATATCCCAGTGCAGAAAAATGAAACGATACCCAAATCTCACTCCATGCACAAAAACAAACTCCAGGTGGATCAAAGACCTACATGTAAAACCCAAAGCTATCAGGATCATCACTGAGAAAACTGGGACAGAGCTAGGAGCCTTATTGTAGGGATTACCTGGGTTAGCATAATTAACAAAGGAAACACAAAACAAATAGATGAATGGCACCTATTAAAAATAAAACACTTTTATACATTGAAAGATTTTATTAAAAGAGTAAAAATCCCACAGATTGGGAAAAGATGTTTAGTAAAATGACATTAACAAAGGGCTAATTACTAAGATCTATAGAATTTTACAAGCTTACAAGAAGAAAAAAACTATAGCCCTCTGAGAAGGTGGACAAAAGACCTGACTGATTCACAAAGACTACACTCACATGGCTAATAAACACATGAGGAAATGCTCCAGGTCATTAACACCTGGGAATGCAAGTCAAAACAACAATGAGACACATTCCCATTACTATAGCCCGATTAGAAAAACAAAGTGAGGACAAAAGTTGGAAATAGGAACTCTTAGCCACTGCTAGTTGACTTGTAAATATGAGGGGGTACCCACCAAAAAAAGGATTTTTTTCAAAGTATGTATTTAAACATTTTTACATAGAACAACTTTATCACCTTCAAAGGGCTCTCCATTACGCTTAATACATTTGGCAAATCGGTGATTCCATTCTTGAAAACGTTTTTCAAACTCATCTGTTTGCATGGCTGACACGCACCTACCTAGATCTTTTTCTTCACCTCTTCTATTTCATCAAATCGCTGTCCTTTCATGTCCCTTTGCATTTACAGAAACAAAAAGAAGTCACATTGAGGTCAGGTGGGTCAAGCATTGGGGCGGGAGGGGAGAGGGACAAGAGAGGCATGCTGTGTTTTACCCAAAACTGGCGCACTGAGATGGCTGTGTGAGCAGATACATTGTCGTGGTGTCAAAACCAGTGCTTCGTCTGCCACAAATCAGGCCTTTTTAGTCACACACTGTTTTTGCAATCTTTTCAGAATTTCTAGATGAAAGCTTGATTAACAGTCTGACCTGGTGGAATGAACTCCAAATGCACTGAATCAACATTGTTGTCATCAATCAACGTTTCACCTTTCTCGCTTACACTTGAGTTTTTTCCCACAGTACTGTCCTTGAAAGGTGTGTTCAACATCACAACAGTTTCTGTGGCATTTTTTCCAAGCAGGAAACAAAATTTCACAGCCATATGCTGCTATTTTAAATCAGCCATCACAAAAAACAAGATTTAAGGGAAACTGTTTTTATGAAAAATTCACTGTGACCAAAATGAACCTTCCCAGGTGACACCATTGGGTGCACTAACTCAGAGCGAGTTGTTCAACGCTCGCCTGTCAGAAAAAGGCATAATAGGAAAGCTCCGCCCAGTGGAGCTTTTTTCCATTTTTTTTGGTGGGGGGAGGAGTACTCCCTCGTGTGTACAGCCACTATGGGAGGCAATAGGCGATGCCTACAACAGATGGTAATTGAACTATCATACGACCCAGCAACGCCATTACTGGGCATACACCCAGAAGAAACAAGAAACAGATCACGAACAGACGTTTGCTCTCCAGTGTTCATCTTAGCACAGCTCACAATAGCAAAACGTTGGAAACTGCCTAAATTCCCGTCAGTAGAAGAGTGGATAAAAACACTCTGGTACATACACCCAAGGGAATACGACGCGTCCCCAAGAAACAGCAACGAAACCATGAAACACCTCAACTCTCAGAGGGAACTGGAAGACATTATGCCGTGTGAAGTTAGTCCAGCACAAAATAACAAATACTAAGTGAGCCCGCCGCGGGAGGAACAAGCAACAGAACAGGCACAAGCTCCAGCTTGCAGGCCGTCTAGTCCGCTGGCCGCGGGCCAGACAGCCTGGTAAAGAGCCGGACCTGTGCCAATGAACCACACACCATCCGCTCCCGGTAAGGTGAGTGTAGGTCACTTGGCAGGACGGTGCCTCACAACAGCTGGAATCAAATGGTCATTGGTCAGGGAACAGGTGGGGGGATGCTGTCTGCTGAGTGGTAGCCAGAAGGACTTGGGGTGAGGTCCCCCAAAGAGCCAAGAGCAAGGTGGCCCTGAGGGGCAGCGCAAGAGAGGGGAGAGGGAATGGTCAGGTTGGGCAAGCATAGGTGCATGTCTGGTTCGGGGGAGGGGAGGGTGGGCTGACCACCAAGTTGGGGGAGGAGAGACTGAGGATGCTCTTGGAACCATTAGGTAGGGAGGGTCTTTAGTGGCTAGAGTGGGAGGGCAGAATTGATCTACGGCGTCTGGAGGTAACCCTGGAACCCAGCCTGGGTGCCGCAGAACACTGGGACACTGAATCCTGACCTTCGGGGTTCATCTCATGCTCCAAAGACCGCATCGGTGGGACCCCAAATGGGAACTCCACTGGGTGAACTGGACTCTGCTGCAGACACACCTGTAACCTGAGGACTTCAGACAGAAAGCACATCGTGTCTGAGGTAGAAGAAGACAGCTGTACCAAGAGCGGTGTACTGTTGCTTGTTGAACAAACACGGTCTTGGTACACCATGCCCAGTATGCTGTATAAAGACCCGCATGATCCCGGCAACCCAGTGACGGCCAGTCTGCTATGTTCTGCCTATGCTCATTTACATTAGAGTGTCCCTCAGAGGTGCGTCGCCACTGGGGTTCACCCCCTTGAAGCTGTGTTCCCTGTTTTGTTATTTTTTCAGTAGATGAGATGAAACCCAGGGATGTTGAGCCTATAGGGAAAGAAAATATAACAAGGGTTTGGGGTAGGGAGATATAAAATTGGGGGGTGGGACGACAAGAGGGAGATGCCAAGAAGTCCAGGAAGGAAAAGTATGTTTTGGAAAACATGTATGATTACATAAGAAATTGCACAATTATGCTTGGCATGATTGAACTATGGAATGATATGACATATGTATTGACTCCCAAATTACAGCAAATTAATTTTTTAAATAAATAAAATAAAGGCATAGGTCCAGGAATGGGTTTTCGGCTCACACTAAATCCTAGCCCCAACTTAAGAACAAGCAGTTCTTACATCATGGCCCTGCTCAATACTCACCTTCATGAAATGGTCACTCAAGGGTGCTACCGCACAGTGTGGTGAAGAAAGCAGATGGTGCCCGGCCATCAATTGGAATAGTGTCTGGGGTCTTAAAGGCTTGTCTTCAAACAAGCAGCCATCTAAGCGAGGAGTCAGCTAAGTGCACATGGAAGAAGTGAACCAGTTTGTGTGATCCAAAGATGACAATTACAAAACTCAAATCTGGTGAAGAGAAAGGCATCAGAGCAAAAATTATGAACACCCAATTTGTGGAGAGCTTTGGGGGACGGTGAGAGCCCAAAACCCATCTGCAGAGCATCTGGTCAGACTGAGCCCCTGGCAGATCTGCTCTAGGCCCAGGTAAGGGTCTCGATCTATCGGGCAGAGACCATGGTAATCTTGATTATGTTGGATTGAACTTGACACTTGGCCAGTTGACCACCCAATAGATGTGACTTGAATTTGTTCTGGTGCAAGTATTTCTTACTGGTTTGGTGACAGAAGTTTCTTCCCTGGCTTTTCTTATTATTGTTGGGGGTCTTTCCCTTCTTATGCATTATTAGTATTTTTGTCTATATACTACCATTATGTGTTCACCCTTACCCCCTTAGCACGATTTTGTGTTTTATGGTTTGCTGTTGGGTCTCCCAGCTGTGAAGCACAGGAGGAGTGGATGCATGATGATAATAAGGGATACAAGGGGATATGAGGACCACTGGGTGGAGATGTGGGGGAGGGAGATGGGGAAGGAAAGAGGACTTCTAGAATAACTAATGAAGACAGGAGGCGGGAGAGAGCACTGCTAGAACAGACCAGGATTGCATACATCAGCTTTAAGGCCATTTAACCTTGGGGTGGGGTGAGAGGGGAGATGCTCTAAAGTGAATGGAGGGGTGATAGGATTGAATGGCTGTACTGTTGAATTATATGATAGGTAAATGACTTTACAATAAAACTGTTGGGAAAGAAATTTAATATTAGCGCTGACCCCAAAATCATTTTTTCCCATAGTACAAAAAAGCATCCCTCCCTAACGAGTCTTAAGACAAGCGCGTGACTGTGAGCCTTGTCCGTAGCCATCCAGTAAACACAGAAGACCGCGGAAACAGGCTTATGAAGCCAGGCATGTACGAGCTCATAGCAATATTTTTTTGGCTCCCCAAGTTGCTGAGAGAGACCACCCAGTAAGAGTGACCTCCTCTCCCCGCCTCCTAGGGCTGAAAAGTCCAGCAATCCATCCTCTGTGCTCCCGGGGCTGGTATCTCACTGGAGGCACCAGGCTATGAAACCTTCTGACAAGGGTGCCGGGGGACACTGCAGGTCACTGGGTGCTTCTGACCATTGGGCACCTCAAGAACCAGCTCCTACAAAAGCAATAAGTCATAGTGGGCGTCTGCCTGCATGACAGGAGCCTCGAATTGAAGAAGCTGTCTGCACCGCAGAAAAGCTGCCTGAGCACCCGAGCGAGCGTGGTGCTGGATAAGTGGCCTGCCTGGTAGGAGCCTGTCCAAAGAACCAGCCAGAACCTTCCAGTGCCCTTCCACGTTTCACTGTCTCTCAGGCGCCCTCTCCTGACGAAGTTTAAACATAGCGGGCTAGAATGAAATAGCAACAGAGGGAGGACACCTAACAACTAAAACACGCGGCAATAGAAAACAGTTAGATGCCCAGTTCCGTTTATGTTTAAGGTAGGAAGGGTAAGTTTGGATCGAGAGGCAATACATTCCTACTGGCAGAATCCAACCCTTGGTTCCTCACCTTTCGTATGCACCCTGTACACACATTCAAACTCTCATACAACAAAATACTTCTAGAATTCTCCCTTACAAGCGACAGCTGCTTGTTTTCTATAGAGATGTCCTCATGCTCTCACAAATGAGCAGACGCCGCATGACAGTCCCTGTATCTATCTCTGGCTATCTTAGTTACTCCTCACATGTCATCGAAGTCCCTTGGATATTCTGCTACCTAAACGCTTCACTGCAGCTTATAACTTCCAGCAACTTATGTGTGAAATAGCAACTACATAAAATGGGAAGAAGAAAACAGCCAACATTGACAAAGAAGTGCATACACACAATCAGCAAGTAGGCTGTAGTGTCAGTGACTGGTCCTCAGGCTGTAACTGACAAGACGGCACCCTCCGTGCACTACCCATTCCGTCGCTTCCTCACCCTCAGCCAGAGCTTCGCTGCTCAGGGTTCTTTACTGGTCGAGTAACCAAAACTTGAATGCCCAGAGTCTGAATACACAGCATCCTACTCCTCCGCTTGCTCTACTTTTTCACTCTCCTTTATCATAAGCCCTGTGGATACGAAAAGGTGCTCGGAGAACCCTTGCATTCCAAACGCCGTCCTCCTCCTTGCCACCAGGGCGCAGCAGTAATTCGGTTTCCCCCTTGCCTTAGGGATCAGCCGCTCCAGCCAGTAGCATGAGACTTAGTGGCATAAATTAAATAAAAAGCTCACTCTCATTGAGTCAATTCCAACTCATAGCAACTCTGTACAACAGGGTGCAATTTGCCCTGTGGGTTTCCAAGACTGACACTTTTTAAGGAGTAGAAAGCCCCGTCTTTCTCTTGAGGAGCAGCTGGTGGTTTCAAACTGCTAACCTTGCAGTCATCAGTCCAATTTGTAACCACCCTCCACCAGGGCTCCTTCTTAGTGGCATAGGAGTTCAAAATAGTCGTGTGGTCATCTTATCTTCCAACTTAATGGAACTATTTTTGGATTCCCATAGGTATTTAGAGGTCCAAGGTGCCAGGAAGGGAGGCAAACATTCTGTGAGAGGACCTATTCCCCTTCTACTCCTAGATTCATGCATCTCAATGAAGATCCTGGCTAAGGGGCACTGTGTTAGTCTGGGTTGACTAGAGAAACAAATCCAGAGACACTTATATGTGTATAATAAGAACTTTATACAAAGAGTAATTGTTTATTAAGGAAACATCTGTAGAAGGGACCAGGTAACAGGCATCAAAGAACAAAATATCATATCAGTGTGTGCCCACCTTCCCGATATGATCGCTGAAGACAAATGGGTGCATAAACAAATGTGGTGAAGAAAGCTGATGGTACCCAGCTATCAAAAGATATAGCGTCTGGGGTCTTAAAGGCTTGAAGGTAAACAAGCGGTCATGTAGCTCAGAAGCAACAAAACCCACATGGAAGAAGCACGCCAGCCTGTGTGACCACGAGGTGTCAAAGGGATCAGGTAGCAGGCATCAAAGAACAAAAAATCATATCATTGTGAATGAGGGGGAGTTCGGAGTGGTGACCCAAAGCCCATCTGTAGGCAACTGGACACCCCCTTACAGAAGGGTCACGGGGAGGAGACGAGCCAGTCAAGGTGCAGGGTAACAACGATGAAACATACAACTTTCCTCTAGTTCCTAAATACTTCCTCCCCGCCACTATCGTGATCCCAATTCTACCTTACAAATCTGGCTAGACCAGAGGATGTACACTGGTACAGATAGGAACTGGAAACACAGGGAATCCAGGACAGATGATCCCTTCAGGACCAGTGGTGTGAGTGGTGATACTGGGAGGGTGGAGGGAAGGTGGGGTAGAAATGGGGAAATGCTTACAAGGATCTACATATAACCTCCTCCCCGGGGGATGGACAACAGAAAAGTGGGTGAAGGGAGATGTCGGACAGTAAGATAGGACAAAATAATAATAATTTATAAATTATCAAGGGTTCAGAGGGAGGGGAGAGCGGGGAGGGAGGGGGAAAATGAGAAACTGATATCAAGGGCTCAAGTAGAAAGCAAATTTTTTTTTAAGCAAATGTTTTGAGAATGATGATGGCAACAAATGTGCTTGACACAATGGATGTATGTATGGAGTTATGCGAAAAAAAGGATTTATGGATGTATGTGATAAGAGTTGTATGAGCCTTCAATAAAGTGATTTAAAAAAAGAAAGAAAGAAAATATCCCAGCCCAGTCCAGATCAAGTCCATAAGTTCGATTTATCCCATATGTCTGATACCAGTCTGTAAATTCCTCTTCAGACTCACACAACACATGCAATGACGCAGAATGCAGAAATATCAGCCAGTGGGTGGAAAGTCTTGTGGATCCAGTGGCAGTGGAAGCATCTCAGCGCTGGCAGGTGTCTCCATGTGGCTCCTCCAGCTCCAGGGCTCTGGCTCTATCAACGTAGCTCCATGTGGCTCGTCAATAGGAATGTCTCGCAGGGAGATGAAGCAGAGAGTGTGTCTCACCTCCAGGGAGGAAGACAGGAGTTCTCAGAATTCTCAGGAGAAGGCCATGCCCACACAGGCCATGTCTGTAACTGCCACAGGCAGGCAGCACCATCTAATGGTCTCCAATTCAAAGCATATACACTGACTCCTTACTTCTAACTATTTTGTTACCCGACACTTTATATTTATGACATAGCACAAAGTCCACAATCCAACTCTTCTGAGCATTGACTGCATAGGACTGGCAGCAGGAATGCTGAGATGCAAGGAGAGAGTCACACTGGCCGTGATGGTTAAGGGTTTGTGTCACTTTGGCAGGACCAGGATTCTCCGTGGCTTGGCAGTTATGCAATCATGTAGTCCACCTGCATTTTGTGATCTGATGGCATACCCCCCCCACCACCACCACCATGTTCTCATAGCGCTGACTCTCACATAACAACCTGGTCTTTGGCACCTAGCCATGCTGCTTCGTGACCAGGGAGAGTACTATGTCCTGTAAAAAATGCATCAGTTCGCTGTACTGTCTCATACTGGTGCTAGCGCTGAGTCTTCAGGAAGCCATTCCCACTTTTAATTAGGCCTGGATGGTGACCACAATAAGCATGAGCCCACTGGTGCACTTCCTTTGCTGTGAGATGAATTATTGATCTCTATATTATGAGTAACAGAGAGTCGTGATTTTTTTTTGGATAAAGGAGTGTCTGAGTCCATATTAATATTGTGGTGGCGGCAGAAGCAGGTGAGGAATGTGTTGCGGATATTGAGAGCCAGGGTTCTCTCTGTGGAGGAAAGAAGTGGCAAAGAAAGGAGTCAGGAAGGCTAGCAGGCGCCTGTGGTGTTAGATTTGTTTGAAACGGGGTCGATCAGAAAGAATTCATGAATTTGCACACACAGAGATGGCCAGATCACAAATAAATATGGATGTGTTTCTATGTGTGCATTAATATATTAAAACGCATGTATTTTATAGCTCGGTCCCTTCAGAGAGCCAAGAAACAGTGACAAACCAGTAGCACTGCCTATCACTGATCTGTAATGACGGTCGCAGATCTTGGGAGAATAGTTGGTTCCAGCACTGGGCCAGGGAGAATGAACATGAGTCTGGGCGGTCTGTGGTGACAGGAGTGAGGACGGCCTCCCATGGAAAGGAGGAGGGAGGTCTCAGTGGCCAAAGCAGAAACGGCGTGAGCACGAAGGTAGGTGATCGCACTGGAATGAAGCTCACGAAGTAAATATCTGCGTCTGTGCTATTATAATAACCCGAGTAACCGGGGAGGCGAGACGGGCGCGCATAGATGTAGGGAGAATCAATCCGTGAGGCAGTCAGCACCAGAACATCACAGTGACCATTGTTACAAAGAAGATGCGCTCGGGGAGGCAGGCACTGGGCAGGCAGAAGGATGAGGAGAAACAAGAAGTCTGCGTCATCTAAAAGTATCTCCCTGCCACCCCACCCCCAAGTGCTAATGACTGACCAGGGGGACATGATAAGTGGACAGTGGAGAAGCCTGGCAGACATCACTGTCCTCAAGAGAATAATAAACCAAAGACCCATTGTCATCGGGTTGATTCCAACTCCCAGTGCCCGTGGTAGGGTCTCCGGGCTGTGAATCTCTGCAGGAGCAGCATGCCTCATCTGCCCCCTGCAGGATGGCTAACGAGGGTGCTGTTAGCTGTCGGGTGCTTACCTGGCAGCACCACCAGGGCGCCTTGCATAACCTCAATCTGTTCAATTAAAAACCAAAATACAGCCAAATCTCAGTGAAAGAACTCTTGAGCGCTCTCTCCCAGCTCCTCTCTTCTGGCTCTCTGCGAGGACCTGGCTGCTGAGATCATTGCCGTCTGTCCGTCCGTCCCTCTGTGCTGGACCCACCCAGGGGCTGCAGCAATGGGCTCCAACACAACAATTGTGTACATGGCCCTGGGCAGGGGAGTGTTTCGCTCTGTTGTGCAGAGGGCCACTGTGGGTCGGAGTTGGTTTGACATGCCAGACAAGAGGTGATTTGTTTCCGCCCATCCAAGAGAAGATGCTCTTTTTAGAAATAAAGTGGAAGCAATCACCCAAAAGGCTGAAGAGAAATGCACAGAAAAATTAGATGGTGAAAGAAAAAATTTTTTTTTCAACTTAGAGGCTCCATCTAGGAAGTGTTTTTGCTGTCCAATGAATGATCCCGGGAAAGAAAACTGAGTAAAATGATAGAAGAGATTACAAAAATAAATTAATTAAAAAGGCATGAAAGAAACTAAAGAACATCGAGTTCCAGCCTGAGACTCATCAAATGTACAGCACAATGAATAAGAAATGATTCAAAAAAAAAAAGAAATGATTCACACTAAGGAACATAATTACTGCCACTGAACTACAGAAGTGAAGACATTTGAAATGGCAAAAAAGAAAAAAAAAAACTCTTGAATACTCATCTCAAAAGACAAAAACCACAACGACTGAGGTAATTCCCAGAGGTGGGAGGAGGCTGAGGGGTCTGTGAGTCAGAACCACCTGGGTGGCAGTCGGTTTCCTTTGGGTTTGGGACAGAGCCTTGCAGAGTTAGCTGAAAGGAGGAAGCCCCTCCGTGTGTTGGGTTGGACATGGCTGCAGCAACATGACATTAATTGTGAAGATGACTCAGGGCCGGGCAGTGGCTCCTTCCGTGTGGGCCGCCGCACTGAGTCACCCAACAACAACGGAGCCCTGGTGGTGCAGGGGCTAAAGTGTTTGGCTACTAACCCAAAAGGTGGGGAGTTGGAACCCCTCAGCCGCTCTGCAAAGAAGGAGGCAGCGGTCGTCTTTCCCAAAACCGTCCAGCCCTGTGGGGCAGTCATACGCTGTCATAAGGGGTCACTTCAGTTGGAATAAACTTGGGTTTTTGTTTTGTTTTTTATCCTGATAGACTCTTGATATTAGGTGTTGAAAATGGCGTTTTACCTCTTGTTCCTTCTCCCAAATACATCAGGCAAATCCCAATTCAGGTTCGTTCTAAGACATAACAGACCTGTCAGAGTCATCAGAAACAAAGGGCTTGTCTGAGAGACTGTCACAGTCTAGAGGAAGAGACTTGATGACTAAATATAGGGTGGTACCGTGGAGGGGGTGGGCCCCTGATGGCACAGTGGTTATGAATTGGGCTGCTAACCACAAGGTCAGCAGTTTGAAACCATCAGCCACCCCTTGGGAGAAAGATGGGGCTTTCTGCTCCTAACAGTCCTAGAAAGCCACTGAGGCAATTCTACCAGTCCTGCAGGGTCACTATGAGTCATAGCAGTGCATGAGAGTGGGTGACCCTGGGTGGGATCCTACAACAAGTGGTAAAAAGTAAGGACATCTGAGTGAAGCATGTACTTTATCAACTATAGGGCATCATATTTGGTTTATTCATTGTGTTAATCAGATCAAAGAGTCTATAGAAGGATCCTTATCAAAGGGGGGGGGAATGTAGAACAGAATTCAAATTCTCATAAAGTCCAGATATTCTAAAACCAGGGAAGGAGAAGTAACCCTTGAAACTATTTCCCTGAGATAATCTTTAACTCTTTACCAAAAATATCCCCGAAAGCCTTCTTAAAACCAAACCGTTGTCTCAAATAACTAGTAAAGAAAGTCCGCCTTGAGCGCTTGTGCTACATGGAATCAAACCAACAACATCTTGAAAGATCAGAGTTTATGTTCTAAGTGAGGAAGAACTCTGAAAAGGAGGGCCAGGGGGGCAGCACAGCTCACCAAATTGTACATGCAGAAGCTGTGGAATGGGTGCATGTTTTGCTTTTTATATTCTCCATTAGCATGAAAATAAATTCATGTAAGTGGGAACTAGTCATGGGTATGAGGGAACTCTGCAGCATGTCTAAACATATTCAGACTAAACCTACGACTATTTCTATAGTTTTCATTTTATTTTAAAGAAAGACAACTGGTGAGATACTGGGGGAAATGGCGTACTTCCACTAAAGTCTGTAATTAGTCAGAACTATACACAGAGGGTTACACACGGGCTGCTCGCCAAAAGGGGAAAGCTTGGATCCACTAGCAGCTCTGGGAGAGAGATGGGACAGTGGGCTCCCTGAAGATTGAAAACAAGAACCAAATCCATCACTGTCCAGTAGATCCAGCTGACACAAGCATATAGGACCAAGAAGTACCCATAGGGGGATTTCCAAGGCTGTGAAATCGTTAGGGAAACAGATAGCCTCATCTTGGGTGGGAATGGGGGTGTTCGGGGGAGAGGAGGGAGTGTTGAACCTCTGACCTTTTAGTTAGCAGCCTAATGCCTTAATTCACTGTGCCACCAAGACCATGGAAATGCCATGTGGTAGTCCTACTCTGCCCTGGTGGGGCTCTATGAGTCAGAATCCACTGCTGAGCAGTGGGTTTGGTTTCTTGGTACCGTCGGATAACACGTATGTCCATTTTCTGGTCGGACCACCGGGCTATGGTTCTGTTAGACTCTCGGGTATGCTCTGAACTATTTTTTTTCTGTAAAGCTTAAAATGATTTCAAATTATTTTTGTCTTTTCAATGGTCTGGAGATATTGCCAGTTTTAAACAGAGGAGTCCAAACGAGAGCCCTGCACGCCATTCTCAACCTTGGCTCCGGGAAATGCTGCATTCTTGGTTCAAACTATGCCGAGAGCAGCCAATGTACATATGGCTCGGCTTCCGGGAGAGCCATCTGGAGTCCCGCAGAAAGTTGTGAGCACCGGCCTGGCGGTAAAGGAGACCGCCTGCAGGGGCCTGGGAAGCTTTGGGAGACATTACATAATGGCAGCCAGCAGAGATGGAAGAGTTTATGCTAGGATTCCAGTCTGTAAGGGTGTGTGTGTGTGTGTGTGTGTGTGTGTGTGTGTGTATGTGCAGCCACACACACACACAGTTACTGGAAAAAAACCCACAACAACATAACAATTTTGATGATTTATATAAAGGATATATAATTATTTAATCACTAATGCAAATAAGGCCACTATGAATTCGTCCCGATTCAACAGCACCTAATAGCAACAATATTGTAGTGAAGTTTTTTAAAATAAATCATTTATTGGGATCTCTTACAGCTCTTATAACAATCCATATATCAATTGGATCAAGCACATTTGGACATATGCTACCATCATGAAAAAGTGAAAGAACAATTAGAAGGTTGCTGCAGGGCCACATCGTGTTTCGTTTTATTGTACTTAGGGGTCGATAGTAGTCAGAAATGGCTGGACGGTACCCCAACAACAATACACACACACACACATACAGCTATACACTTCAAAAAAGTTCATAGAAAATAGAATTAACCCCCCCCCCCCACTATCATGATCCCAATTCTACCTTGCAGAGGATGTGCACTGGTACAGATAGGAACTAGAAACACAGGGAATCCAGGGCGGATGATCCCTTCAGGACCAGTGGTGTGAGTGGCGATACTGGGAGCATAGAGGGAGGGTGGGTTGGAAAGGGGGAACTGATTACAAGGATCTACATGTGACCTCCTCCCTGGGGGACAGAAAAGTGGGTGAAGGGAGACATCAGACAGGGCAAGATATGACAAAATAAATAATTTATAAATTATTAAGGGTTCATGAGGGAGGGGGGAGCGGGGGAGGAAGGGGGAAAATGAGGAGCTGATGCCAGGGCCATAAGTGGGGAGCAAATGTTTTGAGGATGAGGGCAATGAATGTACAAATGTGCTTTACACAATGGATGTATGTATGGCTTGTTATGAGTTGTATGAGCCCCTAATAAAATGATTAAAAAATAAAAGCAATTCCAAAATGAAAAAAAATAGAATTAAAAGATAACGAACATTTTTCATGACCTTTGGGGAACACATACGTGTCATATCCGCGTGCCCTGGGGAAGGCAAGTGGAAGCCAGTCTGACCACTGCAGTGACAGAGGGGGTGAACCGCTCCCTGCCCCCCACATCTCCCATCCCCACCCCATTCTGCACTGATCATCAGGGGCTTGATTCCTCCAGCCAGCGCCCGCGGGAGGGGAGACTGCCATCTGTCACCCCCTTACTCCTCTCCTAGCGAAGGTCAGCTCTAAAATTTCCCGCGCAAGGGCCTGGAATTTAAGGGCAGAGTGCCCTGAGCAGTGCGCAGCTCCCACCGCCGCGGGGCGCTGCTCCCTTGTAAAACAAATGCCTGCGTCCCTCTCCAGGCCTCTCTTCCCTAGAAACTCCCCCTTCCCTCCTGGGGAAAGGACCATCTGTACTCCCGGCCTCCCCTGAAGACAAAACAAGCAGCCACAAACTGCTAGTGCACGTCGACTCAAAGTGATCCTGAGGGATTTTCGGTGGCTGGTTTCTCAGACCTTTCTCTCAGGTCCAGGTGGATTTGAACCCCTAACCTTTCAGTTAGCAGAGAGCATTAACCGTTTACAACCGCTGTGCTAGTTCTGCATGAGGAGGTGAGGCTTTCTACTCCAGTAAAGTTACAGCCTTCGGAACCCCACAGGGGCAGTTCTGTTCTGCCCTACAGGGTCGCTGTGCAACTGCACGCACTCCATGGCAGTGTGTAAAAAGTGCTAGCTCCCGTTACATTGTAAACGGGGCGGGGTGGGGGTGGGGGTGGGGGTGGATGGAACAGCTAGCTGATGCCTGAGCAAATATAGGGCAATTCTCCCCCTTGGCTTCCTCTTGGTCTGCTTCCTGTCTCTGAACCTGCTGAAGCCTGCTTTCCTGGTTCCTTTCTCTCTCTCTCTCTCTCTCTCTCTCTCTCAGCCTTTGGAATGTAGACTGTGTGTGTGTGTGTGTGTGTGTGAGAGAGAGAGAGAGAGAGAGAGAGAGAGAGAGGGAGAGGGGAGAGGGGAGAGGGGAGAGGGGAGAGGGGAGAGGGGAGAGGGGAGAGGGGAGAGGGGAGAGGGGAGAGGGGAGAGGGGAGAGGGGAGAGGGGAGAGGGGAGAGGGGAGAGGGGAGAGGGGAGAGGGGAGAGGGGAGAGGAGAGAGGGAGAGAGAGAGAGAGAGAGAGATTGATTTGGATTCTGGTGCACGTCTCCTGTGATCGGCATGTTACTGGGCAAAGCAGGGAAGCTCTCAGACCCTCAGCTCCCTCATTCATTAAAAGGGACCCCAGCGGCCATCTCCCAGCACCAGTGGGCCTGCTCCCATCCTACTGTACTGGAAAGGGTCCTGCACCTGGAGAGCAGGGACTTCCAGACCCCATCTGTGTTCTACCCCAGGGCTCTCACCGTCCCTGGCACACAGTTTGCACTCAGTCAAATGTAAAGATGCCAGTGGGCTAATGGGTTACCCGTTTGGCTGCCAACTGCCAGGTCAGCAGTTCAAATCCACTATCTGCTCCATGGGTGAAAACCGAGTCTTTCTGCTCTCACAAGACGGACAGCATTGGAAGCCTACAGGAGCAGTCCTACTCTATCCTAGGGCCACTGTGAGTCAGCATGGACTCGGCAGCAGGGAGTTCGGGATCATTCACACGGAGCTCTGTTGAGCTAGATGTTGCATTGCTAACCTCAAGGTTGGCAGTTCAAACCCACCATTATTTCAATGTCATTTCTGCCCCAGCTTTTTGAAGTCTCTCCTTACCCAGAATTATTTGGATCCTTTATGGTATTGAATGAAAAAAACAAACAAAAAAACAAACCCGATGTTAGAAAGTGAATGGAAAGTTTAAAGTTCCCTGGTACAATGACTTGGAAACTCAAATGGCTAGGAATCGGCGCGGCGGCTCCAGGTCTCCTTTGAGTGGCCCTGCGAGTGTGTCTGGCCTCTTGTGTCTGGACGCTGGCTATCCGCTGCAGTCCCAGCTTGCTGACATCGCATGACCATTTCTCTAAAGAATGATTTTTAGAGAAGCCAGGAGAAGCTAATTTCATTTTTAAACAAACTGGGGTTGGGGGTTGGGGAAGGCATTTGAAAAAAAAAAGAAAAAGATTCCTCTGAGAGTGAAGCGGAGAAATTGCCTCCCGACTGCAGGAACAGGCTGTTTTGCAAACAGGGCAGCCGTCATCGAATCAGCAAGTGCTGCTCTTGGATGTGAAGAAATACAATCACTGAATTAAAAATTCTTTACATTTGGGAGATGGGGTTGAAGAAATGCTCTAAAATATGGAACACTATGACGACGAGATGAGAAGCAGCTGATCATAAGAAAATTAGAGGGTCCATTATCTATTATCCACCTCAGGAGCCCTGGATGTAGTGGTTATGTGTTGGGATGCTAACCAGAAGGCTGGCAGTTCAGAACCACTAGCCACTCCACAGGGGAACTTTTCTACTTCAGAAAACATTCCAGTTTGGGAAACCCACAGGGCAGTTCTACTGACTTGATGCAGTGATTTGGGTTTATCACCCACCTCAGGAGCTCAGCAGTTGGGACCCACCATGGAAGATGCAAATCTTCATGTGAAGATTTAACCCCCAAGGGGCAGTTCAGTTCTGCCCTGAGGGGTTACTATGAGATGCAATTGACTGAGTGGGATCATCCACCTCAGAGCCCTGGTGCTCAGAGTGAGGCAGTTGATTGCCAACTGTCAGGTCAGCAGTTCAAACCCACCGACTACTGGGAGAAAGATGAGGCTGTCTTCTACAGTAACAGTTCCAGCCTTGGAACTCCTAGGGAGCAGTCCTAGTCTGACCTACGAGCAGTAGAGTTTTCTTTTTCTTCTTCTTTTTAAAAAACTAAACCCTTCATAGGATTCCCAAGGATACAGTGACCAGAAATAAGAAGGGGAGGAAAATTTCCAAAACAATTTCCCAGAATGCAATGACGCATATCTCCAAAGGAAAGGAGGAGTCACAGTGAATGAGACCACTTATGGCTCATCCCTGTGAAATTTCAGGATCAAGAGAGCAGCCTAATGGCAGGGAGAGAGGGGCTTCAGGCAACAGGCAGGAATAAGTATGCCATCAGGTTTCCACACAGCAACTTCCAGAAGTGGAAAGCAGAGGAACTATGACTTCAGCATTCCAGTAGCAAACGACTTTCAACATAAAATTCAATACTTAGTCAAACGATGAATCAACGGGGAGGTTCAACAAATATGTATTTTTAGATACACATGGTCTCGAGAAATATACCTCCTCCATATCTTTTCCCAAGAAGCTCATGGAGGAAGGATATGATTTGTCCAAATGAGGGGAAGCCAGAGACATGGGATCCTGGACACAGGAATCCAGCACAGTGAGGAGAGGGAGTGGCGGCCTGGCCAGCAGACTTGGAGCACACCCAAGCTGGACTCGCCCTGACACATGACGCCTCCCGGGGGATTCTTCGGGAATAAAATGGAACTGAGCGAAAAGCGAAAGTCTTTAGCTGTGTGCAAAACTGTGGGATGCAGCTAATAAGATGGTACCAAACAAAGCAAATATCCTTAAAACATAACACACACACACACACACACACACACACACACAGACCAAAGTATTGCAAGAAGGAAATGTTACCACTAACTACTGTTGTAAATAGTTATAAACTATTGTTTATATCGTCATGAATATTGATTTAAAGAAAATGATAATTTATCTTTAAGGATCCCAGCAGGAAACAGTTCTCTGAAATAGATGTTAATTTGAGGAAATGTGGGTGAAGAGAGACAACAGATAGTGTAAGACACAAAATAACAATCATAATATATAATTGATCAGGGGTTCACGAGGGTGGGTGGGTGGAGGGAGAGAGAGGAAAAAAGGAAGAGCCGAGACCAAGGGCCCAAGTAGAAAGAAAATGTTTTGAAAATGTTGATGGCAACATAAGTACAAGTGTGCTTAATACAATTGAATGATTGATTTTTTTTGAATGATTGATTTTTATAAGATTTATAAGAACTCCTCAATAAAATGATGACTGAAAAAAAAAGAGAAAGAAAGAAAAGAAAATTCCAGTCTAGAGCAGAGTCACACCAAAGTGTTCTCTCCAGAAGGGCATTGAGGTGACCATGGCCCCAGCCCTTGTCTGAAGTCCAGTTGCACTTTGGGCCTAGCTGTGTCATCTCCTGGTCCACCTGCTTGCAGCAGGCTGTCTTGGTCACATGTTAGCATATGCATTCAGCTACTGCCCAGTCGAAAAATCCAAGTGAGGTCTGCCTCTCGCCGTCCCTGTGTCATCGCTGAACACTGACAACCAGATTGTTTATGCCCAACGAGAGGGCCTATTTGAGCTTAAACTAGCTCTCTGCCCCTGGCCTGCACTTGTGCTCACACCCGCTGCAGTGCTGCACTTGCCCGGGGATTCAGACTGGGAAGCGCAGCCCTCCGGCCCGGGCCGCTCGCGCCCCCTCGAGGCTCCCGGGGGCCGCGCGCCTGCGCTTCCTCTCCCGCTGGGAAGCAGTGGGAAGCGGCTGTGGAGCCTGGAACCGTGACCGGTCAGGCTGCGTGTCCTCGGTTGGGCCGTCCTGCCCGGGTTCTTCCTCCCGCTCTTTCCCCGGCTCTCCGGGCAGCCGGGCCTCTGCAGCAGAGAGGGGCTAAGGCGGCGGTTCTCAACCTGTGGGTCCCGACCCCTTTGGGGATCGATCGAACGACCCTTTCACAGGGGTCGCCTAAGACCATCGGAACAGGGACCCCGTTGCTCTGTCTCCAGGCGGGTCCGCCCACAGGCTATACCATGCTTTGAGACAAAATTTCATTTATTTGTCATTAGAAATAAATATTTCACAATATAGAATGACATATTGTTTTTGAGATTCATCACAGTAGCAAAATTACAGTGATGAAGTAGCAATGAAATAATGTTTGGTTAGGGTCACCACCACATGAGGCACTGTAGGAAAGGGTCGCGACATGAAGAAGGTTGAGAGCCACTGATCTAGGGGGACCAAGTGGGGGCCCGACCTCCAGGTATGGGTAGGGTGTCTGGGTGGCGGCCAACCTGGAGGTGACAGGGGACCCTTTATCTTTACTGTCTCCCTTAGTACAAAACACCTGCTCTACTGCTATTTTGCTATACCAAAAATAAATTCGAATTTTAGCCACTGCTTTTAACCATTAGTCATTAAAATAATCTAGTTATTCTCACCTCAAAAAGTATTTAGCTTGCAATTATTTCCATGATCTTTTTATCCTCCTTTTCTTATCTTTCAGGGAATAATTTGAACCCTAACAAAATTTAATCCTTGTGTTGACTTTTTCTTATCTGGTCAATCTGGCCATGGGGGGCAGGACTGAGTGCTCCAGGCAGGAGGGTTTTCACAGGTGGTCCAGTCGCCTGCACTGTGCTCACTCCTTGGCCCTTGGAAGCCACAGGAAGCCTGACCCCCTCCATTTATCTTAGCTCCCACATCCAAGGCTCGCCCCTTGCAGTCTCACAGTTTTTTGGGTTGGATAAAAAGCGGAGACCAGGAGGAAGAGAACCATGGAAAAGACTAGACGGGGAGGGTGCTGCCAAATGTCAGTCTTACCTTGATCTCTTGACCAAATTTGATCCTTTGATGTAACTCTTCCCACTCCACCACCCCCATGGATGGGAACGGCTTCCTTGGAAGGGGAATGGGAGGGGGTGGAAAGGTAACTCAAGCCTTTTCTTTCTGGAACCCTCTGTGCTCCTGGAGGGCAGTTGGGACCATCTCTAACTCTGACCGCCCAGCTCCTGCAGTGAGCAGAGTGAGGCCCAGGGGATTGAGCAGGGGTGGAAGGAGGCTCAAAGGGGAGCAGCCCTGCTCTGCCTTCTCCTGGTGGGAGTATTCCCAGTACTCTTCCCCCCCCACACACCGGCGCCTGCCCCCTAAGGTTCTTCCTCTATCATGAGCTCCAAGCACTGCTTCTTTCCTGGAGTCTGATCCACGGACAAAAGATGTGCGGATGGCCCATCAACACAACAATCTGTCTCTTGATTAGCCAGGAAAAAGAAAAAAACAAACGATTCTGTCAAGCAATGAGATATGGAGCAGTCTGGCCCTTTTAAAGGCTTTCTCAATCTAAGATCGTATCCTAAGAAAATAGTTTGGGCACAGGTGCAAAGATAAATATGGGCATGTTTCTGAACCCCGGATGACATAGAAGTTCCTCAGTAGAAGGTTGGTTAATATGTTTTACCACATTAGCCACCCAGCTTCCCAGGCCAGGTGTTAAAGAGACTAAGTCTTGTGGTTTCCCTTGGGGTGCCTGGCAGCCCTGGGCTCATTGGGGGAACCCCTGACAGCCTGCTGGGAGGGTTCCAAGAGACCCTAAGAGGAGAACCAAGGATGGCAGAGAGGGTGGACTGAGAACCTCTCCCAGAGGAGTGACATTCTATGTGAGTCCTTTTTAGAGACTAGACCCTTCTCCCAGGGTGCTCTCTGTGCATCCTGGCTCTTGTGGATGGCCAATGACAGCCCATGCACGCTGGAGTGAGCTGAATTCCTGAATATCCTGGCAGTGAGATAAAAATAGGCATTTCCTCTCAGTGACGGGCATGGCAAGGGAAGCCCAACACCCAAGTTTTGTTGTGATGCTGTTGTTTAGGGGAGTCTACTCACCCTTTCTCTGTTAACTATGCCAATTTTCCTTAGATTGACCACCTACCTCCTCCCTCCCACTCCTCAGGTTCAGGAGAGGCTGACTCACACCCTGGTCCCACAGGTAGCCACCTCAGAAGCAATCTCTAGGACCAGCACTATGTGAGATAGTTTTTGTCCACAGCAGAAGCCTGCAAAGCTGGTGACCGCCTTAGCCAATGTGGAGGGTAGGAAGGACAGAGGTGAGGGTGTGTAGGGCCATGAGGGAAAGTCCAGGTTAGTAACAGAGCAGGCCCAGGAGAGGGAAGGGATTCTGGGCCCTGGAAGTAGAGGCATCTTGCCTTGTAGGACAGGCAGAGGTAAGTGTTTCCAAGGTGTTTGGAAACAAGGCCAAGGCGGCTCAGAGGGAGAGGTCAGGTAGCTAGAGCCAGTGGTGAAGGACTAGGAAGTGAGAAGGGGGTGTGTATGCCAGAGAAAGAGAGAGAGAGAGAGAGAGGGAGACCTGAGCCAATCCTGACTATAGGACAGAGTTGAACTGCCCCCGTGTATTTCTGAGACTAGTACACGAGTAGCAAGCCTCATATTTCTTCCGAAGAGTGGCTGGTAGTTTTGAACTGCTGACTTTGCAGTTAGCAGCCCACTCTGCCACCTGGGCTTCTTGACGGATAAAGCTGCCAGGGAAGAGTTTTGACAGATTGTATGTCAGGATCAATAGGAGCCTTGGTGGCACTGAAGGGTAAGCACTGGGCTGCTAAACACAAAGGCAGTGGTTCAAACTCACCAGTCACTCCTAGGTAGAACAACGAGGCTGTCTGCTCCCGTAAAGTCTCAAGAGCTAGGTCAACAGTGGAAGCAGAAAAGCACTGTGGCTTGGTTGTGTAGGAGGTGTCTTGGTCTACACTTAGGAGTGGGCAGAAGTGGTGGGTTCATGGTCACCGAAGCAGGGCAAAGGTGGGGGATAGTGGTGAAAAGTCATACGACTTTGGTGACTCTGTTTCTTTGAGCCTGGGTTACCTCATCCAAACGGGGGAACCCACCGGGGAACCCACCCACACTTCTAACAAGTGGCTAAGAGCCTTTTATTGTTGTAGGATCTAGATTTGACTCCCAGGTCTGGCAAGTTGCAGCTGTGTGATCTTCTGCAAGCCAGTTAACCACATTGCTGCATTGTTTGAGCAGCTGCTATCTGTTAATCAGAAAGAGTCCTGGGGGCGCTGTTGTGTAAACGTTGCACTATTAACCACAAGGTTGGCGGTTCAAACCGAGGCGCCTTGGGAACCGATATAAGGTCACTGCGAATCAGAACAGACTCAGTAGCTCTGGGTCTTTTTTGGTACGTGTTAGCCAGTAAAATCCTCCCCAGATCAGATTATCATTCCTGCTCACAGGGAGGGAACGGTAGCGTTATCCGTAACTCATTCCCTGGAGGTCAACGACACGGTGAATATGGAGTTATCTAACTGCCTCTTGACTCCAACTTTTCGGCACCTAAAGCAATCGTGGCGCTTCCCTGGCTGTTGTATTTCCCGGGGGATTCAAGAAAAGGCCTGGCACATTGTAGGATAAGTAAGTGCTTTTGCAGAGAGCAGTCATCGCTAGGACAAATTCTTCTGATTACAACGCGCCTCTCAGGTGAGGGCAACGAATTGCCGCAGCGGAGGCCCAGAGGTGGGACGGGGCGTGGCAGAGGGCGTGGCTTACGAAGGGGGCGTGACCAGGCCAGACGAATCTGAACTAGAGGGGCGGGGCCAGGACCCAAGGGGCTGGGGTCGGGGCGGGGCCCGAGCGGGCTGCGCATGCCTGGTGCAACCGGTCCCCGCCGCCGCCGCCGCCCCCGCCCACTCGCGGCTGGGCAAGCGGCGAGCTGCCGGGGCGCAGACTACGGCCGGGCAGGGCGAGCGCACGGCCATGGCCCCGTGGCTGCAGCTCTGCTCCGTCTTCTTCACGGTCAATGCCTGCCTCAACGGCTCGCAGCTGGCCGTGGCCGCGGGCGGCTCCGGACGCGCTCGGGGCGCCGACACTTGCGGCTGGAGGGTAAGGCGACGGCGGGCGGGCGGGCTGGCGGGTTTCTCGCCGTCTGCAAACTCGCGGGGCGCGCGGGGGTCGGCCGGGGCGGTGCGCAGGTGCTCCGGGGCCGCCGAGCTCGCTCCGAAGAGCCTGCTCGCCGCTCTCCTCAGGGCGGCAGCGGGACCAGGGTCTCCCCCCCCCCCCCGCTCCGTTTTCCCCCTCTCTCCCTCCCGGGGCGAGCGTCCGCCGGCCCCCGCGGGCCGGGGTGAAAGGGGCCGCCTGACCCCCGGCTTTGTGTTGCTAATGAGGCGCGGCTGCCGCCGGGTCCTGCCCGGGAGGGAGGGCCGGCGGAGGGGGCGGCTGGCGGCTGGCGGCTGGAGGGGGAAGGCGCCCCAACCTTTGTTACCAGCCTAGGATCGGGATCCCCGGACTGTCCGGGTGGGGAGCGCCTGTGTAGGCTGGGCGGGGGTCTTCTCTGAAGGCCCTGGGGTCGAGGTGGGGCCCGGCGCGTTGGGGAGGGGTGCGCCCCCCTTTAGGGTTCGCTTTGTTCCTTCTTTGCTGCGACCGAGTTAACTCGCCCGGGACTCCGGGCTTGCTCAGCTGCTGGGCGCCCCGCCGAAGTCCGTGGTCCAGCGAGCGGCCCCGCGGATGACACTTCCTCCCGCATCTCGAGTTGCAGACAAATTTCACGGCCAAAGGGCGTCTTGAGTTTGCCGCGTTGGTCAGGGGCGAGATGGGACTGGAGAGCTGCCGGACCGGGTCTGGAACCTTCCTGGAATCATCCGCCCTTTTAATGCTGGTGTCGGTAGAGGATGGTCGGGGCCGGGGGCGGGGGTGCTGTTCATGGGTACGCTGGACCCCAGATCCCTACTTGGGTGTCTTCGGGGGACTTGGGTGACACCAGGACTGGGAGACTCCACTGACTTAGGGCATCAGCTTTGCGCCCACGTAGCCACCGACATGATCTCCTCTGCTCATGGGCTGCTACCAGCTTCAGTTTCTTTATCTTGAAAAAAGTATGAAACGGGCATTTCCTAGTTTCCCCAGTGCTGCTGCAACCATGGGGCTGCCTAGCTTAGGTCATGCTGAAGGCCTACAACTTCTGGGATGCTCTGAACAGCCCGTGAGGTGCCTGCCTTAGGGTTACATGCTTGTATCACATGCTTTGACACGGTGGAGAAATGCAGATATGATCCCTGCATCTGGGGTCACTGCTTTTGTTTTTAAAGTCTACATGTTTTTAGACTCGATAACGGTAGCCAACTACACCCCCCCCCCCTTTCCCCAAACACTCTTTTCTGTTGGGGTGAAACATCACATTGTCTTGTTCCATTTTAAGTCAAACACCACTGATTCCCCTTTGAAAACATAGACACCAAGTTTTCCCAGTTTTCAGATACGTTTTTCTTTAAGCAGGTTGACTTCTTGATCCGGCTAAATTCCTGGGATCTAGACTGATGTTTCCGAAAGTTGCTGCCCCCAAGGGGCAGGGGCTGGGGAGGGGAGGGAGTGCTTGAATGATTCTGGGGGTGGAGATGGGGGACGCTGCAAAACCAGATACTTCCACACCATTCTGGATTATGGACAAAAGTTTTTCATTTCCCTGGGGGCGCTAAGTCATTCTGTCTCTGAAAAGGGGGCTGGTAGGCCAAATCAGCTTGGGAACCTGTGTTGGATCCGGAGCGATGTTGGTGAGTACTCATGTGCAGTGTGCCCTTGCCTTGCTGACGATCGTGTGCTGCTTTCTGCAGAGTTGGTGAAAGTCTCCATGCTGTGGGCACCCTAGTGCTCAGAAGGAGCCGAGTGAGTTTGTTCTCTCCAGCTTTGGGGATGTGCCCACCCCTTACACACTTAACCATCTCAGTTTGTGGTAGCCCTGCTCCAGTTGCCTGGCACTCTTGCTGACAACCTCCGGGTGATAGTGGTGGTGGTGGTGAACCTTCCCAATAGCTCCTGCTTTGGCCCCATTAATCTATTAACTCGGTCTCCATTCCTTTCTTGGGTGAGCATGGGGGCCTCTGGACTATATCCCAGGTTCCTACCTAGCCCTTCCCAGCTCCACACATGGCTCCTTTCTTCCTTCCTGAAACTGCCTGCTGGTCACCTGATGGAGCCACCAGCATTCCCTGATTCAGCTTCCCCACCTGTCCCACCCACTGTCCTGGATCAGTGCCTCGCCCCTCACCCTGCCCAGTATCTCCAGCGTGTGTTTCTGCTGTCTCGGCGTGCCTTTTTCTGCGCCAAGAGCCCCTTAAGGGTCTAAGGCACAGCGGAGGCTCCTTATGCAAGTCCTTGAATCAAGTCTTTTTTCTTATGCAGTTAGACATGTGCTTGAACTAGTTTCTTTACTTGGGGACTGAACCTCATCTCAGTGGCCTCAGAGTCTGGAGCTCTGTAAATCTTAGCTGAACTCATTGAGACCTTGGCAGCCTTCCTGCAACATCTTCTGAGAAGGGGTAGAGGAGAGGAGACCACGGAGTTACAACGTCCTCTATCCACTGGGCCTTTGCACACGATGCACACAGCATCAGCCTGTGTTCTGTCTTCTCAGCCTCTTCTCCCAATTCCTGCATCTCTTCTGCCTTCGTTGTCAGAGGTCAGGTCTCCCAGAAGTTGCTAGCCAGTAAGTCCTGGTGTACAGCCTAAGTGTTTGACTCATGACTGGACCCCTACCAGACTGTGTGCTCTGGGAGGATAGGAATGGCTGATTGAGAAATACGTGTTTCCCTAACACTCTTAGGGCTGTCTGCCCTGACCTGGGCTTCTTGTCAGTGGTGTGCCTGTGTGTACATACTTCAAGCTCCTAGCATGTGCTTAGCATATAGTAAGCACAGTCTGTAGAGGTTGGCCTCAGCTCTGAGGTTGTGTGCAGTCTCGAATTGGAGCTCTCCAAACACATGGTAAGAATAGAGGCAGAATAGGTGCTGCCAGCAGGAGAGGACTGACTCCCTGGGGCCTAGGAGGGGACAGAAGGGTGTAGAAGTGAGTCTCCAAAGGAGGAGCGGGATCTGGGTGCTTGACAGAGCTGAGTTAACACTGCAGAGAATAGACTAGGACTTCCGGAAGCCCTCGCCCAGCAGGCCTGCTGGTTTGCCCAGGCTTTGCAGGGTGGCTGCAGCCAGCCCTCCTGCTCTGCTCCCAGACCCCTTAGGAGCAGGCCTGGTTTAAGCGGTCAGGTTTCACAGCCTCCCCATTATTAGCAGGCAATTAAGGGGCTGATACCATCTTGAACACAGTTCACTGTTTTAGAAATGAGTTGTGGGTACACTTCCTCTACTGCTAAAGCACTCCCCAACCCCTGAAAAAGGAAAACAAAACAAGAGGGGGCCCTTGCCAGGTGAAGTTTGCTCTTGGAGTAATAAATTCTGCCTTCTTTGAAGCAACAATTTGTAAGTCCTCTCCATGGGCCAGGCAGGCATACTCCAGCACACTGGCTCTGAACACTTACTTCCTGATAGTGGGATGGCTTTGTTTGTCCTGGGAAACTTTAATTGTAACATCCCTGTGCCCCTCTGGTCTCAGAGTCTGAGGCCTCTGTTTATGGAACAGGGAGTTAGGAATCTGCTGCCACAGGTGTAGATTAGTTTTTAAATGACGTTTCTTGCCGCGGGAGAGGAGGGGACATTTTATTTTGCCTCCCTACCTGACCGGGGACAGACACCTCCTCTAGTGTTTTACCTGACACTCAGGTCCCACCTCAGAAAAGCTGACTCCTGCAGGGAGTCCAGGAGCCAGGATTGTGAAGATGAAGTGCAAGTTTCCCATTTAAGGCAAATAACTTCATCTCAAAAGGTAGGGAAGGAATAGGGTGGTACTTGGAGAAAAAGAAGTTCCAGCTGGTTAGAATTTAGGTTCCTGATAAAAGTCCAATCCAAGAATTCTCTTTGGCCCCGGGCCCAGGCATGTTTATTTGATTCTGAATTGGAAGAGGTTTTCATTCACTTGCAGCTCACGGCTCCCAACCCCGCATCTGGTCAGCCTGTGCCGTGGACATTTCTGCCGTCCAGGCTACAGATGCTCTCGTGTCCCCTACAGAATTCTCCATTAGTGATTACTCTTCCCTGGTTGACACATTGTTCAGAGAAACACTTTTCTAATAAGAAGCACAACTCAGTCTTTCAGCCAGCTTTGCCTCCTTGACTGGGAACTCTCTTGGCCCATGTCCATCTCGGGCAGCCCTCCCTTCTCTTCCCACCCACATCTAGCCACCCACCCCCAGCGACCTCTGAGCCCCTGCTGTGCTGGGGGCCTGGTGCTCCTGATTAACTGGGGGGTAGAGCTGTGTGAAGGAGACCAGGTAACTACCCTGGGTGAGCTTTGCCTTCCAAACTCGATTGCTCAGAAAAGGAAGCCCAGGGGCCCCCAGTGTTCACTGTAAGGGGACTGGTTGCAAACACAGATTCAAAACCAGCAGGACTGAGTGGCAGTGCCCAGGAATCGGCCTGGAAATAAATTCCTCTGAGGATTCCAATGCTTTCTCAAGGACCCACTCGGTTAGGAGACTGGCTTCTGGACAGAAGAAGGGGGAGTGGAGCCCCACCTAAAACATTGAGAACCAGAGCTTAGCTTTCAATGGCTTAGCTGGGTTTAGGGAGGAATATGGAGACTTTCTCAGAACCATGACCAAGGAAAGGGGCTGCCTTGGGGATGGAGCAGCTGGGCAGGGCCCTCCAGTCTGAGTGAGCTGCCTCTGGCCCTGGTGTAGAAGAGGAAGCTTGGAGGAAGGGGACTTGACACTTCACGGGGTTCCTCCCCAGAACAGCTGGGCTTGTCTGGGAGGAGTAGGGGAGGAGCCACCTCAGATTCTCAGCAGTTCAGACCTTATGGACAGCTTCCTTTACACAAAGGGGTGGGGGGGACACAACCACCCAAAAAAACAGCTAAAGTCTTTAAGTTGAGTATTTTCATGCTTCATTTAGTAGCCTAAAATATGTTGGGTCCTTCTTAAATTTTTTTTTTTTAATTTTAAGCCTCCCAAATCTCTCCTTCCTCCAGTTCCACCCTAAATGTTTCACACACTGTGCTCCCAACAGATGTCTGCTGCTGTTGAGGCTGCCCAGCTTTATTGTCCCTGTTCATCTCCCACTGCCTTTGGCACCTCCCCTTGACGGGTGGTGTTTGCTAGTGCTGCTGTCACAGAAATAGCCTGAGTGGGTGACTTTAACAAACGATCCATTTGCTCACAGTTTAAGGGGCTACAAGCCTCAGTTCAGGGTGCTGGCTGGAGGGGGAAGGCTCTCCTCCACTCTATCAGCTATGGGTGCGAGCCCTTGTTCTTGGACTTGTCCTGGGCGATTTCCATGCGGCCTGGCCTCTCTCTTGCCCCACCTCTCCTTCTCTGGACTGTTTGCTTAATCTCCTTTCTATCTTCAAAGAAATTAAGTTAAAATGCACTCGGGTCCAAATCCAGTTCATTAACATAACAAAGACAACCCATTTCCCACATGGGTCTGTGATAAGGGTTTACCACACACTGGGTGTGGGGGCCTGCTAGATTTCTGGTAACTCCTGTAAAGATTACAGCCTTGCAAACTCTGTGCACACCTGTACTGTCTGGCCGATTGGATTGCAGGGAACGGGACAGAAGCCCAGTGGGCATGGGTTTAGGTTTGTGCTTGAGTTCTTTTTTTTTTTTTTTTTGTTTTTGTTTTTAAGACTAGTCAAGTGCAGCAGTGAGGGGGGGTAGACAAATAGGTCGACCAGTAATTGACTGTAAGCAACCGTTGTGAGATCTCACTACCTTCGGACCAGCCTGTGCTTGAGTTCTTTAGGGAGTTCCTGAGTGCTACAGATGGTTAACACACTCCGGTGCTAACTGAGAGGTCAGTGGTTTGAACCCACCAACTAGCTGTTCTTTGAGAAAGTTGTGGCAGTTTGCTTCCATCAAGATTACAGGCTTGGAAACCCTACCTCCGGGGCCTGGGTGGGGGCGCAGTTTGATTCTTCTGTGGGGAAGATTGTGAGTCAGAATCTGCTCAGCGGGTACCCTACAGTAACAACAAGAGGAAAAGGCGAGGCGAAGGAGCCAGGCCCCAGAGGACAGTGTGGCAGGACAAGAGGGTCTTCCACTCCCAGCAAGCCCCAGGGGAGCCTTCTGTGCTGGTGGCTGGTCTCCAGTGAGCTGGGCTTACCAGGCCAGTGGGAGGCATTGTCCTCCTGGGGCGTGTTTGTCTTGGAGCTCTCTGAATAGGGCTGACACACGATGAGGTGACTGAGGGCCCTGCAACACCTCCTCTCCTCCAGCCCCCCCTCCCCCCCCCCCCCCCCCCCCCCCCCGCCTTTGAAGCTCCTCCCGGTGGGAAGTAAAGAGACTATTTGCTCTATTAAAATGCCTTGGTATTTCCTCTGTTTAACCGCAGGCCACTTCCCCTCTGCCACTCTAAGCCCGGCGGGGGCCACCGGCTGATTGAAAAGACACAAGTCCCAGAGTGATCACATCCCATTGAAACAGATAGTCTTGCTGCAGATTAAAGACAGGGCACGTCTCTAAGATGGAAACAGATCCCAGAGGGAACCTCTGGCGGTGGCTCCTTATCTGGCTCAAAATGTAGCCCGTTGACATAAATTCACACTTGAAGTACTGAGTTCATAAATGGGTACTTTAAAAAATGTATATATATCTTAAAGGAGGCCCAAGTTAACTCTGTGTGTGTGTACATGTGGCAAGTTAAAGGCTTCAGTCAATGAGTGTCGCATTGTGTGTGAAGGGCATGACATCTGTCCAGAGAAAATCATATCGGGCTAGTCCTCCCCCTGCCTCCCCTGTCTTGGCAGTCCCATTTGCTCAGAAGTCCAAGTAAGGAGTTTGGAGCTTCAATAACACCAGGAAGAAACTCAGGGGAGACTGTCCCTCATCCTTTCCCAAACAGACTCTTAAGAGAAGCTTTAATTAATAACACCAGGCAGGAAACTAAAAATCGAACTATTAAAAAGAATGACTTAAGTAATAGAGACAGAAAGTTTAAACTCCATCCGACCCTTTTTGGGTGGAGGGGTCTAAAAAGGGAATGACCAGCTAGTTATTCTCCAAAGGAGACTGTTTTGTTCAGTTTGCAAGTCGATTGTTGAAAGAATCCACAATTAAAATAAAACAAAACAAGGCTTCCCCTTCCTTTGGTTCCTTGTTTGGAAATGTTGGGGGAAGGTGGATGTAGCTAATTAAGGCTACAACATTTAAAGGGGGGACTTAATAGGTACCAGCTGTCTTCAAATCACTGGGTGGATGACAAAATAAAGATGTGATGTGAACACACATGTACTGCTCTTCTAGAACGGAAGTGGGCCTGTAAAGTTTCTGGTTTAATAGTGTAAATGAAAACTACCTTTACTGTGTATATTTAAGAAGCAGTCAATTGATAGTAAATGTGATGAGCTCTTACTTCACATGTGATTGGTTCCTGAAGAGTTGAAAGGCCAACAGACAGCAGTATTGGAAGTGTTGTGAATTTTTTCGTACTTCATTGTGAAATTAACATAATAAACTCACTACTACCCAGTCCATTCCAGAAAATGGTGACATAATAGATGGACATTAGTTGGGAGGCTTTTCTTTCAAATGACCTCATTGTACAGAAACTTGCTTGGACTTAGAGAAAGGCCCTATGACTCCAGAGCAGCAACTTAGGAGTTGATAGAAACACATGCTAAGTTTAAGTTAATGTTTACATTTCACACTGAAAATGGATACTATAAATGATTCCTTTTGAAATTACATGGGATTTGGTTTTAAATAGAACTATTTTTTAGATGTAAAAAGCATTTTTACCTTTCTTATAAAAACCAGGAATTTGGGAGGAGGGGAAAAAAAAGAGGACCTGATGCAAGGGGCTTAAGTGGAGAGCAAATGCCTTGAGAATGATTGGGGCAGGGAATGTATGGATGTGCTTTATACAATTGATGTATGTATATGTATGGATTGTGGTAAGAGTTGTATGAGTCCCTAATAAAATGTAAAAGAAGAAAAGAGAAAAAAATGATTAGGGCAAAGACTGTACAGATGTGCTTTATACAATTGATGTATGTATATATATGAACTGTGAAAAGAATTGTATGAGCCCCAATAAATTGTTAAAATTAAAAAAAAAAAAAAAGAAGAAAAAAAAAAAACCAGGAATTTTTTCCCCCTAAGTGTTCTGTTTTGTCAGTTTTGTATTCTCCCTCCCCAATTAATGTCTTTTAAAAATGCTGACTGGTGTGACTTCGGCTCTGAGGTGGGCCATTTCACTTGAGGCGGGGCTGGAGGAAGAGGGAGGTTTCTTTGAGCCGTTCTGGAACAGAAGTACATTTTCCTGAGACAGCCCATATGGTTTAGAAGCCCCTTTGCCTTTAATTTTCATCTGTCCAGGTGATTACTGGTCTTTCCTCCCTGAAACAACTGCCCTTTTATCTGAGGAAAATGTAATATAATCCAGACCAACTGTGGGAGCAGCCAGCCGAGTGAGGTCCCTGGTGAGTGACAGCTTCCTCCTCCTTCCTCTTGTGGGTTTCATTCACGCACGGCACCGCACCTTGTCGCTGCCCAGTCGCTGAGGATCAAAAAGACTTACTTAGAACGAGCGGACAAGACATGATGCTTTTTTAAATTAAACTTTTATTTAGGTGTGTGTGATTTAGGTAAAGGTTTACAGAGTAGATCATCCGTTTTACATCCAATAATTTATATGCCTTTTGTTTCAATCCCTCCATTGCAGTCCCCTCCACGCACCGTTTATCCTACTTCTTCCCAGTGTTTCCTGTTTCCGTTCCTCCTTTCCTAAACTCCCCGGACTCTGTAAAAGTTTCCCTTTCCATCTTAAGTGGTTGGCTAGTCTAAGCTGGGGGTGGGGAGTGAGTTCAGTTTCAGAGCTAAAGGATGACACAGGGCTATAGTCTTGAGGGGACCAATGCACCAGGTCTCTTAGGATTCTGAGTTCTGGTCCACGTTTTTCACCCAGTCTGTCTGGAACCCCAGTGCTGTTCAGAACAGTTGGTAGTAGTTGTAGCTGGGCCCCATGGAGTCTTTCTGTGCTCTCTGAGTGATAGACACTGATGTTTCCATGTGCCTTTGGGTCCCCATCACTTTCCACTGCACTGGGAGAGACCAATATTTGTACCTTAGGTTCCCTGAAGGTGCCTGACCGTTGCATAAGAAGTCATAACATTATCCCCTGAAGGCCCCGCCACCTTCGTGGGTACAGTTACAGAAAGGTAACAAGTCCACATGCACAAATGGCTTCTGTACACCCATCTATCTCCCTGGTGGACATCCACTCTCTCACACCTGGTCAGCCTGCCTGTGGACCCAAGCATCTTCTTAGAGAGCACCACTATCGCGGGTCTGTGTACAGAACACCACTTGCCTCTGTTGCTGTTAATTCTTGCAAACCTCCCAATGCCATCATTTTCTACCAACTCCTTGATCTGTATTCCCTTCCCCGGCATCCCAGTGAACATTTGTCTATCCTTCAACCTGTAAGTTCACTCCCCCTTCTCTTCCACCCTGGTAACCATCAGAGCATGGCTCTTTTGGTGTGAAAACCGTTCATTTTTTTAAGTGATAGTGGTGTCACACGATAGTTGTTCTTTTGTGATGGACTAATTTCACACAGCGACATGCCTTCTGGGTCCGTCCATAGGGAGAGGTGTTTTGCAGATCCGTCATTATTCTTTAACATTGTACAGTGTGTCCCTTGTGTACATGAACTCAAGCTGACCATTTAGGCTGTTGCCATCTTCTTCTTGTGCGTGGTGCTGCGGTGAGCTTTGTGCGCCTGTGTCTCTAGAACCTATACCAAGTAGAGCGACTGCTGAGTCATGTGGTATTTCTCTCCCCAAGTTTCTGCAGTACTGCCGTTTTCCACCGTGGTTGCATCATTTTTTTCGCCTAATTAAAAAAACATTTGTATTTACTTAGACACATTCAGATTGTCAATGAAACAGCTGCATTTTTACAAATTTTGCAATTACAGCGTGTATTCAGTTAACAGAACAAGGGTTATTCATCTAAGTCGTATCAAAGACAACTGAGAATGAAATAAACAGCAGAAACCCCAAACCCCTGACCCAACCTCCCCACATAGAAAATAGGAAGCATTTATAAAATGGTGAGTCATCCTTGTGCACGGGCCGTGCAATCTTTTCTGTATCATTCGGTTCTAGTCAGTGTGCTGCAGAAGCGAACGCTAGTAGCACCGATTTGTATATAGTCCCACTGGTAGTGTGGGAGGGCTCCAGGCTCTCTGCCCGCCACCCCACCACTCTCCTCCCCTCCCCCCCATGCCCAGCGTTTGTGAAAGAGTCTAAGATGATTTTTTGAGCAATTCCTCCGTGCCCAATGTGGGCGCTCGACGACCTGGGGGGAAAGACTGATGAGTTAGACAGGCTCCTGTCCTCAGGGCTCCCACTGATTGGGGATGCTAGGCAAAGGAAAGAGTTCTGATGACAGAAGGATCCCCACTCCGAGGTACAGCCCCTTGTCCTCCCTCTGCGCTTCCCTGCTCTTCCTGCAGAAACATGAGCCCTGCTTCCTGCTGCTCACTCTAGAACAACCCACCCTGTAGCGCTGCCCTTGTGAGAAGCAGCCTGCTACGGGTGGGGTGTCGGAGGTGCTGGTTGGCGGCCACCTTTAGAACTCTGGCATGTCACCCCAAGCTCTAGTTTCCATTACCTCTGGCTCCTGGCTCTGCCTTCGTTTCCCTGCTTTGGGGAGGTACCACCCTTTACCTGAGAGTCTTTGATACACTGCACCTCGTCTAAGTTTTACCTGTACCACGGCTTACATTTCCTAGAGTCGCACAGGCCCTGCCATCCTTTCAGATTCAGTGGGACGCACCCAGCCATTTCTGCAGTGATGCAGGGTCAGGAGACAGACTTGCTGGCGAAGAGCAAGCAGCTGTGCTTGGAATGGCTGGGAAAGGCTGAGCGGAAGGTCTCACTTGGGTCAGGATGAGATGCAGGTAGAACTTACCAAGGCGACTTTGAGCAGAGCCTTGCAGGTGGAACCAGGAGGTGAGGGCTAGTTGGGGCAAAAAGGAAGATGTGACCAACGCTGGAGAAGGGCAGCTCATTTGAGAGGGCATGGGCAGTAGGCTGAGACTAGGTCAGTGGGGGGGCTGGAATTTTGCCCCCATGTATCCATGCTGAGGTGGTTTTCCCATCAGGTGAGTGTGTGGTTTGGGATGCACTCAGCAGCCATTCATTCTTTCAATGAACATTTGCTTTCTGAGGCTGGGCGGGATGTCTGGAGCTTGGGTGAGTGTTGGACTGCTAGCCGCAAGGTTGGCGGTTCAAACGTGCCAGCTGCTCCTCTGGGGGAAGACAAGGCGATCTGCTTCCTGAAAGATGTAAAGCCTCAGGGATCCTATGGATCAGAATCAACTCTCTGGAGCTTGAAAGGCAAAAATGGGAAAACACCAGACTTGACCACCCTGTTTAAATTAGTTTCTCATTCTGCTTTCTCCAGAGTAACTTTTCACCATGAGACATACGTAGTAATTCTTGTCTGTCTGTCTGTCCCCGCTCCCCATTGCAACATCAGTCCCATTAGGAGACAGTGGACCAGACAAACCATGTTGATTCTGACTCCTAGCAATTGCACAGGACAGAGTAGAACTGTCCCGGAGAATGTTCATGGAAGCAGACTGCCTCATCCTTTCTGCTGCAGAACAGCTAGTGGGTTTGAACCAATGACCTTTTGGTTAGCAGCTGAGCTACCATCCCCATCAGGATTCCTTGAAGCCTCATGAAGTCAGAGGGCTTTTGCTTTCTGCTGTGTCACGGAAGCAGTGCCTGACACACAGTAGGTTCTTCATAAAATGGAGTGAATGATTGAATGACTAAGTGCTGGGTGGGAAGCTGAATGCCTGCTGAGAGATGGCTGCTTGCACCTGGATGATCTCCGCTTCTCTGAGGAGATGGCATGTAAGTGGAGCATTTGTCATAAAAAAATTCCCCGGGAATTCTATAGTCACTTTGGTTTGTTTTTTTTAACATGGGCTCACCACCTGGCATTAGATAGTAAGGTTTTTTTAAAAAAGGCTTTGTGTACTCATTCAAAGGAGCCCTGGTGGTGTAGTGGTTTACACATTGGGCTGCTAACTTCAAGGTTTACAGTTCGAAGCCATCAGCCACTCCTTGGGCGGAAGATGAGACTTTCTACTGTCTACAGCGTGAGTCTCAGAAACCCACTGGGGCAGTTGTACTTGGTCCTACAGGGTCGCGATTGGTTGGAATCGACTGACTGGCCGTGATCAATCGCGTGCTCAATCACAGCAGATTATTGGGATTTCTGCTGTGTGCTGCCAACACCTGGCCACCCCTCAGGCCTTGGGATTGGATGAAGGAATGGGAGTGGGGCCTGGCATTTGGCTGCAGCTGTACCTTGCAGAGTATGTGGTAGTAGAAAGAGGGGTTCAGAGTGGCCAGATTCCCCTGCACTGTGGCTGCAAATAGCACAAAGCCCCCCTCGAGCACTAACAAAGCATTCTGGGTTTGGACTCTGAAGTGACTTGAATTTAGTGAATCTTGGGCCCGACAGCAGCCTGCAGTTTGTATGAAAACGGTTCAACCTTTCAGACAGAGGCTTCATCCCCTACCCCACCCCCCGGGATGTGAATGCATTTCATTTTCTGAAGGCCCTTCCAGAATCAAAGATGCTCTTTTGCCTTCTTTCCGGGCTGTGGGTTTGCTGGCCAGCTGTGGTAATGAGTTTTTGCCCGGCTTTGATTTCCAGCCCTTGCCTCCCTGTGGGAGGAACTAGATATTTCTGATCTTACCTCTGCTCATATTCAGATCCAGCCAAGCAATCAGTGACTTCCTGGGCTTGTTTTGTGGGAGACTGTGGGAAAAGTCCTGGTTGGCTGGCTATGAATTAATGACATCCTTAGAAGGCTTCACTGAAGATAGCTCCTGTGGTTTGGGGGGAAAATGCCTTTTTGATTTGAGAAAGAGGTCATGGAGTTTTACCGAAATTAAGCAGAGAAAATGTAACATCTGGTTGCATTGGTCAAAGGCTGTGTGGCGTTTCTCTCTCCCCCCGCCGCCAAGCTGTGGGGTTCTCAGTCTCAGACATGCCCAAGGTGACCCATCACCCACATCCCTGGACACGCTGCCTGCCTCATTGTTCTTTCTCTGGGTTTTGAAGTTGTCAGACTTAGAAATTCTACCCCACACCTCTTTCCCCTTGAGTCCGTTTCAGCTTTCTTCGTTGTCCTTAAAGGGCCATACTGCCCCCCGCCCCTGCCTTTTTCTCGACAAGTGTACTGTTGGTAAAGACCTGCTTAATCGGTGTGCTCATCTCGTGAAAGAAGGAGGGGAGTGGGTATGGGGGAGATTTGGAAAGAGTCGGTCTAAAATGTTTTAAAATTAGTATGAATCCTGATAAGAGAAGAGGGAGACATATGTTGGAGAAGAGTTTTTTGGGGAAAGATGGTCGTGCATTTAAAGAGGACTTGTGTCTCTTTTTCAAAAGCAGAGACATGCATGCCTGGGAGATCTGCTGGTGCACCCGCTCCCCGACTGCCCCTTTGTGTGTCTTGGGCCCTTTCTCCGGAGAAGCAAGCGGGTGGTGGTCAGCAGCCTATTAGATAATGCCTACGTCACCAGGTCTCTAGGATCTTGGGCCCTGGGTGAGGGAGTAATTACAGGTCGCATTATTATTGTGTTTTTGAGAAACTTTTTTCAACTTTGGTCTAATCTGTACTAACACTTTATTTTTAAAAAAACCATTTTATTGGGGGCTCGTACAATTCTTACCACAATCCATACATAACATCTACCGTGTCAAGCATATACATATGTACATATGTACATATACATATGTACATTTGTTGCCATCATCATTCTCAAAACGTTTACCTTCCACTTGAGCCCTTAATATCAGCTGCTCATTTCCTCCCTCCCTCCCCACTCCCCCTACCTCATAAACCCTTCATAATTCATAAATTATTATTTTGTCATACGTTATGCTGTCTGACGTCTCCGTCCCCCCCTGCCCCGCCCTCTTCTCTGCTGTCCCTCCCCCAGGGAGGAGGCTATACGTAGATTCTTGTAATCGGTTCCCCCTTCCTACCCCACATTCCCTCCACACTCCAGGCATTGCCACTCTCAGCACTGGTCCTGAAGGAGTCATCTGTCCTTTATTTTTATTTAAAAAATATTGTTACTACCTTGAGAAGTTTCGTAAGACTGAACAGGAAGACGAAGCCTCCGCTGTCCTGTCCTCACCCAGACGAGCTGATAGCCAACCATCTCTGCCTCAAGCACCCCATGACCAGACTTTTACCCACCCGCGTCGAGACCCCTTTGGGGGTTGAACGACCCTTTCACAGGAGTGCCTAATACCATCGGAAAACACATAGGTATTAGGAACCAAGACACCGTTCCTCTCTCTGTCTCAGGGGGGTCCACCCACAGGCAGATACGCTTACCTGCTACACCATGCTTCAAGATATAATTTCATTGATTTGTCATTTGAAATCGATATTTCACAATACAGAATGACATTGTTTTTTTCATGAATCACTGTGTTTTAATGAAGTTCAATTTGTAACAATGAAAATATATCCCGCCTATCACATATTTACATGACGATTCATAACAGTAGCAACATGACAGTGATGAAGTAGCAACGAAAATAATGTTATGGTTGGGGGTCACCACCACATGAGGAGCTGTATGAAAGGGGTGCGGCATGAGGAAGGTTGAGAACCACTGCCCTAGACTTTGTATGCTGACAGATTTCAAACCTAGAAAGCCGTTGGGAGAGGAGGGTGATGGGCCCCCCTTTCCCCTTCCCTGTTAGAAGCACTTGGCCCTGATGGCCTTACTTGCCCTCCACGATTGTCCCCCGAGTCATATCCAGGAGCCGGACAAGAATCGCTCCCCGCTGCTCAGATGATCTTGTTATTTGCCCCTGGCTCCGGGTTCTGGGCCACTCACGCACAGGGGATCAGGCTGCAATGATCTGGAGGATCTCCAGAAGTAGATTGCCAGGCCTTTCTTCCTAGTCTGTGTGAGGCTAGAAGCGGCGCTAACTGGTTCTGCATCCTAGCACTGAAACCTCTGCTGGCAAATGGGTGGTGTCACGTTGGCTGGGCACCCAATCCAGGTCTCCTGTGAGGAAGGGGCGCGCTCTTCCCGTAACCCTCCACTGCCCTTTCGCTGCCTCTTCAATCTCCTTTCCTTCTAGAGCGGTGGGATGGGGGGTGGCAGGGTTACCACGACATGGACATCGTGAAGCCTCTGTCACCTGCTTTGTAGGTTATCTTCCAGTTTGGACTTAGGCGGTCTCCTCGTGGCTGGTGTCAGGATAAAGATTTTGCCGAGAACCCTCCGAAGGTGACATGTCATGGTCGTCTTTTTTCTTAGGTGTCGACTGACAACTGTGGGTGCTGTTTTTCTCCCCCAAACTGTTGCTCACTGAGACCTGTCTAATGGTGTTGCCCACTTAAGCCTTGTATTGTCTTATCTGTATCTTTATTAAAAAAAAAAAAGGCAGTGTTTTCTATGAAGGTCCTCTTGTGCTTATTGAAGGTCTCCGGAAAGTGCAGGTGCCCTTTGTGCTGCTTTACCCCTGTGATAGACTCCCACCCTTTAAAGTCGGTTTGGCCTCAGTGCGCTCCCTCAAAATTGGGATTTACTGTGCCTCCAGAATGCTCAGGGCTTGCGCTATTCACACGGGTTTGCAGCAAACAGTGGTCCGTGTCGCCCTCAGCGGCTGGGAATGAGTCCCCATTAAAAACCTCTGTTCGGCGAGGGGGGCGGGTTTACGGTTGAGTGCTTCCTCACATCCGAATCCAACCATTTCTTCCCCTTTGTGTTCGGGAACACTGAACTTTCTTTCCAGCACAGACCACTTCGCTCAAAACACATCCTCAGAGTCAGACGCTGGCCTTCTCCGCCTGTGGCTGGCATTGCCTAAATCAGCTCAGAGCGCCTTAGAGACAGTTTCATTAGTTTAATTTGAGTGACTCGGCCACCTAATTACACTGGCTTCTCTCTCTCTCTCTCACTCTCATTTCTCTTGCCCTGTTCCCCCCACTGCCCGGATCTAAGGGCCAAGACACGTAAAGTTAATATTGGTTATTTTTCAAAGTAAGTTGAAATGTCAAGGAGTGACACGTTGTTATTCTTTCAGGGTACCAGGGAAACGGCAGAGACAAAAACCCCATCTTTTATTCATCAGTCTAGGGAGAAGGCGAGGGTGCGAGCAGGCCCGCGCGCCCACGGCCCACGTTTGTTTGGCTTTCAGGACGAGGCCCCCTCCCCTGCTGGCCGTGAAATGTCCTGCCGGGCGGGATGTAATGGGGGCACATTCAGCATCCAGAGAATGGATGGCACAGCTTCCACTCCGCTTTCCCTTTGCTTTTTTGTTTCCTTGGCACCACGTCCACAATCCCCTCTGTGGCCTGACTGCGAGAGGCCTGCAAGTGGCAGGAAGGCATTGACCCTAGCCTGGCGCAGCCGGGCAGCACCCGGGAGGGGTGGGCGTCCCGATCACCTGAGAGAGCGCGCGTGCTCTTGGTTCTGGAACCGCACTGCTACCCATTTTGGTGTAAGAGGGAGGACCGAGAGCTTGTGATTTCAGCAGCCCCGAGCCCAGCCCTGTGGTGTAGTGCGTGGGTTAAGCATTGGGTTCGCTGCCTATACCAAGGTAGGCAGTTCAGACCCACCAGGTGCTTGGGTCTGCGGGAGACAGATGAGGCTGTCTGCCCCCATAAAAGACTGAGAGATTTACAGTCAAGTAAAGAGACCCAGTGGGGCAGCTCTACCCTTTCCTCCAGCGTGGCTCAGAGTCAGGAGCGAGAGCAGTGGGTTTTGAGTCTGGAGGGAGGCACCAAGACAGCGCTCAGACTTGGGGGCGGCGCGGCCTTTCTGTGGATGAAAGGATGAAGGCAGGGTTGGTGACACTGGCCTTGCCTTCGTGTGCTTTGGAGCCCCGCGCTCAGCTGGAGGTGCTCTGCACGCTCTCTGGAGACATTTTTGGTTGTGAGAATCATAGGGTGAAGGGCAGGGCTGCTGGCAAGCATCCCACTATGTCCCCACATGTCCAGAGTCCTGAGGTTGAGAACTCCTAGCTGAGGTCTCCATCTGAGGCTTTGGGGTTCTCAGCTTACGTTAGCTTCACGACACTTCCCAATATCCTCTCTGTTTGACGGAAGCTACCCAGGATGCCTTTCCATTAAACTTTTAAAGACGCCTGATTAAACTATTGTGGTCCCCTTTGAAGGGATGTCCTGAATGCGTCCACTATTTTAAATGGCCGTATTTGGGACCTTAATTTGATCAAAGTAGCATATAAGCTGTGTCTCTGTTTTTGTTCCTCACTGATGGTCTGTGGATAACATTACATTTTTTCAGCATGAAACTGAACACTTCAAATCCCTAAAGCAGTCTCAAATTTATGGTTAATAAAAGCATTTATTGTACTGGATGTCATCTGTTATATCACTCTGGGGCTAGGAGCTGGCAAGCAGTGGACAGGAAATATTTTCATTTCAAATCGCTTCAATCTTATGGTCTGGGGGCAAAAGTGTCTGATTTCAGGAAAGCCACAGTGAATAGCACAGTAATGAATGCATTTTTAGTTGATTAAGCAAGCATTCTCTCCCTCTCAAACACCCTTCCCTCTTTGGCTCAGTGGGGCTAAATAAACAAGCAGGACTAAATGATAGTGTTCCTGGCCTTGGCCGGACTTTCCCTTTGATCATCTTAAACCTTCCAAAGGGTTTTCCAGGAATCCTCCATGGAGCCAGAGGCAAGCCAGGGAGGGATGACCAGTCTGAAGTTTGGGCCCTTTTTGTCCTTTGTTTACTTTCTGTACTCCGCCCCCCCCCCCCCCCCGCCTACCCCCACACTCACCCACCCCCCCAAAAAGTTTTCAGAGATGATGCTGACTGTTCGAATTCCTTTTTTAAGATGGAATTTGGTACCTTGCCCTGGGGATCACGAATTTATGAGGAGGAAAAAAAAATCTTGATGTTAAAAAACAAAACAAAAGCAGGACTGCTCTGTGCTTGTAATTTGAGCCCGGTCCCTCAGTGCGCTCCCCCCCCCCCCCCCCATCTTCCCCAATCCCAGTGCAGAACCCAGGCTGAGTAGAACTTCCTCCAGCGGAAACCCTGTGTCGGTGGATGAGCCAGGGACACGCACCTTCCCTTCTGGCACCTTCCCTTCTGGCGGCCCGCTGCCTTTCAGCCTCTTATCCAAACCATCTCTCCCAAGCCTCGGAGGTAGAGCATGATTTCTCATGTGGCTCCTTGTTTTCCAATGAGGATTCCATGGCACAAAGACCCAGGAAAGGATTAGGATGGGAGGCCACGTGACTCAGGCCTCTCTCCGCCAGAAATCGGAGCTGCCAGCCCTCACAGGCCTCTGCCCCCAGCAGTCTGTCCATCCGTGGGGCTCGCCCTGCCTCTCAAGCTCCCGGCCCCAAATAGATGCCTGCCACGTGCAACAAAGCCACTGGTGGGGAGGGAAGAGACGAGATACCAGATAGCGCTTTGCAGATCATTAAATTAAACCAGGATTAGGCATTTTACCCCAGAGGTTCCCTAACCTGGCTGAATACCAGGATCACCGGAGGCACATTCTTGGGGGGACAGTTGGGAAAGTGGGGAGGTTCCGGGCCTCACCGGAGACCTGCTTAAGTGGGATTTCCAGGGGAAGACCAGGAATCTGGGGTTTCAGGAAGCTGCTGGATCAGTGATTGCCGGGGGGCTTAGGGCTGGGGAAGTGTGAACCTACGGGGGCAGCACGTGAGAATCTGGGGTGGTGAAGGTGACGGGACTGTTCTGTCGGTGGGTGGCCGTGGTAGATCTTACCCGTGTGCAAACTCGGGCATACGCAAACCAACCACTGCCATCGCCATCGAGTCGATTACAGCGACCCTATAGGACAGGGTAGAACTGCCGCTGTGGGTTTCTGAGACTAATTCTTCATAGGAGTAGAAAGCCCCATCTTCCTCCTGGAGAGGGGCTGTGGTTTTGAAGTGCTGACCTCTCAGTCTGCAGCACAGCACTCAACGACTACCCCCAAGGGCTTCTCACACACTGACAGAGGCTACCATGTTGGACTGCTGAGTCCTGGTGCTGTGCGGGGCCCTGGAGTCCAGTGGCCATTTCTGCTGGAGGGCAGTACTTGGTCATCCCAAGCACAGGAAGGAATGGAAGGTGGGCAGGGCATTTGCGTGGGTAGGTAATGACAGAGGGGGCACTTGGAGGGAATACGGCCTCAGTTCTGCCCAGTGGAGGCGTAAGCTCCTTGTCTTCCTTCCCCAGCCTCCTGACCTCATTCATCTTAAAAGATGCATCTGTTCGTTCAGGCTCCTTTTCCTTGTGATTGGCTGTGAGGAATCCATTGGAGGGTCCAGGCAAGTGATGGGCAGAGAGGGGAGAGGGTATGTCTGTGGCCTGGCTGGGCTGGTGCTGGGCCTACCTGCCCCTCCAGACAGCTGGTGTGTGGTACACAACCTGCATGGGCATATCCTGTTCTTTCCGGGCAACGAAATGGTATGGAAACTGCAATTAGGCATACACCTCCCATTTGTGGATTGAGCATATGGCCTCTGTCTTGGCTTGTGTTCCTCTTAAAAACAAAAAACGAACCCAGTTGATTTGGACTTATTACCATGCATGTGTACCAGAGTAGAACCATGCTTGCAGGGCTGTCAGGGCTGGCTTTTGGAACTAGATCGCCAGGACTTCTGAAGCAGCTCCGAGTGGACTTGACCCTCCAGCCTCTTGCGTTAGCAGGGCCAGGGGCCACCTTGCTGGTGTCCCGACACGCTGAAACCTCTCCTCCCCCGCATGGATTGACGTTGGTCCTGAAGAGCATCCCTTTACCAGGCATGTACTAAAAAAGGGCAAGACCCAGAGAGCGGGACCCCTTACTCGTGTTCTCGCAAACTAAACAGTGGCAGAAATGATGTTCCAGTTTGTGGTGTAGATGCATTTGCTCTTGAGTAAATTAGCTAAGCAGTTCATGAGAAATTTCACAAGCTGTGGGCTTTGTACTAAGAGGGCTGGTGGTGGGGTGGTTCACATGTTGGGCTGCTAACCCTAAGTTCAGCCATTTGAAGCTACTGGCAGCTCCATGGGAGAAAGATGGACCCTTCTCCTTCTGTAAATTGTTACGGTCTCATAAAGTCCCAGGGAGCAGTTCTACCATAGTGTGTTAGTCTGGGTACTTTAGAGAAACAAATCCATAGAAACGCATGTATAAGAGAGAGTTTTATATAAAGGGTAAGTGTGTATCAGGAACACATCCCAACCCGGTGCTGCCCAAGCCCACAAGTCCAACATTAGCCCATTAACCCATATGTCCAACACCAATCCACAAAGTCCTCCTCCATCTCACAAAACACATGCAATGATGCTGACTGCAGGAGGAAAGCCAAATCAGTGAATGTGTAAACATCTCAGCTCCGGCAGGGGTCTCCACACGGCTGCTCCAGCACCCAGGGCTGCATCTGGGTAGGTCCATGTGGCTTCTCAGGGATGTCTTGCAGGAAGTGAGCCTTGCCAGCTAAAGCAGGGAACTGGCTAAGGCAGCTACACCCTGGTCCGACCATCACAAAGCAAGAGACCCAAGAACTCGAAAGGCGAGGCTCACGGAGCCATTTATCCCTCCGCCCTTCAATTAATCCCACATGTGTCTATCGGCCAGGTTGGCACAATAAACTAACTACCTCACATGTCTTAAAGGGTCGCTGTGAGTTGGCATCAGTCAGCTCGATGGCAGTGAAGACTTTTTGGGTAGGCTTTACACCTAAGGAGGTTTTTTTGGTCTGATTTTCAAGCTGATGAAGGCGGACTTTAAAACCTAGTGGAAGTCTTTTATTTTTGTATTAGAACTTCCCTCCTTTGGACTGGGGTGAATAGGACTTCTGAACCTCAGTGATCTTAGTGTCAATAGCCTCTGATGAGAAAGCGAGCTTCGTGAGCTTCGACTGCTGAGCTGCTGACTCTCCTCCTCGTAACACACAGGCAGATTCTGTTGCATCCTTTATATCGCTGTGATGATTGTATTTATTTATAATTATTCTCCCCAAATATTTTCTTATGAAAATTTCAAACACACAGTAAAGTTAAAACAGCTATAAACCCACCACACACTTCCTATCATTGGCCTTCAACTTGGTGGTTCTCAACCTGTGGGTCGTGACCCCTTTGGGGGGGTGTCGAATGACCTTTTCATAGGGTCACCTGATTCATACAGTAGCAAAATTATAGTGACGAAGGAGCAACAAAAGTAACTTTATGGCTGGGGGGGTCACCACCACATGAGGAACAGTAGTAAAGGGCCGTGGCATGAGGAAGGTGGAGAACCGCTGTTCTAACTAAACTCGCTTTGTCACATCTCTTGCCATCTGCCCATCCTTCAATTTGTGATTATTTTTGACTTCAAAAAATGTTCCCCCAAAGATAATCCCCAGGATCGCTGTAGGTGATACTTTCAGGGGCCTTGAGATGCTATCATGCTGTGTATTGTTTGCCAACCTCTCAGCCCCACCCCCAGCCCCTCTCCCCACCTGCGCCTGTTCACAGTGACTGCTGTTAGGCATATTGGTTTCTTGTCCGACCCCCCACTATGCCCCCCCCCCCCCCCCCCGCTATGGTCATTTATCTCCTTGACATCTCTGTACGGAATCAGTGCTCTGTTCCATGCCTGTATTGTTGGACGAGGGCAGGCTTGTATTCCCTTGAATCCCAACTCTACCATTTTCCTGACCTCAGGCAGACGTCTCTCTCAGCAGGTTTAGTCATGTGTAAAATGGGTTCATTATAGTTCCTCCCTGAGCCCTCCCTGAGATGTCCCTGAAGCTGTGAGCCCTGGGTCTGGCTGCACAGTGACTGCTTGGTGATGGGTAGCCAGCTGGGTCACCAGCAGGATACACGTGTGCACTGTCCGTGTCCTGAAAACATCGATGTTTGTAATTCGTGTTTATTTATCGTGTGCTTCCCTGTGTTTGGTGCATTCTGGGTTTATGAGAGAAGGGCAGAACCTTATCACCAGTATTTTACCTTGTGGTAAGGTTTGGTGCTTTTTGGTCTGGTAGTATGAACTGGGGGCCCTGGTGGCATAGTGGTTATGCATTGGGCAAGGCCAACAGTTTGAAACTCCTAGTTGCTCTGTGGGAGAAAGGTAAGGCTTCCTATTCCTGCAGAGTTAGAGTCTCGGACCGGTGTGGGGGCACCCTTTTTAGGGTTACTGTAGGTCTGAATTGACTCTGTGGTTTGAGTGATGTAACAACTAGGTGTGGATGAAAGGTTGTTTAGTAGAGACTGTTAGAGAGGATGTTGAAGGGGAGTCAGGGGATTTAGAAATATTGATTGAGACTAAATTAACATTGAGAAAAATAGTTGGATCCAAGTATTATCATGGAAATTTTATTTATACCCATAATTAGGCCAGCAGACCTGTGGGTGTAGGTGATTGGGGGGTGTTTTGCACATGAGAAGTGCTACTAACGGAAAGGTTGATGGTTTGAACCCACACAGCTGCCCAGTGGCAGAATCTGCGCTCACCGAAGATCTGCGCGCACGACAATTAGTCTCGAAAACCCAAGGGGGACAAGTCTACCCAGTCCCATGGGGTCACTGAGTTGGCATTGGCTTGAAGGCACCTAATAATTACGGTCCCAAAGTCAAATTTGGATTGGTCACAGGTTTCCCGTGAATACACTCTAAATTATGCTTCCCCTCTGTGTTGAGCTTTCTCCTGGTGTCGGGACAAGCGAGAGGGGGGTCTTCACATTTACCGATTGTGACTGGATGGGGTGGGTGACCCCTGGGGGTTCCCCACACAGACACTATGCAGGTCAGACAGAGCTACTCCATGCGCTTTCATGGAGCCTTCTTGGACCCGCGGTCCGGAGGCTGTCCTTTTCTGTCCCCGGGAGCAGGCTCTCTTTGGGCCCCTCTGAGCCGGCCACTTCTCTTTCCACCTGGGCTGTTGCACCTTCTACTTGGGTGTCTGTTCTCAGCCTCTCGAGAAAGAACCCTCAACCGGATGCCATTGGGCAGATTTTTTTACTTTTCAAATTGGGGCACTTACTTGTCCCGCAAGTTCCTGCCCGCACTGTGCCGGTCGTTGTGGTTTGTGGGTGTTGGTTTTCACAGCGGCACCAGCTCTTCATCTGCTTTGTCTTCTGTGTTTTGTGTACACCTGTCCAACTTGTCCACAGCCCCGCTCATCCCCCCCACCCCTTTGTTTTTGCCTAACAGCCCACCAGTTGTTGAGTTGATTGTGACTCCTGGTGACCCCATCTGTATTGGTGTTGACGCTGGATTCCAACCCATTTAGTCTGCTGGGCCAACAGCTTTTAGGGCCCCATCAATCACTGATCTCATAAACAAGCGCAATGCTTCAGAATGCCCCTGAGCTCTGAATTACACTGTGGTGTTGACAGGTCTGGCGGCCTGGGCTGCTCAACCAGTGACTGCCACTGAGGAGTGGACCTGGGTCTGTCATGGGCAGAGCCAGGGCAGGAGAAAGATAATGGACCAAAAAGAGTTTGCTTGGCTTGTGCATGACTCAGTACAATATTTGGTGTTTAGATTTCCGTTGTTCTATTTCCTCCATTTGCATGCAGCAAACGGTTTTTGGGAAAACCAGGCACATGAGGTTAAGGTGGGAGCATGCACGCATCTTTACCTGTTGGTTTTTAAAAATTTTTTAAAAACAATTTATTAGGGGCTCATACAACTCTTATCACAGTCCATACATATACATACATCAATTGTATAAAGCACATCTGTCTGTACATTCTTTGCCCTCATCATTTTCTTTTCTTTCTTTTTTTTCCCCCTTTTCTTTTTTTACATTTTATTAGGGACTCATACAACTCTTATCACAATCCATACATATACATACATCAATTGTATAAAGCACATCCATACTGGTTGTTTTTTTTAATGAGGCCTTTTTGGGAACCCTAATGGGAAATGGATGTGAGCAGACAAGTTCTGATTGAAGGGATGTAGAGAAGGCCCTGGACCTCACCCACCCCACTCACATGCCCCCACTCCAACTCCCCATCCAGGGATGAGTGTCCCACTGGTTTCCCTCCCAGTCTGTGCACTTGGGCTGAGCTGTCACTCACCTGCCCTGCTGAAGTCAAGTTGCACTTGCTGCCCAGCTTACCCCTACCCCAGTGGTTCTCAACCTGGGGGTTGCGACCCCTTTGTGAGTCAAACTACCCTTTCACAGGGGTCGCAAAATGACAGTGAGGAAGTAGCCACGAAAATAATTTTATGGTTGGGGGGGGGGGGTCACCACAACTGTCTTGAAGGGTTGCATTAGGAAGGTGTAGAACCAACGCTCTACCCCAAGCTCCAAGGTTGACCTCAGAATATCCCTGGATGATGCCTCTCAAAACAAGCCCTTTCCCTCCACGCGGGTGCATGGACGACCCTCTCTAGCAGTAAGGGAAGATCTTGGATGTAGGTGTATGGAGTAGGGAGGTGGGTGGCCCTAAAGGGGTCTAGCAGAGAGAGAAGATAAAGAGCTGAGATAGCCTATAAAGATAAGGCAAAGGCTTCCTCTGGCCCGCTGATGGGCCAGTAGGGCACGAGAAAAGGATGTCAGAGAGAAGGGGGGCAGGGGTTTGTGACACAGGCCAGGGTCAGGAAGAGATATGGAGAGAGGTTAGGGAAGGGGCCACCCGCTCAGAGACCTGGCCTAGCGTGGTGATAGCAGGTCCCCGAGAGAGAGGGCACTTGATGAAGAGCCTTATCTCCGGGGTCATGCCCTGGGCTTTGACAGCAGTGATGACAGGTGGTCCCTGGAGGGGACTGGGTTGTTTTGACTGGAGCCTCCACCTGCTGCCCCAGCAGAGCAAACAGGAAGGAGGAAGGTACACAGGAGAGGGGCAACTTGTACAGCTCGATAGCCCTCGCCCCGAGCAGAGCCAGGCTGCCAGCCCTCCTGGGCACCTTTGCCAGTGCTCCCTGATTCGGAAGCCCCTCCTTAGTGGCCTGCGGCTGATGTTCTCCACCAACAAAACACTGGGCTCAGTGGCCTGTCCTTTATGTCGCCCAAGGGCCGCCATCTGGGCTCATTGAGCGGGCAGCCGTGTGCTTTTTGGCAGAGGTGGAGACAAGAGTGGCCTCCCTGGGACTCCCTCCTCAGTCTTCCCTGGGGCAGTGGAAGCTTCGGCCACCGTTGCAGACAGATGTTGGTGAGTGAGAACATCTTGAAAGGGGCCTCATATTTGTGACATTTCCAAAGAGGAAATAAATAAGCAGCAGGGACGGCCCCCGCATGTTCTGGTGCCTGGCTAACTTTCCTGTGTCACGGCACCTGGAGGTGCAGAAATGTTTTCATGCCAAGTGACTCCAGGCGTAACACCAGGTTCCGGTTCTGGCCACTTCCAGAAGATCTCCCCCCCCCACCGCCCCACCGCCTACTCTCAGCAACACAGGTGTCTCCCTCCCACTTGGGCACCACCTGCCCTGGGCAGGTGGCCCCACCTCAGTCACCCTCAGCCCCACCCTATGGCCTAGCGATAGACACCACCCAGCTCTGTGCCCTCTGTCTGCCTGACGCTGCTGGTTACAGATTGCCGGCTCACACAGTTAGGACTTTTGGTGGGAATCCGGCGGCTAACTGAAAGGTTAGACATGCTTGGAACCCGGAAGAAATGCCTGGTGATGGGCAAAGCCACGGAAGTCCTGGGGAGCGCAGTTGTACTGTGTCACACACAGGGGCTCTGAATTGAAATACAGTAGACTTGTCAATACCTTTCTTTTTTTAAGTAGGAAGCCACAATTTCAGGAGTGGATGAGGCCTTGGGGATCAGATTGAGGCCTTGACAGAGCCACCTGTGAACTTCTGATGGAGGGTGGGTACTGGAGGCTCCAGGGGGGAGCCTGCCCTTGGAAGGTGCTTGCTCCTAACGGCACCAGGGCTGCTCCTCCATGGGTGCCTTGCTTACTCTCAGGGAATTGAGGGGGTTGTTTTGGGCTGTCTGAAATGCCCAGGAACTGAGGGGATAAGGCCCTTGTAAGCAAAACACTTCAAAGAGTGCCCCTTCCCCCCTCCCCCCTCCCCAGGTAGCTGGGAGGAAGCAGTGGCTGACAGCAGAGTTAAACAAACTGGAAGGTAGGTCAGATTTTTGACATACCATCTTCCTGCGCCGTACCAGCAGCTGCTCTGCTTTGAAAGGAGGCTTAGTTGCTCATATAAACTTTGGTATGAGATAATGTAAACTATTATTAGGATTATCTTTTTATTCATAATTTATGGCTGACTGTGTACCTGCATTTCTGTTTTGGGCGAAACACTCATTTCCTTCCATCACCCAGAGCTAGCACCAAGCTCCTTCTGAAAATGAAGGGGAAAGGCCAAACCGGCTGGCTGTTTAAATCTCTCTGTAACTTAGGATGCAGAGAATGAACTCACGGGGTCGAGGTGGCTGGAAATCTCAGCACAGTTCCAGGTTAAGCCCAGGATGTGATATTACTTTAAATGAAGGGCTGTCCTTGGAGCAGCCGGTTCAATAGGAAAGGACTGGATTCTCACTGTGCCTTGAGAGTTGAATCCTTCGGAGATCCCCTAGGCTCCCTCCCTCCCTCCGTTCATCAACACCAGGTAGAACCATCTGCCATTCCGTACATGATGAAAGTTAGAGGCCACCCAAGGCTGGGACCCCGTGGTCAGTTTGTCCTGTCTCCACCAGGCCTCTCCTCTTGAGCCCGGATGTCCCCCACTACTTGGTATTGTCAGTGGAGCGCAGGTTTGTGTGCTTGCCAAGAAAATCTAATAACCTTTTCCATTTTTAATAAAATGCTTGCCCCTCCCTTTGTCTCCTCACTGCCCCCCCCCCAAAAAAGAAAAAAGAACAGACTCATTTTTAAAGCACATCTGGACACTGTTTTTATAAAACGCTTACCCTGAAATCCCTGGAGGAATGTATTGGCTCCCATGTTTCCAAGTACAAACCAAAATGACTCCTTTGTTTATAAGTACTGTGCTTTTGTATTTGAAGGAGACATTTTTTAAAGAGATGGTGCTGAGTTGAGGACCCTTGATTTCTCTCTTGAAGCCTTTGAAAGGTGCTAAGAGTTCATGAAGGGTTTAAAAAAAATTTTTTTTAAGGAATGGGGAAGAGAAAGGTAGGTGTGTTGTCCTCTTTGGAGATCACATTTTCTGCTCACTGTAGATGTAAGGTAAGAAGCCCTGATAGTGTAGTGGTTACGCATGGGGGCCTCGATCCACAGTCAGCAGTTTGAAACCACCAGCTGCTCTCTGGGAGATAGACAGTCTTTCTACGCCCATCAATAATCTTGGAAACTCACAGGGCAGTTCTACCCTGTCCTATAGGGTCATGTGAGTCAACATGGAGTGGATGGCACTGAGTTTGGTTGGGGTTTTTTGGGTGCCTGTGAGAGCTGAGGATTGTGGGGTGGGCTGTGGGGACAAGGGGTGCTGCCTGGTCCTGTCAGTCACCTCTACTCTCTCCACCAGGCAGGGTTCTCCTGCTGACCTCCATGCAGATTCTGACCAGTTGGTAGTGTTCCAGAGCAGACTGAGCCCGACTTTCCCTCACCAGAGAAGTGTTTGCTTTCTTCCTAGAGAGACCTATCCAGAAGCTCAATGTTTGCCAAGAAACTGCACCCGTCGACTCGGCTGTTGGTGTGAGGTTCCTCCTGGTGGGGGCAGGGGGGAGCATTGCATAAGGGTTCACTGTCGCTCTTTGATAAAGATGAGGCGAAGAGGCACCTTCTGCCTCCGGGACCTGTAAGGCTGCAGGAATCCTTTCAAACTGGTGTTTGCTCTGGCTTCATTTGTGTTTAAAATTCCGTTTACAAGTTGTGCTTGTGAAACAGACTTGCCTCAGTGACACCCCGGGTTGCTGTGGTTAGGTTATGAGGGCCATAGTACTATCTATCAGACAGCCGCGATCCAGTAAAGTTAATTAGTGATAAACGACATCCAACCAGGGCAGTCGTGACCGTTTCCTACAACGGTACTGTCTCCAGACCTGACCTGAGTGTCTTGGAAACAAGCTCCCAAAGGTGTATGATTTCTGTTTGCCACCTCTCTGAGGTAACTCAAGTATCATTGCCTCCGGGTCCCTCTCCGGCAGTTCCCCACACCCCCACTCTTGTGAAAGATGGTGGGAGCCACAAAGCCAGAGTTGACCTGCAGTGATACAGATTTGCATGGGCCCTGTCCAGTGGTGACCAGGTTGAGAAGTGTCCAGAAGAAGGCCTCTGGGACGAGAGGACACTCACACTCTGGCCCGTTTTCACAGGTTTGGGCCCCCGTGGGTTTCCTTGGATATTTTGTGCCTGCCTGATAGCATCAGAAATGATCTGACAAACTTCAGTTCCACCTGTGAAATAAGTTGCTCATGAAAATGGTCAGTTATTCTGAAGGAAAGCGTTTGGGCCAGTTGGTTGGGAATGGTTCAAATACAAAGATGATCCAGTTTAGAACTTGGGGTGTGTCCTCTGCTCTCCACACCCCTCCCTCCACCATCAAAGCAGTGTTTCCAAATCTGCAAGAAAGAAAGCCTTTACTAGCTAACAGTTGGCCGGACTGGGGAGTGCTGAGCAGATGGTGGGGAGCACTGTGCCTTGGGGCGGGCCTCAGGGTTCTCATCCATAACACGGGGAGATTGGAGGGCTGTCCTGTGCTCTCTGGACCCTGAGCTCCCCCCCAATGCGTCACCCGGGACCCTGTCCTGAAGTGTACAGAGTGCACCACTGTGCTTCTTAGCGTCTTTCCCGGGACCAGTGCCGGATTGTAAGAGATCACCTGTAGGGATTCTGATCTTTAGGAACCCTGATGCAAATTTTTGCTCAAAGCTAAACAAGGTAATTTGTCTCCTTCGCATTTGTAAGCCCCACCCGGGTGCAGATGGACAAGTTAAGGTTGTGTGAGATACGCGGGTTGTTGGTGTCTGTCTGGGTGGTGGGGGTGGGGGTGTTTGTGTGTAGAGAAACACTGGTGCAGCCCCCCCTGGGGTGCAGGGCCCCAGAGGGCTGTCATCTCGCCAAGAGTTAGTGACACCGTGCAACACAGAAGGGAAGAAAATGAACCTGGGAATGGGTGGTGGCCAGGGCTTTTCCTGTCTTCTTGAATACCTTCCCGCTGTACTGGGGGCAGGGAGTCAGCCCCCCTTGAAGACATGAGGGTGTGTACTGAGACCCCAGAGCTGGTCTCCTGGTTTGTTATTGGCACCTCTAGTCTCCAAACCCTGGGGTTTGTCTCTTGCCTTTGATTCAACTCTCTCCTCCTTTTGGTTCATCCTTTGAAGTGGCTCTTTTATTGTCCCTGCTCATTCTTCACCCCCAGGCCCTGGTCAGAGCCCCTTCTCCTGACTTAGGAGCGCCCAGCGCCTGGATACCGAATCCAGGTGCACCCACCTTTGGATTCTTTCTTGCGTCTTGCTGATTCTAAGATTCACCTCTTGCCCATCCCCAGCCCTGTAGCGCGGCTCATCCTTTCATACCAGGTGTTCAGCATGGCAGAGGCCAGGGTGCTGGGTCCTCCACTCAGGGGTTGCCAGAGCCTTTGTTATGTCTGTGGAGGAAGGTTTTGCATCACCCCGAGGAGTGGGGGGCCAGTTCCCCGTAACAGGCTATACAGTGGCCACTCGTGCCCACACATCCATGTCTGCTAGAAATGACCCTCCTCCTCCCCCTTCATCCACCCACACCCAAACTTGTGAGACCTCACGTGGGCAGCTTGTCAGATGACCTGGTACTTGTTGTAGACCTTTGGAAGGTCCAGCTGGAGCCCCGCTGCCCCTGTGAAGACCCCTCTCTGGTGAGCTTGTCTTGTAGCTTGTACTTCCCTGTAATGTGGTGCACTTGGAGCTCAGTTACACACCTGAGCATGCCCATTCTGTCAGGGGTAATACCTCGTACTCCAGCCTGTTCAAGTCTTTTAGCTTCGTTTCCCAAACGGAATTGGAGGCAGGAATCACGTTTTAGACTTTTCCTCATTCACTCCAAATGGCCTTGCCTTTGCGAAGCCTAGTTCAAGCCCCCGAGACGTCTAGTTTTTAAATTCTGGTCCATTGGCTGAGGTTTGTCATGAAGAAATGAGGAGAGAGCCTCAGAGTACAACTGATGACTACTTTTGAGATTTTGGCTAATGCTTCCAGGTGGAGCTCTTTCGCTTCTCTACCTTGGGGTGTTCTGTCTGTGGGGTGATTCTCGTCACAGCACGGAATTGAAGCAGTTTCTACTGGTGCATTGTTTCACCTGCTCAGCCTGCCCTCCAGTATCAGCCCAAGCTGGTGTGCTCCCAGCCGTCTGGAGAGAAGAGTTGGTGCGTTTATAGTCCCCAGAGCAGGGGTGTGATTGATGGCTGTGCTGCGGGAGGCCACTGTTGGTCCACTGCCTGGGCTCTCCAGTTCCTCTTGGGCCCTGGTGATGTCGTGGTTATGCCTTGGGCTGCTAACTGCAAGATCAGTAGTTTGAAACCACCAGCTGCTCCTTGAGAGAAAGACAGGGCTTTCTACTCCCATGAAAAGTTAGTCTAGGAAACCCACAGTGGGCAATTCTACCCTGTCGCCATTAGTCAGAATCTGCTTGATGGCAAAGTGAGTTTTTAGGTTTTGTTTTCATTTGTTATTCCCCTGAGTCCAGTCAGCTAATCATAGGACCCCCGGGAGTTTGTGTATTGTTCTTAAACATGTAGGATGAATTAGAATGATTTGGTTATCCTGCAGAACAAACATCAGGACGTCCAAATCAGTAAGCGGCCTAATGAAATGCTACCAACACGTGTGCAGAGCACGCTGGCAAGCCTTGCTGACACGTTGGTCCTGTTACCCTTTTCCTGCACACACACCAGCTTTAGGACAGGTGAACAGGCCTGCGAGACAGCATGCTAGTGAAGGAGCCCTGGTTGCGAGATGGATTGAGCATTGGGCCACTGACCCCAAGATTAGCTGTTTGAGCCCACCCACTGTTCCTAAGGGCTGTCTGCCCCACGAAAACGTACAGCCTCTCTGACCCTCCAGAGCAGTTCTGCTGTGCCTCAGAAGGTCCCTTTCTGTGAGTCAGAATTGACTCTAGGCAGTGGGTTTGGTTTCTTAGAAGGCAGCTGGCCCAGTGGTCCTATGCCTCTCACCCTTAGGGTCCTGTTATTGACCCCTGTGTGGTTGTTAGGCGCTAACAGTCCATTTTGACCAGAGTGCCCCCACATGACCAATGGAATAGGCCCCAGGGGCTGTAATCTGTGTGGGAGCAGTGGGGGCAAAGGTCAAACATTTGGTCAGCATCCTTAACCATCTTACCTGCAGGGCCCCTGTTCACCCCCATACTCAGAACTCACTGCCTCCAAGCCCATCCTCACTCCTCGGGACCCTGCTTTGGGTTTCTGAGACTGCATCTTTACAGTGGACAGCCTCTGCTTTGTCCCAGGGAGCAGCTCTCGGGCTCGAACCACTGGTCTTGTGATTAGCAACCCATTGTGTAGCCCTCTATGCTACCAGGGCTCTTGACCTTCATGCAGCCCACATTTCGCACGATCCTTTCTCCTGAAACACTCACTGCCATCCAGTCAGTACAACTCACATCGATCCTGGAGGACGGGCTAGAACTGTCCTGTGGGTTTCCCAGTCTTCGACGCCTCAAGAAAGCCCGTTTTCTCCCTCAGAGCTGCTGGTGGTTTCAAACTGCAGACTGCGGTTAGCAGCCCAGCGTGTGACCAGTATGCCACCAGGGTCCTCCTTCCCAAAGGGACCTGTGTGCTTGTGGCGATTAATCCAGAGCAAATCGTCTGCACACCAGAAGCTCACAGAGGTCAAGGCGAACGTCTCCGTGATCCTTGCGGTAGGGACCATTTCAGAGAGTCTGCAAAAGCAGGAGGGAGGTTTGGGAGAATTGTTTCATCCTTCCCTGCATTTAAAATTTTTTTTGTTTGCTTTGAACTTATATTTACAAAAACAACAAAGCTGTCTTCAAAAGAACAGTCTATACTTTTCCCTGGAAATGTGAACGCTCAATCCTGGGAAGTCCCCCTCTGGGTATCACTGAGTAACTCACCCTGAGCGGGCAGCTGGGGAGGGGACCCCAGCCCCACCCTTCTGGCTGTGTACTCTCCTCTTGCTGGGACTGCACACACTGGCTCTCTGTCCATCCCCTCCCCCCTAAATAATACTTACCTGGGCCCATTTGGCATCATCACACAGGCCCACAATGAATGGGAATCGATTTGACACTCCAGAACAGTAACATCACCTTTTTCTTTTTTTTTTTCCAAGACAGATTTGTTTATTCTTTTTTAAAAATCATTTTATTGGGGCTCATACCTCTTATCACAATCTATACATACATCAATTGTGTAAAGCACCCTTATACATTCATTGCCCTCATCATTCTCAAAATTCGCCTTCCACTTGGGTTCCTAGTGTCAGCTCATTTTTCTTCCCCCCCTTCCTCTTCGCTCCCCCCTCCCCCAACATCACTCTTTTCTTTCTTTCTTAAATGTTTTTTGATAAGCCTGTGTTTCACACTAACTGAGGAACCAACCATTCGGCCTCTAATTTATGTCTGCCATGTTGCTTTGATTCAGCGACTATTTCTCGGTGGGAAGCTTTATGGGGCAAGCAGGCCACACGGATTCCCCCTTGTTTCAGCCCCCTTGGAAAACAGTACCCCGCTTTCAGGGCCCCTTCCTCGGGGCACCAAGTTATCACAGAGTTAGAGCAGTGAAGAGAGATTTCTTTTGGCATTTGCGGCAAAGAGAAGACAGGTGGGAAAGGGAGGATGGGCATGCCATCCGTGTGTGAGGAACATCACCAAACCAATCTCCCTGCCACCCACCCCAGTCAGTGCTAACTCCTACTCACTCTACAGGATGGGGAAGAACTGCCTCTGCGAATGGCCGAGGCTGTAGCTCTTCACAGGAATAGCCAGCCTTGTCTTTACTAAACCAACATTCAGGAGAAGCTTCATCCTTCCGTGCCAAACCCAACCCACTGCCCATCGATGTGCTCAATACTTGGGAGCGATCTTCAGCTCTTTTCTTCCAAAGGTCATTGATACACATTTGCAGCGACAGTCCTTGGGACTGTCTGTCTTGGTCTTAGGGGCTGGGAAAGGGAAGAAGACAGAAGTGATCTTTGCCCTTCATCTGTCTGCCTTTTTCTGGGAAGGACACGCCTAGGCCAAGTTCCCTAGACCTCTGTGTGGATGCAAGTTAGCCCACCCTCCCCTGCTTTCTCAGAATCGTCTCGGTCACTCTGGTAGTTCAGAAGTGTGGGACTCAGGAGGGTTGCCTAGCTTAAGGCTCAAAATGAAGCAGCGGATTCAGGCTGCAGGCCACAGCCCTCCGCAGACCCAGTGTCTTCAGGTCTCAGGCTCTGACACAGAAGCGAGCCTGCTCCTTCCTCCCTGTTCTTCCAGCTGCATTGCCTGCCTCACAGTGAACTTGCGCTGTGATCGACAGCTCAAACCCAGCCGAAGGCCGCTATTCCAGGGAACTGTGTGCTTCCCCACCGCCGACCCTTCACACACCCCTCAGGTCCACCAAGCCACAGACGGCTTGGCTCTGCATCATTCTTTGCCCTCTTTTCTCAGATGAATATTTTAGTTGTTCAAGGAAATTACAAGCCCAAGACATCTTGGCAAAACAGCCACTTCCAGGCTTAAGTCACAGGGTTACTTAAAGTGTGTGTGTGTGTGTGTGTGTGTGTGTGTGTGTGTGTGTGTGTGTGTGTGGAGAGAGAGAGAGAGAGAGAGAGAGAGAGCATGTGCACGTGTGCCTGAGTCCATGGGCTTTCATGCGAATTCCATGTGGCATCATTGGGAAATTAAGAGAGTCTTCCAGATTTATTGCTTCAAGTTTTAAGGGCAGACTGTTGACTTCCGTCCAAGAATTGGGGGGTGTAAACTTACAGGGGTCATTAATTTCTGAATGTATCCTTCCAGTTGCTTTCCAATTTTAAAGATTAGTTTGGCCTAAAGTAAAAATCCGAACTAATGTTAAAATTATTCACCCACTGAAACGTCTAACTTTCATGACCAATTGATGGGGGGGAGGTGTAGTGTAAGCCGTGGTGTCCTCTCTCCCTGCTGTGTACCAACATCTTCCCTTTGAAGTCTGAAGGAACTTGGGTATATCTGGAGTCTAAGCCATAGACTAGCTCCCTTTTGGAAAACCAGCATTTAGATGATCCCTGCCTCCTCCCCCCAGATACTCTTGAGCAAATATTTTTTAATGTATCCAAAACCTAACCTCATTTTCTGTGTTGATGGCAAACACTCCCCAGCAAAAGCAGGAGAAAGGACAGGGAAGTCAGCTGTTTTCCCCCTGCTGGGGTGCAGTCTCTCCCTCCCCCATTCAGTGGCCCAAACAAAGGAGTCGGCCACAAGTAAGTAGTTTGATTTTTCCTAGTTCAAAGGCACTAACTGGACTGGCATCTGAAAGCTGAGACAAGTGTCTGCCTCAGATAGGCTACGACATGCCAAAACGTCTGCCCTGTCTGCTGCTCCTTGGTCGGTCGAGTTGTTGGGACACAGTATTCGGTGACCAAGTGCTAGCAAGCACCCGGAAAGGCATTCATTCAGAACCCCGTGTGAATTTTGTTTTTGATCACCCAAGTGCACCTTGGATCTACTGAGACAGACCTGGTGGCCTTTGTCTGCCCCATGTGATGTGATTTAGGGGAGGGGACTTTAAGGCAGGCAGGTAAGGGACCATGGGTGTGCTGTAGAGGTTTTGAAAACTCAAAAACTAAACTCCCTGACATTGAGTCAGTTCCCACTCATAGCGACCCTAGAGGGCAGAGTCAAACTGCCCCTGTGGCTCTCCGAGAGGGCAACTGTTTTCCAGAGTAGAAAGACCCAGCTAGCTCCCCTGGAGCACTTGATGTATTCGAACTGCTGACCTTGTCCTTAGCACCTCAGTGTGTAGCCACTACCCCATCAGGGCCCCTCTTCAAACTCAATGGCTTGCTTGTGAGTGTGCAGGTGTTCACAGGTATCAAAGCTTCAGTGAAGGTCTCAGACACCTGTGCCCCTAAATCAAAAGCTGAGGACTGGCCCCCATCGCCGCCCCATCTTGGGAGAGACGAGGATTTTAGTGACCTGGCCCCTGGTGGGTAGAGGATTGCTGACTTGAGGGAACATGATCCTCGGATTACAGGTCTGCAGGGACTCACTCCCCCCATTTTCAGATCTTACCGAACAGCTCACGATGTGCCTCAACCTTTAGCAAGCCCTCACACCTTGAACAGGTCTGTGGGTCACCCATTGGCACACCTGTGCTGGGGGGGGTGTATAGCCAGGGTCCCCTGCTGGCCTCCACCGTGGCACAGTGCACCCCTGTACCTGAGGTCGAGGGTGGCTCCAGGAAGCCAGATTCCCACAACCCGGGGCAGAGGCCGCCCTGTAGGGAATGGCCCGGGAGCGTTTGGTGCAGGCTGAGGTGGAAGGAGGGGTGGGCCTGGGCTGGGGGAGGAGAGCCTGCTTCACATGCTTGTTAACATTTGACAAAGGCAGTCTAGCGCCCTGCCCCGGTCAGCCGGCGATTGCCCCCCGGGAGGCCCGTTCTGCACAGGAAGTCAGGCACTAATGATGTTAGAGAGGGGACAAAGGGGACAAAGGCGCCCAGCCCTGGAAGGGCCTAATTGCTGTGTCCGGCTCCCAGCCGGCCAGCCTGTAGTGGGAGGGGGCCGGCAGGATGTGCTAAGTGTTAACACCTGGAGCCAGGGCTGCTGACTTCCTGGAGGGTTTGTGTTTTTTAAGGGAAGGCACGCAGTGTGTCAGGGCACACAGGTGCTCACAAACCTCAGCCGCATCTCAAAGGGACTTTTAGGTCGGGGGGGGGGGGGGGGGGGAATCCGTGAGGCCCTGTGGGGTAAGCGTCATCTGGAGAAGCACCCCACATCTCTTGGAAAGGTCAGCCCTTGCAGAGAGGCAGGTGGAGGTTAAAAAGGTGACGTTTGCTTCCGCTGGGAACATACTGGGCAAAACTGATGGGGTTTGCCCAACCCAGGGTTCTTGCCTGAGTGTGAAGGTTGGAATTAGCGGGATGATGGCGGTGACGGCGGTGGATGGCCAACTTCAGGGGACCATGTTGTGTTGTGGTGGGGACACTTGAGTCCACACCTCAAAGGGTCAGTTGGATGAGTTGCACCCCAGGGAAGTGAGGTGCCCAGATGCCTGCCCTCGTTGATAAGCGGTGTCTTTGGTCTCAGGAGCTCTCTGAACTCAGGGAATTGGGCCAGGAAGGTTTTTGAGAGAAATTGACAAATGTTTCACATAATCTTCCCCAGAGGGCTCCAGAAACTATCTAAAAGTCGCCGGTAAGGCTTTCCTCAAGACCTCTGATTGACCAGTCAGTCCTTCAGCAGAGACTGCACCGGTGACTTGGCCCTGGGGATTATGGGATCGGGGCCTTCAGGGTAGCGGGGCCAGCCCCTTTCTCTGAGGTTGCTATGAGCAAGTGACTCACTGGGTTATCTGTCTGCAACACTCCCAATCACCGAGTCCATTCTAAGCCATAGCAACCCTACAGGACAGACCAGAACTGCTCTTAGAATTTCCGACATTGTAAGGCTTAAGAGAGCAGGCCACCTCGTCATTGTAACTTGAGGCAGCCGGTGGCTTTGAACCACCAACCGGCCTTGCTGTTAGCCACCAGTCCTTATCCCACAACGCCACCAGGCTCCACTTGGGGATACAGAAGCTGGCAGTCCAGCTCCCTCCTAGGGATTTGGGAGTGAGGGGTGGGGGATGGTGCAAATAATGTTTGAAAAGGGGCCTAATGCTGACTTGCTGCTTCCCACTGTTATTTTAAGGAGACTTCTTCCCTGCCCAAGACCACCACGTGGACAGACTTAATAGGTGACAGAAGGGGTCGCCTTGCTTTCTGGCGTGCCCTGGATGTTTCGATTAGCACTAAAACGTAAAAAGGGTGGCTGGCCTTCCATAATTCCCAAATATGTAAAATCCACCTCGATGGAAGCACATGTGTCGAGCACTCTAGGGGCCTTGCCTGCCTGGCTGGAGGAGGTTGGGTCCCCATGGCAACGTCACACCCCCCCAGCCCTCTTCAGGCATTTGTGCTGTAAAAGCAAAATTCCAGATGTGATACAGTACGTGGAGACCGGGGCTGCAGCCTGGGAAACCGCATTTGAAGCCGGCACAGCGCTGTGCACCACCATTCAGCCTGTGTGCACCGCTCTCTGTGTGGTCCTGGGCTCTTTATTCCTAGTTTTGTTTTGATCCGAACATTTCCTCTGAGCTTAGGCATAACAAAATCATATAGCATCAAGTTTTCCTCTCCTGTCTAATCACTATTTTGCTCTCCTAGGAAGGTGCGCTCTTGGACTTGGGGAGGGGAGTGTTTGGACAAACTGCACCTTTAGGAAGTGAGAGCCCCCTGGTAGCTAATTCGCGGGGTGGGTGTTTGGTGTCCACAGAGCACCAGTTTATCTGTCTGCGAGCTGTCTGGATGTGCCTTTTAATTTACAGACGGGGCTGACTGCTACCTCAGGGTTGCCAATTCTCCAGTGTGCAGTTTTCCTCTGAGTGACTGGGAGTGATGTGCACCGCCCTTGGGGAAGGGTTGGCTGCCCGTCCGGAGGCATGTTTTATAGCTTGCTTTTAAAAGTGTTTTGAGAATTGGAAAAGTGGAACGGCCCTGTCTATTTGTGAGTATCAGCCGGTGAAGAATGCACAGCCCAGATCCGTTGCGACTAATTGGAAAAGTACTTGGGCTTTTTTTTTTTCCCTTTCTTTGTTCAAACCACGGAGACTGCAGAGCCTGGTTTTGTTTTGAAAACACAGCTAGAAAGTCTCGTGTGTGTGTGTGTGTGTGTGTGTGTGTGTGTGTGTCTGGGCTTTAACTGCCTTTGTATGTTCCAGCTGCTAAAGCAATAAGAAAACCATAGTGTCTGGAGTGGGGAAAGGCATTTTAAAATGCATTAAATATCATCTAAGGAGCCCTGGTGGCATAGTGGGTTATGAACTGGGCTGCTTTCTTCAAGGTCAGCAGTTCGAAACCACCAGCTGGTCTGCAGGAGAAAGAGGAGGCTTTCTGTTCCCTAAGATTTGCCATCTTGGAAACCCACAAAGGCAGTTCTGCCCTGTGCTCTAGGGTTGCTTTGACTTGGGGTGGAGTCGACAGCAGGGAGCGTGGACTTTGGAGTTTGCCGCCTTCGCCTGGCAGACAAGCTGCCTGAGCAACAAGCAACAGCTCAAAAAAGAAAACAAAACAAAAAACAAGCAACAGCTGGCGCAGTGTCCCCGCAGAACGGTGCTGGAGGGGTAGTGTGTGGATCCCTTTGGGCGTAGGCGCTGGGATTGAGATGGCGAGAGGCTGCTTGGATGTAAATGCAGAGCTCTCGGGTCCTAAGACCAAGCCCAGCAACTTGGGGTCCGTGGGCTCCATGTTACAGCTCAGAAACAATTGTCCCTTCAGCTTTCCTTTGGGGAGAGCGTGAAATTAGGAACATGTGTGTGCTGATTAGCAACATGTCAGAGATGAATCATGATTAGGGCTCTGGTCTGGTGCACAGGCAGTGCTCTGGAGTAGTGATTTCCTACCTCCCCGAGCAAATCTCTCTAATTAGCTTAAGATCTCTGGGTCTCTTTGGGCCAACGTGGTAATTGCTGGCAGGAACCAGCACCCCAGGGCTTGTGCATTCTCTGCTAGACACCCCCAAGGCCTCATCGCCCCAAATCTGGCTGCTGGTATCCTCTGCTTCTGAAGTCCTTTGCTTGTGGATAGTGGGCCAGAGAGAACTGCTCCTGGGAATGTGGAGGGAATGAATGTCTTGAATAGATCCAGGCCCAGGTTGGCTTCATGATGTAGTTCCCTTATGTCTGGGGTTCGCCAGCATTCTCTTCCGCTTACATCACCTGGGGTTTCTCTCAGCCTCTGCCGACTTTTTTTTTTTTCTAAGTTAAAGGTTTGAACCGAAGTTAAGTCTTCGTGTATGAAGTCGTCTGACCTGCACCCTGCACAGGGTATCACCAGCCTGTGTTTTGCCTGGAGTTGCCCACGTCCTAGGCACACACAGTATGAATCTTGAGCTGCGCACCGAGGCCCCCGGAGCTGCCCGCTGTGTATGCTTATCTGCCTCGCAGGAAATCCAAGATGGGGAAGACGGAAAGCCAAAGTTTCCAAATACAGAAAGCCAGACGGGGGAGCTGACTTTGGCTTCGAGTAGTCACCAGGTGCCCCTTAAAAAGACAAAACCCCCCTCCCTGCACATCTGATGAGAAAGAACAATGTACCAGATACCAGCCCTTTCCCCCCAAACTCTGCTCAGTGAGGCTGTGATCATGGCAAGCTGTGTTGAGTTGACGTGAGAATAGTCTGCCTTCCACCGGGGCGTGGGGTGACTCATGCTGACCCATGTGTGTCACAGCGGGTCTGGTCCCACGGGTCTTCAATGGCTGTTTTTCCGGGGGTAGATTGTCAGGCCTCTCTTACAAGGCACCCTAGGTGTGTTCATACTGCCAACCTTTGGGTTAGAAGTCCAGCGCCTAACCCCTGTGCATCATCTCATGGACCCCAGCCTCCCTCCCACCCCATGGCATTTCACATTATTGTGCAAATGGATTAGAAATCGTTCAGGAAGTTGGTATCTTCCTATGGTTTAGACTCCCCAGGAGCCCCTCAGGAAATTGGCTGTCTGATTGCCTCATCCACAGCCGTCCTGCCTAACCTAATTGGCCTGAGGGCTTCAGGCTTCAGGGTGTTTTTAGTTTTGATGGGGTCCCCACCTGGTGGCTGCTTGTGTCCAGGACTCCTTGCCATATGGCCCGAGCATGCTGGTGGTTGTTTTTATTCCTCCTTTTGAATTTGATTCCTTTAGTGCACTGAGTTACCCCCTTTTTGTCTCCTCACTCCTTCCTGAGAAAAAGGCGTTTTCTCCACCACTGTCCCACTTTGTGCTTTCATCTCCGGTCACCCTGGACTGGTCAAAGGAATTTCAAAGCAGGGCTCCGGGCACCCAGGCCTCTCTGCTCCCACTCAGTTGAGAACAAATTAAATGCTATCATACTGAGCAAATGGGGGTGGCTAATTAACTTAAGCATTTGGCACCCCCAGGCCACAGTATTGGCATTTATGGTTTCTGAGTAACAAGGAACAAACAAGTATTCTTAATTGTCAGCTCATTAAATATCAAAACTGCGCAGTAGCTATAAGCTCAGGACTATTTCCTGGAGAAGGGATTTTATTGGGTGGGGCTGCTCTGGGTCAGCTTTGTAAATTGCCTCATCTGCTGCACCCTGTCAGTTGTGAACTTCAATTTAAAGGGCATAAATCACCTTGTAATTCTTGGTTCCTATTGCCGGGCCAGTCTGGGTTTTCTAGTGCTGCTGCAACGGAATGGTCTGGTGGTTAAGATAAAACAGAAAATTCAGATCAAATTTAATTAGAGTTGTCACAGTCAGCAATGGTGATCTTCTTGCTGGTCTTGCCATTCTTGGACCCACAACGCTCCATGGCTTCCACACTGTTCATGCCTTCTTTCACCTTACAGAAGACCATGTGCTTGCCATCCAACCATTCAGTCTTAGCCGTGCAGATGAAAACCTGGGAACCGTTCGTATCGGGCCCAGCATTTGCCATAGACAGGATGCCAGGACCCGTGTGCTTCAGGATGAAGTTCTCATGTTCAAATTTCTCTCCATAGATGGACTTGCCACCAGTGCCATTATGGCGTGTGAAGTCACCACCCTGGCACATAAACCCTGGAAGGATTCTGTGGAAGCAGGAACCTTTGTAACTAAAACCTTTCTCCCCAGTGCTCAGAGCGGCAGGGTTTCTGCCGTCTATGGAACTTTGTCTGCAAACAGCTCGAAAGAGACATGGTCGAGGGGCTCGCCGGCGATGGCTATGTCGAAAAACACAGTAGGGTTGATCATGGCTGGACGCAACAGGACCAGCCAAGACTACATATTCAGGCGGCGGCACCTGCAAAGTCCATGCATTCATTTCTTGAAGCAGAAAAGGAAATTTATCAAGAGCTTACTGTGTGCCAGGCCCAGGACTATGTGTCTAGAGAGGCAGGAGGGCACAATGTGCCCTCGTGGAAGGCAGCTGCAGCCCCACTGTGGTAGACTACAAAACACATTAGTCTGGTGGTCAGTCCCTTCTGCTCCCTCCCCTGGCCCTCAAATGGAGACAGATAAATGCCTTCCCTGGGAACCTCCTATATCCATGTGGTAGGAGAGCCCTGGTGGTGTAGTGGTTACAAGTTGGACTGCAATCACAGGGTCAGCAGTTCGAAACCACCAGCCACTCCCCAGGAGAAAGACTGAACTTTCTACTCCCATAAGCAGTTAGAATCTGGGAAACCCACAGTGGGCTGCTGGGAGTCAGCACTGACTCTGGCAGTGAGTTGTATCCACTTGTTTTTCTAAACATTTTATTAGGGACTCATACAACTCTTATCACAATCCATACATATACATACATCAATTGTATAAAGCACATCTGTACATTCTTTGCCCTCATCATTTTCAAAGCATTGGCTCTCCACTTAAGCCCTTTGCATCAGGTCCTCTTTTTTCCCCCTCCCTCCCCGCTCCCCCTCCCTCATGAGCCCTTGATAATTTATAAATTATTATTTAGTCATATTTTGCACTGTCCGGCGTCTTCCTTCACCCCCTTTTCTGTTGTCCATCCCCTAGGGAGGAGGTCACATGTAGATCCTTGTAATCGGTTCCCTCTTTCCAACCCACTCACCCTCTACCCTCCCAGTATCGCCCCTCACACCCCCTGGTCCTGAAGGTACCATCCGTCCTGGATTCCCTGTGCCTCCAGCTCCTGTCTGCACCAGTGTACAACCTCTGCTCTATCCAGACTTGCAAGGTAGAATTCGGATCGTGATAGTTGGCAGGGAGAGTTGTATCCACTTGTAAGTAGGCTTATTACCACAGCCCTGTCTGTAATGATTAGAGCAGGCGCTTGGGCATGACGATAGAACGCTTTCTGAATTTATACCATGTCGGCTGCTGTGCTGAGCCCTTGATAAATCTTTTCTCACGCAGGCCTCACACCAGGCCTTTCTAGAATGTTTGAGGAAATGAGGTTCCAGAGAGGTTCCAGAACGCACCCAGGGCCACACAGTGGGACGTGAGAGAGCTGGGAGTTACGAGATAGATTGGGAACTCTTCCATAATCTGTCACTCCAGATGCACCCCAGGTTAGCGCACGGAAGCCATATCTTAAGATGACACCACCTCATGCCCTTGCTCAACGGATCCGTGGTCTACATTTGCCTGAAGATGGAGGGGTAGAGTGTAGTTAGTGACCAGTGGTCAGGCTGCCCTGGGCTTGGGGGGGGGGTGGACACAAGATGACAGCACATGGCAGGTCGCCACCTCGAGATGATGTTTCATCTGCCCTGCAGCGCCACGTACCTTGTGGCTTGGTTTTCTATTATTGCTTGAAACAAGTTGCCGGAAGAAAGAAAGACAGAGCTAGGCTGTTGCACGATAGAACAATACGTCATCTGGTCTGTGCCATCCCCCTCCTGCCTGTGTGCATGCTTGAGTTCACCATTGAAGCTGCTGCGCCATGGGTCCACCTCACCGTGGGTCTCTGGCCCCTGCTTCCACCAGACGTGATGTTCCTAGCCTGTCTTAGTATGGAAGCTTCGCTGTCTACCATGGGTGGCGGCTCTGCTGGCTGTGCATTACTGGCCGCTTCCAGCATCCACGGTTGGTATGCAAGCTTCCACGGCGTGACAAACTAACAGATGGGTGCGCAAAAGTTCAAAAATTTAGTGGCACAAATGGGTCTGACCGGTGCAAACCCAAGGGGTTGGCAGGGTTGATTCCTACTCTCTGGGTGGGGAACCCTTGCTAATGTGATTACACTGGACCCACGTGGATTATCCAGGATAATCTCCCCATCTCAGGATCCTTAACTTAATCATGCCTGTAAAGTCCCTTTGCCATGTCAAGTAGATTCAGCTTCCTTGCAGGGTTTAGGTCAGGGGTCTCAGAAACCCACAGGGGCAGTTCTACCCTGTCCTATAGGGTCGCTATGAGCCAGAATTGACTTGACGGCAGTGAGTTTGTTTGGTTTATCTGTGGGCGGCGGTAGTGGGGCTGGGGTGTGCGGGGGGAGGGGGTAACGCTCATCTACCATCATGTTCTCAGTGGCCTAGCCGGAGCACTTTCTTTCTGAGCTGATTTCTGAGAGCCTGAGGGCAGCAGAAGCAAGTATTGTGGTGAGCCAAGGGACTATGACTGAGTCTTCATGATACACCAGAGAATTGGGGCCTGGAATGGAGTCTCTTCCTTCTGGGCTATGTGAGCAGGCTTGGATGGTGACCTGCTCTCTCCCCTTTTCCTGTGCCCTTATAACAACCACTTTGCAGCTCACCAGCAAGGTGCCGTGTCACCTGCCTGTAAAATGGTGGAGGTGAGTGGCTGTGCTCCCACAAAGTTAACACGCGGTCCACTTAGTGTGTCTAGATCAGGTGGAAGCCCACTGGGGAGCACCTACGAGGTGGTTGACCCAAGGGCATCGTGGGGAATTGAAGAGGAGGGCCTTATGGAAGGACATCTGCTGAGCCCTACAGTCAGCCCCCAGGCGAAGGATGGTCAACTTAAGAACAGACTCCCATAAAGCCCGGGGCCTCGGCAGATACAAAGGTTTGAAATAAGGCACACACATGTACTGCGTGGTGATGCCCATGAAAGCATTGCTTGGCTTTACGTTGCCTTTAACTCGGTGTTGACGGTGTAGCTTTGTATTTGGCTTCAGCGTGCCCGGACGTGCATGTCGAGGCGTGAATCTGATGCGCGTGCTGGCACATCAAAGAAGCGCGAAGCCATCACGCTCGGAAGTCATAAAGCGGTCAACAGGAGGTGAAAAGCCACCGCCATGGGAGCAGCGTCCCAGACAGCCGGTCAGGGGTCGGAATGTTTCCGAGGATAAAGTGAGAACAGTGAGAACAGTGGTGCATGCGAAAGGGTCTGCCCCGCGGAGGAAAGCGACAGTAACACAGTAGTTGAATGATTGACTTGGAAAGGCGATCGCTAATTTGGCTAGGCAAAGTTAACCCAATACACGTATTTACCTTTAGTGCAAGAAAAGGCCCAACGCCTAAGCCAGTGATTCAGAAGCTGCCTGTGTAGCAAGCGGAGGTGATGGTGGTGGAGAACTTGTTGCAGAAGGGGTCCAATGGATCCAACACGAGGACAGCTTATGATGCTGGCACCTCACCAATGCCCCGCCGGGTTTGCACGATGTAGGTGGGAGAGAGGGATCCTTTTTCTGTCTTCCTTCTGTCTCCGCTGTCTCAAGGAGCCTTAGTGGGACAATGGTGAAGCACTGACTGTTAACCAAAAGGTCGCCAGCCTGTTGGAGAAAGACAGACATGAGTCTGGCAGTCTGCTTCTGTCTGGGATTTACAGCCGTGGAAACCCACAGGGCCAGGTCTACCCCACCCTAGAGGGCTGCTGGGAGCCGGAATCCACTCAGCGGCAGTGGGTGGGAAGTTTGGAAACAGTTTTAAGAACAGTTTCTTTAATTTTTTTTTTTTAAAAAAAGGTTGCATAGGCACACAGATTCTTCGGTACAGCAGTATATGTAGTTACTTTTGTTAATGTATTCTTAGTTCTTGTGTTCAGGGTGTTTTTGTGTGTTTAGAAGTACTTTCTATGCATAGAAAGCTAAACGATGTACCGCATACTAAGACAATCATGTGGCTGTCACTCATTAAGGACCGGATGAACCTATTCATCTCACCTACATTCATTTGCCTTCAAGACAGGCTTGGGAACAGATCTTGTCTGTGACCTGGGGCTCCCTGTATCACAGTGCTTGGAGGGCTTGGGCGGTGGGGAGGGGTGTCTGGGGAAGCAGCAGGGTCCATGACAGGAGAGTTAGTTATGGTGGTAGGAAGCCAGCGAAGGGTGTGGCGCCCAGGAGCGGCGGCAGCATTGCATGTTAGGAGGTGGACCTGGTAGCCAGGGCATGAGGCCAGGCCCCTCATTGGGCGCCCAGCCCTGCAGGGGTTTGGGACAAGGTGACATACCCAGTGGGTGGTGAAGAGGTGCTCTTTCTGGAAACACAGTCTTCCTTCTGAAGGGTTCCACACACTCCAGAGGGACCCTGATTTTATCTTGTATCTACTTCCTGATTAATAAATATATAAATTAAAATTGGGAATGCACGCATGCAAGACTGGGTCCTAGCCGGTCATGGGACACCGCAGTGTTTTATGCCACTGTGCATTCAGTCGCCATGGACAACCACTGGCTCTTCAGCACATCTCACTCTCAGCAGCGCCTCCTCAGGATGCAGTGCCTACGACAAGTGTCATCTGTGAAATTTCACAGCCCCTTGCAAGAGAGAGGAGACCACCGAGGGGCCACAGGGAAGGGATGCGTCACCAGGGTGCAGTAAAGCATGAATGAAACACACTACATACTCTGGTTCCTTGAGGCTTCCTCACCCCCCACTACCATGACCCCAGTGCGGCTTCTCAATTCAGACCAGACCGGAACATGAACACAGGTATCGAAAGGGATAGGTGCTCACAACACACAGAATTCAGGGACAGGAGTGGGAACAGTGATACCAGAGGGGAGGGGGCGAGGAAGGGGGAACCGATCGCGATGATGGACACATAACCACACACCCCTCCCTCTCCAGGGGGAAGAACAACAGAAAGCATCGGGGACGGGAGACAGCAGTAAGTGTGAGAGATGAAAGTAATACTGTACAGTCCATCGGGGTTATGAGGGTGGGGGAGGGGTGGAAACAAAACTGATACCAAGGACTCAATAGAAAGTAAATGTCTAGAAAAGAGTGAGGGCAACATGCGTACAAACATGCCTAATTCAATTGATGTATGGGTTGTGATAAGAGTTGTATGAGCCCCCAGTAAAATGATTAAAAATAATAATACAATTTTTTTTTTTGAGAAAGGAGAGCAAAACAAAAAGCTGAGACCATCTCCTAAGCGAGGACGCTGTTGGTCAGGGCCCCTTGGCGCCTCAGCAGACGATGCAGCAGAACGAGTTTTAGTTTGTGAAAAGCACATGCCTTACTTGGTTTTGTGTGGTCCTCCTCAAGCCCGCCCCCCCCAGTTGTGTAAGTTCTCTTATTAAAAAGACCCAGTGGAGTGATGAAGCTTGCCCTTGGTTACCAGCTAGTGGGTGGAAGGACTGAGGCAGCCTTGGCCTCTAGATTCCATTTTTTGGTCTTCCTCCCACACTGCTGCCTCTTCCTCCCCATTCCAGCCCATTTATTCCCTCTGCTAAAGCTCCTGGTGTCTGCCTTTCATTGACCCATGCTCAGCTCTTACTTTGGTATGGAAAGCTTATTCATGGCTGGCACTTAACACCCCTGCTCCGGCTCCGGTGTTTTGTTTTCCCACCTAAGCGGGAGTTCTTGGGGAGCCTGAGCTGGCTGCAGTGGTGAGGCCTGACTGTGTCCTGGGTGTACGGTTCTCAGGCCCAGGCACTGTGTGCAAGAGGCAGTGAGCACCATGCTCTCTCGGTCCACAAGGGCAGGCCTGTTTGGCTTTCCTCCGTGTCCGACTCTTCCTGGGTCACAGTAATGTATGAATCCGTTTCTCTAGCCGCGTCATGGGGGATTTGTGAGGCAGGAAGGGTGTGATTTAGGGGGTCTTGAGCTTGGGTCTTTGACATTGCCATAAGGTTGTGGGGGGATTGGATTATCTCCTCCCTGGCTTCCTGCCTGTTTCAGTTCTCGCGGTCTCGGCCATCTGGTTGCACAGTCTGTGGCCTGGTCCCTAAAGAGAGTTTGGGAAGCTCTTAGAATTTTAATAAGGTGACAACACTTTCCTAAGTGTTTCAGTTCAGGTGAGGAATTCTGGAAATAGTGTGTGTGTGTGTGTGTGTGTGTGTGTGTGTGTGTGTGTGTGTGAAGAATGGATGTAAGGAGGTACTCCAGAGAGAGACAGTGAGTGAGTGAGTGAGTGTGTGTGTGTGTGTGTGTCTGTGTCTGTGTGTATGAGTGAAGAATAGGTGGAAGGGGGTGCTGTAGGGCAGGGCGGTGCTCCCGGTGGGAAGGGAGTGGTGGGCCACATTGGTGTAGGCCATGTTACCCCTGCTTCTGCACCGTCCTTGAGAGCCCCGTGCGCCCCTCTTCTCTGCACAGCTGTGCTGTCTGGGCCCTGGGAGCCCAGGATCCGGTTTCGGTGGGCGGGCCTGCCCAGGGGGCGTGGGGGAGGGTAAGCGGCGTGAACAGCATATGGATGCAGCGTTGTTGGGGCTCCCTCAGAAGTGTTCTGTACATTGTGTCTCGGTGAACAATTGCCGGCATATGGTTTCCCCAACATCCCCTTTGTTGTGTGGAAACTTCAGCTATGCGGTTAGAATACTTTCCTATCGTTCAGCACTGCAGAATTCACATCTTTTGGGGAAGGGTGCACGTCACGGCGAAGGGCCCCTTACAGATGATGCCGGGAACAGCCCGGTCAGCTCAGCGTGTGGGAGGCAGTAGACCTGTCGCTGCTCTTTCCTGTGATGGATTGGGGAGGTGGAGTGGGCTGAGCCAGGCCCTGCTGGTGGGAGGGAGGAAGCCTCCTCGCCTCCCTCTCTGGATGCTGTAATTAAAGTGGGAAGTCTGGCCCGGTTGTTAGCCCTGCTATTAAGAACACAGATGGTGAGCGGCCACAGGGCCAAGAGGTAGAAGTGAGACCTTTTAAAGTCTCCTTTTTTTTCCTTTTTCTTTTATGGCCCGCTCCATGTATCCCAAGCCGTTCGTCGGGATGCTTATGGCTTGGGATACAGTGAAGAATGTTCTCATTAAAAGTAACGGCTTATTTTCACACACATTCCCGTCTCCTTGGGCTTGAGGACCTGCCTATCTGTTGCAGCTTAATAGAGCGTTCGGCCGGATGAGGGCGTCTGGTGGGCGACTTTTATAACCAATCAGTTCTGAAAGCCGATCGAACTGGAAGGGCTCCGACTGGCAGCCCTTGGCCCCTCTCCCAGTTTTACTGTTCGCCAGTTCTGATTTAACCCCCACACAGCCTGTGCCTATTGTCTTAGGGCAAGTACTAGCTCGCGCTCCCCGTGGCCGTGGCTGGGAAGCCCCTGGGAGCAGGGAGTTTGGAGAGAGCTGTGGACAGACGCCTGCTTAGCACTCAGCGACTGGCTGGGGCCTCTGTTATGTTACGCGTGGTCTGACTCGGTGGGGATTTGTGCTGGAAAAGCAAATTGGCTTCACTCTGCATCCTGTTCTCTCGTTCTCCTACAGGGAGTGGGGCCGGCCAGCAGAAACAGTGGGCTGCACAGTGTCACCTTCAGATATGACAGTAAGTACCCAGCCTGACTGCCAGGAATGGAGCCCTTTCAGCTGGGCCTGTGGTTGAGGGATATTCTGGACCTGCTTAGGTTTTGTCAATGGAGCTGAAGCAGCTCAGTTTCCATTAAGCCACGTAAGTACTTGGGAGTTGGAACAGGTCAGGTGTCCTTGGTAGCACTCAGAAAAGTTGTGTACAGAGACCTCCTCCAGTGTCTGAGTGCATGGCCAGATGCTTACAAACACAGATGCTTACAGGGCCCAGCGGGAGGTAAGTGAGTGAAGCTGCCCCAGTGTAGGCATTAGGGAATGGTGGGGACTGTGGCAAACTGGAGAATCCAGGTCTTGTCTGAAGGAAGTGTTAGTTCCTTGGCTTCAGCTCCTTGTGGTCACGCATACTCTATGCTTCCAGTTCCTGCAGCTTCCACGAAGAGTAGGGAATTTGCAGTTTTAAATAAAATTCAGGCAATTATTTCTAAATGTTGACAAACCCAGCTTGGGCCAAGTGGATCTGTATCCCAGGTTAGCTTAGGAGTACCAATTGCCCACCTCTGACTTAGACTTGGGCTCCCACTGTGGAGTCTCACCTATGAAGAGCCCTGAGCTGGGGACAGGGGTGCCAGGTCAGCCGTTTGAAACCACCAGCCCAGGGAAGAAAGATGAGGGTCTCTACTCCTGCCAAGAATCGTAGTCTAGAAACACCCAGGGACCATCTGCTCTGCCCTGTTGGGGTCGTGATGAGCCGCCATCGACCCATGACAGTGAGTCCGGCGAGCTCATTTCCCAGGGACATACATTTCAGGGAACTTGATTTCTCCAAGCCTCACTTTGCGCATCATCTGAAACAAGCGTGGATGCCTCCGTCCCAGCATCGTTTGAGTCTTCAAGGAAGTTAAGCTTCTAACTAATCAGCTTAGGGATGGGTCTGAGGGGCACCCAGAGTATGTCTTACTGTGGGGAGGAAGTCCTGGGCGGTACACCGGTTACCGTGCTTGACAGCGATTCAGAAGATGGGAGGTTCTAGGCCCACCACATTCTGTTCTGCCACACGCGTGGGGTCCTCATGAGTTTGAAACCAGGCAGCCGGTAACTGTTTCTATTGTTGACACTGGCAGTCATTCCCTAAAGAAGGGGTGACTTCTCTGGCCCAACTACTTGAGGCAGGATGGGTGAGCTTTTCCTGATGAAGTTAATACAGAGAGCCCCACTGAGCAGCAGCTTTCACTTTGTTATGAAGCTAGTTACAAAGAACTGTACGCACAGAGAGAGACATGAGAGATCTTAAGCCTAGCAAAGGCTCCGAACATGTGGCCCTCTCTCGAGTGGAGCTCAGAGTCCATGGCTGAAAGGGCCTCTAGATTGGACGCTTAGGCCAATCTCACAATTTTAAGGTGACAAATAACATCTGTCGGAGCCATGCTTACAGTCCCTGGTGTCCGACTTCAGTGAACCTGAGAGGCTGTGCACATACCCCTCCCTCAGACGGCTCACCACGGCCGCATCAGTGCTGTGATGTGAAGGCAAGATTTACTGCAAGCCCTGATACTGGATTCAGTTAAGTAAAGACATGTGGAAGGGATCTGTCTTTGAGTCAGAAAGTTAATTTCTGATACACGCTCTGGGTCCTGGCATGTCTTATGTTACATTCAAGAGTTCAGAATTTTCCGGTCAGCTACAAACAAACATTCGCATCTCTGATTTAATAAAGGCTTCGTGGAAGAGGAGCTATACCTGCGAAGCTGAGAAACTCTCTAACTGTTCTCTTCATGGGGCTGAGTAATTGTCCCGCGCGCCTCTTGCTGTCTCTTGGCCATTGCGATCTCATAAGTCTTCAGCATTTGATTAGAATTTAACTCGCAGTGGAGACCGACCCCTAAAACATCTGAGGCTCCGTTGCCTTTTGGCAAAATGTCATCCGGGCATTATGTAACCTTTTTAACAAAAATTTTGTAACCAGAACCCAGAACTTTAGACTTAACTAATAATTGGATCCAGGCTGTGTAAGAAACACATTCAGTGTTTTCCATGGAAAAAGATACGGTTCTCCTCCATAGGGAAGTTCCTACTCAATTCACTGGTAACTAGTTTTGCTTGAAATAACTTCAAGAGTCAATTATCAGGTTTTCACCAGACTTATAAAACCTAGAGACGCTTATTTTCTATTCCATTGTCACTCGATGCTGTGGCGAAAGGTGATGTCTTGCTATGAAGTAAAAACTGAATCCCACAGGTCTCCTTCCACTTGGCATTCCACCTTTGTCCTGTAGGCCTGAGGGAGCTCCACTCTACATTTGCGTATTCGTGTTTACAGAAACCCAGAGAGTGTTGTGAGAATGAAAAAAGCAACAACAACAAAAAAATTCGTTTTGTTCTGGCCTCTTTCTCTTGTGCTGGCTAAAGCCCCAAGGCCTCTCTCTCCCAACGCCCACTGCTGCTGTCTGTTCCCACGAATGACCGCCCATGTGCTGCAGACTAGAGCTGCTTCTTGGCTATCGTTTTATGGAGGCAGTTTACCAAACCTTTCTTCTGCAGAGCTGCTCGGTGGGCTCCAGCCACCAACCATGGACCCCACACGGACTCGTTCTTCTGCTTCATGGGGCCCCCGTTTTACAGTCCTTCGGATAAAAACCAAACCCAGCCCTCTGGTGTCCCGCCGACGGACTCGGTGCCCCCGTACAGCACAGAGTTGAGCTTCCCCATGGGGTTTTCCAGGCTGTTTCCCTACAGAGCCAGCTGCCACATCCTTCTGAGGAGCAGTGGTGTGTTCAAACTGCTGACCCCGCAGCTTCCAGCCCAGCACACAGCCCACTCAGCGCACCTCCAGGCCTCCTGGTCCTCTGTGACTCGCTGCCACGGAGTGAGCAGAGCAACCTGAAGTCCTCAGGACAGCCCTTCATCCACCGCTGATTTACTTTTTAATTTACAACTGTGTCCGGATATGGTCTTTCTTGTAGAGGGCTCTGATCTCGGACAAGCCTGTTGTTGTCCAGGCCCCTCTTATTAAGAAGTTCTCATAATCATAAATGGGCAGCTGCCCGAGGCTGTCTCCTGGTCCAGACCTGAGCCACCCCGCTGCCCTCGCTTAGGCCCGGTTCTCTCGTTCATGAAAAATGAGGGGTAGACCAGATGGGTTTTTCTTTTCCTATCCTAGAGTTTGCTCTTCTACACCCAGAGCACACTTGCTGGTTGCTTTGAGAGGGAAGTTTTATCAAACAGAATAACGTTTTGTTAGCTGCCCTTATCCTCTCACAGGAAGGAACACTGAAATGGAAAGGCGGTGGAAGTGGCAGCGGAGCCTCAGTACTGTTAGGGTGGTTAGGCGAGTAGGCGAGAAATCGGCAGGACTAAGGGCATTTTAAAAGCGAGGGATTGTGTGCATGGATGCTGGTGATACTTTAGCAAAAAATTAAAAAGGAGGTGAACCCTGAAACTGTTTCCCTGAGATCATCATTACGCCTTAAACCAAAAATCTCCCCTGAGGTCTTCCTAAAAGCAAACCATCGTGCAGTAACTAACGCTAACTGCCTGCCTCGTCCGTTGTGCCTCTCAGGTCCTGTCTGGGTGGGGTCAAGCAGAAGCCTAGAACTACCAGCCAGTGGGTCTGTGAACCACAACCAAACCTGCAGTCAATTGATGCTGACTCATATCCACCCCATAGGACAGGGTAGCTCTGCCCCTGTGGGTTTCCAAGGCTGTAACTCTTTGTGAGGCTAGAAAGCCTCATCTTTCTCCTTGGAGCTCCTGGTGGTTTCAGACTGCCAACCTTGTGGTAAAGCAGCCCAATGCTTAATCCACTGTGCCACCCTGGTCCCTCAGTAGAGACAGCCAAACCATTTCCAGCCCCTGGGCTTCCTTCTGGACAATGCACATAGAGTTAATAGATGAGGTACCAGATTAGGGCATCCGTGGTTGCCGAGCTCAGAGAATGTTGTTGGTGCCATTTAGACACTGTTGAATTGGTGATGTGTGTATTGAGGTAGCTGTTCTCAACAGCACTTTTAAAGGTGGGATATTGTGCCTGCTGTCAAAGGCAGGGAAGGATGTCGCTAGATTGTGAATAGCCCTTAACTTTGATGGGAGGGCCTCCTTTACCGTTTTCTTATCCTGCTTTAAAAAAAATATCTCCAGTGATTATGTTTACTCATAACACTGAGAAACATGTATTCCAGCATGTATTCCGGGGGGAAAGCAGCCTGCCGCTGCAGCTGGCTCGCGGAGGGCTCCTTGAGAGCGTCCACCCCTTCCCACAGCGCGTGGGCAGGTCTGGACTTCTGATGGAAATGGAGCCCCTTCAAGGCAGATGCTCAAGAGAACGTGGGCGTGTGATCGCTGAGAAAGAGCTGTTCATGATGAGCTGAAGCCGGTGTTGCTAGTTCTTCCTTCACGGTGGCGCAGTCTCTGAAGTTCCAGCTGCCGTGCCAGCTTATGCAGCTTTGCCCAGGACTTTGAAGTTGTGTACGTAGCAATACCAGGTGGCACAGCTGCTCCCAGGGCTGTGGCTACTTGGGCAGGTGGCCGTGAGAAACATCCAAGAAGAAATGGAAGACTCGGTGGGGCTCCTTAGATTTAGTGGGCGTCGTGGGTTCTCGGATGACGCGTGGTGCCTCAGATCAGAGTCCCGGCTCTGACTGATAGGTAATGTTGACCGTGCCCGGGTCATCACTGACTCCCAAGGTGCTTAGCATCTGTCCGAGTTGCTAACCCTTTGGGGGGTGCGAGTTAGGTCATTTTACAGTCGTACCTCTTGGGCATCCTCACGTGCACACCTTCTTTTCAGCCACTGTACCCTCTAGTTTCCTTCTGGAAACAGAGGATGAGCAGCAAACAAGCAAGGCCTAGGGCAATTTGACCTTGTTTCAAACCCCTCTCTACAGTTGCACATTGGTGAGTCCGTGTCAATGATTGCTGGGTAGGCAAAATGTCATAATAGGAAAAAAACCAATGGCAGGTGCACCCTTGAACTTCAGGCTGTAAAAGGTCCTTTTAACCTGAGGGGGGGGGGCGGAAAAAAACCAATGGCAGGTGCACCCTTGAACTTCAGGCTGTAAAAGGTCCTTTTAACCTGAGGGGGGGCAGGTGGGGGGGTGGAGGGAACAGGTGTGAGAGAGAAACCCCACTGAAGCATCCTTATATTCTTCGACATGAACTTGGGGATACACATGTGTGTTTCAAATGTCGCTGTTCTCCCCCGCACTTCTCTAGACTGTACCACTTACCTGAACCCTGTGGGGAAGCACCTGATTGCTGACGCCCAGAACATCACCATCAGTCAGCACGCCTGCCACGACCAGGTGGCTGTTACCATCCTTTGGTCCCCAGGGGCCCTCGGTAAGTGGTCAGGAATGTAGTCCTCCCCCCGCACCCTGCCCCCCACCCCCATGGTGGCCTCTTTGCTTGGCGTGAGGGTTTCACACATGCTGGCCTCCAGGACCTGGGCCAGTCTCTGAGAGAAGCTTGGGCCGGAGGCACAGGACACAGCTGGGTGCCGCTGTCTCACGCTTGTCTCCTTGACTGCTCTTGAGAGAGAACTGGGTGTGAATTAGAGTGGTGTGTCAGTGACATGACACTGGGCTCTTGTCCTGCCTCGCTCTGTGTGTGTGTGTGTGTGTGTGTGTGTGTGCATAAGCTCGGAAACGCATGGCACCCAAAGCACAGTGGCTTTGACACCCAGCAATAGTGGTATGTGTGACCACATAGAAGTGGACACCCATTGTTGGTGCATTCCAGGATTTTTCATGTGAAATCAGAAAACCGGCCACATTTTAAGTGTTGTCAACTAGTTGGTAAGGTTTTGGGTTTTTTAAAAGTCATTTTATTGGGGCTCATACAACTCTTACCACAATCCATGCATTCATCCACTGTGTCAAGCACACTTGTACATTTGTTGCCATCATCGTTCTCAAAGCATCTGCTTTCCACTCGAGCACCTGCCATCAGCTCCTCATTTCCCCCTCCCTCTCCTTTCCCCCTTCCCTCACGAACCCTTGATAATTTACAAGTCATTATTATTTTGTCATTTCTTACGCTGTCCAACATCTCCCTTCACCCATTTTTCTGTTGTCCCTCCCCCAGGGAGGAGGTTATGTGCAGATCCTTGTAATCGGTTCCCCCTTTCTACCCCACCTTCCCTCCACCCTCCCAGTATTCCCACTCTCACCACTGGTCCTGAAGGGATCATCTGACCTGGATTCCCTGTGTTTCTAGTTCCCATCTGTACCAGTGCACATCCTCCGGTCCAGCTGGATTTGTAAGGTAGAAGTGGGATCATGATAGTTGGGAGGAGGGAGCATTTAAGAACTAGAGGAAAGTTGTATGTTTCATTGTTGCTACACTGCCCCCTGACTGGCTCCTCTCGTCCCTGCCACCCTCCTGTAAAGGAATGTCCAGTTGCCCACAAATGGCCTTTGGGTCCCCACTCTGCACTCACCCTCTTTTCCCTGCGACCCTTCTGTAAGGGGATGTCCAGTTGCCCACAAATGGCCTTTGGGTCCCCACTCTGCAATCCCCCTCATTCACAATGATGTGATTTTTGTTCCTTGATGCTTGGTACCTGATCCCTTCGACACCTCGTGATCACACAGGCTGGTGTGCTTCTTCCATCTAGGCTTTGATGCTTCTGAGCTAGATGGCTGCTTGTTTACCAAGTTGGGAAGTTTTACGAACTGTGTGGATCATAAACAAACCTAACCCAAACAAACTCACTGCCATTGAGTCGGTGCCCACTCAGAATGACCCCATAGCACAGGGCAGAGCTGCCCCTGTTGGTTTCCAAGACTGTAACTGTCTTTGGGAGTAGAAAGCCCTGTCTTTCTCCTGCGAGCAACTTGATGGTTTCGAACTACAGACCTTGCATTCAGTAGCCCAACGGATAACCACTACCTACAGCAGAGCTCCCAACCAAACAGAGATGTCGGTGAAAGCAAACTGGAGCTATCTGGCTCCGTCTAGCTTCTGGCGGAATCTCTCCTCTAGCTGAGGGGAGGGGAGGAAGGAAGAGAGGGATGGGTCACTTTGGGGGTTCAGATTGGCTCTGTTTGCACTCACGCTCCACTTTTGGCCAGAGGCAAAACATTTCTATGCCTCTCCAAACCCCAGTTTCCACATCTGTAAGATGGTTTGGGGTAAGAATTGGAGACAACACCCCCAGAGCCCATATCTAGCGAGAGAAAGTTTCAAAACTGCCTTCACCGCCATCGTCACAGCCTGGCGCTCGGGCCTGTGCCTTAGATGTTGCCATCCAGCCAGAGAATATTTTTTAAAAGCTGGCCAAGGAAGAAGTGAAATAAAGTCTGACTTTCTTAACCTGTCGCGGGAGGGGTGGGTGATGGAGCAGAACTTGACTGTTCCACATAATAAATACCGCTGGCTCCGAAACCAATGGGCTTTCCAAAAATAATATTATCTTAACATTTAAGAATTAAAACACTCTCCCTGGACTGAAAGGAAGTGGTCATTGCACAGAGAGCGAACCGTTGAAGGAGGCTGGCTTGCAGGACCGCAGGTTCCCCCTTGTTTGGGGTTTCCTAGAGCCGCTGTAACAAATGCCGCGAGTGGGTGGGTTTGAAAAACAGTATGATGCTATCACAGTGTAGGAGGCACTTGCTGTTAGTAGGTGTTGTCCCATCAATGTCGTCTCATAGACCTGCACCCTAGCGTTCCCAAGGCTCCCATCTTCATGAGAAGACGCTTTGGTGGTGCTGTGGCTTCGGTGTTGGGCTGCTTGCTAACTGCAAGGCTGGTGATTCAAAACTCACCATTGGCTCTGCAGGAGCAAGATGAGGCTGGCTGCTCCTCTGCAGAATTAAGATTCAGAAACCCTGTCTAGGGTCACTATGAGTCGCAATCCCTTTGGGAGCAGATCTTCCAGGTCTTTCCTTGCAGGTAGCCACTGGGGGAGTTCAGCGGCACACCTTTTGAGGGTGGGTCTGGTGCAGGCCTTCCATCCTCAATTGTGCAGACCTCTACAGAGCTGGAAAGGGTGCCAGGGTACGTGAAATTGGCCAGCATTCCACACGCTTCTGTAAGACACATCAAGAATTTATGTTGCCTGGGCTGCTCAACCTTAGCCAGTGTGTCCTGTGTTCTGGAGCGGTTCCTTCCGTTCGCCACACGGTTCTAGGGTGCCCACCTCAGAATGTGGCCGAGCAAGTATCGGTCTAGAGCAGGGGTTCTCAACCTTCCTAATGCCGTGACCCTTGAATACAGTGCCTCGTGCTGTGGTGACCCCTAACCCATAAAATTATTTCTGTTGCTACTTCATCGCTGTAATTTTGCTACTGTTATGAATCGGGTGACCCCTGTGAAACGGTTGTTCGACGCCCAAAGGGGTCCAGACCCACAGGTTGAGAACCGCTGGTCTAGAGTATGGCACACACTCTGAAAGCAGAAGCAGGTGCCTAGGGCAAAATGGAGCCCAGTCCCATGTCAGCCACATTGGTTATGTCAAGTGCCTCGGTTTTAAGAGTTTTGACATCTGTACAATGGGGATTAATAATTACCTCTCTCCTTTGGTTGTTAAGAGGGTTTAATGACTTAATGGTGGGAAGGAGCAAACGAGTTCCTTCTTGGGCAGCAGCTCTATAACGTGGCTGATCCCTGTGTAACTGTAAGGCATTAACACTGTGCTCAGTGTGATACCAGATTGCCATTCACCGCCTCTACCCCGACACCACCTCACTTGGTGTTCTGATTTTACAGGCTGGTGTTTTAAACACAAGGACCAGAGCCGCTCATGGCAACCCCACCTGAAGAATTTGTGAGATGTGGTCTTTTATAAAGAGGCCTGGTAGAGCAGGGGGTTAAGCACTTGAATGCTAACCAAAAGGTTTGGCTGCTCAACCTCCCCCTCCCCCCAGCTGCTCCCTGGGATTAAAATGCGGCCATCTGCTGTGGTAGAGCTTAAGCCTTGGAGACCCTAGGAGTGGTTCGACCCTGCTCTGTAGGGCTGCTGCCAGAAGTCAAGGACAAGGGGTCATTCTTCCCTCTGCTGTCCAGTCAGCATGAGGTGTTAACCACAGGGCCAGCTGCCCCTGGGGAAGTTGACAAGCGATCTGCACCCTACAGAGATTGAAGACCTTGGAGACCCTCTAGACCAGTGGTTCTCAAGCTTCCTCACGCCGGGAACCTTTCATTTAGTTGCTCATGTGGTGACCCCAACCATGAAATTATTTTCGTTGCTACTCCATGACTATAATTTTGCTACCATTATGAATCATCCTGTAAATATCTGATATGCAGGATGTATTTTCATTGTTACAAATTGAACATCATGAAACATTTTTAAAGCATAGTGATTAATTACAAGACAGTATGCAGTTAGATATTGTGAAATATTTATGTGGTTTCCGATAGTCTTAGGCGACCCCGACCCCTGTGAAAGGGTCATTCGACCCCCAGGTTGAGCACTGCTGTGTATCGGGTCGATGTGGGTCCGAATGACGCGGTGGCAGTGGGGGTCTCGTTTGTTTCGTTCTCTTTGGTGGGGAGGTACACTGATTCACCTGACTTGTTCTTGGCATAAATGAAATCCCAGCGTACACCCTGAGGTCTTGTTCGAAACGCTTTGCTTTAATCTCAAAGGCAGGCTCCTGTGAGCGGTGTTCAACAGCTGGAGGCCCAAGGGCCTTGGAGTACTCCTCATGTGGGTCTGGCTTGTGGGTCAGCTGCCCGCCACCACCACTGTAAGGACCTTGGTTTTGAAGGTGCCAGAGGGGGAGCGCTTGCATACCCTAGAACTGTGTGTGCCCCCCAAATAGGAAGCTCTGGCCGTTGCTCTTCACCCTCCTAGCACCCCTCCCCTCATAAAAACGAAAAACAAAAACCAGAACTGCATGCTCATCATCAAGTAATTACAGGCTCGGAGAACGGATGGGAAGAGCCTTTCCTGGCCTTTGCTACCAATGCGTTTCCCACCTGGCTAATCTCGGCCCCCAGTAATTACTTTAGCTGTGGAGCAGGCCCGGGTTGAACCTGACTCCGCGTCTGGTGTTCAGAAAGAATGTGAAATCGATCTGGCACCAGCCGTTGGGCCTCTCCAGCTGCAGCCGGGTCCATCCAGTCTCCATGGGATACGTAGCCTGGCCCTGGCTCTTGTGGCCACTGGAGCTTAATCCTTTTGAAAGCCTGTAGGTGGATGTGCAGGGGGGACCTTCAGGTGGTGGGAGACTGGGTCGTCGGGGGCCCTGGGGCCCATACAAAGAGCACAATCTAGACAGTGCTTGGGTGTCGGCCTTTCAGGTAATAAAAGCAAGCACTGCTTTGTAATTCACCTGGGCACCCCCTTAACTAGTCTCAAGACACACACCCTGGGATGGGAACTTTGCATGCTGCTCAGTGAAGCCTGCCAGCAGACGTGGGGATCCCACTTAAGGTGGAAATGGGATTTACAGGGATCTCTAGTTAACACGGGGAACTGCTGTCTGCTGAGTGCACCAGTCACATTCCTTCACAGGCGTGCACATTCAGCAGGGACTCGAACCTAAAGATGGGGACCCGAATGCCACAGAAAGGAGACCTGGTGGCACTGTGCAATCAGCAACGGGCTGTTAACCGAGAGGTCAGCCATTCAAACCCACCAGCCGCTTTGTGTGTGTGTGTGTGTGGGGGGGGGGGGGGCTGTCTGCTCTACTGTAAAGATGCACAGTCTTGCAGCTCCTGCATGGGGTTGCTCTGAGCCATAATCGGCTTGATGGCACTGGTGTGTTTTCATGCCGGGGAGGTGGCCAGCTGGATGGGAGATGAATGAGCAACGGCAGGACAGACGGACAGATGGAAAACCACCCGGCAGGTCCCTGAGGAATGCAGACGGCTCGCTTTTCCTTTGTGTCGGCTCCGAGGTTCCGGCCCGGCGCTGCTGTGTGGGTGGAGAGGGCTGCGTAGTCTTGGAGGAGGCGTGCGCGCTCAAAGGGAATTACGTGCCTCTTCCATAAAGAGCATTCCGCGTTCCTTAGGCATCGAATTCCTGAAGGGATTTCGGGTCATTCTGGAGGAGCTGAAGTCAGAGGGAAGACAGTGCCAACAACTGATTCTCAAGGACCCGAAGCAGCTCAACAGCAGCTTCCGAAGGACCGTGAGTCACACGCCATTGTTCTGGGGCTTTGAATGGTTGATTGAAAGTGGGTGAAATCGGTGGGCCAGAGTGACAGCCCGAGCCACCAAGGGAAACTCTTCAGTACCTCTCTGTGGCCGGGAAGGCGTCTCTGCTCTGAGGAGTGGGGTCCATAGTCAGAAGCCGTGGCCCCCTCACCAGAAAACAGAGCATTGTAGGTCTTGGTCCTCCTTGTCCTCTGAGCCCCAGGATGGTCCAGGCAGGAGCCCCCGACTTCCTCCCTGCCCAGGTGTGAGTGGGTGGAGGGTGGGGGAGGCGGTGTCCCCCTGTCACCGTGTTTTGTTCTCGTAGGGCATGGAATCGCAGCCTTTCCTGAACATGAAGTTTGAAACGGATTACTTCGTCAAGATTGTCCCTTTTCCTTCCATTAAAAACGAAAGCAATTACCACCCCTTCTTCTTCCGAACACGTGGTGAGTGTGGTCTTTCCAGCTTGCTGGTCCTGAAGAAACTTTCCCCGGGCTCTTAAAGATTTCCAAGGAGCTTTGGTCCAGAGCGCACCAAGACTGGTACGAAACAAGCCCGTCCTGTCCAGAGAAGCAGCAGTCAGCATTGAGGTTTGGCTCGGGCTGTTAGCCTCACCAGAGACACTCACACGCCTGGCTTGTTCTAGAAAAGACTTTTTGAGCGGGCCTCCTGGAGCTATGGAATAAGCACTGGGCTGCTAGCCAAAGGTCAGGCTTCAAACCCACCAGCTGCTCCTGGGGGCGAGATGAGGCAGTCTGCTCCAGTTTCCAGTCCCGGAAGACTCCCTGTGTAGGTGGCTGTAAACTGGTATGGACTCAGTGGCCATGAGGTCTTTTGTTGTTGCTAACTACCGTTAAAAGAGCCATGTATCAAAATGCTGATTAAGAATATGAATTAATTGGTTTGGAGTAGAGGATCATCGGATCAGGAGCCCTGGTGATGTCGTGGTGATGAGTTGGTCTCCAATCTGCAAGGACGGCAGTTCAAAACCACCAGTGGCTCTGAGGGAGACAGAGGGGCTTTCTACTCCTGTCAACAGCTACTGTCTCAGAAACTCGATAGGGGGAGTTCCACCCTGTCCTCAGTATTGGACTCATGACTGAAGGGCAATGAGTTTGGTTTGGTCTTGGAGAGGTTAGGGTCAAGAGATGGTTCCTTCAACGGGATGGCGGCCTCTGACTGTTGGCCTGCATCTTTCAGGTTAAAGTTAAGAAAAATATTCAGTTTTCCCCACACCACCTCTTGCTAGAAAGTTGTCTCTATTTACCAGCCACTGGGACATAGTGGATTACATGTGGGCTGCTAACCCCAAGGTCAGCAGTTCAAACCAACCAATTGCTCTGAGGGATGATGATCAGGTTTTCTACTTTCTTAAAGACCTGCAGTCTCAGGAACCCACGGGCAGCCCTATTCTGTCCTCTAGGCTAACTGTTACGTCAAGGTTGACTCGATGATAGTGTTTTACTTCTTTGTTTGTTTAGTGTACCAGTCCCAGCTCAAGATGCTCTAAAAAAAGTCTTGTTGACTATCACCCTTCAACCCATAATAAACCTACAGTGCATTCAGTACTGTCTTCCTCACTTCCAAAGGTAGAATCATACAGAGAGGTTAATGGGCTTGCCCGTAGCTGGGTTCAAACCTCAGACATCTGATTCTAGAATCCACTCTCAAGCCATGCTCAGTTCCTCATGGCTTGCTCACATTTCCAGATGGTTCTGTATATGTTGTTGGATGCTCTTGAGTGAGTTTTTGACCTCCAGTCACCCCATAGGACAGAGTAGGGCTGCCCCTTGAGGCTGTTTCTGTATGAGAGCAGATGGCCAGGTCTGTAGCTGTGGCACCTTCTGGAGGAGTCCAACTACCAGTGAGCCTGCTGGTCAGCGGCTCTACGCCGGGCCACCATGCCAGCACGGCTCCTTGTTGGCCTTTGGCGTCCGTGTGAGCTCCCTGCGTCCACATTTCCTGACGTGGTGATTGCCACCCTGGACACCTGCAGTGCCTCCTCGCCTGCCATGTAGAACTCTCTCTGGCCCAGCCTCCCCCCTTGGTGGTCAGCGCCTGCTCCTTGCCCCGGTGGTGTTTCTGTGCTCATCTCCAGTCTACAGTGATGTTTCCCATGGCTGAATTCTCAACGGTGGTGGTTCTCCATGTAGGTTAGCTATTTTATAATAATCAGTCTTGCTGTCTTCATTAAAATCTGGTTTTGTAGTGGACCGTCCGTAGGCGCCATGCTGAAAAAGTAAAATACTGATATCTGCCTGGGTGATGTGGACGAACCTTGGAAACATTGCTCTGAGTGAAACAAACAGGCCACATAACGTATGATTCCCCTTCTATGGAATACTCAGTGTATGTTTAGGCCAAGACTTAGACAGCAAAGTTTACTGGTGGTTACCAGGGTGGAGAGGTGGAGGGAAAGGAGGGGGGCCTTCCTTGCATGGGGGATGCTGAGCTTGTCAGCAAACCAAAGCTAACCTAACTACCCTTGAGTCCATTCTGCCTGACAGTGGCCCTACAGGAGAGCGTAGAACCAGCCCGTGAGCTTCCTATGCTGTAACTCTTGCCTGGAGTAGAAAGTTCCAGCTTGCTCTCACAGAGCTAACTGGTGGTTTCAAACTGCTAACCTTACGTTTCCAGCCCAGTGGGATGCCACCGGGCCCCCCTGTTGCTTCTCTCCTAGGCGGTGGGCAGTTCTGAGACTGGGTAGGGATTGTAGTTGCACAACCTTCTGAGTGGAATGAATGTCCCAGAAGCGTCCGTGTTGGAAAATGTTGAAATGCGAAATTTTCGGCTGTGTATATACTTACCACAATAATAATCATTTTTAAACATGAAAAAGAACACGATTCCATATGGCAAAAGTCCATGTGCATTTCACAATGTCTCTTGATGTCTTGCCCATAATAAGCAACAGGTTCAAAGACGGTGTTTATGGAAGCATCACCTAAATCAAAGCTGGCATAATGTAAGATTCATTGTTCCCAATCGGGGGCGGGGGGGGGGCAGGCGGTTTGAGGTGCTGGGGAGGGGTGGGGTGTTCCAGGAACGTAAGCCATGGGCCACCATTTCAGGGTACTGTTGCCCTAATGATGCTTTTGATCGCCTTGGCAGTGCAGGGCCATTTCCCACGAGGTCTCCTGGTGAGCAGTGAATCACTAATGTGGCATGTGGGCAAGTTGTTTGCTCTCTTGTCACTGTGTTCTATCACGTTTCAGCCCTGTTTCAAAGCTGCTGGCTTTGGCCTCTGTTGCTCAGTGCCAGCACTACCAGTGAGCAGGGCCTGGATGCTGATTTTAGACACCAAAAGAGGGTTTTTAAGTTAGAACACTACGGTTGAAATCCCTTCCCAGCTGTGACCGGGAGCACTTCAAGGTGCTCTTGTGTCTGCTGAACACAAGTCCCGATGGAGTCCCCAGAGCCATGGTCATCGATTACATTCAGGCTCTTTGAGGCCCGGAGGCTGCAGTGGTAGGACTGCTCCCTAGGAGTTCCGAGGCTGTGGGGTTTTACGGAAGCAGAGCCCCCGTCTTTCTCCCAAGCACACAGCGGCTGGTGGTCTTGAACCACTGCCCTTTCCATTAGCTGCCAAGGGCTCAGCCAGTGTGTCGCTGGGGTTCCTTCACAATGCGGTAGGAGACTAGTTCTTTTGGCGGCGGGACAGTGGCATGAGTTCAGCCCCACTCGGGGGCTCCACAAGCTTTATTTTTTTAACAGATCACTTTATTGGGGTCACTTAGAACAACCCATGCATCAGTTGTACCAAGCATATTGGTTGCCATCATTAGTTCCTAAAGATTTACTTTCTGTTTGAGCCCTTGGTATCAGCTCTCTTTTCTCTCTCCCTCTCCCCCTCCCCCAGCTCTTTCCACCTGTGCAGCGGCACCGTTGCTGCCTGGTTGGCCTCAAGGCCGACTGCACTGGTGTCTTCCTGGTGTGCCGTTGTGAGCCGTCCGAAGATGCTGAATTCGTTGCTTTTATGCATTGTCTGTTGGGCAGGGGCGTCAGCCCAGATGCTGTTTGGAAACACGAGCACTCGTTGCATAGTCTGTTCTAAGTAGGCAGAGCCAGTTGAGTTGTTGGTTTTTGTTGGGGGGGGGGGTGATGGGGGAAATGACGTTCACAGAGTCAATTCATATCTCATGCAACGGTTTAACAACTTGTGACATGAGTTGCAATCCCCTCAACGCAGCGACACCCTCCTCACGTCCTCCCCGGGTCCCCGTTGTCCTCCTCGCCAGCACCTTCCTGCCTCCTGAGCTTTGTGTGTGGGCAACCGCTGCCCCTTTCATTTCCGAAGGTTGAGGTGGCTGACCCTTCTGAGCAGCGATCCCCTCACAGGTGCTCTTGTTCTCTTGCTGGGCCTATTTGGCCGAAAGGGGATCCCCTGAGTGGCTTCAGCTCTTGGCTTGAAGGGAGGGGGTAAAGGCCCCTAATCTCAGGGGTTCCACCAGTGTCGGCCAGACCAGTAAATCTGGTCTTATTATGGGCGTGGTTCTACACCCCTCCCCCCCACTCAGCATCTTTTATTGGGATCTCTGGGTCAGAGGGGTTGGTTGGTGGTAGCCGGGCACCATTTAGTCCTGGCGTTAGGCTAGTGGAGGCTGTAGCCTGTGGGCTCCGGCAGCCCATTGGCCTAATTGCTTCGGCAGGATATTGATTTTCTACGCTCTTCTTTGCTCGAGACAGAAAGAGACCAATAGTATCTCAGACGGCCGCCCACAAGCTTTTAATGCTCCAGTTCCTACACACCGAAGTAGCATTGAACATCGTTAAGCCATTCCGCCCACAAGCTTTTAATGCTCCAGTTCCTACACACCGAAGTAGCATTGAACATCGTTAAGCCATTTACCTTCACGGCCCCCCACGACGACGTTCCTGAGCCCTCAAGCCAGTAACTCCGCCCCTTACGTGCTTGCTTATGGCTAAGCAAGCAGTTATGTCATTCAGCCCTTCATGCTCTACTGTATGCCTGGTATATTTGCAGCATATGCGGAATGCCTGTAGAAATATCCTCTCCCAAGCCTATGGATGCTCGTGGATGGACACATATCGCCCCCTACAGCATCCCCCACCTGTTCAGTTTGCATGTCTACCTGTATATCCACTCATACGTTACTGTTATTACTGCTACTGCAGGATGGTGAGTGTAACAGTGTTTACTTTTGCTGCCTTTTATGCTTGTGCACCTGGGTCAGTTGTGCTGACTGCCCCTGGTTGTATCACCCAAGTGAGTAGTGTGCATTCTCTGGTTAGGGCGTTAAATCTCCACCCCCCTCCCCCAATCCCTGGTAGCCATCGAAGAATGTTCCAGTCTGCAAACCTTATCTATGATTTTACCTTTTGACGTGCTTCAGTTGGCCTCACGGGCCCCAGGTGCTTATGTTGGAAGATGTTCTGTGAATCCAGTGTCGTTCTTCAGTGTTACCTGCTATTCCGCTGTGTGCGCATGTGCACAGCTTGTTTATCCACATCCCTCCATGGGTGGGCATTGGGATGTCTGTGTGTAGGTGTCTCTTTGGGTCAGCACTGTGTCTTTTAATCTGTAGAATTGCTGGAGGAGGAACTTCTCCCACTCCCCTCAGACTAGAACTGTATTATTCTCTCAACAGCCTGTGACCTGTTGCTGCAGCCGGACAACCTGGCCTGCAAGCCCTGTGAGTAGAGCTGTTTGTATCTGTTCAGCCCCACCGTGCCGCCCTGGGAATGGGGTCGGGGTGGGCCTTGGGCACTCACCCCCATCCCATGCTTCCACTCCCTCCTCTCATAGACTGGAAGCCTCGGAGCCTGAACATCACCCAGCATGGATCAGACATGCAGGTGTCTTTCGACCACGCACCCCACAACTTCGGCTTCCGCTTCTTCTACCTTCATTACAAGCTCAAGCATGACGGACCTTTTAAACGCAAGACCTGTCGGCAGGTGAGCTGCAGGCTTTGTGAATAAACCCGACCCACCGCAAAAAACACCCCTGGGTCCCTGGGAACCAGACGGCCCCGCTTGGTGGTTCTTGGGGTTCAGGGGAGATTTCAGAGTGTTTTTGCCAGGTGTGTCTCAGGGCTATCTTGTCCTCTAGGACACTGAATAGTGTTTCCAAGATTGTAAATCTTTATAGATCAGCGGTTCTCAACCTGTGGGTCATGACCCCTTTGGGGGGGTCGAATGATCTTTTCACAGGGGTTGCCCGATTCATAACTAGCAAAATGACAGTTATGAAGTAGCAACGAACATAATTTTATGTTTGGGGGGTTCACCACAACATGAGGTATTAAACTGTATTAAAGGGTCGCAGCATGAGGAAGATTGAGAACCATTGCTTTATAGGAACGAACAGTCTCATCTTTCTCCTAAGGAGCAGCTGGTGAGCTTGAACCACAGATCTTATGGCCAACAGTTCAGTGTCAAACCCCTAGCACCACCAGGGCTCCTTTCCAGCAGGGACAGAGCCTACAAAAAGTACTGTGAAGGAACCAAAGCAGTGAAGCGCACCTCCTTTGAGCTCTGCACACTGCAAACCTCGATCCAGGTTGACCACCATGGGAGAGAGGCTGCTGCCCCTGATTCACAGACGGACACCCGAGCAAGATGTGACGTGCTCAGAGTTACTCAAGTAGTTTTTGGAAGTAGATAAGCCAGTCTAGAGGCCAAGCAACTAGCAATTCTGCTGCCACATTTAGATTCCATATGGGCCATGAGCCAAGCAAAGAAAGGTGCTGTGGAAGATCACAGGGCTGCCAGGGCGCCCCCTGCAGGTGCTGAGTGGTTTTGACTGCTGGTGGTCCCCAGGGCTCTCCTAACATGCCCAGGGATGTGTAATATAGTTGCATCTCTCACCACTTGGCTCTCCTGCATCTGATTTTTGTCACTGACCACCTGCCCAGATTATAATTATGACGAAACACATGCACATACAGCCTTTGCTACCGAGTGAATTTTTGAGACAACAAGACCTGTAGGACAGTGGAGGGTTTCCTCAGCTGTGTGCTTTACAGCTGCAGACTGCCCCATCTTTGTCCCAGTGTGGCTGGTGGGTTTGAACCACTGAACTTTGGTTAGCAATGGAACACCTAGCGATGCACCACACACACACACACACACACACACGCACGCGCGCGCGCTACTTTTATTTCCCCTACCCTTTTATTAAATAGGGAATATTGTAGCTAGCGTCCCTATCCTCCAATCAAAAATTCTTCTGAAGGCAGCACCCGCCGTGTGTGGCAGATGCCGGGCATGGGCAGTTCGGACACACAGCTGCTCGCTGCTTGAGGCCGTACCTGGTGGGAAATGTAATTGAGGCTGGTGGCAAGCCTCCCTCCTGCTCTTGAAGAAAAAAAGAATTCCTGAAGGTCTGATCCCAAAAGTGAGTCTTAAAACATTGTTGTTTGTTTCCATGCAGGAGCGGACTACGGACACAACCAGCTGCCTCCTTCAGAACATCTCTCCGGGGGAATATGTAATCGAGGTAGTTACGATTCAGGAAGCCCTTGTTCATTCTACAGCACAAATCCCGTTCAGAATCCCAACTGCTTTCAGCTCTGGGCTTTGCAGCCATCGAAAGGGCGGAAAGTTATATTTTTTGTGGTTGTATTTTTATGTAGCTCTTTTAAAAACCTGTTTTTTAATAGCTTTTGCATAATTGGCCCTTCGTTTTTATAATTAAGGTTTCCATTAAGTATTTTTATATGACAGTATAATCCATGTACCCATGATTTAAAATTGTTATTTAATGTCCCTTCGTTCTACAGAAGAGTCTAAAAACATTTTTTAAAATAAAAAAAAATGCACGTTAGTATTAAAACAGCAAAAGCTACACCCATCACACCCAACCAATACTAACTACTTCTTAGATCTTCTCTGGAGCTGTTTCCTGATCAGCGTACAGGCCTTCTGAAGACCGCTTTAAAGAGCGTGTAAACTGATACGTTCTTTTTCTTTAATTTAGATTACTTCTGTAGTATCAAAATGGGTCCTGCAAAAATTGGAGCCAAAGAAAACTAGAGAGGGAAATTGAAAAGCTGCCTCTCATGCCACTGCTGAAAGGCAGCCAGCATTTCTCAACAGCCTGGCAGAAATGCCCAGTCCTGTATCACTTCTAGGAGGTTTTGAACCAGTACACCTCCAGACGGCGCCCACAGGCCCCCAAACCGAGCCTGTCGGTGACGGATTGGTTCCCATTCACCAAGACCCCGTTTGTTACAGGGTGGAATGGGCTCCGTGAAGTTTTTAGGGTTACGACCTTCCTGGAGAAAGATCACCGGGCCTTTTTTCCACGTGCAACTGATGGGTACACGCTGCCAGCTTCCCCGTTGGCAGCCCATGACAGACCTCTTTTTGCACCAGGCGTTAGTGGAGGGCTGGCACAATCAGGGCAGATGCACTCCATTTTCATTGGGAGTGGTCAGAAGGTGGGAGTCACTGGTGGGATTCTTCAAAGGACGAGCAGCCTTTTGATCCCTGAGAGGATGGGGGATGGACTCTGGAACGTTTGTGTTGAGGCAGAGGCTGCCCGGGTAGACGACTATCTGATCCCGGCCTTGCCAACCGTGCCCGGGCAAGGTTTCTTCAGAGCAGTTCTCACCCTCTGTCAGCCCCTGCCCCTCTGTTGGAAAATCAATGGAAGCGCTGGTTTTCCTCGCTCCCCCAGCCTGGCGGACATAACTCCCGAAGCCTGGCCACTCGTTTTCTTTAACCTTGCATGTGAACTAGGGGACAGTTTCCCAAGCAGCTCATCCATCAGACGCCCGGTGTGAAAGCCTTCTGTGTTTTGCAGCTGGTGGACGACACGAACACGACCAGAAAGGTGGTGCATTACGCCTTCAGACCCGGTAAGGCTTCCTGTTGTTGGCATGAGCTCTGGTGCTGGTAGATTTAGGAGCCCGGTGCTTTTCATGCTTTGCGGTTTAAAGACAGACAAAAGCTCCACCCCCACTCCCACCCCAAATGATGCCTCATCAGATGTGACTTTGTGTCTTCCTCCCCTGCGCTGATGGCTGGCAGATCAAAGCCAGGGCGAAGGGTGAGTCGCTGTGACTACATAAATAGTGTGATTGTCTGTCCTCAGAAGACAAGTTGAAGGGGGAGGTTTCCCCACGGGCCAAATTCTCACCCACAGATATTTGCTCCCCCCCACCCCCGCTCCCCACTCTCAAGTTGAATTGTTTTTCGGTAACCCTTTTAAATAAAAGAAGAGAATCCTTTCATAAACACCAGCCTGAGCCTGGTGGTAGCAGAGGTGGTTGAGAGGTCCTGGAACCTGTTACACGGCTTATGTTTTCAAGGAAAATAAAGGGGAGGGGAGGGGGCTTCGGATCTTTCTCTTTGAACCCGTTCCGCCCCTTAAGTTGAAAGTGCTGCCTCCCTTTGATACCCTCAGTGCACTCCCCCTGGGCCGGGCCCATCCGAGCCGTGGCCATCACCGTGCCACTGGTCGTCATCTCGGCGTTCGCCACGCTTTTCACCGTGATGTGCCGCAAGAAGCAACAAGGTAGCTCTTTGTGTGGTGTGTTCTCCCCGCCTCCTCCAAGGGGTAGGACTGGAGGCCCTGCCAGCAGAGGGGAGCCTAGGAGTGCTGCTTCCTCTGCGGGCTGAGGCGTGCCTCGGGTCCAGGGTGGGTGTCTGGGGAGCTGTGTAGCTCCCGTTTCTAGTTCACTGGCTGGGGTCACCAACAGCAGAGAGAACATCCATTTCTCAGGGTTCGGTTATTTAATCCACCGAGGACCTCAGGAGCCACAGAAAGGACAGGCATGATTCTGTTCTCAAATTCAGTACAATTCTCAAATTCAGCCAAAATTGGAGGAGGACATTGAAAAAACAAACAGACCCACGGCCATCGAGTTGATCTGACTTGTGGCCGCCCCAACATAACAGTGCCCCATAGCGTTTCCAAGAATGATCTTTATGAAAGCAGACTGTCCTGTCTTTCTCCCACAGAGTGGCTGGCCTCTTGCTTAGCAGCTCAGCAGTTTAACGACTGGGGCTCCTTAAGGGCAGAGAGGAAGTCTAACGTTCAAAGTTAGCGTTCGTAGTTGTTAAACTGGAAGGTCGAAGGTTTGAGCCCATGCAGTGCCCCCAGAAGAATGGCCTGGACATTGGCTTCGCAAATAATCGTCACCGAAAACCTTTGGCACACAGTTGTACTCTGGCGCACAAAGAGTTGACTTGGTGGCAAATGGTTTAAAGTGACAACTGGTAAGCCTAACTATTAGCCAAGTGGTGGGTGGATTGAACCCACCCAGAGGCGCCTCTAAAGAAAGGCTGGGCGATCTGCTTCTGAAAAGTCCCACCCTTGAAAGCCCCGTGGAGTTCTACTCCACACACGTAGGGGCCTCAGGTTGGAATGGACCCACAGCAATTAGGAATAGCAAGAAGATACAAGCAGCCATCTAGTGAGGCGGCAACCAAGTCCACATGGAAGAAGCCCACCAGCCTGTGTGATCCAAGGATTGTAACTAATATAACCTAAATCTAAAGGAGGGAATGGCATAGAACTTAAGTTGTGAACATCTGGCTTGCAGAAAAGGCTGTGGATGACAGTGGAAGCCCAAACTCCATCTTCAGGTGCTACACGTGAAGTTAGCCTCCAGGGAATCCCCTCCGATCATAGTTGAGGGACGCGAACAGCCCTGATACCAGGCAGAGAACATTGTAAAGTCAATTATGGCAGACATAGTTAGGTCAAATGTAGTATCTCCCTTTAGATCCACTTGAAAACTACTTGTTTTTTTTTTAAAGAAAAGTCAAGCCCTTGGTGAATCCCCTTGGATCAGAGTTGGGAGTAGCCATTACCAGCATGCAGAATGCATTGGAAAGTAGATTGATGCAGTTCAGTTGAAATTTAGCACCCAATCGTTTGATCTTATGATCCATTTAAATTTGTTCTAGGTTTTAATATTTTCTGCTTTCTTTTCGATGGAGGTTCTTAGCTATTTTACTCTGTTATTCTCGTTCGTTTTGTCTGTTTCTAAAATGCTTTTCTGTATGAAATCTACGATAGGTAGCACTACAGAGATACTAACTAGATTACTGATTCCTTGGGGGTCTGGCAAGGGAGACTGGAGCAGGTGGGGGGAGCTAATAAGATGAAAACAAGAAAGAGGAAAATGTTCTAAAACTGTGCAACTCTTGTTAATGTGATTGAATTATTGAAGTGTATGATACATGAATTATATGCCAATAAACTGTTAGGGGGGGAAATAACGAGAGTAAAGGTCCAGCTTGACCATTAAAGGAGGGGACTTTAAAAAGTTCGTGGTAAATGGAAAGGAAAGATAATGGCATTTTCCCATGACCTTTCTGAAGCTCCCGTGTACAAGTCAGGAGGGCTCCTGGGTGCTGGGAATGTTCTTTGCGTGCTCTGGGTGTCGGTTAGATAGGCATGTATCTCAAAATGTTCTTCCCATGGTCTGGGTGTCCTTTAGACAGGTGTGTATACTTGGGCAACTACATTAAGCCCTGCACTTCACATGTGCTTGCTTCCTCCTTTGTAAATCACACCTGAAGAAGGAGATTAAGACCTGGTCTGCTCTTCCAGTGCTTGTAGGCTCTGGTCCGTGCATATGGTCTCTGCTGACCTGGGTGGGTCCCTGCCAGGCTCTGGCTTGCTGAAGGTCAGGTGAAGAACAGTTTTCGGCCATTGGTGGCTCCACTGGGGAAATATGAGATGGCCAAGGGGCTGATGGAACAGGGCGCAACATTGCTCGTGGGTGTCAACTCTTATCTTCTTTTCCAATTTAGAAAATATATATTCACATTTAGATGAAGAGAGCCCCGAATCCTCTGTGTACACCACAGCACTGCCCAGAGAGAGGCTGCGGCCACGGCCCAAGGTCTTCCTCTGCTACTCCAGCAAAGACGGCCAGAACCACACTAACGTCGTCCAGTGCTTCGCGTACTTCCTGCAGGACTTCTGCGGCTGTGAGGTGCGGGACCCGACTCCTCTTCACCTTGGGTAGTGCGCCCGCGCCCTCTGATCGCTGCCCCTGCCACTTCTCCCTTCCCTCTTGGTGGCACCTGACCTGGAGCAATGTCTTGGTGTCTGAATTGAGGCCAGCCTCAATGCTTTTCCCTTGTCTGTCCTCCCCACCTGCCACTAGGTGGCTCCTTACAGAGCGTCCTTATCCTCTGGCCCACTCCTGCTGGAAAGCCTTGGGTAGCAGGAGCAGGACGTTTTCTGCACATTAAAATGACCACACAGGGGCAGGGTGTGGGAAAGGGTGAGGCACCCAGAGGTGGCTGTTCCAGGAGGGGGCCCATTAGTGAGCATGTTCTTGACAGAAACTCCAATGGAACAGGTCCAAGAAAACAGGAAGCAACGTTTGGACAATCGGGTGTGGGTAGGAGCTAGGAGAGAGTAATTTTTCTAAGTAGGGGGATGTAAAATGGGGCTGCCACTTTAGGGAGTCTTGGGGCCAGGGAGGAATGTGTACTGAACGTCTCTGTTTGGTCACTTGGCCATTGGCTGGTGCAAAGTAGTGTACAGTGAGACACCAGTGCCGTGGGAAAGAAGTTATTCTCCAGGACTCGGGAAGGGGTAACACTCCCAGAAAACAGTAATGTGTCAAGGGCGCTGTTGTTAGCTGTTCTCTTGAGGTAAGCTATTATTAATGTATGGGCTGCTAATCACAAAGTCAGCAGTTGAAAACCACCAACTGCTCCATGGGAGAAAGACGAGGCTTTCTAGCTCCTGAAAGAGTTAGAGGCTTGGAAACCCATGGACAGTTCTGCTCGGTCCTGTGAGGCACTGTGCGTCGGAGTCAGCTCCATGGCAGGATGTTTGCTCTTTTCTTTCCCTTTAGTGTTGTTGCATCACTTTTAGAGGCAAATTTAAAGCTCCCATGGAAAGCCCACACTGTTTTAGAGAAATTAGGAAAATTGTTTAGTGATTTGTGTGGTTGGAACTCATTCTGGCTTTGATACTGCCGGCTGGTGGTTTCTCAGGATCTCTCCATGTGGTGAGGCTGCCTCCTAGTGTCTCAACAGCGTGCGTACGTACGAGTCTCACTGGGTTTCCCCAGGAGGAGGTTGGCACACCTAAGGCAGCAGACTACCCTGTGGCACATTGTCTTCAGCTGCCGCAGAAAACCCAGATTCCTCTGCTTTGTAAGTGATTGTCTTCATGGGGAAAAACGTCCCCAATTATGAATGAAATAACTTATTGTAGAAAACCTGGAAACTATCAGAAAGGCTGACAAGCATACACTTGCCTTATTTTCATCCCAACCTGGAGAATAGAGGAAGCTTTCAAAGGCAGAATGTTTGATGTTTTTCCTTCCTGTCTGTTTGGGGGCAGGTGGGTTCATGCGTTCCGTTTGCCATTTTCGGCTTACTGGAGTGCTTTTAGTTTTCGTTTTTTCAAAAAGTCTTCACTGAGTACATTTCTACACTGTCAGTAGTTCGATAGACACATGAAATCCATAACATTGGTTCACCATAACTGAGTTAATTCAAATTGTATAACATCTGAGGAGATAAAGCTTTTACCCCATTTATCATGATTTTCCAAGAACAGATAGCTGATAAGAGAAATGGAATTGCTGGGTCAAAGATATTTAAAATGTTCTCAATTAACCTCCAACTTATATAATGTTAGCAGCAGTTAGGGAGATAGTGAAACACTTCAGGCGTATTTCCAGTAAGTGGGTGGATTCTGGGAACTTTCTTTGCAACATCTTAGAACAAAAGAAGACGTCTTCTAGAATTCCTTTCCTCCCTCTGTTACAGGCATTGGGAAGTAGTTGCTGAATTGCAGAAGAGGCCAATCTAGTTGCTAAGAGACACTTAAAACAGTTAGATAACAATGTGGTGAGAGATAAGTTCTGGTGAGGGCCTGCAGCCTGCTCTAGCCAGGTCCAACCGAGACCCCTTTGTTCTGGCCTGAGGCTGCAGGGGTCTGCTTCTGCTGGTCACCACGAATGAGTCACGGAGTGCCACCATGGAATCACAGTTCACCCCCCTCCTTCCCAGGTGGGCTGTGGGCGGCATGGGCAGCATGATGCTCCTGGCACAAATACTTTCTGGACATGGCTACCCAGGATGGTGAGGGGCTGTGATGTCCATGCTTGACCTCCACTTTCCAGCCCACTCGGGGTCACTCATCACATTCTCTCAGAGCCTCCAACCGGGGGCTTTGTCTCTAGGCAGCCTTACCTATCAGACACACGAACCCTGGTTACTCTTAGTTCCTTGAGGGCGGCATCTCAGGTGGCTTGTGCCTGAGCCAAGTTGCTGAGAGCCCTGCACTGCTGTCTCTCGCTGGTGGCAAACTCGTGACCTGACCAGACGAGAAAATGATCCCATGGAATGGATGGCTAGCCCTGCCCGGGGCCTGGCGTGTGGGAGTCCCCTGCAGAGTGCAGCCGGTGACAGTGACGGACGGGATGGTTGATGGGCTTCTCTGCGCCCCCATCCCCCGCCCTCACTGGGCAGGTGAGGTAAGACGCACCCCCACCCACCCACCCCCTCTCTCTCCAGGTGACTCTGGACCTGTGGGAAGACTTCAGCCCCCGGCGCGAAGGGCAGCGAGAATGGGTCATTCAGAAGATCCACGAGGCCCAGTTCATCATCGTGGTCTGCTCCAAGGGCATGAAGTACTTTGTGGACAAGAAGAACTCCAAGCACAAAGGCAGGGGCCGGGACCCAACGAAGGGGGAGCTCTTCGTGGTGGCGGTGGCGGCCATCGCCGAGAAGCTGCGCCAGGCCAAGCAGAGTGCCGCGGCGCTCAGCAAGTTCATCGCCGTCTACTTCGACTACTCCTGCGAGGGCGACGTCCCCGGCGTCCTGGACCTGAGCACCAAGTACAAGCTCATGGACCACCTCCCCCAGCTCTGTTCCCACCTGCACTCGCGAGAGCAGCGCCTCCCGGGGCGAGAGCAGCGCCCCCCGGAGCATGCGCCCTACGTCAGCCGGCGGAACTACTTCCGGAGCAAGGCGGGCCGCTCCCTCTACGTCGCCATCTGCAACATGCACCAGCTCATCGACGACGAGCCCGACTGGTTCGAGAAGCAGTTCGCGCCGGCCCACCCGCCTCCGGCGCGCTCCCGCGAGCCCGCGCTGGAGAAGTTCGACTCCGGCCTCGTCTTGAACGACGTCACGGGCAAGGCCGGGGCCGAGGGCGGCGGTTTCTGCCTGAAGGCCGAGGCCGCCATGGGCGGGGCAGCCGCTCGGCCCCAGCAGCAGCTCGGCCTGGACGAAGAGCCCGAGGCCCGGGCCAGCCCCGAGGGCAGCGCCGCCCTGCGGCCCCTGCTGCACTTGGTCAAGGCCGCCGGCCCCTCGGACATGCCGCGGGACTCGGGCATCTACGACTCGTCCGTGCCCTCGTCTGAGCTGTCCCTGCCGCTGATGGAAGGGCTCTCGACGGACCACACGGAGACCTCCTCCCTGACGGAGAGCGTGTCGTCCTCCTCGGGCCTGGGTAAGAGGGGCAGTGGAGCGGGGGCTCGGCCGTGGCTGCGTCCAAAGCGGGTTCCCGACTCGTACATACCGACTTGGCAGCGGGTCCTGGTGTGCAGAGGGCGGGCTTATTGACAGTCGTGGGGTGTCCTGCGTTCTGGAAGTACATGTTTGACATACTTGAAACGCTGGCGTTAAGTGAGGATGAGCCCACCCCCGAGTCCTGTGAAGAGCGCGCTGTCACAACATGTGCATCAGCATCCCCTCTCCGAAGACCTCAGTCCCCTGGGCGGGCAGCGTTCCCGTGAGGCTCACAGACCCGGCTCTTTGAGGGGGGAGGGCCCTGGGTGGTACACGCTGCGTGTATTCAATTGTTCACCTGAAGCAGCGGTTCTCCACCTTCCAATGCCGCGACCCTTTCATACAGTTCCTCGTGTGATGAACCACAAAGTTATTTTTGTGGCTGCTTCATCACTGTCATTTTGCTACTATTATGAATTGGGCGACCCTTGTGAAAGGGTCATTCGATCTGCAAAGGAGTTACAGCCCGCAGGTTGAGACCCGCTGATCTAAAGGTTGGGCATTCCAGCCCACCCCACCCCACCCCATCCCCAAGCGGTAAGACGGAAGAGAGGCCTGGCAAATCTGCTCCGAGGTTACAATTGAAAACCCGTATGGAGCAGTTCTAGTGTGCGTCCATGGGCTTGTCACGCAGCAGCGGTAGTGCTGTTGGGACCCACCGTTTTTGTCACCCACCCCGTTTCATCTTTGAAGCTGTATCTCTGGGGCTTATGGACACTGTCACCTCGATCAGAGCTTGGCGCCTAACGCCCCAGGTAGGAAGGCTCCTTCCCACATGCGCTGGGACTCCTTGGAATGTTGCTTTCTCCACCCTGCTAGAGAGCGAGGGATGGGTGAGGTGCCTGCCTCACTGTGCAAAGCCTGTAGCCCAAAACCCGATTCCAGCCACGCCTGGCATACATACCCGACCTAGTGACATGCAATGACCATGTGCCTTTGCCCTCTCCCCTTTCCCCAGGTGAGGAGGAGCCTCCTGCCCTTGCCTCGAAGCTCCTCCCCTCTGGGGCGTGCACAGCAGAACTGGGGTGCCACAGCTACACTGAAGAACTCCACGCCGTCATCCCTCTGTGAAGATGGGAAGCATAGAAGCATTGCCACTTTAACGGCCACCTCTCCTGGCTCTCTGGCGCCCCCTCTGGTTGTGTGGCCCACTCTGCCACTGGGATCTTGAACCAGGATGTTCTGATTGAAGTGTTGGCCAGTCCTTGCTCCCCCTGCCCCAGATCGTCCCCGATATCTTGGCCATGCACCCAACCCTTCGAGCTCTGAGGTGCACAGCTATAGACCAGGCCTGGGAACCTGTGGCTGACCACGGGAGGTCAGTCCTGACATTCAGACCTGCTCCAGAGACTAGGAGGAGATGAGTAAAGAGAAACCGGAAAATGTGTACACGGATTGTTCCAATTCAGTTAGCCCAGCAAACTTGGCTTGTTTGATGCTGCTGGTGCCTTTGATTTGAAATGCTTCGTGGAGAAAGCACGTGCAGGATCCCAGCAGCCACAAAAAATCAGGAGCGAGTCTGTCGTTGCTCCTGCCTTCTTGTGTTAGGGGTGACATGGCTGGTTGAGGGGCTCTGGGGCTGGTCAGACTGGCCTTTGTAACCCATCTGTCCCGCATGGTGGGTCATCATGCACAAGATACTGCAGCACCTGGAGCCCTTCCTCCATACAAATTGGGGTCATGCGGATCTTTGTCTGGCAGCCAGGTGTCTGTCCCCAGGTTTCATCTGCTTCACAGTCTTCCCAAAGTTGGGGCCCAGCTGGAGGTTCAAAATTCCGGCTTGGGACAGTCGTCAGCCCGTGCGCTCTGTGCTGGGGACATGCAACTGGCATGGGAATGGTGGCAACAACTCTGTGAACCCATGTGGGCAAGGACAGGCCTTGGTTAAAGCAGGTAGAACACCGAAGGTGCCCTTTGATTACCTTCTGAAGAAGACCTAGAAGTGCTTGTATCAACCAAGTTCACTTTGTATTTCTGAGGTGTTTGTCTCTGCCCTTCCCCAAAGTAGAGAGTTAGGGTTTTAACAGGGAAGCATTTGCTTTTAAAAGGAAAAGTTACATGCTCTCTGTAGGAATCCCTTTTTGCAAAGTGTTCGCAGTTCCCATCCCGGGTATAATAATGTGTGCTAGTTTCCCCTGAGGACTCCTTTCCACCTAATCTACCCATATCCTTAGGGGGGAGTTAGGGAGGCGCAAAAGGAGTGGCGTTGAGCAACTTTCTTGGCCTTTTCCAAAGGCAAGGTTGGACTTGGCACTGGTTTTTCTCAGCGTTCAACGCCAGGAGCCGTTGTTTTCACCCTTCCTTCAGATAGGGCCACACTGAGGGGGCTGGTGCTGAGAAACATCCGGAGGAGGGCGGGCCTGGGTGCTGGGCTGCAAAGAAAAGGGTCGTATGTATTTTTTGCTGCAAATGTGTCATACTCCCTGCTCTAAAAGGCAGCTGGCAGCTTCTCAGGACAAGAACGTGCTGGTCTGTTCTCTGACATCAAGTTTCCTGCAGCTGCTCTGGGGCAGAGATGAGTGGCCCTGCAGGACCATCTCTCCCCTCCCCCCACCTCCTGTAAGACTCAAGTCTCGGAGGAGAGAAGTTCCATGTTGTCACCGTGGAATCCAGGAGGCTGCACTGCCAACCCTGTGTCTGTGCACGCTCTGTGGAGGCGGCTGTGCGCCCACGTTTTGGAGCAACATCAGAGGGGTGCTATGGAGGAGAAGCGTTGCCCCCAAGGAGCCATTTAGGAGCGGCTGTCAGGGTGGGAGGGAAGGAGGTGTCCTTGACAGTGGCTCCAGGGAGCGGATGAGGCATTGAGCTGGGCCCCATGGGAGTGGGCAGAGGGCTTGGCAAATGAACTTCAAGTGGAGAGGACAAAGGGAGCGTACCTAGTTCGAAAGGGAAGTGATTCTATAGTTTGGATCAAGGGTCTGGGTACTTATTTTGAAACACTGTTTTTGATGGTCATCAACTTCAGGCCGACACACAGGGAAGGTCCCAGAACTATGGTGTGAGAAAGTGACTTGGAGGATGGTGAGAGGTCCCACTTCCTGGTCTTGGTCTTGCCTCATTAGCCTCACTTTCTGACCCGCCCTGTGTCATGCTGGGAATGGGAATGGCTGCCCAGCACATTAAGGCAAACCATCTGTTCCAAGCAGAGCTGCATTTCCTTCCTTGCAAATTGCCCCTGAAGGTGGGAGTGGTAAACTGAAATTCAAAGGAAGCCCCTGCCAACGCATAAGTTTTTAGACACCAGGGAAAGAAGAGTTAGAATCTGGGGTGGTGTTAACGTGAGCCCTTAACAAAAGAGGGCTGTGGGTACAATTCACTGGTGTCCTATGGAAGGGGGCCAGCCAGGTTCAGGGCCCCCGGTAACTGAGCAAGTTCTGCGAGTGGCAGAAGGTGGGGATTGATTGTTCATCTGAACAAGCCAAGGCCCTGCAGCAAGGACTTGGTACCTGACTCAGCCTTGCCAGAGGGATAGATGCTTCTCACAGAGGGGTCTAAATCGTCCAGTGCAGAAGGACCACCTGAGAGCAGGCTGTCTGGGGCCTTGCAGCTCTCTTAGTCCAATTATCAGAAGTCATTTAGATCTAGGCCCAAGTACTCAGGCAGGTGACACAGCGAGGTAATAAGTGTTTTGTGCCCCCAAATAACATGGGGCCTTAAAGTCAATGACGTAAAATTTCTTGGCAGCCGTATTAAGCAATAACGGAAAGTAGTCCCAGATCACATGTTTGAAAACATGTCTAGTAATGACGTCGATGAATCAGTGTGGTGTATTTAAGCAAAGTTTGCCAGATGTTCGGTCTTATTGCTTCATAGCCACAAGTGTCTGTTTTTTAACCTGCTCGGCCTACGCTCAGGAAGATTCTTTTGAAAAAAGTGTATGGTGATACAATTTTTAGAGATTTTTTCCCCCATGATTATCTCTTTCAAAGGAAAAAAAAAGACCACCTATTTTACTTCAGAAGAAGAAATGATAACCCCCCCCCCCCAAAAAAAAAAAGCCTTATCAGATAGTCATTTGGTCCTCAAAGGAGAGTGGTGAATGGTGGTGTCTGTGGAGAGTCCGGGATAGATGGTGCCAATGGGAGGTTGGTCACCTTGCCTGTTTGTGTTGCTGGTGAAGACTGCTGCCCTTGAGCAGATGGGAGGTCAGAGCAGCTGTAAGCAGCCGCCAGGGATAAGGCAGGCAGCTGGGGTTGCTAGCCCCTCCGTGTCGGACAGTAGGTGATAGAACGACAAGCTGGGTACCCACCTTTCTCCTTAAAGGGAGGCCGGGGGTCTGAACTTTTATTTGATGGACTCTGGTTCTTTGAATATTGGCATCTACATTTTTTAGTGTATATTTGAATTCTGGTCCAATGAAATGGACAAACCTGCTATGGTCTAATCAGCTGCTAGTTTTCAACTTCTGCTCTATAGGAGTTGAAAGTATTCTGTGGTAATTACAGATAATCTAGTGCTACCAGAAAATGCTGTTGCTGGATGCATCCCTTACTGTATCTTTGCTCCACCACTCCGAGGCTTAAAAACGATCTGATGTGATTCTGACTGTTTAGAATGTTAGGTAGCTGAGGGAGCGGACTGGGGAAGACGAGCCCATGGGAGATTGCCAGGAGCAGGGCTCCAGAAGCCGAGATAACACTAGAGCTGAGCCTCCAGCCCGCAGCTGATGCCCACAGTGTGGGCGGCTGCCTCCCAGGTGCCTCCAGTATCTTTGTTTTTAGTGCCCACTCTCCCCTAAATAAGAAGCTTGATAGTTTCTTTACATCTCAGTGTCTTACAGATCCCTGGTTGGTGCTGTAGCATAAGCCATGGGCTGCTAACGACAAGGTCCATAGGAAAAGAGGCTGTCTGCTCCCATACTGATGAGCAGTCTTACCCTGTGCAGGGTCCCTGTGAGTCGGAATCCACTCATTTGGGTAGTGGGTTTTAGCTTTTAAAGAGAAAGGCAAGCCAGTTACTTTTAAATTAGATTTCTGTTATCCTAATTTAAAAACGATGGCACCTGGGGCAGTTTTGTTTGATCTCCACACCTGAAAGACCGTATTGATTCTAGCTCTTGATCGAATCTTTTTTTTAAACAGTATCTTGTTTTAAACGATCTGTGAACAAACTGTGGGAGCTGGGGAATGTGATAGGGGTGCTGTAACTGATAAGGAGGTACTGGGTCATCCTTTCTGCTGCCTCCCCTCTTTGACTCAGGCAGTCTGACATCGGCTGATAGCTCTGCTTACTACTACTTCAGAGCATTGTGGATGGGGGAGAGTTTGAATGGTCCCCACTGCACCTAAGGCTGTGCCTGAATTATTTCGGACATCTCTCTGTGCATGGATGCTGAATTGGCAGCAAAAGAAATTCTGAAGCTTACTCTGCTGATAAGAGCACTTTGTAGGACTTCCTTACGAAATCTAAGCCCGCCTCCTTTGTTCCTTGGGGAGAAACAGCAGCTGGTCATCTGCCTCTTATTTGAAAACCACAGTGAAGTTAGCCCTCTGGTGCTTTTGTCTCAGTGATAAGACAAAATCCCACCTCCTCAGGCCATGTTCCGGAGCTTGTTTTCCAGGGACCATTGTGGCCTTCCCCACTGGACACCTCTCAGCCCCACCCGTCTTCTTGTCGGCCGGGTGGGTGCTGCCTTCATGTCAGTGCCTTTGAATGCCAAGCTCGGTGGAATTGGAACATTCTAAAGTGCCTGGCGTCTGTCACTCGTTTAAGACATAATGCATTTTTAAGTAACAGTATGGCCTGTGTTCATTTTGAGGATTGTTTACTGTCAGGTGATAGTTTCCTTGCCTTCGTAATGGTCCCCGTCGTACCGTCTAATGTTTCTAGTGCCTTCTGGAGATAGTTTCCAGCTTTGCCCTCTTGAGCGACAGCTGCATGTCCCTCCCAGTTTGGATTCTGTTTTTAGTAGCCACAGAGCCACCTTGAGCCCAGGGCTCAGTGTTAATCAGTGCTCCTGGCTTCCCCGTAACCACTGGCAGCAAATTGCTAAGGGGTGTGTTCCAGTTGCTGCGTGAAGGTTAATTTACAACTCCCCCACGGATGATCTCCTGGGGATTGGGGCTAATTGCCTTCTCTCTTGGGTGCCTCTTCACACAATTCAGCTGGGACCATGAACCCCTCAAGCCTTCCCCATGTCCTAACTGCCCAATAGCCTCAGCTCTGACTTGACGGGGCCCTGTGTGCTGCACCATCAGAAGCCTGACAAGGAACACAAACCATTGCAACTGAAGTTCAAGTCAGATGCAATTTCAGTTGCGTAGATGCAAGCACCATCTTTTGTTTGTAGGCGATACTGGCACAGCCCGCCATTCCTCATGTTGGGCACAATAATTCCCGTTGTATTGCACTGGTGCGTGCTTGTCTGTCACAGACTCGGCATCTCAAGGGGTGGGGGTGCAGGGAGTCGACAGCAGCAGAAGCTTTTGTTAAAACCAAATATGTTTGTACAGAGAGTAGGTAACTTAGTTTCTCTGTTAATAAAGAATCTAAGCGACTGTTTTTACGACGGCACAAGTGTTCTCACAAGCTCGAGGGGGACCTGTGTTCTTCCTGACATGCTGGGGTTTGTTGGAGCCGTGTGCTCTATTTGTTCTTAAATTGACAGTGGTAACCACTTACTTGATTTGTACATACTTCTGTAAATAGTTGACAGTAGCTCACAGCTGACTTTTAAAAAATGTTTTTTGTACCGTAATAGTTCCTGCATCAAATAAAAGATTTTGCTTTAAGCTTGCTTTGGTTGGTTATCTTAGAGCATCTCTCCGGCTTCCTGCATAACTGGAGCCCCTGGCACTGTAATAATGGGGTGGGGTGGGGGGAGAATTGCTGTCAGCATCAGCTTAAGGCTGAGTCCTGTGAGGTGGGGTCAAACTTGCCCCCGCTGTCCCTCTCACAGAACACTGGGTTCTCTGCCGAGTCAAGTAATTCGTGGCAACAGTCACATACAATTCACAGACAAACCTGTGATTACAGGGTTGGTTAGGAAAGTAACTGGTTACAATTCAGGATCTGGAAAGACTTGGGATACAGTTCATTGATCAGGACAACCTCTTAGCTGTGTTCAGACCTCTCTCCCTGGCCTCGGCCTCCTGATCTGGCCTGGCCCGGCCCCTGCCCTGCTCAGGCAATGTTACTGAGCTCTTCAGTTCCACTGATAAGTGTCTAGGGACTCTGCTCTGCCTGCAAACCTCCTGCTCTCTTTGGCTCCCTGCACCAGGAAGCCCAGTTCATCTCTTGCCAGTCTTGGGTTCCTGCTCTCTCATGCCACCCCCTTTGGCTGCCTTCTGTGTTGCAATTTCCTCTCTGTCTAGGAGATGCTCAGCACAGGGATCCCAGGGCTAAGGGCACACTCCACTCCTGACTCGTCTTTTCTGATGGTTGTGAAGGTTCCCCTACCACCACTGGATTGATTCATTTTAAACCTGGTAGGATGACAGAACTGACCAGTCCCCTCGATTGGATTGTATACGCGTTACTTGTCTAGTCCCACCCCATCCCCAAGGATGCTGTGCCCCATATTTACATTATTTGAAATCTATCCAATCCCCACGATGGGGTGTAAGCACCTTATTTACACAGCCCACCCAGTCTTTTGATGGAGGTTACAAAAACATTAAATAACTCGCTGTACCACATGCAGGTTTTTGATGCCTCTGCCTCGGAAAGGAATGGGTGTTTAAGAAGAGCGGCCAAGGCAGCTTGGACAGTAAAGGATAGAACCCTGTCTTGAGCCAACAAGGCTATCCACCTGACCTCTGGCAGCAGTTGTGTCCGGAAGACATGGTGCCAGGGGTACTTAATGTGGGAGAAAGCTCACTTAGAATAAAAGAATTTTCAGAAATTTTAAAAGGGCCATGGTAGTTTGGGAGGGGCGGGGCACAAACTGATTTCCATCAAACAGAAAAAAAGGTGTGTACTCACTGTTCCAGTCGGCTCTTGACTCTCACTCCTGTGCACCCCATGCTCAGTGAGTTCACCTCTTGGTGTCTTATCAAGTTAGGGGTCTGTTCCTTATTCCAGCGGTGACCTCGAAACTGCAGTCTGGCTTTCAGCATCTCCTCTGTAGATGTCTTGCCTCTTAGGGTGGTGTGCGAGTGAAGCAGGGTGATGGGCGTATGGTGCTTCCTGCGTAGTGTAGCCTAGTACGTGGTACACAGCACGAGGTAGGTACACAGTCCTTCAGGGATGGTGACCTGTACTAGCTGCACAGCAGACACGCAATCTAACCAGGATGGGAGAGTGTGACCCTCGGGGAGATTTGGCGGCTTAGCAGGATCTGTGCTACAGTCATGTTTATGAAACTGGTGAGCATACAGGTGCAAAGTTATGAGAAATGTCCCAAACATAATCAAATATCTTGAAGGGATGAGTCTCTTGGCATGGGGATTCAAAGACTATCGTCTCAGGGGACACGTAGGACACTTGGCCTAACATCCACTGAGACGATATTTACTTTGTGAGTACCGACTGGCATCTTAAAAGCTCACGAGGTGTTACTATTGGTCTCTCAGAGTCTGAAGAACAGGGGAGGAGTGGTGACAGTTGAAGACACATGGAAACAATTAGTCCGGCAGACTAATGGACCACGCAAACATCCACCTCTCCAACCTCAGAACGAGATGAACGAGGTGGGGCCCGACCACCACGACCAACTGTTCTGAAAGGGCTCACTCAAGAAGCTTCCTGAGATTGGGAGGAAAATATGGAACAAAACTCAAAAAATGAGCAGGTTTACTGGTGGACTAGAGGCTGGTGGGACACCCACAACAAAGAGCACCCAGTGGGTTTGAAAATGAGCTCACCCCTGTAGCTCAGTTTTCAACCAAACAAGAGGTCTGCAAAGGGAACAGTAACACTAGAGAGGTATGTACCCCGTAAAAGAATCTAATATTTGAGCTCAAATGGGCAGCATTTCATGAAGGACAGAGCACAGTAGTTTAGCAGAGGGAGGAATGAAAACGGGAAATGGAGGAAGTGGGATACGTGATGTTTCCTTGTGGGGAATCACAATCAATGACATGAAACAACATGCACATGAGTTATTGAATGAATGGAAAACTGATCACCTTAAACAGTCACCCAGTTCACAGTAAACAGTTGAAAAAAACAGTTGGCTGTCAACTGACTTAATTCATGACTACCCCATGTATGTTCAAGTGGAACGGTGCCCAGCGGGGTTTTGCTGGCCGGTTTTCCGGAAGTCGGTTGCCGGGCCTACCTTCGGAGATGCCTGGGGAGGACCAGGAGCTCTAGCCTTTGCATTCGTTGCCATGGGCGTTAGCGGTCTACACCATCCAAGGGTTAGATGTTCACTCAGGACTTGTCTCAGAAGGGGACTGTTCACTTGAAGAAAGAAAAAGGACGCAGAACACAAGCCCTTTGGTCATTGTCCCCAGAGGATATTGTGCAGCATGTAGGGCTTGGGAGCATCTAGGAGGGAAAAGCGATTTTGCCTGGCACTTACCTATTGCACTCCCAGGGCCCCCACCCCCAGGCCTGCCACCTGCTGCCCTCTGGAAACCAAAGGATAACGAACGGAAGGAGTGGCAACAAGCAGCTCTTGCCGCATGTTCTGGGCTTTTCCAGGGGAGGAAATCTTGTCAAGGCCTTGCCTCCTCCACTTCAGTATCAATGGATTCCCGTTTCCTGTTCTCTGCAGCTTCTCCTTCTCAGAGCCAGCCTTTGAGTGCCACGTGCCTTAAAACTTCAGCCATGGAGCCATTGCTGACTCGGCAACCCCACGGTGGGTTTCTGAGACTAACTGTTTACAGGAGTAGAAAAGTCATTCTTTCTCCTGAGGGGTTGTGGTTTCGAACTGCTGACCATACAGACCGCAGCACCACCAAGGCTCCTGCCCAGTGCTTTTGACAGATCTTATTTACCTCCACAGCTGCCCCGTGGGCAGGTGGTCTTAGTGGCTTCATTTTACAGATGAGGAAACCCAGCGACCGACCATCACTGACTGAGAAGGGCTCACAGGTGGCTGGTGGCAGGCTGGGATTTTGAGTGGCAGCAGAGCCCTAACTAGACTGCTCCTGTGTCCCCTTGGTAAATGGTGTCGCCAGCCGGTAAGGATGTCCTTGTGTGGTCCAAGGAAAGAGAGCTTTTTCCATAAAGTTGGGAGGGTGCTTTGCTCTGGATGGGAGCAAAGGCAAGGATAGTTTCTCAAACTCGACACATGAGGGTAGAATTTTTGAGATTTCGATGTTGGGAATGAGGATCAAATAATAGCGCTCCTGGAGGAGTTGGCTCTGCCGCCTGCCCACTGCTTGGGTTTTCCCAAGGGCATGACACACAACCCAGGCAGGCAGGATGGTGATGAGAGGCTAAGGGACAGAGACGTTCAGTGTCTCTCTTATGAAAAGGCTACATCCCTCAGCAGGCACCATCAGACTGTGACCTGATTGACAGGTCGGGCACCGCCCCCGTCTCCAAGTAGCTATCATCAAGTTGACAAAAATCTAACCACCTCACAGCCCTTCTAGATCATTATTCTGCTGACCTCCAGGGGGCGATACCTTTGGGAAAGGCTGTGCCAGATGGACAGATAACTGCTATTGAGTTTTTGCAGATGCAAAGCGGCCCTTTAGGTCAGGGTAGAACTGCCCTGTGAGTTTCCCAGACTGTAACTGTTAACGGGAGTAGGAAGCCCAATCTTTCTTCCAAGGAGCAGCTGGTGGTTTCAAACTGCTGCCCTTAACGGATCAGCCCAAAGCATAACCATTACACCATCATAATGGCAATGAAATCCTTGATTTTCTGGAAGTCAGCTGGCTATGGCCTTTATGGGCCATGGCACCTGATTCGATGCCACTCCCCTGCGGAAGCCTCCAGTGGCCCTGGACATGAGCATCAGTTCCTACCTGGTCCTGCAGACCTCTCCTCTCCGTGGGCCTTGCACCTCTCTGGCCAGACTACACTTGTCAATGTCCCTCACATGTGGCTCCTGCCCTGGGGACTTTGCCTGTGCCATGTCTTCTGTCTGAGACACCACCTCTCTGCCCCTCCAACCCCTCTGGGTGGAGACTCCGTCCCTGACCATATCCACCCTGCGCCTAAGTCCTGGCACCGGCTTTCAGGAGCCTTTCTCTGCATGGGTGATGACGCCTCTCGTGTGTTGTTATGTGCCAAGGCCTCTTGCCCCTAGAACAGTCTTGGTGAGGCCAGGCTCTTTCCCTCACAGAGGCTTCCATCTGGGCTGGGCCTTGGCCAAGTCAGCTTGACTCTCAGCTCCCGCACCCTTTGGATGGGCTTGCCTCTTGTGTTGGTTGTGCCGAGGGCCTAACCAGGAACCAAGGACGTGAATAGCTGCTCCTGTGTAGCATCGTTGGAAAGTGGATTACAGCAGACGCAATAGGGTTAAAATTGAACACTATCATTTGATATCCCTGCTGGCCCATTGTAAAGTTGTTCTAGTTTTTCATATTTTCTGCTTTTTTGAGGTTTTTCTGTGTTTTCATTTGTTATCTCTGTTTTTGTTTTCTGTTTGGTATGTTTTTCTGTCTATGAAAGCCAGGATATAAAGCTAGAGACAGTGAGTGTTTTAGTGGTTTCTTGGGCAGTATGGCAGGGGAGGTGGAGGGTATTGCGGAGCTCATGAGTACAAGAAAGAGGGAAAAGTTCTAAATTGATTGTGGTGGTTTTATGTAACTTTTCCAAGTATAACTGCATGTTTGAGCTGTGTGATATGTCAATTATATGCCAGTGAAACTGCTAGAAGATCATAAAGGCCGGCAAAGGGGGACGGCACGCTGCCTGCTCCGAGGCAAGTGCCCCACATGTTCACGTTAGTCATTAGGATGAGCAGTAACAGGGACTAGTTATTAATGAGAGGTTTCCTGGGGTGAAAACGGCATCTATTCCTTTCTTCTCAAATTGGGAGGAGACCCTCCCCTCGTCAATTCACCACGATCCCTAGAGTTGAGAGTAACTGGTCTGCCCCAAGCCTGGTAACCGCTTGCATTGCCCGTATACTAGTCAGTGGTTTGGACCCAGCAGCTGCTCCTCAGGAGAGAGGTTTGGCCGACTGGTTCCATAAAGACTGCAGCCTCGGAAACTTCCTAGAGCAGTTCTACTCTGTCCTGTGGAGTCTGTATGAGTTGGAATTGACTGGGGACAGAGGGTGGGTTTTAGCAGGCTTGGTGAATGCCGTGGTCTCTATTAGCATCGTCCCCGTGGGTTGGGTGCCTGCAGCACTGACAAGCTTCCTCCATCCCATGCTCCCCTCGGGGCCCTGGCGCTGAGGCGACGCCCAGCTTCAGGGCAGGAGCCTGGTTGGATTTGAACCCAAGTACTTCCAGTGCCAATGCCTTTCTGTGTTTTTATCCTCTGCCTTGCCGCTCAGGTTTTCCTTGAACCCAGATTTTGGAGTAGAAAGGGCTTTCTGTCAAAGCAGTCTTCTTGGTTTCGTTTTGTTTTAAGAAGACTTTTATTAACTGCTCGCAGCCCATCGCTTAGGCTTGAACAATCAGAGCAGCACCTTAATCCTTCCCGGGCGCCTCTGTCCCAAGGACTACGCCAGGCGGGTGTTACTTCATCAACTGGATGCTCTACATCCTTTAAATGCCCCCCAAAAAGAATGGGGTGGGGGGAGACAGAAGAACAATGCATTGCTACAAGCAGAAGAATGTAGTGCTAGCCATTCCATTCTCCAGGAACCATCGGGAATGTGTGTCGAGACTTGTGTAAATGATGTACTGTCCCTAACACTGGGAAGCACGGAGCAAACCAATCCCGTTAGGGCTCATTGTGAAAAGGACACTTTATACACAGGCCAGCGAACGGCCCTTGAAAACAATTCTGTCAGAGGAGGCAGATGACCGATTTTATGTGATGTGAACTTCATCCCAAATTGTTTTTTAAAATCACGCACATCACCGCATGGGAAGAACTGGATGAAATTATGCTAAGCGAAGTAAGCCAAGCACCAAAGGACAAGTACAACATGAGTCTGCTGAGGTAAGCTTTAAAGAAACATGCAAAAGGGGCATAAGGAAAAAACTACTGTGTACAAACATTCCTGGGGTGAGGACCAGGTAGTATGGTAGGGGCCAGACCAAATCCAGGGATAAATATGGTAGCCAACTAAAAAGAAGGGGGAGGGGGAGGGGAAAAAAGGGTAGTAGGGGGAAAGGGAACTAACCCACCCAAGGGGAGGGTATTGTTTATATCTCCACAGGGAAAGACAGACCAGACTTTAACTCGGTGTTCCAAGATGTGAATGCAACACACCAGCATGGAGTAGGGAACCAGTGGAGAGGTCTGAGGGACTGGCCCCAATCCCATCTATGTGGACACCTGTCCCTCCCCACAGAAGAATTTATTTCAGAGGACAGCACTGAAGCTGCAGTTCAGGGAGAGGGACATGTCTGATCAGAGCACATGGGTGCAAATGAAGGGAGGAAGAGAGTGGAGCACTTCCTGGCCCACCAAGCCCTGAGGACAATATCCCTGCTCAGAGCAGCCAATCCACAGAGAAGACCATATGGCCAGCCCCACTATGAGACATGACACCCCTCACTGACCCATAGCCCTACAGGGGACAACACTGGAGGACACAGCGTGGGAATTGCGCCCGATCTGATCCCACCACACCGAAGCAAATCACTTAGGTTGTGCAATAGAACAGCAAGGGGAACAAAGCAACGAAGTCCCCAGGGAATACCAAAAATAGACTGTGGAGCCAGGTCTTGACACCTCATCAGATTCAACCAGAAAACACTCCTAAAGGCCAACAAACAGTCCTTGAACTCACTATATGCTTTGCTTTTTTGTTGTGTTTTTTTGTCATTGGCTTTTTGTTGTTGCTGTTGTTTTGTTTTCTTTTGTTGCTTGGTTTTGCTCTGTCTTGTTTTTGTGCATGTTATTATCCCCCCAGGCCTGTCTAAATAAGAGAGGCTGGATGAACAATCTGGAGGAGAAAACAACAGGACCAACAGTTCTGGGGGGACATGAAGACAAGGTGTGTGCAAAAGCAAATGTGGTGAAGAAAGCTGATGGAGCCTGGCTATCAAAAGATATAGCATCTGGGGTCTTAAAGGCTTGAAGGTAAACAAGCGGCTATCTAGCTCAGAAGCAACAAAGCCCACATGGAAGAAGCACACCAGCTTGTGTGATCACGTGGTGTTGAAGGGATCAGGTATCAGGCTTCAAAGAACAAAAAATTGTATCATTATGAATGAGGGTGAGTGCAGACTGGGGACCCAAAGCTCATCTGTAGGCAACTGGACATCCCCTTACAGAAGGGTCTCGGGGAGGAGACGAGCCAGTCGGTGCAGTGTAGCAATGATGAAACATACAACTTTGCTCTAATTCCTAAATGCCCCCACCTCCACTATCATGATCCCAATTCTACCTTACAAATATGGCTAGACCAGAGGATGTGCACTGGTACAGATAGGAACTGGGAATCCAGGGCGGATGATCCCTTCAGGACCAGGGTATATGTGGTGATACTGGGAGCATAGAGAGGGTGGGTTGGAAAGGGGAACCCGATTATAAGGCTCTACATGTGACCTCCTTCCTCCTTAGGGGACGGACAACAGAAAAGGTGGTGAAGGGAGATGTCGGACAGTGTAAGTAAGGACAAAATAATAATTTATAAATTATAAAGGGCTCATGAGGAAGGAGGCAGTGGGGAGGGAGAGGAAAACGTGAGGAGCTGATGCCAGGGCCTTAAGTGGAGAGCAAATGTTTTGAGAATGATGAGAGTAACGAATGTACAAATGTGCTTTATATAATTGATGTATGGATGGATTGTGATAAGAGTTGTATGAACCCCCAATAAAAGGATTTAAAAAACCCTCATTTTGCGTGCTAAATGAGAAATCCGACCCAGGGGCGCAGTGTGTGTCCGAGGGCAGCTCTCAATGGCTGTGACTTCTGGAAGTAGCTCACTAGGCCCTACTGCCTTCTCTGGAGTCTCGGTGGATTCAGAGCTGCATCCACCATTACCGATTGCTAAGTGAACGCTCACTCATTGGCGTCACCCCGGGGCCTACGTGAAAGAAATCCATTGCCATCAAGTCGAATTCCTGCTCAAAGTTCAGACGGAATGAGAACCGCCCCCTGGGGTTTCCTAGGTTTTGGTGGAGGAGGGCTACTAACCACACAGTCAGCAGTTTGAAACCACTAGCTGCTCTGTGGGAGAAAGATGAGGCTTTCTATTCCCATCAAGAATCACAGTCTGGGAAACCCACAGTGCCAGTTGTGTTCTGTCCCATAGGGTCTCTCTGAGTTGGAATTCACTCAATGGCAGTGCGTTAATTCTTCCTCCCTCTTGGCATGGTCTCCATGCTTTCACAGTGCTATTATATCCTCAGTGTTATGATATACATTGCATACAAAAGACTCCTGAAGAGAGTTCAAGATACACAGAGGGCAACGAGCGGCCAGGGTCGGTGGTCTGAGTGTCTCGCTTGTTTCATGGCTCCTTATAGCAGTTGCTTTCCCTTCGACTCTCCTGCTGGCGGGCCAGCTGCATGTTGCTTCAGTGGTCCTAGCTCACTATCCGCCCCTCTCCTGCCAGCCACCTGCCTGCCTGCCCCTCCCTCCCCCTCCTTCACACATCTTGGCTTTCCCTCTCCCTGAGTTCACAAGGTAAGCACCCTGCTCCTGCCCCATCCCTTCTGCAGAGTTCAGAGGAGACACAGCTGGGTTCAAGAGCAGAACCCCATGAAAACACTGACTGTTCCAAAGAGAAATGGAGACTGACCACCTTTCAAACTCCATGGCTAGTAGCCCACATGTCCTGCCTACCCTGGTCTGCCTCAACCCCCAAAGACTCTCCTTAGATTCCCAGTCCAAGTGGGCTCCTCCTCCCACCCCACCCTGCCTCCCATTTCCAACTCAGTCACGGGGTGGGGTGGGGGAGTTAGATATAAAGCCCCGTGGATTCAACAGCTTTGTCTCCAGTCTACACGCGGCCTTCCGTGCAGACGCAAGGTTCCTGGCAACCCTAAATTATAACAGATGAAGCCAAGAACATACGTGCATGCCGCCTCTTTCTGTGTACAGGGATCCACCCACTAGATGGCTTCCTCACTCAGCAGCCAGTGTGGTCTCCCAGTGCACGATCTCCCAGTCCATGGCTCCCATCCAGTCGCTCCTCTGCCTACAAGATGGAGTGTTTTCAATGGATGGACATATGGATTGTGATAAGAGTTGTAGGAGCCCCCAATAAAATTATTTTTTAAAAAAGATCGAGTGTCTCACCTGGGCCACCAAGGCTAACCAACCCCGTTCTCCCCTCACCCTCCCACCTGCCCCTTCTCCAGAGACCCCAGAACTGTGTCCTGTGCTCTATCCCTCCAAGCCTCCCCACTGCCTGCTCTGTTCTTCCCACCTTTCCCCTGCTCGCCTTTCTGTGGGCAGTGGCTCCATCCCTCAAGTCTGGTGGGCACTTCCTCCAGTGTGTCTCATGGTGTGCTTGCTGGGGTGCCTGACTCCCCCTCCTCAGACTGCTCCTTGAGGATCAAGGCTGTGTCTGTCTTGGGGATGGAGTCACAGGGTTCCCCAGAGCTTGCCACTTGTGCTCCCTGGAGCAGCTGCTCAAATAGCTGTCGCATGAAACAAGATTCTCTCTCACCACGTTGCCCTGGTAGATCCTCCCTCCAGCTTTCCCGTGTGGGTCTGAAGCTCCTGCTGAGCTCTGGGTTGAGGAGTATATGGAGGTGGAGGAGGGGGAATAAGGGATCTTCTCAACCTGAAAGTGAGAGAATCAGGGGTCAGAACACAGGGTTTGCCCTTGGAAATGAAGTATTGGGGGAGTGTGAGTACCCGGAACAGGAAATGATGGGTCATGAGACTTTGGACTGGGGGTCAAGGCGCCTCCTTGAAGCCTCAGTGGAATGATGTTGCAGCTGTTGGAATGAAACTTGGTTTGCTCAAGATCCACAGCATCTGGCCTGAAAGGTGGGCCTTGGGCCAGGAAGATGGAGTCTGGGTGTCTGCAACAAGACTGTGTCAGCTGGTGTCAGAGCTGCTGTGGAGACAGGGGCCTCCTGGGGAGGCCTCAGGACCCTTCACTCCTGACTGGTAAAGGGAAGCAGCAGCAGGTAGAAATCATCCTGAGGAGGGGTTAGGAGGGTCCTGCCCCTGTGGAACCTAGAGTTGGGCCGATGCTCTCAGACCGTGATCTCCTGGGTCCCTCATCTGCCCCGTGTGCCTGCTTCGCTTCTCTAAGCTTTCCTTTCTTGGTCTGCCAAATCAGACACACACACCCCTATGCCTCATAAGGCTGCTGAGAAGGTTAAATAAATTAGATCACACGCTTAAGATGTCTGTCCAGGATTCAGGGAATGCTTTATTTTGGTCATCACAGTACAGGCAGACCTCGGAGATACCACAGGTTTGGTTCTAGACAACTACAATAAAGCATATCACACAAATCTTTTGTTTGCCAGTGCAGGCTCCATTAGCAGGGTTCCCATGTGGACTAAGCCTCTGGAGGCTCCCCACACCTATCATTGAGTGCACAGGAAAGTAGATTAAGGCAGGCAGAGTTAGGTTAAAATTTAGGATCTTAAAAAAAATTTTAGGATCTTATCATTTAATCTCCTTTTAACCCATTTAAAATTTGTTCTAGATTTTAATATTTTCTGCTTTTCAATGAGGATTTTCTGTCTTGTTATTGGTTTTGTTTGCTTGTGTTGTGTGTTTTTCTAAGAAATGATCTATAGAGACAATAGCTGGATTAATGATTTCTTGGGGGTATGATAAGGAAATTGGGCTAATTTACCACTGAGCACAAGAAAGAACAAAATATTCTAAAACTGATTGTGGAATTGCAGAACTCTTAAATACGCTTAAACCATTGCAATGTACGTCATGTGAATGATATGCCATAAAGGGTCTTTAAAAGTTATGTTTATGCTACCCTGCCGTCTGTTTAGTGTGCAGTGGCATTATGAAAAGCCTGTGAAACAGCGCAAGCTGTTGGAAACATGGTCCCCAAACTTTCTCAAAGCAGGGTTGCCACACACATTCCATTAGCAAAAACCACAGCACCTGGAAAGTCCAAGAAAACGAGGTGCACTTGTACGGACCCCAGGGACTAAGTGCCCAGCATCTGTCATCTTTATACTTCGTCACACTGCGAAGCATCCACCAAAGGCACTCGTGTTCTCCAGAAAGGCACACGGTGGGGAACAGTATACACTGGGGGAAGGAAGCTTCCTTGACCAATTGTCATTTAAGGTAAATCAGGATTGACCATATGAAAAGTGTGTGTGTGTTGAGAAAATTGAATGAAAAACCTCAAGTTTTGTCCACTGGAACAAACAGGTCTCCGGGACAGCAGGCTAGTTTTATCTGTTGAATGAGTTCAGAAAATAGTTTTATTCCGATTCCTATGCTGACGTCTGCAGGCATGGTCCAGCCACTGCGGGGCGCTGCTCGGTCCGGGGCGGGGGGAGGGGGGTCCCCAGCATTTCCAGAACGCAGCAAGGGCTGAGCACCGGCGGGCGCCCCGAGGATGCAGACTCCCGCAGCAGCTGTTCGCGGACGCTCGCTCGCAGCTCCGTCTTCCAGTGCAGGAGAGCGAGGCGGCGCGGGCACGACTTGACGCATCCAGGACAGCCCGGCGGCTGGCCTTGGCCGCGCTCGCCTGTCCACGCCGGCCCGGGGGGCCCCGGCCGGCTCCGGCTCCGAGACTTGCCCCGCCCGGGCGCGGGTCCGTCGGCCGCTGACCAGTCCGGTAAGTTTTCGCGGCCGGAGTCCGACAGCGGTGGCGGGAGGAGCCCTCTCCTGAATCCCCCGTGCCCCACTCACCTTGTCGGAGACCCTGCGGGCCAGAGTGTGGAGCGCTGCGACATCCCCTCCCCCCGGCCCGCCCCACCCTCGGGCGCCCCGGGGGGTCCTAGGCCCGCCCCCGGCCCACGTGGCCACCTCCGTCCCGCCCCGACAGCCGCCCCGCCCGCCACTGCCACGGCCCCGGCGAGCACCCGCTGCCCCGCCGGGCCGAGCCGGCCAGCGCTGGACGCCGAGGTGAGTGCCCGCGGCCAGCCACCCCGTGCCCACCCGCCGCGTCCTCCCGCCGGGCGACGCTCGCGCTCCCGGCCTCCGAGCTGCGCGCTCCCCCCGGCGGGACGCCCCTCGCCTCGGTTCACCAGCCCCCGCCGGACCTCCGCCCCGGAGTCGCGCGCCCCGGGTCATTCTCGCAGGTGGGCAGTGCCTCCGCCAGCCCGCGCCGCCCGCCGCCCGCTCGGGCCCCGGCTCGGCCCCGAGAGCCGCCGCTTCCGGGGAGCGTGACGCCACCTGTCCCGGGCGCAGCCCCTTCCCTCTCCCCGGGGTTTCGTCCGCGCCTTCGCAGCGCAGCCGCCGCCAGGGCCTTTCCAGCCCCGGCGCGGGGCCCGCAGGTCAGGGGCGCCCGCCAGTCGGGGCGCCTGCTGCTGGGGTGCCTCCCAGGGCGGCGGTCACTCCGCGGTGGGAGCGCGCAGGACGGGGACCCCGCTGGGCCTGCTGGAGCCTCCGTGCTGCAGGCGGCCGCGGCATCTTTTAAAACTGCCACCGCGCGGGATTAGCTAGAGGGTCGTGCGATCAGGGGTGGGTGGCTAGAGGCGATTCAAATGACTGTTGGTGTCTAGTAGTTCAGAGACGGGGAGTTGACTGGAAACCAGCCCCTCCGAACCCAATGCCTTTGCGTGGCTTCCAACTCATAGCGACCCTGCGGGACGGAATAGGATTGCCCCTAGAGTTTCCACAGCTGTCCTCGTTACCATGCCAACTGCCATGGCTTTCTTCTGCAGAGCTGGTGGGTTCTCTTTGCCTGCTTAACTGCTGCGTCACCAAGGCTCCAGAGATGAACGGGGTGGGACTGGGCGCGGGTTCCTTTGAGCTTTGCTGTGTGCCCGAGCTGCGCTGGCACTCCCCGGCGCCGCACTGAGCTGAACCTTGCAGGGGACAGTTTCTGCTTTCTAGAAAACATCACTTGTGGCTGACCCAGGCTGGCTTCCAGCCCTGGGCAAGTTGGGAGAGCGGTCTTCGGTTCGGAATGCATTCACAGACACTGGTTTCTCAGCCCTTCCAGCACAGCCCATGTAGACATGCTTTCTTTCCTGGGTGGGGAGGTGGAAGAGAGCTTTGCTCTGTCCTTGTCTTAGCTGTGTGGTCTGGGGCAAGCTATATCACCTCTCTGCCCATCAGTTTCTTCATCTGCAAAAGGTAGGCAGTACTAGACCCGTAAAAGGTGGTGTAGACGAGAGCTCTCAGAACACTGCCTACTGCAAGGAAGTTCTTCCCGCATTTCCTTGCTCTGGTTATTACCCCTGATTCCCAACTAACGCGCCATCCACATCTCTAGCGCCTTGGAGGTAGTGAGTGAGCAGACTCCTACTCCTCTTTCCCTCAAAGGAATTCTGCCCCGCCTCCTGCATGATGTTGTTCCCCCCATAGTCCTGGTGGCCCTTTTAGAGTCCTCCTGCATGATGTTGTTCCCCCCATAGTCCTGGTGGCCCTTTTAGAGTGTCCTTGGCTTACAGTAACACCTTTCAGAGTGACCCGGCCTTGTGCAAGGTTGCATCTCAGAAGATCAGATGAGGGATGACCTTTGTCAAGGACACACTTGGAAAATGAGGCCTTCCAGAAGTATCCCTGGAAAATCAGGCCTGTGACTGGATGCTCGTCTCTGCAGGCTAAAGTGAGTGAGTGAGTGAGTGGGCCCATGACAAGCTGACACCCTCCAGACTCAACGAATATGGTGGATCTTCAACCGGGGATTTAGAGACCTGGCGCAGTCCCTCCCATTCATTCATCTCCAGCCCATGTCCACCTGGCCACCATCCTTGTCCTTCTTGCCAGTAAAGTCCCTCGGCATTGTGCCAGTTTAGTTACTGAGCATACGTTTAACATCTCTTCTCTGTGGCAGTCACCTTAGATGGGAATACTGAACCTGGGGCCCTGGGAACCTCTGGATATACATGAGACACTTGATGTGGGTCTGTCTCTTGTTAGGAGCACCCCTCACCTCACCACATCTCCCGGCAGTCTATATCGCACATGTGTGGACTCTGAACGACGGCTGGTGGCATGTGGCTCTCCCACCCCTTGTCTGGGGCAGGCCCTGACATTTAGGGGGATGACATGTCCATGTCCCCTCTGCTCGCTTGGTGGTGGAGGTATGCATGCGTTCTTTTAATACACTTGCTCAGAGCACACCTTCCAATGGAAAATTCTTATGGGCTTTGACTTGAGAAACTTGGATAAACAGGCCAGCTGGGGAATGGATGGGACCAGCCATAAAGGAAGAAGCTGTTGGCTAATGGTAGTGATATTCGGCTGGAATTCAGGAAAAAATCCTCTGGAGAGATGGCTCCTCGGACTACTGTGTCCTAAACAGCCCCACATCCCCAACCGCTTCTGCCATGTTCTCTCATTGTATTGTTTTCATCTTACTCATCTATTTATTCATGGGCTTTTGTCCGAATCCATGCTGGAGAATGTCGCGTCCAACAGGGCAGAGGTGCCCCCTGTTCACCACCGAAGGGCCGCTCCTGGCCCCTTGCACACAGTACATGCTCACCAGTGGTGTCATGCAGGGACAACCACTGGGTGAAGTGAGCTGAGACCAGGCAGCTTTTGAGATTCATGACATGCAAAGAAGCTAGCCGTTAGTCAGGAGCTTAGATTAAAGGTGATTTTCAGGTCACGGGATTTAATATCCAGTTGGAGTCACCTCTGTAACATCGCTGAGCTTGAATCCTTCCGTGACGGGGAACTCATTGCCTCCTCAGATCTACTGATCCAATGGAGGAAAGATCTGGGGTACAGAGAGCCATCGCTGTACCCCGTGCTCCCTCTGATAGGGACAAGCTGGCCTCCAGACTCCGGCACATCCATTCCTCCAGTGACTTTGCTCCGCTCTGCAGACTGGTCACATCATCCTTCCGTGCTCAGCGAGAGTCACTTTAACAACTCGACCAGCATGGAGGTGCCCGCAGCCCTCTGACCAGAACTCAGCTTGTTCCTGAGTCATGAGTCACCAGAGGGGGCCAGATGCAAAGAGGCATCCAGAGAAAGGCCACAGAACCCCAAATCCGAGGCCAAGTCCTGTCTCATTCTTTCTCTCTCCTCTGTTCTTTTCCTGGGTTTTCTTGAATCTTTCCTTAATCAAATCATTAATTATGAGACTAGCTGTATTTTTTTAAAAGTCAAAATGCTCTTTGAACCCATTTTCTTAACAAGTTGCACACACGTGCTCTGATTCAAATCACCTGACAAGTACAAGTTGAAACTTGGAGTGAAAATGAACCGTTTCCAGACTTGACTCTAAATCATTGGTCAGTCCAGACTGACATGTGCAAGACCACCGAGGTGGTAGGCAGAGGAGGACCCGCTACGGACCAATTTGGAGATCTGCTTTGCTTTCTTCTCCACTGGAGTGAAAATGCGTTGCTTAGTTATCACACTGTGTTGTTGCTGTGTGCCTTAGCGTTGAGTCCAGTGCACCGTGACACACGGGGTTCCCTGGGCTGCAATTGTACGGAAGCCGACTGCCACATTGTTCTCCCATGAAGCGGCTGGGGGGTTCAAACTGCTGACCCATCTGTTAGTAGCCGGGCGCTTAATTATTGCACTGTTAGGATCCTTTATAAAATAGGAAAGAGTTTTTTCCCCCAAGAAAAATTGTTTTAAAAAGAGGCTGGTGCAGACTGCCCTTAATTGTGATCCGATCTCTATGTGTACCATAACCACTTAAGAAGAATCGATGCCTTTGAATTATGGTGCCGGCGAAGATATCAAAAGTACCACAATGGTCATAAAAGAGCAAACACGTCGGTGTGGGAAGAAGTACAGCCAGCAGGCTCCTTAGAAGCAAGGATGGTGAGACGTCATTTTACGCACAGTGAACGTATTGTCAGGAGAGACCAGTCCCAGGAGAAGGACATCAGGCGTGGTATAGCGGAGGGGCGGTGAAAAGGAGGCAGGCCCTCGGCAAGATGGACAGACACAGTGGCTGCTTCAACCATAAGAACAACTGTGCGGATGGCTCTGGACTGGGCGGTTAGGTTCTGCCGTGCATAGTGTCACTATGACTCAGGGCTGACTCGACAGCACCTAACTACACCTTAACCGCTTGGTTTATTTACCTTAATTCCTCAAGGCACATTATGGAGGGTGCCTCTGTGCCAGGCTCTGCCCGGGCACTGCCCACTGCAATTTTTAAGGCTTTAACTTGCTCTATAATAGATTAAAGTGACTTTGTGCTTTCCCTGAGATGTACTTATTCTTATTACAAACATTTTATAATTTTGTATGAATATCTGTTTTCTCTAAATAGGTTGCTCCTTCAGCTCCTTCGCACACACAGTGTATATCCAGGGATAGAGAGGGATAAATATCAACTGCAGACAAAACATATTGTTGAGAATGAGGGGGGGTTGGAGCAGAGACCCCAAGCCCTTCTGTAGACCCCCTCACAGAAGGTCACAAGGTAGGGATGAGTCAACCAGAGCACAGTATAGCACCAATGTAACACACAATATTTCTCTGGTTCTTTGAGGCTTCCTCACCCCGCACTGCCCTTGACCCCAGTCCTGCCTTTTAGTTCTGGCTAGACCGGAGCATGTACAGACAAGAGCTCAGCACACACAGAATCCAGGTCAGAGAAACCCCCGAGGAACAGGAATGGGAGTAGCCATAGCAGGAGGGGAGGGGGGAGGTGAGAAGTCGTGGGGAGGAAGGGGGAACTGATTGCAATGATCAATACATCACCACCACCCCCAGGGGCATGAACAACAGAAACCGTGTGGGAAGGGAGACAGCAGTGGTCAGTGTAAGATATGAAAATAATAATTTATAAATTACCAAGGGAGTCACAAGAGTGGGAGGGGGGCATGGAAGGGAAAAAAAGAGGAGCTGATAGCAAGGGTTCAAATAGAAAGTAAATGTTTAGGAAATAATGGTGGTAACATATGTACAAATATGCTCGATACAGTCAGTGTGTGGAGTGCTATAAGAGCAGCGGGGGGAGGGGCGACCCTGGGAGGGAAGGGGGTGTAGAAAGGGAGACCCGATCCTGGAGATCTATGTGTAACCTCCTCTCTGGGAGATGGGCAATGGGGAGGCGGGTGAGGGGAGACGCCAGGCAGTGTAAGATAAGATAAAATAATCATTTATAAACTATTAAGGGAGCAGGGGGAAGGGGGGAGCGGGGAGGGAGGGTAAGGGGGAGGAGAAAAAAAGGAAACAGAGCTGATTCCAGGGACCCAAGTGGAAAGCGAATTTTGAGAATGACGAGTGCAACGAATGTATAAGGGTGCTTTGCTCAACTGATGTATGTACGGATTGTGATAAGAGCTGTATGAGGCCCAATAAAAAGATTTATTAAAAAAAGAGCGGTACGAGCCCCCGATCAAATGACCTTAAAAGACTAAACAAACAATAGACATGACATGTAACATGGCGGGGGTAGTATGACGAGTGTAATGGGCACAGTGAAGCCGCTTAAGGGGTCCTGAGCGACTGGCATGAAGGCAGAGCGAGCTCCGGTGGGTGATGGACAGTCTCTGAGGAGGGGGCATAGCACAGAAGGCAGGGGGCTGGCTGGGGGAAGCCATTCCACATACAGTTAGCTATAGCCACGGGCATGCTCCTGGCGTGGCCAGTCAGCTGTTCAGCTCTGGGCGTGGTATGCCACTGCAGCCTAGGGGAGGAAAAGAGCCAGTTTCGTCAGAGGACATGGCACGTAGCAGGAGTCAGGCGTCAGCATGGAGTGCTCTGATGGTCGACCAGAAGGCTCGCGTCTTCCTTCGCAGAGGCTGGAGCCCGGAGTGATTCTACGAAGGCACCGCTGGAGGGAGAAGCCTACCCAGAGCCCGTCTCGCCGCTCCGCTTCCTCTTCGGGTGCCATTGCTCACAGCCACCTGATCACCCAGAGGAAAAGTGCTTCCTTAGCCAGGCTTGGATGAGGAAGAGGAAGAGGAGAAAATGCATCAGTTGGTGGACCGCCTTCTCTTCGTTGGTTGATTGATGGATGCCATTTAGCATACGAGAGCCCTTACGAACGGATTCACGATTCACATGCAGGCAGGACCGTGGAGAACATCCAGAGGATGTGTGTCCATGTGTGCTGACCTTTGTTGCAGATATCTTCATGCATGTGGTGAGCACCCATGGGGGGGGGAAGGTTATGAAAACTTTGTGAACATAACCCAACATCTGGAAGGGATGAGTCTTGGGCTCTGGGGCCTCAGGACCGTGGGTCAGGGGACACCAAAGTCAATTGGCATGACAGGTCCCCAGGAGTTTCTTTTACAACCTGCTCTGGTGAGTAGCGGTGGAGGCCCTACACCCTCATGAGCGGCTGTCTCGGCTACGATTGGCCCCTCTCCATCTGGAGGCCAGAGGAGGGCAGAAAATGCAACGCCGGGTAGAAACAGTCTAATACACGAATGGACAGCGCCAGCACAGCCACGTCTCCATCACTTGGGGACCAAAGACTCTGAGAGGGACCACTGCAGACGGTCCTGGGTAGAGTGTGTGTGTGTGTGTGTGTGTGTGTGAGGGCGGGGGGTGTGTGGAATAAAACCAAACAAGTCACAAAAGAACAGGCTTATTGACCAGGTAAAGACTGGTCAGCCTTCAGGTCTGGAACTAAAGACACCTTCCTGCCCCAATTTTCAGCCAAACCTTAGCCAGGTTTCTAAGGGAAACAATAACACGAGTAGGGTGTGCACATGATAGCAATCAACTGCTTGAGATCAAACGGGCAACATTTATCCAGGAACAAAGTTCAGAATGATTAGGAAAGCAAGAATGGGAATCGGAGACATGAGGAGGAAGCGGGATTGTAATCAATTAGATTAAACAAAACATGTATGAATTGTTGAATGGGAAACTGATCTGCTCTGTCAACCAAACCAAACCAAACCCTGCCATCAAGTTGATTCCAGCTCATAGTGACCCTATAGAACAGGGTAGAATTGCCCCTGTGAGTTTCTGAGACTGTGTGTGTGTGTGTGTCCTGCAGGAAACGTTCATCTTTTAACATCATTTTCCCACAAGCATGTTTTTTCTTTTTAAGTTCATTTTATTGGGGTTCTCACAGCTCTTATAACAGTCCCTACACATCCATTGCGTCAAGCACACGTGAACATATGGAAACCGTCACTCTCTGCATGCCCAGGAAGCCTCGTCTTTCTCCTGCAGAGCAGCCGGTCGGTTTGAACCACCAGGGAGGGCTGCTTCAACTCTTCAATCTCATCCACAATAAAAAGTTAAAAAAAGAACATGAGGTCTGGATTAGAGTCCAGTTGTGCACCCTTGTTTCAGTAAGGGCCTCTCGGAGGCCTAGTTTTTCCATCTGTAGTATTAGGGAGGAGGGGTCTGGTAGAGAGGCTTCTCGGGAAGACTGATAGCTCAGCGATAGGGAGGGATGGATGAGGAAGAGCGAGTAGCATGATAAAAAGTTACTGGGTGATTCAAGACTTCCTTTGGTTGTGTGTGTGTGTGTGTGTGTGTGTGTGTGTGTGTGTGTGTGTGTTAGGAGCCCTGGTGGTGTCGTGGTTGCGTGTGCTGGGCTGTGATCAAAAAGGTCCCATCGAACCACCAGCTGCTCCTCGGGAGAGAGACATAGTTCCAGTTGGAAACTCACAGGGCAGTTGCACCCTGTCCTGTAGCGTCGCGGTCTGTGGGCATCAACTGGATGGCAGTGAGTTTTGGTTTGCCGTGTGTGCTTGGTGTGTGGACAATGAAGAAGGAATGAACAGTTGATCTGTGCTGCTGGACTTGGTACTCACGTCCTCCCCCAATCTCCACAGAGGTCCATTTCCTGACCTCTGCCTGTCACCTTCTCCCAGACCAGGATTTTGCAGAGTGCTGAATAGCTTGCTGGCTCTCTGTCTCCCCGGCCTCCGCCGAGCGTCTTCAGGAGAGCTGGAGGTGAGGGTCTTTCTGGACTGTGGATGCAGTGCTCTCAAGGAGGTGGCTGCTTCTGAGTGTGTCTGACCGCCTTGCTGGGCTTCTCAGCCCCAGGGAACAGCAGCCGTGGGAGGGCGGAGGCAGCTCTGCTCCCAGCAGGACGCCCGGCATCTCCATGGTGAGGTGCCCAAGGAGGGTGGCTGCCCTGGGGCTTGGGGGTGACCACACAATAACACAGCGGAGCTCATTACCTTCCTTTCCCGGTTGGCTCAGACAGGGCTCATAACTTTTCTACAGTGGACTTGCAAGTTGTGGCAGAACTGGGCATGGGGCCCAAACCCCAAACCAGAATGCTCCAGAAAGAGCGACTGGGTCACTTGGCCACTGCTGGAAGAGGACAGGAGAGGCCGTTTATGAGGCTTCACCTGACTCAGCCAGCTGATGAGTAAGCTGTTTATTTAATAATTAAGTCCGGCGTGATTCTCGTCCTAGCACCTGCCTGTGCCCAGCCAGCCTACGATGACTCTGTGGGTCTGGATTGGATAGAACCCCAAGCCCTGAATTCATCTCCATTTCAGTGTTTGACTGTATTTTCCTGGAAGCTGGAAATGTACTGAGATGGGGAGTGGGGCTGGGTTCTGGCCTCAGCTTCAGCCTGACCATTGGAGTGACCTTGAACAAACTGAATACCTGGCCTCTCTGAGCCTCAGTTGATAGTTAAGGTTTATTGTGCCCACCTGGCCAGTGAACACAAGTGGGATTAATTGAAGGGCGGAGAGAGAAATGGCTCCATGAGCATCGCCTTTCGAGTTCTCGGGTCTCTTGCTCTCTGATGGTCAGACCAGGGTGTGGCTGTCTTAGCCAGTTCCTTGCCTCAGCTGGCAAGGCACACTTCCTGCAAGGCATCTCTGAGGAGAAGCCACATGGACCTACCCTGATGCAGCCCTGGGTGCTGGAACAGCTGGCTGGAGACCCCTGCCAGTGCTGAGATGCTTCCACGCTCACTGATTCAGCTTTCCTCCTGCAGTCGGCGTCATTGCGTGTGTTTTGTGAGAGGGAGGACTTTGTAGATTGGTGTGGGGCATATGGGCTAACGCTGGGTTTATGGGCGTGAGCAGCACCGGGTTGGGATGCTTCCTTAATGTAAATTTACCCCTTATATAACACTCTCTTCTACATATGCGTTTCAGTGGATGTGTTTTCTCTAGTTTACCTCGACTGACTCACTCAGGTCCTCACTTGTAAATGGGCCACAGAACCACGCTGCTCTGGAATTAAGTGCCTGCCTGGCATAACCCACGAGCAGGCTGCCGTCACCATGGCCGGGCCCCCCACCCCCCGCAGTGGTTCCCTGTCGTGGGATTTAGTGCTGCCACGGCAGAAATACCACACGTGGATGGCTGTAACACCCAGAAATGTGTTCCATCACAGTCTGGGAGCCGAAAGGACCGAATTCAGGGTGCTAGCTGGAGGGGAAGGCTCTTTCTCTGTCAGCTCTGGAGCAACGTCCTTGTCTCCGTTCAGCACCTGTGACTGGACCGTGCTTCCTGTGCACCTTGCCCTGGGTCTAGGAGGTTCTTAGTGCAGGGATCCCGGAACCCAGTGGCATGCCTGCTCCCAGCTCTTCACTCCTTGCGGTAGGTAGTCTATCCATGTCTCTCCTGACTTGTCTTGCTCGTAAGATAAAAGATGATGCGACCACACCCCGGGGAAACTTCCCTTACATCAGATCCAGGTTGTGACCCGAGTGAGGATGTGACATCCCACCCTGACCCCTTGACAGCTGATTGGCCGATCACGTACTTATCTGACGACTGCCAAGCCACCGAGATTCATGGTCGACCATGATTTGGGGGCACATGAAGCGAAGGCATTCCCCCTATTACACATGTCTTTGGACTCCTGGGGGTCAGATCCTTGCAACCTGGCTCCAGCTTTGCGCTGTTCCATGCCTCTTCAGGCAGCCGAGCGTGATCCCAAATCCCATGCTGGACTGCGAATGGAGCTGGGCCTACCAGTCCCTTTAGGCTGCCCGGGCTTTCCACCCCCTCCCATTTCTGTTGGAAATTCACTTGGAATGGTCTTTCCCACTTCTCCCCGTTCAAAACCAATGGCTACCCCTCCCCCACCCCCACTCTTGCTTCCCCCTTTTTTTTGCATAAGAAATCCTTGCTAAATTCTTATTATACACAAATAAAAATACATCAGCAATTGTACAGTGAAAAAGTATTCCCAGTCTCCAGGTCTGGGCGAAGGAGCCCTGGTGGCTCAGATATTTCCAACCTCAGAAACCCCAGGGGCCAATTTTTCTCTGCCCCCTCGGGATGCTGGGAGTTGGAATCGACTTGACAGCAGTGTTTTTTCATATTGGTAGCTCCAGGCTTGCGTCCAGAGAATATTTACGGTTCCGTCTACAAGAATGCTGATGGTGTGTATTTCTCCCCGCTGGTACTACACGAAGGTGTGTGTGCCTGTGGGTGGCTCTCAACACTAACACTATGGTCTCATTTTAAATGTGCTGTTCTCCAGGTAACAAATACTTTCTCTGGCCTTCTGTCTGCGACTGCTGGTCTCCCTGTCCACGCCCATCCCTCCTTGTCTGACTTGTCCTGGTTCTCCCCACCCCTGGGGAAGAGTGAGTTTTTCTCTCCTGGGAAGGGCTGGAGCTTGGGCTTTGTGAGACCACCTCCCAAACTGAGGCATTGGATGGAGGGGAAGAGGGTAGGCAGAGGGTAGGAGGACTAATTGGGATATTTCTTTTACTGCGTGTTCCCTGGGATGGGCTATCCCCAAACATCCATATGTAGTGCCCAACTCAGGTGAGGTATATGAATCTCAGGTGAGGAATCGCATGAAGACCCTTCCAAAAGTGGGCTGCCAGAGCCGACCTGAGCTCCAAGTGACCATGGGGCTCCCTGCAGGGAAGGGCGCCTGTGTGGGAGAGTTTCTTCACATGAGAAGTCATTGATGCCCCTAGTTCTTCTCCCTGCCTTGTTGCATTGTCCCGAGCCTGGCGCGGCTCTGCGTGTGGCCTGTTCTCATTCCCACCACGAGAGCCACGCCAGGACAGTCACAGGCCAGTGAGCAGCAAAGCCAAACAGCCAGCTGCAGATCCTGCCAAAAGGTTGACAAGCCACAGGCCAACCTGGGAAGCTAACTTCAAGGCTTCTGGTTGAAGAGCATGAACCATCTTAAATAATCTGAATAAAAAGCAGCTTCAATGAGGTATAATTCATATACCACATCGTGTAGCTCATTCCAACTCAAGAGTAAGACTGTGCACCATTGGGTTTGCAGGACTGTATCGCTGGGAGTCAGATGCCAGGCCTTTCCTCCAAGGTACCTCTGGGTGGCACTTCCAGCCTTTGAGTGAGCCACTGAGTGCATCAACCCTATGCACCGCCCAGGACTCCTGACCTAGCAGGAGTTACCGTTCCATGCTTACCGTTCCATGGTTTTGAGTATATTCAAAAATCGTAGGACCAATACCATGATCTAACTTTAGAACCTTTTTATTTCCGACAAAGGAAACTTTTCAGCAGTTACTCCCCATCCTCCCATATTCCCAAACCTTGGGAACCACGAATCTAGTTATCATGTTTACAGAAACGGCCGGTGGTGGACATTGCGCATTGGTGGAATCTTACAGTACGTGATCTTGTGTGACGGCCTTCTGTCACTCAGGATGGCACGTTCAAGGTTCGCCCAGGTTGTAATCACTGTCCTAGTTTCCGCACTTACATTTCGATCTTGGCCAGTTTGAAGGTGAATTGTGTATGTGGCGTGAGGTAGGGTCCAGCTTGGCTACTTTGCCCATGGACGGCTAGTTGTCCTGGCACCACCCGTGGAGAAGGCCGTCCTCCCCGTCGCATTGCCTGGACACCTTGTTGGAAATCACATGGACGTTACGTGTATCCATTGTTCAATCTGCCTGGGCTCGTCTTGCGCAGTCTGGATGATTGTAGCTTTGCGCTGAGTCTCTGAAGCAGGAAGTGCGAGTGCGCCCACTGGGTTCTCCTTTTTCAAGAGTGTTCTGGTTATTCAGGGTTGCAGTCTGGATTTTTTTTTTGGTATGTATGGAAAATGTGTACAAGGGGGCTTTCAAAACATCACAGGAAAATGGAATTAACAAAACATTTGACATTTCGCCAGTCTGTATGTGGGCCATTTAGAAGTATCGGATGTTTGTATCATGTTCAGCTCTCCCTCAAAGTCCGGCTGTGCCTAGGCACACTGTTTAGATCAGCTTGTCAGTTTCTGGAAAAGGAGGGATCTGGCTAGGGCCCACACTGGATTCGTCAACCAGCCAGCTTAACAACAGTACTTTGTAGTGGGCACATCACTCCCTAAGCTCCCCTGGTCATGCGGTCTGCTGAACGGACACTGAGGCCCCATCCTTCAGACGCTACAGGCAACACTCCAGCGAACTCCAGCCCCCTGGGCTTCTGAGTTGGTCAAACGGGAGGGAGCCTGTCTCTGGCTGGGAGGGCGCGTGTGGCAGACCCGGGCTCCCCTTATTCAGAGGGCTCTGAGAATGCTCCCGCAGACCCCTCCCTGCCTCTGCCTTGGGCAGTATGAGGGGACCAAGGAGACTGAGGGACCCGCACAGCGCTGGAGGGGCCTGGTAGTTGGGAAGCGTATTGACCTTAGGCCCCATTTAACTTGGTTTATCTGCAGAGTCAAAAGGCAAGGTTTTCAATGAGGGGCGAGTTCTATGCCTGAAGCAGTTGGGATATCCCCTCCCCAACACACATACAATTTCTTGGCATCATAGTATTAAAATGGGATAAAAGAAAAAACTAACATCACAGAGAGAGAGGCAGTGGCAGTTGAGCAGTGGAATTCTTGCCTCCAACGCGGGAGACTTGAGTTCGATTCCTAGACACGGTACCTCATGTATAGCTGGCACGCCTCTTAAGGAAGGCTTGCTTATTGCTGTGATGCTGAACGGCCTTCAGTGGTGCTTCCCGATGGCGATGGAGTAGGAAGAAAGGCCTGGCAATCTCCTGAAAATCAGCCAGTGACCCCCTGCAAAGCACCGCAATCCCGGCCCCAGATGAGTGAGCTGGCCGGGAACCGGGAACCTATGCATAACAGCTAAGAACAACAATGGCAACATCACATAGTAAAGGGCAGCATGTGGCCCAACGTGCATTGCTGCTTTCTGGGTGGAAAGATTTGGCATCGGCCCGAATTCTCCAGGAAGAAGAAATAAAAAAGCCACGTGCCCATAAACCCGTGTTTTGGAACGGGCAGCCCACTCACACCTCAGCTTACTCGCAGGGGGCACGAGGGACGACCACGTTCAGCAACCCCCTGCTCACGTGTCCACGGCCGCTGCTGGGTGCTCGCGACCCGCCACCATTGTTTCAAAACAGCGACGGGAAGCATTGATTTGAGCTGTTTTCCTTTTGTTTCCAGAGGGAAAACATTACATACAACACTAACAAAGAGGGGAGCACCTCAACGGGAGATCCTCCCGTTTAGCATGTGTCTTCCACCGAGGCTGTTTAGACAGGTAGTTGTTGGGCGGGATTTTATTTCCATTCTTCAGTGAGTGCGCGCGCGCGCATGGGAAGTTAGGGGAAAAACACAGTGACATAACTCAGCCCCCAAACAAGGAAGTGTGCTCGAGAGCTGAGGTTTGGGGCTCGGCTTTTGTTCTGTGTCAGAAAGTGCAGCTTCATCGACCTGACGTGCCCTCTAAGGTCAGCTCCCACTGGGGGCGGGGAGCCGTTTCTCTCCACAGCAGCTTTAATGTCACCGAAGGCTGCGCGGTCTCACAGTCAAGTGGCTCCCTCAGCACCCAGTCCCCGGCCGTGCAGTCTGGCCTGGGCGGGGCCTCGCTGATCCGTGGCCAGAGTTGTGAGTCAGACAATGCTTAAGTGGCTGCCTGAGTCTTTTGAGAGGAGACTTGGCAAGAGAGTTGTGGGAGGCGCAGTAAGGGAGTAAGAGGAGCGATGAGCAATGTCAGTGCCCTGTGCTGTCAGAGGGCATTGTCTGCCGGAACGGGATAAAGCACCATGGTGCTGCCGCTACCCAACGGTAGGGAGTTTTTGTGACATGTTGCAATGCAGTGGCTTTTCACACGTGGTTTTAACTGAGACCCATCATAAGAAATTGTATGCGTGTGTCTGAAACAAGTCTTCGGAAAGAATGCTTACCCTGCCAGGGAGAAAGACATGGCTTTCTACTCCGGTGGCGTTACCATCTCGGAAACCCACAGGGGCTCTGCCCTGCTAGGAGCTGGAATCGGCTCGGTGGCAGTGAGTTTGACTTTTCGTTTGCCTATGTCAAGTGCCCTCTGATAAATCTTTTCTCTTTCACTCTATTTCATGTTATTTTTAAAAATGATGCATGTTATTTACCAAAATGTATTTCAAATGAGTCAAAAAGCCCTGATGGCGCAGGAGGTTAAACCTGGGCCAATAACCATCAAGTCAGTGGTTCAAATCTACCAGTGGCTCCAAGGGAGGAAGATGAGGCTGTCTGCTCCCATAAAGATTTACAGCCTCGGAAACCTTATGTGGCAGATCTGCTCTGTCCTGTCGGTGCTCTGTGAGTTGGAATAGATTTGAGTGACAGTGAGTTAATGGGTCAAAAGCTTCGGTTTTAAAAACTGTTAGCCAACATCATGGTGTGCTTCATATGTATTCTTTAGTCTTCCCAGTGTGCTCATGGAATGGGTATTGTTATACCCATTTTGCAGGTGGGGAACTGAGACACAGAGAAGGAACTTTCCCAAGGCCACTGTCAGTGAGTGGTGGTGCTGGGATTTGAACTCAGAAAGACCGAGTCCTGTCAGGAGTTCATGGTGGGCCCAGGTCACGTCCCTAGCTTGTGCGGCAATCGAGGCAGACTGTAGAATTTAATATGCTATGGGGCTTTCTTGTTAGTTGTTAGCCATTGAGGAAAGTAGTCACAAAATCAATACAAAGTGGATGCACTTGTTTGACTCCGAGCGGCATTTGTGGGAACACTGTGCCCTAATACAGATGTTCTTCTTCCTGGGTTGCTCTCGACTGTGGCATTTTTGTTTGTGTGTATTGTTTTAATCATCTCAAACTTCCAATTTCAGGCGGGTGTAGGTCATTAAGGGTGATTGCTGATGGGAACTCTGTTGTAGGGGGTAAAGGAGATTCTGCCTGAGCCCTAGTGGCGCCCTGGTTTAAGTGCTCAGCTGCTTCAGCCACGAGAGGTTGGTTCTCAGGAGCACGATGTGGCAGTCAGCTTCCACAACCATTGCAGCTGGAAACCCCTGTGGGGAAGTTTTACTCTCTCCTACCCGGTTGCTGTGAGCTGGAATCCACCGGGGAAACACAAGGGCATGTGTACACAGATTTTTTTTTCCCTCCTCTGAGTTGAATGAGTTTTTCTTACGGTTCACTTTTACAGCAGAGACCTGAGAGTTCATAGCCCTAAGTAAAGCCAGTCAAGCCTCTAACCATTGAGTCAACTCCAAGGAATAGCAACCCTTTAGGGCAGGGCACGCGGGTGTTCCCAGAGGTTTTCCAAAGCTGTAAATCTTTACTGAATCAGCCTGCTGCGTCTTTCTCCCACCAAATGGCTAGTAGGCATGGACGGCCAATCTTTTGGTTAGCAGATGCACAAGGATAGCCACTCATTATCAGGATCCCTTGCACTCAGTAGATAGAGCCGTTTATCTTCCCCCAATGGGGATGCATTTGGAGAGCTTAGCTGCAGTGGGCTGTGCTTGAATGTCACCTCAGGGGCTCCCCGGATGTAGACAGCCTTGGCTCTTCTGTGGCTCAAGCCACTGCCCAGCTGTGGCGCCCTGTGGGCCATTGGGCCCAGGAGCGATTAGGACCTGGGGCTGCCTGGATGAGATCACAGCCTACGTTCGAGAACAGAGTATCTAGGAAAGGTTGAAGGCATGCTAGCTTTAATTTAAATTTTATGGTGATATATTTCACACATAAAAGTCACCCTTGTAAAGCATGTAGTTCAGGGTTTGAAAACATCTTCATAAAGTTGTCCCTCCATCACCAATCTCATTCCAGAACATTTTATTGCCCCAAGATGTAGTGTTTGTTTTGAAAGTAGTTTATAAGCAAGCTCAAGCACAGAATCTACTGGATCAGCCTAACAAGCTAAGACACAGCTTTTTTTAAATTTTAATAATTTTACTGGGGGCTCGTACAACTCTTATCAAATCCACACATCAATCCATTGTATCAAGCACACTTACACATTTGTTGCCACCATCATTTTCAAAACATTTTCTTTCTACTTGAGCCCTTGGTATCAGCTCCTCATATTTTCCCATCCTCCCTCATGAACCCTTGATAATTTAAAAATTATTATTAATTTTTCATGTCTTACAATGTCTCCCTTTACTCACTTTTCTGTTGTCTATCCCCCTGGGAGGGGATTATATGTTGATCATTGTGATCAGTTCTCCCTTTCTCCCCCCACCTTCCCCTTCTGGTATGGCTACTCTCATTATTGGTCCTGAGGGGCTATCTGTCCTGGGTTCCCTGTGTTTCTAGTTCTTATCTGTACCTGTGTACTTGTTCTGGTCTAGCCATAAGACACAGCTAAAAGAAGGACTAACACCCTCTCTTCGCTTCTCCCTCCAGCTGTACCTCCAGTTTTGGCCTTCATTTCAGAGCAAAGCTTTCTGAGAGAATTGAGTGGACTTGGCTGTGTCCAGCTTCTTGCCTCCCATTTTTCCTTTGGCCCCATCATTCCCTTCACGTTTGAGCTCCCCACCCCACCCCTTCCTGAGCATCACTTGTAACGGAATCGGTGACTCAAACCCAAGGGCCCATTCTCTGCCTGGCCATCAGTTGTGTTTGACTCAGTCGCTCACTGTCTTTGTCTCAACGAATGACAACTCCATCCTTCCAGGTGCTCGGACCCAAAGCCTGGAGTCTTATCTTTGACTCTTGTATCTCATTCCCAGCATTTATCAGAAAATCCCACTGGGCATACGTCACATTACAGTTATCTACACGGTGTGGCCAATGCCCACCACCGGTACTAGCTACCGCCCTGTCCAAGTTACTTTCCTCTCCTGCCCGGGTGACTTGGTGGGCTCCTGGCTGCTCTCCCAGCCTCTGTCCTGGCCCCTTTCAGCTTGGTCTAACCCCAGAGCCAGAGTGGGCAGATTGTCACCCCTCTGCTCGCCAAAGCGCCTCTGTGCCAAAGCCCCTACCATGGCCTCCAAGCCGCCATGTTCTCCGCTTGTTACCACTAAGACTCCTCCCTGAGCGAGTCCTCCCCTCGCTCCTGCACGGCAGCCAGCAAGCCCCGAGTGCTCGCTCCAAGTGCTCATCTCAGGGCTGGCTTCGCGCTTGCTCTCTGCAACGTGTTCCGTCCCTTTGCCAAGCTTGGGTCGGTGCCTTACTTTCTCCAGCCTTTACTGAAATACCCACCCCCTCCCGCCATTGGGTCTAAACTGTCACTGCCACCGACACTCCGCTCCCTCTTCCCGGATGACTGCACCCCTTGCCCCCCAGACTACTTATCACTACAGGCATAATTCAGAGATACTGTGGGTTCCATTCCAGACCCTGAAGTAAAGCTCATCACATGATTTTGTTACTGTTGCGTTCCCAGTGCAAATAAGTTACACTGTTTCTATATGGCAGTCTTGTTAGAAATTTTATTTTTTTAATCATTTTATTAGGGTTCATACAACTCTTACCACAATCCACACATACATCAATCGTGTAAAGCACATTTGTATATTCATTGCCCTCATCATTCTCAAAACGTTTGCTCTCCACCTAAGCCCCTGGCATCAGCTCCTCATTTTCTCCGCTCCCTTCCTGCCTCCCGCTCCCTCATGAACCCTTGATAATTTATAAATTATTATTTTGTCATATCTTGCCCTGTCTGACATCTCCCTTTGCCCACTTTTCTGTTTTCCATCCCCCAGGGAGGAGGTTACATGTAGATCCTTGTCATCGGTTCCCCATTTCCAACCTACCCGCCTTCCACCCTCCCGGTATCGCTACTCACACCACTGGTCCTGAGGCGATCATCCTCCCTGGATTCCCTGTGTTTCCAGTTCCTATCTGTACCAGTTACATCCTCTGGCCTAGCCAGATTTGTAAGGTAGAATTGGGATCATGATTGTGTGTGTGTGTGTGTGTGTGTGTGTGTGAGTGGAGGGGGGGAGGATTTAGGAACTAGAGGAAAGTTGTATGTTTTATCATCGCTACATTGCACCCTAACTGGCTCTCCCCTTGACCCTTCCATAAGGGGATGTCCAATTGCCTACAGGTGGGCTTAGGTCTCCACTCCGCACTCCCCTCCTCATTCACAATGATATGATTTTTTGTTCTGATGATGCCTGATACCTGATCTCTTAAACACCTCATGATTGCACAGGCTGGTGTGCTTCTTCCATGTTGGCTTTGTTGCTTCTGAGCTAGATGGCCGCTTGTTTACTTTCAAGCCTTTAAGACCCCAGATGCTATATCTTTTGGTAGCCTGGCACCATCAGCTTTCTTCACTACATTTGCTTATTCACCCACTTTGTCTTCAGCGATTGTGTCGGGAAGATGAGCATCATAGAATGCAGTTTAATAGAACACAGTGTTCTTGCATTGGGGGAATACTTTAGTGGAGGCCCAATGTCTATAAGGCAGTCTTTTAAGGATCCTTGGTGGTGCGGTGGGTTAAGCATCAGACTGATAATCACAAAGTCAACCCTTTGAAACCAGCAGCCTCTCCGCAGGAAAAAGGTGAGACTTTCTACTCCTGTGAAGAGTTGCAGCCTTGGAAACCCGCAGGGGCAGTTCTGCACTATAGGGTCACTATGAGTCGGAATTGACCTGATGGAGGTGAGATTCTTTTCGTGTGTGCATTCTGTTCAATAAGGATCTCTGCCGGCGCTGTGGGATTGTGTGTTGGGCTGCTAATAGTGAGGTCATTCAAACCCACCTGCAGCTCCGTGAGAGGAAGGTGAGGCTGGGTGCCCCCGGAAAGATTTACCGTTTCAGAAACCCTGCACAGGGTCGCCGTGAGTCAGCGTGACTTGATGGCCGTGGTTAGACCGTCTAGGACGCAGGCGGTAGCATTCTGAGAAGTGTTGGCACACTGTTAGAAGGACCACAGTGAGTTAGAAGGACGTGCAGGAGCTCTGCGCTGTCACCGTGACCCTGATAGACGCGCTGACCGCACGGTTCCCACACGCTTGCAGTCTGTGAAAACACAATGATCTGTGCTTCTCGTAAAGCCAAGCGCCACCCAGCGAGGTCGGCCTGGGTCTGGTCTAAGGTGTGCTTTAGTTACTTAACGTTGGCTGCTGCCCGCCTTCCCCTGCAGGAAGGTCAGTCCCACGAGGGCAGGGGTGTTGCATCTGTCTTATTCCCCAGTGTCTCTCCAGCACCTCGCCCGGCTCAGGGCAGGCACTTCATCGGTATTGTTGAACAAACGAAAGTTTGTAAGATGGAGATGAAAATCTGGCTAGACCAGAGGATGTACACTGGTACAGATAGGAACTGGAAACAGAATCCAGGGCAGATGATCCCTTCAGGACCAGTTGTGTGAGTGGCAACACCGGGAGGGTGGAGGGAAGGGTGGGTTGGAAAAGGGGAACCGATGACAAGGATCTACCTGTGACCTCCTCCCTGGGGGACAAACAATAGAAAAGTGGGTGAAGGGAGACATCGGACCGGGCAAGATGTGACAAAATAATAATTTATAAATTATCAAGGGCTCATGTGGGGGGAGTGGAAGGGAGGGGACAAATGAGGAGCTGATGTCAGGGGTTTAAGTGGAGAGCAAATGTTTTGAGAATGATGATGGCAACGAATGTACAGATGTGCTTTACACAATGGATGGATGGATGGATTGTGATAAGAGTTGTATGAGCCCCTAATAAAATGATTTAAAAAACCCATCACATTTGTATATTATAAGATAAACTTTAAAAATGTTTAAAAAAAAGAATAGCTTTTCATGATGAATGAATAATTTCTCCATTAGGATACACTCTTTTCTTGTCTTCGTATTTTCTCTGAACTGTCAATTGTTTTTGTGTTCTTGCTTTTTCTACCAGACAGACCAACCCAATCCCACCCCTGCCTTTTCTTTATAATTGCTACATCATAATCCTTCTGATGATCGCTCCTTAAATGGCTGCATCATGGTTTGCTGAGTAGCTGTAGCAAGTTTGTTTAATCTTGTCGTCTTGTTTGGGTCTACTTGGCAGCTTCCAGTTTGAGCCTATCTCGGATTAAATCACAGTGAATGTCTGAGCTATACCTCGCCCTGCCCACCACGGGTCTCTTAAGTAAGCAGCACCCATTCTCCTGACCTGGGGATAGGGAAACATAGCCCAGGCTGGGCCCCATAGGTTCTCTCCACAAGCCATGGTGCTGGCTCCAGGCCAGGCCATGGGCTTCTCTGGGGTTCTCCTAATTCACTCAGAAGTGGGTCCAGTACAGAGTAAGGAGGGGGCCCATTACGTGGGCTGATGGCAACATGAAAGGGCTGTGCACCTTGTGTCTTTGGATCCAGTCATTTCACCATTGGAGCTGCTCCTATAGCCTAACAAATTGGTGCCACCACCCCCCATCCCGCTTTTTTTTTGGGGGGGGTGACTGATCTAGGTGCAGCTTAGTTTCTCATTGGCGGGGTGAGTCTGGACCAATCTATAGCCAGCGGACCGGCTCCCCCATGCCCTCTTTTGGTTGTGCCTTCGTCCAGAGGACGTAATGGTGCAGTTCAGGTTTGCCCAGGGCAGGGCATGAACACAGGCAGAGCAGCATAGTGTCTCTGCCACGACAGGACAGACCGTGTCAGACAGACGGCCAGGTCCAGATGCTGGCACTGCCGTCACTGAAGGGCCTCCTCTCCCATGTCAATGTACTCGTTGGCAAATGGGGCTGAGAATAGTCATCCCCTCCAAAGGGGATCCCTTTGGGGCCTAAATGACCGATCGCCTGGTGTCTGTTCGCCAAGTATTGGCTCTGGTGGCTGCTGTGATTCTGACAGTGTGTAAGAGGGGCTAGAGGGTGCCACGGAGGCAAGTGTGAGAATCCCACAATACCCTGTGGTACTCTAAGAAGCCTGGGTACAAACCCTGAGGCAGTGGCTCAAACAGAACGGGCGGATACTGCACGGGTAAAATCAGGAAAGGTGTGCACCGGGATGACATCCTTTTGTGATACTCTCCTAATCTGTATGCTGAGCCAAAACTCTGAGAAAGGAGACCACACGAAGGACAGCATAGCATCAGGATTGGAGGAAGTCTCCGTAACAACTTGCGATATTGCAAGGCTGTTAATGGGGTCCACCTATGGCCGCCTTCAGCTTCACTAGGGGGAAGAAGGATCCAGCTCCCCATCTGCCCAAGGGTGAACCCTGTGAGGCAGAAGTCAGACATGCCTCCGCCCTTGGCCTTCCTTTCCTAGTCTGACATCACAGCCCCTCCCACAGCACTTTCTCCTGCTGGGTTTGATCATATCTGGCAAAGGCTCCCAGAACTCAAAGGCAAAACTCACAATTATGGGGGTGTATTACAGAAGTTTACAGCTTATAGAGCCTCTTCTGGCCTCAGTCTTGGTCTCTTGGCCTCTGCCCTGCCCAGACAAGTGATACAATGTCCCTTCAGTGCTGATACATGTCCAAAGGACACCCCACTCCCCAGCCAGCCTCCTGCCTGGAGGCCCTCAGCTGTGCTCGACCTGCTCCTCTGTCTCATGCAGTCTCTGCTGCACCTGCCATGTCTCCAGGCAGGGACCTCAGACTTGCGCGGCTTCTTTCTTGATGGTTACGAAACTCTCCACCTGCTTCTGAGATGGTTAGTTTTATACCCACTTGAATGGCAAAACTGACCAATGCCTTCACTGGAGTCCCACACACCTTATTTGCATGTTTCTATCGCGTCACTGAGTGGGATAGAAGTAGCTTCCCTTCACTGTAGATATGCAGATGATGCAACCTTGCTTGCCGAAGCAAAGAGGACATAAAGCTCTTCGTGATGATCAGCAGGCTGCAGTATGGATTACACCTCAACATGAAATCCTTAACCTGGCAACCTAAGCAGCACCATGATAAACAGAGCGAGGATTGATGTTGTCAAAGATTTCACTTTACTTTGCTCCACAACCAATGGCCTTGGAAGCCGGAGTTAAGAAACCAAGTGAAGACCAAACATCCTGAAGGAATGAATCATGGGGCCTGAGTTCCAGGCCCCAGAATCGGTGGGCCTTAGACCAACTGGCAAAAGACCGTGTTTGGCATCCTGCATTGGTGAGTAGCAACGGGGGTCCTAAAAGCTTGTGAGTGGCTGCCTGAGATGCAGCGATTGGTCTTTCCCTGGCCAGCGCAAAGAACCCAGAGGCCCCTCTAAGGGTCTGATCCTAAAGGCTTGGAGCTAGCTGGTAAGGCTCCCTGGGAGAGGGAGATGGCAGAAGAGGAGCCTGGGAGAGGGAGATAGCAAAAGAGGAGCATTCACAAGTAGAGTTGACTCAGTGACTCAGTGGGCAGGTCTGTCCAATCCCAAGGTCAGATGAGCCCAGCCCGGCACTGGGGCAGGGGTGAGTCACAGCCTTGCTCCTAGTGAACAAAGGGATATGACCGGGAGGGGCTGGGCTGTGACTCAGAGGCCAAGGCTGCTTTTGGCTTCCTCCATGTATCTCCCGCTCCCCAGTCCCAGATGCTGGCTGACCTCCTGGGTGAGGGTAGAGGCAGGTGTCCCACTTCCTGTGTAGGCCATGGGGAAGACCCTCAGCAGAACCTGGGATCTGTCCAGAGGTCTTTGGCAGTTCCTTTCTGAAAACCCAGGAGCAGCAGCAGCAGCTACACTGATCAAGCACTTCTGCGCAGTCAACTAGTGTCAGCCACACTCCCAGCCTCTTGGGCAGGCTCTGTAATCCGTTCACAGAGGCAGAAATGGGCTCAGAGAGGGTGAAGCAACAGGCCCGAGGCCACACAGGAGGTGGAGGGCAGAGCCCAAATGGAACCTGGTGCTGATTCAGGAGCCTGGACTTCTAACCAGGCCAGTGTACACATACACACACACACACACACACACATCCGTGGAAGGGTAGGCTCCAACATGTAACCTACCTCTTTCATCAACTCTAATTTGTGAAAATGCAGCATAACGTCCAAACGATCAGGCCAACTTCGAACAATTGAAATAGACCCCAACGGTACCAGGTAGATCACCTCTTGTGGGAACAGGTAGTCACTCCTAATCCCAGGTGATCCTGGTGGTTTTGTGTGGTCTTTTTTTTCTAAAGAAACTGACTTTGCGGAGATTTTTATTTGAAAGCGTTCGTGGGAAATAGGTAGGCTTTCCTCGCTGTACAGCCACTTGGTGAGAAATGTGGCGATGGGGAATGACCAGACCGGGGAGTTAAAACCCAAGAAAGAGGGACAAGAGAGTCCTTGGAACTGATGGCTTTGGGCTTGCAACTTGACATTTCTTCAAGGCTTACCAGCATAATACCCTAAGTAATACAGAATTAAGATCAGCCAGGGCAAAATGAAGCTCCTACTGTGTGCCCATTACAGTATGGGCATTCATGCATTAGTTCATTCACGCGTTCATCCCCCACACGGGAGTTCATGACTGGGGTTTGTGTCATTGGTAGCAGAGAAGAAATGGGATTAAGATTGAATTGACGCTGTTGTGTGATAGGCACGGGGATTGTTTGGCATTCTTTATACTTAAAAAAAATCTGCTTGAACTTTAACATTTAAGAAATCCATACACGCACAGCACGCTGGCACATACCAGGGGATTCAAAGAGTTCATGGAAAAATACCATTATCTCTTCATTCAATTTTTCCACGAGCTTTTGGAAGCTAAGGAGGTCACAACGGGCTCAGAAACCGCCTTCAGGGAGTCATTTGGGACACGGCGTTAATCGGATCCTCCCGTGAATGCATGTGAAATAGAGCTGGAATAAGTGTTGAGGGCAGAAGTACAACCCCCAGCAGCAGAGGCTCCAGTCCACCCAGGATGGTGGCTGAGGATGAGCCTCAGTTTGAGGAAGCACCAATAGGGCAAGTCGAGGGGGGCTGAGGCCTAAAGGAGAGGGTGGAAGGGGGCAGAGGGATGCGTGTGTGTTTGTGTGAGTGCGTGTGTACATGGTCGAGGCCTAGAGGGGTCTCTGGGATCCCTTGCCTGATCTGTAGTGTAAGGGAAGGCTTCTGAGACAGACTAGTGGGATGACTGCCCACGAAGCTCCTAGGGGACTTTTGTGATGTGCATTTAAGAAGATAAATGATTGAGGGGGACATGTCTGGCATGTGGGTTTGAACTGCTGCCCTTGTGCACAGCAGCCTGACGCCTAGTCCACTGTGCCACCAGAGCTCCCCACTTTGTGTCTAGGTTCTAGAAACTCTCACAGATGACAGGGGCATGTGCTGCTTAATGCTGTGGATTGGGCTATAGGAGAAAGATGGAATCAGATGTTTCTGGGACTAGGGACTAAGGTGTCTGGGGAGCTGCCCTCCGTTCGGGGGTGACAGAGATCAGGTCTTCTTGTGTTTGTCATCACAACCAACAGACTTGCATTCTGAAAGTACCCCTAGCCATCCCCACCTCACCACTTCCTCTGGCTACGTTCAGAAAGAGAATCTCACTCTACACTGGTCCCAGGTTAATTGCCACAAGGCAGCTTGAGCCATTTCTGACACTGACCATCTCTCCCACAACCTCTCCTCCTCTGCTGGGTCCCATCATCTGTTGTAGTGACCACACAGAACTCACAGGATGGAGTGCATTAGGGAAGGTAAGAGGATATCAGTTGGGATGAAAAAACATGAAGAATACAGTCCTTCATCTGAATTATGCTGCTGGGGAAGACTATCGAGAGGACCGGGACTGCCAAAAGAACAACCAAATCTGTCTCAGAAGAAGTACATCAGGGAACCGATCACAAGGCTCTACCTGTAACCCCCTCCCTGGGGGACGGACAACAGAAAAGTGGGTGAAGGGAGACATCGGACAGTGTGAGACATGACAAAATAATTTCTAAATTATCAAGGGTGAGGGAGGGAGGGTGGAGAAGGGAAGGGAAAAATGAGGAGCCGATACCAAGGGCTCAAGTAGAAAGCAAATGTTTTGAGAATGATGGTGGCAATATATGAACAAATGTGCTTGACACCATGGATGGATGGATGGATTGTGATAAGAGTTGTATGAGCCCCCAATAAAATGATTTTTAAAAAAAGTACAGCCAGAACAGATGTTCCTTAGAAGCATGGACAGCAAGGCTTCATTTCACATACTTTGGACATGTTGTCGGTGGGACAGGCCCCAGAGATGCACGTGATGCTTGGTCAGGCAGAGGGGCAGCAGAAAGGAGGATGGCCCTCAGCAAGAGGGACTGGCATGGCGGCTGCAACAATGAGCTCAGACGTAATAACAGTGCTGAGGACGGTGCAGGGCCGGGTCGTGTTTTGTTCTGGTACATAGGGTCGCTGTAAGTCGAACCGATTCGAAGGCACCTAACACACACCCTTTAGTCTTTCGGGTTGCCTCTCCTCAGTTACACTAGCAGGCTGATCTGCTCTCTGTGGTCCTCAGCCTCCCAGTCACCCGACCCTTGGTTTCCGCTCGCTCTCTCTCATGATCTTGCACATGCTGAGCTGGTGGCAATTCTTCCTTGATCGTGGGGGATTCCTCAGCCTGCTGTGGAAATGGCTCACTCACACCTAGATGGCACAGCTGACCCGTCTCCAGAGACGATGGAGAGAAGAGCCCTGGGAAGTAATTTCAAGTCGCCCCAGAGAGTTCTAGTGGGGCCTCTTAAAACAAAAACAAAGCTCGCTGCCAGAGAGTAGATTTTGACTCATAGCACCCCTATAGGACAAGGTAGAACTGCCCCTGTGGGTTTCCAAGACTGTCACTCCTTTCAGCCATAGAAAGCCTCATCTTTCTCCTGAGGAGCGGCCTGTGGGTTTGAACTGCTGACCTTGCTTACCCACTACCCGACCAGGGTCCTAGTGGCTTCTAATTCTGCAGAGAAAAATCCCAGGGTTTGTTTCCCTTTGTCTACACCCTCCTGCTCCTCCTGATCCTCAGAGCTCTCATGATTGGATCTTGTAGATGGTGTCCTTGTTTGGTTTTATTGGGGTAAATATATTTGTATCAAAGTGTTTGGCACTTAAACATTTTTTTGGACACATAGTCCACTGACATTACTTACGTTCATGGTGTTGTTCAGCCATCAACCACTATCCATTTCCAAAGACTGTCCACCTTTCACAGAAGCTTAGTGTCTGCTCAGAGAGATCTGCTGCTTTGGGGATGAAGGGCCCTTCCTCTTCTGAGAGCCTCTGTGTCCCATCCTTCCTGCCCAGATGCTCTCTGCCAGCCTCTGCCCAGGCCGACTGAGTTTAGGGTTGGGCACAAGTGTCCTGTCACCTGCTTTCTCTTCTCCTCCCCTGGCATTTTTTAGTGATCTCTTCCCCAGGCTGGGAGTACATTGATGGTGGGAATAGTACCTTGATCTCTGTGCCCTGCCCACCTGTGGGCACCCACAGTGAGTGCTCGCAGGTCGGAGCTGAAGGAGTGGCTAGTCTGGCAGCCAGGTACTATCTTGCATCATTTTGCAACTTAAAACACGTTCGTCTTGTGCACATTATCAGAATGGAAGCAGGGAAGGTTGTGTGGAGTGGAGGTTTTGTATAAAATGGAAGTACCCTGTACCCACTGCCCTCAAGCCAATTCCAATTTACAGTGAAGCTACAGGACAAGCAATCTGCAGAACTGCTTGCTCCTTGGGATTTCTGAGGCTGTAAATCTCTCTCCCTTGGAGTGGTTGGTGGGTTTGAACTGCTGCCCTTGTGGATAGCAGCCTGACGCCTAGTCCACTGTGCCACCAGAGCTCCCTACTTTGTGTCAAGGGTCTAGAAATTCTCCTCAACAACAGGGGCATGTGCTGCTTAATGCTGTGGATTGGGCTATAGGAGAAAGATGGAATCAGATGTTTCCAGAAGACCCAGATAAAGGACTGTGGTGTCTGGGGAGCTGCCCTCCCTTTAGGGGTGACAGAGATCAGCTCTTCTTGAGTTTGTAGTCACACCTGGCAGATTTGCATTCTGAAAGTACCCCTAGCTCTCCTCCCCTCATACCTTACACAAAAACAACGCCACGTGGACGGAGTTCCCAAAAGGGAAAGGCAAATCTGTAGAAGTTCTACAGCGGTGGTTCTCCACCTTCCTTAGGCAGTGCCTCATGTGGTGGGGACCCCAACCATAAAATTACTTTCATTGCTACTTCATCGCTGTCATTTTGCTACTGTTATGAATCGTCATGTAAATATCTGATATGCAGGATGTGTTTTCAATGTTACAGATGGAACATAATTAAAGCATAGTGATTCATCACAAAACTATGTAATTCTATATTGTGAAATATTTATTTCTAATGACAAATAAGTGACATTTTGTCTTGAAGCATGGTGTAGATGGGGTAACAGTCTTCATGCTGGGTACTCAGATATGGGCATATCTGCATGTGGGTGGACCCGCCTCGGTTTCTAAGACCATTGAAATAGGTGTTTTCCGATGGTCTTAGGTAACCCCTGTGGAAGGGTCCCCAAAAGGGTCATGACCCACAGGTTGAGAACCACTGTTCTAAAGGATAGTAGATAGTAATGTCTACATGAATTTGGCTTAGACATATAATTTTTTTTAAATATTTTTATTTTATTTTATTTTTTAAATTTTTTAATTTTAACAATTTATTGGGGCTGATACAATTCTTTTCAGACATATAATTTTTAAACAAGACACAAGAAATACTATGAAGGGAAATGTGTATAAATTGGACCTCATTACAATTGAGGACTGCTCACTGAAAGACACCTTTGAGAGAGCGAAGAGGCTGCCTGCTTTGTAGGAGAAGATATTGGATGAAGAATTCACAGGTCCAACCAGAAGCTCACATCCGGAGTATAAAAAGCATTTCTACAAACCAATGGGAAAATTCAGTTTTTTTAAAAAAGTAAGACTTAAGCAAGCCCGTCACTGAGAGGCTCTGCAAATAGTCACAAACCTGTGAGAAGGTCCCTGATGGCAGCAGACAGTGAGATTGCCCTGTGCACCGCCGGAATGACTGCAGTGACCACGACGGGCACTGGAAGGGTAGGACAAAGAATGGGGTTCTTTGGCGCTCACCCACACTGCTAGTGGGACCATGCATTGGTGTGCCCACTTTGGAATACTGTTTGGGAGTATGTATCAAACCGAAATGTGCACCTACCTCTGCATGACACAGCACCCTGGTCTCTGCTCAAGAGAACTAGTCACTCCCCTAGGGATGAGCATTGAGGATAGGTGTGTGCATGTTCACAGAGGCTTTATGAATAATCACTAGAAACTAGGAACAGCCCACATCCCCATCCCCAGCCCAGTGGATCAGTCAATCGCCACCTGTCCCACCAAAGGAACACCATCGGCATAGGAGGGGAAGGCGTTGGGGTGGAAGAATACTGCCGCGCACCACGATGTGGGGGAGTCTCCCAACCCCGTGATGCATGAGAGTAAGCAGGCAGAGCTCACAGCTCATGTCTCCGTTGATGGGCAAGTCAAGCCCCTGCCAAATTGATCCCTGCTTTCAGAAGTCAAGCGGGCGATTACCTGGAAGGGGGGCAGGGATGCTGGGAAGGGGCTGTGACTGCTTTTACTTTGTGATGGTGATTGCTTGGGACCCAGGCATCCCAAACTGCTCAAGGCTGTTTTGCTTGCTGGGGGAGGAGTAGGTGCCAGCCTGTTTTAGAGTTCTTGGAGGCTGGTTGGGAAGATGCAGCATAACAACAGGCAGGGCAGCCTGGGGGTGGGCGTGGGCGGCGGAAGAGGCCTGGTGAGAGTACAGCCAGGTATGGGCAGAATCGACTGCACCTGTGTTCCTGGTCCTTGGGCCTGGGATCATTAGCTGCTGCTACCAGTCCCTGGCAGGACCCTGCGTCACCAAGAGAACTGGTGAGCAGGAGAGAAGGGGGTCTTTCTTAGTTCTGGTGCTGGTGACAGGAGGGATGCATCTGCCGGGGGGGGGGGGGGGCGAGTGATGGGGGTGCTCCCAGGGTTTGCTCCACCGGGACTCTGGGCAATGTCTCAGCCTGGGAGGGGGAACCTGCCAGCCAGGGATTACTTGGTGGTGCCAGTGGGTGTTACTGGATAGGTGGAAGAACATCCAGTCAGGAGGGCAAACCTGCCTCTGTTTGTCTGGGCCCACCCCCTTGGGCTGTTGCTCAGCAACAAATGAAATCCTGTGAGGCCGCCAGCTGGCTGGGGCAGTCCCTAGTGCCTAGCTCTGGCCCATCTACGAACCCGAGTGGCCCATGGTGCCCTGCAGGCAGTGTGAGCTGGAGACTGCCGATCCCAGGGCTTGGGTGCTCTGCTAGGAGGGCTTGCTGGGTTTCCAGGCTGAGGTTGCAGCTCTGTCCAGGACAGTGTAAGCCCTGGCCTGGTTGCATATTGGAACCCAGCGAATATGGGACGCAGCACGGTTTGGCTTCTGTTGGCTTGTGTCTTTGTGGCCTGCTGTGCCCTGTGGCGGGGGCAAGGCGCCGTATCAAGACAAGATGAGCCAAGTGTAATGTGGGAGCAAGGCGCGCACACTGCTTAGCACCCCCCACCCCCCGCTGGGCCTCGGCTCTGTGCTGGAAGTTAAAGCACGGATAACATGCTAACACGGACAGCTCAGCTATGCTGACTTGCTGTGAGGACTTCAGCAGCTGCCTGGCACGCAGCGCCCAGTAGGTGTGAGCAGTGGTCGGGAAAGGGCCTCGCCTTGCCCGCCACTAGGAGGGCCCATCTCTACCATGGGACCGTGTTGGTAAGGCACTGAGAATAGTGCCCGCACCCCTACGGGCTCAGCAAGCGTTCACTGCCCTCCTCACTGCTCTTACTCCATCCTCTGACCACAGGTCTTCAATCCCTTGTCCGCAGCTAAGGAGTCAGGAAAACTACACCCTGGGGGCGGGGAGGGGGGGGAGTCAGATGCAGACTCATTTGCTGGCAGACCTGTCCTGAATCCATAAGAAGCTATTTGGGGTATTTAACAGAGAGAGTAGCCCAAACAGCTACAGGCATTTTCATGCATTTGATTGGGGCGTGCTGCCCTGATCCAGCTGGCGTTTCACCTAACTTTATCTACATACTCATGTTAACTGGTCACCAGTTGGCCTGGACGGAGTCCTGGTGGTGTAGTGGTTACACATTGGGCTGTGATCTGCAAGGCCGGCAGTTCAAAACCACCAGCTGCTCCATGGGAGACACATGGGGCTTTCTACGCCTGTAACAGTACCGTCTCAGAAACTCCCAGGGCCAGTTCTACCTGTCCTGTAGGGCTGCATGAGTTGGCACTGACTCGATGGCAGTGAGTTTGGTTTGGGGTTTAAGTTGGCATTGAGTTGGGTCTGAGTCATGGTGGCCTCAGCTATGCCAGAGTAGAGATATCCCCCCCCCCCCCCGTTTCTTTCTGTCATGACAAAACCGCCACTCTTTAAAGATATTAACATGCTTCCATTCTTTTGAAATTGACACCTTGAAGAGCTTGCTCATCCAGCCGGACAGCTCTCAAGATCTCTCTCTAGGGGACTGTCAGCAAGTAACTCACTATTGCATTCGCTAGTCGTTCACTGAACAGCTATTTGCTGAATGCCTAGGAGCACCGGGAGCTCCCAGCTATTTGGGCTTCAGGAGGCAATGCTGATTTCGAAAAGCAGCGTGTATGTGTTACCATTCTATTCTTACTCAGTGCGCAGGTCACAGAAGGAAGGAGCCCACAACAGGCGATTCTGTTGCTCGTTGGCATTCCCAGGGATAGAATATTCTGCCGGCCAGCTTTTCACGCGGAAGAGCAGGTCTGCAGGGGAGGCCAGAGACAGTTTGGTTCTAGTAGCGCCTTCGTAGAGAGTCGCCACCGCGTCTCCCAAGCGCGCCATCACCAGGCCTGACCAGGGACTGTGAGAAGGAAGCTGTGGAAAGACTTTCAGCTATGAACCCCCCGCCCCCGACTATTTTCTACATCATGATTGTGAAGCAAGGTTATCAAGATCAGACAAAGTAATGCTTTTCTTCCCTCACCTCTCTTCAGGTCTTCGTAACTGAAGTCTTCATTTTTCCTGCCCCAAATGTTGCATGCCGCACTCGAGGCATTGCAGACTTCCTCAGATACCGTGCTGAAGGGCCTGAGCTTTCATCCATTGCTACCTGTAGGGTGTCGTTTTTTTAAATTCACTTATATCATGCAGGTGCTGGTCCTATTATTTTTGTCATAGCCATCCTCTGACACAGTTTTGGAAAACATTATCATGACGGCCTTTATCCATCTCCGACCGCCCCTGTCCCCACTGTCCGGGCTCCTGGTGTGAGCTGGGTGTCCCCCGGGTCCTTGCTTGGGAGCCAGATGTGCATGTATCATTGGCTCCATTGCTTTTCTTGATTGCCAGGCCTTTCTCCCAACTTTCTGGGTGGAGTCTAACCATCGCTTGCTTTGGTCAGCAGCTGAACGTGCAGCTTGTCTGTCTCCCCCCGCCCCCCACCCGCACCCCCCGGACTCGGTGCCGTATATCACCTTTCTCACATGCAAAGGGCAGATGCTGAAACGGTGGCTCTAAGGGGTTGGGAACTTGTCTGTCATCCTGTATGTTCCAGCTGCCCGTTTCGTTACTTTCTATCTTTTGCTCCTGAGAAAGGATGCTGCCATGAACACCTCGATGTTCATGCTGCAATTCCTGACCCACATGGGTAGAACGGAATCCTTAGGCGGGGCGACTGCTGGGGCAGGTGGATTTTCAATGTCAACGACGATCAGATTGTCTTTCAGAGAGATGAGCGACATCGCCAGTGCCAGCAGTGGTGTGGGAGTGTGAATTTGATCAGCTCACGGTGCTGCTCACAGCCTCCCCTTCCCAGACTGGCCCCAGCCTGTCTGCTCAGCCTGCCCCGTCCCCCTGACAGGATGCAGGGCCTCAGAGCAGCTGCATGGCCCTGTGGTCAATCAGTACTGCAACGCACCCACACCTGCCCCACGCCACTGTGTTCTCTGGGACTCAGCCCGGGACGGGACGGATCTGCTTCATCGCCTTGCTTTTGCCGAGAAAGCAGGGGACTCAGCTTAGCCTGCTGGGGCCCCCCTGAAGCCTCTCTGAGCTGCGAGGGGCGACCCTCGCTGGTGCAGATGGTGAATGCTCTCACCGCTAACTGAAAGGCTAGAGATTTGAGTCCACCCAGAACAGTCTCGGGAAGACAGGCCGAGCGTCTGCTCCTGTTGAAAGCCCTCCGGAGAGCAGTTCTACTCTGGGGCGTGTGGGGACAACTGGGTAGGCCTTTGGCTTGGGAGCTGATTTGGGTTTGGAGGAGAGGAAGCAGGGTTCAAGTGGAGAGAACAACTTGTGGGAAGGCCCTGGGGCACACTTGGAGAAGAGATTTGCGTCTTCAGGATGATGGGAAGCCCGTGCCCAGGTTTAAGCCACGGAGTGGCCTGGTTGCCTTTGCGGAGAAGTCTCTAGCAGTGAAGTGGGAAAGAAAGGCCAGGCCTTGGTGGCCTGCTGGAGGGAGAGGGTAAGAAGACAGAGCAGAGCAAGCACTCAGCTCACTGAGCTCAAACCCGGAGTGTTTAGCCGCCTATCGAGTCTCACGGTTTGTGTGTAAAAGAGGGATTAGACTAGTGGACAGGCACAGTGCCCCAGAAGTTCTAGTCCCGGGGGCACAGCAGGTTCAATGTTGGGTTGCCAGGTCCGTGGCTCTAACCCACCTCCCGTTCTGTTTCTGTAAAGATGTGCAGTATGGAAACACTAGGGAGCAGTTCTGTGTTCTGCAGGGTCGCTCTGAGTCGGAATCAACGGAGGGCAGTGAGTGCGGTATGGGGAATTAGAAGTGTGGAGGTTCAAGTCCACCTAGAACCTCTTTGGAAGAGACGCCTGGTGATCTGCTTCTGAAACAGCAGCCGTGGAAAACCCGGGAAGCACTGTGCCACTCCGACCCCTGCGGAGGCTCATGGAGGATGCTGGCTCTCTCCCTTGGGTACCAGGAAGCCACCCTCAACTTCCCTGGGCGTGGCTTCTCACTCAGAGTCGCCTCCTTAGCCATCAGTCTCTAGATTTCTCTTCTTGTCAGGCTTTCTCTTGTTTTCCCTGTTGGGTTCTGAGTCCCACAAGCAAATAAGATTCCAAGATCCAGTGATTCTGTGATAACAATTTCACGTCATCCTCGAGAACTTCCAAAGTACGAAAACATTTACACTGCAGATAGTAAATTGAGGCTTTGGGTTCTGAGGTCAGACGGTCTAATCCCTAATCTCATCTCTGCCATTTAGCGCTCTGAGACCCTGGGCAAGGAAGCCCTTCCTTGTTCTGCAGTTCCCGGTGGTAAAATGGGACTGGGAGTGGGGTCCACCTCGTAGACCTTAGGCATCTGTGTTTTGGAGAAGTTCCCCGTGAAGCCAGCTGCTTAGAACATTCTGCATTTTCTCTAGGGCAGGCTCTGTTCTTCTCAGAGTCAGACACATGGGTGGGCCTGAGTAAATGCCCCTGGAACAAAGGAGCGTGGGGATGAAGGAGCCATCAGCCGGTGCCTGAGACCTCCCACAGCAAGCCCAGCAGGCTGGGCTGATCCAGGCAGAGCAGAGCCCGCGCCGCAGGACTGGCTGTTCAGACTCAGCTGGGAGGGAGCTTTACGATGTAGATTACCAGGCTTCGCAGCCCTGAGTCTGATTGAGAAAGCCCTTTCTGGAGCCTCACTTTAAAACTCACTGCCTTCGAGGTGTTTCTGACTCATAGAAACCCTAAAGGACCGGGTAGAATGGTCCCTGTGGCTTTCTGAGACTGTAACTCTTGACAGGAGCAGAAAACCTCATCTTTTCCCTCGGTGTGGCTGGTGGTTTGAACTGCCGGTTTTGCTGCTAGCCCAACATGAGCCTGCTATGTTACCAAGGCCTAGCATGGTCCCATATGTTGAGAACTCTGCCCAGCCATGTCAGGACACTACAGTCTTGTCCTTAGGCCCAGCCCTGGGCTCGTCCTGCTCTGCTGGGCACCAGGTCACCAGGTGGGGTTTCTGGTGGTGGCAGTGGCTTCTCCCTCCTAATGTCAGGAGGAGCTGGGTGTCCAACTGTTTGGACCTCGGCTCTAACTAGGAATCATGATAAGGTGAGCCTGTTCATCCCCAGCAGCGGCTGCCCCAGCAACCTGGAGGCCTTTGGTTTGTCATCTCAGTCTCCCTACCAGCCCTTGGCAGGAGGGCAGTGGGAATGGCAGCCCCCGTCTCAGCAAAACACAGGACTCAAGTGCCTGGCTTTGCTTCTGCCCATGAAAAACCAGCCAAGCAACCAACCCAACTACGACTGTCCCGGTGGTTCTGACTCATAGTGACCCTATGGAGGGTAGAACTTACCCCATAGGGTTTCCAAGGCTGTAATCTTTACGACAGCTGCCTGTCACATGGGTTCCCCAAGAGGAGAGTGGCTGGCAGGTTTGGAGTGCTGATCTTTTGGTGATCAGCTGAGGGCCTAACCTCTGGAAGCGTCTATCCGTTTCTGTTGTCCATCCTTGCCCAGGTACGGAGGGAGGAACGATGAAAAGCAATTTCATCCCGAGTTCCCTGCCTCCTGCAGCTTTCCAGCAGGCCTGGTGGAAGGTGGCGTCTTGCTCTTGGCATGTGTGGGTCGCAGAGCTGGGCCAAGGTCCCTTCATGGGGGAAACGGTGCCCCTACCACCCCCTCTCCTGCAGCAGGAGCAGCTGGTAGAGGGAGCAGGACTGGAGCTGCGCCTCTACTGGCCTCCCTGCAGGACCCTCGTTCCAGCCTGGCTTCCTGTGTGTCTCCAGGTGCCTGGGATCCAGGAAGGGATCTGGCACAGCAGATCCAGGTCCTGGCTCCTGGAGATCCTAGAGGAGGGAGGGGGGAAGGAGGGAGAAGCTGGAGGGACTGCAGGCCTGGGCGTGTCTGGGCGGGAAGGCTTAGCCAGGGTTAAGGTTCCTGAAGTCACTTTCTTCAGGACGATGCTGGAGGAGCCTGGTGGAAGACTTGGAGGAGGCGCCTAACATCGCGGAGCCTGTGCCGTCTTGCCTTTCGGGTGGGTCTGTGATGGTTCAAGGCTGGGTATTTTTGGATTCTCTGGAAGTTCTCCTTCCACCTTCTTCTCCTCCTGCTTGCTCTGCTCCCCACCTCCTGAGGGCTTCAGATTCCATCGCAGGACCCTGGATCCCCAAGGCCCTGGCTTAGGGTCAGCCCGGCCCAGGGTTCCTGCCCTTTGTCCAATTCCCCAGGACCCCAGAGCTGAGTACAGGTCCCTGGGGAGTGTTACCCACCGTGTCACTCCTCTGAGACCCCTGCTTGCTCATATGCTCCCTTGACAGAGGGGAAGAGGCGGCTGTGACCCTCACCCTTGCTTGTTTCTGCCCAATCCCCATAAACCCCCTAGGAGGCAGACACAGTTGTGACCCCACCCCCACCCCCACTTCCACCCGACCCCAGCCTCCTCAGCTGAAATCAGAAGTGACTTCAGGGGGGACAGTCACCTTGGCTGAACCTATGAGGTTGCTAGCCTCTTCCTGCAGGCCCAGACATGCCCAGGCCTGCAGCCTGAGGCAGAGGAGGGTCAGGAGCACCTTCCTGAGGGAATTTTGGACTCCAGGTTTTCCCATTCACTTCAGAATTTCTCCTCCTCAGGTCAAAGGTTGCAGTTGGTCCTTCCACTGCCCAGTCTTTCTCAGTGGGCCCTAGGGTCACGACACAGATGGAGCTAAGAGCCCACCAAGGAGTGTCATTTTAGGGGTGAGGTACGAGGACCAGAGCCTGTGACTATTGGAAGTTTGGACGGCCCGGCCCCCGTGGCCAGCCAGACCCAGTGGTCCAAGCCCTGCTGCCCAGATCCAGCCACTGGGCTTGGCCAAAAGCTGATGGACGTCGAGTCAGCGCCTCCTCTTTGTGCTGTGGGCACTCTTAGATGGCTCCCCCTTTTGGTGGTTTGAGTAGTGCTGAGGTGAACGTGGCACCCCAGGAGTTCCCCTTCCTTCGAAGCACTCTGGGTGTGCAGGGAGCAGCACTGAGAAGGGCACTCACTTAAACAGAAGCCCTGGCCTAGCAGGGTGCCACGGTAAGGAAGCCAGTTTCCTCCCGGGTGGAAGAATTGGCACCAGGCCTTTTCTAAGGCCGTTGTACCCGACAGCCGCCTCCATCCCGTAGGGTAACCATCCTTCGTTTTCACTTCCAGGCCCTGGCCCTCCCACTCCCTAAGTCTTTGACCCTGGGCAAGCACTTGAACTTCTCCGAAAAAGAGAAAGTTTCTCTGAGAAAGAGTTAGAGCCCACGCCTTCCAGTACGGCTGCGAGGGTCTCACAGGGTCCAGCCTTTGGAGCTCTCGGGAGGCTGTCTGGCTCCGAGGAGAGCCGCCAGCTGCCTAGGTGAGGGTGATGATGGTGACAACGAACAGAGCCTGTTTCCTAGGCTTCTGAGCACCTATGTGTCCCCCCTCAGATGGCCATGTCCCCAGCATGCAGCACCGAATGGGGAGTGTGTTCTGTCCCCCCTTCCCCACCTTTGGGTGCTCTGTGGATGGATGAGCATGCGTTCTGCCTACTGACAGAACACCCCTGGGTGCTGTCTAAGGACACCATTGGAGGCACCTAGATTGAGGCCGACAGGTGGGAGTGGTTTCGTGGGAGGCAGCTTTGCCAATATTTTTTGTTGCTGCATTGGAAGCAATGTATTTGCATGAAACTGCCCCCAAGGGGCCCCCAGAATATGAATCAGATAAGCAGATAGGAGAGGAGATACCCGAACTGGAATGGGACACCCCCCTCTCCCCCCCCAGCCTAAGGACGAGCAACCTGGAGCTGGGCAGGGCTTGGCTACCAGTGTCTGCCCACCAAACCTCTCATTTTGGGATCTAGGAGCTCTTCTTCCACTGGGAAGACAGGAGGCTTGTGGTGAGGCCCTCAGGATTGACCCCCCCACTCCCAGCCGAGTGTGCGCCAGCCTTCCCAGTTCCCAGTGAGCACTGGGACTGTTGTCCCCTGCCCTGCCGCCCAGCCACGCCTGTGGAGAGTCCCGAAGGTTGCTGGGGAGCGTAGAGCTGGAAGCACTGTCGAAGCTAGTATGTTCATGGCCTTCGCCTGTGGCAGCCATGCCACCGTGGGGCATCTTGGCCCGGCGCCTAGAATCAGACTCTAAAGCAGCGGATCTCAACCTGTGGTCACGACCCCTTTGGAGTTCGAATGACCCTTTCACAGGGTCGCCCGATTCATAACAGTAGCAAAATGACAGTGATGAAGTAGCAATGAAAGTAATTTCATGGTTGCGGAGTGGGGGGGCGTCACCACCACATGAGGAACTGTATTCAAGGGTCGCGGCCTGAGGAAGGTTGAGAACCACTGATCTAAAGCCCTTGGGTGCCCAGCACCCATCTTGCTTTTGGGGGTAGTGTGACTTAGGGGTCTGACTGGGTACTGTGTGTCTGTGCCCTGAGAGCCCCTCCTCCTGGGGCTGCAGGGTGGAGATGCAAAGCAACTTCGTGCCCTGCACCTTCCTTGAGACACGGCCTCCCTGTGTCTTGCCTCTGGCAGATGGGTGCCATCTTTCTGTATGAAAGCCGAGAAGTGCACGGCTAGCGGAATTGGTTGGTTTGCGCCGAGTTGGGGGTGCCACAGTGAGCAGGACCCAGGCCGGGGAGGAGGCCCGTCTGGGGGGCTGCTGCGAGGGAGGAGGGCTGCAGGAGCACCCTGGAGCGCACAGGCCTGTATCCGGGCTGATCTGGGAAAGCCTGAGGGATGTGAGTGGTGAGAGAGCAAAATGTCTCTCCCAGGGTGGTTTTGGGGACCTCATTCCCAAGTGCTTGCCCAACAGCTCCCCTGTGACCTCCATAGCCTCTAGATTCCTGGGAAGATGGATAAGAAATAAAAATAGAAATCAATAACAGTGGTGTCCTGGCTAATCTCTCACCGGGGAGTCTGGGGAGTCCCGCCTTTAATCCTGAGGTAGGCAGCCCTCTGAAGGGAGGCCATGTGGTGATATTGGCTGGGCTCCCTTCTTGCTTTTCGTCCTCTCTCTGGCCCCTCTGGAATCTCTCTCTCTCCTCATCATTCCTTAGGCTGCGCCTTGGCCGGGCAGGCTCTTACTCTTCCTTCAAAGCTCAGCCCAGGCACAGCCTCCTCTGAGAAACACCCACGATTCCCTCAGGCTGGCATGGGTGCTCTCCCTGGGGAACTGTGCGTTTCCCCGTATTTTCTCCAATCACATTGTACCGTAAGGGCTGGTTGATTTTTTTTTTTAACTTAGTTTTAGTAACCTGAAAAATATATAATACATTTTATTTTTTGTTCTTGTAACAATTCAAGCAGCACACATGTCGCTGACCTTTGGCTTAACCTCCAGCCACTCCGGTGTCCTTTTTCAGAGACAACCATTTAAACATCATTTGGGAGTTTGTCTTTGCCAAGTCGACATTATACTGACATACGTACCGTCAAGGGGCAGTGGTGCTTTGGTGGCCTCACACTCCCCATGCAGGAGACCTGGGCTCAAAGCCCAGCCACCAGTGCACCTCATGAACAGCCGTCACCTGCGTGCCGTTCCAGCCAGAGCAGACGCACTTCTGTGAGTCGATGCCGATTCCTAGTCATCCAACAAGCCTTTTGGGTTTCTGAGACTGGACCACTTCCTGGGATTAGAGAGCCTTGTCTTTCTCCTGTGGAGCTGCTGGTGGTTTCAAACCACTGACCTTGCGGTTAACAACCCAACACATCACCACTGTGCCACCAGGGTTCCTCGTCTGTCATCAGAGGCTGGCGTAGTGCTGTGGTGCTCAGCACATTCTAGTGGCACTTCCAGACCAAGATGGACTAGGCAGGGCCGGGTGGGGTTCCAGACCTAGATGGACTAGGCAGGGCCGGGTGGGCTTCCAGACCAAGATGGACTAGGAAGGGCCGGGTGGGCTTCCAGATCTAGATGGACCAGGCAGGGCCGGGTGGGCTTCCAGACCTAGATGGACCAGGCAGGGCCGGGTGGGCTTCCAGACCTAGATGGACTAGGCAGGGCTGGGTGGGCTTCCAGACCAAGATGGACTAGGCAGGGCCGGGTGGGCTTCCAGACCAAGATGGACTAGGCAGGGCCGGGTGGGCTTCCAGACCAAGATGGACTAGGAAGGGCCGGGTGGGCTTCCAGATCTAGATGGACTAGGCAGGACCGGGTGGGCTTCCAGACCTAGATGGACTAGGCAGGGCCGGGTGGGCTTCCAGACCAAGATGGACTAGGAAGGGCTGGGTGGGCTTCCAGATCTAGATGGACTAGGCAGGGCCGGGTGGGCTTCCAGACCTAGATGGACCAGGCAGGGCCGGGTGGGCTTCCAGACCTAGATGGACTAGGCAGGGCCGGGTGGTCTACTTCTGGAAATCAGCCCAGAAATATCCTGTGGATCACAAGAGTTCAACTGCAGCCAGTCATGCGGAGGCCGCAGGACCAGGCAACGTTGCATTCCCTGGTCATGGGCAGGGCCAACTCAGGGACAGCGCCGAACAGCACCACATCTAAACACGCAACTCCTGTGAGGGGCGAGGGGGGAGTCATGGGTGTGCTGTTCGCTGCCAACATGACGTGGCTGAACACAGAGTTGGAAAGGGACGCTGGTGGCTCCCTCAAGCTGGCACGCGGCGGTTCCAGTGCACATGGTTCTTTGAGAGGGGTCTTGAACCCTTTGGTTCTTGTCCTTGCACGTATTTGGCATACTAAGTTGAGTTCTGCACTCAGGACGGTGGTTTGGGTCTGCTTGGTGGTCAGAATCACTGGAGTATTACACACCAAGCAGTCACAATTCAGCCAATCCCGGATGGTAGACATGTTCGTTGCTTTTCATCCGCATCCATGTGGAAGGACGCGGTGCTGAGTCTCAATGTCCTATCTGTCCACTCACTGCAGGGCAGCTTCAAAGGGAGGGGCTGCCATCGTGCCGTAGGTTTGAGCTGGCCACTGGCATCCTGAGCCACCAAATGGCTCCACAATGACACGGCTGTGCGTGTTGTTGGCTCACCTCGGTAGAGGGGTCACAGTACTTTGGAGGGAGGGGGAAGGTGGCCTTGCCTCTAGCCAAGGGCCGTGTTTCTTGGCTACTGGGAAGGTGAGGGCATCTTGGGCAGGTGGCTTAGAGCCTTGGGTCAAAGCCTGAGTTATCCGGTGAGCCTTCAGCCCTGACCTTGGCTTTGATCCTGTGATTGGTAGACAGTGAGGGAAACAAACCAAACCAAAAAAATGTTTCCAGCTCCGATAACAGCCTGGAGAGCAAGCCCTGCGGCTGTAAAGGTAGACGCAGCCCCTGAGGGCCCAGAGTCGGGCAGCGCAGGGGCCTGTGGGGCTTCTGCAAAACTTCCCAGAGGGCGGGCCCTGATCTGGATCTGAAATGAGATCTGAATAGGCTGTAATTTATGTACTTGGTGCATTCTTTTAATTAATATTTTTGAGTCATCAGACATGACACAGGTGTTTAGTAAGCGCAGGAGCACGGGCTCTGGAGTAGGGCTCCGTGGGTTCAGTTCCTGTGCTTTCTTTGACCAACATCGGGACTTGGGGACATCAGGGAGCTGTTTCTCAGTTTCCGCTGAGGCAAAAGAGGGCAGAGAATTCGCTTCCTAGGAAGGGGGAGCAGCAGAGTGTGGTGTGTGGGGAGTGCTCGGGCCGCGGTAGTTGTTAACCAGTTCACCTGCCATCTGAGCCTGGGGGTGCGTGGGGAGGACAAGAGTGTGGAAGGCCTGACTCCCATGTGGAGATGTTTGCGTCCTGTCTGGGGAATCAGACGGAGGCATTTGACGCTACCGTGACACCTGGGAGAGCGCCACCTTGGCAGCACCACCTTGTCCCTGGGTCTTGCAGGTTTTCCATCTTTGACAGGTTCGCGCACGGTCTTACCCACTTTCTGCTGCTCTTCTGCACGGAAAATATTCCAGCTTTTCTTCTGACAGATTTCCGCCGTGCACAGGTTCCGGGCTTTAACAGGTTTGACTGTACAAGTGCTTCATACATGGCCATGATGTAGCAACTGAGCATGGCTTGCATTATAAGTCCTGCAGAAGTTGGTGGAGGAGATGGGGGTTCTCTGTGGTCCTCAGGTGGGTGGAGCAGTGGGTGACAGTGGAGGAGCAGGGAGAAGGGTGCCTTGAGGCAGGTGCTGCAAACATTCCAGGTCAGTCTGATGAGCAGCAGTTGGCAGGGGGGGAGCCCCCCCAGCCCCCCCTATTACGATCAGCAGGGGTCCAGCCCTCCGGAGGCAGGGTGACACCCGCTGGAGCGAAAGAGATGAGAGAGGCAGACACATGTACAGCTTCTTATTGGTGCGTCACCGACCACAGGAGGCAGCCTGGTCCTACCAGTCATGACGGTCCTGCCTGATGGATTTGCACAGAGCAAGCACACCTGTGTAAGCAGCTCCCAGGGGGAGAGACAGCACCTCAGAAGCACTCTCTCGGCTTTTGCTCCCTGCCCTCACTGTATGCACCATCCTGGCCACTGGCTCATTTTTACTGGCTTTGCACATGAAGTAGCTGGACTCCCACGGTCTGCACTTCTGTGCTTGACTTTTGGCTCTAACCTTGTCTGTCTCATCATTGTTTTGTGACATGTCGTTTGTAGCTCCGTCATTCTCACTGCTGGGAATGGCCCTCACTTGTTTTCTTCTGGGCTTGGGTATTGTGGTAGACTAGGAATGCCTCCTGCTTCGAAGACGTTGAAGGATCTGTTCAGGGAACAGGCCAGCAGTGGTCCTGTGCTTGTCTGTGAACCAGGGGGCTGAGAGATTGGATCCGTCAGCCGCTCTGTGGGAGAAAGAGGAGGCCGTCTGCTTCTGTAAAGGTTTGCAGCCTTGGAAACCCCGTGGGGCCATCCTACCCTGTCCTGGACGGTCCCAATGAGTCCGAATCCATCAACAGCAGCTGCATCAAAGATGGGTACACCTCAGCCCCTGGGGCCTGTAAGTATGCTTCCTGACCTTGCAAAAGGGACTTAGCAAGTGTGACTAAGCTAAGGATGTTGAGATGGGAGGGCCCAGGCTGGGAGAAGGAGATCTCATGACAGGAGCAGAGGTGAGGAGAGAGATGTGAAGATGCCGCTGGCTTTGTCGCTGGAGGCGCTACAAGGTCAAGCTCTGTAAGTGGAGAAAGGCTGGGACCCAGACCTTCCCCTACAGCCTCCAGATTTCTGGCCCATTTTACATTTCTTATGTCTGGGACCAATGAAGATCAAGGATTGCAGCCCTGGATGGATTACAATTCAATGTAAAGAAAACAAAAACACTCACAACGGGACTAGTGGGTAACACCATGATAAATGGAGAAATGGCTGACTTGGTCAAGGATTTCATCTTGCTTGGATCCACATTCAATACTCAGGGAAGCAGCAGTCAAGAGATCAGATGATGCATTACATTAGGTAAATTGATTGCACAAGACCTCTTTAGAGTGTTGAAAAACAAGGATGTTACTTTCAGGACTATGGTGTGCCTGACACAAGCCAAGGGTTTGTGTGTGTGTGTGTGTGTGTGTGTGTGTGTGTGTACACAAATAGGCATTTATTCCCATGTAAACATCCGGAGCCACCAAGCCATTCTGGCAGGAGGGGCAGGGAAGGCCTGGCCTGCTCCTGATTCTGAGACCCGGGAGGGGTTGGGGGGCAGAAGCCAGTAGGCACTCTGATGCCTTGGGCAGGCGGGGCCTCCCTGCCACATCTTGGCTAACACTTAAGCACTAAGCAGCAGGTCTTCTCCCTAGCCCAGGGCACCAGCCACCACCTAGGCGGGGCTCTGACCCAGACAGCCCAGCCATGATGGGCCGGGGGTGGGCGCTCATGGAGAGAGGGCCCCAGGTCCCTGCAGCAGAGGGAGGTGGCAGGCTTGGCAGGAAGGACCCTGAGATGAGGCGAGCCCCTAGTGGTCCGTGGTCTACTGCCCACAGTCTGAGGGGCGTGTGGCCCGGGCGATGTCGTCATTGCTGAGGGCTGGCCAGACCCTGTCGGTCAGTGCTGCTCTCGCACCGGCAGTGGCCATGGAAGAACTGCCCGATGAGGCTGCAGGCTGCCTCCGCCACGTTCCCTTGCAGGGAGGCCTCCTGAGTTCGCAGGTGTGAGAGGTGGGGGGTAAGCCTTTAACAGCTCCTGGGGGATGGCAGGGGGGTGAGGGGTGCCAGGAACAACCAGGGCAGCCCCTGAGGGTGAGACAGATCCCAGGGAGGGTTAGAGGTGGCCCATCCTGCCCCACCCTGCCTCTGACCCCAGGGCTGGGTGGAACCCCCAGACTCCTGCCTTGGAGGCAAACTTGCCCTGCTTATAGAAAGGGGTGAGGCCCTTGACCACAGTGCTCTCGGCCTCCTTCAGGGAGATGGCAGCTGAAGGGTTTTCGGGATGCGGGGTGCAAGTTGCCTGGGTCTCCTGCAGAGCTGCTGCCCATGGCCTCAGTGGAGACACAGGGCTGGGCCGAGGGGCAAGGCCACTTCTGAGCAAGCCCTCTCTGCACTTGCCCCTCTGGGTCTCCTGTGGGAGTGTCTGGTCTCTGCGTGGGTGGGTGCTGAGCTGCTCCCTGGAGGGCTCCTCGGTGCTCAGAGGGGTGGGGGGCGCACCTGATGTGCTCTCCGGCCTCTGGCAGAATCAGGCGATGCTCTGAGAGTCCTTGTGGGCAGCTTTGGCCAGGAGCTGCTGCTTCCACCCGGCCCGGGCCTTGGCTGGGGGGCTGCCCCTGGAGGAGTGTTTGGCTTTCTTGGGAGAGGACCCCCCCATGCTCAGCAGCCCCTCCAAGGTCTGCTCCTTGCAGCTTGGCCCTGCCCTCCTCCCGCAGCTGTGCACCTGCATGGGGGACTCTTCCGGGGTCCCCTACAGGGATAGGGGCCCTGACCCCTCAGCCCGAGTCCTCTTCATCGACTCAGGCAGTCTGGAAGAGACAGGACCCTTTGGGGAAGCCGGCTCCCACCCGCTTAAGCCAAGGTGTTTTCTTTAGCCTCATAGGCATGTGAAAATTGGACGTTGGCTGAGGAAGACTGAAGAAGAATCGACGCATTTGAATTACGGTGTTGGCAAAGAATATTGAAAATACCTGGACCGCCAAAAGAACCAACCGATCTATCTGGGAAGAAGTACAGCTAGAGTACTCCGTAGAAGCAAGGAGAATTTGTCTCCTGACTCTGGACATGTTATCAGGAGAGACCAGTCCCTGGAGAAGAACATCACGGTTGGGAGGGGGAGTGAAAACGAAGAAGACCTTTGATAGGATGGATGGACACAGTGGCTGCAACAATTGTTGCGAACATAGCACCGATTGTGAAGATGGCCCGGGCCAGGCAGTGCTTTGTTCTGGGTTACTGTGAGTTGTGCCAACTCAATGACACCTAACAACAACAGCGACAACACGCCCAGGGCTCTGTTGTTTTGCTTAAAGCCACTGGGTTTGTGGCACCTGGCACAGGCAAGTAAAGCAGGACTGTTAGCTGCAGTGTTACTCAGAACATTCTAGAACACAGTTCTCGGTGTGTCGGTGGACCTAAGATTGAATGCATGGTGAATCGATGCGGTGCTACAGCCTTCCCGAGCGGATGGACCAACTCGTGCTCCCACCAGCAGCAGTGTGTGGAGTTCTAGTTGCTTCTCATCCTCACCAGCACTTGGGAAGAAATGAAATGACAAATTAACCGTGCTTGGTGTCCAGTAGAAGAACCCATGATGGTGTCGTCTCGTCAGGTAGGCATTGGACTCATCACCACATCGTCATGGGTTCAAACCCACCAGCTGCTCCAAGGAAGCAAGACCAAGGCTGTCTGCTCTGGAAACCATAGGAGCAGTGCGACTTTGTCCTATAGGGTCACGGAGTCAATGGCGTGAGGGCCACAGTGGGCCTCCTCTGGCTACATATCTGTCGATGGGTGCTTTCCATGAGGCAGAGATCAGACGTGCCTCCCAGAGCACTCTAGTTCTCTGCTGGGTTCCCCAGCCACACAGAACTTCCCGACAGTCATTAGGATCACGAGGGAGGCTTAGAGAAGCTAACGGGTTATCGCAAACCAGGGTCAGACAGCGTTAAGGACGCGGTCTGTGGTCCACCGCTGCTCTTCCCCTCCGCTGGCAGCCTCTCAGGCACACAGCTTCTGGGCCTCTGCAGCCTCCCCCACTTCTGACAGGGCTCTTGGATGTGATCCCATGGTGCCTGTTCTTTCTCGATGGAACGGAGCTGCTCTCCATTCCTGTGTCTGAAATAATTCTCTTAGGGACCAATCCCCAAGGCAGAATCCTCCAGACTATGTTTGCACGTTCCCATCCAGCCTCTGGTGGGAGGTACCGAGACGTGGATTGAGGTGCCCTATTTCAGTAATTTCATTTTAACTCAGTTGTCATGAGTTGGAATCAACCTGATGGCAGTGGTTTTGTTTGTTGGTTGGTTCGTTTTTGGGGTCCAATGGGTAGTGGGGCCTTCCCGGAGGTTGGCGCTCAGCAAATGCTGGCCCCTGCCACTCCGCTCCAGGCAGCCGGGGAGAGGAACACGTCAGTGGTGTTTCTAGCTGACGAGAATTAGAAGGAGCCGTGGTCAGCTCATCTTCCCGGCTACCCGACTCACCGGGGCTAGTGGCGGTGTCCTAGGGTCGGAAATGCGCCCGCCCTGCAGCCAGCCTGCTCAGAACCCGAAAACCTGCCCTCCCTTTAGTTCCTGGAACCTTAAAAAAGTGGCGACCTCTTGGGGCTCCCATTCTGTGACCTCTCAACGGGCGGTAATCCATGCTTTTCCTGTGGGGTTGGGTTGTGGAGCCTGGTTTACTAAGTACCAGGCAGCAAGGCACTGAGCCAAGTACTGAGGCAGCAGTGAACTTGAGCAGGAGTGGCGTCCAGTGTTCAGGGGGTGACGTGGCTGCTTCGAGAGGTTGTCCGGGCAGAGCACGCCGTCGTTTCATGCAGAGCGCCTGCAGTCGGGCTGGGGGCCACGTCCTGAGACACTGTCCCTCCACAGCCCCATTCTCAATAAGCTTGTCAAAGTGCTTCTTCGCTGCTTCATTCACTAGTTACTCAGCTGGACTGTACACGTGGAGCATGGGCTCCCAGGACACATGCCTGGTTCAAATCCTGGCTTTACCACTTGCCATCTGTGCGGCTTTTGCCACGTCTTAACCTTTCTGTGCCCCGATCTCCTCTGATTTGTAAGCTGAGGCTCATGGTGGCTTTCCCCTTGGGAATTGAATATGAGACTTAAACAAGATCAACTGTGTCAGTGCCTGCATCTTGCCAACTCCCAAGTGCTGGGGATTCATGGTGCAGAGACGGTATACCCAGTGTCTGCCCTTAACCACAAGGCGGAAGAGGCAGAGGGGGCCGCAGGGCTGCCTACAGAGTACCAAAAAGCCAAGCCGGTCCTGACCACGACAACCCACGTCTGTCAGCGTGGGACTGTGCTCTATCAGGTTTTCGGTCACTGATTTTCTAGAAGGAACTCCATCTACAGAATACCTTCCCTGATCTTGAAATAGAAAAGCCTGGGACCCCGGCCCAGAACCAGCTCCAAGGCCCAGCTCATCACCAGCCTCTCACAGCAGCATAGGGAATGTGGGTTTGTGGAAGTCCTGTGGATGGGGTCATTTTGACATCTAAGCCAGGTCACTGCCCCTTAGTGAGGTTACTCTAAAGTGGTTACGCTGCCAAGCAAACTCGATGTCCTGGTGAGGTGGGACAAACTCACGTGTCCTGGCTGTAGAATCAGCCCCGGTGCAGGCCGCCCACTGTCTCCCTTCACCCTCTCCTACAGTTTGTAGAGGCACCGGAGCCTCAACACGCCCAGTGCCCTTCCCTCCGTGTCCCAGGATCCACATCTTCGCTCTCGCCGTCTCCTCCACAGCCTGAATGAATGCACGGGCCTGGGCTGATGAAGTTAGCTCCGATGGAAGCCAGAGCTGCCAGCCCCCGACTGGGCTCCAGATGCTAAAAATATCTCCTGGTGTGCAAGCTACATATGTAATAACAGAGCAGAGTTGCAGGCTGCAGCTCCGCAGTCTCCCCAACCTTGACTCTGCCCCGCGCCTCAGAGGGCAGGACTTTCAGGTTCCTGGTCCTGCTCACCTGACAGGTGATGCCCAGGTGACTTTGACTCTAGGTGAGGCCGGTGGAGGAGGTTGGGCTGGAGATATGACCCAGCTGATGTAGTGGCTTCTGTCCATCCATCCATCCATCCATCCATCCATCCATCCATCCATCCATCCATCCCTCTGTCAAGGCAGCACCAACAGATCCAGATGGTCAGAATGACCCTGAGCACCCTCCCCCGGGGGTGCCCGGTGGGAGACCAACCCAGCAGCCTTCAAGGTGGCAGACCAGGCAATTCTCCCAGCGTTGAAACGGATGGTGTTTCTTTGGTTAAGACAAACTAATTAGATCCTACTGGGGACCATCTTGTTAAACAAGAATCTACTTAATTCTCGCACCACCCCGAGTGGTGAGGCGTGCTGCACCTGGCTGCAGAGGGTACCCCGAGTCCAGTCTGAGACTCATGCGGAGGCAGATGCTGGGGGAGGGGAGTGGTGGTGGGATCCAACAGCCCCTGGAATAGTCTCTGCTTCGCTCCCTTGGGAGGAAAATGGGGCCTTCTCCTCTGGGAAAGAGTTACAGGTCCATGGGTCAGCACGGACTTGATGGCCGTGAGTTCGATCCGTCTGTCCCTGCCCCCATCTCTTAGGCTGTCTGCCTCAACCTGTTCTTTCCTGAGCACATCGACTCCGAGTTCTTGCACGTGGGTATCACGGGCACCCGGTGGTGACTGGCCTTCCAGCTGGTCATTTTGTGGCATGACATGACTCACGCTGTGGACCCCACTGTGCCATCATTCTGCCCTTGTGAATGTCCGTGTGAGAAGATACACCACATGCTCATGAGCATCCCCGCTTTCAACAGAGTACTAGCTGGCTGATATTAGACTTTGATGCACCAGGACCTCTTGAAATGGCATGTGGTTATAAGGAAATTCAGGAGCCTCGGCGTCGCAGTGGTTAAAGCTCTCAGTTGCTAACCGAAAGGTTGGCGGTTTGGATCCAGCAGCGGCTCTGAAGGAGAAAGATGTAGCAGTCTAGTTCATACAGGTCGACAGCCTTGGTAACCCTGTGTGGGCAGTTCTACTCTGTCTTATACGGTCTCTATGAATTGGAATCAAGTTAAGAGCAGTGAGTTTTTGTTTTGCTTTACTTTATGTGGAGACTAAAAATAGTTTGGTTTCACATATCTCCATGGACCGAACTCATCCCAAACTCCGAAGAGCTAAATCCATCTCAGACGGGTCCTAGTGATAGGGCCCCAGTCATCGCCCCGCTCAGAGAGAGTTGTCGTTGCCAGCTCTTTCTAGGGTGTAGTTCCAGGCTAAGCAGGGAGTCCCTGCTCCACAAAGCCAAACACGGGCCCACGCACCTTCTGTCTCATTGCTCTGGGACATTGCTCAGAGCCTAGTTCTAGGCAGCGTGCAGGACAAGGCAGGCCCATGTCACAAGACCTCGATGAGGAATTGACCCAGGTCACTACCTCTCACCTTTCATGGAGAACCCAGCCTGGCTTCAGCTAGTTGCAAGGATTCCTGGGAAATGTTTTCCCTGATGGGCCTCTCCTAAAAGTAGGGGTGAAACAGAGACTAGCTTAAGGTGGATGCTGCAGCCGCCCCCACATCCACACTCCATGTACTTACTGCAGCCGTTTGAGCATTTATAATACAAATCTGAGCATGTTGTAAGTGTTGGCTGTTTTGCTTTTCAGGGAAGAAGACCTGGGTTTGCCTGGTGCATCTATGAGCAGCTCCTCAGTAATGAACCAGTGCAGTTGCAGGGCGATGGAAGAAAACAAGGAAAGGTAAAAATGTCTTTAGTTTAAAAACTAATTATATTAAAAACAAAACAAAACCCTATGTGCAGGATCTAAAGCAGTGGTTCTCAACCTGTGGGTCACGACCCCTTTGGGGGTTGAATGACCCTTTCATAGGGGTCGCCTAAGACCATCAGAAAACACATTATGATTTACATTACGATTCATAACATTCGTAACATTACAGTTATGAAGTAGCGAAGTAATTTTATGACTGGGGGTCACCACAACATGAGGTGCTGTATTCAAGGGTCACGGCTTTAGGAAGGTTGAGAACCACTGCTCTCAAGACAGCCCAGGGCTTCATGGACGCCCGTGCAACTCAGTAGGCAGCCTCAAGAATTTGTTGATAGCACAATTTTACATCCCTCCTTTCATCATCTCTAATTTCTGACACCAGCGAAGGGAGATCCAGACGTCTTGGCTAAATGTGAAGAAATTCTTCTTCTCAGACTTAGAAGGAAGCGTTGGTATAAACAGAACCAGCCGAGTGTAGAATGGAATATTTGATCCCCAAACCTACAGACGCGGGCTGGGTCTGCCAGTTTCTGCAAGAGGAGGCGCGAGCTGACGCTCAACTCTTGGCAGCTACGTCTCCTTTTGGAAGTCCCGCCTTTTCCTCTCCTTCCACCTCGTCACCTTCTCCCCCCTTCCCTTAAAATTAATTTTCTAATTTCTTTTTCATACCCAGGAAGTAATATGGACACATCTCTCTTATTAAACACAAGAGAGAAGTCCCCAGGACCCCAAGTTTTAGTCTTCTAGTCCCTGGGTTCCCTAGAAGAAACCCTGTAACCTACTTTGAGTTTCTTTCCAGAACTTTCTCTAGGCATTTATGTCCATTCCTGTCTTCCCTTTTTTCCCCCTTAAAAAAATGCATCATGTTGTCATACTTCGCCTGTTGGTGAATATGTCTCAGAATATTTCCAAGATAAAACTTGCTGCCACTCTTGGTTCCGACTCTCCGGTCTGTAGGAGAGAGAACGGCCTCATTGGGTTTCCCTGGTTCTGCTATTTACGGAATAGACTAACACATCCTTTCCCTATGGATCAACCAGTGGGTTTGAACACTGAACTCTGTTATCAACTGAGTGCTTCATTGCTTAGTCACCAAGCCTCCTTGTTATTGTTATTTTTCAAAGATGCTGTTGTTGTCAGGGCACTTCGAGCCGGTTCCAACTCATAGCCACCTATAGACGACACGGGACACTGACGAGCCCTGTGCCATCCTTGATCCTTGCTGGGCTTGAGCTCGCTGTTATAGCCATGGCCCCACCCTTCTCAGCGAAGGTCTTCTCTTTCGCAGACTCGCTCCTTTATCAAGCACGAGGGCTTCTCCAGTGATTGGTCCTTCCGAACCAACATGCCCCAAACACGGGAGATTAGGTTGCACCGTCCTTGCTTCGATGGCTTGGGTTGGGCACATCTTAATCCTGAAGGAGATGTCTTTGCTTTTGGATACTTTAGAGGGGTCTTTTGTGGTAGATTTGGCCAATATAATACCTCATTTGATTTCTTGACTGCTGCTCCTATGGATGTAAGATGACATTCTTAGCGACTTCAGTCTTTTCTCCACTTACCATGATGTTGTCTGTTGGTCCAGTTGGGAGGATTTTTGTCTTTTTTATGTTGAAATGTAATATATACTTAAAGTTGTAGTCTTTGATGGTTATCAATAAATGCTTCATCATGTAATCCAGATTCTCAGATAATTTGCTCAGCATAAGAATAAAATAAGTCTGGTGAAAAACACTTGTGTGAGCGGTGATAGTGGTATCTGGCAGAGAGGGAACTGCGAGGAATCAACCAGATCCAGAGGAGGGTGTGAAACGAGGCCTATCATGGCTGATGTCAGAAAAACAGATGGATCTGGTCTTACAGTGAAGATACTGTTCACGGTAATCTCCTGTACCTAAGACCAACTGATTGCAAATGTGAACCACAACACAAAATACCTTCCCAGCAACATCTCGATGTGTGTTTGCTTAAGGAAGTGGGTACTCCAGCCCAGCCAGGTTGACTCATAGATGAAACATCTCAGGCTCCTTGAGAACAGGGGTAAATAGCCCTAGGTGGATACTGAGGGGCAGCGTAGTTGGGTCATCTTCTGTACCCATTTAAGAGCTTAATAACCATGTTGTCCTTTAAAAAGCAACACTCATCAGCAGAGGGCCGGATTTCCTGTTTGCCATCCTCTCTTGCCTCTCCTCGGCCAGTCTGATGTGTGTCCAGTGGCATCTCTATGGATGTCCTGTGTTTTCTTTCTCTGGGGACATGCACCGTGCAGGTCTCTCTCTCACCTGGTCACATCTTCTGGTGGTGCCGGCCAGCCCCTGTCGTCACAGAAACCCAGTGACTGGTCCTGAGGCCCCTGGCTTTGGGTCCTCTTCCTTCCAGATTGGCTTTGTTTTCTCTTATGAAAAGTACCCAAGTGTGTTCTTCCAGGCTACTTCTACCCAGAATTTTCTCTTCTGCGCTTGACTTTCTTTCTTTTTCATTGGCGAGCCATCGTAGGGTTTCCCACACCAGGTAGTTTCACCCGGCATCGTCATCGCTTCCATCACTGTCATCACTAGTATCACCTGCCATCTCCGACATCATTTACAATGCGTCTGGCTCGGTGGAACATGTGACTTTCTCACGGAACCCTCATCACGCCCCTATTAAGTAGGGAGTCATGTGGTCGCTCCCTTTTTGTGGCTATTAGATGACAGACAGAGACTCATGCCACACCTGCCTGGAACCAGGAACACTGCCACTCTGTGAAGCCCCAGGCCCCGCTCGCTTCGTTCACTCTGAGTAACAAACAGACCTGCGTTTGCCAGTGGTGAGTGCTCCTGGGGGACATGCTCTGGTGCCAGCACGTCCTTGTCTATGGTGGCCGTGACCTGTCTGAGTTACTGTTCATGATCCTCTCGGAGGGGCGGGAGTGTAGGGGGTCCAAGGTGGCGGCTTGTCCCCATCCAGCAGGTGAGCATAGGATCGGCCTGTCACCAGCACGCCTCTGTTGTCATGCGCACGTTGGTGGGTTGTATACTCACCCGTGTTCATCCAAAAGGCTTCTCTGGGCAGGGGTTTTCCCGGTTGAGCTTATTTGTCTGGGGGAGGAAGGCTATCAGGTGGGGAACTGCGGGGGGTCAGGGGGTGGGGTGGAGCGGGTAGAGGAAGCAGTTCATCCACTCCTCAGCAGTGCAGCCGTGGAGTTAGCAAGTGGAATTTCTGGCATTCCTGCAGGTGCAAAGGGGAGAATTTTGAGGGCGAAGTCCCTGTTCTTCTGTTTGTGTAAATCCTTCCTGTGGATGAAGGGGTTGGCTAGTTAACACTCAGCCCAAGTTGAGAAATAAAAAGACTTAAGACCTCAATCACTCACTCACTCCTCACTTATACACACACAGACTCACCCGCTCTCACTCACACACACTCGCTCACTCACACACTCACATGCTCACTCTCGCGCTTACACACTACACTCACATACTCACTCATACACTGACACACTCACACACACTGACACACTCACCGACACTCGCTCACACTCACGCATACACTCACACACTCACACTCACTCACTCACTCACTTTGTGGACCAGCCGGTCAACACCCATTGCTCACCTGCTTTAGGAAATACTCCGAGCGGGTTATGTGTATGTCTGTTTTTTCAAAAGGATGGGTCACTCATTCCTTCTGGGGGGGTTTGCACACCTCCTCCATCCTGGGCTGTTCTAGACTCAAGACTTCTGGAAGCAGGGCCTTCTCTGGGCTGCGGTGTCCTGAGAACTGGCACAGCCCCCCCTTCCTCACCCCCACCCGGGTAGACCCTTGGTCTCTGGGTGGCTTTGGTAGATGGAAATGGCTAGAAAAACGAGTCTAACCGATCGACGGCAGCCTGAAGAACTCGCTTAGTCTCCCAGCCCTGGAGCTCCGCTGACCAGGGTACACGTTCCCCCCCACCCCCACTCGAGTGTGAGGGCTGCCACTGGTTCTCTTTGCCTGGATCCCTTATCAGCTTGAATCTCTTGTTCCTTAATCCGTGACAGGCTGTTTTGGTGACTGGTTTTTATTAGCTCCGTCTTCACTGCCCCAGGCGTTGCATGAAACCTGCCCTGCCCTCCACAGGGGCTGAGTGTGAGCTGCCCTGCCTCCTGCCCTCCAGAGGCACAGCGGCTGACCTTGAAGTGCCCTGAACTGGGCCCTGGCTTGGCCTCCCCTGCTCCGTGACCTTGGCGCTTCACCACCTGGGATCCTGTCAGCATGTCCCGAGTCTGCGCGTCTTAGAAGGGTTTCTCCAGAGCCTCAGTGGGCCGTGCAGGGAGAGCGTGTGCTCCATCACAGAGCATGCTCGGGCTGCAAGGCTTCAGCTCAATTAATGGGGCCCTTCTTGCATGACCCAGTGTGCATGGCGGGAGCCTGCCGAGAGCAACCCCCACCTCTACTGAGGTACAGAACACCCCTGGGATGGGCTGGATTTGGAGTTCCTCCAGCCACCCCTAGCTACGTGACCAGAACACACAGACAAAGTCACCAAAGGGCCTGTGCCTCTCGTAGGCACCAGCAACGTTTAGTTCTTGTTGCTGAGTGCTGTGGAGCCTGTTTCAACTCAGAGCCCCTCCAGGGGACAGAGCAGATTGCCCCAGAGGGATTCCAGGCTGTAATCTTCATGGAGCAGGCCACGGGCTTGAACCACTGACCTGAACCACTGAACTGTCAGGGTGCCTTATCTTTTGGTTAAGGCCCTGGAGCCGATTCCGACTCCTAACTATCTGATGAAGAATCAGGTATATGTGGAATTAGGTGGGATTAGGAATTAGAGGCTGGCAGAGTTTTAAGGTGCCCAAGGCTGAAAGCTTTTTTAAGGTGCCCAAGGCTGAAAGCTGAGGTTTCCGTGAAAGAGACGTCGGGTCGAATCTGCTGGCCGTTGTCCTTGTCTCCCATGCTCTTGATGACGAGGCCTGACGGAGGTGGCCCTACGCTTCACATAGAGTGGGCACTCCAGTCTCTTCTCAAAGTCCACCCGACACCTTTCCTGCCGACAGCCATGCCCGGTGTGTCCAGGAGACCCAGAAAGTTCTATTATGCAAATAACCCTTCTGGGGAGTCTGATAAGAAATTCCTGCCTTACATTTTCCTTGAAACTTAATCAGTCTTCTAAATCCCAAAGGTCACCGGGTTGAGAGAGCTAGGTGAAGGTGGGTGGGAGGCTCCTGACCCACGCGTGACTGCAGTGCTCCCTCAGGGGCGATTACCATCAAGATGCTTGTCTGGGGTGCTGGTTTGGCCTTTCCAAAAGCCCTGGTGGCACAGTGATTACTCACTGGGCTGCTAACGACAAGGTCAGCAGTTCAAAACTTCCGGCTGCTCTGTGGGACAGAGGAGACGCTATAGTCCAGTAAAGGTGTACAGTCTTGGAACTGTACAGGGGCACTTCCACCCTGTGCTAGAATGTCATGATCAGTTGGACTACTCAATGAGATTTTGTTGTTGCTTGGTCTCGGGGGTGGTGGGGCTGCTCTGCTAGGGTGTGAATGGGGGCAGTCTGGAGAGTTTCTGTCTCAGGTTGAAGAGTTGAACTGGTGTTAGGCTTTCCCAGGACGGCTGCTGGGACTCCGGCCACCCGTGCCCAGTGTCGACTGTGACGTGCTCCCTCTGAGAGGAAGGGCTCGTGCCGCTCAGTGGTCAGTACTTGTCCAGTGCCTGTGTGTGCCCGGCACTGGGCTGGCCTCAAGGAGACATCTGTAACTAGGCCAGGCTGGGGCCTTGGTTACCATCCAAAAGGATCCCTTCCCTAGAGGATTCTGTAGTTCCCACTAAGTTTCATAAGAGCAGGGGGCCAAACAGGAGGCCGAAGCCGGGACGGTGGGAAGGAGACCTGAATGGTATGGGGGCAGCCTGGCTCCACATCTTGACCCGGGACTGGTGCTAGCAGTGGCAAAGGGGAGGCCACGGCTTCTGTAAAGAGAAACAGCCCTGGAAGCCCCGTGGCCAGTCCTCCTGTGTCCTGCAGTTGGAAGAGTCAACGGTGAGTTGGTTTTACCTACAGTCCCAACCTAGTTCCCGGGGAACAGGCTTTCTCTGTTCTGCGAATGAGGCAGCAGGAGTGTGGAGTGTGTCTGAACCTAATTGCTTTTGCGATATAAAAGAGATCAAACCAGGAAACCAGGGAGCAGAGTGAGGGGCAGGTCGGTGCCCCACCACATGTAGATAGATCATCAGGGAATGGAGGGACAAAGGCGGAAGAGCTCAGAGGACCTTCCTCCACAGGAGGGCTGGGGGCCATGTTTTCTGCCAAGGGATGTTGGGATATTTATAACATCATCTGTGGGCCATTCAAAATATCTACTTAAAAATTAGCCCGCTCTTTTTGGTCAAATGTTTAATGAATTCACGCCTAACGTGATGGCTGGAGCTCCTGCTCTGTGGTGACGCATGCGATGTTAGCTAAGGCGGACGTTAGGGAGAGTGCTTTTATTTTGTAAGAGACTAACATCTGGGAACAAACCAAAATGTCCAGAGTGTACGCCCTGCAGCCCTCTGGGAGAATCAAGGCAGAAAGAAAAGAGCAGGGGCTGAGGCCTGTGTGCGGGACAGGGCAGGCCAGTGTAAATACGGGATGATGGTCATTACTGCTGGGTCACAGGCTGAGTGATGACCCACCTCTCCCTGTGCTGATACAACTGGTGTTTTAAGCATCAGGCCTAGAACTGGAGGCTCACGGCGATTTCACCAAGGTAACAACTCTCCAGGTACCTACCTAGGGAGCAGGGAGTCTCAGGAGATGGGGTCCCAGTCCACAGAGATGACTGGGCCACGGCAAGATAAGCTCATAATTGATGGGTGCCTTTGGTTGGGGGGCAGTGGCGTTTCCCTGGTAGAGTGTCCTGGCTCGCACTGTCAGTGGAGGCTTGTCCCCTGCTGTGCTGCGGAACAGATTCCATGGGAGCTTTGAGACTAAGAGGGACTCGGGAGAAAGGCCTGGAGATCTATTGCTGGAGATTAGCTGCTGAACCCGTAGGGGTCCTAATGGTCTAAAACCACGACCGAGGGACAAGGGGGATGGCGCGGGATCAGGCTGCGGGCAGGCTTTGCCCTGGTTGGTGGTCGTCTCCATAGCAACTATTAGCAGCAAGAAAGGTTCGGGGAGAGCTGTGTGTTTCCAGCATTCCACCAACATCCAAGTGGGCAGAGACAGGGAACGTGCCCGAAGGAAAGAAGGAGTGTGTTTTCAGAACAGCCCTCGATGTCAGCCCGATCGCTGTCATATATTTATGACTCCTTTGTTGCGTATAGAAAAGTTCTTAACGGCTTTGATGAATGTTGATTAATGTTATTCTCCTCGTTTCCCAGGTCACTTTCTTTTTTGTGGGGGAGGAGCTTTGTAGGCCTATGCAATCTTATCATCTGGAAATTAATACAACTTGACCTTTTCTTTCTTCCCAGTTGGTATAATGTTTTCCCTTGTGTAAATGAATTGGCAACTGCTTCCTGAGTCATATTAAATTATTACATATACTGAACTCTGACTTGAATAACCCTACTACCACCAAGTCCACTTTGACTCATAGCAGCCCTATAGGGCTGCTCCCTAGGGATCTGAGACTGTAAATCCTTCTTGGAGCAGAAAACCTCATCTTTCTCCCACAGAGAAACGGGTGGGTTTGAACTACCAACCTTGTGGTTAACAGCCCACTGCTTAACCTACCGTGCCAACAGGAATACTCTACTGTTCCCCTTGGAATAAATGATGCTGATTTTCATTTTGAGTTGTAATTATCATAAGACATCTTCCGTTGATCCCTACTGTGTTAAGGCATGCTTCCAAAAAGTCAGTAGTAAATGCCAGGAGTTTACCAGAAGTGACATCTAATGGATATGATTTTTATTTCGTGTTTTGATGCTATTCACATGATGAATTGTACTGATAGATTTCCTAATATTATTCCATCCTTGCATTCCTAGGGTGAACCACAGTAGCGGGATTGGTTTCTCTTAAACAACAGCATTTTACATTATTTGCCATTATTTGGAGACAGTTGATTACATTTTTCACAGAGAAGAGGGAATAATGTTATCATTAACTCTGTTTTGGTGGTTAAGTGTCTGGTAAATATTGGCAGAAGGCTTTAGAGCAGATGGCTTCAGGCATGGACCCATCCAGAGGCTCAGTACTGTTAGGTCTTGATCTCACCCATTCCCTCTCTTGGTTGTGCTTCCTTCCATATTGGCGTCATTCCCAGGCAGACTTGCTTCCAGAAGCTCCAGATGGACACCCTCCCACAGCTGCCCTGTGCGGGAGAGCATATGTTATTGTCACTTGTGGCCTTGCAAATTCCCAGGTGGACTCAGATGTGCTTGGCTGGATCTCATGCACTGTTGCAAACTCTGGGGTTGGTGGGTTAAGATCAGCCTCATCTAGATGCATGGGCTAGGTGTGGGGCAGGGTGATTCCCTACTGGGAAGGCTGGGGCTGTTCTGCACAGGCAAGGAATTGGATGCAGGATGGGCAGGCCCACCCAGGCCAGCGATCCCTTCCCCCCACAGTGTTCACTGTCTTTTTTCTCAGTGTTCACAGGCCAGAGTGGAGGCCGCAAGGGGCCATGGTCCCTCACCACACCCCAGGGTCAGCAAGTCAGTGGCAGGATTCCAAGCCCCCACCTGAATTTCTAAGCCTTTCTTTTTTTTATTTTTAAAATCATTTTATTGGGGGCTCGTACAATTCTTATCACTATCCATCCATCTATCCATCCATCCATTGGGTCAAGCACATATGTACATTTGTTGCCATCATCATTCTTAAAACATTTGCCTTCCACTTGAGCCCTTAATATCAGCTGCTCGTTTTCCCCTCCCTCCCCACTCCCCCTACCTCATGAACCCTTCATAATTCATAAATTGTTATTATTTTGTCATATGTTACACTGTCCGACATCTCCCCCTGCCCTCTTCTCTGCTGTCAATCCCCCAGGGAGTAGGTTATAACTAGATTCTTGTAATCAGTTCCCCCTTTCTATCCCACATTCCCTCCACCCTCCGGCATTGCCACTCTCATGACTGGTCCTGGAGCAGTCATCTGTCCTGGATTCCCTGTGTTTCCAGTTGCTATCTGTACCAATGTACATCCTCTGGTCTAGCCAGATTTATAAGGTAGAATTGGGATCATGATAGTGGGGTGGGGGGGGGGAGAGGAAGTATTTAAGAACTAGAGGAAAGTTATTTGTTTCTTCGTTGCTACCCTGCACCCTGACTGGCTCATCTCTTCCCCACGACCCTTCAGTAAGGGGTGTCCTGTTGGCTGCCAATGGGCTTTGAGTCTCCACTCTGCACTCACCCACATTTATAATGATATGATTTTTTGTTCCTTGATGCTTGATACCTGGTCCCTTCGACCACTCATGGTCACACAGGCTGGTGTGCTTCTTCCATGTGGGCTTTGATCCTTCTCAGCTAGACAGCCGCTTGTTTATCTTCAGGCCTTTAAGACCCCAGATGCTGTATCTTTTGGTAGCCAGGCTCCATCAGCTTTCTTCACCACATTTGCTTATGCACACGTTTGTCTTCATTGACCGTATCAGGAGGGTGGGCAACCACTGATATGATTTTCAGTTCTTTGATGTCTGATAACTGGTCCCTTCTACACCTCGTGGTCACACAGGCTGGTATGCTTCTCCCATGTGGGCTTTGATGCTTCTCAGCTAGATGACTGCTTGTTTATCTTCAAGCCTTTAAGACCCCAGACGCTATATCTTTTGGTAGCCAGGCACTATCAGCTTTCTTTACCACATTTGCTTATGCACACATTTTTCTTCAGCAATCGTGTCACGAAGGTGTGCATCCTGGAATGCCAATTTAATAGAACAACGTGTTCTTGCATTGAGTAAGTGCTTGAGTGGAGGCCCAATGTCCGTCTACTCAGGCCTTTCTGAGCTTGGAACAGAAAAAGGAGCAGAGTTAAAGCAGGAGCTGAACTCTTGGAGGGAAACCGGGAATGTCCCCCTGTTAAGTCTGTTCCAACACAAGGTTTTTTCCTGGGTTTATCTTGGGACCCCACTGCCCCCTGCTCCCGGCTGAAGCCCACCAATGTCCCTTAGTCGCCACAGGTATTAAGAGCATAGCATTTAACCGTGGCTGTTCTGGACGGCCTACTTTTCATAGTGAGCTTAGAGGGTAGGCATATAGTAGCCAAGGGTTTACATTTGTCAACTTCTTGTCTGGTCTGCAGGTCTTCGTCATCTCAAATCCCTTTTCCCTTTCCCTCTGGCTGTTGTCGTGTGGGTGGAGTCAGACTCACAGAGTCCCTGACAGCAGTGTAGGACTGGGTCTTCCAGGTTGTGGCAGAGTGTTTTCTAGGCTGTAGCCCTTATTGGAGCGGTCACCAGGCTTTTTCCCGTGGAGCAACTGGGCGGGTTCAAACTATCTTCCTTTGGGTGAGCAGCCCAGTGCTTAACCACTGAGCCACGAGGGCTCCTCCTGAGCCTTCATTGAGTCTCTGTACGCCACGCATGTGCCTCCTGCAGGGAAAGCCCGGCGACTTCTCTGTGTCCACACGCACACTCCCAGATGGCAGTGTGGTGCCTGTGCTCGCCTTCCTGTCTGTCTCCTGTCCATTTCAGCTGCTTTCTCTCTGCTCCACATTCTCTCCCCCAGCACAAGTCTGAAAAGAACTGGGATTTCTATCCTGGAGTTGGTTGGCCTCAGGTCGTGCCTGAGAGCTCACTCCTGGGGCGCAGACCTGGAGTCAGGGGTGTCATGAAAGGCCTGCTACTAAGGATTTGTGCTGGGAGAGAGGCGACAACTACTGCCCACAGACACCTCCACCTGCAGAGTCCTCCTCGCTCCGGACACCGGCTTCTCCTCCACTAACCCTGATGCTGGACGGCTCCCTTCCCTCTAGCTCTTTGTTGCGCATGAGGAAAAGGGGAGGGGGGTCAGAGAGAGGGGGGAAGAGAGAGAGAACAAAAAAGAGGGTAAAAGGGAGGGAGGGATTGGAAAGAGAGAAGAGGGATTTGCCCAAGGCGTCAGGTCCCCTGGCTCCCTGGCTGCTGCTGTGCACCCACTGTGGTCTCTCCCACGGTGTGCCTGAATTGCTGAACTAGATTGTGCTGGTCCATCATTTCATGGTGCTCCTGTTTTCTTTTGGTGGTTGTTACAGTGTGTCCTTGAAAGCCAGGTCCAGGTAGGCCTCCACTTCGGACAGGGCTCTGTTGTGATAGATTTGTCTCGAGTTTTCATTACGATTGCCTTTTATTTCATTGTCTCTATCGGTCAGGTCTTTATTTGTCTTTAGAACCACTATGTACCGACTGACACACATGACACCAGCTGCAACACGGCACGTGGTCCACGTAGCTCACGAGAGCGTGTGGTACATGTAGCTCATGAGAGGATGCAAAGGGACAAAATGTGATTGTCCACAGTGCAGCCTGTGGTAGCTCCTGTAGATTGTAGGTCAGGTTTGTAATAGCATTTCTGGGGTGCCGGGGACAGGAGCGTGTGACAAAACTTAAAAGCAAGCTGACACATATCACAACCACCCTAGAGATGTGAACGTTTCTCATCATTTGACTTTTGCCCTTCTAAATTAGCTTATTAATGAACGCTTTCGTAGTATTTAAGAACTCAGTCCCAGGAGAAAATTCTGACTGTACTATGCAGCAGGTGGGACCGTGGGTCCACTCTTCCACCTGCCTGTGCTGTAGTTTCCTTGTAGGTGAATGGGGCCCAGCGGACCTGTCTTGAAGGTGGTTCTGAGGATTAAATGAGATAATACATAGCCTACTTTTCAGCTCACTCACTGGGGTCGAGTCAATTCCATTTCACAGTGACCATCCCTGTGGGGTTCCGAGATGATAACTGTTTACAGGTGGAGAAAGCTTTTCTCCCGAGGAGCGGCTGGCGGTTTCCAACTGCTGACCTTGGGGATCACAGCCCACTACGGAACCACTAGACCACCAGGGCTCCACTTTTAAACTCAGGACCTGCTCAACCCATAGCTGTGTAACACCTGTGGCCTATCATCATCATTGAAGTCTCTGTGTGGTGCAAACAGTGAAGTGCTCCACTATTAATCAAAAGGCAGGTGTTTTGAACCCACCCGTCTGGTGATTTGCTTCCAGAAGGTCAGGTCATGGCAACTCCTGGGAGCTCAGCTCTGTTCTGCAGTACATGGGGGTGGCCAGGAGTTGAAATCGACTGGGCAGCCCCTGGTTTGGGACGGACTATTTTTGATTACCAAGAAATGGGCCTGCGCTTCCCTTTGCTCTTTTGAAGCATCTCAATCCCCGGGGGTTCCTGGTTTTCACACTGTACCTATGCAGCGCACTCTGTGCTGGTGCTCCATCGACCATACTTCCCATACCTGCCTCTCCCCGTGCTCCTACCTGCAGTGGGAGTACCTGCGGTGGGAGTACCTGCAGTGGGTGGGAGTACCTGCAGTGGGAGTGAGTACCTGCAGTGGGAGTGAGTACCTGCGGTGGGAGTGAGTACCTGCGGTGGGAGTACCTGCAGTGGGAGTGAGTACCTGCAATGGGTGGGAGTACCTGCAGTGGGAGTGAGTACCTGCAGTGGGTGGGAGTACCTGCAGTGGGAGTACCTGCGGTGGGAGTGAGTACCTGCAGTGGGAGTACCTACAGTGGGAGTGAGTACCTGCGGTGGGAGTACCTGCGGTGGGAGTGAGTACCTGCGGTGGGAGTGAGTACCTGCAGTGGGAGTACCTACAGTGGGAGTGAGTACCTGCGGTGGGAGTACCTGCGGTGGGAGTACCTGCGGTGGGAGTACCTGCGGTGGGAGTACCTGCGGTGGGAGTACCTGCGGTGGGAGTGAGTACCTGCGGTGGGAGTGAGTACCTGCAGCAGGAGTACCTGCGGTGGGAGTGCCTGCAGTGGGAGTACCTGCAGTGGGCGATGATGGCAGTTTTTGTAACACCTTGTGCCGGCCACCCCTGAGAAGTCACAGAAAGCGGCTCACTCAGGGGACAAGTGTGAATGAACCCTGGCTTTGTGTGCCGGGGACAATCTCTGGCTTGCTCTCACGGATGAGTCATCCTTGGGCAGTAGTGACCCCGCCATAGGAAGAGGAAGCCGGTTAAATCCACTGTGTGCCAAGAGGGTGTTGCGGGACCATTGACCAGCTGGGCGGGTAGGGGCGGGGAGGTGGTCAGGCCAGAGGAGCGTTTCTATTTCTCCGCAGACCTAGGAGTCAACGCAACCAGCGTTGAGCAACTGAAAGGATGTGAGAAAACGAAAAGGCGCTAGCTTGGCGGGCTTGGCCTTTTCACTTCGAAAAACAAAAAACCACGAAGCAAACCCCAAACAAAACACCCAACAACATCAAGAAATCCTCTTTCCAGCTCTTAAAGCGGCCCGTTGAGCTGCAGGGAGCGGAGCCAGTTAACCCACACTTCATTAGAAACTGGGTTAGCGGACATCTCTCTTTCTTCCCTGGCTGCTGGACCCCTTCCAGAGGCTGGCACAGTAATGGCCATTGACACAGCCCTGGCCTTTTGGGGGCTGGCGTCAGCCTCGGGCATACAGGCGTCCTCCCGCCAACTCCTGATGCCAGGGCCCGCGTGGAGCCCCCCATTTCCCTGCACGCTGCTCTCCACGTCCGTCCACACACTTTACAGGTAGAGGTTTTCTTTTCCTCGCCCTCCGAGGTGGACCCCATGGATTTCCTTGTGTTCCGCACATGTGAGCCTCCCTCCTGCACCCCCTGCCTCCCTGTGCCTGGTTTCTGGCCCGGAGCCAGCAGGCGTGGACACACTGACTTCCTTGTCTGCTTGGTTCCCACCAACTGATGAGCAAGGTCATTTTCAAACTTCTGACACCTGCTTATCAAAACGGCCAGCTGCGCTGCCCACACATGGCCCCTCCCCTGCCAGGGGGAAGGGGGGGAAATAAAAATAAACCAGGGAGGGAAGGGCCAGGAGCAAGATAGGGCAGGACTTTGATTTGACAACTGGGCTCTGGCGCTCCTGTCCATGCCCCGCTGGTCACTCTCCAGAAAGGGCTCTGACATCGGCGATAAGAACACTGACCTGCATCCGATGCAACTGGAGCCTCTTTGCTGCTGCTGCTGTGAGCAATGCAACTTTGCATAGTGGCTAGAGCTCACCCCCTGCGTTTGAAAGTGCTCTGTGCTCAGAGGCTGCATGTGGATCCTGAAAGCCACCAGGAAAAGGGGCAGTGGGAATTCGCTGGAAGTAGGGATGTGTGTGCGTGGGCGTGGCTTCCTTTGGGTCCTCACTGGGGTCTCTCTGCTCTGTGGACTCTGTGGAGGCGCCTGGGTGGGCGCTCTGCCAAATGGATTTAGGAGGTACGTTTTCAAGGACAGCTGTTACTGTCCCCGAGTAGCACAAACAGGTCAGTGCTAAAAGATGGGAGTTCAAATCCTCCTAGGGGTACCTTTGAAGAAAACCCGGGTTATATATCACCTAAAGGTTACAGCCATTGAATACTCTGCACACATGGATTCCCCACGGGGAAAAGACCCAGGAGCTCACTGCCATGAAGCGTCCATTCCAACTTCTACCAACCCTTCTAGGAGTGACTACCACACCACCACAATGTCTGCAGTGAAGTTGTCAGTTATAATCAGTTAAGATGGCTCTTCTAGCCATAGTCCTTCACGTGATACATGATAATTCTGGACTTGTTATGCCTGTCTGTGACTAGAGTCTCATGTTAGAGGACTTGTCAGCTAGCTAACAGGAGTCAGATGAGATCAAGAGCTGACCTTGGTGGAGGGTGTGAGTCAGGCCACGCTGCTTTAAATGGTTATCTCAGTCACTGTTCCTTGCCATGGATGTGAGGAAGGATGTGTTTGTTACTGAGAGGACAAAAGCTGCTTCTGGAGTGGCCTGGGGAAAAGCTTGGCTGGTTAAGATTAGTTGGAGGCCAGTGCCTACTAGTAACCTCCTTCCAGAGGCCCCAGGTCATATGCGTGTAAGTAAGAGGCAGTCCAGGGGGAGAGACTAAAGGCGTGCAGGGTTCTGTTTGATTGCACTGTTGATGCTCAGTGTAATTCCTGCATGGGTCTGCTAAGAAGGTGGGGAGATACTGCTAGGATTTCCCCTGAGTGGTGGTGAGCAGGATTCTCTGCAATGCCTTCCTGCTGTGAATCAAATGAACACGCTGAGAAGCAGGGTGTGTGATCTCATTCGTGACAAGAGCCAGGGGAGGAGTGTGTCCTCGGGACCCAGCATCTGGCTTACCCTTTCCCGAGCGGGAGAGTTTGGACTGAACAGCACCCAATGCCCAAGGTCGCCAGCAGGTAAATGCATGATAGTGTTTGGAAACGTGCTTTCTTTCTGACTCTTGACTGTGAATTGCGTAAAGGGTTAGAGAGCAGATCAGTTTTCCGCTCCATAATTCATAGACATTTGTTTCACGCTGTTATTTGCAATGTCCACAGCGGCATCCTACTCCCGCCCAGTTTTTCTGCTTTCCCTCCCTCCTTTCTTAACCCTTCGGAGCGCTGCCCTTGGGTGTGTGCTGCCATTTTGATGCCAGATTGCTTATTGTTGTAAGGTGTGTGTACCTTCCTAGTGATGTGGTTTCCCTTACAGACCTGCCAATTGTTTGACTGAACGTTGATGGCGGTGTGTGTGTGTGTGTGTGTGTGGCGAGTTCAGTTCCAGACCTGAAGGCAGACTAAGGGGGTCTCATCATTCTCTAGTCAACCAGTAAGCCTGGTCTTTTTGTGATTTTGAGTTTTGATGTACATTTTCTTTTCATTCTATCTGAGACCTTCTAATGCAGTGGTTCTCAACCTGTGGGTCATGACCCCTTTGGGGGTCTAATAACCCTTTCACGGGTGTCTTCTGATTCATAACAGTAGCAAAATGACAGTGATGAAGTAGCAACAAAAATAATTTTATGGTTGGGGGGTCACCACAATATGAGGAACTGTATTCAAGGGTCGCAGCATTAGGAAGGTTGTGAATCACTGTTCTAACGGGATCTCTTTCAGAGTGAGGATACCTTTCTTTCTAATTTCAAACCCTTACCTGCCACCATTGCTTTGGGCTAGCCTCAGTGCTGTTGACACTTTGTTCTAGATAATTCTTTGCTGCGGCGGCTGCCCTGAGCACCTGTAGGATTTAGCATCATGACTGGCCTCTGTCCATTAGGTGCCAGTAGTAGGTCCTCCAACCCCACAACTGTAGTTGTGACAATCCAGATGTCTCCAGTTGTGGCAGCAGCATCCTGATTGAGAACAACTGGTTTAAAGCAGGATGTACACTTGACCCTTGAATAACTCAGGGGTAAGGAGTGCCAATCCCTGACCCCCATCAAAAAGGTGCATATAACTCTGGGCTCTCCACAAACTGAACTGCTGGATAGCCTACTATTGATGGAAGCTTTCGCCAGACTTAAGTGGTGGAATAATGCCTGTTTTGTATGCCGTGGGCTTTGTGGCCTGGGTGGCCCTGTTGGGAGAAGTTGGACTGCTAATGGGAAGGGCGGGAGTTCCAGCTCAGGAGAAAGGCAGGGCTGCCTGTCTCCATAAAGACTGACAGCCTTAGAGTCCTGTGCAGGGTCCCCACGAGTGGAATATAGGCTCAGAGGCAGTGGATTTTGGATGTGCTGTGTACTGCCTCACATAAGAAGTGAATTTTCATATGACATTAAAAAAGAGTTTGAAAAAAAAGTGCAAGGATTTTGGGCCTGTTGGTATATCTGCAGGAATCACATCACAAATACCTTTAAAAAATAATTGTCCTTACATTAGATTATTCAATTCAGTCCAGCAAATCAATTGGGAAAAAAAACCCATTTTAAGTGAAGCTTTACTAAGCAGATAATCAATTTTATTTTCAACAGTTTGTATACATTTTGTTTTCCTTCATCCATTGAAATCCCTCAATGCAACATCCCGTATTCTACGTCCTCTTCATGTTTCCTCTTTCTATTTCTCCTTTTCCTAACTCTCTGTACTTTGTTTGGGTAATGTTATTATCTTGATCCCAAGTGTTTGACCATTCTAACACAGGGTCGGTTTAGTACAGACCTGAGGGGTGAGTGAGGACCCGTGGCAGTTACATAATCTCCTGTCAACTTGTGAAGGGGTGGAGTCTAGCCTGTCAATCAGGTCTCAGCTTGATGACCTCATTTGGAGGGGCGAAGGAGACAAATAGCTGACTGGAGGCCAGATACACACAGGCACTCTGCTTGTTGTCCTGGTGACAAGCCACATGGAGACCCCTGATGGAATCAAAGCCCTGGAGCTGGAGGAACCCCACGGAGACTCAGGTGTGTTAGTCTGGGTAGACTAGAGAAGCAAATCCATAGACACACATTTGTGTATGAAAAAGAGCTTTATACAAAGTGTAATTCTACATTAAAAAAGCATCCCAACCCGCTCCAGATCAAGTCCATAAATCTGACATTAACCCAAATGTCTGATACCAATCTATAAAGTCCTCTTCAGACTCACAAAACACATGCAATGACACCGAACGCAGGAAGATCACAGGCCAGTGGGTGGGAAGTCCAGTGGATCCAGTGGTGTGGTAAACATCTCAGCACTGGCAGGGGTTTCCATGTGGTTTCTTCAGCTCCAAGGGCACAGGCTCTATCAGCATAGTGCCATGTGTCTTGTCAGTAGAGTGTCTCTCATGGAGTCAGTCAAGAGATAGAGTGTCTCTTGCTTCCAAGAAAGAAACACAGGAGTTCCCAGAATCCTCAGGAGAAGGCCATGCCCACACAGAGGCCTCATTGGCTATATCCTGATTGACAGGATAAACTCCACCCCTTCACTCTTAATCCTCAAACTGACAAACAATTATATAACTACCACACCACGCCAGCACTGAGATGCTTCCACAAGACTTTCCACTTACTGGCCTGTGATCTTCCTGCATTCGTCATCATTGCTTGTGTTGTGTGAGTCTGAAGAGCAAATTATAGACTGGTATTGAACATATGGGCTCATATCAGACTTTGGGACTTTATCTGAACTGGGCTGGGATGCTTTCTTACTATACAATTAACTACTCTTTGATATGAAGCTCTTCCTTATACCCATATGAGTCCCCCTGGATTTGTTTCTCTAGTCAACCCAGACTAACACAGGGCATAACCTCGCACTTGCCTGTCTATCCAACTGGTAAGCCTGGTCTCTTTTATGATTTGGGGATGGTTCCATGTTCTTCTTCTACTCTATTGAGCACTTTCTAATCAGTTGTAGTGGTAGCTGGGCACCATTGAGTTCTCCCATTCTCAGGGTTGTAGAGGCTGATGTTAAGCAACTCAGTTTTTACTATCATGACTTTTCTTTGCTTCTTGGGGCACTGCCAGCACCGCTAGTGGCACCCTGTATGAGCCCACGGTGTTATTCAGGGTTTACAGAATCGCTCTAAAGGCGATGGAAGACCCATGGGAGCTGTGAGAGATCACCTTTTATTATAACCCGTAATTTACTGGAGATGGTATCACCTGGCAATTAAAATAAAAAAGTTGGTGTGGAAGTGGATTCTCATCATTCAAACTCAAGTTGAAGGGCCAACTGGGGTGAGTGAGGTTGAGAGCAACCCAACCTGAAGCTTGAATGGCTGTCACCCTGTCTCCATCATTGGCACACTCTAAATGGGAGGTCTTCGGGAGTTCGCCACTAGGTAGGATAGGCAGAAAGGGAGATTATTGCTCTAGGTCACTGCTCAGAACCAGCACGTTCACCTAGTTACCCTTGGTTTAGGGTTACCTCCTTATGTGGAAACTGTGTTTTATTTCATCGTCTGTGCTTGTGTTTCTTCGCTGGTCTGTATGTCTGCCTGCTTTATTAAAGATGACATGCTGATCCCAACTCCCCTTCTTGGTTTTCCGAGCTGCCTGCTCATGTGTCACCACGGTGCCTTGTACACAGTGAGCCACACAGAACCAGGAATGGGGATCGAGATATGCTCCCTGATACTAAATCGGGCTTTGGGTCTCCTTCGAAATTCCCGCTTGGTTTTCTAGATCCCTCATCACCTGTTAGCAGCCTCACCATTGGCTAACCTCCATCTTTATGTTTGCTGCCTCTGATCTGTTCTTTCTAAGCTTGTTGGATTGTGTGGAAATTCAGGGTAGGCCAGGAAGCGAGGGCCTGAACATCTTACTTAGAAACAAGCCTGGTTGGTAAAACAACACGCGTCTATTCTTCATGAGAACTCCCGTTTCTCAGGGGGCCTCTTCCCAAATACTGGGGTCCTTTGTTCCCATGATAGGGTCCCCAGGAGGCAGACATTCAACTGCGAATGTGGTCACAGACAACCTGGGCATTTCGCCAATGTCATTTTACACCCCTAAGCGTGTCTAGTAACAGGAGCCTGGTTGTATAGTGGCTTACCTGTGGGTCTGCTACCTGCAAGGTCAGCGGTTGGAAACCCCCAGTCGCTCTGTGGGAGAAAGAGGAAGTTCGTCTGGGAAATTCACAGTGGCCATTCTACTCTGCCATGTAGGGTCACCATGCATCAGTGAGCCAGTGAAGCATGTCCAGTAAAGCACAGATCACAGGTGTCAGGATTCATCCCCAAAATCCTCTAAGCCTGGCATAAAGCACAGCAGGTGCATTTTGGAGTGTGCATCATGGACAGTATTCTGAGCCCCTGAAGCTCATGCACCTGATGATCACACAGGGAAGATTGCACACACAGAGAAAGTGCCACGCGAGTTTTAATAGCCTACAGGGGACATGTGTCCCCGAAGCTGACCATCAAAGGCACAGATGCTGTGTGCCTGCATATTAGAACGAGGCAGTCAGCTCCAGGATGAAAAAGCCCGGGCTCTGGAATCAGCTGCTTGGTTCTGCTTCCTGCACCCAGTGCTTGCTGTGGTGTGACCTTGTGCACATTCATGACCTTGCCATGGCTCAGTGTAGCAGTCAGGCTTTCCAGAGAAATGGAGCCAAGAGGATTGCGTGTGTGTGTGTCCTTATATTCCATCAGCTCCTGAGGCTTTCCTGCCACGGCCGTCAGTGCAGCTTGTCCGTCTTCCTTCCTCTCCATGGCTCTCAGTCAGATGCTTCCTCCTGACGGGCTTGGAAGTTGACTAGTTCTTTTTGTTGCTGTCACCGTGCATTCTTTCCATCTTCTTTTGATGCTGCCTGCGTCGTTCAAGATTTTACCCAGAGAATCCTTCGATAGGGAAATGAAGGCTTGCGTTATTTGGGGTGGGGGTTCCGTTCCTTAAGCTTGTATGTGCTGAGACTGAGAGAGCGTGCTGGCTTACCTTTCAGGTATTGACTCATATACTTGTGGGATCTGCCAAGTCTTACATGTGCAGGGCAGCTCAGCAGCCAAGATTTCTATGTTGCAATCTTGAGGCAGAATTGCTTATTCTTTGGTACCTGGGAAACATACTGCTCTTAAGGCCTTCAGCTGATTGGAGGAGACCCATCCACATGGTCAAAGGTATTGTCCTCCGCATACAGTCAGTGGCTTGTGAATGTTAACCACAGCTCCCAAATTCCTTTATAGCAACATCTGAGGTAGTTTTGGCCCCGCACCTGGGCACCACAGCCTGGCCACGGTGACACAGCACATGCACCATCACCCTGTTTAATCATCTCTAGGACACAGGTGGTGTTGACAATTCTGGTACCTGGCACAGAGCCTTGTTGTTGTCGGCCATTGACTTGGCTTCAATGCCCGACGACCATAGGTACGATGGAATGAAACGTTGCCTGCTCCTGCGCCGAGGCCTTGACCACAAGTGAGCCTGAGCCTTTGTTGCTACTGTCCTGCCAGTCCACAGGATGGTGTTTTCCTCTTTTCACCCTTCCCAAACACGGTGTCCATTCCTACTGACTGGTCTTCCCGTCCAAGGTAACCTGGCTGAAGTCTCACGGTTCTCACGTCAAAGGAGCATCCTGATGGCATTTCTCTAAGATGGGTTGGTTCGCCTAGCCGTCCACGTATGGTCCCCGTTCTCCGTCAACACCACAGTTTGAATGCGTGGGCTGGTGGCGGAGTAAGGGCCTGGTAAGGGCTGCTGGTCCTGCTGCCCAGGCTGTTGTCAGAACAGCGATCCGTGAGACGAAGCTGTTTGAAACCTGACATGGGCTTCATCCCTGTGCCTCATCTGAAAAGAGGCGGAACAAAGACCCAGCTTCCTTTCCCGGGGCTTCCCCACGCTGTGCAGGCTGCCTCGCTGGGGCCCAGCTCCGTGCACCCTCCACAGTGCCGCCCACTCTGGCCACCTCTGCTCTAGCCATCTGGCAGGCCCACGAGCCATCGGCACACCCTGCCTTGTCCAGCCAGATGAGAAAACACAGATGTGGTTCCAGCTGCCTCAGAACCCGCGTGCGCTGACTTCACTCTCCCAGCCCCTAAACATGTGTCCCGGGCCTGCGGGCCAGAGGGGCAAGGCCCAGGGGTCATGTGAGGCAGCCCACTGGGGTCAGAGGACCCAAGGAGAGCACTGAGCCTGCTCTGCGTCTTGGGGGGCAGTTAGTATTAGAATTGCTTGCAGGCACCTGGTATCCAGGCCCAAGGCTTTGTGAGTCCCCAACACTGGGTATGTTTGTGTGTTTGTTTGGTTGGGTTCTTTTTTGGTTCTAGCTCTTGTGAAAAGCTTGACTTCAGGATTGCTCCATTAGCAGCCTCCTGGCTGAAGTGGAAAGTGGGGAATGGATGCATGACATGCCTGAAAGGAAAGAGACAGCCGCTCTGAATCGCGCCTGCAGGAACCTTGGGAGCAAGCCTTGGCAACCTCCTGAAAAAAAATCCATCTTTGGAGATCCTGTGGCATACGTGGGGCTGCCGTGGGGCCGAACCCACTAGAAGGCAGCAGGCTTACCTTTGAATGGTGAGAACCTGCCTGTTCTCAATGGTGGTGTGAGCACCGCTGCCAGTGGGCTCAGAAGGGAACGTTTCCTGTTAGACAGCAGGGGAGGGCAGAGCTTGCTCCTCGGGTTCTCATGTGCACGCTGGTCTGCTTGTAAAAAGCAAAGGGGGGTCATTTTTTGCAAGTTATTGCTGCCTTCACCCCAAACACCAGAGCTAATCTCTCTTGGCAAAGTGATTAAGAGCCAGGAGCAGCCCTCAGGCTGAGTGAGGGTGACTCATTGAGCCGAAAAGCTCCCTGAACACACCCATCCTGGGCCAGCAAGGAGGATGCTCAGGACAAAGCAAAACAAGAAAGCCAGTTGCCAGCAGCAACTGTCAGAGGTGAATTGCCCCACAGCGTGCCCAGTGGTTGCTCGTGCAGGAGCAGATCGCCGGGCCTTTGTTCTAACGCGCCTCTCCCTACATGGACTTGAACCTCCCATCTTTTGGGTAGTAGCCCAAGCAGGCACCGTTAAAACAAACCAAACCCATGGAGTGGATTCTGAGTCAGCCACCCTGTAGGGCGGAGAACAGCTCTGTGCGTTTTTGAGCGTGTCCATCTCAACAGGAGCAGACCCTGCATCTTTTTTCCCCTGGAGCGGAGAGATGGTGGGTCCCCACCAACCTAACGCACTCTGCCAGCAGGGCTCCTTCTGAGGAGACTAAGGGCGGAGGTGGCTGCGATGAGGGACAGGGCGTGGTGCTCCAGGCCCAGCCTCTGTTGTTGAAAAACAATGTGAGTTACAGGCAAGGAAAAGCACCCTTCATTCCCTGTGGGCAACCAGGTGATTATAAAAACAGGACGGAGTGCAGCAAACGCTGCCAACTGCTTCTTTTCACGTGGGGGCCAACTAGTAACTTTCCAACCCAGCTCTGGGAGTCAGCAGCGTTGGTCCTAGCGCGGCCGTCAGCAGGAGACACGCTCACTGGAGGGACGTGGCCGCTGTCCTTCCTCCAACGCTGTGCGAAGAAGTGTTTTTGAAACCAGCGCCCGTGATGGCTCTGGACAGCAGGAACAACTGGTTTTTCAGGCTGTTGAGAAAGAAAGTCTGTGATTTATGTGACTGAAGTATGGTGTTATCAGCCCTCCTCTATCAGTCCGCCTCTCTAGAAGGTTCCAGAGCAAACAGAATTCATGTGAATCAGTGGCTTCCTTATCAGCTTTTTATGGATGAACAGCGTGTATGCAGATGACTATACAAGTTAGAACCGTACAGCGGGCTGAACGCACCTTTGCCGTCAGCACCAGACCAAGCATGGCCACGGCCCCAGGGCCATTCCCCGGGCCCTCTGCCAGGCACAAAGCTAACCACTAACCCAACTGCTAACGTGACACACATAGCAAACGAGTACCAATGACCATCTTGCCAGTTCCAGCTCTCGGTGACCCACAGAGCTTGCTTGCTTTTCTAATTGTATTTGGTGGTGGTGGTGGTGGAGGTGGTGATGGTGGTGGTGGTGGTGATGGTGGAGATGGTGGAGGTGGAGGAGAGGAGACGCTGCAGGACTGTCCGCACCCATTCAGCAGACAATCCACCATTCGTCCCTTCCCCTTCAGAGCCATCCTCCCTCACTGCCCTCAACTCAGTGTCCCCTTTAGGTTTCCCGCCCAGTCTTTCGAATTGCTGCTCCCAGTTGGAACGCATCTCCCTAGCTCACAAGAGAGCACAGTGCTGGAGGCAGATAGTCTTTACCGGCTAAGCTTAACGATTGCGGTTGTTTTTAAAAAATTTAATTTATTTTCAAAAATAGCTTTAATTATAATTTCAGTCCATTGTATTCTAGGTTAGCCTTCCTTTTTAAGCCTACTTTTCCTCATCTATACAAAATATGTCTTTATGTATATATTTTAAACCATTTTATTGGGAGCTCGTACAACTCTTATCTCCATCCATCCATTGTGTCAAGTACATTTGTTGCCATCATCATTCTCAAAACCTTTGCCTGGGACATTTTAATGGACTGGTGTGGGAGAAGAATAAGGAAGCCAAGCCCAATCTCCATGCCTTCAAGCTGATTCCAACTTACAGCAGCCCGATGGGACTGGAGAACTGCCTCTGAATGACGGAGTTTTAAAGAGGCTTCAGGGGATATTTTTGGTTTAAAGCTTAAAGATTACCTCGGGGCAATAGCTTCCAGGAGGTGTAGAATCTGGGATCCATGTGACCTTGAGATTCTCGTCTGGGTTTCCCCCTCTTTTGGTGAGAATCCTTTTATGGAATGCTTCATCAAAATGTTCATTAAAGTGGCTGGCATCTCTCCCCTCTCTCTCGTTTCTTCTGGTCTCATGTGCATAGAGGCAATCCTAGCTTCCATAGGGTTTCAGGGATTGATTGTTTGGGGGCCTAGAGCTTATAAATCACACATTATATGGAATCAGTGGTCTGGAGCTCACATGGTCCCAAGTGCAGGGGTGGCAGCACCCCGAGGAGCAGCGCAGTCAGGGATTCTGAGTGTCAGGAGACAGGTTAATGCAACCTTCGGGGTCTGAGGGAGATGGTGGGTAATTGGCGGGGGGTGAGTGGGTTCATGGGTCTCCCTGAGCGCAGGTGCCACGGGAAAGGGCTGCTGGGGCAGGCCGTTCATGGAACACGTCATTGTGTGTGTGTCATGGGTGCGCAACCAATTTCTTTTGTATTAGGTTGAAAAATACATAACAAAGCATGGCCGGGGTTCCATTTTTTGGGGCGTGTGTAATTCAAGGGCCTGGAGTATGACCATTACCGTGTCCTCTCTCCCATTCCTCCCCCCATTAGTAGAAGCTCTGCTTAGGTTGTTCCCTAGGTCACAACTGGCTCTTCTCCCTCCTTCCTACTCCTGTAGGAGTCTTGGGCCTCCATCTATTTCTGTATTTGATTTCTCTCTCTCTCTCTCTCTCTCTCTCTCTCTCTCTCTCTCTCTCTCTCTCACTGTGTGTATATGCACTTATGTATGTGCAGAGAGTGAGTCCTGGGGCCTCACGGCGAAGCGCCTGGCTGACAATGCAGGCCCATCAGTGCTGACTTGTTCCTGTAGAGATGACCATCTAGGAACCCCTAGGGAGCAGCCCCGCCCTGTCACGGAGGGGCCTGATGGGAAGGAATCGCCTGGACAGCATCCAGCCGTGACACTCTCTAGCTGGCTCTCTTGCACCCACACGATCTTCCAGTCTTTGTCCCTTTGTGGCTGGTTTTTTTCCACTCAGCACAGTGGCTTCAGGGTTCTTTGGCCTCCGACCTCCTGCCCTCTTTCCGGCTGATGAGATGAATTTCTTAAAGGCCTGTTTGTTGAGGAAGTATTGAAGCCGGGAGCTGCCTGTTGGGGGTGGGCCCTGGACTGGAGCCAGGGAGAAGACATGTGTCGTCGCCGATAGAAATCTGATCGCCCTCGGATGCCGCCTGTCAACGTGTGGGCTGTTTTCTGATGGCCCCCACGACGGTCGGTCGCTGACAATGCAGACCGGAGCTTGTAGCTCCTGCTTAATGAGCTCCACCACCCTTGGCCCAAGTGTGGGGTTTCTTTGAGGGAAGCTCTTAGCCACTTTGGAAAACACTTGTTTGAGAAACAACTGGACTCCGCCCCGCTGGTGTGGCCCGACACCAGCCGTGGGGAGTGCCCCTGGCAGGTGTGGGCATAGCTCGGCTTCTCAAGGATTCGATCTCACGTTACTTTACTGTGTGACCGGTCTGGTTTCTATATATACCCTCGGCTTTGGGTGGCTCAAAGGGGCCAGGAGAGCAGCAGATCCCTATTAAAAGTGGTTCCTGTTTATTCCGTTTCATTCAACATTTATTAAGCACCAATTGTGCGCCAGATCCTAGGGATGGATTTCTTCGTGGTTATCAGGATGATCTGCCACTCGGCATGTGTGAGGTCACAGGTGAGTTAATGACTGGTTTGCAGGCTGTCTCTTGTGCAAGTACCTCTCCTAATGGGCACTTGGTTTATCCCAACAGGAAACGAGGCCGAGATGACGTATGGGAAAGACTTGGTTCACTAGAAAGTATTTGGTAGACCTGAGATCATGTATTTTATTAAGTTAACCTTTTATTACTCATTCGGTGAAGGTTTACGGAGCAGACCATCACACGTTACCTTCAGTAATCCATGCACAATTGTCTCCACTCCCGAATCCAAATCAACCCCTCACTGCACCATCACTCACCCCTCTTCCACCTGTGTCCCCCGTTTCCACGCCCCCTCCTTTCCTCATCCTCTGGGCTTGTCCTTGGGTGAATACTGTCCCCTAGATCCCAAACGTTTGGCCATTCTAACACAGGGGTGAATTTGTAGTTCCATAGGCAGACTCCCTCGCCCTCCCACATTGTGTCTAGTCTCCCCAGCCACTGTGCATCGATCACGGATTGTATTTATTTTAAGGAGTCCTAGTACAGTGGTTTAAATGCTCTGCCATTGACCATGATGGCAGCAGCTAGACCCCCCCCCCCCCCCCGAGACTGACTGGAGGACCTCGGAGATCTGGTCCTTCCTTTCCATGAGTCTGCGATTCACGTGACACTTCTTTCTCCGTTGGCCATGGACCCGGTTCTCCTTGCTGACATGCCTTTGGCTTTTACTGGCCCATTTGCCTGGGTGGTGGCAGGTGGCACTGGGGTGGTGAGGGATTCCAGCAGACAGTTCCACTGCAGAAGTCAGTGTGTACCCCCAACCTGACCCTCATTCTGCTCTGCTGGTGCCGACCGTGCCTTGACTCCGTGCCTCAGTTTATCTATCAGGACAATGAGGTTACCATGTGTGCCTGTGACGCTGGAAAGGAACCCTGGTGGTGTAGTGCTTAAGCACTCGGCTGTTTACAGAGCAGTTGGTGGCTTGCACCGACCAGCCGCTCCACGGGAGAAAGATACTGCAGTCCGCTCTGTATACACTGCAGTCTGGGAAACCCCACAGGGAGGCTCTGCTCTATGCTAGGGGTCATTATGAGCCAGAATCAACTGGTGGCGAGGGAGGTGCGGATGTCTCTGGGTGGGACTGGTGATTAAAACACTTGGTGGCTAACCCAAAGTTGGGAGGTTTGAGTCCACCCAGATGTGCCTTGGAGAAAGGCCTGGCAGTCTGCTCTGGCCCGCAGGGATCAGCATTGATCAGAGTCACCGTGACGGCGACGGACTTATTTATACTTACGATGCGGTGCTGCGGTCATTGTGGTTAAAGCCTCCATCGAGGCTTGCTGCGGCGATTTCTCATTGGTCATTTCTGGATGTTCTGATCTCCCCAATCCTGAAGCCGGGTGTGTTTCACGTTAGAGCTACCCGGGAAGGATCAAGATCCGTAAGGTCTGTTTAGTCAAATGTTGCCAGTTCTGACTCCTAGAGACCCTGTACAACGACGTGAAACCGCCCTGCCCCACGCTCACGGAGGGTGTGTCTGAGCCCGCTGATCCAGCGCTGTGCCAGCCCATCTTGTTGAGGGCCTTCCTCTTTCTCACTTCAAATGTTATCCTTAAAGCCCACATTCCAGGAGAGCCCAGGCCCCTTGAAAACTGGAAGAAAACATCCTGTAAGCAAAGGATCCTGTTGTGCGCCCTCGCTGACTCGGGGTGTGCTGTTATCTGGGCGTGTGGTGGCTATCTAGGCTGGGATGACACTGTGAGGCGTTGTTGGGTCAGTACAGGAGGGAGGTCTGTGGGTCGCACATGACGCCGTGTCTCTCCTTGTTGAGGTGAGAACTATCTGTTTCTGAGCTGGGCACTGCTGGAGAGAGAGGAAATGCCGGGTACCAGCATCCTGGGCGCAGGGGCCCCGGGGAAGGGACAGGTGGGCAGCCCTGCCAGTCACGAGGTGTCGAGAGGCATCCAGGAAGGCAGCTCTGAGGTCACTGCCTCTTCCCCTTGGCACATTTGGGTCCCCTCCAAGTTCCAAAGCAGCATCAGGGCAGGTCCATTAGAAAATGAATCAGCTAAGAAAATCCGCTAATGAGCGACTCCAGATAGGCACCTTTCCTGTGTGTTTTATTTCCCTAATGCTAAGCATTTGCCATTTCGATATTCTTCACACGTAACATTAACTCAGTGGTGCTCATGATATCTGCCATGTTCAGCCGGTGCCGTTATTCCTGCTCCTTGAGGGCCAGGGTCAGGGCAGTCACCAGCTGTGTCAGCTCCTGGTGCTGCTGGTGCAACCACAGACGTGGTGGCAGTAAACAGCACACGTTTTGTTAATGTTCTGTTCTGAAAGTTGGAAGTCTAAAGCCAGTCGGACTAGTCTACAGTCAGACCCATATCTCTTACGACTCCTCTGCTCCTCCTGCCTCCCTCCATTAGGGACACCCAGATAATCAGGAGCATCCTCCCCCTGCCACCCTCCCCCCATTCATATCCTTTACTTAGCCACATCAGGAGCTCCTGTAGCATAGTGGTTACACATGGGTCTGCTAGCCACAAGGTCGGCAGTGTGCAATCAGCAGCCGCTCTTCAGGAGAACGACGAAGCTTTCTACTCCCGTAAGCAGTGAATCATAAGGCCACCAGTCCTGAAGGTTAGGCTCCGCTCTGCTCCAGAGGACCTTATGTCCATGAAGTGTGCCTGCCAAGACCTTACGTCTACATCAGGTCATGCACATAGGTCCCGAGGAGCCCCGGTGGCATAGTGGTTGCAAACGGGGTGCAATTCACAAGGCCAGCAGTGTGAAATCACCAGCAGCGCTGCAGAAGAAAGCTGTGTCTCCCAACGCCTATCAAGAGTGACCATCTTGGAAACTCAGAGGAGCAGTTCTACCCTGTTCTGTAGGGTCACTATGAGTCAGTATCGACTCGATGGCAGTGAGTTACCGACATAATCGGGTTTCGACGTGAGATACTGAGAACATTTTGTATCGGAGCTCGAACAAAACATTGGGATTTTTGTAAACACAGCAGTTTGTGTCTCGGTCACGGAGTGTTAGTTGGCGTTGTTAGTACGCGTTGTTTAAACCTTTTGCGGCTGTGTCCCAAGCGTTTTGCTATGATTTTCTTAGTTTTTGGCTTTTCATACTGTTTTTAGATAAAAATCATGGGTCCTAAGAAAGAGTTTTTTTGAAAAGAATCATGATAAGGAACTGGTTAACCGTGTTATTGATATTGTTGATGATAATTTAGTAAACCCTTTTAGAAAACAGTTACGGAAATACCAACAGCAGACCACATTAGACAGTTTTTATTAGAGAAAGTCAGCCAGGTCCTAGTGAAAAAAGTCAAAGAAGGGGGGAAAAAAAGCAATTCCTGAAAAGCAGCTACCAGCTGATTTTATGGAAGGGGATTCTTCTTCCAAACAATGACTCTCTCTCCACATCTCCTCTCCACGTCCGTGTCCACAGATCTGGATCCTCATCTGTCTCAAGGTATGGGTCATACTACAGTTGTTAAAGACTTTTTTTTAGTGTTGAGTTTCTTACTTAAATTATATTATTTAACTCTGAACTTATTTACTTTGAGTTTCTGGGTAATGTTTTGTATAAAAAGGCAAGGTTAGAGTGAAAATTCGGTGGTCGAGAACGGACTAATTAATTTTCAGTGATTTCTGAGGGGAAAAATTGGTTCAGGACTCAACTACATCACCTCTTGACGCTCCTTCTAGATGGATTAGCATCAAGGTCCAGGGTCCTACTGCACAGGGCCCAGGGATTAGGACTCACATGTATTGCAGGTGGTGGGCAGGGGCACAGCTCCCCATCACACCCAGTGAGGTAGCACGTGCACATCTTGTGGGAACTAGGACGTAAACATCTTTGAGAAGGTAGTTATTCAGCCCGCTGCCCTGACACGTACCAGTCCTCCTGCACTCGTTGCCTGGGGCGCCAGTGTGCCTGGGTTCAAAGCCCGCCTCTCTCCACCAGCCCTCACTCTCCAACCCCACCCTGGCTCTGTGATGTTAGCGAGTTATTGATCTTCTCCTCACCTAGCATACGGTAATAATAGACCTCTCTCTTCTTCGGAGGCTTAATTAGAGTAATGTACCTACTCTGTAGACTTAGCAACTCTATCGTTATCTGACATTTTGCATTTCTGATGATCGTTGCCTAATAATGACGTACATCTGATAATAGCCAACACCGAGGCGTGAGGTGACAGTAACTCCGGCTGCAGTAGGGCAGGTCACATGTCCACCTGGCTGCCCATGATTCTCAGTGGTTTGACAGGTATGCAGTGAGTTCATTTACGGGTTAGGTAATGATGCGATGTGGTAGTGTAATAATGTCATTTGGTTGTTATGTAATGATGTCACTTGGTTGTTCTCTAATGATGCGATGTGTGAGTCATGTGATGATATCATCTGGTAGTTCTCTAATGATGCGATGTGGGAATGGTGTGATGATTACATGTCCTCATTCTCCATTTTCACACATCGGTGGACTCAAACCATGCTGCTGAGTGAAGGGCGGGCGTGCATGTGAAGGTGCTTAGTACCAGGTCTGACACAGAGTAACGCCTTCTGAGGATTATCTATCACCGCTACCACTGTTCTTCATCAGCACTTAGAAAGTGTTTACGTGCATTTTCTATTTTTCAACTGGGTTATTCTACTGCTTATACTTGGGAAAGAAAATCTTTTACCTTGCCCATGATGTAAAATGCTTTTGTATTTTTTAAAATTTAAGTTTAGGAATCAATCAACCTTTTAAGTTTTAGGACTTAAGACAAGGCAACTTCATTTTTTATGAGGGAATGTTTTCTATTCCTTTTTAGAATGACCTCTCAGTGGTGACAGGCAGGAAGAAATTACACTTTGTTAGTCTGGGAACATGAGAGAAACAAATTCATTGAGACTCATATGTATATAAGAAAGAGGCTTATATACAAGAGCAATTGAATATCGAGAAACTGTCCCAGCCTATTCCAAATCAGGTCCATATTAGCCCATCTATCCAACACCAATTTATAAAGTCCTCTTCAGACTCACGAGACACATGCAGTGATGCCTAATGCAGGAGGATCACAGGCCAGTGGGTTGAAAGTCTTGTGGATCCAAGTGGTGATATAAACATCTCAGTGCTGGCAGGGGTCTGTATATGGCTTCTCTGGCTCCAGAGGTTTGGTTGCATCAGGGTAGGTCCATGTGGCTTCTCCAACTTCCAGGGCATAGCGCCATGTGTCTTGTCAGTAGAGGGCTCTCAGGGAGTGAGCAATGAGAGAGAAGTCTTCCACCTCCAAGGAGGAAATACAGGAGTTCCCAGAATTCTCAGGAGAAGGCCATGCCCACACAGAGGCCTCATTGGCTATGACCCGATTGACAGACTAGACTCCACTCCTTACTTATAATGCTCTCAAGCCCCAAAGTGACACCAGATTATTTACACTACCACATACACCAAAATAGGAGCACTGTCTCCGTCCAATTGGGTACCACTAGATCATTTCTTCACTCTGCCATCCTCTGGGCCCCGGGAATCACCAGCCTGTTTCTGCCTCCTTCTTTGACAGCAGGAAGGTGTGTGTCCTCCTCCTGGGCATTCTGGGAAGGCTGTTTCTCTGCCGCCCAGGCGCACTTCAGGTTCTGCTGGTAAGGAAGGAGCATGAATCAGGGTCTCCCCTGAGAGACTCCGGCTGGAGTGGGTCCCCAAGGGGATCCTGAGCCAGAGTGAGCTGCATGTCTGCCGCAGGGTTGTCTGCAACTGTGAACCACTCCAGATGCCCATCAGCCAGAGGACGCACACGTTACTGCAACCGCACGGCTCCACACAGCGGAGCAGTCACGCCTGCCTCTACCAACTCTGAGAAACCACAGCCAGCCAGAGTGCCGAGTGCAGCAAGCACACCAGAGACAGGGAGCGTGATAGAGCTGAGTCTACTTGTAAAGTGTGCGTCCAGAAGCGCTCTGCTGCCTATCTTGCAAACGCAGGGAGCAGGCGTGTGAACCTGTGAATGGGCAAGGCGGGGTTCCCATTCAGGAGGGGACTGGGGAGCGTGTGGTCAGGGAGGGTGGGTGGTGGGCCTCGGTCGTTCCCTGTCGTCAGGGAAGGATCTAGGCTTTGTGGGCCTGATGCTTCTGTAGCATGACTGGGCATTGCAAGAGGCTGTGGGATGCCCTAAGAAGCCGTTCCTGAAGATCACAGGGACTGCTCTGGGAGATGATGGTGGTACCAATCACAGCCACAACGAACCATTGTCCATTGAGTGGACACCAGCTCCTGCAGCCCGTGTGGTTTGGAGTGAGCTGTACTTCTAGGGCTGTGATCTCTACATTATGGTAATTACATGCATCTTACATTCGCTCTAATAAAACTTTGTTACTTGTAATGAACTAGGTCCCTAGATACCAGAGGTAAGCTAATCCATCCTGAAAATATTTCATAATAGGATTTAGTCATATGATTTTACTTCTCCTGATCACGTGGAGATGTGTGTGTAATCCATGTGTTCCTTAGTGGAGGTGTTGGGGGTTCTGCATTGGGCTGCTAACCACAAGGTCCGCAGTTCGAAACCACCGACTGCTCCATGGGAGAAAGATGAGGCTTTCTGCTCCTGCAAAGGCAAGCAGCTTTGGAAACCCACAGGGGCAAGTCTACCCTGTCTTCCGTGGTCTCTAAGAGTCAGAGTTCACTTCCTGGCAGAGAGGTTAGTTAGAATGTTGGGTTAGTCATGTTTTTGGAGCAGTTGATTTGGCGAGTAAGCAAGATACTCTGCGGTAAGCTAAGGGCTTTGTCTCTTTGAGAAAACAGACAGACCACGCTCCTCAGAGCCCTGGCTTTACTTCATCTGTTGGTGGAGTTTATGCAAAGCTCCATTAATTTGTGGAATGTGGAGGTTAATTTTGTTTATTTACGGTTATGAAGTCACGATGGCTTCCCCAGCAGAACAGTTCAGTGAGGTTCTCACCGTGTGGAGCTTCCAGGGCCTCGGGAGAATGGGTTCACACGTGTGTCCACGGCGTCTGTCTCATGGAATCTTTTGAGGATTGCTTCTCTGTGTGCCCATGAATATCAACACGTGGATGTAGCTTCTTCTGGGTCCCAACACGACCACTTCCACAGCCGGGGCGCAGGAGGAGCCGGCCATTCCTTGAAGCACCACGGACTGCAGGCAGTTACGGAGTTCGTCTCTGGCTCACGGTGGTCCTGTGTGCGTCAGAGTAGGACTGTGTCCCATAGGGTTTCCTCAGACGATTTCTTAGAAGCCTTTCTTCCCGGGCATCTTGTGGTGGGTGGGGGGTGGGACTTGAACCTCCCACCTGCAGTTTAGCAGTCAAGCTCATCACTACCCCCAACTCCTTCCTGGAAAACCCACATGATCGCCTAACTTTCTGTTGGCATTTCAGGAAGGCACTTTGAGGGGGTGCCTGGCGGTCCCTGGGCTGCAGAGCTCTGGCTGGGGGTTTGGCTGCGGCACACTCCCAGGACTGCTGAGGCCCAGGGGGACGCCCAGCACCAGGAGTGCCCACAGCCAGGGAAGCTGGGAGTGTTGCTCTTGGCTGCAGGAAGGGCAAGAAGAAAGACAGGATGGCCGTGGAGAGAACGCCAACCGCCCTTCCCGGTCCTGCGTCATGAGCATGAACATTCGTAACTGTCGAGCAGCGCCAAGTGCTCGTGTGGAGGTCCCTCTGATTTCACGGGGCTAGGCTTCTGCGTGCAGGAGAACATACGTGTCCCTTCCCATGGCTCTGGCGGTTGAAGGCGGCTGTGGTTTTCTCATTGTCTCTTGCAGGAAGCCCTGGCTGGCCGCATCTCGCGGGCCCCGGGAAGCGAGCTGCAATTGGCGATGCTTTTTGCTTGGCATTTACACAAATAGCTCAAGAGCATGAAACACAATGGCCTGTCCATCATGCATGGCAGACTCAGGGCGTGGACACGGATGCCATGCTGCCAGCCTCCTTGGGCCAACGAGGAGCCCACAGCCAGCGGCGCCTGCACGCAGCCTTGCAGCAGTGAGGAAGTCGTCACCGAGCGAGCGTGACTTTGGGACTGTGAGCTCTGCGGGTTTCTGTGACACCGTCCTCCAGGCGTCCCCACTCGGAAGGTGCAGCCCCTGGAGGAGAGCAAAGAGAACACCCTTGGGTGTTCCTACGAGCCCTCCCTGGTGGCGCGGTGGTTAAAGTGGTGGGCTACTAGCTGCTCTGCAGAAGACGGATGTGGCGGTCTGCCCTTGTAAGGATTAGCCTTGGGGACCTAGGGGACACTGCGCCTCTACCCTCTAGGGTCGCTATGGGTCGGGTTTGACCTGTTGACAGAGGGCTTTGGTTTTTTGGGTTCATTTTCCTGGTACTTACCGAGGACACTCAGAGCATTGGGGAGGGTGTGGGGGGCTGCTTGGGCCTTTTATCCCCCACTCCCTGCCTGCTGCTGGGGCATCAAGTTCACCGTTCCCCACAGGGCAGAGGCACACAGGGATGCAGGAAAAGCCCCCACAAGCAGCTCCCCTGAGTTCCTGTGACACCTGCCTGGGGGTAGGTGGGGGTGGCACCCAGTAGTGGCTCCCAGTTTCCACTCTCACCTGGTGTGCTCTACTCTACTCAGCCCGCAGCCGAGTCATCAGGGGGCAGAGCGCCTGTTGGCACCTCTTCTTTCCCTCCATCTTAATGGCAACCCCTTTCAGGACCCGGCCGTCCCCAGCCGAGTCCCAGAGCCAGTTCCTATCCAAGGCCCGGTTGGGCTGGGCGGCAGGAATGGTCAAACGTGGACTGGCGCGAGGAGCTGGCTGGCGATGTCCGTGCCTCCCCTTCAGCAGTGCATGTGGGTGACCGGCTAGAAGTCTGAACTAGACGTTGGGGACAGAGACGAAGCCTCAATCCAGAGGGAGGCTCTTGGCTGCGGAGGCTTCTCAGAGAGGGCGCCTCTGAGGCTCACCTGCTTGAAGAGAACCACGGGCCTTGATGCTGTTTAATGACAAGTCATTTGGCAAGTTTGGGGGTCTAGTATGGGGGTGCTGGCCTGGGGGTCCCAGGAAATAGGTTGAATGTGACGGAGAGCCCTTCATCTGTGCTTTTTAGTCTTAAAAATATTAAAACATATATATTTGGCATGTGCAGCAAAGAGGAAGAGAGGAGGAAGACACATTAACACACCATCACGGCTATGAATCCCTGTGACTTACCTCAGAATTTTATTCTCTAAGCTGGTATGTGGCTAGTGCAATTGGATTGCTCTCAGTTGCTAAGTAAAATAAAAAAGAATGATTTGAATCCACCTAGTAGTACCCTGGAAGAAAGGCCTGGCAGTTCCCTTCTGTAAGATGACAGCCCTTGGACACCCTGTGGAGCACGGCTCTCCCCTGGCACACGTGGGGTGCCCGCACGGCTCTCCCCTGGCACACGTGGGGTGCCTGCACGGCTCTCCCCTGGCACATGTGGGGTCCCCGTGCAGCTCTCCCCTGGCACACATGGGGTCCCCAGGACCCGGATTCACCTCCGTGGCAACAGGCATGGATTTTGGCTTCTTCTCTAAGCAGCGCTCTTGCTGGGTGCTGTTGAATGCGTTCTGACTTACAGTAAGCCTGCGTCAGCAGAACAAAGCATCGCCTGGTTCCGTGCCACCCTTGCCGTCATTGCTCCGTGTGAGCCCACTGCCGCGGCCGCTGTCCTAAGGTGCTGACCACCGCGCCCTGCGCACACAGCATGAGCGCGTCTGTCCTGCGCCGGGCTCACAATGGTTCCTGTGCATGGACTCAGTGTCGCAGGGTTGTGCTTTCATCTCATCTTGAGGAAGGCCTCCTCTTGTCCGCTGCTCCCCTCTTTACCAAACATGATGCCCCCCCCCCCCAGGGCCTGGGTTCGTCTGGTAACATGTCCCAAGTATATGAGCTGAAGTCCCGCGGACCTCGCTGCTCAGGAGCCTCTGGCTGTACTTCATCCCAGACAGATCTGTGTTGTATTGTACTGTTGTCTTGGCACTTCAAGGTCCTTGGGCAACGCCATCGTTCAATGCATAGATTCTTCTTCTGTCTTCCCTCTTCGCTGTCCAACTTTCACATGCATAGCAGGCGATCGAAAATACCCCGGCTTAGATCAGGTGCCCCTCAGTCCTCAAAATGACGTCCTTGCTTTTCGGGACTCTGCAGAGGGCTTGGGCGGCAGGTTTACCAGCCGCCGCCTCGTTTGAGCCCCTGACTGCTGCTTCCTTAAGGAAGCTCCTCTGCTTCACCAATCGGGGGTCCTTCTCCGGGGCTGGCTGCGGCTAGAGACATGCCCAGAGTGTGCCAGGGGAAGTCTTCCAGTCTCATCCTCTCCTGAAGAACCAGCTGGCTCTGCTTGCTCTCCTGGGAGTACAAGATAGACTCCACGTCTTCCCCGACACCGTCCATCATCCACTTGCATCAGTGTGTCAGTCTTCTTCATTCACTGTCCAGCTGTTGGGTGCAGAACAGGTGATTGAAGACACGGTAGCGTGGGTCAGGTGTGCCTGAGCCCCGAGCGTGACAGCTCTGCTTTCTGACATGGGGAAGAGGCTGGTGCAGCAGAGCTGCCCCACACAGCATGCTGTCGGATTTCTTGACGGCTTCCGTGAGCACTGATGATGGATCCCCGTGAAATGAGCTCCCTGACAACGTCCGCCTGCTTTCATTTGCTGTGACGTTCCCTGGTTCCAATGAGGCTTCGCTTTCTTTGTACTGAGCTGTGATCTGCAAGCAGGCTGTGCTCTTTGATTGTCACGAAGTGCTTCAAGTCCTCCTCCCGCGGTGCCAGCAAGGCAGGTGTGTCGTCCACTTCGCCCTGCCAGGTGGTAAGGGAGCCTTCTCTCAGTCTGTTCCTGCTAGAGCCCAGCTTCTCGGATCATTGCGCAGCACACAGATTGAACAGATACGGTGAGAGCACGCAGCCCCACTGCACATTCCCCTGAATTCCCATTCTTTGCAATGTTTTCCAGTTTGTTGCTGTGTGCCTTAGCATAGCCAATAAACACAAGCAAACATCTGGAAGTGCCGAGGAGCCACTTAGAGATGTGAAGTGGGATGTAGAGATGCCCGGGAGAGGCTGCATTTGAGATCTGAAACCGGCTGGCTGCAGGCAGGGGTTAAGGCAGAAGAGCAGGGCAGGGAAGGATGTGTGAAGCCACGTGGATGCTGAGATGGGGCGGACGTGGGCGTCTTGGTGGGTCCCTGGGTTCCAGAGTGGCACAGTGGAGGTGGTGACGCCATCCTCTGAGGGATTCTTCCTAAAAGGAACGGGGAGTCCATTTCTAGACCAACAAAATGGGGTGCAGGATGACGATGAGGACTAGAGCTGCTCTCTCGGCTGGTGTAGACTGTGTTATGGATAGAGTTGGGTCTCCTCAAAATAGGTGTTGCAAATCCTAACCCCCCTATAAACCAAAAACCCCCAAACACACTGCCATTGAGTGGACTCCGTCTCAGAGGAAGCCCACAGGACCAGGTGGAACTGCCCCTGCGAGGCTATAACTGTTGACCGTAGAAAGCCTCATGTGTCTCCTGAGGAGCAACCGGTGGTTTTGAACTGATGACGTTAAGGTTATCAACCCAACTCATAACCGCTCCATCACCAGGGATCCCATCTTCCTGTCGGGTGTGTTTGAAGTCGGTCTCCTTTGAGCTGGAAAAAGAGCAGATTGGGACAGGAGCAGGCAGTGGGGAGAGACAGAGGCCATGCCTCAGGAAGACCTCCAAGAGCCAAGGAACAGAAGCTGAAGAGACAAGGACCTTCCCCTAGAGCTGGTGCCTAGCTTTGGTGGCATATGTTGGGCTGCTAATCTCTAGGTCAGTTGTTCAAAACCACCACCCACTCTGCAGGAGAAAGATGAGGCTTTCTGCTCCCACAAAAGATGTACCATCTCAGACACCCACACAGACAGTTCTCATCGGCCCTATAGGGTTGCTATGAGTTGGAATTGATTCAATGGTAGAACTTGGTTTTTCTGTTTGTACCTCATAAACTGTAAGAAAATAAATTCCTGTTCACCCATTTACAGTTCTAGATAACTAAAAAATAACCCTAAACAAACAAACAAAATCCCACCCCAAACTCACCGCCATCGAGTCAGTTGTGACTCATGGCAACTCTATAGGACAGGGCCCTATAGAACAGCCCCTGTGGGGTTTCCAAGACTGTAACTCTCTATGAGACTAGAAGCCTCATCTTTCGCCCATGGACACTGGGTGGTCTTGAACTGCAGACCTTGCGGATTGAAGCCCAATGCCTAAACACTATGTAGATAACTAAGCAGAGGGTAAAACCTAAAACCCTACGACCACCTGTATTCCTCTCTTCTCAAGGGAAACGTCCCAGCCTTCTGCTCCATCCTCCCAGGGCGCACTCTTGGATAACTCAGGTGGCGATGTGCTTCTTGTCCTGTGTGGGAGGCACTGGTTGATGGGCATTAAGGTGCTAGCTGGTCTGGTTTACCTGTTTGCATTTTAAACAGAGGTTCTCAGTGTCTGGATGAAAGAGTGATTGATGGAGTTTCTTAGCATCTTAGGCCAGCCTGAAGGTTTCATAAAAATATGGGCAGGAAACCTTTACCTACCTAATTTTATCTCCAGCTTATGGTTTTTGGGTTCCTCTCTACTGTACTTTCAAATTGAGAACATATAATACATGAGAACATATATAATATACATTATAGAACATATTATCTATTATATATAAGCTATCTTACCCTCTCATGCCCTCTAGTGGCTGACTCTTGAACACCCCTTCTCAGTTTCTACCACTTCGGGATTCACTGCTTCAAAACAAAGTGCCTGAGAATCAGTGCCATGTGCACCAGCCAGCCTTCCTCTCACGGGCCCGGTTTTCTTCTTTCTCCTGGATTCAGGGGAGAGTGGGAAGAATTATGATGTGTCATTAGGGAGCGCTGGTGGCATGGTGGGTTACTTAGAGGGCTGCTAACCCAAACATTTGCAGTTAGAAACCACCACCGCTCCACGGGAAAGCGAGGCATTTGCTCCTGCGGCTGTTACAGTCTCCGAACTCCACAGGGACAGTTCTTCTCTGACCTGGATGGTCACTGTAAGTCAGGATTGACTCGATGACAGTGAGTTGAGTGTTAGTGTCAGGAGGCCTGGTGACACAGTGAGTTAGGCACTGCAAGGCTGGCAGTTCAAATCCACTAGCCACTCCAAAGGAGAGGCCGTCTGCTTCTGTAAGGATGGAGTCACAGCCTCCGAACTACCGCCATAGGGTCTCTGGGTCAGAGTCAGCGCTGAGGCCGTGGGTCTGGTTGGCTTGAAGCGCTGTGATAGTTCTCATGGGAAGATGCTTCAAGGGGTGCACATCCATACAAGTGCTAGTGCTTGAGACAGTCATTAAGGCCCATGATGGGTTTTAAGAAAGTGCACTTCCTTGAAATTGGCTGCGTTGTTGAAATTCTTTTCCCTGCCTGGCAGACACCTTACAAGAGCTCCTAATATTCTCCATAGAGGCGGCTCTTTTGAAGAAAGCCCACGTGTTGATGAATGGCTTTCATTTCTCTGTGCGCTGCGACTGGAATGCCCGGGATGATGTTCCTGATTCGCAGGCGACAACCTGCGGCTGTCTGAATGTCGGACCTTGACTTCTTGCCGTGTTTGTGTTTGCTTGTTGCTTTTGGCTTTGCGTTGTTATATGGTCACTCTGCCCAAGCTTCATGGGGTGTTGTATTGTTTATGTCACACAGCGAGATTTTTTAAGAGCATGACTGACGTGCATAACAACGGTGGAACTAACGTGTGTGTATGTTGTGCTGATAACCCACAGCCACTCTAGTCCCTGAACACAGAACATTTTCAGGATTCTTCAGGGAGACAGGCACCTTCCCTCCCTCCAGATGAAGAAACTGAAGCTCAGGGAGGAGGAAGAACTTGTTGAGTCACATGGCAAAATATGAGTGCCAGCGAAAAAGAACCCAGAAGCTGGAAATGGGCGTTGAGTTAGGCTAAGGGAGCAGGGAGGATGATAAGAGACTTGGGTGTGCTGTTTGGTGGGGGAGGGCAGTCCTCAGATATGCAGGAGTTACCTTCCTGTTACAGGGTCTTCTCGGCCTCCTGGGCAGGTCCTTGTGCTGTGACGATGCGGTGAGCATCCCGGCTGTGCAGAGGAACCCTGCTTCAAGACACTGGGTCGAGGGCCAAGCTGCTGCAGCCCCAGGGCCCCCCTCCTTCTCCTCTGCGTGGGGGAGCGCAGAGGCTGGCCTCTGGGGTTGGGTCTAGTGCACAGGTGTCTTGTCCTGCTCAGGGACTGTCCTCTCCCTAGCTGTCCTCTACACCCTCCAGTGACTAGGTAAGTGTAGTGTGGAGGTACAGCCGCATGTTCCTGGGGATACAGTTCTTCCACCCTGTGGGCACACAACCATTGCATGTGGCTGGGGTGGACTAGGAGGGGCTTGAGGTGATGGCCGTGGGATGATGTTGGGACGGATGTTGGCCAATGTGGGAGGTCACATCTCCTCTTTCTGTTCTTCCAGTGTGCCAACTCCCAACCACAGGGCCTTGGCACATGCTGCCCCACCGCTGGGATGTGTTTCCTCTTGCTCATCTTCCAGCGCTCGTACAAATGTTCCCTTTTCTCTGAAAACTTTCCTTGACTCTTGGGCAGCTATGTTACCCGGGGAAAACTTATTATTAAATCCAATGAGAGAATGAGGATTAAAAAAAACCTTCTACGACATCTAGGAAGCTGTGAGGGGGTCTCCAAAAAGTTTGTGGGAAAAGCTCATCTTTTATCCCATTGTCTCATGAACTTTTGAAGCAACCTCATTCTATATGTTCTTTATCTACCTGTGTGTATTGACATCTAGCTTTATCTATATACAAAGGGTCTGCATGTGTGTAGATGTATCTACATACAAGGAGGCTTCAGAATCTTCCTGGCTCATGGATCACCCCCAGAATGTTCTGCAGCCCTCTCATCTGTAGAGATGTAGACCCAGCAAAAGCCAGAGAGCAAGCATGTTGAGTACTATTGTTTAAACTTAGATAGATTACTGACTCATACCCTGTAGCAGGGCTGGGGAACCTTTTTTCTGCCAAGGGCCATTTGGATATTTATAGCACTATTCCCGGGCCATCCTGGTCAAACATTTCATTAACTCCCCACTATGGTGATGGCTGGGATGGCTTCTCTTGGTGAGGCATGTGATGTGAGCAGGTATAGATGATTTCTTGGGCCTTATACAACTCACAGGCTGACATCTCCCACCTGGCCCTATAAGATAATGAAGCTATAATCTTTGGCATTATATTTTATACCCAGGGGTCACTATTTACTGCTTATTGATCTCTTACAAGTTAACACCCTGACATTCCAAAAGCTAGGAAAGCAAAATAAGTCGCGTGAAATGAGTTTGACTATGAACAGGTGTATGCTTTAGATGACTTTGGAAAAGTATGTTTTATTTCCTAGTTTTGCACATTTTTTCCTTTCCCCCAAAAGACCTGTGTTTGAAAGCTGCTTTAAAAAATTTTTTGTGTGTGGAAAGCTTCCTTAAAAGGAATTCTTTTGGATTAAAAAGCATCTTAAAAAAAAAACCAAAACAAAACCAGAATCACGGAACCTGGACCAATTAAGGAGGAATTCGTTTTCAAGGAGGCCTGGCGGCATCCTGGTTACCCAGTGCGGCTGCTAACTGAAAGGTTTGCAGTTCGAAACGAGCCGCCTCCCCAGGAGAAAGACTCCGTGTTCCAGTCCAGTCTCAGAAGCCCACAGGGCCAGTGCTCCTCTCAGGAACCCTGCCCTGTGGGTTCGCTCTGATTTGGAATCGACACAATGGCAGTGCGTTTGCTTTTGGTGTTGGTCCAACTCTCCAGCATTTTAACAGTCAGTGTTCTCTGGTGATTCCTAACTTTTTCTTTTTAAAAAACACCTTAATGTTGTAAGGTGGAAGTGAGCATAGCAAACCCGTTTCTACCCCACCATTCACGCGCATTTGTTCTTGACACTGATTGCAATTCCCACAACGCAACAGCACACCCCACATCCTCCCTGTGTTTCCTGCTGGCACGCTCCTCCCACTATCATGACCCCAATTCTACCCTATAACCAGCTAGACCAGAGCATGTACACAGGTGCAGATCAGAGCTGGAAACACAGGGAACCCAGGACAGATACACCCCTCAGGAACACTAACGAGAGTAGTGATACCAGGAGGGGAAGGGGAAGGTGGGAGGACAAAGGGGGAACAGATCACAATGTTCTACATATAATCCCCTCCCTGGGGGATGAACAACAGAAAGTGGGTGAAGGGAGACATCAATCAGTGTAAGACATGAAAAATAAAAGTTAAATTATCAAGGGTTCATGAGGGAGGGAGGGTAAGAGAGGAAGGGAGTGAAAACCAGGAGGAGCTGATACCAAGTGCTCAAGTAGAAAGAAAATGTTTTGAAAATGATGATGGTAACAAATATACAAGTGTGCTGGAGACAACGCATGGAGGTATGGATTGTGATAAGAGTTGTACAAGTACCCAATAAAACGATTAAAAAAACAAACAAACTCACCCACTCGCATTGAGTCGATGCCGACTCAGCCGCCCTAACGGGCAGAGTAGAACTGCCTCTGAGTTTCTGAGGGAGTGGAAAGCCCTTTCTCCTGTGGAGCGGCTCGTGGTTTTGAACTGCTGACCTTTCAGATCACAGTCCAACATGAGTAACCACTACTCCACTGGGGACTGGACCCTTCTCCCCTGACAGACCCGTTTATGGTTTGGCTGAAAGGGGAGGCCCAGGAGTGAGTTCCCATCCAGGCTAAAGAGGAGACCTTCTCAGGGCTTCTATTAACCAGTGCCTGTCAGAGCAGTTTACCTGTTTTGTTCCATTCCCACCCCCACTCTGCCCCACAGCAAAACAGCATCTAGTGAATGCACTTCTTCAGTGAGTGAACTAAAGAGATTCCAGGTCCATTACTCACTGTCATTAAGTACATTCTGACACACAGTGACCCCATAGGTCAGGGTAGACCTGCCCCTGTGGGTTTCTGAAGCTGTAACTCTTTATGGAAGAAGAAAGCCTCATCTTTCACGCATGGAGTGGCTGGTGGTTTCAAACTGCTGACCTCATGGTACTACATCACAAAGGAACCTTTTTTGTCTTCAGTTCATATTTTTAAAAAGCTGTGACATGCTGGGAGAGTGTAGGGTGAGTGGGTTGGAAAGGGGGAGCTGATTGCAAGGATCCGCATGTGACCTCCTCCCTGGGAGAGGGACGGCAGAGAAGGGGGGGAAGGGAGACTCCGGATAGGGCAAGATATGACAAAATAACGATGTATAAATTGCCAAGGGCACATGAGGGATGGGGGAGCAGGGAGGGAGGGGGAAAAAAAGAGGACCTGATGCAAAGGGCTTAAGTGGAGAGCAAATGCTTTGAGAATGATTGGGGCAGGGAATGTATGGATGTGCTTTATACAATTGATATATGTATATGTATGGATTGTGGTAAGAGTTGTATGAGTCCCTAATAAAACGTTAAAAAAAAATTAAAAAGCTGTGAAGAAGGTGTACAGCAGGAATGCTCCAGGAGAGACTAGACACAGCGGTTCTCAACCTGTGGGTCGCGCCCCCTCTGGGGTTTCTAACGACCATTTCACGGGGGTCGTCCGATGCATAACAGTAGCAAAATGACAGTGATGATGTAGCATGGTTGGGGGTCACCACACCGCATGGTCATGGCTTTAGGAAGGTGGAGGACCACGGCAGGTGCAGGTTCTAGCACTGGCCAGCAGATGGCGATGTCCACTCGCCTTCAGAACTGTCAGCTGCATCAGTAAAAACCCACCCATCTCCCTCCCATGCAGTTCATGACCAGCGACTCTCGTTTAATTTGAATTCTCAAGGAGGGCGGAGGGGTATTCTTTCTGACAGGTGTCAGCTGTAAGTCTGTTTTTATTTCAGCATCTCTATTTTCTCCAGTTTGAGCATCCACAGCCCTAGAAAAACCCTTATCTGGAGATGCCTTCTCCTATAGCACGGTTCACCACCGTTGATGGGTGCCGTCTGGTCCCCCTCTCTCAGTGTGGACCTACAAGTCACAGAACCAAGCTGGCCCAGTCCCTCATCCTCCTCACTGGGCCGCCATGGGGGAGTCCACGGAGCTTGCCCACGGAGCCAACCCAGCTCCCTAAGCATCCTCTCTTCCCATGGACCCTCTGCTTCGCCACGCATGACGTCCTTTCCCGGGAAACATGTCTCCGGGATGTGCCCGAGATGAAGGCTTGCTGTCCTGGCTGCCAAGGAGCGTCCTGGCCGGACTTCGTCCAAGACACAGTTGTTCCTATCCTGGCAGCCCCATGTCCTCCCCCAGCACCCCAGCTCAAATGCACCCACTGCTTACCTTCTTTGGTCCATGTCCAGTTTCCGCATGCACATGAGCCACCGAAAATACCCCACCAGTGCCCTCAAAGTGACATCTTATCTCCTGAACCCTTGAAAGGACTCTTGCAGTTGATTTTCCCCCTGCCGTGCGGTTGACTGACTGCTGCTCCCGTGGGTGTGGACGGCGGAGTTGCATAAACATCAGTCGATAAATCAGAGACTCCACGTGAACCCTGCTCATCAGCCCCGTGTGAGCGTCACGCCTCCGTGGGCCTGTCGACCAGTGGAACAAAACAAGGCCGTTACAGTAACAGGAGCATTCGCGGCCGTGCGAGGAGCTGTGCTTCCCGCAGGTGATCTGGATCCTTCCAATTCTATGGGTGCTAGGGACCATGGTGGCCCACACAACGGCGTGGAAGGGACTACTACCGCGCCAAGTCCAAGAGGAGTCTTCATACGGGAAGAAACGTTCTTGGATTGTCAACAGAGGCGGGAGAGGACGGTGGGGGGTCAGTTACTAAAGAGAAGGTAGATGCACATGAACTTCAGTGAAGAGGAAGGCAGCAAAAAACGTCATAGTTTTGTTGGTTGTTCTCCGTGGTAAATACTTGTAATATTAATAATCCAGTACTAAGTGTCATCAAGCCATTTCCGACTCGTGGGGCCCTTGGCCGTGGGAGCAGGACTGGGCTCCCGAGGGCTTTTGTTGGCTCTGTGTGGGGAAGGAGAGGGCTAGGCCTGTCTTTGTCAGTGCCTCTGGGTGGCCTTGAACCTTCAGCCATTCGCTTAGCAGTGGAGTATGCAAACCATTTTTACCACCTCAACTCTTAAAACATACTGCCATTGGGTGGCTGCTGACTCCTAAGGACTCTGTAGGACAGGGTAGAGCTGTCCCTATGGGATTCGGAGACTGTAACTCTTTAGGATATCTCTCTCGGAGCAGCTGGAGATTTCAATGTGTGATGTAGCAGATCGCAGCCCAACTGGTAACCGGGTAACTTTGGCAGGAGCCCCAGGCATCATGGTTCAGCCCTGGTCGAAGGTCTGTGAAGGCTTGTCCCCACCAGCTGCTCCGTTAGAGAAAAAGAGTCCTTGTCGGCTAAGGTTTACAGTCTTGGAAACCCTATGAGACAGGTCTCTATCAGTCATAATTGACAAGTTTTAAAAAAGCATTATATTCATAGTTCTGGGCTCAAAGTACTTTTCCAAGTGTCAACTCATTTAACCCACTTAAGAACTCCGGAGATGGCGGGGGTGGGGTGGGGGCAAGGCTGGGACATCTGAGGGGTCCGCGCCTGGCTGAAAGTCCTGTAGCTGGTGAGGAGGAGCCAGGTTCCAGTCCACATCGGCATTCCCCTTACTCGTCCTAGGCTGGGGCTGAGCTAGCTGGTGGGAAGAGAAAAGACACAGCCCAGTTTGCCTCTGTCTGAGGTTCCCTAAGAGTGGGTCCCTTTGCAAAGGCTGAAAGCTAAAATAAAGGACAGGGAACAAACCTCAGGAAGTGCCCTGGGGTGACTTCCCACTTAGCTGCTGCCGGGATGAAGAGGGTGGGGCTGGTGGAGGCCTGTGGGTGTAGCAGGATTGTGTCTTGGGTTTTGAGTGGAAATGGGTTTGACACGTGGTCCTATTGTTGAGAAGAACGTCCAAGCACCACAGGGCTCTCAGGAAATGGCCCGCCCAGGGATGTTCGCTGTCCCAGCTCCTGTTCCCGCTCCCGTCTCATCCAGTTCTTTCTCCACCTGCTTGTGGACACTGACGGGCCAGGCGTCTCCAGCCAGGCCAGGGGTGTCAAAGACAAGCAGCTCCCTCTGGGGCTCCTACTAAGCCCCCGAGAGGAGTGGCCATCAGCTCGGCCACACTGTGGAATGGGCGAGACGCCAAGGCTGCGTCTTCTGCTAATAGGGGTGCTAATAGGCCTGCCCCTAAAGTTGTGGGATGATGTGCGATGATGATGCCGCTGAAGTGTTTGAGCGTTACCTGGCCCAGGTCAGGGCTCGATGCCCACAGGCCATTATTATGAACATGACAACTATGCGACCTTCCTGTTCTCCTCCCCAAATTCTCAGAGTTCGTCTGTCCTGCCCACACTTCTTCCTCGCCCGCTGGCCCCCACTGCTTTGTGGGCTGGGCTGGCGGCCACCTCGGGGGAGAGAACCCAGGTGATCTCCTGAGGGTCAGGGCTGCCAGGTGGGCTTTTCACAGCCTTCTTTGCACCCCTCGCTACACTGGGCTCGGGCCCACCCTTGGGCCCACCCACCATTCTGTTTGTAGCTATTGGCCAGCTTTCGTCCCCGCCTGTGTGCAGTTCTACTTGGACACACGCGGGGCACACATGCCCACTGTGAGGCTGGGAGCAGCCTGGCCTACGGTTGAGGTGTGAAGGGGCTGGGTGCAGGCAGAGCTGCGGCCAGCGGGGAGATCCGAGGGGGGAGTACAGGTGCTTTTAAGGAGTTGGGGGGGCAGTGAGAGTTCCCTGGGGAGGCACGGGGAAGCCTGGGTACGTTTTACGTTTGTTGGTGGGTCCTGTCCGGGGACCTGCTGGGCTGAGTAGCATGCTTTCCAGGGCAGCGCTTTCTCCCACACGGCTGCTCGGTGGACGTGAAGGGCCAGCCTCCCTGTGAGCAGGTGCATGTGTACCCAGCCCATCACCAGGGCTCCTTTTATAGGTTTCAGCGGGACAGATTTAGCTCTGTACGTTGGCCACCACCCCTCTACTTCCTGCCTGGATGTTGCGGCCTGTAGGGTGGGGTGTGTGTGATTCAGTCCCCCAGAGCTGCTGGTGACTCACATACCCCTAGTAGACGCCAGGGCCCAAACACACTCGGATGGAGTCTGCGGGAGACTGGGGGCGTCGGCTGCCGCACCCCACTCATGGCTAGGTGAGCCCCAAGTGTGGGCAGAACTCCTCAGTGTGGGAAGCGGACGTCACCCTTTGAGGCACGGCTCCTCCTGTGCCTGGGACCAGGGCCTTCTGGGGTCACTGTCACTAAGCCCGTGGCTGCTGAAATGTGTGTGCTTCATCGGGTTTCCAGCGGCTGATTTTCCAAGTAGGCCTTTTGGCTGAGGAACCTCTGGCTGGACTGGAACATCCCTAGCAGCCTGGGCTGCTGAAGACCGGTCACCTTGGAGTGCCTGGTGACCTCCAGCTCTGTCAGACAGCCGCTTTCTGTGCCTTCCCCCTGGCTGGCCCGGAGAAAGATGAGACTGTGTGTTCTAAATCGGGGCGGCCTGAGACACCCCGGGGAGCAGTTCAAGTCCATCCTTGAGGGTCACTTGGAGTAGGAACTGACTTGAAGGGAGTGGGTTCTTTGGAGTTGCTGGGAATATTTCACACACACCCACACGCACACACCCTATCTCCTTTGATGCTTTGCGGAGGAGACTGTCGAGGGGCATGAAACCTGCCCTTGCTCACTCTTGGTGACGCTCACCGGGCACTCTAGCCACATGGTATGCGACAAAGCTTTGCAAACTTTTCGGTCTGATGGTTCATGGGAAGTGAACTTCCCCACCGCAGATTTCACGCTCCCACGGCCACAGGGCTCCTTCTGGGAGAGCTGGCCTCCCAGCCTTGTTTAAGCCGCGTGGGACCAGACACAGCCCCGGGGGAAGCTGGCTCAGCGTGTGCTTCCCAGGCAGAGTGTAGATGTCTCGGTCCGAACTTCGCATGGTTATGCCTCGTCTAGACAGCAAGACCCACACGATGTCTTTTCCCCGGTGGCTGCCGGAGGGCTGGCAGGGACTGCTGCTTGGTGCCTGTGCCAATGTGAGGGGAGACGGCTGTCTGCAGGGGTGTCTGTGCTGTGTGGTGGGGGACTGGGCCCCGAGTCACCTCCAAGCTCGAGTGCCAGGCCTCGCCATGACATACGAAGGAAGTTCTGACAGCAGGACAGTTTTCAGGTGGGCGCCACGGGCAGCGTGGGCTTCGGAGTGCGGGGGCAAGAGCCCTGGAGCACAGCCGATCTGGTCTGAAGCCTGGGGCTGCTGACTCCGAGAGCCCCGTGAGTTATGTGAGGGCCTCGTGCCTCAGTTCCCCCACCTGTAAGTTGGAATGAGCCTGGCATAGAACACACGCTGGGTCTCGTCAGCCAGAGCAGTGACTGCCATTATCCCTGCGTGGGGTGCCATTATCCCTGCGTGGCTGTGGTATTTATAACAGCTGACACGCATGTTGTCCTGTGTCCATGATATTTACTACATGACAGCCACTGGTCTTCGTTCTTAAAGGACCTTAGCTCGGTGTGGTAATGTGAGCCTGCCTGCAAACCCCAGTGGGTACTATGACGACCATCCGAATTGATGGGCAGGCACATACTCCATGTAGCGAGCGCCGTGTTTGCACGGTTAGTGGGCAGGGGGTATAGACTTTGAGCCAGGCTCTCAGGCCCTTTTCTTCCTCACTACCCTGCCCTGTCTCACTCCGAAAGCAAGAGCTGCTTTGTACAGATTAACTCACTTAAGCCCGCTAAGCGGGGGGTGGGGGGGTGGGGTGCTGTTATTCTCCCCATTTTATGGATGGGGAAACTAAGGCATACAGAAAGGGGTAAGGATGGAGCTCACGTCTTCCTTCGCTGCAGGAACCTGACCCCTCTGAGCCATCTCACTGAAACCCACTGCCATCTGGCTGATCCTCACTCCTGGAGATTTAGAGAGACGGGGACCCTGCCGGGAGGCAGAGTAGAACTGTTGCTCAGGGGCCTGGGATGGTAGATCTGTCACAGAGCAGACAGCCTTGCTTTTAATCCTTGGAGCACCTGGCAGGTTTGAACTGCCAGCCTTTCAGGTAATAGCCCAGGGCTCCTCCCGAGCCCTGGCATCTGTGAAACAGACAAGGAGCTCTGCCCTCGGCTCCCTGGGGTGCACGTAGAGCCAGTTCAAGGCAGACCTTCCCTCGAGGGATCCTTTTTGTATCATTAGTCAGAGGAGCGTGCTCATGGGCCTGAGTTTCACCCCCCAGGTCTATGCCTTGCCCCTTGGTGCTCTTGTAGCTGGGATGGGGCCCAGGACTCTTGAGAAGGGGTGGCTTCTCAGGGGATTGGGAGTTTGAAGAGACGAGTCTCCATCTTCCCCTGGACCTTTTGGGCACCAGGGCCCAGTTTGTCCTTACCATGGACTTAGCAACTGGCCTTGACGGTGACATTCCTGCCATCTGAGAAGGTGAGCACACTGGAGTCTTTCCCAGCCACTGGGGGTAAACTGTTGAATAGGTCTGGGTCTCAGTGCGCTTCGCTGTGAAATGATCACGTGTGGGATGAAAGTATGAGATTAAATGCACCAAATCCCAGAGAAGGCCCTTCTGTCACCACGTGGAACGAGATGTCCTCCCTCCCAGGTAGAACTGCCCCAGGCACTTTCTGAGTAGCCAGTCCCTACTGTTGACTGCTGGAGTATGTCAGGCTCTCCCCTGAGGCAGCCCCGGAGCCTGTTCTCCGCCCAAGTCCATGTTCATGCCCCTTGTGTGCCATTAATGACTGTCGGGTTGCTTTAATGCTCCTGGGAAATGCTGCCTTATTGCCCTGTGGACGTGTCATGTCAATTTGTACTCACAGCTCTGAAGGGGATGCCTGTCACCCACGCCCTTGCCCCTGTGGGCATGACCTTTGGGAACCACAGCCGTTCGAAGGGTAACTATGCTATCTTATTTAGATGTGCGTTTTGCTAGTTACTAGAGAGAGTGAAGTTTTAAAATTATGTTGGCTCTTTTTATGTTTATTTTTTGTGTGAACTGTGCTATGGTAAAACCTTTCTCTCAGAGCTTCCTTTCTTTTTAAAAAAGAGATTCTCTTCTAATTGCAAAGCTAATGTGTGCTGTTATCAAAAAAGTGAAGACTCTACAAACATGTGCTATGGCAAATGCAGGTCCTCTGGGCCAGTCCTAAAGCAAAACAAAACAGAAGGATCCACTGCCATCCAGTTGATCTGACTCATCGCAAGTAAAGTTTCCCAGCAGGTCCATCTTCATGGGAGCAGACAACCTCCTCTTTCTCTTACCGAGCGGCTAGTGGGTTTGAACCACCGGTGTCCTTATCAGCCCCAACACCTAGCCCAGTACACAAAAGACCCATGAGCCCTAGACTTGAGAAGTCACCACTGCTAACAGCAGAGAAAGGACTTTGTACGGCTTCCTAGAAATTTGTAAATGCCACCACTTGACTTGAAACGCTTCTGGGGTTTGGTTCACTCATGGCTTTGGTATCTTCAAAAGTATTTTTTGCTAAAGGGCCTTCTTAATAGAGATGGTAGGTGTATAGCAGGTAGGTTATGGTAGTAGGCTTGTGTAGCTATCTGTTCAGAGAAGCCGGGTGACCTGGGGGAGGGCTCTAAATTTGGGGTCCCCACCGGTGCATCGTGTCTCCCTTTGCCTGGCTGTGTGGGGGCTTTTGTCCGTGTCTAGCTGGTCCTCTGGCCTTGGCGCCTGCGACAGGCTGCTGAGCTGGAGGACAGCAGGAGAGGGCGCGCCTAGCTTCTGCCAGCACCACATCGTGACAGCGATGACGACGGCTTCCGCCGTGGACTCCATCTGCCCTCTGCAGTCTGCATATTTAGACTCACAACAGCTCTGTTGCCGGGCTCAGTTGAGTTGTTTCTGATTCACAGTGGCCCTGTTTGACAGAATCGGACTGCCCATAGGGTTTCCTAGGCCATAGTCTTTCTGGAAACGGGCCTTTCTCCTGCAGAGTTGCCGGGTGAGTTCAAACTGCCAACCTTTTGGTTAGCAAATGAGTGTTTAACCCTTGCGCCAACCAGGCTCTTATGCAGCAGCTCTTGGTGCTGTTCTCAGGTGCCATCGAGTCTGTTCTGACCCAGAGCGGCCCATGCACAGCAGACGGAACTCTGCACCGTCCTGGGCCACGCTCACACCCGTCCCCATGTCCGAGCCCATTGTTGCAGCCACTGTGTCAGTCCATCTCCTTGAGGGCCTGCCTCTTGCTCGCTGCCCCCCTACTTGACTAAACATGACGCCCTTCTCCAGAAACTGGTCTCTCCCGACAACATGTTCAACTGTGTCAGACGAAGCCTCGCCGTCCTTGCCTCTGAGGGGCCCTCTGGCCGTACTTCTCCAGCACCGCAGTTCAAATGTATCAATTCTTCTTTTGTCTCCCCTATGCACGGTCCAATTTTCACATGCATATGAGGCCATTGAAATTACCAGGGCTTGGGTCAGGTGCACCTTCGTCTCAAATAACCCTTGCTTTTCAGGCCTCTAACGAGGTCTTGTGAGCAGATTGACCCAATGCAACATGGCTTGTGATCGATTGACTGCTGCTTCCATGAACATTGATTGTGGGTCCAAATATGACAAATCCTCGACAATTTCAGCCCTTTCCCCATTGATCACGATGTTACCTATGGGCCCAGTTGTGAGGATTTGGGTCTTCTTGACACTGAGTCATAATCCGTACTGAAGTCTGCACTCCTTGATCTTCATCCGCAAGTGCTTCAAGTCCTCCTCACTTTCGGTAAGCAGGTTGTCTCGTCCGCGCATCTCAGGTTGTTAGTAAGCCTTCCTCCAGCCCTGATGCCACCTTGCTCTTCATAGAAGCCGGCCTCTCTGGTTATTTGCTCAGTGTATAGACTGAACAAGTATGATGAGAGGATACAACCTTGTTGCCACCTTTCTGGCTTATAAACCAGGCAACAGCTCTGTAACACATGAAATACAATGGCTATTTTTCATATCCTAAGACGTGACTTCTTAGAGGTGAAATCATGTAGCTAGAGTCCCCCAGCTAGCAAGGACCAGTCCTACTGTACCTTGCCAAGCATGGTGGGCCCGCAAGGTGTCAGCCACCCGCTCCCAGTGCCGTCTAACCTCCCAGTGAGCCCTAGCTCCCTGTTGGCCTTTCCCTGTAGTGGCCTGGTTCAAGTGCGTTCCCAGTGAGTTCCCAGTCCTGACAAGGCTTGAGTCAGCAGTGGCAGGCTGGAGGGAAAGCAGTCGTTTCTATGCAGGGCGCAGCCCTGCATCAGGGCTCCTGAGGCGACAGAACATCCTTGCCTAGGTGACAAGGGAAGGTTGCCATGG